>NC_089223.1:133203984-134661484 GCF_963924675.1 Phocoena phocoena
GGGTGGTTAGTTTTTATGTGCTGGGTAATTTCATAAGCTAACAAGTGGGAGGAATACTCAATCTTGGATAAAGGGTAGGGACGTCCAGGAATTGGGCCGCTGCCCACTTTTTGGCCTTTTATGGTCTGCCTGTCATGCGTCTGTGGGTGTGTCACTTAGCATGCTAATGTATTACAATGAGTGTATAATGAGGCTTAAGGTCAAATGGAAGTCGTATCTTTCATCATCGTGGGCCTAGTAGGTTCTGACCAGTTTTTGTCATATCCTCAATGGCTCTGTCATTTTTTTAAAGGTTGTGCTCTGCCCCCTTCCTCCTGTCTCAGTACTGCATGACGTCAAAACTCACAAAGAATAAGCATAAAAAGTTATCTAGGAGAGGTCATTCTGAGCTACTTAGTAGAAAAAAAAAAAACACGCACAGTGTCTCTAAGAGGACACTTCCACCAACCAGAGCAATAGTGATTGCCAGGAGAAAAGGGGAAATCCTTTGAGGTTCTATTTCTGTAAAAATTTTGAACCACAAAAGAGGTACTATACCATGAAGTGGATTCAACAGACACAGTAACAAGATGAACTCTCTAAGGATTGGAGCTAATAGAACAATATAAATGATACTTTATAATGTATAATTGTTAAGGTGCTACAAGAAGGAAGTTAAATGATAATGCAAAATGCTTTGAATGAAAAAGAGGCAGATTAAGAAGAGAAACAAGGACCAAATAAATTGTTTAGAAATGAAAATGTACAACTGAACACACTCTTTAGACAGGCCAAAAGGCTGATTAGGAACACAGGAAAAGAACGTTGTTGAACTTAAATATATATCTGAGGAAGCTATCTAGAAGCTGCAAAAAGAGATAAAGAGATGAGAAATACAAAACAGAAGAGATCTAGGGAATAGAATGGAAGGCCAGTGTATTTTTAATAGGAGACTGAGGATGGAGAATAGGGAATAAAGACAAAGCAACACTTGGAGAGGTAATAGTTAAAAAATTTCCAGAAATAGTAAAAAACAAAATATTGAAGCCACAAAATTACAGTATATTCAAGAGGAGTAACAAAATCTGTTTTTAAAAATATAAATTCAAGGTGAATTAAAAATAAATCTTTCTTAAAAAGTATATAAATATCTTTATGCTATCAAGATAAAGAACAATGATGTTAACACATAACAACAACAAAAATAAAACAAAAAGGGTAACTTTATTATGAATATATGACTATACTGTATTATAGTATGACTATGTTAATATTAAAACTTTACTGTGACAAATGACAGTATAAACAGGGTAAGACCACAGACTGAGAGAATATATTATAACACAGATATATTAAAAAAATATAATTCAGCATGAACGAGCCAGTGATTCAGTAGAAAATGTTTCAAAGAATATGATTAGGTAATTCACAGAAGACTAAAATAAGAATGGTTGATCATTATACGAAAAGATTTTTAAAAGATCGCAAGCATTTGGGAAATCTCCTGTTACATTTTTGTAACTACTTTTGAAAGGAAGTATGTAATATCTATAGAAACTAAAACTTACATACCTTATGACCTAAGAATTCTAATTCAATTGCCATACTTTTTGCAATAGTTACAGCAGAGGATAAATAAATGATGTCATATTATTACAAATGGATTACTATATAGTTACCTCCACATATTCTCCACTGTTTAAGATGTGGATTTCAGCACTTGTTACGTCTACCCAACTCTTCTAAGGGAAACTGCACTGCTGGAAACACCCACTGAAGAAGGAGAGCCCAGGGCATCCCTTGAAGAGGTGATCACTGATTTTAGGAGAGAGAAAACCACAGGTCAGCGAAGCTGGTCCTGTCTGACACAGAAAACTATCCCTAAGAGGGAAAGTGGCGATATGCTGTTAGTCATATATTCGTTCTCCGGAATTTGAACAGAAAAATGTTAGGATAGCTCCATAGTAGCAGAACTAGAAACAAGAATATATAGGTAATAAGAATCAGATCAAGAGAAGAGGATGATCCTATGAACAAAACTAGAATAAGGAAACAGTTAGCTTCCTTTCACTTAAAAAAAAAAAAAAGTTAATTGTACCCTCTCCCACTGTATTGGAAACAGATGTTTTTGAACTCTAACTTAAAAAAAAAAGTGTAGATAAAATAAAACCATAATGAATATAGTTGTAAGGCTAAATTCTTGTTGCTCTTTTCCTTTTGAACTATTTCTTTAAGTAGGTATGTAATTTTATTTTTAATTGGAAACTTTCTCAAGTGTCAGAAATTACTTAGAAATCTTATTTACCTAAAAATAAGACAAATGAAAACCTTTTCCACATTTACCCGTATAATTCTCTTGTGTGTTGTTCCTAATGTTTCAAGGATGCATTGATTTTAAAAACTGAGTTACAATAACTTAATTTTTTCCCTTAATTTTTGCCTCAAGATTGCTTCTCCCATTTCCTGATACAACAAAGAATGGAAATTTGATTCTTCATACGTACGACTTCTGAGTGAGAATTGTTTCTGGGGAGGGTTATAAAAAATAATGAAATACAAGAAATACAAACTGGTATTAAAAATAATAAGATAAACTCATTCCTTAATTACACATAAGATTACATATTTTGTGCCCCCAAAGAAAATGAGATCCTAACATTAATCAAGTTTTTCTTTGGAATAACAGCTTTAAAAAAACAAGAATACCCGAAGACACGTTACAGAAGTTAACTCAGCTAATAGTTGATGAGGTAGTTTTATTTCTGAATTAATTATGCTAATACTTCTCTAGTCAATGGTGGCTGGTGTAGCATGAACAGTGGTGATAGGTGGGGATATTGGTCTGATAATTCTGAGCAGATTCCATTCCCACGGATGGGAAAAATAGAAAGCAAAAGAGGCAGGAAGCAGCGGTGAATGCAATAGTTAAAACTCAGCTTGCCCTGAGGAGGAGGGGGGAAGGGCGGAGGGAAAGAAAAAAGCAAGAGCAGACAGACAGGTCATGTAAACCATGAGCCAGGAAGAGAATTCTTTAAAATGATGCTTGCCAGAAGCTAAATTCTTGTAAATGTGGGTCTTTTTTTTATTTCCCTAATGCTGTTACTATTGGAATGAGGAATACTTGGGGACCGGATGCGAGAGAGGTCAGAAGTCACTAAATTGTAGTTTTATGAAGAATATAATCGCTCTTGCTTCAGTTTTAACATTAAACGCTATAGGCCAATAAAAAACAATTCGCTTCTCATGAACCACCGTGTCCAACATTTCTGGAAGATGTATATTATATGAGAAACAAATTTTATCCTAAAGCATTGGTTTATATTTTAAAAATCTGCCTGGTTTAGAGTTGCTGGGAGGAGGTGGGGAGGAAGTTGTTAGTCAGGAATGGCTGCTGCTTGGGTTGAATGGGGAGGAACCTAAGTGACTTAATCATTTCAGTTATCTAAAGAAGTTGGTCTGTTTCATATCCCAATGTCTAGTAGAAAAATAATTTGCGGCTAGTAGGCATAAAAAAAAAATCTCTCAATCATTAAAACCTCCAACATTGCTAATCCAGAGTTCAGCTTAGCTTCAGTGCCTTAAAGATAAAACTGAAAAGTACATATTCATACCGTAGTACGTGTACTGAAACATATACTATCGCTTCCTTTTCAGTGATGAAAATCACGTGTCAGGCATATAGCTGTGATCATCTTAGGGTTAAGGTCAATTGATGAAATAGGTGTTTGATTTCTAACAGTATTTTTTGCGAGTGCCATAAACCAGTGAATCACTAGCAGGTAAACCAAGGCAGAGCCACCCTTAACGAGTAGCTTAGTGCAGTGATATTAGACATATTCAAAACTGAAAAGTCTTTTAGAAAAAAAAGGGGAGGGAGGCTGAGAAATGCCCCTTTTGTATTAGCCTCACTTAAGTCTCACTATATGAACTTTAGTTAAGAGTGAAAATGCTTGCAAAAGTTGCACAAACCCTTAATGTGACTTTTATCATGTAAAAAGAAAATGTATCATTTTACATTTCCTTAGTGTGGCTGATTTTACCCATTAGATAAAATATGTTGAAGTTTCAGGCACTTGACATATAACTATGTCAAATGTATAATGGAGAAATGCCTATCTGTGTGTTCAAGAAGAAAAGTACCTACCCAAGGGATTATTAACATTCTTCTAAAAGAAAATGTTTGTTCCTTCCTTTAAATTTAAGCTTTTTAAGAAGTCTGCTCTAAAAGTACATAATCAGAGGGAATAAATGCTAGATAACTAAAATTATTCAAACACCCAGAGGACATTTTCCTCTTCGCATGGTTAGCAATAGCGTCTAGATTTTCATATTCAGTGTTAGTATCTTTAAGGCTAGAGGTTTCTTTTCCAAACACTAAATTGCTCAAGAATTTTAAGAACAATTTTGAGTAATCCGAGATTCAAAGAGCTATGGTTAATAAATTGCATCCCCCCTGGGCTTTGAATCAGAATACTCAGAGAGCTTCTAGAAAGGAGAATATACAAATAAAGATAAGATACAGTAAAAAAGTTTTTTTCCAAAACATAACTTTATTCATTCTCTTTGAAATACTGACCATTAATTTATCATTTTAAAATACATTCATTAAAAGAACTATATAATGTCTCCAATTTCCTCAATTATGTAGTTATACAGGGATATATATATATTTTTAAATTAATTAATTAATTTATTTTTGGCCACGTTGGGTCTTCATTGCTGCGCGCAGGCTTTCTCTAGTTGTGGTGAGTGGGGCTGCTCTTCGTTGTGGCGCTCAGGCTTCTCATTGCGGTGGCTTCTCTTGTTGCAGAGCACGAGCTTTAGGCACGTGGGCTTCAGTAGTTGTGGCACACAGGCTCAGTAGTTGTGGCTCGTGGACTCTAGAGCACAGGCTCAGTAGTTGTGGCACACGGGCTTAGTCGCTCTGCGGCATGTGGAATCCTCCCGGACCAGGGCTTGAACCCGTGCCCCCTGCATTGGCAGGCGGATTCTTAACCACTGCCCCACCAGGGAAGCTCATATACAGAGATAATTTTTACTGTACGCTATTTAATAACGGCACTTTCTTTCAATAAGACGTTGTATGGGAGGAAAAATATCTTTTTCCTCCTATCTTTCTAGGTTCTTAGCTAGGTCTCTGTAACAAAAGACAAATTAACAATAGAAACGCACACAGACTTATTTAATTTAAATTTTGCCTAACACAGGGGCCCTCATAAGGAAATAGAGCTCTGAAGAAATAGTTAAACCTGAACAGTTTTATGCTAGGTTTGATGGAGAGTGGAAGGTTGTGGGAAAATGTGATGGGACAAGGGCTATGAGCTAGGTGTAGTAAACTGGGGGAAACCTAGAAAGTCTGTTGGTTTAGATTCCTTTCAGTGTCCTTGTCTTCAGAGTTAAGGATGCTCCTTTCCTCTGGGTATAGGGAGGGCACCCCTCACATGAGGATCTAATGACCTGCCTCATGGGAGGAGGTCAGAGAGCCTTTCCAGCACTTGCTGCCTCTCACTTCCCTTCAGGTTAAAATATTATTCATGCCAAGGTGCCAGATTTGGGGGTAGTATGTCCTGAACCCCATCAATATTCCAGTGGAGACTCCCAGAGTGTGAATTCCTGAAAATAAAAGTTAATTAGACAAGTAGTGACATTGACCTCATTAAGGTATCTGGGTATTGGTCAGAGAAAGTGATACCTCAGTGATTTCATCAGAATGCAAACTAGAGACAGCGTTACCTTAATTGGATTCAAGAACAGTGAAGGACAAATTTCCGTGGGTGTCCTCATATGAGAAATCTGGAGGGTGAAAGAAGGATTAGTCTCAGGCACTCTACCAAATAGTCTAAAAGTTGTTTACACTTGAAACAGGAATTATGTTATTAGTATACGTTAGTGAGCATAACGTAATACCCATGTGGAAGTGTTTCTCCAATATTCTCTGGGGTGTCTGTCTCACCTGAATATCTCTACAGTTGGTATCAAAATAGTCTGTCACTGGTTAAAGCAGACTGAGGAATAGCTGTCCTGACTCCTGGCTCATTTTCCAAATTACCTTTGTGCGCCAGGGAATGAAGCTTGCTTTTAACTCAGGGGCTGTGCCGCTGACATATTCCGCATGGAAAACATGCGTAGGAGGTCATATTTCCTCATCACAACTGGTGTCAGTCCTCTTAGAAAAACAGAAGGAATACGATTATTTCACCTCAGTTAATTTGTGAGTCTCCCCAATAAGGCTTGAGTTTCAAATTATATTTTTGTGAAGAATGAATTAATCAACACCTTGAAAGTTTGAGCTGTGTGTATGTGTTGTGTGTGTGTGTGTGTGTGTGTGAGATAGAGAGACCGATTCATGATGTAGTATGGGAATCCTTGTCTCTCAACAAATAGCACAAATGAGCTCATTTTTGGTTTTAGATAAATTTTAAAATAAAATAACACAGTTTGAAAAAAAGGCTGAACCGGACCCATTATTGGGCAAGTTGTGAAAAAAAACCTTATTGATTGAAAAGTTTACACTTAAACTGTTCTATACCTCAACTAAGCAAAGTACTGCTCAGAAAGTGAGAAATTCCAGAGCAAATTATTGAAGATATCCTAATATGTTGATTTTCATTTCCTTTCTAACCATCTTTTTCTTCTCTTTTTCTTTCTGTAGTTTCACTTACTGAGTGACTATTATATTACAAATACCATGCTAAGCTTTGTTTGATAAAGAATGCTAAAATGGAGACCTTGGTCTAAAGGAATTTGTACCCTAATTGGGAAAATAAATAAACACATATGAAGAAAAGAACTTAATAATTACTGAGTACCTGTTGTAGTTCAATCCCATATTCACACAAGCTCTGTAACTTGTGCTTCGTAAAAATCCTTTGAGGTAGATGCTATTAAGTTACCTGTGTTGAACATAAGGGAAATTAATTTCAAAGAGGCCCAAAGTCCTGCTGCTAATGAATGCCAGACCTACGATTTGAACCAGAGAGGATTCTCTGTCCAAGCCATGGTTCTTTGTTGCGTACCAAGCCCCTCTCCTCTGCTACTTTTTTCTCCATATAACTTCTTTGCTCCATTCCTCACTTGCCACTCATTCATTCCTTAATGAAGGATGTACTCAAGAACTGCAGAAGGGCCAATTGCGATGACTCCAGTAACAGCTGAGAAACAAGAGGTAGATTTTTCACACAAACACAAAACAGGCAGAGATAGAGTTCCTACGGGTCAAGATGAGGTTGGGAGGGCATTTCCCTCAAATAAATTGTATAGTAACATCACATCCTCACTAGAAAAACCTTTCTTTTCTAGTAAGGAAAAGTTCTCCTCACAGAGAGGAGATTTTTGCCTGCAAGCCAGGAAAAGGGCTCTCACGGAGAACTGAACGTGCAGACCCCTCAATCTTGGACTTCCTAGCCTCCAGAACTGTGAGAAATAGGTGTCTGTTATCTAAGCCACCCAGTCTGTGGTGTTTCGTTAGGGCAGCCTGAGCTGACAAAAGCACAACATGAGCACCCATTTTATAACCACACCCTCCCTCAACATGTCATGGACTGAAGCTCCCCAAAGTTTCTGAGTTCAACAACAAGTTCGTGCTGGTTCCCTTGAAGTAAGTTATCCTCGTTTTTGAAAAATTAAAGAAATCAAGTTGTGGATATTAGGCAAGCCTCAGGAAATTCTCTTTGTATGCTATCGAGTGGGGATTAGGTATATTTTGAGACTCATTTGAGAAGAAACAGATAGTGATGATCAAGGTACCAGGTGTCTCCATTACTAATCAGGGTTTCTCTCTTTTCTTATTGCTCTAGTGAAAACCATAAAGAGCAGGTTATGTAAAATTAAATTGAAATATCATGAACGTCTAAATTTTAAAAGGAGAAACATGATTGAAAGTGATTTCCATACCTCTAACTTTTATATATCATTCAATACTTCATTATATTGACACTGATAATACGTGCACTTGCTGTGAGTACTTTACACATGCCAGAATGTGTCTTAGAGGCATTTATTATCATCACCACCACAGTGGTTTGAGATAGCTATCATTCAGATATAACAGATGAGGCAACAGGCTCAGGATGTTTAAGTATCTTGACTAAGCTACTGGGGCAACTACACATATGAGCTGGGATATTAACCAGTGCTGACGACTCCAGGTCCCAGGCTCTTCCGTGTAAAAATAACTTCTGAGGTTTTGGTTTGGTTATATGAATTCAATGACCTTCTTTCCATGTTTTGAGTACTTTTTCACCAGAGAACCTATCTTCAGCAAGTTCTTGCGTTACACAGTGGCAGCAGTAGAAGAAAAGTGAGCACAAAAAACAGGCTACTTAGAACCTTTATCTACTTCTAAACGGAAGAGTATTTCCTCCTCACCATTTACTAAATGTACAGAACATACCAAGTGTTTCGGTTATTATGGCAATGCATATTTTTGTTTGTTTGTTTTTAAATGCATATGTTTTTCCCTAAGTTTTTCACTTAATTTACCTGTTTTGAGGGATAATATCTAGGCTAATTTAGGATGCTGCTTTTATTTTTCTATCAGTTACTTTTCTCTTTATAGACTATTAAGTTTAATTTCTCTTTTATTGGCAGTTTTCCTTGTATCTTAAAGTCAGTTCAGTTTGGGGAACCGAAGAGTAGGTCCTGGCATCTAACATACATCAATTCTTCATTTTTTGGAAATGGCTGAGAAAAAAAAAATAAGCGATTATAAAATATATTTTGGTGAATCATATAAGGTAGAAAAAATAAAACCACTGTTTCTCTCTAGGTCTACTTCTGATAGTAACTAGACATGGTAACTATGATTTAGGCTTCACAAGAAGCCATACCTGATACATCTTCAGCGACTCCAGTGCCTCATGTTGCTACGCTCACAGGAAGAAATTTTCTTTCGGAAGTTAGAAAGTGAAACGTTCTGTGGGAAAAAATATAACAAGGAATGAGGATGATGTGTGCTGGGAGGAGGGTTAAAATGTTAAATGGAGAGTTAGGGAAGCCCCCACCAAGAAGGTGACAGGTAAGCAGAAACTTGGATGAAGTGAGGAAATCTGGGGAAAGAGCCTTCTAGAAAGACAGAACAGCTGGTACAAAGGCAGGAGTGTAATTAGTGCGTTTGCAAGTAGGAAGGAAGCCAGTATGACTGAGACAAGATTAAAGAGGTAATGGGTAGGCAGATTGTTCACAGGTTTTTGTACATAGAAGGAAAAGATACAACATAAAAAAGTATACAAGGTTTACCCTGGCTGCTCTGTTGAGAAGACAGTGTAAGGACAAGAATGAAACCAGAAAAACAAATAGGGAGATCATCACAAAAATTCAGTAAAGAAACCCTGATGGCTTGGACCAAAATGGTAGCCATGGAACTGGTGAAAAGTGGTTGGATTCTTAATGTATTTTGAAGATAAAATCAACAAGGATTGCCACTGTACTAGATGTGTGGTGTGAGAGAAAGAGCCCAGTCGATGATGATTTCAAGAATTTTGGCCTAAGGGTCTAGCATGATAGAATGGTCGGTAATTAAGATTGGGAAACCCATGGGAGAAGCACGTTTAGTGGGTGCAGATCAGGAGTTTAGTTTTGGACACGTTAAGTTTGAGATGCCTATCAGATGAACCCAAGACTGCTGAGATGCAGCTAGAAATACGCAGGTGGAGTTTAGGAGACGTGAATGTGGGTGCTGCCATCGTATGGATGGTGTTTAAAGGCACGAGATTAGATAAGATCCCCAAGGGAGTAAGTGGAGAGAGAGAGAGAGAGAGAGAGATGAAAAGAAACCCCAAATTTGAGCAGCTCGCTCACTCCAACTTTTCTTAAAGAGAGATTAGGAGAGATAATCTCTCTTATAGAGAGATTAGGAAACATCAGCAACATGTACTGAGAGGTAAACGTCAAAGTGCAGCAGTAAAACTAGCAGAATGTGCTGGACTGGACCTCAAGCTAAAGACAGAACTTCAAGCAGCCTTTACTCTTTCTAATAGGTGGCATAATTATATCTGAGATAAACTCTTGAAAACTTATATCACCCTGAAATTTGTGGATATTTAAGTACTCCTTGACATGTGAAGTAGTAATATTTTCATACACCATCATTTTATCAAACGTTATGAGGTCAGAGTCAAATTCAAATTTGCTGTACTACTTATTGAAGAAAATGATCAAAATTATCAAGCTATTCTTAGGGCAGAGAGCTATACTTCTGCCTCGTTGGATTATGAAACATGATAGATACGGCAGTACCTTGTATTATACAGAACATAAATGGTGGGAAAATCAAATGTTTCACCCAAATCAGCATAAAATATTTTTTTCGAGGTGCCAAAATACATTAGCATTATGTATTCTGGCCACCTTGACATTAAAAATCGAAAAGTCTTGACACACAAGCCTATAATTTGGGAGTGTTCATGTGCCTTTAATAAAGTATGAATTTTTGTCCCAACAGGTTGGCCGTAGACTCCTGAAACAGTAGGCTCCCTAGATGTCCTCAAAATAGAAGATGATGTTCAGAGAATTATTTGGGAGGACCTCTACTGACTAAGGGGAAGAAAACACACGTACATTACAATTTTCTTATGAAGAGATCGACTTTACACAATATTAAAAATTATCACAGCACAGGTATGTGAGCGCATGCATAAAAACACAGCATATTTGTTTTGTTAACGATATCATTATGATAAAAATAAGTCCTGGCCATGAGGAGTAACAGAAATAATTTTAAGACTGATAACAAAAGATACACAACCATAGTGGACATTTTCTGTTTTTAACACCATATTTGGAGAATAATCAGAGCCCACGTCTCACAGGAAATAGCCCGGTTGCTTATCTGTGAGAAGTTTCATATTCCAAGAACATCTGCTCCGCCCCCCCTTTCCCCTCTCTCTTGCGAGCCCCACCTTGCCTACTTGTCCCTTCAACACTGGACATAAATCAGTTTCATCTGCTAGCTCTTGATGCTCTTTCTTCCATTCCTCTTTCTGTCTTTGTACTTGGGTCTCCACTGCACCATATGGCAGCTGAGAGCAGGGAGAGTGACGACCTGGCTCCAAACAAAAGGGGCTGTGGTGTCAGAGCGGGCCATGAATGCATGGGACACAGTCATGTATAGCAGGGCCTCCAGCCCTGTCGGGTAGGACCAAAGGGATGCTGACAGTGCTGACTCCATGTAGACAGAGAAAGAGGGAGCTCCCTGGGCCTCAAATTTAAATCCTTTCTTTCAGTGTGTCCTTTTCCCCTCCTTTCCGTCCCTCTGTTTTCTTTTTTTAATTCTGTGCCCAAAACATATTTGTTTATTAATGACAAAGTCAGAATGTGGGGCAGTACAAGAAATTAGAGAATTAAAGCAAGTCATCTTATTTACACACTTTGAAATATCTCTAGAGAGTATATCAAGCAACACATGTGTTTAAACATGGAAGGGGAAAACAGATACATTTCAAGAAAACCACATCCTTTTTTTCCTTTCTCGTGAAGAATCATTCTACACGCTGACATGAATTTAGTAACTCATGAAAGAACAGTATCTGGATAATACACGAGGATACAGGCATTAAGGAGAGAATTCTGATTATAACAACTTAACTGCAGTTTCTAAGATTATGCCTTTTATTATTTATTATGGTTTAGTATGTCATTCAAGAAAAAAAGGCGCCTTCTCAGTGTTTCCCTTCTTCCCTCTTTCTTGTTCTCCTTGAACTTGCATCTTCTCCTGTGCCTGGAATCGCATGATTTGTTTCAGTGGAGAATTTCTGCAGAGCAGACACAACATTTTTATTGGTGAAGTTAACACCATGCTAGAAGAATAGTGCATTCAAGCTGTAAATCCGTCAGCTTTCAGGAGACTCATTTATTCTGTTCCATATAAAAAAAAAAAACGTCTACTACAGGGGAAGAGTTGAATATGCCCATATACATTTATGAAGGAACATTTTATGCTTTATTGCTGTAGACTACTGCTGGCCTTCGAGGCTGGTGTTGATTTTATTTGATGAACATAAGAGTATAATAAAAGGTAGAACAGGCATCTCTCACCTCTCTCAACCACTGTCCACCCACCCTACAAGGCATCCTGGATCACAGTATGCCAGGCCCCTCGGGTTATTTAAAGGAGCCTTGGCAAGCTTCCAAATTCTGGTGTCTGACCTTTTCCAAGTAGGCAACAATAACAGTTCCTCGTGAAGTAAATCAGTGGACATGTGTAGAGTACCTCAACACTGCCACGTACTATCCCACCAAAATCTTTAAGAATAGAGTGAAGCTTACATGGCTCATCCCAACGCATTGTTCATAATACACCCTCCTAACAGGGCTTCTTTTCATAAATAGTTTTACTATGGACATACCTTCCTTCTCTCTTTAGCTATAAAGTCATTTAATGCCCGTCAATTATAAATGCAAGTTTTAAAAACTCGTATATAGTGATTTTCTTTGTTCAGTGTAGTCTGAGATGGATGGTTATCTTCCAGTAGATTCAAAAGCAAAATTATAGGGGCTTTTCATTTATGTTCTTCATAAATTCTCTTTCACAATTACCATAAATGTTTGGTCTCACGTGAAACATTCATTAAAATAAACATTCATTAAAATAAACAGAGCCAAGAGCTGAGGGTGCCTGTGTTTAGCTCAAATCAGGTTCTGTATGTTTCTGCAGGCAGTAAGAGTTATGTGGTACATCATCTGCCAGAAAGATTTGTATGGAGAGGACCCTCTGTGATACAAACAGAAAGCAAGCAACAAAGCAACTATTTACCCTGTTCTATTCACTGCAGCCACATCTGGTTACATGGCCTCTGCTCCACCCTGAAAGGTTTTGTCCTCCCACCTCCATTTCATTTTACACAGCTCTCAGGGGCTGATGGTTTGGAAGATTTTTCTTTTTCTTTCCCCATTAAGAGCAAGGGATTCAGATCTGCTTTGTGAAACAGAAATCTGAAAAACAGGTTTACAGATAGCAGTTGTTCCTTTTTCTAGTCTATCCAGTTGGAGTTCTAGTGAAGGATAACTATAAACTCCAACTCATTAATTTTTTTTTTTTTTTTTTGCGGTACGCGGGCCTCTCTCTATTGTGGCCTCTCCCATTGCGGAGCACAGGCTCCGGACGCGCAGGCTCAGCGGCCATGGCTCACGGGCCCAGCCGCTGCGCGGCATGTGGGATCTTCCCGGACCGGGGCAAGAACCCGTGTCCCCTGCATCGGCAGGCGGACTCTCAATCACTGCGCCACCAGGGAAGCCCCTCATTAAATTTTAAAGTAACTGTAACACACAAGATATGTTTCTTTAGGAAACTAGGAGACTGTACTGTTTTCTCAGCTCTGCTTATTACTAAATGTGCTTGCTTTCTTCCGTTTGACACAATCGTATTTTTAAAAAGTATGCTCTTTCCGAGTGAAACTGTAAGAAATGAACACATTATCTAGAAATCAAATATTACAGAATTCTCACTATATGAATACTTTATAATAACATTATATTTTTATGACACTTTACATGTTACAAAGTGATTTTACCCACATTAGTTTATCAGATCCTCAAAAAAATCCCTGAGGAAGGTAGGGCAAATATTATCACCATTTATATCATATATCATCAAAAGAAAAATGAAGCTCACAAAAATTCAACCAGGTCAATTTTAAAGATCTAATTGGCTTTATTGAAAAATTCATGAATTGGGCGCTATCCCACCTAGGAAGTAGAGAGGAGCTTCAAGGAGCTATACAAAATGGAAGGCTTTGATAGGCAGAAAGGGGAAAAGAGTGGATTCTTCCAGGCTTAGGTAAAGTACCTATGGGGAATGGAAGGGAGCTACGTGGCAGATTATCTCATTGGTGCTGACCGGAAAATTCCAGACTGGCCAATTAAGATTACATTCGTGGGGGAGATTGTAACTGCAATTAAGTTAGGTATTAAGTCTTGTTTTACTGATGTGGAGCTTGGCACAAGTGACGCCATTTCGGGCCCGGTGTTTTTGTTTTTTTTTTTTTTCCAATTCCCCACTTTTATAATCAGACTGTCAGGTTAACTGAGTGATTTGATCAAAGTTTAAGGCATCAGTGCCACTCTTAGCTACCACTCTAATTCTCAAAGCTTTGTTGATCCCTTGTGTGGAATCCACAAGTCATGATGTTTTTGCTTAATTCCTACGATATTCACAGGTTCTCTTCATTCCTCTTCTGACGTTCCAGTCTTAGGGAGATCATTTGCTTAATGGTTAGCGGCTGCAAACACACATTTAAAGCTTTTGAGAGAATACCGTGCATCAGGGATATTATTCTGATTATAATGAGCAGAATAATTCCCAGTGTTTGGGGGGCACTTCAGAGCCATTGTCCCCAAGACCCAAACCAATCAAAATCAACTAAGTCAAGGAAAGTCATAGGTTGATCTACCATCTGACTACATCATCTTCAATTTGCTTAGGGGAGAAAGCTTGAAAAATATTTCTGTTGGGCTCTAACTATCAGCTTTCAATCTCTGAGCAACACTTGACCATAGAGCTACCTAATAAAAAATCCTTTTAACTATCTTGTCAATATTTTAGCTGGACAACCAGTAAATATTTCTGGCAATATTGAACGATTCCTTGGACTTAAGAGATGTACCCAAAGCGGGTGCAAAAGATATTTTGTTTTCCTGTCTCCACTGGCTACTACCAACAGAGATCTGGGAGAGCTGACTTTGGTAGGAATTTTGCTTTTAATTTTAGTTTCCCCCTGGATGTTAAGCGGAATAACGTAGCAGTTTTCCAGAAAAAAAATCCCTCAAGAGTGTCATCAGCTTTGGGAGAGGGTCATATGGGGGTCCTCCTTTGAAAGAAGCTATGGGGGTATCTGTAAGGCCATTAACTTGGTATTTTGCTTATGGTCATGTAGTCTTTTTAGAGTGAAAAAAAACGATTTGGAAAGAGGATTACTAGAATGAGTGCACAAGTAAAGGAAGGAAGGGAACAATTGGAGCTATGTTCGTCATATAGTCTTTTGCTTTAGGTGCGTCTTATATCTTTAATTTTCTCATTAGCCTTTTTTTTTTTTTTTTTTTTTCGGTACATGGGCCTCTCACTGTTGTGGCCTTTCCCGTTGCGGAGCACAAGCTCTGGACGCGCAGGCTCAGCGGCCATGGCTCACGGGCCCAGCCGCCCCGTGGCATGCGGGATCCTCCCGGACCGGGGCACGAACCCGGGTCCCCTGCATCAGCAGGCGGACTCTCAACCACTGCGCCACCAGGGAAGCCCTCATTAGCCTTTTACAACGAATCTTTCAATGAAGCTATTTTGGAATTTTGAAGTCTTTTGGAGGCTACCGTGTACAAATTAAAATAGGTATCCCATTCTGTTTGTTTGATTTGGAAGCCCTTGTTTCTAAGTGCACTTCTAAACTAATCTTATCTGATTCAAATGTCCCTTCTAATGGCCATTGTGATTCTCCTGAGGGCTGGCGGCAGTTTGGTAGGACCCCAGCTGCAAATGGAGTTCAACCCACATTTCTGTCTGGCCATATTTTGAGGCTCCCAACCTGACAGTTACCAGGTTAAGCTCTCAGGACATAGTAAGATTTTGCCATTTTTGTAAATATCTACCGCTTCTGCAATTATAGTTCTTAGACATAAACACTTGACTCTAGAAATTGAAGATCTCAGTTCTTTTCTCTAAGCTTTATCTACACAAAGCAAGACAAACAAAATTACCAATATTAGGGACTGCCATTAGCTTTAGTTGTTTCCAAATTGTTAAACAATTGATTTCAAACGTACAAACAAAACTTTGAAATGTTTGAAAACTAAATAGTGAAAAACACTAATGGTAACAGAAGAGTAACTGGCAGAAGGAATTCTCCTAGTATGCCACTCACCACCTGTTGCTTTATGTGAAACAGAGAAAATGAGAAAAGAAAAGAAAAAAAAGATGAAGAAGCCCTTCACTGTCAAATAACACTAGTGCCCAAGATAGAAAGCCTGTATAGAGATGCTCTACAACCATGTTTCTCATCCCATAGTTTAGTTAATAAATATTTACTGGATGAATTCATAGTTATGGCCCAGAAAACTTTAAAATGGTAGAGATAGGTCATTCCTGGGTAAATTTAGAAATACTAGCCAGGAAATTTTAGCAGAAAAGAGGATTTTAAAGATATCACCCAATGAGAAGCAGCAAAGTGACACATTTCTTTAATTCTCATTATTTATTAAAAGTTCCATGTAAATAACTTATGGTAAATGGATATTCAAGCAATAGCACATTCTAGTCCATAAAATACTTGTAAAATTAAAAATGAGATCAGTCTTCAGCAGCCATAAAACTCAGCTTTAGCAAAGGATAGAAGATGTTTCCACCAATCCTGCTCAGAGTTGGTTTGAGTATGTGAAGAAAGATTCAAAACTAAACTGTGAACTAAAATCACAGTTTTTTCCTTTCATTCAGAAAACAGTTATTTGAGAAAACATCAAACATAACTTAAAAAAAAAGATAAAAGGCACAAAAGTGAGTGACATTGATGGGGAATTGCATATGGTTGCCAAACTGGAATTCAAAACCATGTCTACATTTTTAGGAGTTAAAAGAAAAAAAAAACAATGAAGATAATTGGTATTTCCTGAGCTTAAGGAAATAGCTCAACAGGACATATGGTTTCATTTTGGGGTCTCTAGTTTCTTATGAAAATGTTACTATTTCTGTAGGCATCTTCATTTAAGGGAATGGGAGAAATAACGAATTAAACCAGAGATAGTTCAGCTGATTTTGATTTTATCTTATGGTTTTCACCTTTTTAGCATAGTAAATAATTGGATTCTTTGGGGAAAAGAAAGTTCTATTAAGTAGGGGAAAAATAAAGCATTTAAAAATTATATTGTCTCAAATACATCCCAAATGGTATGTGTTAAAAAAATTATAAATCTCCTTTACTGTATTTCATTGTTGCTAAGAAGTTTTATCCATTTTCAATTTTACTTTTTTTGAGCTATAATGTGCTGTTTCTTGAATATCAATTTACCAAGTTATTTACGTTACGATTCCAATAAATAATGAAAATAATTGCCCAAAAGTTATGGCATCATATAATCAAGACAGTATTTGTTCTATGATACATTCAAAACAACTAAGCACGGCTCCCCTTGTGGCACAGTGGTTGAGAATCCGCCTGCCAATGCAGGGGACATGGGTTCGATCCCTGGTCCGGGAAGATCCCACATGTCACGGAGCAACTAAGCCTGTGCGCCACAACTACTGAGCCTGTGCTCTAGAGCCCGTGAGCCACAACTACTGAGCCTGTGTGCCACAACTACTGAAGCCCATGCGCCTAAAGCCTGTGCTCCACAACCGGAGAAGCCACCGCAGTGAGAAGCCCACGCACTGCAACGAACAGTAGCCCCCGCTCGCTGCAACTAGAGAAAGCCCGCACACAGCAATGAAGACCCAACACAGCCCAAAATAAATAATAAATAAAATAAATAAATTTATAAAAAGAAAACAACTAAGCAAAGTAAGACTTCAAAGTTTATCAAGGGAAGTGGTGTTTTTTAAAAAATATTTTTATTGTTAAAAAATGCCACCATCATCTGGCCCTTCAGCAAGTCCTAATCCGTTTGTTGGTGGAGAATCTTCCCTCAATGTTGATAGCTGCTGACTGATCAGGGTGGTGATTGCTGAAGGTTGGGGTGGCTGTGGGAATTTCTTAAAGCGAGACAACAGTTGAATTTACTGCATTGATTGACTCTTCCGTTCACAAAAAATTTCTCTGTAGCATGTAATGCTGTTTGATAGCATTTTACCCACATAACTTTCAAAATTGAAGTCAGTCCTCTCAAACCTTGCTGCTGCTTTATCAGCTAAGTTTATATAATATTCTAGATCCTTTGATGTTATTTCAGCAGTCTTCACAGCATCTTCACCAGGAGTAGATTCCATCTCAGAAAACCGCTCTCTTTGCTCACCCAACTCATCATCTGTGAAATTTTTAACATGAGATTTGCAGTGATTCAGGAACATCTTCAGGCTCCACTTCCAATTCTAGTCCTCTTGCTATTTCCACCACATCTGCAGTTACTTCCTCCACTGAAGTCTTGAACCCCTCAAAGTCATCCATGAGGGTTGGGATCAACTTCTTCCAAACCCCTGCAATGTTGATATTTTGACCTCTTCCCATGAGTCACAAATGTTCTTAAAGGCATCTAGAATGATGAGTCCTCTTCTGAGGTTTTCCATTTATTTTGCCCAGATCTATCAGGGGAATTACTATCTATGACAGCTACAGCCTTATGAAATGTACTTCTTGAATAACAAGACCTGAAATTACTCCTTGATTCATGGGCTACAGAATGGATAATGTGTTAGTAAGTATGGAAACAACATTAATCTCATTGTACATCTCCATCAGAACTCTTGAGTGACCAGGTACATGTCAATGAACAGTCATGGGAAGTGGTGTTTTTGAGGGGTAATAGTTTAGTTTTCTTTTTATTAGAAAGTCTCTACCCAACCCTGACGTGACTTTAAAATCTAGAGCCACCTCATCTCAGTTCTTAAACACCTTGACATCAAAGGACATTCATTATGCTAGACTGAATATGCAAAATGTATATGGCATTATATCTTACTACTACAATGGTTCATTTGGTGTGATAGTTGTGTAAAATATACATGAACAATTCTTAAAACAGATCATATTTAATGCTAAGTAATAGAAACACATGCAAGATACAAAAGGAAATTAACTATGCTATCTCAGTACATAGCTTCAGAGGATTAACTAGATTTAAAAAGCAGATCAGAAGAGTTGTTTTGGTCCATTCAAAATCAGATGTTTCCAAGAATAATATGCTATATTGCTCCTTGTTACCACTGAATATTACATTTATATAAAATATGTATTTATTTAATATTACATTATACAACATTTATAATATATATCTTATAACATATATAATATATGTTGGCCCAGAAACTACAAAGCCAATGTCTGTTTTAATTTAAATAAATTGACCCTGCTTGTACACTCAAAGAAGACCCTACACTCCTCAGTTCTACTTCCCAACCTAAGTTATTAGGAATTACATGCTCCAAAATAAACTCTTTGCAATCATGTACCCTCGGGTTAACACAATGAACAATTTCAGAGTTTTCTAACCATTCCTCTCTCAAAGATATTCGAGTTCCAAATTTGTTTCAGTTGGACCTTGAGGTAAAAAAAATAAAACTTTTCCATTAGTAAAATGATTTTCCCGTTATAGAAAACTGCAGAAAAAGTACTAAAAAAGAAAACTTTAATGAAATATACTTCAAGATGAGAATGGCAAAGAGAGTGGGAAGGACAAAAATCTTTATAGTGGCTCCCGTTAGCTCCCAGATTCTTTCTCTTTTTTTCCTAAGACTCAGTAAATAAGGTCAAATTCATTGAATAGACTGTTTATTCAAATGAAGCCATACTGGAACAAGCTTTCTTGAATAGTAACTGGGAAAAAGCTATGTAGTTAATTTGTCTCATGAAATTGATTTTGAATCTTTCTCTGTATTAAAGAGGAAAGACAAAAATCTACCCAAAGGTGAACTTTGACAAGATGAATGAACTTTGGACTTCCACTAGTGAAAGGGAGCTGCTCATCTTATATCTCGTAACTCAATAACAAGAAAGCATATGTGGAAAAAAAAAAAAGAATAGATTTTTGCTTATTCACATGTATGAGTGGTTTTGTCTGAGTTTTTTTGGTAAAGTTTCCAAAAAACAACTCTGTGTTATTGCCAGTTCATTAACTTATTCTTATTTTCTATTTGTAAAATACTCAGTAGTTATCTAGTACTAGTAGAAAATAACAAAATTTGGAATGCTTCCTATGAAAATAATGATTTCCAGCTGACTTATAAACAAGCTTTGTGTTAATATACCTTCCCTTTTGTGGTTCTGTCTCATTAAGACATCTTCAGTTGGGCACAAAAGGTCTCCAATTAAAAAGCTCTGCTCTGAACCAACATGATTATTTGGGTCTGGTCTACACAAACAACATTTGCTGTGGCTATGTGGGTTTTTATTTACCTTTGCGGCATTTGTTCCTCTGATCCTAAGACCCTCAGAAGAAGAAAGGAATGTTCTGGGATTTTCCTGTAGAATGACATTTGCCTTCTTAGGTTGGCAGAGTCCCCATTAATTCCAGGTTTGTTTCCTCTAGGCTGTTTTTTACTAATTAGCTTGATTTTGTGTGATTTCTTCTCTACATATGGCATTCACAGATCTTTGAAAACTGAAACGCACACACATACAAATGTTTGTGAATTCAACATGCATTCAACTTGCCTATCAAGAGTATGGAAATTAAAAAAAAATAACAGAGCTATTTGGATGAACCCTAAAGCATTTACAAACAGTAATCGTCTCTCACCCGGCTTTACTGAGGATTATGCTTTCGTGTTGTAAAAGCTATAAAATTAAAAATGGATTTAGAATGATAGATCAGCAGAAGCTGCTGGAAAGGATGAAGCCACAGATGAAAAGAGGCCGTTACAAGGAAGTGGGAATGAGGCGGGATGTGGATTTATTCAAGGGGCAGAGAGTTGTAGGGGACTAACAATTATATTTAATTAACTCAATAAGCAGTTTAGTCAGGAAAGACTCCAAAATTACAGGCATTTTTTCCTAGGAAGGGCATAGGAGGCTAGGTGGAGGAGTCTTGCAAAGAAATAAAAGTTTTGTTCCAAGAGACTAGAGAATTATTAGAATGACTTCACAGAAGGCAGCTCTGGTCTAAAAACAAAGGGAGATTCTAAGAGCCCAATGAGAGAGAATGTCCACTATCACTTGGAGAAATAGCAAATTGATCAATTTGATAGGCACATACTTGGAAGAATATTATTCTCGTAGTAATCATCACCCTCCCTGTGAATCTTTCCCTATACTCCCATGGAAGCTTGATGCTTTCTCCTTCGTGATTCCATAGAATGCTGAAGTCTGATATAAACTTCTGTTGTGACACAACATATTGTTTAGATTTTTGGTTTTATTTTTTTTTCCAACTCTTCCAGGAGACTAGCATAGAACCTGATGCATAGTAGGGTCTCTAAAATATTTCTTTAACCAGAGAAATCAAGTTCATCTATACTGTTTTCTATAGTATATAAACCTGTTTATGAGTTTTATGCTATACATTCCTTCTCTTATAGAAGGTCCATTGGAGAATAAAAATTTAAATCCAATTAGGATCAGGAGAATGAGAAAACAAACCACAGACTGGGAAAAAAATTTGCAAAAGACACATCTGACCAAGGACTGTTATCCAAAATATACAAAGAACCCTTATAACTCAACAATAAGAAAACAAACAACCTAATTAAAAAATGGACCAAAGACTTTAACAGGCATCTCACCAAAGAAGATATACAGATGGCAAATCAGCATATGAAAAGATGCTCTATATCATAGGTCATCAGGGATATGCAAATTAAAACAACACTGAGATACCACTATACACCTATTAGAATGGCCAAAACCTGGAACACTGGCAACACCACGTGCTGGTGAAGATGTGGAGCAGCAAGGACTCTCATTCATTTCTGGTGGGAATCTAAAATGGTACAGCCACTCTGGAAGACAGTTTGGTGACCTCTTAGAAAACCAAACATCCTTACCATATGATCCAGCAATTGTATTTACCCAAAGGAGTTCACAACTTAAAACTACACAAACCGGGCTTCCCTGGTGGCGCAGTGGTTGGGAGTCTGCTTGCAAATGCAGGGGACGCGGGTTCGTGTCCCAGTCTGGAAAGAACCCACATGCCGCAGAGCGGCTGGGCCCGTGAGCCATGGCCGCTGAGCCTGCGCGTCCGGCGTCTGTGCTCCGCAACGGGAGAGGCTACGGCAGTGAGAGGCCCGCGTACTGCAAAAAAAAAAAAAGCTACACAAACCTGTACATGATGTTTATAGCAGCCTGTTCATAATTCCTTGTTCGTAAAACTTGGAAGCAACCAAGATGTACTTCAGGAGGTGAATGGAAGAGAAAACTGTGGTATATCCCGACAATGGACTATTATTCAACATTCGAAAGAAATGAGCTATTAAGTGATAAAAAAGTCATAGAGGAAACAAATGTATATTACTACTAAGTGAAAGAAGCCAATATGAAAAGGCTGTGTAGAGTATGCTCCAATTATGTGACATTCTGGAAAAGGCAAATCTATGAAGACAGTAAAAAAAAAATCAGTGTTTGTGAGGGATCAGGTAGGGGGAGGGATGAATAGGTGGAGCACAGAGGATTTTTTAGGCAGTGAAAATACTCTGTACAATACCATAATAATGGATATAAGTCATTATACATGTGTCCAAACCCATAGAATGTACAATGGCAAGAGTGAACAGTAATGTAGGCCGTGGACTTTGGGTGATTATGATGTGTCAGTGTAAGTTCATCAGTTGTATAAAGGTACCACTCTGGTAGGGGATATTGATAATAGGGGAGGCTGTCCATGTGTGGGGTAAGGGGCTGTGTGGGAAATCTCTGTGTCTTCCCCTCAATTTTGCTGTGAACCTAAAATTGCTCTACAAATAGTCTTAATAAAAATAAATTGAAAATGCTATTATGATTTACACAAATAATTGAGAGAAATGGGGAGAAGTAAAGAACATGAATTTAAGGCTAGACTCTTAGTTTCCCTCTCTTAAGATGGGACTGTGGAAAACTAATAGCCTTGAGTATTAAGAAGCTTATTTTTTGGGCTACGTGAAGGATAAGGCTAGAATTTTACAATAGGAACTAAGAGATTGGGCCAGGCTGGAGGCAGTGTTGCCCCAAACTTTGGATTGATTCTTGCTACTAATGGTTCACAGTTGGGAGAGTTTAATGAATAGAGACCAAGCAGATGAGTTTTAACTGAACAATCTGTATGGCTGAATGTCCTTGACACCCGTGAGTGAGACCTGGGACCTGATGGACGTGTTTTGTTACCACATAATCAAGAGAACCAGTATATTGAGACCTCTGCCACTCAGCATAGCTTGCAGGTTAATTTAATTGGATTGATAGATTTTATTGAACAGCATACATGAGGCCTACTTGTATGTGTATAGCCAATGAAATTTTTTATGGCTGTTTTCTAAGATAAGTAGTATGAGCTAAAGGCAAGTGATTACAGGTCTACAAATAAGGAAAAACATAAGTGCACTGTAGTTGAATTGACATGGCGAGCTTGATAATTGGTTATGTAGGTGCACAATGGGAAGTTTGGCTTGGTACTTACTCATAAAACAACAAAGGATCCTTTTATAGTACCCTCTTGCTGCCATGAGTGTTGATGGTGCTGCCTGGGATGAACTGGGGAGGTGGATCCAAAGTTTTGGAGAAATATCTCAAACCAACCTAGTTGGTAATTTGATCAGCGGTGCTGATCTTTCAAATGCCAAACTCAACAGTAATATGTTCCATATGAAATGAATAAGGAAAATAGTATGCGCACGCAGGTACATTCAGAGAAAATTTAGGTCACTCCGGGACCTTTGTCCTCGCATTTTGGCTCCTTGCTCCACAGTTTTTCATATCCTGCAGGTCCGGGAGTAGCAACGATCAGTCTGTGAGCCCTTTCTTTTGCCAACGTTAGAAGTCAAGATGAGGAAGTATAGTTTTATTAGATTTGCTAAAATGCTTTCATTTAGAACACACAAGCTCTCTCATTTAGAATATATGCGGCTTCACCCTCAATTTGCCAGGAAAAATAATCATAACTATTTACTCTCTGGGCCTAATGAACACTTTGAATTTAATTTTTAAAATATTTGAAATCATTTTATAAGTAACTGTAGAATTTTTAAATTAAAAGTTTAATTTACTTAATTTTTATTAATCTTTTAATCAATTTTGTTATATAAAACTATCAAATATTAACAGTAGTATCAAGACATTTACTGTTTTTATCAAGTAAGTTTTGGCATGTTGCTTCATAAAATATGAAATAATACAGTCATATATCCTTCCAACAAAATGTGATGGTCTAGGTTTTTGTCAAAATTTTTATGTTATGAAGTCTTTCTTCCTGTTGATTGGCTAACTGGATGAGAAAACCATATTACCTTTTGTCCTTAGAAGTATATTGCTTCCTGATCAATTTTGAGTTTGAAAAATTCTTGTAAGGTATCATCAATCTGAAGACCTATAGTCTGAGATTTTGCTTACATGATCAGTTTCCCCAGGATGTAGTAGTACAGAGAGCTGTTCTCTTTCTCTTTGCATTCACCTTCTGATTTGTCTAATGGTTGTGAAATGTCTTTCTCCGTCAATTTTCTCCTCTTTGCTCAGATAGGCAGAAAAAAAATTCAGAGATTTTACTGTGTTCAGTGAAAGCTAAAAGCAGATTACAAAAAATAATGACAGGCAGATTTCCTTTATGCCTTCTTGAAGGATGATGCATTACTTTGGACAATACAGTAAGAGAGCTGAAGAATAATTTATTTCACTTTTGTATTGTCCTTCTAAATATTTCATCATTCTTCTTGATTCTTATTATTTGGGGATTTTTTGGATAGTTGAGAAAAATTGATGTGTAATGAAGAGTAGAGATGAAATAATTTCTAGAATTACGAAATACGAAAATATTTCAAGACATGAAAAAACAGATCATTAATTTCACATAGTATATCTTTTTAAAAAATAAAAGTGACTCATGAACGCTTAAGGTAATTACAAAATAGAATGAATTTTATTCTGTTAACAGTTTTATGTTTGAACTTTGGTAATCTTTAAGAAAGAATAAGATTCATGAAATATCAACCCTTACAAAATGCTCAAAAAAGAAACTCAAAAGTTAAAATTGAGTCTAATGACCCATAAGTCTAATAACTCTCAGCAGTACTGAGAGTTGAAAGAATGATGCCAAGAGGTCATGGATATACACAAATCAATAGACAGTGAAACAGTCGATGATTGTGTACAGAATGCATCTGCTAGGGACGTTCTGAAATTTTGGAGGAAAGGTCAACTTCTACATGAAATAAATAAACTAAGAATGCAATAATAAACTGTATATATCCAAACAAATTGTGATTTGCACATGTTTTAAAAGGCCCAGGTGCTGAAAAATAAGTAATCTAACCTTTTGGTGTTGAGTAAGAAAGAGCTTATATAAAGAACCTTATTTTATTGTATATCATTATTCTGGCTTCACATAAATCCAATTCTGAATTACGTTAAGTTTTACCCATCTTTAATTTATCAGTGTCTCTGTGGGATTATGTATGGTGATCTGAGTAATGCCAAGAATTTCATGTCCAAACTCTTTTCTTACCTGATAATTCTTAGATGTTGTCTGGTATCTCATCACTGTCAAACAGTTTAATCCTTTGGTTATAAAAACATTCTTAAAATTCGTATGTTTAAGGATGAATAATTCAATTGTGCTTTAGTTTGATTTGGTTTTATATGTTTGTTTTCAGAGGGCATGTTGCAAAACAGAATTTGAGATTTTTGCTTTGAGGAGATAGACGTTTCATTGGCTGGTAAGTAGAAACATGCCCTTTTGAAGGAGGGGGCAATGCCATCTGAAGAGTGATTTTATATCCAGTCAGAGGACTGCATGAGAGTAGTGAGGACCCACGTCCCAGAGAAAATAGGTGTTTTGCCAAAGGAGCATTATACAGGGAGGAATACAATCTCACCACCACCAAACTTTTCCACGTTTGGTCACTCCAGTGATTTGGTTTTCTCAGCGCCTGATAGTACCAATATGAATCGTTTCCCAAAAATGTGTGTATGTGTGTATCACAGAGAGAGTTCTGAAACCACAGTGGTGATAAGTGTTTCAGTGGTGACACGAGCCTCAATCTCTTCAGCCAAGTACAGACAGAAAGAGAATATTAATGCTTTGATGCTTGCTTTGTTTCTTTTCTACATTTAAGAATAAGGAGGAGAGGAGAAAAAGGAGGAGAAGAGACTAGGAAGACGGGGAGGAAGAAAAGGAGAAGAGAATAGGAAGATAGGAAGGAAGAAAAGGAGGAGAAGAGAAGAGGGGAGGGG
Source organism: Phocoena phocoena (assembly GCF_963924675.1). Taxonomy (NCBI): domain Eukaryota; kingdom Metazoa; phylum Chordata; class Mammalia; order Artiodactyla; family Phocoenidae; genus Phocoena; species Phocoena phocoena. Next base: position 133,229,940 of record NC_089223.1, read on the forward strand.
AGAGAGAAAGGAGAAAGGAAGGAAGAAGACGTGAAAAATTATTTGAAACAAGTTTTGGAGAACTTAAGGTAGAAAACATAGATATCATCTTGCAGTGTCAATCAGATATGCAAACTGATACGGTTGCCAGCATTTTTTAAAAATCAAAGAGGGATCACTTGACAGACTGGGGATAAAGCCAACGGTAGGACTGTGCATTCTGGTTTAGCTCTCATGATATATACATCTTGAACAGCAGGGGGTAAATTTTCTAAATAGGCCACTGGGGATCCCCACAAATCCCATTAGCTGGTAATAGGATTTGTGTGCATAAATTCTCTTGCCCTGAAAATGTAGATTTTGGTGTTTAATTTTCCATGTGACCTGCATGCCCATTACTGTAAATTAGATGGAGTTTTTCTGGGAAATTTCACATAGTTTTTTTTTTTTTTTTCCTTTTGTTTATTCTTTTCTAAAAAGACATCTTTTTCCAAAGGTTAATATTCGAAAATTTCTTTAGGGTCTGAAAGCATCTGTGGGAGGGGATTATGTAGCAGAGAAAATCTTGAAATACATTTATTCACGTTTGTTAGCTTATTTGGAAAGGCTCTAATGGAAAAAAGTAACCCATTTCTTTTGCTCCACTTTTAAACTACTAGAACAAGCCACTATACTCAGATGTTTTTTTAAAAATACACTAGTGTTTATTAATTTTTATATGATCAAGTTAACATAATTTTTGTTTGTGCACAGTGGGTATCCAGTAATCTTACCAATTTTGATTTTGTGGGGATCAAGTCTGTCCTTGGATCCAAAGGCTAATTGAGGATCCCGAACTTTTCAGGTGATGATGGTTAAGAAAAGCAGTATCAACTTCTCAGCCATCCCTATGAGCTTAGGGAAGACATACAGGAGATAAAGTCACAACTAGAAAAAAAAAAAAAAAAAAACCAAACTTGATAGGCTTCTCAGAGTGTTGTTTTGAATTTTCAGGTTTATTTGAATCCCAAATCAAAGTAAAAGCACAAGGGGTTTATTCTTTGAGCATGGATTTGTAGAATAAGGGTGAAAAAATTGTATGTGCCCTGGGCTTCTTCAGCTGAGTTTCACACAGTTCCATCTGAGATAATAATATATGTCTTACTGTTTAGTAGTAGCAAGGACCATGAAATACAATATCACTTGTTTAAACGAAAATAAGGAGAGTATAGTAAGGATACATATCTTTGGTTAGAAAAGGGAGGCTGCCTATAACTCCAATAAATGCCTCCAGTATGTTTTTCTCATTTGTCCCTCTTAATAAGCTGAGGAAATAGATTATTATCCACATTTTGGCAAAGAAAGACAGAGATGCTTGCAAAATTTACTTAGCTTCCCAAGTGTACACACTTAGTTGGTGCCTACCGTCAGTAACCTGCTTTGGCCTGGTTCCAAAGGTATCTCTGTGCACATCCAAGAGCACAGCTGAGTCACTCTTTTGTTTTAAATTGGGGTATAGTTGCTTTACAATGTTGTGTTAGTTTCTGCTGTACAGAGGAGTGAATCTGCTGTATGTATGCATATATCCCCTCTTTTGGGGATTTTCTTCCCATTTAGATCACCACAGAGCACTGAGTTCCCTGTGCTATACAGCAGGTTCTCATTAGTTATTGATTTTACACACAGCAGTGTCTATGTGTCAATCCCAATCTGCCAATTCATCCCACCCCCGCTTTCCCCCCTTGGCGTCCCTACGTTTGTTCTCTACATCTGTGTCTCTACAGCTGAGTCACTCTTAACCCATCCTAATTCGTATCATCCCAAGAGGTGTGATTGCTAATGCAATGGCAGATTTTAAGTCTCTGCTTTGTTTTGTTTTAGTGGCTATACATTCGGATCAGCTTAAATGCTGGATTTAAACCTTTGGGTGTAAGGGATTGTGCAAGAAGTTTTGCATATTCCCATGCATGGATCTTTCCATTCTTTTTCTTTAATTTCTTTTAACTATGGCTTAAAAAAGGGACTGCAGATTGATTAGGGGAGTGGCTATCGATGCTGTATGGAGTGAATAGAGAGACAAATGAAAAAGAGACCAAGTGGCAGGGGGCCTGAAGGGTTTGGTGCTGACCTCATTCCCATGCTGCCAGCAGAAGTGATTAACTTTGGAGGGTCAGTGTATCAACTCACAATTGCTTCAATAAACCTGCAGTAACGCACAACCACAAGTTCTCAGCAGCACACAAGATAAGAATTGGTTTATCTCATGCACCTGGGGGCTGGGTAACCTAAACTGGTTTCATCTGGGGCCGTTCTTCCCCACATGTCTGTCATCTCCCTTTAATGAGCTGCATATTTAGGGCGAGTCCTTCTCGTGGCAACGGCAGAGGATTAGGAAAGCAACTTGAAAGTTGCGAGGCGTCTTGAGGCGGCGTAGGTAGTGAGCTGCTACACCATCATTTCTGCCACCTTCTATTTGCCAAAGCAAGTCACATGGCCAAGGCCAAAGTCAGAGGAAAGAAAATATACTGTATCCTTCTAGAAGGAGGAGCTACAAAGTCACGTGGCAAAGGGCACCTATAAAAGGACAGGTGAAGCATCCGGGGCCCCGATGCAAGCTATTACGCCAGCGTAATCTCTGGCTGACGAGAAAAGACTCTGAGAATCGAATCGTCTGACTCCAGACCACACAGTTGAAGGGTTTATCAGTCAGGTAAGTCTGTTGGGTCTTATAACCCCTGTGCAAAAACTCAATTGCTAGTGGTTTGAGGAATCTTCAGGCAACTGTGGTAATATAGTTTGTAAGACTTGAAGAGGTACTGAGGCAGTTGCTGTGCTATTTAGAAGATGAAGAGGTATGTGGATTTGGGCAAATGGATTTTTTTTTCATACCTATACTACCCTCTCTTTTTTTTTTTCTTCTTTTTTGCGGTACGCGGGCCTCTCACTGTTGCGGCCTCTCCCGTTGCGGAGCACAGGCTCCGGACGCGCAGGCTCAGCGGCCATGGCTCACGGGACCAGCCGCTCCGCGGCATGTGGGATCTTCCCGGACCGGGGCACGAACCCGCGTCCCCCGCATCGGCAGGCGGACCCCCAACCACTGGGCCACCAGGGAAGCCTCTCTTTTTTTTTTTTAATGAGAAGAGAATTTAAAAATGAATGAACTATGGATTAATTAATATCCTGTTAACTTAAATCTCTTCCATGTTCCCAGGCCTTTCATTTGATAAAATAGCTATAACCACTTACAACTAAAACTTCACATTCATATATATTGTGCTTGAATTTTTATGAAATGGTCTCACATCTATTCTTAATTGCTTCCAAATAATCCCATTACAAGCGCAAACCTGACATTAATCACATGGAATTACATATGAACCCACCTAACTTTGCTAGTTGCAGAATTGTTGGAAACCTGAAGCCCTCCATTCCCTCTTCACTACGCATGTCCCTCTTCTCTGAAACCTCCCCATTCCACATCTTTTTTTCAGATCTCTCACTGATTCTAACAACTCCCCTATATAATTTGTTCTCAGTTTCCAAATGCTGTTGCCCAGGGCCCGGCTCTTAGTCATCTTCCCGCTTGCATGTCCCTCTGTTTGGGAGGAGGATAGCAAACAAGAGCACAAGCAGGGATACTAAACGTAAGCAACCATGCTTTCTTCTGGCCGGGTCTTTGGGGCATCCCAAAGAATTTACCCAGGCCCTGTTTGCAGAAGGTTGTTGGCACAAAGTTCTTTCTGGAATTGGAAGGAAAAGGAAAAATTGAAAGGAAAAGGAAAAAAAAACCCAAAAAACCCACTGATGTTTCGTGCTGTGTGTGTGTTGGAAGCGCAGTGGTGGCTGTTTTTTCAAATAGTAAAAGTACGGAATGAAGGTGGGTGTTCTTGCTTGATTGTTTTTTTTTTCTGCATCTTATATGGAAAACCTGTGTACCTGCCTCATAACCACTTTTACACCCTAAATAGTACCTCCCCCTCAAAATGGGCAGGAAAGAGGCTGACTGGGTCTCTTTTTAGTAGAAAATATTCATATCACCTTTTTTTTAAAAAAAAAAAAACGCTAGTGGCCATGAAATTTCTATGTGGGCTTATTTTGTATAGCTTCAGTGACTATGGATGTAGCTCTTTGAAAACACTGCTGTAGTTGTTGTGGGTATCTTAGAAACTTCTGTCATTCTGCATCAAAAGCCATCATGGGTCTAGCCTGCCAGAATTGGTGGGCAGTACCAATTACTTTCATACGTGGTGTCAGAGTTCCTTGAAAAAGGTGTGATTTGGATTTTTTTGTTTTGTTTTGTTTTACATTATCAGAACAAACAGAATTGTGTCTTAGGTGTCATAATCTTTGCAGGTGTTTTCCTGTGCCTCTAAAAATTCTATTTCATTCCTGGTGGGTACAATTTGAGCTACAGGGAGGAATTGCTTTCTTATCTTTCAAATGTTAGTTTTATGAAGAGCCCTTAAGTATATATCCATGTGTGACCTGGGGCAAATGCTGAAATAGGTCTCTCTGCACAATATGCCCTTCAATAATTTGATCACCTTCATGATCAATGATTTGGGTAAATATTGGTTATTATGCTGTTTTGAGAGAATTCACAGAACTAGTATCAGCAGATGTTTTAAGAAAAGATTTGCTAGAATTAAAACACTTTTATTAATGAGGAACTCTACATTTTTTTCCATGTGTGTTTTCCTGTTACTTTCTTTTAAAAAATGTACAATTTTACCATAGAACTTATACATTTATTAAAGGTGTGGACTGTTATCTTAATTTTCTAGATATATAAAGATCTATTTTTACCTACTTTTATAATGTCTTCTAATAATAATAAAACCAGCAGTTATGTGACAGATATATTACTAATGCATACTGGCATTATTTCCTTAACTTCCCCAAACACGTTAAGAGGTAGATATTTATTATTATGTACACTTTACAGATGGGTAAACTCCTATATAGAGAGTCTGAGTCACTTCCCAGAAGTCACTAGGTAATACAAGAAAAAGTCAGGTTTCAAAACCAGGGTCAGCTAATGACATAGGTCACGTTTTTGACCACTATGCTTTATTAATATCCAGAACTGGACATGAAACTTTAGAACAATGTGAGTGCAGCTTGTACATTTTTAAAGTGTTTTTTTTTCCATCCTAGCATAAGAAGTGGAAAAGCAGGTTGATACTGGAGAGAGTTGCTTTCACAGAGTACAAAGTAAATAAAACAATATCTTAAATAAAAATGTTTGGAGAAAGTTTTCTTTTCTGCAACTATTTGAACACTGTCCTGTGTGTTCTAGACTTGTGTGTGGAACAGAAAAACAGCACCAGCTGTTGGACAAAAAGGACCTATGTTGAGAGGATCATGTCCTATCATCAATGTCATGAAAAACCGTTACTCGTAAAGCAGTGGGGTCCGGCAAGAACGGCCCTACCAAGAGCAAGCTGTCTTATTGGCGAGGGGGGTTATAATAGCTTCTAGTATAATTAAGGACTGTACCTCCAAACGAAACAAAACAAAAAACATTATACCAGAGCCAAGGCTGGGATGTCAGCTTGTGGATATGGAGCTAACAGTGGGGCTATTTATTCAACAGTACACATGACAAAATTCAGCTTAAACCAAAGGGGGGCACATTTTCAAATGAGGCCTTGTAGATCCTGTTATTTAGTAATGGGATTTGTGGGTTTTAAGTCTCGTGCATGAAAAATCTACATCTAGGTGACCAATTTTCCATGTGACAGAGCAATTAATTGAATTTTTAAAATCTGAGGGGCTTCCCTGGTGGCGTAGTGGTTAAGAATCCACCTGCCAATGCAGCAGACCCAGGTTCAAGCCCTAGTCCGGGAAGATCCCACATGCCACGGAGCAGCTAAGCCCGTTCACCACAACTACTGAGCCTACGCTGTAGAGCCCCCGTGCCACACCTACTGAAGCCCGTGCGCCACAACTACTGAAACCTGCGTGCCTAGAGCCCGTGCTCCAAAACTAGAGAAGCCGCTGCAATGAGAAGCCTGCACACCGCAATGAAGAGTAATCCCTGCTCACCGCAACTAGAGAAAAGCCACATGCAGCAACAAAAACCCAACAGAGCCAAAAATAAATAAATAAATAAAATTCTGAGCAAAACAGTGCAAATGTTTTGGCAACTTTTACTGTTTTCGTTCTCTTGTATCTCTGCATTGTCAGAAAGGATACATATATGGTAAACTTAGTGTAAAATGATGGCATGATGCAAAGTGAATTAAAAAATTTACAAGTCATCTATAGTTGGTGAAATTTCTCTGATGGAAATAATGGTGTAAGTGAATGGAACCAGCATAGTCCCTGGAACATAAGAAAGACCCCTTGAATGTGTCTTGAATCTGATGGAACAAGCTGCTCTGAAAAGGACTTGGTTTTAATTATTAAGCTGCTGCTATCATGCAGATGCTCTCTGGGTAGAATTGTATAATTTTGCTTTCCTTAGTGGTGCTGGAACAAGGTTATGAAATATGCATGTTTTATTTATTTATTTTGTCTTGGAATTAGTGGCTAAAGACTGCTTAATTTCATAACCATGAGCTTGTTCATTTCCTTTCCTCTCTTTCAGAATGTGGAGGGAGATTTTCATTCAGGAGCATAAATTCTGTGATGCCATTTTGCTCACATTAAGTTGAATTTTTGCCAGGTGTTATGTTCAATGCAGTCACTGCTGGGGATTCTGTGGGTGTTACTGAAAATTACTTGGACAGAAAAACAATATGTTGGCTCAGGACAGGCTGAGAAAGTGGTGATTCAGGGACACCAGGGAGTGCTTTGCAATATGTGGCAGTGGCTGGAATTCTTTCTGCATCATTTCCAACCCAAACATCTCCACTCAGAGCTTTGTCACTTTCCAGTGACAGTATTTCGGCCGAAACTTCTTAGATTGCTATCTTAGTTTAGACATTTCTCCTTACTTAGCACCTACCTAATCCATTAATTTTTAACACTGTTTAAAGATAGGCAGTCTCAGCTTAAAAATGTGAAAATCAATAAAGAAATTATCAAGGAACATAGAATCTTGATAAGAAGACTTTTAAACAAAATACAAGAGCTGTAGCTAATAATAAAAGATGAAGCTTCTCTTCTTGTGTTCTCCATCTTCTTTTTTTCCTACCACTTATTATATGTCTCTTGCTTCTCTCAACAGGACATATAAAGGGACCATCTGTTCTTTAGCTGTTTCTCCATATCAGTGACTTTCAAATCCTTTCCTTTAGTCACTCTCTCACCCTTAGTTCTGGTTCCTTAATCCAACTACTCAAATAGAATTTCCCTTTTAGACTGAGTGCCTACAACTTACTTTACTTTTTTTTTTTTTTAACATCTTTACTGGAGTATAATTACTTTACAGTGGTGTGTTAGTCTCTGCTTTATAACAAGGTGAATCAGCTATACATATACATATATTCCAGTATCTCCTCCCTCTTGCTTCTCCCTCCCACCCTCCCTATCCCACCCCTCTAGGTGGTGACAAAGCACGAAGCTGATCTCCCTGTGCTATGCAGCTGCTTCCCACTAGCTATCTATTTGACATTTCGTAGTGTATATATGTCATTACCATTCTCTCACTTCATCCCAGCTAACCGTTCCCCCTCCCGGTGTCCTCACGTCCATTCTCTACGTCTGCGTCTTTATTCCTGTCCTGCCCCTAGGTTTTTCAGAACCTTTTTTTTTTTTTTTTTTTTTAGATTCCTTATATATGTGTTAGCATATGGTATTTGTTTTTTTCTTTCAGACTTACTTCACTCTGTATGACAGTCTCCAAGTCCATCCACCTCACTACACATAACTCAATTTCGTTTCTTTTTATGGCTAACATTCCATTGTATATATGTGTCACATTTTCTTTATCCATTCGTCTGTCAATGGACACTAAGGTCACTTCCATGTCCTGGCTACTGTAAATAGAGCTGCAATGAGCATTGTGGTATATGAGTCTTTTTGAATTATGGTTTTCTTAGGGTATATGCCCAGTAGTGGGTTTGCTGGGTTGTATGGTAGTTCTATTGTTAGTTTTGTAAGGAATCTCCATACTGTTCTCCATAGTGGCTGTATCAATTTACATTCCCACCAAAAGTGCAAGAGGGTTCCCTTTTCTCCACACCCTCTCTAGCATTTATTGTTTGTAGATTTTTTGATGATGGTCATTCTGACCAGTGTGAGCTGATACCTCATTGTAGTTTTGATTTGCATTTCTCTAATGATTAATGATGTTGAGCATCCTTTCATGTGTTTGTTGGCCATCTGTATATCTCCTTTGGAGAAATGTCTATTTAGGTCTTCTGCCCATTTTTGGATTGGGTTGTTTGGTTTTTTGATATTGAGTTGCATAAGCTGCTTGTAAATTTTGGAGGTTAATCCTTTGTCAGTTGTTTCATTTGCAAATATTTTCTCCCATTCTGAGGGTTGTCTTTTCATCTTGTTCATGGTTTCCTTTGCTGTGCAAAAGCTTTTAAGTCATTATGTCCCATTTGTTTATTTTTGTTTTTATTTCAATTTCTCTAGGAAGTGGGTTACAAAGGATCTTGCTGTGATTTATGTCATAGAGTGTTCTGCCTATGTTTTCCTCTAAGAGTTTGATGGTGTCTGGCCTTACATTTAGGTCTTTAATCCATTTTGAGTTTATTTTTGTGTATGGTGTTAGGGAGTATTCTAATTTCATTCTTTTATATGTAGCTGTCCAGTTTTCCCAGCACCACTTATTGAAGAGGCTGTCTTTTCTCCATTGTATATTCTTGCCTCCTTTATCAAAAATAAGGTGACCATATGTGCGTGGGTTTATCTGTGGGCTTTCTATCCTGTTCCATTGATCTATATTTTTGTTTCTGTGCCAGTACCATACTGTCTTGGTTACTGTAGCTTTGTAGTATAATCTGAAGTCTGGGAGTCTGATTCCTCCAGCTCTGTTTTTCTTTCTCAACATTGCTTTGGCTATTCAGGGTCTTTTGTGTTTACATAGACATTGTGAAATTTTTTGTTCTAGTTCTGTGAAAAATGCCATTGGTAGTTTGATGGGGATTGCTGAATCTGTAGATTGCTTTGGGTAGTATAGTCATTTTCACAATGTTGATTCTTCCAATTCAAGAATACGGTATACCTCTCCATCTGTTTGTATAATCTTTAATTACTTTCATCAGTGTCTAATACTTTGCTGCATACAGGTCTTTTGTCTCCTTAGGTAGGTTTATTCCTAAGTATTTTATTTTGTTTACTGCAATGGTAAATGGGACTGTTTCCTTAATTTCTCTTTCAGAGTTTTCATCATTAGTGTATAGGAATGCAAGAGGTTTCTGTGCATTAATTTCTTATCCTGCTACTTTATCAAATTCATTGATTAGCTCTAGTAGTTTACTGGTAGCATCTTTAGGATTCTCTATGTATAGTATCATGTCATCTGCAAACAATGACAGCTTTATTCTTTTGCAATTTGGATTCGTTTTATTTCTTTTTCTTCTCTGATTGCTGTGGCTAAAACTTCCAAAAGTATGTTGAATAATGGTGGTGAGAGTGGACAACCTTGTCTTGTTCCTGATCTTACTGGAAATGGTTTCAGTTTTTCACCATTGGGAACGATGTTGGCTGTGGGTTTGTCATATATGGCCTTTATTATGTTGAGGTAAGTTCCCTGTATGCCTACTTTCTGGAGGGTTTTTCTCATAAAGGGGTGTTGAATTCTGTCGAAAGCTTTTACTGCACCTATTGAGATGATCTTATGGTTTTTCTCCTTCAATTTGTTAATATGGTTTATTACATGGATTGCTTTGAGTATATTGAAGAATCCTTGCATTCCTGGGATAAACCCCACTTGATCATGGTGTATGATCATTTTAATGTGCTGTTGGATTCTGTTTGCTAGTATTTTGCTGAGGATTTTTGCATCTATGTTCATCAGTGATACTGGTCTTTAGTTTTCTTTCTTTGTGACATCCTTGTCTGGTTTTGGTATCAGGGTGATGGTGGCTTCATAGAATGAGTTTGGGAGTGTTCCTCCCTCTGCTATATTTTGGAAGAGTTTGAGAAAGATAAGTGTTAGCTCTTCTCTAAATGTTTGATAGAATTTGCCTGTGAAGCCATCTGGTCCTGGGCTTTTGTTTGTTGGAAGATTTTTAATCACAGTCTCAATTTCAGTGCTTGTGATTGGTCTGTTTATATTTTCTATTTCTTCCTGGTTCAGTCTCAGAAGGTTGTACTTTTCTAAGAATTTGTCCATTTCTTCCATGTTGTCCATTTTATTGGCATATAGTTGCTTGTAGTAATCTCTCATGAGCCTTTGTATTTCTGCAGTGTCAGTTGTTACTCCTCCTTTTTCATTTCTAATTCTATTGATCTGAGTCTTCTCCCTTTTTTTTTCTTGATGAGTCTGACTAATGCTTTATCAATTTTGTTTATCTTCTCAAAAAACCAACTTTTAGTTTTATTGATCTTTGCTATTGTTTCCTTCATTTTTTTTCATTTATTTCTGATCTGATTTTTATGATTTCTTTCCTTCTGCTAACTTTGTGGTTTTTTTCTTCTTCTTTCTCTCATTGCTTTAGGTTTAAGTTTAGGTTGTTTATTTGAGATGTTTCTTGCTTTTTAAGGTAGGATTGTATTGCTTTAAACTTCCCCTTATAGCTGCTTTTGCTGCATCCCATAGGTTTTGGGTCATCGTGTTTTCATTGTCATTTGTTTCACGGTATTTTTTGATTTCGTCTTTGATTTCTTCAGTGATCTCTTGGTGATTAGGTAGTGTATTGTTTAGCCCCCACGTGTTTGTATTTTTTACACATTTTTTCCCTGTAATTGATATCTAGTCTCATAACATTGTGGTTGGAAAAGATACTTGATACGATTTCAATTTTCTTAAATTTCCCAAGGCTTGCTTTGTGACCCAAGATATGATCTATCCTGGAGAATGTTCCATGAGCACTTGAGAAAGTGTAATCTGCTGTTTTTGAAGGAAATTTCCTATAAATATCAATTAAGTGCATCTTGTTTAATGTATCATTTAAAGCTTGTGTTCCCTTATTCATTTTCATTTTGGATGATCTGTCCATTGGTGAAAGTGGGGTGTTAAAGTCCCCTACTATGATGTTGTTACTGTCGATTTCCCATTTCATGGCTATTAGCATTTGCCTTATGTATTGAGGTGCTCCTATGTTGTGTGCATAAATATTTACAATTGTTATATCTTCTTCTTGGATTGATATCTTGATCATTATGTAGTGTCCTTCTCTCTCTTATAATAATCTTTATTTTAAAATCTATTTTGTCTGATATGAGAATTGCTACTCCAGCTTTCTTTTGATTGCCATTTGCATGGAATATTTTTTTCCATCGCCTCACTTTCAGTCTGTATGTGTCCCTAAGTCTGAAGTGGGTCTCTTGTAGACAGCATTTATATGGGTCTTGTTTTTATATCCATTCAGCCAGTCTGTGTCTTCTGGTTGGAGCATTTAATCCATTTACATTTAAGGTAATTATCAATATGTATGTTCCTATTACCATTTTCTTAATTGTTTTGGGTTTGTTGTTGTAGGTGTTTTCCTTCTCTTGTGTTTCCTGCCTAGAGAAGTTCCTTTAGCATTTGTTGTAAAGCTGGTTTGGTGGTGCTGAATTCTCTTAGGTTTTGCTTATCTGTAAAGGTTTTAATTTCTCTGTTGAATCTGAATGAGATCCTTGCTGGGTAGAGCAATCTTGGTTGTAGGTTTTTCCCTTTCATCACTTTACATATGTCCTGCCACTCCCTTCTGGCTTACAGAGTTTCTGCTGAAAGATCACCTGTTAAACTTATGGGGATTCCTTTGTATGTTATTTGTTGTTTTTCCCTTGCTGCTTTTAATATTTTTTCTTTGTATTTAATTTTTGATAGTTTGATTAATATGTGTCTTGGTGTGTTTCTCCTTGGATTTATCCTGTATGGGACTCTCTGCACTTCCTGGACTTGATTGACTATTTCTTTTCCCATATTAGGGAAGTTTTCAAGTATAATCTCTTCAAATATTTTCTCAGTCCCTTTCTTTTTGTCTTCTTCTTCTGGAACCCCTATAATTTGAATGTTTGTGCATTTGATGTTGTCCCAGAGGTCTCTGAGACTGTCCTCAATTCTTTTCATTCTTTTTTCTTTATTCTGCTCTGTGGTAGTTATTTCCACTATTTTATTTTCCAGGTCACTTATCCGTTCTTCTGCCTCAGTTATTCTGCTATTGATTCCTTCTAGAGAATTTTTAATTTCATTTATTGTGTTGTTCATCATTTTGTTTGCTCTTTAATTCTTCTAGGTCCTTGTTAAACATTTCTCGAATTTTCTCCATTCTATTTCCAAGACTGGATCATCTTTACTCTCATTACTCTGAATTCTTTTTCAGGTAGACTCCCTATTTGCTCTTCATTTGTTTGGTCTTGTGGGCTTTTACCTTGCTCCTTCATCTGCTGTGTTTCTCTGTCTTCTCACTTGGCTTCACTTACTGTGTTTGGGGTCTCCTTTTTGCAGGCTGCATGTTCGTAGTTCCTGTCGTTTTTGGTGTCTGCCCCCAGTGGGTGAGTTTGGTTCAGTGGGTTTTGTAGGCTCCCTGGTGGAGGGGACTGGTGCCTGTGTTCTGGTGGACAAAGCTGGATCTTGTCTTTTTGGTTGGCAGGACTGTGTCTGGTGGTGTGTTTTGGGATGCCTGTGACCTAATTATGATTTTAGGCCGCCTCTCTGCTAATGGATGGGGTTGTGTTCCTGTCTTGCTAGTTGTTTGGCATAGGGTGTCCAGCCCAGTAGCTTGCTGGTCATTGAGTGGAGCTGGGTCTTAGCATAGAGATGGAGATCTCTGGCAGAGCTTTCGCTGTTTGATACTATGTGGAGCTGCGCAGTCTCTGGTGGTCCAACGTCCTGAACTCAGCTTTCCCACCTCAGAGGCACAGGCCTCATACCCGCCCAGAGCACCAAGACTCTGTCAGTCACACGGCTCAGGAAAAAAGGGAGGAAAAAAGAAAGAAAGAAAATAAAAAAGAAAAGAAATTTATTAAAATAAAAAGTGAAAAGTAATTATTAAAAAGTTGTAAAAAAGAAAAGAGAGAGCAACCAAAACGAAAATCAAATCCACCAGTGATAACAAGCGCTAAAAAGTATACTAAGAAAAAAAAAGGACAAACAGAACCCTAGGACACATGGTAAAAGCAAAGCTGTACAGGCAAAATCACACAAGAAGCATACACATACACACGCACAAAAAGGGAAAAAGGAAAAAATATGTATATTGTTGATCTCAAAGTCCAGTGCCTCAATTTTTGGATGATTCGTTCCCTATTCATGTATTCCACAGATGCAGGTACATGAAGTTGACTGTGGAGCTTTAATCCGCTGCTCCTGAGGCTGCCGGGAGAGATTTCCCTTTCTCTTCTTTGTTCTCACAGCTCCCAGGGGCTCAGCTTTGGGTCTGGCCCCGCCTCTGCGTGTAGGTCGCTGGAGGGCATCTGTTCTTCACTCAGACAGGACGGGGTTAAAGGAGCCGCTGATTTGGGGGCTCTGGCTTACTCAGGCCGGGGGGAGGGAGGGGCATGGAGGTGGGGCGGGCTTGCGGCGGCAGAGGCCGGCGTGACGTTGCACCAGCGTGAGGCGTGCTGTGCGTTCTCCCTGGGGAGTTGTCCCTGGATCTCGGGACCCTGGCAGTGGCGGGCTGCACAGGCTCCCAGGAGGGGTGGTGTGGATAGTGACCTGCGATTGCACACAGGCTTTTTGGTGGCGGCAGCAGCAGCCTTAGCGTCCCATGCCCGTCTCTGGGGTCCACGCTAATAGCCGTGGCTCATGCCCGTCTCTGTAACTCCTTTAAGCGGTGCTCTTAATCCCCTCTCCTCGTGCACCAGGAAACAAAGAGGGAAGAAAAAGTCTCTTGCCTCTGCGGCAGGTCCAGACTTTTTCCCGGACTCCCTCCCTGCTAGCTGTGGCGCACTAACCCCCTGCAGGCTGTGTTCACGCCGCCAACCCCAGTCCTCTCCCAGCGCTCCGACTGAAGCCCAAGCCTCAACTCCCAGCACCACCCGCCCCGGTGGGTGAGCAGAAAAGCCTCTCGGGCTGGTGAGTGCCGGTCGGCCCCGATCCTCTGTGCGGCAATCTCTCCGCTTTGCCCTCTGCACCCCTGTTGCTGTGCTCTCCTCTGTGGCTCCGAAGCTTCCCCCACACCCAGACCCCGTCTCCACCAGTGAAGTGGCTTCTAGTGTGTGGAAACCTTTCTTCCTTCACGGCTCCCTCCCACTGGTGCAGGTCCTGTCCCTATCCTTTTGTCTCTGTTTATTCTCTTTTTCTTTTGCCCTACCCAGGTACGTGGGGAGTTTCTTGCCTTTTGGGAAGCCTGAGGCCTTCTGCCTACCCAGGTACATGGGGAGTTTCTTGCCTTTTGGGAAGCCTGAGGCCTTCTGCCAGCGTTCAGTAGGTGTTCTGTTGGAGTTGTTCCACATGTAGTTGTATTTCTGATGTATTTGTGGGTAGGAAGGCGGTCTCCACATCTTACTCCTCTGCCCTCTTGAAAGTCTCCCCTCTACTTACTTTTTTTTTTTTTTTTTTTTAATGCGGTGTGCGGGCCTCTCACTGTTGTGGCCTCTCCTATTGCGGAGCACAGGCTCAGCGGCCATGGCTAATGGGCCCAGCCGCTCTGCGGCATGTGGGATCTTCCCAGACCGGGGCACGAACCCGCGTCCCCTGCGTTGGCAGGCGGACTCTCAACCACTGTGCCACCAGGGAAGCCCCTTTACTTTTTTAAAAATTTTATAAATTTATAAATATAGAAGTAAAATATATTTATTGAATAAATGCAGTTTTTTTAATTTATAACTTTTAAAGTTTCAAAGACAAGCATATGTTTCTTTTATAATCAAATATAGGGTGACCAGCCTTCCTGGTTAGCCTGAAACTGTCCAATTTTAGTGCTGAAAGGCCTGTGTCCTGAGACACCCAAGAATCCCAGGTGAACCAGGGCAACAGGTCATCCCTAAGAACATAACAACAGTTCTAAACATCCTGGCAGCCAAAGCAAAGATGAAAAGTTGCTATTTATCATGTAACTCATTATGAGGAGGAATAAAGTATATCAGTTCTTCTGCGAAACCTGGTGTCTGTGTGTGTTGTTTGCTTGTTTTATTGCTAATTACTAAATTCAAAGAAAAGTTAGGTTAAGTATTATATAGGAGGTACTGAATAACATTTAGGATTCTATGTCAGTTTCTCAGAAAAATCAACCAACCAACCCCAAAATAGATGTAGAACCTATAGGGCTAATTCTTACATTGCCTTTTGGAAAAGTAAAGCTCTAAGCCTGGATTGCACTAAATAAATGTATTTCTGTGAGCATCTAAAGAGCTGATGTAAGTTTCTGAGCAGTTATGTATATAAAATGCATATAAAATACTTGAGCAGTAAGTAGCTAGTATGTCTCCTTAAGATATCATCCTGTAACAATGATATATCTCTGATAGATATTTCCCAGGGCCTGAATAGCAGAGTTGGAGGTTACTTGTTTGATCAAGGGCCTTACTGTTTGGTATTCTAAACTGCTCATGACAGATGAGCCAGTGTCATAGCGTTATGTTATCTAAAGCAGTGAGTCTAATGTCCTAGGCCAACCGAATGTTTTTACCGCTTAAACTTTTCCAGTATTTTTATAATAAAACTTCCCAGGTTTACTCGGGTGGGTATCCATATTTTCTATGCATTTTCTTGGCCATGTTGCTTCTCAGGATGAGCCCGATCTCTTACAACTAAATATTAATTAACCCACTCTTTCATTTTTTTCATTCCACACATATCCAGTTACTATTGTGGGTACCAAAGGTACAACAGTGGACACATCGGACAAAATTTCCCTGCCATCATGCAGCCTACAGTCTACTGGGTTGATATAGACAATAAGCTAACAAGGTGGTGATCAGTACTTTGGAGCAAGGGAGATTGGAAGAATTGGGAGAGTGTTTTTGTTTCAAATAAGAAAGTCACATTGGCTAGAGGCCTGAAGGAAATGAGAGAGCAGGCCATGGAAATATAAGGGGAAGATCTGGGAGCTAGCGCATCTCTTTTTTGGTACTGTTTTTCTTTGTATCACAGTGCTCTAAATACCCATTATTTGGGTGTAACACAAACAGAACAATCTCAAGGCCTCAGTTAAAAATATGAACAGTTAAAACAATAAACGAGGCACAAGATTGGAGTCATATCTTTCTTATATTGAAATTGGAAAACAGTTGTAATTCTAAGAAACAAATGTGCCTGTTATAATCTCCTGGCCTCAATAGGGTGGTATTACGAAAAATGCTACTGGATTAGGGAGTCAAGAGACGAAGTTTCTGATTGTGGCTACACTTCTAATTAACTATGACATTGTACAACCCATATTCTCGTTCTGTTTATTATTACTATTTTTTAATGTTAAGGAATGTCAAGGTGCATCCTACTGCAAATTCTATTTCTGGAATGATGTAATCTAGGATTCTGGAATTAGATTGTACCAATTCTCTCTGCTGTGGAGAAAAATAATACTTCTCATGACCACTCCCTTCCCACCTCAGAAATTTACTATCCTAATACTCTGATGGAGCCAGCTAAAGAACACCCTGAAAGGTTGTGCCCTGTAGCATGAAGCAGAAAATTCCCAATACATCTCTGTTTTAACAATTATGGTAGGCAGAATTCTAAAATAATTTACAGTGACCTAAGCCCTTGTGTAATCTTCTGTCCTTGAGTGTTGGCAGGGCCTGTGAATGTGATGGGATATCACTCCCAAGATTATGTTACTTTCTCCATATAGGAAAAAGCTAGAGGATGTAATTGAGGACTCTGAATCAGTTGACTTTGAGTTAATAAAAGACAGATTATCCTGGGAGGACCTGACATAATCAGGTAAGACATTTAAAACCAGGATTAGGTTTTCCCTGAGTTCACAGAAGCCTTAAAGAAGCAAGCCCCTATGAGTTTTATAACTACAAAAAATTTAATTCAGCCAGCAGTATGATGGCTTAGAAATGGGTTTTTACCACGTCAGGCCTCCACATGAGACCCCAGTCCTGGATGACACCTGGAGTGCAGTCTTATAAGACCCTTAGTAGAGGACCCAGCTAAACTGTGCCCGGATTTCTGATTCAAAAAACTCTAGGATAATAATGGGTTGTTGTAAGCCATTCAGTTTGTGGTGATTTATTATGCAGTGATAAGAAACTAATATCAGTAGAAATGGAATGGCTACAATAATCCCATGTAATTTTAAAAAATCAACATACATTGAAGACCAAAATCTCATTTACTGTCATAACATAGGTAAGATACTGTTAATATTTTAGTGAATTTTCTTCTAGTATATTTCTAGGCATAGTTTTTTGGGTTTTTTTCTCCAATACCAAGCCCAGAATACCAACCATGCTGCCACCTTGTGGCATTTGTTCTAGCTCCAGAGGGCTGTGGGCCCATGGACTTTGGCAGATGGAAGGTTTTGTTGTGGCCAGCTAGACTATGCTTCCCTGTCAATACCCAGCCTTGAGGCTACTGATCAGTTGTGTCATTGACACCTGTGTCCTACAGTTTTGTAACTCAAAGTGGGAGCAACAAGGTTTTGACTCTCAGGAGCAAAACTGAGGCACCAAAACTAAAACCTAATGACATCCACCTCCATCTTAATTGTAACTCTCTCAAGCCTTTCAGTGATTTTTTCTAAGCTCCCAAACCCTTGTATTATTTATTTATTTTGCTTTATTGCCTATTTATTTTTATTTATTTTTAATTGAAGTATAGGTGATTTACAATATTGCGTTAGTTTCAGGTGTACAGCATTGTGATTCAGTATTTTGGCAGACTATACTCCATTATAGGTTATTCCAAGATAATGGATTTAATTCCCCATGCTATCCAGTATCTTTGTGGCTTATCTGTTTTATATATAGTAGTTTGTATTTGTTAATCCCATACCCTAGTTTGTTTCTCCCCCTTTACCTCTCCCCTTTGGTGACCACAGGTTTGTTTTCTATATCTGTGAATCTGTTTCTGTTTTGCATATGCATTCATTTATATTATTTTTTTGGATTCCACATGTAAGTGATATCATACAGTATTTGTCTTTGTCTGATGTATTTCACTAAGCATAATATTCTCTAGGTACATCCACGTCACTGCAAATGGCAGTATTTCATTCTTTTTTATGACTGAATAATATTCCATTGTGCATATGTATCCCACATCTTCTTAATCCAGTTGTCCGTTGGTGGGCAAATGGGTTGCTTCCATGTCTTGGTAAATAATGCTGCTGTGAACAGCGGGGTGCATGTATCTTTTCCAAATTAGTGTTTTCACTTTTTTCCGGGTATATACTCAGAAGTGGAATTGCTGGATCATATGGTAGTTCTGTTTTTAGTTTTGAGGAACCTCCATAATGTTTTCCATAACGACTGCACCAATTTACATTCCAATCAACAGTGTATGAGGGTTCCCTTTTTTCTACATCCTCTCCAACATTATTTATTTGTAGACTTTTTGATGATAGCCATTCTGACAGATGGCAGGTGATATTTCATTGTGGTTTTGATTTGCATTTCTTTAGCAATTAGTGATGTTGAGCGTCTCCATGTGCCTATTGGCCATCGATATGTCTTCTTTGGAGAATTATCTATTCAGGTCTTCCCATTTTTTGACTGGGCTCTTTGTTCTCTTGACTTTGAGTTGTATGAGCTGTCAATTGCATCATTAGCAAATATTTTCTACCATTCCGTAGGTTGTCTTCTTGTTTTGTTGATGATTTTCTTTCCTGTGCAAAAGCTTTCAAGTTTAATTAGGTCCTATTTGTTTATTTTTGCTTTTATTTCTTTTGCCTTTGGAGACTGATCCAAGAAAATATTGCTGTGATTTATGTTAGAGTGTTCTGCCAGTGTTCTCTTCTAGGAGTTTTATGGTTTCAGGTGTTAAATTTAGGTCTTTAAACCATTTTGAGTTTATTTTTGTATATAGTGTGAGGGAATGTTCTAATCTCATTGTTTTACATGTGGCTGTCCAGTTTTTCCAGCATCACGTGATGAAGAGACTGTCTTTTCCACATTGTATATTCTTGCCTCCTTTGTCATAGATTAAATGATCATAGGTATGTGAGTTTATTTCTGGGCTCTTCATTCTGTTCCATTGATCTGTGTGTCTGTTTTTGTGCCAAAACCACACTGTTGTTTTTTTTGTTTTTTGTTTTTTTGCGGTATGCAGGCCCCTCACTGTTGTGGCCTCTCCCGTTGTGGAGCACAGGCTCCAGATGCGCAGGCTCAGTGGCCATGGCTCACGGTCCCAGCTGCTCCGCGGCATGTGGGATCTTCCCGGACTGGGGCATGAACCTGTGTCCCCTGCATTGGCAGGCGGACTCTCAACCACTGCGCCACCAGGGAAGCCACACACTGCTGTTTTGATTACTGTAGCTTTGTAGTATAGTCTGAAGTCTGGGAGGGGTATGCCTCCAACTTTGTTCTTTTTTCTCAGGATTGCTTTGGCAATTGAGCGTCTTGTGGTTCCTTATAAATTTGGGCATTGTTTGTTCTAGTTCTATGAAAAATGTCATGTTAAGACATGGTTAAGTTAAGTTTATGGTTGGTCGAGTTTATTCCTAGGTATTTTTTTATGTGATTTTCAATGGGAGTTTTTAAAATTTTCTTTCTGAAATTTCATTATTAATGTATAGAAACACAACAGATTTCTATATATTAATCTTGTATCCTGCAACCTTGCTGAATTCATTTATTATTTCTAATGGTTCTAATTGGGTAGAGACTTCAGGATTCCCTATATACAGTATTCTGTCATCTGCAAATAGTGACAGTTGTACCTCTTCACATCCAAATTTGGATACCATATATTTCTTATCTGATTGCTGTGGCTAGGGCTACGTTAATAGAAGTTGTGAAAGTGGGCATCCTTGTCTTGTTCCTGAATTTAGCAGGAGGGCTTTCAGCTTTTCACTGTTGAATGTTATATTAGCTGTGGTTTTGTCATAAATGGCTTTTATTATGTTGAGATATGTTCCCCATATATCCAGCTTGGTGAGAGTTTTTAATCATTAATGGATGATGAATTTCATCAAATGCTGCTTCTGTATCTATTGAGATGATCATGTAATTTTTATCCTTCCTTTTGTTAATGTGGTGTTTCACATTGATTGATTTGTGAATGTTGAACCATACTTTTGACCAGGGAATTATTCCAACTTGATCATGGTATAGTATGCTTTTTATGTATTTTTGGATTTGGTTTGTTAATATTCTGTTGAGGATTTTTGCATCTATATTCATGAAAGATATCAGTATATAATTTTCTTTTGTGGTGTCTTTGTCTGGTTTTAGTATCATGGTGTTGGTGGCCTCGTAGAATGACTTTGGGATTGTTCCTTCCTCTTCAAATTTCTGGAATAGTTTGAGAAGAGAAGGTGTTAGTTCTCCTTTATATGTTTGATAGAATTCTCCTGTGAAGCCTTCTGGTCAGGACCTTTGTTTGCTGGGAGGTTTTTTTTTTTTTATTTTAAATGATGAAGTCAATTTCACTTTCAGTGATCTGTCTGTTCAAGTTGTCTGTTTCTTCTTGCCTCAGTCTTGGCAGCCTGTATATTTCTAGAAATTTGTCCATTTCTTCTAGGTCATCCAATTTGTTGGCATATAACTGTTCACGGTATTCTCACGACTTTTTATATCTGGGTGGTATCGGTTATTATTTCTCATTTCCTATTTTGTTTCTTTGGGTCCTTTCTCTTTTATTCTTGGTGAGCATGGCTAGAGTTTATCAATTTTGTTTGTCTTTTCAAAAAACCAGCTCTTGGTTTCATTGATTTTTTTTTTATTTTAAAAAAATGTTTTCCCTTATCTCAAACCCTTATTTTAAATCTCTTTCTATTTGAATTACCTAGTGTGGTTTCTGTTTTCTTTAATGATCCTGATACATAACATACATACTTACACATAAAAATGATCTAATTAGCTCTAGTCAGTTTGACAGCTAATCACTGTTATTTTATTATAATTGATAGTCATAAGTGAAAACATACAATTAAGATTTTTTTTAATCTTTGAAGGTTTTAATCTATATTGATACTTTCTCTGGCTTCACATTAGACTCATGGAGTCTCAAATGTTATTATATCTTGTTGATACGTTTCTCATCTGAAAGAAATCTTTGGCAGGAATAAGGTAGTTAAGCAGATTCTGGGATGTGTTTACATAAAGTTAGAGTAGTTCAATCCAGAATTCTCACAACTTCTCAATTCCCACATCACCCTTCAGTTCTGACAGAGTCACCTCTCAGGGAGACAATTCATGACTAAAATCAACTTTATGTCCTAAATATCCCCTTAGCTAAAAAGCTAGTTTAATGCTGAGTACATATTATGTATTTTTTGGTTATTCTTTTTACTATTGAGTTTTATAGTTTTACAAGTAAAAATGCATAACTAAATGTGGCATATAGAACATTTACAAGGGACTAGAGTAATTTTATTTATTCATTCATTTATTTATGTATTATGTATTTATACTGAGATATAGTTGACATGTAATGATGTATTAGTTTTAATTGTATACCATAATAACTAGATATTTGTATGTATTGAAAAATGATCGCCACAATAATATGGTCAATATCCATCACCTCACATAGTTATACATTTTTTTCTTGTGATGAGAACTTTTAAGATTTACCCTCTTAGAAACTTTCAAATATGCAGTACAGTATTACTAATACTAGTCACCATGCTGTACATTATATCCCCAGGACTTATTTATTTTGTAACTGGACATTTGTACCTTTTGGCCACCAGAAGTACTTTTTATAGTGTGATAGAGAGAGAAGCATACCTCTTCTGAGACCCATGAAATCCACATGCAGATTCCTAAATTTTCTCCTATTCTTTTGGACTCCACATTTGTCACGCAGCTTTTTAAATTTTTTTCTTTTTCACTTTTTATTTTATACTGGAATATAATTGACTAACAATGTTGTGATAGTTTCAGGTGTACATCAAAGTGACTCAGCCATACATACACATATATCCATTCTCCTTCAAATTCCCTTCCCATCTAGGTCACTACATAACATTGAACAGGGTTCCCTGAGATATACAGTAGGTCCCTGTTGGTCATCCACGCTAAATGTCACACAGCTTTTATGTAACTAATGCTATAAAGACAGTATTTCAAAACTTTACCCTTAATGCAAGTATTTACATGAACAAATATTCAGTATACATCTCCAATTAAACTGTAATTTATCTACCCTTGCGGACTGAGAGGTCTGGGTATGTATATTAAGGAACTTTCAGTTCTCAAGTACTTAACCAGCCTGCATTGAGACAGGCTATCTCACCCCAACAGACACATGAAATGAAGGCTATTCAGAGAAAGACCATCTTGTGGTACTGAATATGAAATATGCAGTTTGAAAGGGTGAAGGATGACCGCTTAGCTATTTCTTTTAAGTTCCATATCCCCCTACAAAAGGCTATTCTTTGGCCCTATAGTTCAATTCACATCAGTATAATGCAAATCTTTGATGTCTAAAGCTGGTTTAAATACAGCACAGAAACATGAAGCTTGTATCACTGTGTGTGTATGCTGCAGTGGTCAAACAATAAATTTATGTCTTGAATAGGGATCCACAAATTTAATAGAGACATCTTACTTAGCACGTCTAGAGTATAATTCATAAGAAAATCTGAAAACTTTATATCAGAACTTCTAGAAGAAAAACATGTTAAATGAGAGTTTATAATAACAAGAAAGGTTTTTTGTTTATGTGGCTTTACATTACATTTAATTAAATATCACCCTTGTTGAAAAGGGCAGAAAAGAACATACAACTGAGTTTTACCAGTGTGATTAAGTTATTATAAGGGTGCATCACATTTTAGTATCTCTTAGCCAATACTTGTTCTTGAAAAATTAATACAGCAGAGGAAAGCATTGTGGTGAATAGTTCACATTTCACTGTTCCATATAGAGAAGTCTTAGACCTCATATAAGAAATAGAAACATGGGTTTCTTTTGGGAAAGAAAAAAAAGGAGTTAAAAAATAAAGTTAGATTTAGGGTTAGGGGTTACCAGCTAGTCATTAGCAGAGATTGTGTGTTAGATTATTACAAGTCTTGCATATTTTCTCACCATCACCTGTACCACAAAGTAGCTCTAATAGGTTATCTTAAAAAATATGAGATCCTCGGGCTTCCCTGGTGGCTCAGTGGTTGAGAGTCCACCTGCCGATGCAGGGAACGTGGGTTCATGCCCCGGCCTGGGAAGATCCCACATGCTGCGGAGCGGCTGGGCCCGTGAGCCATGGCCACTGAGCCTGCGCGTCCAGAGCCTGTGCTCCGCAACAGGAGAGGCCACAACAGTGAGAGGCCCGCATACCGCAAAAAAAAACATAAAAACAAAACAAACAAACAAACAAAATATGAGATCCAAATTTCTCTGGAGAACCAGTCAAGAAAAAGGCCATGGAGCTGGGCAATCTTGTTACCTCTACTAGAGAAGTAATTACATGGTTATAACTTACTGATGGCAAATAACAGAATGCTTCTTTTTTAACCTGAACAGAAGTTTAGAAGCAATCCAGTTAAGTTTATTCATTTTTCTTTATATTATTAAAAAGATAAACACATGGTAAAAAAAAATCAAAACAAAGATACACACATGCATATATATATTATATTTATATACATACAGAGAGAAAGAGAGAATTCTTGAGGCTCCTTTAGGTGAAATAAGTGCCCAAGGACATATTGCTAATTAGCAGAAGGGCAAAAACTAGAAGCCAGGCCTCCTGCTTCCTACACTAATGATACTTTAAGAAACAGTTTAGATGCAAAAATTTATTGAATACAACAAAAATTAATCAAAATGAACAATTTTTTCTTTCCTCTTAAGAACAGAGTTTTATACTACAGGGAGACTATATTTAAAAAGTCTAAATTCAACTTTTCTCAGGCATACATAGATCCTACCAAGCCATTGCAGGATGCAAACATACTTATACCAGTTTTCCAATATGTGGTTTGCAAACCATCAGTGAGTAGTGAGATCAATATGGTAGATCATGAAGACATTTCTTATAAAATAGAATAGAAAAGTAAGGGTGCATCACTCATGGTAAGGGTAAGTAAAGTTTTACACAAGTTTTGTTTAACTTTTATTTAAGTTATAGTATAACTTTATAACTATTTAAGTATAAATGTAAAATATATTTTTGTCTCAGTCACAGTAATAAAAAAAAAAACATGTTTTCAGACCACTGGGTGTAGATATTCCTTAAGAAATGTATCCTGTGTGAGACGGAAAAAAGACAAGGAAATGAAGATGCGAAGTCTTATTGCAAGAAATATGGTGATGACAAAAATACAGTATGTTTTTATGAAAAATTTCTTTGGAAATGGAAAGACAGGCTATTTTGTTAATTAAATGCATCCCGGTGAGCCATCTCAAAGAGCTTTACTTTATGTGGATAGTTTGTGGATAGACAAGATCCATGTCTCTCTCTCTTTTGTCCCCACCTCTATTTTTACGGTAATTCTGCCCTTCTGGAGTTCGCAATTCACAACTCGTCTTCATCATCCTCAAACTGAACCAAAAAGAAATTAAAAAAAAAAAAAAAGTGTATGAAAAAAATACCACCACCACTGCCACGTCCTCATTGGTTCCTGAAGATAGTGTCAACAATGCAATTTTCCTGGCATTTCCTCACCCTGGTGTTGAAGAGTAGGAAGATTTTATTGCCCTATGAATCATAGTTGTAAGCAAATCCATTAACAGTAGCTTTTCAAATAGTGAAATGGATCTGAACTGAAATACAGGTGAACGCTGGCTCCATTCTTCCTTGGTACAAATGCCAGCCCTTCCTCAGCCTACTGATATCCCTTTTTTCCTTTTTACGCTGAGGAGTATGGAATTAAAAGAGGACATGGGTGCATTGATGCAGCCCCTCCAGGAACGCTGTAGTTGGTACACAGTAATGATTAACTGACTGTCTTCAATCAAGCAGTAGTGTACAAAGGGTTGAAAAAAAATCAGAATTTGGGTTTAAAACTTTTGGCCATCAATAACATAGTAATAGTAAAACTAACCTGCTAAATAATATTTTAGGCATAAATAATATATGTGATGGAGTAAATTTTTTACGCATGCAAAGCGATGGCATTACCACAAGTTCTAGTTAAGCTGTTTACAGCTAAGTTATATTTAAGCGTAAGTAGCAAGCAGCCTAGGGTTGCGTTTATAGGCAGTTTACTGATCTCAGTAATGAATCCTGGATTGGTTGAAGTTGCAAACTGCAAATCCTGATCACCAGTTCTCAGAAGCAAAAGTCAAGTTCAAATTTCAAGTTCTGAGCTAGCATACAGTTCTCTTTTGAATTAGTAAAATATTATAGGTCAAGCTACCTCCCAAATTTAGCCTTCTAATTCTAGGCATCAAATAGACTGTAACTTGAGGATTGTAGAAATTATAACATGGTTTGGATGGTGGTCACACATAAAAAATGAGTTAATTTCAGAGACATACTTTTAGTGTACAAGACTTGTACACTACATACTTTTAGTGTACAAGGAAATTAAACCTCTTTCTGAAAATAGCTTCGAGATTTAACTGTGATCACTTTTCTGAGTGCCATTTCTATATTGAAATTGAACTTCCTCATTTTCTCTCCTGAAGGAAAAAAAAATGGTGTGTCAGGTTTTATGATGCCATTAAGAGACTGTGATTGCTAGAGGTGCGATGACATGACTTGTCACGTCTGCGACAATAAAGACTGACCCTTGGAGATTATGTTTCTGAGCGTGGCCTTATCTACACATACAGAGTGAAAATAGAATTGAGACAATGTAACTTGATAAATCAATCTAAAGAGCATGTTCACTAATTGAATCAAAGGCAGCTTCAGTTTTTCCAGAGAATGTCTAAATTCTCCAGTTTCTTATTATATTTATAACTGGAGCCTCTGGACGTTAGCCAAAAATATTACTTCTTAAATGTGCTATTATTCCTTAAATCTCAACAGAAAATAATGTCTGAGTCAGAGAATCATTTAACAATAGTTGCCACACATTCAACAATTTCTGTAAATCAGGAACTGCTCACCAGCCTCTACCATAAACTCTCTTACTTAATCATCTAAGCAACACATAAGGGCCATACGATGAAATAATACTGATACACAAAACGAGGGTAAATTCTAAAAGCATTCTACTAAGTGGAGGGAGCCAGATACAAAAGAGGATGTGATGTATGATTGCTTTTATTCACGAAATCTTAAAAGTTAAAACTATAGTGACAGGACACAGGAGGCAGATTGGAGTTTGTCAGGGGCTGGTCTTCAGGGCAGGAATGATGGCCAAGTGGCCCAAGGGAATTTTCTAGGGTGATGCAAATGTTCTAACTCACGCTCATGCTGGTGCCTATATGACTGTATACATTTGTCAAAGGTCCTCACAAAACACTGAATTTGATTGAATGAAAAGTATAATCCTAACAGAGTTGATGTTTGAAAACTGAAAAAAACATTACCTGAGGTAAAGGCTGTATATCTATTTTGTTCTTGTTTTTAGAGGGAGAAACTGAGGCTGAAGTTGAGTAAATTGAAGTTGCACCAAGTCCCACAGTCAGCGAACTGGACCCACTCCTGTTCGGCCCTGAGATGAGTTCCAGGGAGGCAGGTAAGGCATTGTGACACCCGTGTGACATCGCCAGCGTCTGCGGATGTGTCTTGAGGGGACATTCAACACGTGTATCCAGTACACACATTAATAAGTGCTTGCAAGCCCCAGTGTGGCCCACTCTACTGCATAACCTTGCCTCATGGTACATTTTCTCTCCTCAGTCTTCTATTTCTTCAGGAGAATCTGAACTGAAAAATCAGAAGCACCTCAAATAGCAGAGATGGTATAGAAACATATTCAATCTCTCTGTACTATTAAGCTACAAATTACAATCTTTACCTTTTGCATCAAAAGCCATTTTTGGGGGGGGGGGATTAGAAGTATAAATTTTTCTTGTCGGTGTTGAAATTCTAGGGCTCGTTACTTGCATAAACGTCCTTCACTGCCTTAATGCAATCCTGAATAAGAATATTGGAAATGTATATGACTTTTCTTTTTAAGTTGCTGTATCTGGGCCTTTTCTCTCTACAGTTCCTTTTAATGAGTTTCAAATCAGATTTCCACATCTTGAAAGTGGTGCAGAGATATTCAGTGCTTGTTCAAGAGGCCTAGCCTTGCTTGCCTGGTGTTCATTCTGTTTATAAATGGCCTTGTATCCTACCACATACTCTCTGAGTATACCCGTTTTTTTTTTCTTTCTCGGATTTCAAATACCACAATCTCCCCTTGCATCTGGAACACCCATGTTTACTGGAGAGGGTTGCTTATAAACAATTTAAATGTGGTCAAAACCCATGCCAGCTGTTTCAGCTTGCTCCTCAATATTCAGGATAATTACATCTGCAAATTACAAGGAAACAAGGTCTCTCTCTTTTCCCTTACGCGGTGTCTCCATCTTTTCAAAGACTTCAGACTCGCTGCCTATTTCAGATTGATAAGTATAATTTAAAGAATGGTCTTTCTTCTTTCCTACCAAAACAAACAAACGAAATCACTTTGAAAAGCTTCAATGGAGGTATAGATTGCCTCTGTATAAAATTCATCCAAGATTCTATTAAAAAATAGCGAACAGATTTGAGACATTAAAAAAAGTATGTGGGTTTGGATTAGAAACATTTCTTTATAAGGATCCTAAGTCTCTTGCTAGCTAGAAATACCACCAAATGATGCACCATACTAGCATTTAATGGAAGGAAGCAAAATCGTCAAAGCAATACCCAGGGCAGTAGCAGGACAATCGTGTACACAAGTGAGGAAAACTCACTTCATCCCAATTATTTTCAAACATTCATCTAGTCACTCCATGCCTTGCAGGAGGTGTATAATATGTACACAGAATCCAAGAAGAAAGAGAATGTATTATTGCATTTACAAGCTTGGTCAAACTATTGAAGGTAATAAATTCCCTTATAAAAAGAATTAAGGATGCTTTTCCTTTAAGCACTTGACTTAAGGCTTCAGATGAATCGGTACATATGCATCAATATAATAAGTACTACACCTTTCACTGACAGCAATTAGAAGTTGTTTCCACTTCAGTAGATAGACTGCATTATTTTCATAACTAAATAAAAAATGCTTATAGGGAAACCGAGATTGGTATATTAACTAAAAAATACTCTTTTTAGGAGTCTGAAAATGATAGTGTACCAGTATTCTTGGTGACAGTATAGATACATTTTAAATGTATCTATACTGACGTATTTTTAGGTACTTCAGTGTAAACTACAAAGGAAAATGTACGTAGAAACTTCCTGAAGGGATTTGGGTCAGGGTTGACAGATTTGGCAAATAAAAATGTAGAACACTCAGTTAAATTTCAATTTCAGGTAAATTACAAATAATTCTTTACTGTAAGTATGTCCTATGAAATATTTGAAACACACTAAAAAATTCTTTGTCTGAAATTGAAATTTAACTAGATGTCTTGTATTTTATCTGGCAATCCTAATTTTGGTTTAAAATAGGTATGAAAACAACTGAGTCACTCCGCAAGTACTAAAGTGACTCCAAAATTAATATTATACAAAGTAATCTTGAAGCTTGTTGTCAGTCTTTAGAAGATGGCTAGTGTTGGGGGCCTGATCATGAAGTTTTCATTTGTCAGTAAAATTTTGTCAATGAAAAAAAATTTCATTTTTTCATTGAATAGCAAGAAAAACAAAGATAATGGATAAAGTTTATAATAAAGGTAAAAAATGTGATTAAATGAGCATTAGAAGAGATGATATTTCCACTATTTTTATTTTTTAAATTAATTTTTATTGGAGTCTAGTTGATCTACAGTGCTGTTAGTTTCTGCTGTACAGCAAAGTGAATCAGTTATACATATATATATATATCCACTCTTGTTTAGATTCTTTTCCCATATAGGTCATTAGAGGGTATTGAGTATAATTCCTTGTGCTGTTCAATAGGTTCTTATTAGTTACCTATTTTATATATAGTAGTGGGTATATGTCAATTCCAGTCTCCCAATTTATCCCTCCCCCACCCTTCCCCCCGGTAACCATAAGTTCATTCTCTTAGTCTATGAGTCTGTTTCTGTTTTGTAAATAGGTTCATTTGTATCATTTTTTTTAGATTCTGCATATAAGTGATATCATGATGTTGTCTTTCTCTCTCTGACTTACTTCACTTAGTATGATAACCTCCTGGTCCATCCATGTTGCCACAAATGGCGTTATTTCATTTTTTTAAAAACTGAGTAATATTCCATTGTATATACATATCACATCATCTTTATCCATTCCTCTGTTGATGGACATTTAGGTTGCTTCTATGTCCTGGCTACTGTAAATAGTGCTGCAGTGAACACCAGAGTGCATGTATCTTTTTGAATTATGGTTTTCTCCAGATATGCCCAGGAGTGGGATTGCTGGATCATATGGTAGCTCTATTTTTAGTTTTTTAAGGAACTTCCATACTGTCCTCCATGGTGTCTGTACCAATTTACATTCCCACTAACAGTGCAAGAGGGTTCCCTTTTCTCCACACCCTCTCCAGCATTTGTTTGTAGATTTTTTGATCATGGCCATTCTGACTGGTGTGAGGTGATACCCCATTGTAGTTTTGATTTGCATTTCTCTAATAATTAGCGATGTTGAGCATCTTTTCATGAGCCTCTTGGCCATCCGTATGTCCTCTTTGGAGAAATGTCTATTTAGATCTTCTTCCCATTTTTTGATTGGGTTGTTTGTTTTTTTGTTATTGAGCTGCATGAACGTTTTGTAGATTAATCCCTTTTCGGTTGCTTCATTTGCAAATATTTTCTCCCATTCTGTGGGTTGTCTTTTAGTTTGTTTATTCTGCTATTGTTTTTAAAATATGCTTAGTTGATGAAGTAAAAGAGGACATCACAATATTAGTCATTCTTTTTAAGGTCTGTAAAATCCAAAATTTTGGTAGTACTGGATTCTAGTGTTGTTCTTTCATCATCTGAATTCCTATGATTTTTATCTGATTAGTATTAAAGTAAGGAAACTCTGTTTTACTTTTATATAACTGGTTTTCCTTCTGTTAACTCATGCCCACATGATTATAGCTCTTTTTTTTTTTTTTTTTTTTTTTCCCGGTACGCGGGCCTCTCACTGTTGTGGCCTCTCCCGTTGCGGAGCACAGGCTCCGGACGCGCAGGCTCAGCGGCCATGGCTCATGGGCCCAGCCGCTCCGCGGCATGTGGGATCTTCCCAGACTGGGGCACGAACCCGTGTCCCATGCATCGGCAGGTGGACTCTCAACCACTGCACCACCAGGGAAGCCCTATAGCTCTTTTTTTTTTTTTCTTTTTTAGCTATTTTTTTTGCGTTGGTCCCATCACCACCATGCCAAAGTTAGGAGAATTACTGTCCTATTTGTCATAAAATCTGCCCAAGAAAAAAAAAAAAAGGCTTGCACTCTCAACTTGCTACTGATTATACTGTACAGCTTGACTGGACCACTCATGTCCTCTTTAGCTGCCATCTTACTCCACTTTTCTGTCTCCTGTACATCTGGGACAGCCTCTTTAATTGATTCCTCTCCTTTCCCTCCTGTCCCACTTTAATTTACTTTACACAAAGTAGCTATGTGATATTTAAAAAATAAAATCAGGTAGTATCACTTCCTTATGCAAAACCCTAGTGTGTCTTCCCATCTCCCTTAGAATAAAAGCTCAATTCACGACTTGATGACTTAAAAATAGTACCTCTTCAGCTTTATTTCTACCACTACCTCCCCACCCCATCTCTTGCTTCTCAAACATGCCCCTAGTTCATCCTTTTGTAGGGCAGTGCTTTTGTATTTCTTTGCTGTGGAATTTCTTTCCTTCAGATAGTTGCATTACTCACTTTTTCATATCACTGAGGTCCAGGCTCTAATATCACTGCTTCAGTGTGTATAATAAGCCATTACCTAGCCCCATCCCCCATATATATATACTTTGCTTTTTTCTCCTTAGCTTTCTTTATTTTTCTTCACAGTACTTCAAAATACCCAAAACGGTTTACTTATTTATTATATAACTCTATATATTAGAAAATAAGAGACACACATACACGAAAAAAATCCTTGTCTCTCTTGTTCCTTGCTTTAGCCCCGTTACCCAGCACCTAATAGTTGCTTAATAAATACTGATGGAATGAATAAACAATGAATGAACATCCCTTGGCATAGGGACCTGGCCTAAGTCTCTTAAAAGTCTGGATCAGAAGAAAATTTTAGTAAAAGAACTTTAGTTATATTGAAATTCTCCTTTCCCTATGATCTCAAACTGTGTCTTATCCTTTCCTTTCCGAAAGAATTTCGGTGTCTCTTGAAAACACTGACCTAGAGGTTAAGAAGCATCCATTGCATAGTTATTTACTCCAGGGGTTAAAGGGATATTCTTGCTACTTATCCTACTAGCCTGTCATATCTTACCAAACCAAATAGGAAATTACAGGAGACATACAGCAAAGGTCCTTATTCTGAACTTCTTACTGTAAAATGAAATAAAATATGAAATAAAGTGAAAACCTTCTCATCTGTAAGCCACAATAATTGTTCTTCCAACTAGTTAACAGGAATTTCATGAAGATTCTTAAGTATTTTTCCCAACTGGAGCCAAAATACAGTCCTAAAGATAGAAATCTCGTAAGATCATTTTGTCTAAGGGTTTCCTGCACCAAATAATCCGAAGAGATCATGGCATTACTGAATAATTTGGAGGAGAGTGTTTATACTTACTAGAGATAAACATGCTGGAAAAAGTTAAGGCTGAAGTGGTGTTCTAAGGTGTTGGTCATAAATAACATGAAAACATCAATAAAATATGCCTAGCATGTAGTAGTTGCTCCATAAATATCTGTTAAATTATTCATTTATTCTTTTATTTGTTCAAGTCTTTAAAGCAATTGAAAAGCTGTTGTTTACTAAAAATAGTCTGGAAACTCACAGACATTTTTTTTCCACAAAATCCAAATGTCTATTTTAATTCTTCATTATTTTCTACTTAACAGATGGCTTCTTCCCTGAAATTGTCTCTTTATGTGTTACTCTGATACTGCGCAAAACTGAATCCCATTTCAACGTTTACAGTTTTTTTCCTATGCTATCCCTTTTGATTTCTTCTCTTCTTCCTACTGGCCCATATGCCTAAGTTTCTCCATGATTCTGTATTTACCAGTGACCTTTTAAGTTCACTCCTTGGGAGAGTTCATAAATTTTCATAGCTCTAAATATTTCCTCTATGCTGATGACCCAAATAGCATTTCCAGTCCTCACTGTTCAGTGAAGCTCCAGCCTCAAGACTTAGAATGCCTAGTGCCAAGTTTCGGACTCCAAAGAAAAACGTTTTTCAAGAATTCACAATGACTCCAGTCTGTAAGTCATATTTAGAGAGTGACACTTAGAACTTACACCTGTTTCTCCAGGTGCTTTTCCCAGGGTCCCTCAGTATGAACGCTCCCCCACTGAGATAACTAATTTATAATTACTTCCCTCTTCTCCATGTCTGTATCTGTAGCATCATACAGCTATTTTCTCTTCTCAGAATGCCTCCTACTCTTCGTTAAATATCCAAAACCAGTAAAAAGCAGTAGAAGAGATGACTTGATGATTAAGTCAGGGGGGAAGAAAAATAGGAGAATCTAATTTGGTTCTAACTGGATGACCCACGAAAGTAATTTCTCCCTAGGCTTCAGTTTCAACGACATAGGATGTTAACTCAGCGGTTCTGTTCAGTCTCATTAGCTCTCTTTCACATGAACGTAATAATTCACCTTTTTTTCATATGTTGCCTTTTTTGTACAATTTGCATTTCCCCCCCAAACTCTGCGTGCAATCTTAATATTCTCGAAGCCTAGCAAGTCTACTATGCTATGCGTAGCTTTGCTAGGGGAGATGGAAATACTCATAATAAAAGTCTACATTATTATGACATGCTTACTAATGAAAACTTACTTTCAACAAATCAAATTAAGGAAAAAAAGAACATTTATACATTACGAAAAAGAGAACATTTTGGCATTAGTAAAATTAGATATTTCCTATCACATGGAAAAAGTAAAATATATTTTTAGATAATTATAGGAACAATGAAACCTAAAGCATAGTAGAAGTGAAATATTATTTTCTTTTAGGAAAGGAATGGAAATAATAAATGCTATTTTGACATTTTAATCAGACATTTGAGGTAAAGCCTTGTTGGCATGACTGTATCCCTAGCCACTGCTTTGATTTTCCCAGAGGAATTCTGGAGGCACTGATCAGTATATAAGCACTCTCTCCAAACCCAGGCTCTGGCCCTGGATTCGATTGGTCAGTGTGCACTCTTAAATGTCCTGTTTGTTTAAAAAAATTCTCCTAAGGATGAAAAACGTACCTAATTTTATAAAACTAAGCTCAGATAAGAGAAAGATCTCGTCTCAACAATAAAGTGGTAACTGCCAAGCTTCTTGAGGTCGGTGCCCATAGAAAAAGGGCACCTGAAGCCAGGCCAGACCACTGCTTACTGTAGTCAGGTGACATGATGCCATGTACATTTCTCCCTCCCACTGCAAAAGAAGGACCATGTCAGTATGAAATGGAGTTAGAATTAGACCTGTATGCATCTGCGAGATGACAGTCTCTCTCTCTCTGTGTGTGTGTGTGTGTGTGTGTGTACTAGGCAAGTGCACGTGGAAATAGAAATAACTTTGCAAGTTGTAGAATTAGCAGCGTGTGAGGTCATAACTCAACAAACCCAAAGGCTTTGGGGCTTTTGACTGTGTTAACAGTGAGAAAGGCAACAGGTTTTTCTTTAAAAACATAACACCCATATTTTTTTTTTCCTCAAATGATTCAGGAAATATCCAGACATAGAAATGCACTACCTACCTGTGAATAAAGAACTCATTGAACTATTTTCAATGTCAATAAACAGGAAACACAAAAATGAGAGTACATAATAATTTGTCTAATATAGTCACTCCAAAACGGAGCTGTCATATGTAATGAGTTTACTGAGCAGCCTCATCTGACCAAGTTGTAAAAGTGCAACAATTTTATTTTTTTTTGGTGACTTGCCCACATTTCCGCAGAATTGAAGCTCATATTTTCGCTGGCTAAAAGTCACATTTGTTAATAATTCTTTGGCCCAATTTCATTGTTTTTCAGCCACTTTCAGTTTAGTCAGTCTCTTCTTGGTCTATACAACTCATCCTTGTTTATTTTAAAAGTTCATGTCATATTCTAAAAAATTCTTGCCTTTCCCTCGTATGAGCTGAAGTTCTAATGGCTACCACATGAGGTGGCTTTCATGTGGCTCTCATACTTCTTACGCACGTTTCGGGATGTCAGCTTCTCAGGTACTGGTGAGTGGAACAGGAGAAAGCAAACAGATCCTTTCTCACTTGACGGCTGCAACCCTCCTGCCTGTCTCCCCACTTGCTACCCATGCCCACTGTTCCAGCACTTTGTCCACAGCCTCAATGTGGAGAGTTGGTACCTCACTTTTTTTTTTTTTAATAACAATGAGCATTCTTTTTAAAATTTTTTTAAATTTATTTTTATTTTATCTTTTTTGTCTGCGCGACATGTGGGATCTTAGTTCCCTGACCAGCGATTGAACCGGCGCCCCCTGCATTGAAGCACAGAGTCTTAACCACTGGACTGCCAGGGAAGTCCTGGTAGCTCACTCCTGAGCAGCGCCCTTAGGAACTGTGAGTTCCTTGAGAGTTTACTATGCTCTCCAGCAGAGCCCCAGGAGGTAGGCGGTCTCAAGCTGCAAGCCTCGCTGTAGCAATGTCAGCAAAACCACCCAGCCCAACTGTATCTGTTTGAGGGTTAATTCTAGGGCCTCTGGGCGCCTGCAGGATCCATCTCCCATATTTCTTGGGAAGTGGGAGCTGCTGGGGCAGCAGTGTGGTGGTCCCTGACCTTGACCCCCTCTGCCAGGCCTTTCTCAGCTCATTTCTCTACTGTTGCATTCACACAAAGCATGACACCCAGCAGATTTCCAAGAACATCACGCCAGTTTTACCTTCTTGCCACTTCCCCTAACTGCTTAGCTTGGGGAAAAGGAAGTAGCCCCTAGTTTCCAGAGGAGTGGGGTTACATCTTTGTATTAGACAGCATGGCAGGAATCAGGAAATTTTTTGCTTTCACTCATGCAGACAGACTTTCTAAGACGGACAAAAGTGTCTTCTTTTTTTTTTTCTTCTTCATCTATTTTATTCTATAAAGTTTCCATGACTTTATATAAAACGATTTGTAGCCCTTGGCATCTTAGCATTTTTACAGCCAAGAAAGGAGGCAGAGCTATGCACTTCCGGCCAGACAATAGCATTGGAACCTCAGCAAGTGTGTGATTTTATAATCATGTCGAAGGGCCAAACAACTATAACATTTAACCCTTCGTGTTTGGAGTGATGATTCCAGGCAGTTGTATTATTTGACTTTTTGTGTCTCTTTTCAAAGTTCAGTGTTGAGGTTTGACTCCCAAGGGAGAAAAAATACTTCATTTATCTTGAAGCAGGATGGCATTAAATTTCTTCCTTCCTTCCCATTGTTTGGTTTAGCTGGTTGACACTCCAAGCTGACTGTGAACAGCTTCGGGAGTTTCAGGGAGATTAACTATTGGGTTTCATCTCTAGCTTCATGCGAAGCATCTGCAAATAATCAAGATCCAGAAAGAACCTCAGAGTGGGAGCAGCCTCTGGGATTTGATTTAACTAAACCTTCCTGTGAGCCACATTTCTTTGTTTACATACATTCCTGCTCTGAAGGCCAACTTCCTGTCATAAAGCTGCATACCAAATTTGAGCATTTAGCAAACAGTGTGGCTCAAACCATTATAACTCTGGAAACAGACTTCAAGTAATTATTATTTTTAAAGGATATTGAAAAAAAAATAAAAATGCAGGGCCTCACCCTAGCTTTCATGATTCAAATCTTTTTCTTATAATCACATACGTTCACACACTTATATACAGAAAGGGAAATTAGTGCTATTTTCTGCATAAAAATATCTGTCAGTACAGCCCTTGTGTGGAGACATCAAAGTGACAGATTACAAAGACTGAAAAGGAAAGGAACTTATTTTTCAAAAGTGATAAATCTCTGGGAGAAGAGACACAGTGTGACCAATCCCATATGGTATAAGTTTGGGCAATACAAGTTTCTCAAATAATTCTAGTGTCATGGTTCCTTTGGATCCTTCAGTGTATCATCCTTTAGCAGTTATTTCCTACTTTTTAGATCTATTTGTACCTTCTTTTTCAAAATATCACTTAATATATCCTTTCCTTCTCTCTCTTGATATTTCATTCTCTTTTTAAATTTTTATTTATTTATTTTTTTGCGGTACGCAGGCCTCTCACTGTTGTGGCCTCTCCCGCTGCGGAGCACAGGCTCCAGATGCGCAGGCTCAGCGGCCGTGGCTCACGGGCCCAGCCGCTCCGTGGCATGTGGGATCTTCCCGGACCGGGGCACGAACCCGCGTCCCCTGCACCGGCAGGCGGACCCCCAACCACTGCGCCACCAGGGAAGCCCATTCTCTTTCTCCCAGTAAATCTCTTAGTGTTCTTTCTTAGGCGATACCTATTTTTAGCATATACTCAAAATGTGTATCCTTTCCAAGCCTACTACTCTCCAAGATATACATCATCAGGTTCAGTGTCAAGTCTATGCTGGATCTAATTAAGACTTAATTAGATCACGTCTCTACCACCTAGAAATCAATCTTTCCCTGGTCACCTATTATTAAGTCAAAAAGCAATGGTCAGCTTTCACTGTGTATTTATTATGCTTTCTCTAGAATTTGGTTCTCTTGACAGCACCCTCCTTGAAATCTCATCCCCCCTTGATATCTATGACAAAACTTTTTCTGCATTAATCACCATGATAGGCTCCCTTTCTTCCCACATACCTTTAAATCTAGGGGGTTCCTAGGGTGTCATTTTTAGATGTAGTGTTTTCCTCATCTACACACGTTCCCTCTTCCTCTTCCATAGAGTAAGTTGTACAGTAGATGCTGATGTTTCCCAGATCTATACATCTAGCCTCTGGTTTTCCCTCACTTATTACATCCTTTTAGTGACCAATTTCTATCAGTCCTACCTACAAATCTCACTTGAATCTACGATTTATCACTATCTCCAGTCTTACAAACAGTATATTATAGAGACTCCCTATGTGTCAATCCTGGCTCTACTTCCTGCTAGCTGTGTAACTCTGGGTAAGTTATTTAACTCCACTGTACCTCAGCTTCCACATCAGTCAAATGAAGATTGAAAGAACAACATTCACAGTGTATGGTTATGTTATTATTATCATTATTTTAGTTCAATTCATCATCGTTTTTTAAAATCTCAATAGTTGTGACCACCACGCAACAGGTTTTTCCCCTTTTGGCTCTCTTAAAATTAATCTTCTAGCAAACAGATCGATCTTCCTAAAGTGTTAGGATATCTTTTCAGTACATACAATTCTGGGATGGCTCCCCTTAATTTTCACAGTCTAATTCTGAGGAACCATGCTTTATGTGATATGATTCCTGCCAACCTTTTGAACCTAACTAACCTATTGGCACAGAGGAGAGCAGAAGACACCATAGCTGTCCTCCAACTTTCAAGCAGCAGTTATGATGCCATATATCCAACCTCTCAGTAATAGAATGATTTTCCCTTTGGCAAAAAATTTCTACTTGTCTACTTCTTTTTGAAAGATTTATTTATTATTTATTTATTTTTGGCTGTGTCGGGTCTTAGTTGCGGCATGAGGGATCTGCGTTGAGGCATGCGGGATTTTTGTTGCGGCATGCAGGCTTCTCTCGCTGTGGTGCGCAGGCTCGAGGGCGCACGGGCTCTGTAGCTGTAGGGCATGGGTTCCAGAGCACGCGGGCTCTGTAGTTTGCGGCACGGGGGCTCTAGTTGAGGCGCGCAAGCTCAGTGGTTGTGGTGCGTGGGCATAGTTGCCCCACTGCATGTGGGATCTTAGTTCCCTGACTAGGGATCGAACATGTGTTCTCTGCATTGTAAGGCGGATTCTTTACCACTCAGCCACCAGGGGAGTCCCCTCTACTTGTCTGCTTCTTAAGCTGCATTCTAAACAGATAAGCAAGTTGAAAATGAGAGTTCATAATTTTTATGTGTATTGAGGCAGTGATCCCAAAATACAAATATCATTACACAACTTCTGTGCATGGCCACCTATCTTTTATATTCTTTATTTGTCTGACCTCCTTTCCATTTTGTTCCTAGCACTTCATTTCACTCTGTCGTGCTTCACTGTACTGAAAGCAATAACCATGGACGTTAAATAAATTGATTGTGTTCTAGAGAGCTAGCATAGATGGTGGAAGTAATTAAGTATAGAGGTAAATCTTCCTACAGAACCAAAATTGACATTTTTTTCTGTCATCCTGAAACTTTAGTTACTCCACTTTTAAATTGATATTTACTTAAGCGAAAGAAAAGAACAAGCCTCGTATCCACTATGCTAATGTGAGTTCTAGAAAGTGGGCAATGATGGTAATTGTGAATTGACATCCTGAGAGTCATCAAGACTGTAGAGAAGAAAATTAATTAAACCAGTCCACTGGAACGTTGCAATATACATGTGTACCACAGGACACAGTTTCTCAGTATTTGAAAGGACATAGAAATAATATTTTGTGCTGTTCACAGTTTCTCAGTATTTGAAAGGACATAGAAATAATATTTTTTGCTGTTCATTTTGGACAACTTATATAGTGTATTTATTTATTTTGCGGTACGCGGGCCTCTCACTGCTGTGGCCTCTCCCGTTGCGGAGCACAGGCTCCGGACGCGCAGGCTCAGCGGCCACGGCTCACGGGCCCAGCCGCTTCACGGCATGTGGGATCCCCCCGGACCGGGGCACAAACCGGCGTCCCCTGCATCGGCAGGCGGACTCCCAACCACTGCGCCACCAGGGAAGCCCCAGCTATGTCTTCTCACACTTGCGAATATGGGTCGGGTCATAATGGCAGTAACAGGAGCACCAGTGTTGAAGCAGTTTGCCAGGAGTGGTGCTGCCCTCATCAGCCTCTCAGAACTGAGGCAAAGAACTGTCAGCATAACTGCTCCAAAGTTTGTTTTGTGGAAAGCAGATAAGTGGTCCCTCAGGTAAGGAAGACTCAGGCAATAAAGCTTTACAGACTGCAGGCAGCGCCTTAATTGTGTTTGAATACGAACAGGAAGTCGATGTAGTTCTCTGCTTTTACATGAAGTTTAGATTCCTAAGTCAGCATGTACAGTAAAGCTGTACCTTTAGAAACTTCAGAATCGGTGAAATACACGATATTAATATTTGATCATCTTTAATATTTCAAAAGCCTTAATTTGACACAGTCAAGAGGTGCATGGAATATGTTATCTTCCTAAGTATTTGTCATATTGTCATGCTATAACAGGGTTTGTGCTTATCCAGGTTTAATGAAGCATATTGTATATAAAGAGAACGGCTACATACCAAAATATTGTCTTACTTCATCACATACCATCCAAGTCCTTTGTTTGCTCTATTTTCAACTATTTTACGTTACGGCTCTGTTTATAGGTTTTGTTTTGTTTAAATATCTTATCAATTAGACTGTGAAGGTCTTTGAAGACACGGTCTATGCCAGCCTAGGTTTATTACTAAATAATCAGAAACCAGTTCAGTCTCTGGAATTGGAGGGACCTAATTAATAACTAACAGTTGAATGAATTAGTGCTCTTTTAGTGTTGTTTTCAAAGGCGTGGGGAATAAGACAGTGCTGTGTGATTTCATCATTGTACTGTACGCTGTAGGATTAAACACACCCAATGCATGTTAACTTTTAATACACAAATGATATTAAACCAAGAATTCCTTTATAAGATTTCTTATATTCTTATTATGAGAAGCAACAACAAAAACCAAAACTGTTTGTAAAATATGAAATGGGAGGACAAATACAATATTATAGAAAAGTAAATAAGAAAGTTTATATCTAGAATTTCAAATATCAGCAGTATTTTTCCAGAATCTATCCTGATATTCTTTGTAAACAGAGGATAATATATAATAGAAAGATTATATGGTTATGCCCTTTGTATTAAATAATACTGTTGCTGATACATCATTATTCTAGGTTTATATAATTTCCTTTGTCTGGTCCCTTTTGTGACAAATAACATGGGCTTATAAAATGACTGGCTAGAGAAAGGGAAAAAATTGTGTCCGTGGAGTATAGAAAAATTAACAGACCTCCACAGGCATGGTTTCATTGTGTTAGCTCAAGGCTTATCCCAAGGGAGCAAAGCTGCGAGGGTTTAGGGTCTGTTTCTTTTCTCACACAGCGTGCTTTATAGCTCATTATTGCACTCAGCTTTTTCATAGCTTTGCAGCTTGCAAATTCCACAACTTTCTGGTTGTACAACTAATGTAAACTCCAAATCGCAGTCGACTTCTTAGTATAAGCATGTGTTCAAGACCATTTCCTAATATAGAAAGATATGCTCTTTCAATTACGTTCTGCAACATTTGGTTATTTTTCTTTGACCCATCCTGGAACCTCATTTTAATGTGGAAAGTTCTCAAATATTTAGATAGGAGTATAAATAAAAATGACTTCTGTCTTCTTTTATAAACCTATTGCTACTGTTACACCTGCCTCTTCTGCCGTCACTTTTAATTTTTTGTATTCGACTGTATTCAAAATTCTTTTTTTCGGAGTGCTTTTTTTTTGCAGTACGCGGGCCTCTCACTGTTGTGGCCTCTCCTGTTGCGTAGCACAGGCTCCGGACGCGCAGGCTCAGCGGCCATGGCTCATGGGCCCATCCGCTCCGTGGTATGCGGGATCTTCCTGGACTGGGGCACCCCTGCATCGGCAGGCGGACTCTCAACCACTGCGCCACCAGGGAAGCCCCAGAGTGCTCTTTTTTCCCTCACATATATAGCACTTAAGGTTTGTAAGTGTCTCATTAAAGATCAATTCACTTAACAAAGAAGCATGTTTATGAGTTAACATTCAGTATCTCAAACAATACTTATATGTAGTCGTTGCTTATTAGTTATCCTATAACTATCTCTTGAAAAAATCATCACAAAAGTTAAATTCACTTACTTTCTGAAAAAATATATTTACACACAGATAGAAATATAAATATGCGGTTGGGTTTTTATAGCTTTGTCAACAGAAATGTAATTCTTGAATTTCCCTTGTAGAATTAGGCTACATGGTGCCTGTTGATCTATATATCTACATCGATATGTAGGTATAGAGAGAGGATACTACAGAAAGCAAATATATATCAATATGTCACTCAGAATCACCCTAGTAGTTATGCTATGGAAGGCATTTATGTGGCACATTTTGTTTAAAGATGGTACTTTTGAGAGTAGAGATATTGATCCCTCATTTCAAGGTCGTCTTGCTGAATCTAGAAGATCTAAATAAAATGTACTGCACTGAGTATCAAATAATATTCCAAGAATAATGTATGTCATAAGCCAAAAATTGCCACAGTGTTTTGCAAAATGGTCAACAAGTAACATTAAACTTAAACACTGGTGCAAGGAATACCGCAGATAATACTGTTGAGAGTCATTTACCCTATACTGTGACATAAACTGTTAGCAAATTATAATCAAAACAGAGATCTTAACCATACACTTTGGTGTCATAGGGTTATGCTTGACATAATACTTCGTTATCA
The DNA here is from genome assembly GCF_963924675.1 of Phocoena phocoena. Classification (NCBI taxonomy): domain Eukaryota; kingdom Metazoa; phylum Chordata; class Mammalia; order Artiodactyla; family Phocoenidae; genus Phocoena; species Phocoena phocoena. Next base: position 133,271,662 of record NC_089223.1, read on the forward strand.
AAGAGAAGGATGGAGAAGTAAGGTAGGAGGGTGGAGAGAGGATGAACAGAGAAATATTTTTCAGAGAAATCTTATTTTTTGTGTTTGTCTTTAATAAGATACTTATAAGTTTACTATCTTTATTTTGGAAAAAAATATCAATAGACCCTCCAAAAGGAAAATAAATAAAATCTGAGCTTTTAGCGCAAATCCACAGTCTTCTCTGAACTCTTCTTTCTTCTTTATATAAAAAAAACTATTCATTCTCAGACAGAAAAACACTCCCTATTTTATTTGATATTTTTAATGTAAATAAATTCTGGATACCAATATTTTGTTTATGTGAGGTAAGAGGACATGAGACTTACTGTTTTGAAATTGCTGTGTTAAAGTTAAGATATTTCTAGATACAAATATCAGAAGGCACCGTGTAGTCTAGCTCTACAAGGGAAATTCAAGAATTACATTTCCGTTGACAAAGCTGTAAAAACCCACATCAGATAATCCTCATGGTATTATGAGTTTATTGTAATTTAATGTTTATACTTTACTAAAATGTCACACATTTTGCTTTCACTGGTGTCTTTTGCTCCATCCTACGTTTGGGGTGAGCTCACTGCTTTCCATCTTCCCTGGGCCTGAGATTGCTTCTCCCCATTCTCTGAGGAGTCACTTCACATCCCAGAGCAAAAACCGCTTTGGCCCTGATTTTGACAGAAATATGACACTGACCACACTCCTTCTGTTTCTTCCCAGCACTTACTCAAGACAGTAAATTCTGGCAGTTGAATCAGAGTTCATGCTGTATGTATCACATTTCTCAATCGACATCAACAAATAATGACGTTACTCTGGGAAATCGAAACCATTGGATTTTTTTGTCCAAAGATGGCACTATTAAACCTGAATTACCTTTAACTTCAAGGAACAAAACTGTAGGTTTTGTCCTCAGTGATCCAAGGCAAGAGTTCTCGATGTGAAACACAGCACTTCCTTCCTATAGAATGTTAATACGTGCCATGTAGAAAAGAAAATAGTCCTGTTTAAAAAAACTGTTTCGGGGCTTCCCTGGTGGCACAGTGGTTGAGAGTCCGCCTGCCAGTGCGGGGGACACGGGTTCGTGCCCCGGTCCGGGAGGATCCCACATGCCGTGGAGCGCCGTGAGCCATGGCCGCTGAGCCTGCGCGTCCGGAGCCTGTGTCCCGCAACGGGAGAGGCCGCAACAGTGAGAGGCCCGCGTACCGCAAAACAAAACAAAACTGTTATGTTATGTTTGTTATGTTACGTTAACTGTTAACTGGTTAATGTGCAACATCGGGCTGCGAAGTGTACTGAACTCTATGGGAAGTTCAAGTTTAACCCAAGCCCCACTGCTGAGTCAGCATTAAACACCTCCACCCTGAAGGGGCGTCATAGTGGCTCAAGCACATTATTTGAGTACAGTTTTCAAAGAAAATGGAAGAGTGAATATGGGCATAATCTCTAGCCTCTCTTCTCCTCCTATAAAGTCTAGAAAGGCTCCTACAAAGTATTTACCCAAAAAGCCATAACGTAGGCAGCTCTAAGAACTGGAACCAGAAAACGGCTTTAACGCTTACTCTCTGTCTCTAGGTTGAAGAGTGTGATTAACTCTGATACTTAGTTCCAGGCTTTGTACGGCCCAATCTAGCTTACCCAAGTTTTTCGTTAGGATTTCAGAAAACACTCCAGTGAACAACAGTTTGTTCTTTTGTCTCCCTCCTACAAATATTCCTCTTAAAGTCTTTGTCAGTAAAATAGTTTTGAGTGAGGGCAGAATTAAAATATTATGGGTACTACTAGCCAAAATCACCTTAATATTATTTGAAATCACACCGTAGGTATGTCCTTTCTTTAATATTTGTTTCATACATGACAGTTCTTCTAAACTTGCCTAATCATACAGTTTTAAAACTTGCATCTATGGAATAGCTGCTAATTTAGGAGGGTTTAAATGTTGGCTTTGCTACTTACTAGCTAGGTGGTCTTCATTTCTTAATGTCTTTGAGCCTCAATTTCCTAGAATAGAAACGGAATTATTAATACCTACCTCATAGTATTATGTCAAGTAATGACTGTAAAAGAGATATGTAAAATCATTAAGATAGTACGGGGCATGTCATAAGAGCTAGATAAATTGGAACGGCTACAAATTTCTCCTCTTAAAATGTCCTTACCATGCAGCACCAGATCAAGTCAGATCAGCCCTCTGTTAATACCATCCACTGGGGTTCAATCACTTTTAGAATAGATTCTAAGCTTCCTGAAAGTCACACGTGAAATCAGCCCCTTCCTACTTCACTGCCCCATTTGTGCCATTTTCCACTTCTATATCTAGCTGGTCGCACCAGCCTTTAATCTGTTCCTTTAATACGTCCAGCTTGCTCTACTTATTTGTACTTGCCCGGCTTATTTCCTAGAATTCTCATCTGTAATATTTTTATTTGGTTGAATCCCTCCTGTCACTCAGGTCTCAGTCCAAATGTCACCTTTCCTGAACATATAAAATACACCATTGTTTTAATGATATTTCCCACTCATTGAAATTCTCTTATGTGTCTTTGTTTACTGGTTTTTGCCTACCTTTACCATTAGAATGACGTAGGGGGTAGGGCCCTTCTCTGTTGTGTTCGACACTGTACTCAACGTGCTTAGAAGAGTGTTTGGGAAAAGGTAAATGCTCAATCAGTTTTTGCTCAATAAAATAAATGGAGTAGACTGTGACCTTGTAAGTGATTCTGCTGTGGGTTTGGCCAAGACTAGAAGTTGTGACCATTCTGGTATCTGGCGCCAGAGGGAGGTGTCAGGGGGATAGCCGACAGAGTGAAACATGTAGTCAGCCATCTTAGCTCTTCATTCTAATCATTCTTAAATTTTAGAATCCATGCTATGGTTCATAAAAGGAAGAGGACAACATTGGTACATTATAAACTTGATGCACCAACATATATTCATGACTGACAGTGTCAGGAGATCATAAAACCACCATGACACTCTTGTGGACTGGCATCCTGTATTTGCTCAGAGCTGGAAACACGCATCAGAGGGACACTTTTGGGACTTAGTCAAAGATACACATGGGCAAATGGTCTTAAGAGTTTCTGCCTGTAGGACAGACTTAGATATCAAAAATACCCTAGGGCACCTAGCAGGCAGCTCTTGGTGCCAATATCATCCTTCAATAAAAGGAACTAGGGCTGCTTGGAGAAATGACTGAATCTAGAGCTAGGGCAGAGAATATATAAGATGACTCAGAGTACCTCATGGTGCCCAAAGGTAAGGAATTACTTCAATAACAAACAAACAAAATCTTCACAATGATGGGGGGGGGGATATGTCAAAGGTACACAGGTGCCAATTGAAATTCTTCTCAATGTACAAAGAACAGTTTGTACCATAAATAAGGAGATTGGTATTGAATTATTGCCCAAAGTATAAACTAAATATCCATGAATCTAAACTAATGTAAAGAGATAAGTGAATAAGGAAACAAATGGGGATAAATTTCCCTTGCAAAAGAATTGCAAATAATTTCTGCAGATAGCCTACTCTCAGAGAGGTAGAGCATTAACTAATGCTGCTTTTTAAAAAATTTTATTGAAGTATAGTTGATTTACAATGTATAAGAATATATGTATGTATATATACATATATTCTTATATTCTTTTCCATTATGCTTTGTCACAGGATACTGAATATATAGTTCCCTGTGCTATACAGTAGGACCTTGTTATTTATCCATCCTATATATAATCGTTCGCCTATGCTAATCACAAACTCCCGGGCTTTCCCACCCCTACAGCCCCTTGGCAACCACAAGTCTGTTCTCTATATCTGTGAGTCTGTTTTTGTTTCATAGATATGTTCATTTTAGATTCCACACATAAGCGATATCATATAGTATTTGTCTGCCTCTTTCAGACTCACTTCACTTAGTATGATAATCTCTAGGTCCATACATGTTGCTGCAAATGACATTACTTCATTCCTTTTTATGGCTGAGTAGAATTCCATGGTGTGTGTATGTATGTATATATAAATATGTACATATATACACACACCACATCTTCTTTATCCATTCATCTGTTGGTGGACACTTAGGTTGTTTCCACGTCTTGGCTATTGTAAATAGTGCTGCTGTGAACATGGGGGTGCATGTATCTTTTTGAATTAAAGTTTTGTCTGTGTATATGCCCAGGAGTGGAATTGCTGGATCATATGGCAACTCGAGTTTTTTGAGGAACCTCTGTACTATTTTCCATAGTGGCTGCACCAATTTACATTCCCACCAACAGTGTAAGAGGGTTCCCTTTTCTACACACCGTCTCCAGCATTTGTTATTTGTAGACACTTTAATGATGGTCGTTCTGACTGGTGTGAGGTGATACCTCATTGTAGTTTTGATTTGCATTTCTTTATTAATTAGTGATGTTGAGCATCTTTTCATGGGTCTATTGGCCATTTGTATGTGTTCTTTGGAGAAATGTCTATTTAGGTCTTCTGCCCATTTTTTCGATTGGGTTGTTTATTGTTTTGGTTTTGAGTTGTGTGAGCTGTTTGTATATTTTGGAAATTAAGCCCTTGTCGATCACATCATTTGCAAATATTTTCTCCCATTTTGTGGGTTGTCTTTTTATTTTGTTTATGGTTTCCTTTGTTGTGCAAAAGCTTGTAAGTTTAATGAGGTCCCATTTGGTTTTCTTTTTATTTCTATTGCCTTGGGAGACTGACCTAAGAAAACATTGGTATGATTTATATCAGAGAATGTTTTGCCTATGTTTTCTTCTAGAAGTTTTATGGGTCATGTCTTATGCTTAAGTCTTTAAGCCATTTTGAGTTTATTTTTGTGTATGGTGTGAGGGTGTGTTCTAACCTCATTGATTTACATGTGGCTGTCCCACTTATCCAAGACCACTTGCTGAAGTGACGTTGGCCCTGGGTTTGTCATAAATAGCTTTTATTATGTTGAGATGTATTCCCCCTACACCCACTTTCTTAAGGGTTTTTATCATGAATGGATGTTGAATTTTCTCAAATGCTTTTCCTGCATCTATTGAGACGATCACGTGGTTTTTATCCTTTCTTTAGTTGATGTGGTGTATCACATTGATTGATTTGCATATGTTGAATTATCCTTGTGACCCTGGGAATGAATCCAACTTGGTCATGGTGCATGACCTTTTTTATGTGTTGTTGGATTTGGTTTGCTAATATTTTGTTGATTTTTTTTTTTTTTGCGGTGCGTGAGCTTCTCACAGTTGTGGCCTCTCCCGTTGCGGAGCACAGGCTCCGGATGCACAGGCTCAGTGGCCATGGCTCACGGGCCCAGCTGCTCCATGGCTTGTGGGATCTTCCTGGACCGGGGCATGAACCCGTGCCCCCTGAATCGGCAGGTGGACTCTCAACCACTGCGCCACCAGGGAAGCCCATGTTGATAATTTTTGCATCTATGTTCATCAAAGATATTAGCCTGTAATTTTCTTTTTTGGTAGTGTCTTTGTGTGGTTTTGGTATCAGGGTGATTGCTGCTTCATATAATGTCTTTGGGAGTGTTCCTTCCTCTTCAGTCTTTTGGAAGAGTTTGACGAGGATCATTATAAGTTCTTCTTTGTATGTTTGGTAGAATTCCCCAGTGAAGCCATCTGGTCCTGGACTTTTGTTTGTAGGAAGGTTTTTTGTTTGTTTCTCTTTTTGTTTGTTTTTTACGGATTCTGTTTCATTTATAGTGACTGGTCTGCTCAAATTATCTATTTCTTCTTGATTCAGTTTTGGTGGGCTGTATATTTCTAGAAAGTTGTCCATTTCTTGAAGGTTGTCAAATTTGTTTGCATATAATTGTTCATAGTTTTCTCTTATTTTTTTTTGTATTTCTTCTGTATCAGTTGTAATTTCTCCTCTTTCATTTCTTATTTTATTTGGGTCTTCTCTCTTTTCTTCTTGGTGAGCCTGGCCAGAGGTTTGTCAATTTTGTTTGCCCTTTCAAAGAACCAGCTCTTGGTTTTATTGATTTTTTTCTATTTTTTTTAATCTCTATTTTATTTATTTCCTCTCTGATCTTTATTATCTCCTTCCTTCTGCTGACTTTAGGTTTTGTTTGTTCTTATTCTAATTCTTTTAGGTGGTGGGTTAGGAAGTTTATTTGAGATTTTTCTTGTTTCTTAAAGATGGCCTGTATTGCTATGAACTTCCCTGGAAGAATTGCTGCATCCCAAGATTTTGTATGGTTGTGTTTTCATTGTCATTTGCCTCAAGGTATTTTTAAATTTCTTCTTTGATTTCATCATTGGCCCATTGCTTTTTTTAGTGGCATGTTGTTCAGTCTCCATGTAACTGTTTTTTCTCATTTATTTTTCTATGGCTGATTTCTAGTTTTATGCTGTTGTGGCCAGAAAAGATGATTGAAATAATTTCTGTACTCTTAAATTTGTTGAGGCATGTTTTTTGCCCTAGTATGTGATCAGTCCTAGAGAATGTTCCATTTATACTTGAAAAGAATGTGTATTCTGATTTCTTGGATGTAATGTCCTGAAGATATCAGTTAACTGTTCTATTGTATCATTTAGGATCTCTGTTGCCTTACTGATTTTCTGTCTTGAAGATCTGTCCATTGATGTGAGCGGGGTGTTAAAGTCTCCTAGTCTTATTGTATTCCTGTCAGTTTTTCCCTTTATGTCTGTTAGTACAATATTTGTTTTATGTATTTAGGTGCTCCTATATTAGGTGCATATATGTTGACGAATGTAATATCCTCTCCTTGCATTGACCCTTTTATCATTATATAGTGTCTTTCTTTATAGTCTCTGTTTTAAAGTCTATTTAGTCTGATATGAGTATTGTGATCCTCACTTTCTTGTCATTTCCATTTGCATGAAATATCTTTTCCATCCCCTCCCTTTCAATCTGTGTGTCCTTTGCCCTAAGGTAAGTCTCCTGTAGGGAGCATATTGTAGGCTCTTGTTTTTTTTATCCAGTCTGCCACCCTGTGTCTTTTGATTGGAGCATTTAGTCCATTGACATATAAGGTAATTATTGATAGATATGTATTTACTGACATTTTAAACCTTGTTTCCCATTGATTTTATATTTCTTTTTTGTCCTTCTCTTTTTCTTTTTCCGTCTGTGGTTTGATGATTTTTATTCTGTATCATGCTTATGTTCTCTTTTGGTTTTTGTGAATCTATTATATGTTTTTGATTTGTGGTTGCCCTGTTTTTTGAGTATGTTAACCCCTTCCTACATCTGCTTGCTTTAGACTGATAGTCATATAGGCTCAAACATATTCAACCAAAAAAAAAAAGTCTACGTTTTCTTACTCTCACCCCCCACATTTTATTTTTGATGTTCTCGTTTGCATATTCATGTTCATCCTTTTGCTGTTAATTTTGGTTATCATCTCTTTAATAAAAGTTTTTGGATTTTTTTTTTAATCTGTATACTGGCTTACTTAAGTGATTTACTTTCCAGCTGTGATTTTCTTTTTCCTATAGAGTCTTACTTCTTTTCTATTTAGAGAAGACCTTTCAATGTTTCCTTTAGGTTAGGTCTAGTATTGCTGTTTTCTTTTAGTTTTTGCTTGTCTGAGAGATTCTTTCTCTCCTATTCTAAATGATAATCTTTCTGGGTAGAGTAGCCTAGGTTGCAGATTTTTCCCTTTAGGACTTTGAATATATATTGTTACTCCTTTCTGGCCTGCAACGTTTCTGTAGAGAAATCAGCTGATAGCCTTATGGGGGTTCCCTTGCAAGTAACTCTTTGCTTTTCTCTTGCTGCCTTTAGAATCCTCTCTTTAACTTTTGCCATTTTTATTATAATATGTCTTGGTGTAGGTCTGTTTGGGTTTATCTTGTTCTGGACCCTCTATGCTTCCTGTATCTGTTTCCTTCTTTAGGTTTGGGAAATTTTCAGCCATAATTTTTTCAAATACATTTTCAGTCCCCTTTTCTTTTTCTTCTCCTTCTGGGATCCCTATTGTGTGTAGATTGGCATGCTTTATATTATCCTATAGGTCTCTTATATTGCTTTCATTTGTTTTTTCATTTGGGTTTCTGTCTGCTGTTCTAATTGGTTGATTTCCATTATTCTATCTTCCAGCTCACTTTTTCTTTCTTCTGCCATTATTCATTCTTCTGTTCATAGCCTTGAGCTCAGCTTTCATCTCTTCATATGAATTCTCTAATTTTTCTTGGCTCCTCCTTAATAGTTTCTAGTTACTTTTTACAAGAATCTGCATTTCTGTTGATAGCCTTTCTTAATTCCTTCAGTATTTTCATTATCTCCTTTTGAACTCGGTGTCTAGTAGACTGAAGGGGTCTGTTTCATTGTTTGTTCTTTCAGGGGAATTCTCTTGATCTTTTAACTGGATGCTTCTGCTGCTTCTCCATTTGACTGATATTTCTCTTACTCTGTGAGTTTAGGAGAAACAATTATCTTTCCACTGTAGTCTTGGAGGGCTATGTTTCTGTGAGAACGTCCTATGTACCCTGCATGGGTTTAATATGTTTTGGTGAGAGGGCTGTTTTTAGTGTGGATGCCTGCCACCACTTTCCTCAGTGTATGCTGGCCATTATCCCCTTGATAGGAGGTGTGACTGTTGTGGTGACCAGAGCCTGCGCTGGGTATTGAGTGGCACCTCCTGTTTGCTCTGTGGTTTTCACTGTATTGTCAGGAGCAGGGTCTGCTCCCTAGTTGTTGGAGTAGAAGCCCCCAGATTTGTTTCTGAGCTGCGGCGCAAGGTAGGCAGGACTGGAATGCTCCCACTGGGAGAAGAGCCACTGAGTATTCCTCTGCTGCAGCTGTTCACTGGTGAGTGTGCTCTGTTCTGTCACCTGTCACTTGTGGTGTGGGCTCACAAAGAACACTGTTGGTGGCACTGCCCCTGGCCCCACCTCCGTCATGGGTATACTGTCCATTGGCCCTGGTGTCTCTCAGGCATTGTTTTCACAAGGCCACCAGCACAGATCCAGTGAGGTCAGGTCCCAGGACCACAGTAAGTGTGTACTTGGACCCACTGTAGGAGCTATGGAGGCAGCTCAGACCCTGGCCCAGCCCAGACAATGGGTGCACATGCCCACAAACCCCACAGCTGCGAAGGCCAGACTTGTCCCTGCTGCAGGAGCACCTGTTCTCTGTTAGGATGTCCCACAGGTGCTGAATTTACAGATCCAGTGGTGGAGGTGTAAATCCACGATTGACACAGCTGCAGGGAGAGATTTTAGCTCTGCATCCTAAGTTGCACAGCCCCTGGGCCTCAGCCCCACCTCTGCATGTGGGCAACCCACCAGTGTCTATTCCAAGAGCCACCGAGGCAGTGGCCAGGGTACGTGAGCCTGTCCAGGTTGGAGTCGGCCAATGTAGCACCCAGGGCATAAGGGCCTCCCCAGGTGGAAGCCTCTGCTGGAGTCTGTGGAGGTGGGGGCCGGCGTGTAGGGAAAGAGGCTGCAGTGGCTGCCCCTCCCCTCCCTTCACACGCCTCTTAACAATGATGCTTCACTTCTATGGCGGCCCGGCCTTTTTCAGCGAACACTCCTGGCTATGGCGCCCCACACTCCAGCCCCTTCAGGATGTCTTGGCACAGCCAGTATCAGTCCTCTCCCCTGGTCTGTCCTCTAAATCCTGCGTTCCAGCACCCAGCCCCTGCCCGCACCGGCATATGCACGTCTCAGCCTGGATCACACAGGATAGTGGCACGGACTGTCTGTGTAGGTCTCTCTTTGCCCTGCCTGCCACAAACTGGTTGTTGAACTCTCCTCTGAGCCTCTGAAGCTCCTTTTATGTCCCGGCCGATCTCCCGGCTAGTAAGGGCACTTCCCAGATTGCAACACTTCGCCTCTCCTTCAGCTCCCTCCCAGGGGTGCAGGTCCCATCCTGCTTCCTCTTTTGCTTCCCCTTTTTTTTTTCCTTTTGTCTTACCTGGTTACCTGGTGATCTTTCTTGTCCTTTCAGGTGTTTGAGGTCTTCTGCTAGTGTTCAGTGGGTGTTCTGTGAGAATTTTTCCATTTGTAGATGTATTCTTTATGTATTTGTGGGAGGAGGTGAGTTCCATGTCCTACTACTCTGCCATCTTGATTGAGATCCTAATACCTCTTAAATGTGGGATATTCATAGTGACTTTCTTCTAATGAGTAGAGTATGAAAAGAAGAAAGGAATAACTTTACAGTGGAGAAAACTGAGAAACATTAATTCAGTCAGGTGATTAAGGTTAACATCAGTAATAATAAATCATATTATAATACATAGCCTTGATATGATGTGATGTTACTTTGGTACTTTGCCTCTGTGGTCTTCTACCTGAGGCTCATCATGAGAAAAAGCATTAGACAAATACCAACTGATGAACATTGTACAAGATGACTGTCTGATACTCCTTAAAAATGTCAAGGTTATCAAAAACAAGAGAAGTCTGAGAAGCCATCTCAATCAAGTGGAGTCTAAGGAGACAAGGTTGACTAAAGGTGTAGTAGTATCCTAGATGGTATCTTGGAACAGAAAAAGGGCACTAGGTAAAAACTAAGTAAATGTAAAGAAAGTATGGACTTTAGTTAATAATTCATCAATATTGGTTTATTAGTTCTTATAAATATACCATATGAATGTAAATTGTTAAAAAGCAGAAACTGGGTGTTCAGTATATGGGAATTATTTGTGTTGCCTTTTCAATTTTCCGTACATCTAAAATCATTCTAAAGTGAAAAGTTACTTTTAAAAAAATCTAGGATAACCATCCATGCTTGACTTTATAGAAATGAGTGATGAGTATACTGAGTGACAATTTAAATGTACTTCAAAAACATTTAGTATTCTATAGTTGTTAATAGAGCAACTTGTGTTTATATATTAAACAAAGAAAAACGTTTGTACACGTGAATGAATTAATGAAAAGCAATGTCTTAATTTTTGTCTGTTATTACAAAAATTACTCTTTAGATATTTTATGATTTTTGAGAGAAAAATAAACAAGTGAAAAAGAAGTTAGGCTTGTTAGGTTTAAATCAAGCAGAGGAACAAAGAAATCTTTAGGCAATCATTTTATTTCAGCTAAATTTAAAATAATAATAGCAGGCTTTTATCTGATTATTTCCATCATATAAATCAAAACACTTTTTAGAGACATTATCTCGTTGCTTCCAACATCACTGTGTGGATTAATGTTTGAAAGAAAAGCGTATCTTTTTTTTAAAATAAAGAATAGTTCTTTAAAAATTCAGGCTGTGGCAAACATTGTTTAATTTAGTTATTTGTAAGCCTGAATTGACCAACTTCCTTTGAGTGTAACTATTTTTAGTCTAGGACAGATATTTATATATAATTCCCTAAAGAAACCATCTACTCTTATCTCTGTTCTCAGAATCCTGATTTTCTTTTTTTTTTTTCTTTCTTTCTTTTTTTGTTGTGGTACGTGGGCCCCTCACTGTTGTGGCCTCTCCCGTTGTGGAGCACAGGCTCCGGACGCGCAGGCTCAGCGGCCATGGCTCACGGGCCCAGCCGCTCCACAGCATGTGGGATCTTCCCGGATTGGGGCATGAACCCGTGTCCCCTGCATCCGCAGGCGGACTCTCAACCACTGCGCCACCGGGGAAGCCCAGAATCCTGATTTTAAAAGAGAGAGAGAGAGGGAGAAAAGATGCATGAAAACAATATTAAAGGGTAGGAACTTATATGGGGTTTCACATATTTAGATAGACTGTTTTTTCCAAAATATGCAAAACTTCAAAAAATACTGGCTTATTGGTATGATACAGTGAAACTGATGATTCTCCTACATCACTAGTGATAATAACGATTGATTCCTTTTTGATAAACAACTAGAAAGTCTCTCTAATTCCACTTGGAGCAAGTAATCTCATATCTTCAAATGTAGCACTAAGCGAAGAATAAAAAATATTAAGAGAGGGGGAAAAACTCAATGCTGGAAAATGAAAATGAATTTAATATCATCTACCCTTGAAAATAAAAAAGAAACAATTTAAAATGGACACCAGGGACTTTACTGGTGGTCCAGTGGGGGCCTGGGTTCGATCCCTCGTCAGGTAACTAGATCCCACATGCATGCCGCAACTGAGTCCGCATGCTGCAATGAAGATCCTGCGTGCTGCAACTAAGACCCAGTGCGGCCAAAAATAAATGAAATAAATAAATTAATTAAATAAAATGGATACAGGTAAAGAATTGGATAAGAAAATAATATAACATTGTTGGAGGGATTTACGTGGTCATTAAAATACTTGCAAAGAACACCAAACAATTTAATGCCTTCCTAAAGATCCAGTATGAAATAATAGATACTCTCAAAAACATTAGCTTAATGTTGATTATTTTGAAACTTACATATCAGTTTTTAACAACTATTTACCGAAGTTCAATTGATCTCTAACTTATATAAAGCAGATTGTTCGTTTTATGTATATACATCATATTGTAACTAATTCAGTTTGATGGGAGTATGGAAAGGCATGTTGCCCAAATTGACTGTTCTTGAAAGCATCATTAAGGCTTTTCTAGGGTTGTAATGGTTGACTAGTAACATGACATTAAACATCTTCCAGGCTAAAACTGTATTAGTCATGTGCCACTGAGTAAAATTTGAAGAATTCAAGTGATTATTCACGTGAAGCAAAAATAGTAATAATAAGGTAGGAAGAAAGAAAGGGAAAAAGGAAGGAAGAAAGAGGGAAAAAAAGTCTTGAAAGGGAAATGCTGGCTTTGCTTTTAGGTATTCTGTTAGTCACAGACTTTTGAAGGAGACCAGATTAAGCTTTTCAGGTTTCCATGAAAGTTTACAAGCTCATCTTTTGCTCACCTGGTTCCTAAAGCGTATGCTCTCTCATTAAGCCAACAATATAAGATTAGTGTGGTAGGCAGGATTTTGGTCCCTATCATCTTCATCCCCTGGTGTTATAGCTGTGAACGTTACCTGACATGACCCAAAGGGGACTTTGCATATGGAATTAAGATTGCTAATCAGCTGACTTTAAGATTTTCCTGGGCTATCAGCTGGGCCCAGAGTAATCACGTGTGCCTTTATAAACAGGAGAGGCAGGAGAGTAGAGACATGAGAAGGCATTATGCACGACTGTTATCTTCGAAGACAAAGAAGGCCATGAGTCAAGGAACATGTGGTGGCCTTTAGAAGTAGAGAACAAGCCATACTGACAGACAGTCCTACAACTGCATGAGACTAGATTCTGCTACTTCCCTGCAGAAACCAGGAAATGGACTCTCACCTCCAGATGGGGACATGGCCCTGCTGACACCTAGATTTTGGCCTTGTGAGATTAAGCAGAGGCATTAGCCTAGCCCACCTGATTTCTAAAACAATGAGATACCCACACCTACAGCAACCCACCACCTTTGGAAATCTATTAGATAGTAAATCTGAATTTGTGGTAATTTGTTATAGCAGCAAGAGGAAACTAATACACTGGTAGACCTTACTGCCGTCATTGGTGAGCACTACTACCTCAAGAAAACACCCTCCAAAGGCCAAAAAGATAAGAGGGCTATTTATGAATGAGTTGGAAAGATTCAAAGTCACACTCTCTTCCAGACAATTCAGTCAAATTGGATTAAGCCTGAAAAAATTACCTTAGCTTTGTTTAGATTCATCTTTCTCGTAGCGGGATTTTAACGCTGCCTTTTTGCCTTTATAAACTTATGTTGGAAAAACCTGACATGTGAGCAGTATTACTGTACTCACTTTTAAAATTTTGAAAAATTAACCAAAGTGAGGCGGTGGGGCAGGGGCTGGCAGCTCCTGTGGCAACCATGGTGTATAAGGGCCTCATGGTGTCCTCACCATAAGGAGCATGTTCTGAGGCTTCAAAGGCTTCTTGGTATTCTGGTTCATCCCTAAGGCCCCCATCAGGTCGATTATCATTACCATGTTGGTCACCTGTTCAGTTTGCTGCTCTCTTTTGGCTGATTTTGGTTCTGACCCAACTCAAGCCTCTCTGGACCACAGTTGGAAAAATGAAACCATCTGGTACCACAAGCATCATTGGCTTTCAGGAAGAAGACGTGATTGAGGTAATGAAGAAAACTCCTCTAGGTGCAAAATTGTCTCCATACCCAGACCGCCTTCCTTGACTCGCCTTTTTGGCTACCAGCTGCCTTAAATGATCACACCACATTTGAATGTCTACAATGCAGTATTTTTTCCTGTCATTTTTTTTTATACTTTGATGAGTTATGTGCCTATTCAACCTAAACTGTGCTGACTCCATAAAACGTTTATGTACTCCCCTGAGGTAAAAAGTGCTGTTCTTCTGAGAAATGTGTTACTCTCTCCTTGGAACATGTGGATGTGAAGATGGCTCCTGCCTGCCTTCAACATGGGAATCAGCAAAGTGTTTAAGAACTGTTATAACGATAAGACTCCAGTGGGGCAGTCAACAGGAGAACGAATTCAGAGGGAAGATCTGTCCCAACAGAATTATACCGAAGTGTATTTCTGGGATGAATTTCTTATTTCTGCCATCTTTTGGAATAAATTATTTTTCTGCTTTCTATGGAAAAACATTCTGAAAAATTTATTCTATGCCTCTCTATGTTAAGCTTCCATTTAATTAATCACTTTGTAACTACATGATGGGAGAAAATAGTATTTTCTTCTCTATATTGAAAAGTTTGAAAACAAATTATGCTGATTCTGTCTTTTTTTTACTGCTAGAAATCTGAGATCTAGTTCAGTATTCAAATATGAACATATAGTGTTTATGGTCATAAATAAGACCAAACATGTGTATTGTCAGCACAATACTTTTCCCCTTTGTTGACTTTCTAATTATATTCAAACATCCCATGTTCTGATTTTTGTTTTAATTTTCTTCATGTAAGCTTATTTATGACTTTATTTTGGTAAAGACCTTTCAAACTCTTTACAGATTAAGGTGGGAATATACAAAGAATAAATACTGTTTATTTCTGACAATGTATCCATGTATATTTTACATTCTGAGATTTCTAAGAATTTGTCAGTGTATACTTTTTGTATCAATGGCTAAGAGGAACACCTAAGCCTTGGGGGTTTTGTTTCCCTGCTCTACCCATTTCTTTTCCCCCCTTGAGCCTGCTGCTGAAGTATGTACAAAGTGCATTCCTCTGGCAGGTTCTGTTTAATGTAGCTACTGGTGTTTAAGATATGAGGGGGAAATAAAAACATAACTAGTCAAACAGCACTTAGAAGAAGCCTTATCTTTTTGTATTTTGTTATTACTCTCTGTTTTATGTTGAATTGTGTTCCTCCCCACTGACATGCAAAAGAAAATCTATGTCCAAGCCCTAACCCCCAGTATCTGTGAATGTGACCTTATTTGGAAATAAGGTCTTTGCAGATTTAAGTTAAGGATCTGAAGATGACATCATCCTGGATTTAGGGTGGGTACCAAATCCAATGGCTGGTGCCCTTATAAGAAAAAGGGCACAGTAACACAGAGACAGGGAGGGCATGTGAAAATGAAGGTAAAGGTTAGAGTTAAGCTGCCATAAGCCAAGGCATGCTTGGGACCATAGAAGCTGGAAACGATTATAATATCTGTGTCATTTCCTTCATATCCATTTCTCCTTTGGCATCCGAGAAGCAGGGGAGAGGAAAAGGAGGAAGGAGGGCCGGGGGGAGAGGAGAGGGGCAACAGAAGCAGTGCAGGAAGAGGAAGGTAGACTAAGGAGGAAGGAGGAGGAAAGCAAATAGGAATATATTTTAAAAGGAGAATGCAAAGGAGCTCACAGATGTTTAGTTTTAAGCCATTGCTTAATTACTGAGTCAAGAGTTTTGACTTTAGCTACTGAGTCCAGGTGAGAGGAATTATCTCTTTTCTATTTATAAAATTAGAGCATTCTAAAGCACAGATATTGAAAAGATTGCATTTGCCCTTTTCCATCTCAATAGTGTTTCACTAGAATGAACAGAAAAGACAACTCGTTTCAGATTAACAGGTGTAGAATTGTACCTGTGATTCACCTGTCTCACTCCCTTTAAGAGACTGGATCATAGATTTGTCTGTGGAGGAAAACTCTAGTATCAAGTTTGCTATGGCTTACACCAGCCAAAGTGCTTTTAATTCTGTTCTTAGACTCAACTAGAAACTTAATTATCCCATCTCCTCTTCTTTTTTCCTCAGAAGTATTTTAATTACTGAGATAACCCTAGGCCTACAGGGCCCTGGTTGAAGCTAGACTTCGCCAACCCTGAAAATCCTGGGTTGAGTTAAAAAGTGCATTTTTATATACTAAAAAGTTACAATATATTCTGGGATTGACTCAGGGCAAATTAAGTCCTATTAATGAATTTTTTTATTCTAGGGGAAAATCCCCTTGAAAATTCTGCTGTGGCTTTTTGGGGGGGGAATTGGCCTGAGGAAAGAAATTTCCTAGAATGAGAAGTTTTTTGCACTCGGGAAAATTTTAAACATAGTTCTTTATTCTGCTCCCAAATACTTAATAGAGCTCAAAGTTGCAAAACACCAACTGTTCTAGAAGCTTAATAATACCACATTCAACTTTTGTATAGGGGGAGTTATTAATATTAAATATTAGTATGAGAATTTATTCCAACTTCTCCCTCTCCCCTTTCAAACCTCCACATTTCCTCTCTGTATACATAATTATTTTAGGTGTACCCCAAAGGTCTCTTTCTTCCAATAAGTAGTCTGCAGAGAATGTGTGTTTCCCAATGTGGAAAGGAAAATAGGGCTGTTAATACAGCACAGAATAGATTCAAATACATACTCTCAGAGGTAGACTAGAAAAAAAAAAAACCTGTGGAAGTTCACTGAAGCACCAAGCTGTCCTCATTGCTTTCTAAGAAGGCTCACAGACTGCCAGCATTAACTCTGAGAATCTCACGCTGAAGCTTGCCTAGCTAAATTTCTTCCACCATCCCAAACCAACCAGTCTTGAATAGACAGAGAATTTATTGACCTGAATAATGGTCCATTTCATTAGTGTGCACCCAAACAGATTATGGTGACTTGGGTAAAACTAAATTTTAACAATAGTGGATACATACTATCAATATGCATCTCTAATATGGGAGTGGAGGTATGGAATGTTTCCTATGCTTCCTAAGTTTTTCCTTCATACTGTTCTTTTTGGTTCATTTCTAAATAGTTTTTAGAGAGATACAGAGAGAGAAAGAGAGGGAGGGAGAAAGAGAGATCCTCCTTCATGAGTTTTATATGCTATATTATTTTATAATAACACTACTTTTCCTATATTACTATTGATATTTTACCTCATATGATATTTTTAGTCATAACATTATGAAAGTTAATCAGAATGAAGTAATGAAGATTGACACTTCACAGACTGGACAATTTAATAATTCCAATGCAGAGATGTTCTCTCACCAAAGTTAGGCATTTTTTTCAGAATGTAAGCATAAATACCCTCCACTTGTAGTTAAATGCAGTGGCAGCAGAGATGTGGAGAAACTGAAGATGTTCTGTTCTAATGTAAGTGGGGTCTTGCCTTAGCGATCAGGGGAAGGGACAATATACGGGCATCGTCACTCTCCCATACACCACAGACTTACAACAACAGCTACCAAAATTTTTGTTTTTCCTTTTTAGGATATAAGTAGTTTAGGTCTCTATTTGAAACATATCACAGATAGGGAATAGAAAACTTTATAGCAAAGAATGTAGAAGAGCACAGTCATGGTGAAAAAAGAAAAGCAGTATCTTTCCTGAAGATCTTGACCACCCTGTTAAGATGCCTATTGATCACATTGAGAGACTCCCAAACATGGACAGATTTGAAAATAGCAATAACAAACGTGCAAGCCACCCCATCTGTCAATCTTTGACATCTGTATAATAAGCCACTCATTGCTATTTGGCAATTATTTATGATTTTCAAGTGAAGCACTGTTGTTTATTTGGATTTTGATTTATAATTTGAAATAATCTTCCCAGAAGAATATTCAATATTGTGGTTGACACATGAGTTGAAGTTGAGTCATCATCTATTACTGAAATATACCAAAATGAGATATTAGGTGTTTTTCTGTCAACTGAAATCTTTCTGGCAGTGAATTTTAAATAGATCATTAATGTTCACACTTCTGTTGCATGATGAAAGATTCAGTTGATGATTGAAGAGCCTTTTCAGCTTTCAGAGTTTTACAGATCATAGAATCACATAGCTGGAGGAATACCAGTTATTGTTTAGGCTTAGAACAGCATAAAGTTCAAAGAGATTAAGTGATAGTTAACAAGCTACAATGTGAAATTTAAATAAGATTGCCCTTTAGTTATGAAAATTAAACAGAAATTTTGTATATTATAGAAATATGCAGAAAACATTTCCAACCTTGTGAATGGCATTGTGTCTAATACTTCGAAATGAATTAGTACTCCAAATATTAAAGAAATTGGAAAAGTATGTTCCATCAGAATTCTAGAACATGGTGCAAGTAGATCGTTGAAATTCTTTACAGAAGAATTCCTAGAACAGGTTAGTGCCATTTGGACAACTAATTTTATTTTTTCCCAGCAGCAAAAGGTCAGTGAAATGTTCGAATAAAGTTTAGATAGTGGGACTCTGATGAATATGCTTCATCCAGTTTAACAAAGTTTCATACAAAAAGTAAGCATGTTAATGTGTTCTAATATGCTGATTCAAACTGTGCAAATGGAGAAAGCTCAAACCACACAAATGGGAATCCATTTGCCTTCCAGTAATTTATTTTCACTTCCTGGCCTCCAAATTAATAGTAACTAAAATATGTCTGGAAAGAAGGCCTAATTATTGACATTTCTCCCTTTCCAGGCTATGCAAACTAATAAATCATAATTAACATTGGGAACACATTAAACAGTATCCATCTACTACTATTTCTATAAAATATAATTGTAGCTATAAACGTATACCCTCAAATACCTACTTAAATACATTTTTTTTTTCAGAAAAACACATTTGTTCAAATAGTAAATACTTGTAAGACAGGGGGATTGTGGAATTCCTAACCTGTATAAATATACTCTCTGTTCTTATTCTCATTGCTTTGTTTCTTAAATTTGGTAGACATACTGTTTTCAATGCAGCACATAATTTCTCCTTTACTTGTCCATAATACCGTTTAGTTAACCAAAAAATGCATTTTATTATCATTTTGTTACTAACTTAAAGAGTTGATGTATATTCCTCAACTGAGCAAGTTGCTATATTCCCACTTAAGAAAAATAAGGCATATTTTATTAAAATGCATATTAGATAATGAGTTTCAATGTTAGTGAAGGTGTTTTTAACTGAGCTAGCTACATTTCACTCATTCCTGCAAGTAGTATAAATGGAACTAAAGCATATTGATTCAAACAAAGAGTTAAGAATTTAAATTAACTGAGACAACTGTAGTATTAAAAACCTACTTGGCACGTCAAGTAAAGAATATGAAAAGTGTGATTTTCAATCTCAGATTGCTATGAAAAAGGTCAATTCAGCATCTGTCTTTGTTATCTCTAGTTCAATATGATGTATTTACAAGAAAACTTATTATTTCATAAAGGTCACTGGAGTCAGAAATGCCAAATCACATTAGTCTTACTCAGCTGTTATAAAAACTACCTACTGCCTATATGCTTTTTTTTAATGTTTAATTTTAAACTTTATTTTAATCTTTTTATTAAAAGAAGTGTTTTTTTACCGAAGCATAGTTGATTTACATACTGCCTATATGCTTAATACAAGGCTGCTTGATTTAGTTGTTAAATGATTATCTTAAGAATCCGTGTTTCTTGAAACATGTTTGCTCCAGAAAATGAACTTTTAAAAAACTATGCATTGTATGTTAATTTAAAGTTAAAGGATTTCTCTTCTGTCAGCTGAGGCTCTTTGTCTTATTTGAAAGATTTTATCCATACATTTGACCATAACTAACAGGTTAAAACTTAGCAGAAACAAATGTATGCACAGACCACAGCATTTCTTAAATTTTTATAAGGAATTCTTTTTTTTTTTTTTAATTCATGAACTTAAACAGAAAGCTGAACATTTGTGCATATGGTCACACTCTATTGAGAGTAATTGGAACCAGCTGTTACACTTTGTAGTTTCTAGAAGGCTGTACATTGCCTTCTAGCTACATTGACTTTGCTCAGGCCTTAATAAAAGAAATTAAAGAATGTATAAGCCTGAATGACTTCCACATCCTTCTTCAGAAGAGCTTTAATTCAGACCAGATATGGGAGGTATGGCTTTTCTCTTACTACTTGTCTGTAACACACATACAGATGAATTAATGATTTTTTTGTTTTCATGATTTGCAAACTTTAACCATTCTTCATTTAAATGTATCTAGTTATTGTAAGGCATCTTACCAAGTTATAGTCAAGGATTTATAAACACACACACACACACACACACACACACACACACACACACACACCCCAAGGATATCTAGCATCTCATTCTTCTTATATTTGTTTAAAATGTTTTCTGGTTAACATATGCTAAAGTAGCATATACTAAGTCAGACAAAAATTTTTGTTTATGGGGAACATGATAGAATTGTAATAATCCAAATTCATCTTCTTTCAGAATTTCAGGCTAACATCAGTATTTATGGTGAGAAAACTATGATAGTTCAGGAGAGGATTCTGGGAAGATGGTGGCAGCATGGTTTTTTAATCTCACTGAATACCCACTATGGTCGACAGAATAATAATGGCTTCCTCAAAGGTATCTGTGTCCTAATCCCCTAAACCTGTGAATGTTACTTTATATGGCAAAAGATATTTTGCAGATATGATTAAATTAAGGATTCTGAGATGGGAGATTAACCTGGATTATCTGTGGGTGCAATGCAATCACAAAGGAAGGAGAGAGACAGGAGTGTCAAGAGTAAAATGTGAAGGTGGTACCCTGCTGGCTTTGAAGATGGAGAGGGTGGCCCTGAGCCAAGGAATGCAGGCAGCCTCTGTCAGTTGGGAAAGGTGAGGAAATGGATTCTCCCCTAGAGGCCCCACAAGGAACACGGCCCTGCTGTCACCTTGGTTTTAGCCCAGTGGGATTGATTTTTCCCTTCTGACCTTCAGAACTCAAACACAATCATTTTGCATTGTTTGAAGCCATTGAGCTTGTTGTCATTTGTTATAGCAACAAATAGGAAACTAATATACTAGTATAAAGGAGACAAAAACAATGAAACCACTTAATAAAAATAACATGGGCAGCATTTACCAAAAAAAAAAAATTGGGTGACAAGGTATTCTTATGAGCGTAAAATCTTATGTGGGTGGAAAAAACACCTGTAGAGTATCAGCATCTCTGTGAAAGGCAAAAGAAGGAGTCAACATGGTAGCATCACAGGAGAGCATCAGCTAAGTGGAAAGCACACAAAGCTGAAACTAGCATGGAGTGGGGCCGGGGGGGCTTTAACAGCAGGTGAGTGCAAAAGGCTATTGGGAAGAAGGACCAAAGGGCCTGGAACAGTTGGGTTCCTATGAGCCTCAAAAATGGACTTATCAGGAGACCCTTCCAAGAAAGGAAGAATGTTATAAATGAAATGAATTTGAACAAGGCAGGAATATCAGAAATGAAGTAAAAAGAAGGATTTACCAAAGTTTTGGAAGGGAGTAGAGCCAGGCAAGTAAAGAAAAAAAAATAAAAAGGTTGGAGAGAGAAAAAAAAAAACAAAACAGAAAAGAGAAGTTCTGTGAATTTAGAATGCTTTCTCATTTTAAAAGTCCAGGAAAACAACTTTCTCATAAAAATGGGAAACAGGAAAATATTGGGTCAAATCCCGTACAAAATAACAGTCAGAAAAAAGAGAGTACAGTTGCTCTTGAACAATGCGGGGTTGAACTACCTGGGTCCAGTTATACGTGAATATTTTTCAGTAGTAAATTCTGCAGAATGACTTGGTCTGTGGTTGATTGAATCTGCAGATGTGGAGAAACTGTGGATTCTGAGGGACCCACTATATATTATAAGTGGATTAACCCCTGAGTTTTTCAAGGGTCAACTGTAATAAATTCTCTGATGACAGTGAAAGCATACTTTAAAGATGTCCTTGAAAAACAGATCAAAAGATACTAAGAAAATGATAGTAAAAGCTGGCCAACATTGGGACAGTGGGAATCCCTGAGTAGAAAAGAAAAACAGAACAAGCCAATCACTAAAACCATAATTCAAGTAAACTTCCTAGAAATAAACACTTTCCTGAAATAAAAGACTTGAATTTACATGTTGATGGAGCTCACTGTGTGACAACATCAAGGCATTCTAATACAA
This sequence comes from Phocoena phocoena, assembly GCF_963924675.1. Lineage (NCBI taxonomy): Eukaryota > Metazoa > Chordata > Mammalia > Artiodactyla > Phocoenidae > Phocoena > Phocoena phocoena. Next base: position 133,293,887 of record NC_089223.1, read on the forward strand.
TTATTGGTCTTTCAGAAAAAGAAAAAGAAAAAAATGCTTCAGGCATCAGGAAATCTACACAATTTTTCATCAGACTTTTTGACAGTAATGCTTTATGGCAGAAGAAAATGAGAAACATATTAACAAAAACCAAAGACAGATAATGAACCGAGGATTTTATATCCAGCAAAACTGGCTTTCAAGTATAAAGGACACAGAAAAACTATTAACATGTAGGATGGGGATGGGGGAGTATTGTCCCTGAGTACTTCCTCAATGTTGGCTAGAAAATGCACTCCATATAACCAAAGATACCTAGTCTGATAACCAGAATGACAGGAGCTGCAACACAGGAACCAGTGCTGAGCCCTAGAGTGAGTATAGTATTCAGTAGTTATGTGCTCTGATAATAGCAATAGTACAACTATTAAAAAATAGGGAAGAATGGGGAGAGTATACATGCAAAGAATTTAATGTTTTCATAATCATATTAGTGGTAGTATTACTGTTATCATTCTACTACTGCTGTGTGTAATATAAGGATTAAATAAGCAAGCATTTATGTGTGTCTTTGATAAATTTTATTTATGTGTGTCTTTGTGTATTTGTGCTATGGAAGGAAAGACACATAATGGCATTGAAAGGGGAAATAAAGCCTTCCTAGTTTTAATTGTTTTTAATTTTTATTTTATACTAGAGCATAGCTGATTAACAATGTTGTGTTAGTTTCAGGTGTACAGCAAAGGGATTCAGTTATACATATACATGTATCTATTCTTTTTAAAATTCTTTTCCCATTTAGGTTATTACAGAATATTGAACAGAGTTCCTTGTGCTATACAGTAGGTCCTTGTTGGTTATCCATTTTAAATATAGCAGTGTGTGCATGTCAGTTCCAAACTCCCTAACTATCCCTCCCCCCCCACCCTTCCCCCCGGTAACCATAAGTTCATTCTCTTAGTCTATGAGTCTGTTTCTGTTTTGTAAATAAGTTCATTTGTATCATTTTTTTAGATTATGCATATAAGTGATATCATATGATATTTGTCTTTCTCATTCTGACTTACTTCACTTAGTATGATAATCTCCCGGTCCATCCATGTTGCTGCAAATGGCATTATTTCATTCTTTTTGATGGCTGAGTAATATTCCATTGTATATATGTATCACATCATCTTTATCCATTCATCTGTTGATGGACATTTAGGTTGCTTCTATGTCTTGACTATTATAAATAGTGCTGCAGTGAACATTGGGGTTCATGTATCCTTTTGGACCATGTTTTTCTCTGGTCATGATATATGCCAAGTAGTGAGATTGCTGGATCATGTGGTAGCTCTATTTTTAGTTTTTTAAGGAACTTCCATACCTTTCTCCATAGTGGCTGTATCAATTTACATTCCCACCAACAGTGTGGGAGGGTTCCCTTTTCTCCACACCCTCTCCAGCATTTATTGTTTGTGGATTTTTTGATGATGGCTATTCTAACTGGTGCGAGGCGATACCTCATTGTGGTTTTGATTTGCATTTCTCTAATAATTAGTGATGTTAACCATCTTTTCATGTGCTTCTTGGTTATCTGTATGTCTTCTTAGGAGAAGTGTCTTATTTAAATCTTCTGCCCATTTTTGGATTGGGTTGTTTGTTTTTTGATATTGAGCCATATGAGATGTTTATAAATTTTGGAGACTAATCCCTGTTGGTCGCATCATTTGCAAAGAGTTTCTCCCATTCTGTGTGTTGTCTTTTCATTTTGCTTATGGTTTCCTTTGCTGTGCAAAAGCTTTTGAGTTTAATTAGGTCCAATTTGTTTACTTTTGTTTTTCTTTCCATTACTCGGGGAGATGGCTCAAAATAGATATTGCAGCAATTTATGATAAAAATTGTTCTGCGATTTATGTCCAAGAGTGTTGTACCTATGTTTTCCTCTAAGAGTTTTAGAGTATCTGATGTTACATTTAGGTCTTTAATCCATTTTGTGTTTATTTTTGTGTATGGTGTTAAAGAATGTTCTAATTTCATTTTTTTACATGTAGCTGTCCAGTTTCCCCAGCACCATTTATTGAAGAGACTTTCTTTCCTCCATTGTATAGTTTTGCCTCCTTTGTCATAGATTAATTGACCATAGGTGTGCGGGTTTATTTCTGGTCTTTCTATCCTGTCCCATTAATCTGTATTTCTGTTTTTGTGCCAATAACCACACTGTTTTGATGACTGTAGCTTTTCTAGTATAGTCAGGGAGCCTGATTCCTCCAGCTCCATTTTTCTTTCTCAATATTGTTTTGGCTATTTGGTGTCTTTTGTGTCTCTACACAAATTTTAAGATTTTTTTTGTTCTAGTTCTGTGAAAAATGCCATTGGTAATTTCATAGGATTGCATTGAATCTGTAGACTACCTTGGGTATTATAGAAATTTTGACAATATTGATTCTGCCAATCCAAGAACATGGTGTATCTTTCCATCTGTTAGTGTCATCTTCAATTTCCTTCATCAGTGTCTTATAGTTTTCAGAGTACAGGTCTTTTGTCTCCTTAGGTAGGTTTATTCCTAGGTACTTTACTCTTTTTGATGCGATGGTAAATGGGATTGTTTCTTTAATTTATCTTTCTGATATTTCATTGTTCGTGTATAGACATGCAACAGACTTCTGTGTATTAATTTTGTATCCTGCAACTTTATTGAGTTCATTGATGAGCTCCAGTAGGTTTTCTGATAGTATCTTTAGGATTTTCTTTGTATAGTATCATGTAATCTGCAAACAGTGACAGTTTTAGTTCTTATTTTCCAATTTGGTTTCCTTTTATTTCTGTTTCTTTTCTGATTGCTGTGGCTAGGACTTCCAAAACTATGTTGAATGAAAGTGGTGAGATTGGACATCCTTGTCTGGTACCTGACCTTAGAGGAAATACTTTCAGCTTTTCTTCATTGAGTATGATGTTAGCTGTGGGTTTGTCATCTATGACCCTTATTATGTTGATGTATGTTCCCTCTATGCCCACTTTCTGGAGAGTTTTTATCATAAGTGGGTGTTGAATTTTGTCAAAAGCTTTTTCTGCATGTATTGAGATGATCATATGGTTTTTATTCTTCAGTTTGTTGATGCAGTGTATCACACTGATTGATTTGCGTGTATTGAAGAATCCTTGCATCCCTGGGATAAACCCCACTTTACTATGGTGCATGATCCTTTGAATGCATTGTTGGATTCGGATTGCTAGTATTTTGTTGAGAAGTTTTGTGTCTATGTTCATCAGTGATAGTGGCCTGTAATTTTCTTTTTTTGTGGTATCTTTGGCTTGTTTTGTTATCAGGATGATAGCCTCATAGAATGAGTTTGGGTGTATTTTGTCCTCTGCAATTTTTTGGAATACTTTAAGAAAGATAGGTGTTAACTTCTCTAAATGTTTGATAGAATTTACCTGTGAAGCCATCTGATCCTGGACTTTTGTATGTTAGTAGTTTTAAAATCATAGTTTCAAGTTCAGTGCTTGTGATTTGTCTGTTCATATTTTCTATTTCTTCCTGATTCAGTCTTGGGAGATTATACCTTTCTAAGAATTTGTCCATTTCTTCCAGGTTCTCCATTTTATTGGCATATAGTTGCTTTTAGTAGTCTCTTCTGATCCTTTGTATTTCTGTGGTGTCCCTTGTAACTTCTTTTTCATTTGTAATTTTATTGATTTGAGCCTTCTCTCTTTTTTCTTGATGAGTTTGGCTAAAGGTTTATCAATTTTGTTTATTTTTCAGAGAACCAACTTTTGGTTTCATTAATCTTTGCTATTGTTTTCTTTGTTTCTATTTCATTTATTTCTGCTCTGATTTATGATTTCTTTCCTTTTGCTAACTTTGGGTTTTGTTTTTTCTTTTTTCTCTAGGTGCTTTAGGTGTTAGATTAGGTTGTTTATTTGAGATTTTTCTTGTTTCCTGCAGTAAGGTTATATTGCTGTAAACTCCCGTCTTAGAACTGCTTTTGCCACAACCTATGGGTTTTGGATCGTTGTGCCTTCACTTTCATTTGTCTCTAGGTATTTTTTTATTTCCTCTTTGATTCCTTCAGTGATCCATTGGTCGTTTAGTAGCATATTGTTTAGCCTCCACGTGTATGTGTTTTTTACAGTTTTTTTTCTTGTAGTTGATTTCTAATCTCACAGTGTTGTGGTCGGAAAACATGCTGATATGATTTCAGTTTTCTTAAATTTACTGAGGCTCACTTTGTGATGCAGCACATGGTCAATCCTGGAGAATGTTCCATGTGTACTTGAGAAGAAATTGTGTTCTGCTGCTTTTGGATGGAATGCTCTATAAATATCAATTAAATCTATCTGGTCTAATGTGTCATTTAAGGCCAGTGTTTCCTTACTGATGTTCTGTCTGGATGATATGTCCGTTGATGCAAATGGGGTGTTAATGTCCCTCACTATTATTGTGGAACTGTCTATTTCTCCTTTTATGGCTGGTAGTATTTTCCTTATATATTGAGGTGCTCCTATGTTGGTTGCATGTATGTTTACAATTGTTATATCTTCTTCTTGGATTGATCCCTTGATCATTATGTAATGTCCTTCTTTGTCTCTTGTAAAAGTCTTTATTTTAAAGTCTATTTTTTCTGATATGAGTATTGCTACTCCAGCTTTCTTTTGATTTCCATTTGCATTCAATACCTTTTCCCATGCCCTCACTTTCAGTCTGTATGTGTCCCTAGATCTGAAGTTGGTCTCCTGCAGACATTATATATGGGTCTTGTTTTTGTACCTATTCAGCCAGTCTGTCTTTTGGTTGGAGCATTTAATCCATTTACATTTAAGTTAATTATTGATATGTATGTTCCTATTGTCATTTTCTTAATTGCTTTGGATTTGTCTTCGTAGGTATTTTTTCTTCCCTTCCTCTTTTGTTCTCTTCTCTCCTGATTTGATGACTAACTTCAGTGTTATGTTTGGATTCCTTTTTCTTTTTTTGTGTGTGTATCTATTGTAGATTTTCTGTTTGTGGTTACCATGAGGATTTGACATAGTCTATATATAAACAAGATTGTTTTAAATTGTTGGTTTTTTCATTTCAAATGCATTTCTAGTATCCTGCATTTGTGCTCTCCTTTTCTCACAGTTGTTGGTTTTGATATATTTGTGTGTGGATGATTTCCTACCTTTACTTTATGTTTGCCTTTACTGGTGAACTTTTCCAGTCATAATTTTCTTGTTTCTAGCTGTGGCCTTTTCTTTTCTGCTTAGAGACGTTCCTTTAGCATTTGTTGCAAAGCTGTTCTGGTAGTGCTGAATTCTGTTAGCTTTTTCTTGTCTGTAAAGCTTTTGATTTCTCTTTGGAACCTGAATGAGACCCTTGCTGGGTAGAGTATTCTTGGTTATACATTCTTCCCTTTCATCATTTTAAATATATCGTGCCACTCCCTTCTGGCCTGCAGGGTTTCTGCTGAGACATCAGCTGATAACGTTATGGGAGTTCCCTTGCATATTTTTTTTTGCTTTTCTCTCATTGATTTTAATATTTTTTCTTTGTCTTAAATTTTTGTCTGTTTGATTTCCATGTGTCTTGGCATGTTTGTCCTTGGGTTTATCCTGCCTGGGACTCTCTGTGCTTCCTGGACTTGGGTGACTGTATCCTTTCCCATGTTAGGGTAGTTTTCAGTTATTATCTCTTTAAATATTTTCTCATGTCCTTTCTCTCTCTCATCTTCTGGGACCCCTATAATGCAAATGTTGGTACATTTAATGTTTTCTCAGAGGTCTCTTAGCCTGTCTTTATTTCTTTTCATTCTTTTTTCTTTATTCTGTTCTGAGGCAGTGATTTCCCCCCTTCTGTCTTCCAGGTCACGTATCCGTTCTTCTGCCTCAGTTACTCTGTTATTGATTCCTTCTAGTGTATTTTTTTATTACAGTTATTGTATTGTTCATCTCTGTTTGTTTGTTCTTTAGTTCTTCTAGATCTTTGTTAAACATTTCTTGTATCTTCTCAATCTGTGCCTCAATTCTTTTAACAAAGTCTTGGATCATCTTCACTATCATTACTCTGAATTCTTTGTCCTGTAGATTGCCTATCTCCACTTCACTTAGCTGTTCTTCTGGGGTTTTATCTTGTTACTTTATCTGGGAAATATTCCTCTTCTATCGTGTCTAACTTTCAGTGATTGCAGTTTCCATTCCACAGGCTGCAGGGTTCTATTTCTTCTTGCTTCTGCTGCCTGCCCTCTGGTGGATGAGGCCAGTCTAAGAGGCTTGTGCAGGCTTCTTGGTGGGAGGGCCTTGTTCCTACCCTCTGGTGGATGGAGCTAGGTCTTATCCCTCTGGTGGGCAGGGTCATGCTCATGAAGACTTTAAGCAGCCTGCCTGCTGATGGGTTGGACTGTGTTCCAGCCCTCTTGGTTGTTTAGCCTGAGGTATCCCAGCACTGGAGCCTAAAGTCTGTTGGGTTGGGCTAGGTCTTGGGGGGGAAATGGCGGTCTCCAGGAGGGCTCATGCCAATGAGTACTTGCCAGAGCTGCCACTGCCAATGTCTTTGTCTTCCCAGTGAGCCACAGCTGTCCCCCGCCTCCATCAGAGACCCTCTAATACTAGCAGGTAGGTCTGGCCCAGTCTCTTATGAGGTCACTGCTGTTTTCCCTGGGTCCCAGTGTGCACTAGACCTTGTGTGCACCCTCCAAGAGTGGAGTTTCTGTTTTCCCCAGTCCTGTGGAATTCCTATGATAAAACTCCACTGGCCTTCAAAGCCAGGTTCTCTGGGGGCTCCTCCTCCTGTTCCCAGGCCCCCAGGTTGGGAAGACTGATGTGGGGCTCAGGACTTTCACTCCTGTGGGAGAATTTCTGTGGTATAATTATTTTCCAGATTGTGGGTCATCGACCTGGCATGTATGGGATTTGATTTTATCATGATTGTGCCCCTCCTACCATCTCACCTTGGCTTCTTCTTTGTCTTTAGGTGTAAGGTAACTTTTCTGGTAGGTTCCACAGGTTTTTTCTCCAATGATTGTTCAACAGTTAGTTGTGATTTTGGTGTTTTTGTAAGAAGGGGTGAGCTCACATCCTTCTACTCTGCCATCTTGCCAGCAAGTCTTCCAAACCCCTAGTTTTGATTTTTGAATTAGAAATATTAATATAATCTCATGTGATACTTTGACTACTATATATAAATATAAATATTTTAAACTTAAAATTTAAAATAAAATTTTATATATATGTATGTGTGTGTATGAATATGTATATCCTTGCTTGTTCCACTGAAAAGACCTAGAAATAATGACCAGTGACCAATGCAGTAACATTAAATTTCTCTAGCCTCCAGTTCAAATGTCTTGAAATTGTATTAATCACTAAAATAAAAGTTTCCTGGAAAAATGGCTAATTCCAAGTCTGGGGCAGGAAGTGTTCAATATGAGCCTCATCTTAACATACCAGGTAGCAGTGACTTACTAGGATTATGCCAAGGAGTGTCAACTTCAAGAGCCTTCCACCGACTGAAAATAAGACAATTTGAGCTTCAATGATGATAACAATTGCAAGTGACTTAAACCCATCTAATGTATGTAAAACCATGTGTTCATAATTTCATCTGAAAAAGAACTGGTCAGCTTTAGAGTATGGTATGAACTGATTCATGAAATGAAAGAGTCAAACTTTTTTTTTGCTTATTCCATATGAACTTTGCCACTGGATCACCAAATAATTGATTTGGGGATATATCTCTATAATAGCCCCAGTAATTATAAAAAAAAAGAACTTATAGAATTAAAATACCATCATTTTGCAACCTCCAATTAATTAATAGATATAGGTATTACAATAAGTTTCTACTATGTCACAAAAAGAGAGACAACCAAGCAGTATATGCTTTCTATAGATCTTGCCAAACATCATGCCACAGGGATCTAAGTCTCTGGATTCAGCAGCCATTCTGCAGGAAGTAAAGTGAAAAAGGGCCATGTTTAACTAGACCGTGAACATGCAATCAACATAGTCCTGCTTCTGAAACAGATAAATTATAAGAAAAAATAAGGTTGGATGTACATTAAGTCCCCTACATACGAACCTTCAAGTTGCGAACTTTCAAAGATGCGAACAGGGCATCTGGTTCCAGCAAGGAACCAGAACCTGTGCCATCAACGTCAGATGTGAGTGAAATTGCAGCTTGCCCTCCGTCTCCTATTGCTGACGATACTTCAGCTCTACCATCTCCCACCTCCTCTCCCTCTTCCAGTCAGTAACCCTTCTTGCCTGTTCGCTCGATACCAGCCCCTGTATGCCAGCTGTTATTCTGTGCTACTATACTTTTCAAGGTGCTATATTGTAAGATTAGAAATGTTTTCTTTATTTTTGTGTTTGTTTTTTATGTATCAATATTGTTTGAGAAGTATTATAAACCTATTACAGTATAGTACTATATAGCTAATTGTGTTAGTTGGGTACCTAGGCTAACTTTGTTGGACTTACGAACGAATTGGATTTATGAATGTGCTCTCAGAGTGGAACTTGTTTGTATATAGGGAACTTACCGTATTATATATAAACTAGGTGATGTTGCTTATAATCTTATAAACTAAGACATTGTTAAATTTATTAAAAAATTAATTACTATTATATACTTGTTGCTGTGCTAAATTTTTAGATGTCTTTTCTTTCTAATCCTCACAACAATCCTGTAAGTAAGCATGTTTTTTACTAGTCTACTTAGAAGAAAATTGAGATATATAAAGTTTAAGCATTTATTATTTTCATATTTTTTCTTCCATTTTTATTGCAATATAATTGACATACAGCACTGTATAAGTTTAAGGTGTACAACACAATAATTTGACTTACATACATCATGAAACAATTACCACAATAAGTTTAGTGAACATCTACCATCTCGTATAGATGCAAAATTAAAGAAATAGAAACAAATATTTTTCCTTATGATGAGAACTCTTAGGATTTACTCTCTTAATGACTTTCATAAGTAGCATACAGCACTGTTAATTGTATTTATTATGTTGTACATTACATCCCTAGCACTTAATTACCTTATAACTGGGAATTTGTATCTTTTGGTTGCCTTTATCCAATCCCCTCTCCCCGTATCCCACTTCTGGTAACCACAAATCTGACCTGTTTTTCTATGAGTTTGTTTGTTTGTTTGTTTGCTTTTGAAATATATTTGACCTACAACCCTATGTTAGTTCCTGGTGCACAACAAAGTGATTCTATATTTCTATACATTATAAAATGTTCAAGGTCAAAAAGTCCACAAATTACGATTCTGAGATTCCAATATATATTAATTGGAATAAACACCTATAATTTTAGTACTATAGTATATTTAGTACTATGTTATATGTTATATAATTATTTATGTAAAGAATTGGAAACATAGTGGATATATATATAGAAATTTAAGCAAAATATTACAATATAATTGAAAATTTCTTACAATCAAAAGCATCTTGTATTTCATAAATACATCACAGTCAAAGACTTTAATGACTTTGTAAAAATAAAACAGTACTTTGCCAGTGAGACCATTTGATTCACAGATGACATAAGTAATATAAAACATCAAAATGACTAGGAATTCCTTAGAGGGCTGGGAGCTGGTGGAAGGAAGGGAGTTTAAGGCAGCACACACAGCTAGTGCAAAGGCAAAGAGGCATGTGTGCTCTGAAATAGGTATTTGTTTGGAGGGATAAAAACAAAGGATGTTTCGGCAGGGAGATGTAGCATATAAGAACCAAGTCATGCTGTGTAGTTTAGGAAAGATGTTAATGTTTTTAAATCAGAGGATGGCATGATCAGAATTGTAGTAAGTTGACTCTGGGTGTTATGTGTAGGAAAGGAGTTTTTAATTGGCTGCAAGGATAATAAGAGATCCATAGACAGACCTATGAGGTTCTGGAAACTGGAGAAATTGTATGTGAAATTTGGAGTTGTACGTCTGTGCATCTTTCCTGGGAGTTCTATAGTTTTCAACTGATTACCAAAGCATTCCGTAAAGAATCATGGAGTTAGAAGAATTTACGGATGCCACTTAGGAAATTTATCAGGTTCCTAGGACTGTCATTACAAAGTATGGCAAACTGAGTGGCTTAAAAGAATGGAAATTTATTCTCTTACATTCCTGGAAGCTAGAAGTCTGATATCAAGTGTCAGTAGAACCATGCTGCCTCTGAAGGTTCTAAGGAAAGATCCTCTCTGCGTCTTGCTAACCTCTGGTGTCCCCAGGCATTTCCTTGGCTTGTACAACATTAACTCTGCCTCTGTCTTTGTATTTCTTCTCTCTGTCTGTGTTCTCTTCTCTTACTATAAGAACACTAGTAATTTAATTTAAAGCCCACCTTAAATCCAGGATAATTTTATCTTGAGATTCTTACTAACTACATCTGCAGACTCTGTTTCCAAATAAAGTCACATTCTGTGGTTCCAGGTGGACATGAATTCTAGGGGTCACTATTTCACTACATGAAACTAATTATTTTAGTCCAGGAGAGCTGTGATGTGCTAGAATAAGTGGAATAATAAAGGAGGGAAGGTTTAGAATATCTACTTTTAAGTATGATTGGATTTAATTACCAGGAGGAAGAAAGAATTGAAGATGAATCCCAGTTCTTCAGGTTAGGAGATGGAAAGATGGTTATGCTGTTAGCCGAGACAGGAAAAACAGATATGGGTTTGAGAGTCAGTCTGTATGGTTTGTTTGGTTAGGACCTTTTGACTTAGATATGCCCTCTAGAGAGAGCTGTCTCAGAAGCAATGGGAACTAAAACTTAATCTCAGCATAAGGTGAAAGAGATTTTGAAAGACGGACAAAATTGAAGTAAAGAAGGAATTCAGAAAGTGGAATTCTTACATGTGAAAATCTTTGAAAATGAAGCAGCTCTGGATGCTGAGCCATTTCATTGAAGATTTCAGGAGAAAATCCAGACTGCAGGGAAATCAAAATGCAAGGGGAAGTGAGGAAGCCAGGATAGAAGATATTGACAAACTTACGGGAAGTATGAATGGAGAGGGAGCAGAGACAGGCAGAGGACCCTCCAGTATCAGGTGAGGTCTTTGTTTTTTGAGGTAAAATAAATATACTTCTGTGCTAAAGAAAAGGAATCAATGAAAAGGAAAGTGATGAAGAAAAAAATAACAAGAGGGAAATTTGATGGGCAAGTTATAAGAGAATAGAAAGGAATGGAATCTAGCATGCATGGGGGAGTTTTAGCCATAGGTAAAACCTCTCTCATGAGCCGAGAAGGTGCTGAGTTCACTATGTGCAAAAAAGTTGAGAGACAGAGGCAGGACGTGGAAGGAGGTCACCCTCAGTGTCTTAACTTATCTGAGGAGAAGTAGGTGTTACCTGCTGAGATGAGGTTACTGATGGCTTGAGGAGTGTGATGACAGTTTAGAAGAGCCACTGCTTAGCAGAAGACACGAGCAGAAACTAGAGAGACTTGCTGACGTTTTCATTACACTTACAGTCGTGTAATCCTTGAGAATCTCTCAGAAGGGTGAGATTTCTTACTGTAGTTCTCAGGTGGTGTGGGAAGACTCTTTGAGGTTATTTACCTCTGACTTTAGTAGATGACATTGCCTTCAGTGCTTGTCTACAGATACCAAAGAAGAGTTAATCCTGCAGTCCATTATTTTCTAAAAGGCTGTTGGAAATTTATTCAGGATATCGGCTTCCACAGAGCCTACGTACAGATTGTATTTATGTCCTGCTGACACCAAGCGATTTATGAAGCTAAATAGAAAGATCAGTCTCGGAAACAGGGTCATAATATTTTCCTATAGCTATCACCTAAGTAAAGTGAAACGTGTTAAAGAACTCATTATAAAGAAACGTATCATCCACTGGGCCCTGGAAATGAACTCCGAAAACTTGCCAAAGACTTTGAGATTCAAACAATTTCTTAGAGTGGCATTTGGTCCTACATTTAATCTGTAACGAAAGAAGAAAATGGAATTGAATTCATCATGTGACTTTTCAGAGTAAACCACTCAATCAGAGAACTGGTTGGTGATTAAGAGAACGGGCACAGAAGCCAGAAGCCTGGGTTTGGCTTTGAGCCTTATTACTTCCGTGACCTGATGTATGTTACTTAGTCTTTTGGTGCCTCAGCTATGCCATGTGCAAAATGCCATATGTAAGATGAGAATAGAAGCAACAGCATGCCTCGTTCTATAAGTTGAATAAATATTTATAAAGATACAGGTAGCGCCTAGAAAATAATGTCATAACTTTAAAGCATCCCAGGAATAAATATTTATAAAGATACAGGTAGCGCCTAGAAAATAATGTCATAACTTTAAAGCATCCCAGGTGCTTTAAAGGTAAGTCAGGTTTCATAGGATAAAAATAATTTACACACATGCACGTGTATATATACACTCTCTCACACACACACACTCACACTGTATTATTTTTCTTATTGTTGGATAATTGAGGATGAACGATACCTCTCGAAGGCCACCAGGATGCAATGAAACCCTCTTACAAAATAGGATGAATCAGATTAGCAAATTATTTTTTTGGTAAATGTATAGATGAGTCTCTGGACATTCATAAGGAATGCATTCTTATGTCTTCTCTTGCTGCCAAAGGCATTTAACAAATAACTGATTCTTATATAAGTACAGGATAGTAGGTTAGGTTCACTGCTTGTGCTGTTTAAATTCTTTCTATTCTTTCTAAATAGGTTACATATATTATTTCATTTAATGTGTATAACAGCTTTACATGGGAGGTAGGTAAATATTGCTATTTATTATATAGTATAAAATATCATAAGCCTCTTGAGTCACTTATGAAACTGCAAATGTTACATTCAAATATGCCAAGAACCCATTCCTTGTGTATAAATGATGTATGCATGCTCCCTATTCTGTATGTACAAACATTGAGAAGTACACACGTATTTCCATATGTGTACTGCAAGTCTGTGTGCAATCTGAACAAGTCTCCAACATTTTCATTGGCTTTATGAAATTTTGCATTGTTTTCAAAGGGGACATTTTTCACTTAGCAACCAATCTGCATGAGTTTCTCACACTACTTTCAGCAGTGTATAATAGCCCACCATCAGCAAGGCACAGATCCAGAGACACACTGAGATCATGGAGGAGGGGGTAAATTTATAAGTAACTAGTGAATATATTTGTCCGATGGACATTCATGCTTCCTTTTGTAGTTTATCTTAGTTTCTTTGACTCCCTGGACTGAAAGCTGACCTTGAGAAGTGCAACATTGCACAGGAATACGTACCCATTGAAAATATATCAATAGCACAACAGTTAACGTTAGTGCCTAATTCTAAAGGCACCCTAGTTTTACAACTTGATATGCTAAAGCCCCCATGTGATTTAATAGTATATATTATCTCATAGTGTTCTGTAATTGGTTTGGTTGTTACTCTCTCATACTTAAGAGACTCTAAAATAAATTCTCCAGAGTTCCTAACAAGAGATACTCATGTGATACCCCAGTGTAGACTGCTGACTCACCCTCTTGTCTGTCTAGACATATTCTACATGTACATTAGAGTGTAACTCAAATTCCACATCACCCATGACAGTCTGTATTAATTTCTCAGTCTCCTGAACTTCCACAGCAACACTCTATTCCCAGGAGTTTGCAGGGTTTATTTCCCCCAAATATTCATATACTCACATATGCTTTTATTTGGAAATCCATGTATTTATGATTTGTTTCCCCTGTACAGTTGTAAGCACTTTGGCATGCTTCGTGTTCTCTTGGATGGACCATGGCCCTTCCTTCAGTGACTTGCATATAGCATGAAACAACAAACACTTGGAGAATCAAAATTTATACAACTTATACACACAAAATGCAACTTCTTTGTCTCGTATTTCTTTTCTGTCTTCTATATTACCTAGAATAGCTGAGAGGCCATAGTACTTTTTCCAAAAATGTGTATATGGTGGCTGTTATCCAACTGATAGCCCCATAGAAAATCTGTCTAAACATTCAGATGGCTTTAAGGAAATGTGACAGAGCATAGAAAAAGAAAATTATTAATTTCAAAACCATGATAAAATTCTCTTTAGTGGTACATAGATGGTGTGGATTTACAAGGAAAGGTATGCATTTACAGAAAAGACAGCTGTCATGTAGAAGAATAAACATGGATTTCAAAGTCTGATTAGAGTTTTATTCCTGGCCCTATTTCTTAATAGCTGTGTGATTTTTAACAAGTTTTTTTTTTTTTAAACTTTTCTGAGCATCATTTTTTATGTAAGATAATAAAACTTGTCCCAAGGGTTTTGCCTTAAATAATAAATGTGACAACAATGACAAAAGTGCTTTTAGCTATATGAAGTTAGAATTTTCAGGATTATTTTGATATTAAAATGTTACTTCAACACAATTCATATTTCAGTTCTTAAAAAATTTAAACACTGTCTTACCTAAGTAATATGGTACCACATACAAACATTCTTCACCAAAAAAAAAAAAAAGTAAACAAAAACCATCTTGTATTTCTAGAATATTTTCTTTATGACAATTTGTAATTCAACCAGAATTTATTGAGTACCTACTGAACACAAGACACATTGTTATCTATAAAGAACAAAAAGACCTCAAGGAATGGAAATATCAGAAGTCATCCTTTTATGCTTCTATGCATGCATTTTTATTTAAAAATGTTTAAATCGCCACTTGAAACTGAAGACATTGTAAAATTTTTATTGTACTCCTTTTCCATCTCCCACAAGTCCAAGAAAAGTTTAGTAAATTCTTAAGGAAATCAGTTCCTAACCTATTGTTCATCATTCATTTATTCATTCATACATTCAAATATTTACTGAATATTTATTTTTTGCGCAGCATGGTAATAGATTCTAGTTATGTGGTTGTAAACTATACACAAGTGGGCTCTCCCTTTATAGAATTGATAGCCTAGTTGGGAAACAAAATGTATGTACGTAAACAATTTCACATGTATATAAATGCAATTTCTGGTAAATGACAAAGGGAATAAAAGGAGTGCAGATTTCGAGATCAGCAACATAGAACTTACTTTAAAAGAGAAGGAAGGAAACTGTCCTGCAGTTAAGTGACTTCTAAGTTGAGTCCTGAGGTGTCAGAAGTCAGTGTTATTGTGAAGAGCAGAGGAAGAGCCTTTGCAAAGCCTCTGAGGGAGGAAATGTGGTGCACTTGAAGATAAGTCTACAAGCTTCTGTGGCTGGAGCAGGGAGAGAGACAGAGGTGCAGTCAGTATTGGGGTCAAGCAAGACCTTGGGAGCCATACATCTGGATTTTATGTGAAGAGCAAAAGCCAGTGAAGATCTTAAACAAAGGGTAAACAAGCAGATTTATACCTTTAAAAAATGGACTTTTTTTAAGTTGGAAGAGAGAAAAAAGGGAAACAGGGAGACCATCTGAGGTGGCCTGGAGAAGCCTGTGTTGCCTAGGTGACAGATGATGGTGCCTTGGACTAGTGTGGTAGCAGAAAGTAATAACATCTGTCCTATAGCACATTTTACTTTAAAAGCAGAACTGGCAGTGGAGGAATTCAACTGGGGGTTCATTTAAAATGCTTGAATCACTTTGGGTAGAGGAGGAAACAGATTTTTATGAACTTTACTGCTACCCATACAAATATTTTCATAGGAATCATGTCTCTGGTCTGCCTGGTCCTAAAATACTTTATCTTGGAACATTCTATTGCTTCCAGGAAGTTATGCTCTCCAGATTGTCAAACATTATTTTTTACGCATGTATTTAGCACTTTCTATGTACCAGATACAGTGATGTTTTCTGTATATATTTTCATCTAATTTCCATAACAATACTATCTCCATTTTTGAGCTAAGGAAAGAGAAGAAAATAAGGCACTTGTCCAAGGTCATACCACTGATTACATTCAGTGACTAAATCTAAACTTGCTTCTGCCTGACCCAAACTTCATGCTTTCCGTCCTAATTTACTAGTTATCTTTCCCTCATCCATCCTTCCATCCATGCATGCATCCATCCATCTATCCATCCATCCACCTATCCATCCTTTCTTCCTTCTTCCCTCTCTCTGTCCTCCCTGCCTGACCCTTCCCTTCCCTCCCCTCCCCTTCCCTTCCTTCCATCCTCTCTCTCTTTCTGTTTCTCTCCTTCTTTCAAGAAGGTATAAGTTAATTCATATTTCAGTTTTTTACAGTGATTTATTCATAACATTTATTTTCCATGTTCTGCAAACAAGTTCTTAATTTCTTCTTACTGTTCTGAATCTCTAAATAAAACACAGAGGGGAGGTATTAACAGGTGATTCATCCTGAAATAACTTTAAGCCACTGTTTTCATTTCAGAACTTCCAGGCTCCCCAGAGGGAGCATGCTGATAGAAACTTGGATGTTACTACTTGTCACTGACCAGCAAGACATATTCTGACTATAGCTTCTTATCAAACATTCCTATGTCTTCCCTACAAATATTTCATGTACTTAAATGAAAATGGACCCCAGATGGACCTAGCTACTCTTATCTCTTTAATAGAGTCTATCTTCAGAACTTGTTACTATGAAAACAAATGGATAAAGAGGTAAGCGGTACAAAGCCATCTGAATCCATTTGAGTAGAATGGGGAATCACCTAAAACAGTGGTTATAGGAAAAGCAAATTTTAATGGAAAGGAATATCCTTGACTGATATAGATCATAGTTTCTCAGCCTCAGTACTACTAACATTTTGGGTGGGATAATTCTTTGTCATGGCGGCTATCCAGTGCATTGTAGCATGTTTACAGCATCTATGGCATCTACTCGCTTGTTGCCAGGAGAAACACACCCTTCCTCCCCCCAGTTATGATGACCAATAATTTCCCCAGATAATTGTCAAATTTCCTGTGGGGTCAGAATCACCCCTGGGTGAGAACTATTGGTCTAGAGCACAGAATTCTACTCAGAGAAAAAAAAAACCCTGTTGCAGAAGAGTTACAGAGTTCCCAGGATGTTCTCAAAATGCTGAGGACTAGCTGGGGTTATAGAAATGCAGACGAGATTCACTATGCATTGGGGAAGGTGAGTTAGTAATTACTTAATGGTATAATGATAAAGATCTGTGTTAGCTCAGAAGAAAAAGAAATGAATAACTTTGACTAGACTTTGGGCTGCTGCAAAGATGACACAGCCTGAGTGCCGCTCTCCAGGTAAATGGGACAGGGGCAGTGATGGCTACAGAGGGAGTGATACTCCAGCTAGAAAAGAGATACCCTAGGCAAAAACACCAACTACGAAGGTGCTCAGTTTTATTTGGAGAAACGAACATTATTTATTTACTGTACAGAGTAGAAAAGAAGTTTGCTGACATGCTATCAAATCAATATAAAAAGCCTCCTTATAGGACTCCCCTGGCGGTCCAGTGGTTAGGACTCTGCGCTTCCACTTCAGGGGGGCACGGGTTCGATCCCTGGTCAGGGAGCTGAGATCCCGCAAGCCTCGCGTCGAGGCTGAAGGGAAAAAAAAAGCCTCATTATGCCTAGGAGTTTATGTCATAGTCCGGAGGCAAGCAGACGTCATTAAATGGTTGCAAGTAGGAATCTTGTGAAGTACTTCTAGAAATGGAGAGATGTATAGATAGGTAAGGCAGGTAGAACATTTGCAAGTCTATATTAGGGGTCAACACACTACAGCCCATGGGCAAAATCCAGCTCACTCACTGCCTCTTTGTGTAAAGTTTTATTGGAACACAGCCACACACTCACTCATGCTGCAACAACAGACTTGAGTAGTTGTAATAGAGACTGGATGGTCTGAGAACCTAAAATATTTTGTCTTCCCCTTTTACCAGAAAACGTTGCTGCTACTTTTCCTAAAACTCTTTGCTGGCTCTATGAATTGTGTCCACTCAAAATTCACACATTGAAGCCTTGGCCCCCGTTGTGACTATATTTGGAGATAAGGCTTTTAAGGGGGTAATTAAAGTAAATGAAGCTATAAGGATGGGGACCTGATCTGATATGACTGTTGTCCTTCTAAGAAGAGGAAGAGGCACAAAGCCCTTGCTGTTCTCTGTGCGTGCACAGAGGAAAGGCCATGTAAGGACGTAGCAAGAAAGTGGCCACGTACAAGCTAAGGACAGAAGTTTCATCAGAAATCAACCTTGCTGACACCTTGATCTTGGACTTCCAGTCTCCAGACCTGTGGGAAAATACATTTCTGTTGTGTAAGCCACTCAGTCTGTGGTTTTTATTATGGAAACCCAAGTAGACTAATACACTGACCCTTGGCCTAGATCATGTACTTATTCAAAAACGTGATGCACATGTGATGTGACAGGAATTTTATAGAGCTTTAATATGACAAAGACGAGATAAATGATCATTTCTACCTTACCAAAGTTTATATAGTCTAGTAGAAAGAGGTGGATGTACATCTGACAAAATATCCTACACGTACAGCTTTTAAATAGTTTTATTCTATAGATTCACCTAACTCTTCCTCTTATTTACTATATAAGAGGAAGAAAAGCAAGTATATTTTTTACCACTGGGAGAGTATGACGATTTGGCCTGCTCCTGCTTTAAAAGAAAGGTAAACAGAATTTTTGTGCAAATACGTTGGTATCTCATTTTAATGGTTTATCAAAGGATATTGTCAAAAAATGACATGATTTGAAGGAAGAAGAGAAATGCCTTGAAGATGCAAGAAAAGTGCTTACATCACACCAGAAAGAGATCACCCTGGCTAGGGGTGGGCTGGAAAAAATGCATCTTGTTCTAGAATCTTAGCATTCTGGGGCCCTCTTCTCTAGCGGTAACTCAAGGACATGGCAAAACTCCATGAAGCATGGCTTCCTAGCAGGTCTAGGGCATGCATTATCAATGAGGGTGATGGTACTCCAAGAGAGCAAAAATTGGCTATTGAATGGTGAAAAAAGTCTTGCATATTATATTTTGTGACCTCCCAAAGGATCACAACAGACTATAAACAGATGGAAAGTGCAGCTATATAGAGAAAATTATTAAGAAAAAAAAGTTGAGGGACTTCCCTGGTGGTCCAGTGGTAAAGAATCTGCCTTCCAATGCAGGGACACGGGTTCAATCCCTGGTCAGGGAACTAAGATCCCACATGGCGCGGGTCAACTAAGCCTGCGTGCCACAACTACTGAGCCCGTGCACCTCAGTGAGAGAGCCCGTGTGCCGCAAACTCCAGAGCCCACATGCTCTGGAACCCACGCCACAACTAGAGAAGAGAAAGCCTGCAAGCCACAACTAGAGAGAATCCCAAGTGCCACAACGAAGAGCCCATGTGCCACAATGAAAAAGATCCCGTATGCCTCATTGAAGATCCCATGTGCCTGCAAATAAGACCCGATGCAACCTAAATAAATAAATAAGAAAAAAAAGTTGAGAAACACTGGCCCAGGGAGGTGGACCAATTTTGGGAATCCCACTGAGGGTCCTACCCTCTCTGTGATACTCCTGTCCCAAGCTTAGATGGAAGAAGCAGAGGATCCACACCTCTAAGGACCATATGGACATTAAAAAGTATATTTCAGCAGTAAACTAAAATGATGGGTGACTGAGGGCTCTCACCACACCTTGGTATTGCATTAGAGTCCTTCAGAAACTTGGCAACAACCTTGGGACAAAAGAGCTCTAAGAGTAGTTGAAGTTGAATTCCTCACCATGGTGGGGCTGAAGTTGAGAACCTAGGAAATGGACTGCTATGGGTTTCTTATACTGAGTTGGTAGATGATATTCAGACTGGTTGCTATGAAAACAATAATAAGGAATAGGGGGTTAATAATGATAACAGTCTGGAGGAGGGGGTGCTGAGAAAACAAAGGAATAATAAATTCTACCTACAAGACAGGAAGTAGAGGGAGGGGTAAGGTATTTTTAGAAAAAGATCAATGGGTTAGATTCTAATTAAGGGATGATAATAGTCTAGTGGAAAACAATGGTAGTAGAAATAGGATAGTAGGGATTTAAGAGATCTTTAGAAAGTGTAATTGATGGGATTGGGCATCATTGAATCCCAAGGAGAGGGTGTGTATGAAGGAGGTATTTCCTTCCTAGAAAGGTAGGAAGAGAAGCTGAGGTCCTGGGAGAAAAAAAATGCCAGTCCCCTTAGGACAAAACCAAAGTTCTGAATACTTTGTAAGAGTAAATTCTGGTAGTTTGCTTGTCTTACAGCAAAGTTTATAAATTGACAGCCATTGGGCTGAATGACTTCAGAGGGGTTTGTTCATAGAATTGTATCGGCAACACTTTTAAGAATATCAGTCTTCTTTAAAATAGAAGAAAATTTGTCAACATCTAAAAATCATACAACATCTTTGTAATAAACCGGATTTGTGAGACCTCGGGGCTTCATTCCCACCTAACAACAACAAAAAACTCAGCTGGAGCTGAGGTGTGGAAGCTTCCTTTAGAAGGGGGACATGGTCTCCAGTTTACCTTAACTTTTCCCACTCCCCTAAGGTCTTCCGCTCTGCTGCATTTGTTGCCTGACTGGCTCCACAAGACTCCAGCAAGCCCCAGCACTACAGGAATGAAACTATCAAAGGCATCAGAGAACAAAACATGCCTCCAAACCAGAGAATCAATGGTGTGCAATATGGAAGTGGAAGTTTGACTGAAGCCCTTCATCTGCATGCTGTTCCATGAAAGCAATGTTTCAAGAAAAGAGGAAGACTAGCTAGGATAGATTTACAAGAAAATTAAATCAGAAAATATGCATTCAGAAGAGATGCAATAAAATAAATACTATAATTGAGAGAAAAAGTCAAGTAGGCTTTCTAATTCTGGTTGAATTTCCAATTCTTTCTAATTCTGATTTAATAGACTTTCTAATTCTAGTTCTAGAATTTAGACTTTGAAAGAACTATTTGTTATAATTACCAGTGATGCCTATCTCTTTCCAAGAAACGTGTGATCTCCAAATGATCGTATAATGTTTATCCCTTCAGAAATTTTACATTTTTGCCCACCCATCTTCACCATATCCATACTTAAATTTAAAAGCTATTCTCCTCTTAGGCTGATTTCCTCCAGTACTAGAAAGAAAAGTGCTAAAGAATAAGCCCATTTTAATCAGAGAAAGTTCACTGTGGTGACATTCTTCTCCGATTTCTGAAAATATCAAACCATTTTGCACCCAGCTTGACCCAACAGCTGTAGCTCTTCTGCTCTCCCTCCCTCATTTGTTTGCATTTGGCTTATATTCCTAGCTCTTTGGAGTGCTGATAATTATACTTGTCTGGGAGGCTTGGAAGCTGTAAAAAATCTGGACCTCCTCATGTTTCAGCACAGGCAGACAAGAGTCAGACTCCAATCTGGAACTGCACAGACTTAAATGGGGCATGTGATCCCAGAGACATCAACAGCAGCCTGCCAGCTTGAAGACTCTTCTCCAAAGCCTCTCACCATATGTTTGGCTACAAATTATGCACCAAACAGGCCAAGATGTTACACAGGATTCAAATGGACTTCTGTTAACATATGTGGTTGGCATGGGGCAGGTGAAGTGTTGATAGTTAGAACCTCATAATTCCAGTTACAATGTAACTGAGATATTTCTCTCCTCTTAGAAACGCTTTTACAGTCTATTTAAAAAGAAAAAACAAAAAAACTTCATAAAATAAAATGATTGTAGAGCACTTTGAATGGAAGGAAGATTAAGAATAATAAAATTTTACAATTGTTTGTTTTTAGGAGATGTGGACAAGAAACAATTCAGATATATTTAAATGACAGTGATCATATTAGCTCACAAAATTTTGAAACTTATAGATAAGACTATCTAGATATATCAGAAAAATCAATTCTTTTTTAAAAATGTATTTATTTTTTGGCTGCGTTTGGTCTTCGGTGCTGCGTGCGGGCTTTCTCTAATTGTGGCGAGCAACAGCTACTCTTCCTTGCGGTGCGTGGGCTTCTCGTTGCTGTGGCTTCTCTTGTTGCAGAGTGCGGGCTCTAGGCGCGCAGGCTTCAGTAGTTGTGGCTCACGGGCTTAGTTGCTTCGTGGCATCTTCCTGGACCAGGGATCAAACCTGTGTCCCCTGCATTGGCAGGCAGATTCTTAACCACTGCGCCACCAGGGAAGTCCCAGAGAAATGAATTCTTATTTTTCATTTATCAATAGCTAATAATGAATTTAGTACTGGGGCTGAGTACATGGAGAAATTTAAAACCTAGCTCTCCCTAGATGGATAATCTAAATTGAAAACCTAAAACGGAGTTTACGTTCATGTTAAAACATTAAGAAACTTAAGCTGGAAATACAGTTTCAGGGATTTGGAATGTGTTCTAAAACATTTAAATTTGGTTTCTTCTGTCTCACACTAACTGAGTCAACAGGCAGCCAAAGATGGCCCTAGGAAGTGACTTCATTATCAGTGTTAAGGTTATTTTTGTTCAGTTTTTGGAGAAAAAGCAGCCATGTTGGTGACAAACTCACTCATCTTAAATTATTGTCCTTGTTTAAAGATAAATTAAAACCTTTGTAAAAATCAACCAAGAATTTGGGACTTAAAATAAGTTTCCTAATTGAAGACTTCTTTTTACCTATTTGGATTTGAGATTGACTGACTAAACAATTAGAAGAAGATTATATTACTTTTCCCTATTTTCCAACCCCTTCTGTAAATAAAACTACTACCTTATACTTCAGAGGTGCCAACTGCTTCAAAAAAAGGCTTTTTTTTTGTTTTCCAAAGACTGCAAAAATAACCCACCTACGAGTTGTTAATTATCATTAAACAGTGAACACAGACATTTTTAGAGTGTTTCTCAGAGTCAAGTCATGATTCCCAGGAAGAAGGGAAATTAGAGTCAAGCTTGAAACATGTGTTTTGAAAATTGACTCGAATCACAGAACTAGAACTTCACATGGGAGCTTAAAAGATATTTCATTTAGTTTTAGCACTTAATGAGATGAAGTTCACAGTTCTGAAATGTGGCTGCCTTGGAAAATCACATTTGGAGAATGTGTATGAATCTATCAAAACAAACACGCTATAGAGAGCTTTTCAGCATGGCTGGAACTGACAGAAATCCAGATGTTCTCCTTTTATATTCTTGGATCACCACCAAAGAGTAAAAAATAGCATTGCTTGGTGCTGATTCATGTCACTTGAAGAGGAAGTATTAGCCTTAAGACAGCAAGAATTCTTCAACATTCTTCAACAGAGGGCTGGAGATCCTCGCAACTTGACACCACTCTTTGCACGTAGGAGGCGCAGTTAAACTTGTTGTAATGAAAATATGCACTTGACTATATACCATCTACCATCTGCACACACTCAAATCAGCCTGATTGCCAATTTATTGAAGCTTCAGATTTAACACAATGAACAGATAAGGGCTCTGGCTCTTCTAAAATCAACCAAAAAACAGAACATAAGATAAGCCTACTTGAAAAGCCAACTGCTTGCCCATCAAGAGTGTGAGAATCTGCCAGTGTGAAAGTTTAAACCCCAACTCTAATCTTTCCATTCACCACCTTTTTCTGTGGGCTCCCCAAAGGACACAGTCTGACAAAAGTACCAAACTATGGGGGGCATAATTTCCTTTCTCCTTTTATTTATTAAAAAAGTTGAATTAAGTGAATTAACTAATTTAAAAAGTAAAATGTTTTACTAATAATTGAAAACTGCTATTGAACCAAAAAGGCACCTCTTACTCATTAGTTAAGTGTGTGTGTGTGTGTGTGTGTGTGTGTGTGTAGTGTGTGTGTACATAATTTTCTGGAGTCTATTGAGGAAAATGCGGAGAAAGTATTGAGTGTGTTGATGGGTGGAGAGAAGAAATGGGGGATCACAAAAATACAAATTGTGGGAAGAAAATAAACAGTCTGAAAACTATGGGAAATCTGCTACCTTTGTCTTCACAGAGAAAGGAAATGTCTGTGGGAAGATAAAGGGCAAAAAACTGAAAACTTTTTCCAAAGCGAAAATAAAAACAGTTGGAGATTAAAAGGATCAATAAAGGCTAAATCAGTGAGAAGGCAAATCTTTGAGAATTAAGAATAAAATCTACCAAAAAAATTCAAAATCAGATGAAAAGTAAATCTTCCTTATGCTATGTTTTTCCTTAAAATTTAAAAATATTTGTGAAACAAAATTTCATAATAAAAATTTAGATTTACTAATTTTACCCACATATTCTGAAAGATATGTTAAAATCTATTTTAAAAATACATGGTCAGGTTTTGTGATTCTCCTTTCATTTGAAAGTCATAGTTGTTCACTCTACTATATATATAGATTTTTAAAGTCATGTATCTAAATAAATAAAATTATATTTAGAAAATAGAATGCTGCTACAATTCTATTTAAGCTAATTTATGTAGATATTTATTTTAACAAGGAACATCATTGTCTCAATAAGCTTACTATTTTTTAGTTTCCCTAAAAATCATTCTGCATCTCCTGTACTACGCAGAAAATGGCTTTGGCTAAAGTCATGTGATTTTCTTTTTTTCAACTTTTTAATAGTAAACTAAGATGACAACTCAGGAAAATGAGTGACATTTTTTAATATATTGCAAAAGTAATGTTATTTCTAGATACATCATGTATATGGTTTAATACAAAAGAATGAATCAAGCAGTGCAATTCATCAAAATCCATAAAGAGAAGTTTTAATACGTGGCAGTTCCTTTCAAGTTAGTGAATGAGTTGTCTGACTCGCAGGATGATGACTTCCAATTGCACCAGTTCTTGGCAGGTTGATAGGCAGGCATTTAACTGGATCTCTAAAACTTGATTCTGTCAGCTGATGACAAAAACGAGCTGATGGTATGCAATTATTTCAGTCAATCAACAAGGATTTTGAGCACACACCATTTTCTCATCATTGTGCTAGGTGTAAGGGAAGTGTGTAAAAGATAAAGAGAGTGTAAGACATTGACCCAAACTGAAAAAGTATGCAAACTGGTTTGAAGAGGTAAAAAACAATACACATGAAATAATTAGCAAAGTTCACAGCATATTCTTAAAGGGTGATTTATGTTGAAGAACCAAAAATGCTGTAGAATGTTAAGGGATGGTAAGATAAATAAATGTCAGAATGATGAAAGGCAGTTTCAGTGGGACAAAATTTGAAACGGAGTAAAATTTAGATAAGGAAAAGGGCAAGAAGCTGTTTCCCCTAAATGAATGAACATGCATAGCATAGGATGAATGCATAGCATTCACCGAACATGGGGGGCAATGGGAAATAAGTACAAATTTCTGATGAGCATGTGAAATGAACCACTTGGTCAGTGCAAGTGGATGGATGTATCAGCGTGCAATGCTGGGTACACACTGGCAAGTATGTGGGGAGACATCACATCAGGCAGGATTTGGGCTTGATGTGATGAGAGACTAAGAGTCAGTAGTCATTCTAACATAGAGGAAAATCTAATGAAAAGGTAAATTTGACCAAGAATGCAGATGAAGAGAGAAAAGGTGATTAAAAGGACCATAGTGTTCTTAATGAAGAGAGGATATAAATGAATATCACTCAAAAGTAAACCTGGTTTTTAGCAATCAACCATGCAATGGTATAAGAAGTGAATTAACCAGGGACTCAGTATCAGAGACCATTAAGTGATCATTTGCAGTAGTGGATGATGCCAGTGTTACCAGGGCTCAGTGAATGGTGATGAAATGGATCAATTCAAAGGAACACTAATGTGGTAGAAAATGAGCAGTATGGGCCACACCCCTACCCAGACCCCAATTAATTTTACTGCTGCCTTTAAGCAGGCCTTGCTTTCTTGTGTTTTTCTGTTTTCTTTCTTCCTTTTTCTTGCTTTATTTTGCTTTGTTTTGCTGAAAATTATCTTTCAAAAGTAGGAGAAGAGTTGCAATTTTCTCCATCTGCCCAATAAATTCTGGTTTAGGTAGAACTTTTGCTGTTCTATGACAATACAGCAAAGCTCTTTTCACGATGGTATGGTATGCAATTATTTCTATCAATGTCATTAGGTTTTTATGGGGACCCATATTAGGTACAACACTACTTTGAAAAGCTACTTGGTAGAACATTCAGGTTCACTGTTTCTGTCCTTTCATTCCTTTAAATGTTCCTGTCCAATTAAGGCACTAAGAAATGGCCACTAAGAGCAACTTCTATATATGCTCCCTCTATTGACATCAAATGGCCACATGAAAATAATTGTTTGTAAGTGTGTGAGTGTAACTGGTTGTTTTTCTATAGTACCCACATTATGACCACTTTGGGAGCCAATTATACTGCAGCATATGTTCATAAGTTCCTAACACATTTCGGAAGACCACAATGAAAGCAACCTGATCAAAGTCCATTAACAGCATTTCACAGCTTGTCATGTAGCCTTAATGAGAAGAGAATTACCAATTTCACTCCCTCCTTTTCCCCAATAGAGGAAATGAGGAATTAGACATCCAAACGATCAGTTCGTGAATACTTATAAAAACTTATTAGTTTTTATAAGTATTATATATTTTATAAGTATTATTTTATAGTAATTATTTCATTGGTATATATTATGATTGTATGTTGATATAGGATTAGTTCTTCAAATATAGATGAATATTGCAGTAAAACTGGTATCTAAATGTATTAAGACAAAATATATTACTAATGTGTGTTAAAATGGTGCAAGAGAGACAATGAGGGTACGGAAGTAAGGACACATTGTTTCTCATACTGGCTATACCACTAAGTGTGTATAACTTAAAAATTATTTAACTTCCAAGGATCAAGTAATTTTCATCTGCCAGTTGATAAGATTTGGGCTAGGTCAACATGTCAAAATCATATTACAGCAAATAACATAATTCTACTGGATATAAGTAAATTACATTAGCTTTGTGAACAGCTTTGTGAAAAACTTAAAGAAAATTAAGTAGGTTTCTTTAATGCAGAAATTCCCAGGGACTTTGATATACTCAGATGTCTCATAAACAACTGAGTATTTGTTTATTGTGAATCTCCAAACTGGATGATTAGATAGTTAGGTATAAAATCAATATGACTTTCAAAATGTATTCTGTGCTATATAATTTTTTTATGATGATGCTTTAGGAAATATCAGACTAGACCCTACTTTTGCATTTTACACAGTACTGAAAATCCTTTATCCCTATCCTTTGCCTGCCCAATAAAAATGATTTTCTAGTGCTCTGCAGTTCACAATGTGGTCTGTCTAGTTCCTGTGTCCCCTGGATCACCTTTTGCTGAGTATTTGTTCCAGCAGGTTGTGACAGAGAATCAACTGGACTAATCAAAGCTTAATGTATTTAAATAAGAACAAAAAGAAAACAAAATAAAACAATAATCTGGCACATGACTCAAAAATCAAGATTTTAAAATCAGTATATTACATGGTTTATTATAATAATGCCACATTATTTTTATTGAAGTATAGTTGCATTACAATATTGTGTTAATTACTGCTGTACAGCAAAGTGACTCAGTTATGCATATATATATTAATATATACATTCTTTTTCATATTCTTTTCCATTCTGGTTTATCACAGGATTCTGAATATAGTTCCCTGTGCTACCCAGTAAGACCTTGTTGTTTATCCATTCTATATACACCAGTTTGCATCTTCTAATCCCAAACCCCCAATCCATCCCTCTCCCACCCCCCCACCCCCTTGGCAACCACCAGTCTGTTCTCTATGTCCGTGATTCTGTTTCTCATAGATAGGTTCGTTTGTGTCATATTTTAGATTCCACGTATAAGTGATATCACATGGAATAATACCACATTATTAATCACTTCTCAAAGCATTTTGAGAATAAAATGTTCTTTATATTGCTCTCATTTTACTTGATTATTGTTTCTCTTCTCTATTTATTTGACAAGTTTATTTTTCCAAGTAATTTTATTTTACTTTAAGTAGTGTCATATGAATAACACTGGCCTTACTGTTTAATATTCGTGAGCATCTAACCCTGCACATTCAGGGGGCCCTCTTGCAGACACCCTCCTTGTCCCACCGGAACAGACTAGGTCCCCTGGTTACACAATCTTATATCACCCTCCATTGGTCAAACCATCAATTCATTGGTTTGCAAACACGTACATACGTGTGTGTGTGTGTGTGTGTGTGTGTGTGTGTGTGTGTGTGTTGGTGATTGTTTGATTAATTTTGGTTATTTGATTAATGTTCCCCCCTGCTCTCATCCAAGATTATAAACTGTATGAGGACAAAACCAAGTCTGCTTCGCTTGCTATAATTTTTGCCAAGTCTAGCACCGTGCCTCACTCATAGCAATTCCTAAACAAATGCTGAATGTTGAACTTCAGAAGCACTTAGTGTATAGCCTTCAACACATGTCTATTTACTCTTAAGTATAACTGCCCAAATTTAGCAAAAAGATAGAAGTTACCCATTTCCTAAATTGAAACACTTTGATCCTTATGGGAATAAAATTCTTCCTTCCGGGGGTAATGTTTTAAATAATAGTTGACCATTTTTACCTTAGCTGAGAATGAAGTATCTGAGAATACTATGAAATAAGAGACTGGGGACAGGAGATAAGAGGTGGGAAAGTGATAAATAATAGGTACCTTTCCTTAAATTAAGTTTACTACCAGGTAATTGTGTCTGAAGCTGGCTCTGGTTTCATAGTGGTCTAATAATTCTCTATTAAAAATGAATGCTCAAATGTACTCTTCTGTAATTTTAAAAAAAGGGGATGTCATCATTACTTTGTAATGACAGTATGTTTTCTAAGAGAGGTAAGCATTTTTTGAATTTCTCCAACAGAGAAATAGGAATAAAACCAAGGCCTCAGAATACTTCTGGACAACTCGTAAGGATTTTCCCATAATTGTTGTAAAACACACAGCCAAAAGATCCATGGTGAAAATTTATCCCCATCTGTGTAGAACATATTTTGTTTCTGAAGTCTAAGTGTTACTTTCTAAAAATGAAACCAAAAATAAAAGATAATTATTATGTACAAAACCCTCTGTCAGAGCAGGATAAATGTTGAACTATTAAATATGTGTTATGGATTTGAAATTATAGTCCCCACAGTGACCATAACCCAGCTGTCAGGTAGATATGGAGGAGTTTGTGATACTTTATATATCATGGCATGTGCGATAAAATAATGTTGCTTACTGGTGGCTTTTGGAGTTATTTTAGTTTGAAAGTTTAAAGTTTATGCCACCATAGACTGAATTGATTTGTTTTTGATAATAAATTCACCATTTTTTGTATGATCATAATTCTTTGCACTCAAGTTTGTTCAGTGTAAAGGACAAGACAAGTGGGAGAGGCCATAAGTTTCTACTAATTTTTTTGATTGAAATTAGTACTTTTGTTGCTCTCATACTATCAAAACAAAAATCCAAGTTTAATTTCATAATAGTGCATCTATAATGTGCAAGCCATTGTGCTACCTGTTGTAGGAAATGAAAAGATGAATAAATCACAAATGTTGCTGCTTTAGAAACTAATGCCCCAGGAATTAATAATAAAGTGGCTAGAGGACTTCTCTGGTGGTGCAGTGGTCAAAATTCTGCCTGCCAATGCAGGGGACACGGGTTCGATCCCTGGTCCAGGAAGATCCCACATGCCACAGAGCAGCTAAGCCCATGCGCCACAACTACTGAGCCTGTGCTCTAGAGCCCACGAGCCACAACTGTTGAGCCCACACGCCACAATTACTGAAGAGCTTGTGTGCCTAGAGCCTGTGTTCCGCAACAAGAGAAGCCACCACAGTGAGAAGCCCGCACACCACAACGAAGAGTAGCCCCCACTTGCCACAGCTAGAGAAAGCCCGAGCACAGCTACGAAGACCCAACGCAGCCAAAAATAAAATAAATAAGTTAAAAAAATAATCAAGTAGCTAAATATGATGGTTACATACGTTAAAAAAGAGAGTCTTAGAGAAGAGCCCCAAGACAAAAGAAGGAGGGGCCACATCTACTTGGGTGCTCAGAAAAGGCTAGACTTGAGAGTGTGAGTTGATCTGGGTTTATGGGAACTAGTAAAATTTCAACATGAGCCTTCTATATAGATAGATTGTATTTTAGCATATCACAGTCACATTCGTAATTAGGACATGGTTTCAGAATGGCTGTTCTATACAATCAGTTCTTTTGATTCTAAATCAATGTAGGACTCTCCCCACCATTATGTTGGTAAAATTTTTGAAGGAGCAACTTCTTTTTTTTTGCGGTACGTGGGCCTCTCACTGTTGTGGCCTCTCCCATTGCGGAGCACAGGCTCCGGACGCGCAGGTTCAGTGGCCATGGCTCACAGGCCCAGCTGCTCCGCGGCATGTGAGATCCTCCCGGACCGGAGAACAAACCCGTGTCCCCTGCATCGGCAGGCGGACTGTCAACCACTGCGCCACCAGGGAAGCCCATGGAGCAACTTCTTAACATCCATAATTTAGTTTGGAATCATGAGGAAATGTGAATAAATTCACATTCCAAACGTATATTCTTTACTACCAGTATACACGCATACAGATACACACACACACACACGGCACTAGGCTACTAGCTCTTTTAAAGACAGGCAGGCCTATGTCAGTTCATCTTGCCACTATCCATTTATGAAGCCCCTTCTATACGGCAAAGTGCTAAGTGTAGAGATACAAAGGGTAAAAGAGACAGGAACCTTCAAGAGAAGTAATTCTAAGTGCTCTTTTATTCTAAGTACAGGCAGTTCCAGGTGACACCACAGTACATCCACTCCAGTGGAACTGAGAGGGAAGAATGGATCTCTTAGTTGAGACATAAGAAAACGCTTAAATATTAACCAGACAACATGTGTAAGGTAAAGGGGAAGAATGTTCTAATCTGTACAAAAAAGGAAATCATTTTCAGAAGTAAGAAAATACGTAAGTTTGAGAAACTGGCTTTAGTTCTATATGCTGAGTATATACATTGCAAGTTGAAAGAGACATGAGATGAACCTAGAAAGAGATAATTTATACATAAATCATTAAGGACCTTATAATTTATTTTAAGGATACCAGACAGTAGATGAAAAACTTCTAACCACTAAGTGCTAAAACAGAGTTACTCATATAAAATAAAATTGAAAAAAATATAAGGAGACATTTATAAATCCATAATATCTGGGAGATCTTAATACAGTCCTTTCAGAAATTGATATGTCAAACAGAATATAATACAAATACAGAAGTTTTGAATACAACACAGTGCAAGGTTGATCTAATTGTCATATGTAGATCACTATATCCACACAATTTATTTTCAGGCACACATGGAATCTTGAAACGTGATTAAATTCAAAAGGAAAACACTGATACTATTGTTGAACAGATAGGTTGTTGTTGAAGAATAGATAGGAAGTTAAAGAAATGGCATCAAAGTGGGGTACATGAGACAGTTCAACTGTATATGTATTGTTTTAATTCTTTACTTTTTTTTTGCAGTATGCGGGCCTCTCACTGTTGTGGCCCCTCCCGTTGCGGAGCACAGGCTCTGGACACTCAGGCCCAGCGGCCATGGTTTATGGGCCCAGCCGCTCCGCGGCACGTGGGATCCTCCCAGACCGGGGCACGAACCCGTGTCCCCTGCATCAGCAGGCGGACTCCCAACCACTGCACCACCAGGGAAGCCCTAATTCTTTACTTTTTTTGGAAAAAAAAGGTTGAGTGTTGACATAGCTTGGTAGTAAGTGCATGGGTTGTCATTATTATAGTTTCTTGTAAACATGAAATATTTAATAATTAGAGGAAAAAGCATTAGATATGAAAAGAAAAACTTGTAAGAAGACAAGGATGAAGGAACCAGGGAGCAAGGTAGATTTCTAGAGCATGGTTACTGAAACTAAGGGAAGGAAGAAACTGTTCCAAAGAGGAAATGATCAACAATAAAATAAAAGGCTTACGAGGTACCAAGTAAGATAATTATACATGTATACACGAGCATACATACCAATACATATGCAGTTAATCTGTAGATGAAGACGGTCTTGTTGAGAGATGTTGAATATATTGATGGCGGCAAATGCCATATTTCAGTGCATTACAGAGTGAATGGGCTGTGAAGAAATGGAGAAAGGGCATATGCACAGCCCTGTAAACAAGTCTAGCTATGAAGGAAGGAGATGAGAGTTGAGGGAGGTGGTTTTTCCATTTATTTTTAATGACTGGAAATCTTCGAAGTTATTTAAATGCTGATAAAATGAAACCAACAAAAAGAGGAGGTTGATTATCATTGTCAGATGAGATAAAAGATAGAGTGAAGTCATAAAGAAGGAAAAGTTTAATGAGATCTAGAATACCCTTACAGGGATTAACCTGGGGCTAGAGAAATGCTTCTTTGATCCTACCAGGAAGATAGAGGAAAGATGCTTCCACATGCAAGTTGTGCACCAGAAAATTAGTGAAGATCTCTGGATTCAATATCCTTTGGGATTTGAGAGGAAACTTCTTCTAAAAGTAACAGTGGCAGATTTAGCAGTGTCATTTGGGGGAGAGGGATGACAATTTTAAATAAGCTGTGACGAATGAGAGAGACTCATAAGTAATCTGCTGGCAGCTCTGAGGATCCAGTTGAATTTGAATGTCATGAATTCATAGTCACAGACTCTGCATATTATATGCTTTTCTCCAGCAGTTCAGGAACCTGCACGTTGCCGTAGGAAGGTGAATGTTTAGAAGAATCTTTAGTGTAAGGATTTGTGAGGCATGTGCAACCAGACTAGAAGGTAAATGGCAAGGTAAAGAATGGCAAGGAATTTAATTGTAATGGCATAGAATAGATTGAAATAATGAATCATGTCTCCCCCCTGGAGTCTTTTCTCACCCATATCCAATATGCCATGCCTTTAACAATTTTGTGAAATTAATGAACTATATACAGGTAGTTTCTAGTTGTCAATAAATAGAAATTATATGCTTTCTTCATTTATAATATATATCAGAATATTTCTTTGCACTTCCCTGAACAAATATATATTTTTAAATATTTATTTTAAAAATTGTTCTATTACGCTATTCATTGTCAAAAGCTAATAGCACATTTCTAATTTCATTGGAAAAGATTTTTATTTCAAAGGTATCAAGCCATTGCCTACTAAGAAACTGTCAAGGTAGATAATTTATGCTGGTTTTGATTTTATAAAATGTCACTGTTTATCTCTACTGATACTTTTTGCTTTAAAGCCTACTTTGTGTATGATTATATTACCATTCTTTTGATTAGTCTTTGTATGGTAAAACTATTATTCATATTTTACTTTCATGTTCTACATTCTTACACTTATGCCTCCTGTAGTTGGGTTTTTTGTTCTTTTTGGAAGTTATGATGTTTTTTCTTGATCCAGTCTTGTGTCTTTTAATTGTAACATTCAGCCCAGTTACATTAACATAGTAAATATGGTTGGGTTGAAATCTATGATCTACAATTTCCTTTTATAAATCTACCATCTACAATTGTATAAGCTGTTCTTTTTTTCTTCTTTCTTGACTTCTTTTGGGCTAACACTTCTTATTATTTGATTTCTGCCCCTCTGTTAGCTCATTAGTTATAATTCTTTTTAAGTTTTTTTTTGATGTGGACCATTTTTAAAGTCTTTATTGAATTTGTTACAATATTGCTTCTGTTTTATGTTTTGGGTTTTTTGGCCCTGAGACATGTGGGATCTTAGCTTCCCGACCAGGGATCAAACCCACAACCCCTGCATTGGAAGGCAAAGTCTCAACCACTGGACTGCCAGGGAAGTCCCCAGTTATAATTCTTTTATTATTATTTTCATAAGTTCTCATTATTTTAGTCTATTATTAGTTAATGTTTACAGTATTATAAACTTATAACAGACTGCCTTAAATTATACTTTTTCAGTATTCTGGACAATGCAAGGATATTACAACACTTTACCTGCATTTGTTCCCTCCCTCATTTCATGCTATTTTTTGTCATTTACAAATGTCTACATACATGTTAAATCCCATGTAGTCAACACTGTCCAGCAGAGTGCTTTCTGCTGGTAGTCACATGAGGACTTTTCCTGCCCCCTAAATCCTACCTTGTCTGCACACAGAGAGGGCTGAAATGCCAAGGAGTTAACAATTCAGCCAAAGAATAAAGGAACTGATACATAAATAACCAGCATTCAGCTACTGTACACTTTGTTTGAAAAAACTCTGTGGTGTGTTCTATACTGTCTCTCAGAGTTGTCTGATGAGACTGAGCTCCACTTATATGATATCTCTAAGAAATTCGCTCTCAGTTCTATTGTTGCACTTTGAAGATAACATGTCCTTTATCTCTGTCTGCTAGTAAGTTTGTCTTTTTGTCTTAGGTTTCAGTAGTTTCACAGTGCTGTGCCTAGATGAAGATTTCTTTGTATTTATTCTTCTTGGGATTCACAGAGTTTCTTGAATGTGTGGAGTGGTATCTTTCATCAGTTTCAGACATTTTCAAACATTATCCTTTAAATATTGCTTCTGCCCTATTCTCTTTTTTCTCTTTTTCTAGGACTCCAGTGAAGTGTTCGACCTTTTCACTATAGCTCATATATCTCTAATGTGCTTTCCTGTATTTTTCATCCATTTGGAGTTTCTTCAGAATTTTCTTCTAGTTTATTACACTTCTCTTCTGCTGTATGTTACACAGAATTCTTAATTTTATTTATTGTGTTTTTTACTTTGATGACTCATGGTTGATTATTTCAGAGAACACACTAGCAACATTCTCTTTTTCCATCTTTTTAATCACACTTTTTAAAGTCTATACCCAATACTCCAATATTTTTATACTTTGACATAGTTATATTATTTTTAATAAATAATTTTTCTTCTGTGGTCATTTTTCCTGTTTTATGGCATACTTTGCATTTCTAATTTGAATAATGGATGCACACTGTATATGAAAATGTGTACAGCCTCTAAATGTTATTGTCTGTTTTGAGACTCATAAGAATATTTGAGTAAGGGATAAAATTAAAGAATTTTTCCAGAGTCTAGAACAATAATCCAAATCACTGCTCTTACCTTGCCATTGGCCCTAAAGAATAAGCATCTCACCAGGAAGCCCATTTTTTTTTTCTTTTTTTTTTTTTGTGGGCCAGGTCCATTTTCTTTTCTTTTCTTTTTTTTTAACACCTTTATTGGAGTATAATTGCTTTACAGTGGAGTGTTAGTTTCTGCTTTATAGCAAAGTGAATCAGTTATACATATACATATGTCCCCACATCTCTTCCCTCTTGCATCTCCCTCCCTCCCACCCTCCCTATCCCACCCCTCTAGGTGGTCACAAAGCACCGAGCTGATCTCCTTGTGCTATACGGCTGCTTACCACTAGCTATCTAATTTATGTTTGGTAGTGTATATATGTCCATGCCACTCTCTCACTTTGTCCCAGCTTACCCTTCCCCCTCCGCATATCCTCAAGTCCATTCTCTAGTAGGTCTGCATCTTTATTCACATCTTGCCCCTAGGTTCTTCTGACCTTTTTTTTTCTTTTTTCTTTTTTTAGATTCCATATATATGTGTTAGCATACGGTATTTGTTTTTCTCTTTCTGACTTACTTCACTCTGTATGACAGTCTCTAGGTCCATCCACCTCACTGCAAATAACTCAGTTTCGTTCCTTTTTATGGCTGAGTAATATTCCATTGTATATATGTGCCACATCTTCTTGATCCATTCATCTGTCGATGGGCACTTAGGTTGCTTCCATGTCCTGGCTATTGTAAATAGAGCTGCTGTGAACACTGTGGTACATGACTCTTTGAATTATGGTTTTCTCAGGGTATATGCCCAGTAGTGGGATTGCTGGGTCGTATGGTAGTTCTAGTTTTAGTCTTCTAAGGAAACTCCATACTGTTTTCCATAGTGGCTGTATCAATTTACATTCCTACCAACAGTGCAGGAGGGTTCCCTTTTCTCCACACCCTCTCCAGCATTTATTGTTTGTAGATTTTTTGATGATGTCCATCCTGACCAGTGTGAGATGATATCTTATTGTAGTTTTGATTTCCATTTCTCTAATGATTAATGATGTTGAGCATTCTTTCATGTGTTTGTTGGCACTCTGTATATCTTCTTTGGAGAAATGTCTATTTAGGTCTTCTGCCCATTTTTGGATTGGGTTGTTTGTTTTTTTATATTGAGCTGCATGAGTTGTTTGTATGTTTTGGAGATTAATGCTTTGTCAGTTGCTTCATTTGCAAATATTTTCTCCCATTCTGAGGGTTGTCTTTTTGTCTTTTTTATGGTTTCCTTTGCTGTGCAAAAGCTTTTAAGTTTCATTAGGTCCCATTTGTTTATTTGTGTTTTTATTTCCATTTCTCTAGGAGGTGGGTCAAAAAGGATCTTGCTGTGATTTGTGTCATAGAGTGTTCTGCCTATGTTTTCCTCTAAGAGTTTGATGGTGTCTGGCCTTACAGGAAGTCCATTTTTAACTGCTCTGCCCTGATATACAAAATCTATACATGTAACATTTAAAAAAAAATCATTATCTCCAGTTGACTGCTGTAGGCTATTTGGAGTAGCTTATATCAAACTAAGCCTCCAACTGAGAATAACTATGAGAGCTAGATTTTTTTAAAGGAGAGCAGCATTGAAGAACAACCAAGGCATCCAAGAAGGGGGGAATTAAGGGACAGGATCTCTGAGAAAAGGAAATCAAAGAGAAGCGAGTCTAACATACTGCATGCAGTTATCCCTTTAGGCATTTTCCAAATGCTGTGTATGTGGAAGGCAAGGGCAGAACACTAAGTAAAAAACACTTACTAGAAAGCTAAAAAATGTTAAACAGAGTTGTTGTTTTTTTAACAATCTCATTCTCCAGGAAAGACACCACCTGGAATTTGGGGCTCCGAAACAAAGAGGAGCCCTTGCAAACATCACCAGGTCTCAGTTCAGGCGCTTAAAATGTCTATGACCTAGGCATAGACCATTTAGAAAGGAACTTTTTGAAAATGCTTTTCATGTTTGATTTCCTATGTATGTGTAAATATAGAACATTGAAGCACCAACAGGTCTATTCAGATTACACTAATACAACAGTGATCTGAAAATTTTTCTAACAATTTAACTATTAGATCTCTGTTTCACAAAGGCCGCACTGGTCCAGAACAAACCTATGTACTTGACATATTTATCGCAACCATGTAGATGTTGCTGCCATTGTATTCAAAATAATATTAGAGTGTCAAAAATATGCCAGAATAGTTTATCAAACTTTTGTTCAAGAAATACTCATGGCTGTCATATTTCCCAATAGACTTCTAGATATCTTTTGTTTATATGCACTCAGCAAATACAGGATAATACCTCTTACAAGTCTGAGTTTTTAAATCTTTGAACTAACAGGTAGAATAATAATAACTATTCTTAGTTATCTTCCAAGCATTATATATCTTGGAGGAAGCAGTCTTTCAGTGGTGGGACAGTGGACATTTAGCTCTTTTAATAAAATGGCTTTATTTTTGTTACGTGTTGGTGGTAATTCCTAGAATCACAATATCCAGATCTATGCTAACGTGAGCTCTTCCTCAGGGTATGTAAATCTTTCTAGTTCTAGTGCTAGAATCTAGTAGATGTGAAGCAGTTTGGGAGCTATTGGTCACTTGCATGAATGCTTATTAAATATCTATAATATGATTATATAATATATATGCTTGGCATTATGGGGATAGAAAATATACACATGATAACACCCTTCTTTCAGAATCATAGATTCCTATAAAAAGTTGTTCCCAAAATCATTTGAGAGAGTTTTAAGAGCTATGATAAAACACTCACAGGAAGCTATTATAAAAATATTTTTAGTTGAGTCTTATTTTTCATTATCTGTAGACATTATGGTAAGTTGTTTAAATTTAATCCTCACAATTATTATCGATAGGTAGATATTTTGTATACCAATTTCAAAATTGTAGATTCTGAGACATTACACTTAAGTAATTTAGAAAAATTTACAAAGCTATTTGGTTGGAACATTCCTAACCATTACACTGAAACTTGAAAAAAATCAAAATAAAAGAAGTGAAAATAAGATGATGATTTTGTAAGGATGGCTATTTCTATTGGTGCCTGGACTTCTGCTCTTATATGCTAGATATGTTCAGCAGTGTATCTGTCAATTTAGAGAAAGAAAGATGATCCTTCCCCTGAATTAGAGTAATCCAGTAATATAATATGTGAGATTCTATTGTAATCTATAACACACACATACCATTGTGAATTCAGTTGAGCCACAACACTAGATTTGAGCTCCAAGTTCACATTTTTTTAAAAGAGTTGATTGATTTATTTTTAGATTTATTTAATTTATTAGTTTATGTTTTTGGTTGTGCCCAGTCTTAGTTGGGGCAGGAGTGCTGCTTAGTTGTGGCTTGCCTGCTCCTTAGTTGTGGCCTGTGAACTCTTGGCTGCGGTATGCATGTGGGATCTAGTTCCCTGACCAGGGATTGAGCCTGGGCCCCTGGCATTGGGAGCATGGAGTCTTAGCCACTGTGCCACTAGGGAAGTCCCAAGTTCACAGTTTTAATCAGGGATTTTTATCCTTATGACAAAACAAAAAACATGTAGAACAAAAGTTTCACTGCTTAATTATCCCAAGTCATAATGCAGAATCATAATGCAGTGTTAACATGAGAATACCTTTTCTTTTAAAACTCCAATGCTTTATAGCTCTTTTGAGAATGAGAGCCACAGATGCCATGAGTAAGTTACCTATCACAACCACTTTTATTTTTGGTACTGCTGATTGACATAACCAAGTGTATTAATTTAGGGGTGATGACTCCACCTTAAAAATGATCTCTACAAAGAAAAATTTGAAAACAAGTTAGTTATATCCACCTTTTACACCTCATGTGACTGTTTAAATAAAAGTTTTTCAAACTGTATAGTGGTCTGTTTTTTTTTTTTCAGCTTTCTCTGTCTGAGTTAAGAAAAACCCTTTAAGTGTTTTCAAACATGTAAAGGATATAAGAAATGGAACAAGGTGCTTAAAATGAATAATTTGGAAGCAGAGTAAATTTTTGCAAGCATCTGACTGGAAAGGTCTTGACAAATAGAAAGTTCACTATATTTGACATTCAAACAAGCAGTCAGTATTTAAAGAGAAGTTCTTGTTTTTGAAATATGGATTTGGGGAGAAAATAAGTTGTTAGGAGGAACTCTAGCTACTTGAAGTTCAAATCTATGTGCATTTCAAAGCTATCTCAAGGAAAGTTGCCCACATAAAGATATAAAGCATAAATACATGAGAAATGAGAAATAATTATCTTGAACTTCAGGCCCAGTATAAATGTGGAAAAGCTCCATTGACATGGGTAAGTCTCAAAAGGTAACTAATGCCGACGTGCTTAATGCTTATAGAAAAATCTAGGTATGAGCAACAAAAGAAAACAAAAACAACAATTTTTCCTCATTAATAAAATAAACATCACCATCTGTACATTCTTCAATATGGTTCATATATAAATAGATATTATGCATATAGGTATTTCCTCAACTTAAAAAATGTTTTCTTGTCCAGAATTCATAAACAAGAGGAAAAACATTTTCTACGTTGTGAGTTAATTCTAAAATTCAAAATTTTATATTATTTTCAAGATAGAGTTAAAAGAATCAGTAAGAATAATTCAAAGAAGGAATATTTTTTCTTCACCTACCTGAGTAACATTTTGAGCTTCTAGAATGTTCCAAATGATTTAAGTAATGACAACCTAATTTCTAAGAACTTTGTGCACTTTAAAAATCACATATTTTTCAGAGTATGGCTACTACACCTGCATGCAATCAGAAGTTTTTCTGTTTCCTTTTTAGAAGTTCTTTCTACCTTTCTTCAATATGCAAGTTCACCAGGTGTTTGGAGTGTTAGTTTGATAACAGAGTTATGAAAACTGAATGGTGCTTTTTCTCCCTGTCGCTGTGAACTAACTTCTTCATCTGTGCTGTAACAGACTTGTGGGTAGTGTATTTGTTATGTTCACAGTAAACTAAAATACCTTCCATTTACTTCAAGCATTTCTCTTTTCTTTGAACAAAAGAAAAGAAATAACTGTCCCTCAGCCACATGGTTTTTACTTTTACTGTTCTATAAACACTGTAGTCTGTTTGCTATAGTTTTTTTCCCCCTATCATTGACTCTTCCTGATTTTTCTTTGCCAAGTTCAATAGGGACTTTTTAAAAGTATTTTAAGAAGCAACAGATAAACAGGTTGAGACATTTCTCAAGTCCATAATCCAAAATTGGAATGAACTTTTAAAAGTGCTCCTACAAAAGGAAAGTAGAATCATCTATAAGGAATAGACTTAAAAAAAAACCCACCAAATTCCCCTAAGTCTTTTAATCAACCAGCTAAAAATTTCCATTTAAGATGATGAATGGTATGAATAATAAAGAACATGATCTACATATATGATCCAGTAATAGGAAAGAAAGAGATGACACAAAAGGTGATGCAATGATATCTGAGACTTAAGCCAACTGAATTGTAAGAATATCTGTGACCAAGATAAAATTAACATAGAATTCAGTAAAAGCGTGTTACCAGTTGTTACATGCTAGATTGTTGCTGGTGGATAGCTTTGAATATTTTACTTTTATAAATCTATATTTAAATATGCATCATTATATAAAAATATTTGCAACGGAGTAGGAGGTTTGGGGAAGATTACAGTGGTAGTTTACAGAAGAGAACCACAAGGAATGATAGGTTAGTGTGGTAAAGCAGGAAGGTGAAAAATCTTTGTGAGGAATTACTGTTTTGAGAAACAAGGAGCCAAAATATTTATTCAAGGTTTTACCAAGTGTCTGTCACAGTATGATGTACCTTGGGTGTTCAAGGGGATCCAAGTAAAAGTCTGGATCCTAACTCTTAAGCTTCTAATACATTTTGGATGTAAGTTAGCATCAGCTTTAGAAAGCGCCAATGATGTAGATAAATCTCTCAAACACAATATTGCATGAGAGAAGTCAGATAAGAATGACATATTAATGATTTGATTAATATAAACTATAAAACAGACAAAGCCAGTCTATCCTTTACAAAGTTAGAATAGTGGTTGCCCTTGAAGGAGGTTGTTATAGAAGAAGGTACAAAGAGTGGTGTTGACAATATGCTGGGTCTTGATCTGGACACTGGGGTCACAGTTATGTGCATTTTGGAATAAGTCATCAAGGTATGCGCTTATTATATGATAGGAGTTTCTATTCTGTAAATTATACTTAAAAAATTCTAAATGTATCGAGAAAACGACAAATAATTAACTTGAGAGTAAACATGACAGTTTTTTAAACGTTTCTTTTGAGCAAATTCTTAAAAGTGGTTAATGGTAAATGGTTAAAGTCTCAACAATATGGGAAATTTTTTCTTTTTTAAAAAATTTTATTGGAGTATAGTTGATTTACAGTGTGTGTTAGTTGCAGGTGTACAACATAGTGATTCAGTTATACATACATATTTCATTCTTTTTCAGATTATTTTCCCATATAGGTTATTACAGAATTGAGTAGAGTTCACTGTGCTATAGAGTGGGTCCTTGTTGGTTATCTATTTTATATATAGTAGTGTGTGTATGTTAATACCAAGCTCCTAATTTATCCCTCCTCACTATGTAACCATAAGTTTGGCAACCATAGTTTGTTTTTGAAATCTGTGAGCATGTTTCTGTTTTGTAAATAAGTTAATTTATATAATTTCTAAAATTAGATTCCACATATGAATGATATCATATATTTGTCTTTGTCTAACTTACTTCACTTAGTATGATAATTTCTAGGTCCATCCACGTTGCAGCAAATGACATTTTTCATTCTTTTTAATGGCTGAGTAATATTCCATTGTATATATGTACCACATCATCTTTATCCATTCCTCTGTCAGTGGACATTTAGGTTGCTTCTATGTCTTGACTATTGTAAATAGTTCTGCTGCAGTGAACATTGGTGTGAATGTATCATTTCGAATTATGGTTTTCTCTGGATATATGTCCAGGAATAGGGTTAGCTAAGTCATATGGTAGTTCTATTTTTCGTTTCTTAAGGAACCTCCGTACTGTTCTCCATAATGGCTGAACAAATTTACATTCCCACCAACTGTATAGGAGGGTTTCCTTTTCTCCATTCCCTCTCCAGCATTTACTCTTTGTAGACTTTTTGTTGATGGCTATTCTGACTGGTGTGAGGTGATACCTCATTGTATTGTAGTTTTGATTTGCATTTCTCTGATAGCTAGTGATGTTGAGCATCTTTTCATGTGCTTTCTGGCCATCAGAAAATTTTTTCTTAGAGTCAAAATATTTTCAGGAAACTTGAATAATAACAATCACAGTAACTATAAAAATGCAACTAATAGTAATCACTGTTATTATAATTATTAGTATTAATTAACAGACACGGGTCTAAGCATTTGACTTAAATTAATTCAACCCTTACAATGACTCTTGATACAGTTTATCTTTGTTTAAAAAATTCAAAAATTGAGCTACAGAGTGAAGTAACTTGCCTAGGTAAGATAGAGAGACCACGTTATTTAAGGAAAAATAATGATGTATAATTAAAAGAATAAATATAGAGGCTGTGCAGATATTCAGGACAGTCTAAAGACCTGGAATGGCAATGCAGCTTTGTTCCCATCTTGAATAGCAATATTTGGAGTCCCAGGAGGAACTGAGAAACTGTGTAGAAATTGGCTTCAGCTGTGCCACTAGAAGCTAAAGGCTGAGACTCCCTTCACCCATTGACTGAGGTTTGTCCTGGGGACATGGTGAGCTAGAAAGTCCTCAGGTAGAAAAGATGAAGGCAGGTGCTTCATGTGGGAAGCGTTGAGGGCGCTAGGGATTGTCCACAGCTCCAGATTAACTCATGTGACTCAGAGATGAAGGTGGATCATCTAAAGTGCCTGATGTAGTCCTTCCTAGAAAACCACTTTCCTGAGAGATTTCAGCATATACAATCTGTCTCAAAGCATCGTATCTTTCATTGCTGAGAAATAAACATTTACAGAGATTATAAATTTGCAGAAGTGAGCTCTGAGGCCACAACTGGCTCTTGAAAGACAAGATTACAAATATTTCAGAAAATTACAGCTTTAAAAAGCCCCACAACTTGAAAGCTACTTCTGCCTGGCCTGTTTTACCCAAGTCCTAACTTGTGCCCTGCCCCCCCTTCCAAAGCTCATCCCCCCTAAATCCCTCAGGTTCCAACGTTAGCTTATCTCTATGAACAACAACAACAACAAAGTACAAACCAAAACAAAACTTTGTAAAAGTGTCCTTTATCAGGTGGTGTTTGGGAGTCTGTTCTTAGCAGTGTTTTTTTCTCGCCAGATAACAATATAGGACAATTTAACATGTTTGTTTGACATAGGCTTTTCTGATGTTGCAGTGGGGAGTGAATGGGACATTGCCTCCCCTCTCTGAAATACGTTTTGTTGCTTAAATTTGCACACTTCACATATAAATAACACTTTTTGCCACTAGTATTTTTCATATCACGATGTGTCTCTTTATGCTCTTTGTTTACTTGCCAATTGGACTCATAATAGTTTCTTATTCCTTTGTTCCAATTCTTTATCTTAAAAATGTCACCCTTTTATTCTAATGTATTTGGCTCAAGTGTACTCAGTTTATTGTTTACATTAAAATGTTTTCTTTATTATTGGATATGGAAACTTATTTATTTAATTTTGCCCCATCAACGTTTTCTGCTGTTGCTTTGTTATTTTCTAAAATTTTCTAAAATTTAGAAAGTTATTTTTGTTTAGTTTTATATCTTATCATTGTATTAGTTTTTCATCAAATTTTTGATTTCTAAAAGTTGTATGTAATACCTAAGTATATCCTTTTCTCAAATAATAGATGAATATAGTTAGTTAAATATTCCATTTTCCCAATACCATTATCCTTAGTGCTTCTCAAACACTACTGTTTCCAGAGGCAACCAGAGTTAAAAGTTTGATGTTTATTCTTTTCTGACATGAAAAAATAAATAGTTAATGAAATAAAATACACAGTTGTGTTTTTAAGTTTGTTTTATTTAACATAAATGAATATATGTCTTACATGTTGTTCTTTTATTTGCTGTCTTTCTCATCAATATACTTTGGACTTCATTCCAGGTCAGTACATAGAGGTCAACCTTGTTTTGCTGTTGTATAGGTGCACTATGATTTATTTAACCACATACTGATGATGGAAATATAGCTCCTTTACAGTTATTTTCACATGTATCAAGACTTAAAATTTTGCTCTGTATAGTTTTATATAGAGAACAGAAATTTTATAGGGTACCTAGAAATAGAATTTCTAGGTCAATGTATTTCAACATATTAAATTTGCTAAATACTGCTAAATTGTTCACTAAATGGGCTGTTCCAATTTATTATATTATTAATAATACAG
This sequence comes from Phocoena phocoena, assembly GCF_963924675.1. Classification (NCBI taxonomy): domain Eukaryota; kingdom Metazoa; phylum Chordata; class Mammalia; order Artiodactyla; family Phocoenidae; genus Phocoena; species Phocoena phocoena. The sequence continues at coordinate 133,338,146 of NC_089223.1, forward strand.
TAACATTTATTTTCTGTTTTTAATATCCGAGTGATAAAAATCAGCATTTCAGTGTTGCTTTATTTAAACTTCCCTGAATAATTGTGTTAGGTCATACTTTTATAAATGTATTGGCCTATGCCATACTTTATTCTGGGAGTAGGCTGTTTGTCTTTTTAAAAATTTTTATTGATTTGTAGAAGACTTTTCAACATTAAATATAATAGCACTTAAAATAGAGAATTATTTCTCTAGCCACATCTTTTATTTTTCTATGATTTTTGAGTTTAATGTTTACTTAGAAAGCCTTCTTTACTCCAAAATTATTTTTCTAAATGATATCCCACTGAACAAATATATTTGTGTATATACTCTTAATATTTGTATACATTTATGTATATTAAGATACACAACAAGTCTAACTAACTTGAAATGTAATTTCTAATCCATCTGGAATTTTTTATATGTTTTGAATAACCAGACCATTTATTGAATAACTTACAGTTTTCCTTCTGGTTTGCAGTCCTACCTTTATCATTAAGTAAATCTTCAGATAGTCAAGTCAATTTGTAGAATTCTGTTCTGGGTCCCCTTGCTTGTTTATTGCAGTTACTTGGTCTTTTAATTCCTATCATTTCACAGTAATCTTTAATCTTTGGAAAAGATGTTTTCTTTGCTATTTACTTGTTGCAAAGCTATTTAAAATATTCATCTTCACTTTCCCTTTCAAATATAATTATCTTCTTACAAACTTTTGTTGTATTCAGAAGCATATTGAATATATGGATTTATTTGGGTGAATTGGCATTTTTCGAATTTTTAGTCTTTTCATCCAGGGTTTTGGCATGTCTCCATCCCTTAGATCTTTTAGAGCCTTTAGGTAAAGTATTATTGTCTTTACATTGTAAAGCTTGCATACTTTTTGCTAGTTTTATTCTTAAATATTTTATTTATTTTTGTGACTAGAGTTTATATTTTCTAATTTTATATTCTTTTAAATTATTTGATAGTGACATATAGAAAGCTACTTATTTGTGTGCAGTGGACTTCTTTTTATATATGTTAGTTAAATTTTTTTTAAATGGCTAACAAAAGAGTGCCAACATCATTTGTTAAATAAATGTTCATTTCCCAATTAACTCTGTTGCCTCCTAAGCATATGTATTAATACTGTTAATTCCCAAAACATAAATTAATTTCTGCTTTTGTATTTTTACAGTGTGTTATGGGATTATGGCTCCTTCAATTTTATTTTTATCTATTTGATATTTTTAAATGGAAGTTAAGTTTTTCAAATTTTTAAAATAAAATAAAAAACTATGATTCAGATTGAAATTGCATTATTTTTTAAGAAGTTATACTGCAAATGTTCAAACTTTTCACTCTAATATGCTAAACCTCTCATTGTCTTCCTTTTTTATGTATTTGATAGTTTTTATTGCTTTCTTCACCTATCACTCATATTCTTATGGTTATTCTAGTGATTTTGTGACTATATATGCTATTGTGAATGAGGGAGTTTCCCATTATATATTTCTAATTAAGATATTTAGTTAGAATTATAATAATTCTTATATCTAAGGATATAAGAATTATTACTTTCCTTGTCAGGATATTTCATATACTAGCCTACTGCACTAAACTTTCTTTACTGATATAATGATTCATCATTTAAATAGCATTCAGAATGTTATGACTTCTGTAAATAAAAACACTTTCCTTATCATTTAAGTTTTTTTTTTTTTGGTCTTATGTCTTCCTACATAAGCTATAATTTTTAGAACATCTCTTTGTTCTTGAATTGGGTAAAAATGCCTCTAATGTGGTAGTTATTCATCTACTAGGGCCATAAACCTCTTTGAAAATCTTATGAAAGCTATACATCTTGTTTAATGATGACCAAAAATCTTGGACATTTTCACAAAATTCAAATGTTTATTGAAAACTCTCAAAGACCATTTACTCTAATTTACTATACATGGATGTTTTCCATACCTGATAGTTAAATAATGCTATTTTTATTTGAACTTACAAATATGTAAAATAATGAAGCAGATTCATTCTATTTTTATCAGTGTACATATGCAATCTGTTTGACTTTTTATAAAGGAAATAGCATTCTTAGCATTAAAACAAAATGAAAAATGTACTATGGGTATCCTTGAATTAGAAAGTGGTTATGCATTTTGTTAATATAACTTTTATTTTAAGTCACTGTTTTAATTGCTAATTTTAATACTGAATTTAAATTTGGTGAAATAATTTTGAGGTGACACTCTCTAACCTGTATGGCAAAGTAGCATAGTTTTGAATACAGAATACTTAAGAACATACTTTACTCTATTGGTACTGTTTTTTAGTACTTTAAACAAGGATAATTATAACGATAATTCTTCTCTCAGGGAAAAATCAATTCAATATCACCTTTACCCAGAAACACATTATAAAGGTCCTTCTCTACAGGAAGATACTAAATAGGGTTAAAACAGATATGAGAAATGGGCTGATCAACTTTCTGAATTCTGCTAAAGTTGATAATCATGGTATTACATAGAGCCTCCTAGTTCTTAGACTTTTAAAAACTGTCTTCCTTATTTTCCTATCAGAGATAATATAAATATTATGTTGGTACCAGCATCTCAAAAACCAGTATCTTTGTCTGTTGGATATGTATAATCTGGTGCAAATATAGCTGTAAAAGCAGAACATATGACAATTAAATGATGCTCTGTTTTTATATTTATATGATCCTTGACTTGGGAGCATGTGTATTATGCTGAGATTTGCACTTCATCTCTGTCATCTCTCCCATCTAGCTGTGCTTCCCTATCTCCAAATCAATAAACCTTAAATGTGCCTTGTAATAGTTACAGTATGTTTCTCCAGGGAGAAATCGTTGTGTTAGGTTTTTGGTAGGTTTTGATACTATACCAATTTCATTTGACAGCGAATTGAAAGTTGAACAGTGCACAGAGCCATGCTGGTAATTTAATACTATACTTGGAATATTGCCTTTCAATCTCAGACAGAAAGTCGTTATTTGTGAAAACTGGCCTAAGTTTGTTCTCATATCATGGGCGTGGTTCCATCGTGAGAGAGTGATTAAGAAGGGATATCTTACGATAAACATGTTAGAATCTTATAATGGTTAATTTAATAATGTTTTAAAGAGTGAATTTCAAAGACAACAAAGTGGATAACAATCTTCATTAACACCATTCATTATACTTCTACCTCTCCCACAATTGCTTCAATTTTCTGGTATTAAAAATAGAAGATATTGCCTCAAATCTTAGCACTTCCCTACTACTTCTAGGGCCATAAATAGGTCATTTAAGTGATCTAAGATACATTTGCTTGAACTGAAAGAGGAAATAATGATGAAACAGTTTTTGTCAAATTGAAATCGTTATACAAATGCCATTGCCTTGATTTTGTTGCCTGAGCTGTAAGAACTCTGTACTGTAGCATCTAACACAGGCAGCTTGTTGGAATCTTTCCTGGCCTTTCAAGTTTCTGTTTCTAATAGACAGCATTTCTTATCAGAAAATCCATTATAGTAAACCTATAACAAGAAAGGTTTAAAGTCAATATAATGCATTGCTAAGATCATCTAATTGGAGGAGCTGATGAAAAATTTGTAACTTCTAATATTAAATTTGTCATAATAGTTATAGAAATGAGAGAAACTATGATGGAAACCCAAGGATGCCAGGAACCCTTCCAGAACTGAGTGATACTCTAGGGACTATGAAAATGTCAACTGATAAAAATTAGAAAAGGTATAGGGATTCCTTAGGAGCTTTTCTTGTAGGTCTTGGAGCTCTGCTGAAGAGTCATGGATGCAGGAGATACCTTGTGAACTCTGAGGGTTCTTTATGCTTCAGAAAGCTTTTTATGACCAATTCATTGATGAGAACTGATCTGTCTGATAAAAATAGAAGGTGATAATTTAAAATTATCATAGGGGATATTCACTAGATACTAGAGGTGATTTGAAGAATTAATAACTTGGATTTTAACTCCTACTGATTTTATATATGTTGGGAAATCTACCAGAAAATAATTTATGTGAAGTCTAGATCTGGTTCCCCTCTGATATATTTATATCTGCTTCAATTTACTAACTTAAGAATAATATGGTAATAAAACACAAACCAAACAAGCAGCAAATATACAAACAGATGCCACTCTCTGTATGCTTGAAAGTTTATTGTCCTCAACTTTGTGTAATTGTGTTTTGGTTAATAAAGGAAACGGTTAAAGAGTTTGAACATCTTTGTTCACTGTTAGGAATATTTATTTTTAATTTAGAATCTAAAATATAAGGAAAAGAACTTGAAATAATTATCTCAACAGGTTAAACTCTGATGGGGAAATAACAGATCAAAGGAATTTTCTCACTTATTTCAATAGCTAGGAAGTCATAAATCTTTCCATTCTTAAATTTATGGGTTGAAATATTGTGTATGTGAATGGTTGCTTAGTGTGAAAAAATTGTGCAACTCTCAATAAACACATTAAGAAGATGGAGTATAGAATAGGAAAATATTTAAAATAAACAAGAAGAATACTTCATGAACTACCTTAAGATTAGAGGCCTCATATAGAAAATTTTAAATTTCTAAATATGGTCAGGCAGAAAATTGTTACTCTTTTGAAGGAAGTGGTTAAGAAGCCTAGCTGTGTCATTGCAATGAGAGCAATCAGAGTGGAAGGCAGACTAGCTGAGTTTTTTATACAAGGAAAATATTAGTCAAAAAGTGCATATATACACATCTTTTAGTAGTCAGGAAGTTTAAAATGTTTAATAAATTTATTATTATTTTGATTCTGCTAAGGATCAGCATTAGAAGGTATCAGCTTTCCAAGGAAAAAGAGTTAAAGCACTTAGATCTAGAGAGACACAGGCTTTTCTAAATATCCAGGACTTCTCTAAGTACCTGAGAACTCTACTGGCTTGTATAATGCATAATGCAAAACAGATAAATACCCACCAAAGAATTCTGTACAGATGTATAATCAATGCATAACACAATCACTATAATACATAGAATGCCAATCACGATGATGCTTAAGGTTTCCAAATGGAATGCAAAAGAATATATGAGTTTCTTAGATTTGGGAAGGCAAGAAATAATGTCTTGAGAAGTTCTCTGGATGGATCCCTGGTGTGTATACCTTGCTTGGTAGATATTGACCTCATTTATGGGCTTTCTTAAAAATCCAAAGTGGAAGTCCTAACCTTCAGTACCTCAAAATGTGATGATATTTGGATATAGGGCCTTTAAAGAGGTATTAAGATCATTAGGATGGGCTCTAATCCAGTATGTCTGGTGCCTTATAAGAAGAAAACAATTGGACAGAGATATGCACAGAGGCAAGTCCAGAGGAAGATACAGAGAGAAGATGGCCAACCATAAGCCAAGGAAAAAGGCCTCCAAAGAAACCAACATGCTGACACCTTTATTTCAGATTTGAGTCTCCAGAATTTTGAGAAAATACATTTCTGTTGTTTAATCCATGTCGTCTGTGGTACCCTGTTTTACCAGCGTAAGCAGACTAATATATCATCCTTAAAAGAAGGCCCATCCCCTTTGGGAATGTTAGCTGTCTGTTGTCTTGTATCACAGACTGGAATAATGCAATAAGATAGATAAGGACACTTTTCCAAAATATGAGAGAATTTTTCCACACTGAGGTGGTGTGAAAGAGGATACGAAAATGATTCTGGGCTGAAATTCTGTATTTAGTGAAGTGGATGAAGCTTTCCATGATGATCATAGCAAATTTTAGGATAATAAGTAGCCAGATTTTCAAGAAATTTTGATAAGCTTCTATATTCATTGGTGAAGACAATATTTAAAATAAACTATTTTATAAAATTCTTGAGAGTATTGATTTTATTTGGAAGTTACTGACACAAATATTTACTGATCCATTATTGTCTCTAGGCTTATTTGTTGGAGTTGTAGCTTAATAGAGCACTGAGGGTCTATGTACATATTATTACATAGTAGGTAATCAGTACATATTTGTCAAATGAATTTGCAAAATGAATAATGCTAAGTTTTCCACATACATTTTCCTACTCGGTTTTATTGAAAAAATTGATTATGTTCTGTAGAAAATCTGGCCAAGAAAATTTTATTTGCAAATTGGCCAAGGTTATTGCTCTCTTCCAAGTGTTTACTAAAAATAAAAATTTTGACACTGGTATTAGCTTTTACAATTCTAGAGATCCTATTAAATTATATGTTTAAAATTTCTTTTTTTTAAACTTTTATATTGGAGTATAGTTGATTAACAATGTTGTGTTAGTTTCAGGTGTACAACAAAGTGATTCAGTTATACATATACATGTATCTATTCTTTTTCAAATTCTTTTCCCATTTACATTGTTACTTAATATTGATCAGAGTTCCCTGTACTATACAGTAGGTCCTTGTTGGTTATCCATTTTAAATATAGCAGTGTGTACATGTCAATCACAAACTCCCTAACGATCCCTCCCCCCCCACACCATTCCCCCGGTAACCATAATTTCCTTCTCTAAATCTGTGAGTCTGTTTCTGTTTTGTAAATAAGTTCATTTGTATGATTTTCTCTTAGATTCCACATATATGTGATATCATATGATATTTGTCTTTGTCGTCTGACTTACTTCACTCAGTATGACAATCTCTAGGTCCATCCATGTTGCTGCAAATGACATTATTTCATTCTTTTTAATAGCTGAGTATATTCCATGGTGTATATGAACAACATCTTCTTTATCCATTCATCTGTCAATGGAAATTTAGGGTGCTTCCATGTCCTGACTCTTGTAAACACTGCGGCAATGAACATTGGGGTGCATGTATCTTTTCAGACCCTGTTTTTCTCTGGATGTATGCCCAGGAGTGGGATTACAGGATCATATGGTAGCTCTACTTTTAGTTTTTTAAGGAACCTCTGTACTGTTCTCCATTGTGGCTGTACCAATTTACATTCCCACCAAAAGTGCAAGAGGGTTCCCTTTTCTCCACACCCTCTCCAGCATTTATTGTTTGTAGATTTTTAGATGATGGCGATTCTGACTGGTGTGAGGTGATAACTCATTGTAGATTTGATTTGTATTTCTCTAATAATTAGCTATGTTGAACATCTTTTCATGTCCTCTTGGCCATTTGTATGTCTTCTTTGGAGAAATATCTATTTAGGTCTTCAGCCCATTTTTTGACTGGTTTGTTTGTTTTTATGATATTGAGCCACATGGGCTGTTTGTTAATTTTGGAGACTAATCCCTTGTCAGTTGCATTGTTTGCAAATATCTTCTCCCATTCTGTGGGTTGTCTTTTCGTTTTGTTTATGGTTTCCTTGGTTGTGCAAAAGCTTTTGAGTTTAATTAGGTCCCATTTGTTTATTTTTGTTTTATTTCCATTGCTCTGGAAGACGGATCAAAGAAGATCTTGCTGCGATTTATGTCAGAGAGTGTTCCACCTATGTTTTTCTTTAAGAGTTTTATAATGTCTGGTCTTAAATTTAGGTCTTTAATCCATTTTGAGTTTAGTTTTGTGTATGGTATTAAAGAATGTTCTAATTTCATATTTTTGCATGTAGCTGTACAGTTTTTCCAACACCATATATTGAAGAGACTGTCTTTTCTACATTGTATTGTCTTGCCTCCTTTGTCATAGATTAATTGACCATAGGTGTGTGGGCTTATTTCTGGGCTTTCTATCCTGTTCCTTTAATCTATATTTCTTTTTTTTTTCTGCCAGTACCATACTGTTTTGATGACTATAGCTTTGTAGTAAAGTCAGGAAGCCTGAGTCCTCCAACTCATTTTCCTTTCTCAAGATTGCTTGGGCTATTTGGCATCTTTTCTGTCACCATACAGATTTTAAGATTTTTGACTTAGTTCTGTGAAATTTGCCATTGGTAATTTCATAGTAGATTGCCTTGGGTAGTATAATCATTTTAACAATATTGATTCTTCTAAATCCAAGAGCATGGTATATTTTTCCATCTGTTTGTGTTGTCTTTGATTTCTTTCATCGGTATCAGTATCTTGTATTCTGAGTACAGGTCTTTTGCCTCCTTCGGTAGGTTTATCCTAGATATTTTATTCTTTTTGTTGCAATGGTAAATGGGATTGTTTCCTTAAGTTATCTTTCTCATCTTTCATTGTCAGTGTATCGGAATGCAAGAGATTTCTCTGTATTAATTTTGTATCCTGCAACTTTACTAAATTCATTGATTAGTTCTGGTAGTTTTCTGGTAGCATCTTTAGGATTTTCTATGTATAGTATCATGTCATCTGCAAACAGTGACAGTTTTACTTCTTCTTTTCCAATTTGGATTCCTTTTATTTATATTTCTTTTCTGATCAACATGGCTAGGTCTCCCAAAACTATACTGAACAATAGTGGTATGAGTGGACATCCTTGTCTTGTTCCTGATCTTAGAGGAAATACTTTCAGTTTTTCACCATTGAGAATAATGTTTGCTGTGGGTTTGTTGTATATGGCCTTTATTATGTTGAGGTAGGTTCCCTCTATGCACACATTCCGAAGAATTTTTGTTTTTGTTTTTTTTGGGGGTACGCGGGCCTCTCACTGTTGTGGCCTCTCCTGTTGTGGAGCACAGGCTCTGGATGCGCAGGCTCAGCAGCCAGGGCTCATGGGCCTAGCCACTCCACGGCATGTGGGATCTTCTTGGACCAGAGCATGAACCCACATCCCCTGCATCGGCAGGCGGACTCTCAACCATTGCACCACCAGGGAAGCCCCGAAGAGTTTTTATCATAAATCGTTGTTGAATTTTGTCAAAAGCTTTTTCTGCATCTATTGAGACAATCATATGGTTTTTAGTCTTCAATTTGTTGATGTGGAGTATCACACTGATTGATTTGCAGATACTGAAAAATCCTTGCATCCCTGGATAAATCCCACTTGATCATGGTGTATGATCCTTTTAATGTGCTGTTGGATTCTGTTTGCTAGTATTTTGTTGAGGATTTTTGCATCTATATTCATCAGTGATATTGCCCTGTAATGTTCTTTTTTTATGATACCTTTGTCTGGTTTTGGTATCAGTGTGATGGTGACCTTGTTGAATGAGATTGGGAGTCTTCCTTCCTCTGAAAATTTTTAGAAGAGTTTCAGAAGCGTAGGTGTTAACTCTTCTCTAAATGTTTGATAGAATTTGCCTGTGAAGTCATCTGGTCCTGGACTTTTGTTTGTTGGGAGTTTTTAAATCACAGTTTCAACTTTAGGACCTGTGACTGGTCTGTTCATATTTTCTATTTCTTCCTGAATCAGTCTTGGGAGATTGTACATTTCTAAGAATTTGTCCATTTCTTCCAGCTTGTCCATTTTATTGGCATATAGTTGCTTTTAGTAGTCTCCTTGATCTCAATGATCCTTTGTATTTCTGTGGTGTCCACTGTAACTTCTCCTTTTTCGTTTCTAATTTTATTGATTTGAGTCCTCTCCCTTTTTTCTTGATGAGTCTGGATAAACGTTTATCAATTTGTTTGTCTATTCAAAGAAGCAGCTTTTAGTTTCATTGATCTTGGGAATTGTTTTCTTCATCTCTGTTTCATTTGCTTCTGCTCTGATCTTTATGATTTGTTTCATTCTACTAAGTTTAGGTTTTGTTTGTGCTTCTTTTTCTAGTTGCTTTAGGTGTAAGGTTAGGTTCTTTATTTGAGATTTTTCTTCTTACCTGAGGTAAGATTGTATTGCTATAAACTTACAACTTAGAACTGCTTTTGCTGCATCCCATAGGTTTTGGATCATTGTGCTTTCATTTTCACTTGTCTATAGGTATTTTTAAATTTCCTCTTTGATTTCTTTAGTGATCTAAAGATCTTTAGTGATTTGTTGTTTAGTAGAATATTGTTTAGCCTCCCTGTGTTTTTACAGTTTTTTTCTTGTACTTGATTTCTGATCTCATTGCACTGTGCTCAGAAAATATGCTTGATATGATTTCAGTTTTCTCAGATTTACCGAGGCTTGCTTTGTGACCCAACATGTGGTGAATCCTGGAGAATGTTCCATGTGCACATGAGAAGAATGTGTATTCTGCTACTTTTGGATGGAATATTCTGTAAATATTAATTAAGTTCATCTGCTCTAATGTGTCATTTAAGGCCTGTGTTTCCTTATTGATTTTCTGTCAGGATGATCTGTCCATTGCTGTAAGTGGGGTGTTAAAGTCCCCCACTATTATTGTGTTACTGTTGATTTCTCCCTTTATGGCTGTTAGTATTTGTCTTATATATTGAGGTGCTCCTATGTTGGGTGCACATATATTTACAGTTGTTATGTCTTCTTCTGGGATTGATCCCTTGATCATTATGTAGTGTCCTTCCTTGTCTGTTGTAATAGTCTTTAAGGTCTACTTTGTCTGATATGGGTATTGCTACTCCAGCTTTCTTTTGATTTCCTTTTGCATGGACTATGATTTTCTATCCCCTCACTTCCAGTCTGTATGTGTCCCTAGATCTAAAGTGGGTCTCTTGTAAACAGCATATATATAAGCATCTCATTTTTGTATACATTCAGCCAGTCTGTGTCTTTTGGTTGGAGCATTTAATCCATTTACGTTTAAGGTAATTATCAGTATGTTCTTATTCACATTTTGTTACTTGTTTTGGATTTGTTTTTGTAGGGTTTTTTCCTTCCCTTCCTCTTTTGTTCTCTTGTGATTTGATGCTTAACTTTAGTGTTATGTTTGGATTGCTTTTTCTTTTTTTGTGTGTGTATGTACGTAGGTTTTCAGTTTGCATTTACCATGAGGTTTTGATATAGCAGTCTGTATATAAACAAGATTGTTTTTAGTTGCTGGTCTTTTAATTTCAAATGCATTTCCAATATTCTGCATTTGTGCTCTCCTCTTCTCATAATTGCTCATTTTGTTATCATATTTGTGAGTGGATGATTTCCTACCTTTACTGTACATTTGCCTTTACTGGTGAGCTTTTTCATTTGTAATTTTCTTGTTTCTAGTTGTGGTCTTTCCTTTTCCACTTAGAGAAGTTCCTTTAACATTTGTTTCAAAGCTGGTCTGGTGGTGCTGAATTCTCTTAGGTTTTGTTTGTCTGTAAAGCTTTTGATTTCTCCATCAAACCTGAATGAGATCTTTGCTCAACAGAGTATTCTTGGTTGTAGGATTTCCCTTTGGACACTTTCAGTATATCATGCTTCTAGCCTGCGAAGTTTCTGCTGCGAAATCAGCTGATAACCATATGGGAGTTCCATTGTATGTTATGTTTTGCTTTTCTCTCATTGCTTTTAATATTTTTTCTTTGTCTTTAATTTTTTTCAATTTGATTACTATGTGTCTTGGCATGTTCCTCCTTGGGTTTATCCTGCCTGGTACTGTCTGTGCTTCCTGGACTTGAGTGAGTGTTTCCCTTCCCATGTTAGGGAAGTTTTCATCTATTATCTTTTCAAATATTTTCTCAAGTCCTTTCTCTCTCTCTGTTATCCTTCTGGGACCCCTATAATATGAATGTTCATGCATTTAATGTTTCCCAGAGGTCTCTTAGACTGTCTTCATTTCTTTTCATTCTTTTTTCTGTATTGTGTTCTGTAGCAGTAATTTCCAACATTTTGTCTTCCAGGTCACTTATCCGTTCTTCTGCCTCACTTATTTTGCAATTGATTCCTTCTAGTGTATTTTTCCTTTCAGTTATTGTATTGTTCATCTCTGTTTGTTTGTTCCTTAGTTCTTTCAGGTCTATGTTAAACATTTCTTGCATCTTCTTGATCATTGCCTCAATTCTTTTTCTGAGATCTTGGATCATCTTCACTATCATTCTGAATTCTTTTTCCTTAGTTTGGCTATCTCTAGTTCACTTAGTTGTTCTTCTGGGGTTTCATCTTGTTCCTTCATCTGGGACATATTCCTCTGCTGTCTCATTTTGTCTAACTTTCTGTGATTGCTGTTTCTTTTCTGCAGGCTGCAGAATTGTTGTTCTTGCTTTTGCTGTCTTCCGTCTGGTCAATGAGGCTAAGAGGCTTGTGCAGGCTTCCTGATGGGAGGGTCTGGTTCCTGCCCAGTGGTGGGTAGAGTTGATCTTGTCCCTCTGGTGGTCAGGGCCGTGCTCAGGGAGACTGTAAGCCACTTGTCTGCAGATGGGTAGGGCTGCGTTCCTGCCCTGTTGGTTGTTTGTCCTGAGGTCACCCAGCACTGGAGCCGACAGGCTGTTTGGTGAGGCTAGTGGTGGGTTCCGGGGTGGCTCACGCCAGTGAGTACTCCCCAGAATTGCTGCTGCCAGTTTCTTTGTCCCCACAGTGAGCCACAGCCACCCCCCACCTCTGCAGGAGATCCTCCAGTACTAGGCAGGTAGGTCTGGCTCAGACTCTTAAGGGGTCAATGCTTTTATCCCCTGGGTCCTCGTGTTCATGAGACTTTGTGTGTGCCCTCCAAGAGTTGAGTTTCTGCTTCCCCCAGTCCTGTGGAATTCCTGTGATTAAACCCCACTGGCCTTCAAAGCGAGATTCTCAGGGGACTCCTCCTATTGTCAGACCCCCAGGCTAGGAAGCCTGACCTGGTGCTCAGAACTTTCACTCCTGTGGGATAATTTCTGTGGTATAATTGTTTTCCAGTTTGTGGGTCGCCCACCTGGCAGGCCTGGGGTTTAATTTTTATCGCAGTTGCGCCACTCCTACCATCTCATTGTGGTTTCTTCTTTGTCTTTGGATGTAGGGTATCTTTTTTGGTAGGTTCCAGCATTATTTTTTTGAAGATTGTTCAGCAGTTAGTTGTGATTTTGGTGTTTTCATAAGAAGGGGGTGAGCTCACATCCTTCTACTCCGCCATCCTGAGCTCATCCATGTTTAATATTTTTGGTTTTATATGATTATATAGAGGACAGGTTTGTTCAAACAGTATATTGCATCAGTTATACAAATAATTTATAGCATCATAAAAAATCTAAAAGTAAAAATGTATCAACAGTTACCTTCACTGATAGGTAATGTGATTTACAATAAATAGTACCATGTTTTCATTTCTTTATAGCACTATGTTCTCTTTTTAATTTCAAAGAAGTACACAAGATAGCATTTCTGGGACTGGAAACTCAGATGTAGAATTATACTTTATAATTTATTTACTCTAATCAAAGGACTTAAATTTATTTACTACAAATCAAAGACACTTGGCAAATATCTTAGAAATAGAATTTCCATGTGGCTTTTGACTAAGGATTATTAAGAATCAGTTTGAATTATAAATATTTCATTTTACCTATTCTGACATTTATTGTAATATATCATTATTATTTTAAAAGATTGTTTGGATTAGTTATTTCAGATTTCTTAAGATATCAAAGAATTAGACACGACATTTTGATAACTAATAGAAAAAGCAATGACCTTTCAGCAGCTCTTTTAACCTGTCTCAGCCTCAGCCCTCATCTATGAAATGCGAAAAACTATACTGACCTACTTAGCTCACAAGATGTGTAAAAGTCAAATAAATTGATGTATATATAATGAAGTTACATAAAAGCACCATATTAATACAGGTAGGTTGCCATAATTTTTGTAAACTGCTCTGTAGTATAAGGTTTTCTTGGACATACTCTAAACCAAGATCTTTTCAGCTCAGTCTCATCATTACCACAACAGAGAATATATCATATGTCAAACAAGGAAATCTTAAAGTATTCCTAAATAGGGAGGTAACTTAGTAGTGAAAATTAGGGGGAAAAAATGGATGAAGACTGAGGGGAAAGAGCTGGCAGCAACAGGAGAGTGAATGGTACAAAGGTGGATCCAGAAGCAAGAGCTTCAAATGAAAGTGTGTCTTCTGCCAGAATTGTTCCCAATGTAAGTTTATAATAATCCTGGAAATGACTGAATTTTATGAACCAAAGCAGATAATTGAAACAGGTGTCTGGCATTAGGAGAGATGAAAATGGTTTCTCTTCTTTCTGCTATCAAGATGAGGGAGACATAATAGAAATGCATATTGACTCCAAGGGGACCACCATGCCAGCTCTATGTAGCAGATGGAATTGTGCAAGGCATCCTAAATGATTAAGAGGGAAAACGAGTCAAAATTAGGATGCATGATATACAATAAAATAAAATAACTTTGTTTTCCTCTTGGATGTCCATTATCTTTCACAGATGTTGAGACCAGTGACTATATTTCCATTTGCTAATTACCACTAAAATAGAATGTGTGCTAAATGGAGACTTAGTATGAATACTTTTTGATTGGTTAAACGTGAAATGGATGCAATTGATATAAAAGATAGCTGAGCACATGTTTTCTGCATCAGATGATGAAGGTGAGAGTCTGGAGACATTGTCTAAAATGACACAAAAAAACATGAGTTAACTTATGGTCAGGAGTGAAAATCCATTATTTTTAAAATCTTCTGGAGTTTTAAAAGGTTACTGAAAATTAAACATATTGAGTAATATATCACTATCTCCTAATAGATTACTAATAAAAGGCATTGCAATAACTATTTAAATTCATCACTGATGTCAGTATAGACAAACATTAATAATATTTTGAATAATATTTCAAAATATTTTTGAAATATTGAATAATATTTTCCCAGTACATTAATTTCATTCTATTTAAAAGATAAACAGGTTTTTTTGTTTGTTTTTTAACCAAGGACTCTATAATGTATTTAAATAGTTTTTTTTTTTTTCTGTCTTGACCCAGTTTTGAAGCCCTCACTAGGAGCCAGTCAATTCTTCTTGAGCAGCTGAAGTCCACACTCCCTTATCAGGTTCTCACACTGGGGGCCACCATGCACCTGCCCTAATTGCCCAATGCCAGGTACCAGAAAACGAGGGAGCACCCCTCTGTTCCCCAGAGCCTGCAAAATTATTCAAATTAGTCCATCTATAGGGAACCCTGGAAACCTAGCTAACCCCATCCCTCTTTTTTTTTAACAATGAAGTCAAATTTTAATTTTTTATTGAAGTATAGTTAATTTACAGTGCTGTGTTAGTTTCATGTGTAAAGCAAAGTGATTCAGATATTATGTATATATATCTTATTCTTTTCCAGATTCTTTTCCATTATCAGTTATTACAAGATCTTGAGTATAGTTCCCTGTGCTACACGGTAGCTCCTAGTTGTTTATTTTATATATAGTAGTGTGTATCTGTTAATCTCAAATTCCTAATTCATTTCTCCCTCCCATGCCCACTATCCCCTTTGGTAACCATAAGTCCCTCTTGCTGTATGTAAGCTTCCCCCTGGAGCTCCAAACTTCTGTTGCTCAGTTCTCAGGTGCAAGTGCCTTTGTAGCCTTCCTTGGCAGCCTTCTTTTGTTTGGAGATGTATAACAGACAGTTCTCCCTTTGACCTATCTTAGTGTCATTTTGTTGTGTTCACTATCAAAAGAATCTTTAAATCTTATAGAACAGATAGGTGGATACTAAGTTGTTGAAACATGTACAGCATCTTCAAGCATCTCTTGATCCACATGGGAACCAAATGATGTAGCATCTGATAATGATGAATAGCTACCATCTATTAAACACTGTTACATGCAAGGAATGTGACATGGATCATCTTTATTTCTTAAAATAAACTTGAAATTTTGACACTATTATAATTCTATTTTACAGACCAATTAAATTGTAATTGTTAAGAGGTGTGTGGGGGAGAGAGAGAGAGAGAGAGAGAGAATGAGAGAGAGAATGAGAATGAGAGAGTGAGTGAGTCAGCCACCTAAACATTGAGAAAGACATTTGAAAATTAGCTGGGGAGATTTTGGAGAAGACTGTATGATGATGGAGTAGATACTTGTATGTAATTATCAAAACCCATTTTATTTTCCTTCCAGTTGCCTAAATTTTGCAACTGCCATGGAATTAGGTATAGTCATGCACAGAGAGAGATCTAATTAATGAAATTATGGCAGAAAACTTGCATGTTGTTCTACACTTGGTCCATAAAAGCCACTGAAGAAAAAATCTCTATGCTTTCTACCTCTATTGACTTCCTGTATGGAGCTGACTCTCATAGTGACTTTGGGAGCCAAAAGTTAAAGTTGGAGACAAAAGATATAAGGAATCTACATTTCTGAGTCAATATTGCAGAAGGGCTACAAGCCAGGAGGAATACCTGTTTTTTACTGTGATGAGAGTGAGAAATAAATTGTATTAAATTAGGCTATCAAGTTTGAGGAGTTTATCAATTATGTCAACTAGCTTATAAACTGACACCCTTATCATGATAAATGATTTCCAGTAGTTTGGCTTTGTGACCAGAGATTGTGGCTGGGCTACAAATCAAAATGGGAAATTCTGGAAGAAATAGAGTTTTGATACATTTGGGTGAAGGTAATGGCTTTAGTTTTGGACTTGTGGAGATTAGAAATGTGTGCAGTGTCTAAGTAGAGGTCCTGGAAGGCAGTTGGATGTATGCAGGTGGAGCAAATGTAAGACAGTTCTGCAAAGGAGATTTTGGTTTGTGTATCAGTAACACTAAGTCCACATTTCAGCAAGACAGATAGAATATAAAATGACCTAAAGAGATCAATGTGAGATGAAAGCCAAGACAACAATCTGAGGTACCATCAAGAGCAATAGTAATAAACTAGTTAATTTACTTTAAAAATAGTCTCTACCTTAATTATATTTAAGCAACAACAAAATAAACAAGTATGAACTCAAAGATGCAGGGAATGAAGTTAAATGGAATAGAAATAAAGGAATGAGATTTCTATTAAAAGAATCCTTTCCATTACATAAGAGATAACCATATTTGGGGAAAAGTAATGATGAACGTTGTCCACATTAGAATTTTAAATGGTGATCATGGGAGATTGTATTCTGGTCAGAGATGAGTAGGTTTGAAAACACACGTAATTCTAGTAACTGGCTCATCTGCTCTGAAACAAAGCTAGATGGCACATTTACATCCTGTCTATATAAATGCTTATTCAACCTGAGTGGAAACTGCTCTTTTAAATGTATTGTCCTATGGTTATACTCAGAGAAAATATATTTTTATATTTTTTGGGTGAAAAAAAGTTTAAAAATTTTTATTTTATAAAAATTTTATTTTATATTGGAGTTGATTTACAATGTTGTGTTAGTTTCAGGTATACAGCAAAGTGATTCAGTTATACATATACATATACCTATTCTTTTTCAAATTCTTTTCCCATTTAGTTTATTACAGAATATTGAGTTCCCTGTGCTATACAGTAGATCCTTGTTGGTTATCTGTTTTAAATATGTACTGTGTATATGTTAATCCCAAACTCCTAATTTATCCCTCCTCCCAACCTTTCCCCTTTGATAACCATAACTTTGTTTTCTAAGTCTGTGAGTCTATTTCTGTTTTATAAGTAAGTTCACTTGGATCATTTTTTTAGATTCTGCATATAAGTGATATCATATTTGTCTTTCTCTGTCTGACTTACTTTCACTTAGTATGATAATCTCTAGGTCCATCCAGGTAGCTGCAAATGGCATTATTTCCTTCTTTTTTATGGCTGAGTAATATTCCATTGTATATATGTACCACATTTTCTTTATCTATTCAACTATTGATGGACATTTAGGTTGCTTCCATGTCTTAGCTATTGTAAATAGTGCAGCAGTGAATATTGGGGTGCATGTATCTTTTCAAATTATGGTTTTCTCTGGATATATGCCCAGGAGTGGGATTGTGGGATCATATGATAGCTCTATTTTTACTTTTTTAAGGAACCTCCACTGTTCTCCTTAGTGGCTGTCCCCATTTACATTCTCACCAACAGTGTAGGAGGGTTCCCTTTCCTCCACACCCTGTCCAGCATTTATTGTTTGTAGACTTTTTGATGATAGCCATTCTGACTGGTGTGAGGTGATACCTCATTGTAGTTTTGATTTGCATTTCTCTAATAATTAGCTATGTTGAACATCTTTTCATGTGCCTCTTGGACATCTGTATTTCTTTTTTGGAGAAATGTCTATTTAGGTCTTCTGCCCATTTTTTGATTGGGTTGTTGTTGGGTTTTTTTTTGATATTGAGCTGCATGAGCTGTGTTTATATTTTGGAGATTAATCCCTTTTTAATTATAAAAAACAAACAGATTCAAACAAAGTCACTCTGATAAGAATTTCATGGCAAACTCATTAGAGGATCGTATCTCTATTTTTAAGATGATTACCATTACTATTCTGTAAAACTGACAATATGCTACACTTCATTTTGACACTTAAAATTGAAAGTGACCTCAGGAAAATAAGGAATGACAAATGTTATTCTTAAGTGTTAATGAGTCAAGCAATGGTTTATATTTGACCAACAATCCAATTTCTAAAACATCTGTAGAAAGAATTTATCTTAATGCCACAATCAACAAAAGGGAAATCGACATATTTATTGTATCATTCATTCATCTATGCTATTAACAATAACGATATACTCTTATTCTCTTAGTTTAAATACCAGAGAACATATGTTCCCACACAGTTCCTGAAACCTAGTGAGAGTTCACCAAATATTTGTTAAATAAATTAATATATAACAAAGCATAAAAGAACTTTTGTGTCTTTGTACCCCATAATCCAGTTCTTATTTACCTTACCTCTGAATTTCTTCTTCCTATTAGTCCCCAGAATTCTCTATAATCTATAGCAGATATTACTGCTTTCCTAGGTTCTAAATCAAAAGATATCTGAGGGGGCTTACCTGGTGGCGCAGTGGTTGAGAGTCCGCCTGCCGATGTAGGGGACACGGGTTCGTGCCCCGGTCCGGGAAGATCCCACATGCCGCGGAGCGGCTAGGCCCGTGAGCCATGGCTGCTGAGCCTGTGCGTCCGGAGCCTGTGCTCCGCAACGGGAGAGGCCACAGCAGTGAGAGGACTGCGTACTAAAAAAAAAAAAAAAAAAAGATATCTGAGGAACATCTCTTAGCTTACTTTGATTACAAAGTGTGTTTTATTAGTCAAAGAGAAATCCAGGGTATCTCTTCTGGTAGGAATTTTAAAAAATGATGCAATGACATAAACATTGGAAACATAAAAATTGAAACTCCTCTTTGGAAGGAAGGTGTCAAGACATTATAAAGACAAATACGCTTTCCTTTTAAAAGAGTTGCACTTTGAAAAGGAGAGAAAAAGAGAAGTTTTAGACATCGTGGCTTTTTTGGTATCACTTCTTCACTGGTAAAAACAAAAATAAAGCTCAAAATATAATTGGTAAGTGCTGAAAAATGGCAAGCCATAAAATTTGGGGTAGTTTTATTTTCAAACGCCTGGAGAAGACATGGGATTTGGCAAGCAATTGCTAATTCTTTTGAGTTTTTATTCTGGTGGCTAAACAGGACACAGTGAAGATGAAATAAAGAGGCTGATAATAATACACATCCTTTGACAGTGATACACATTCCTGTTTCAAATACTGTGTAATCAACATTTGAAGTGGCAGAATACACATCTGGGTCTCACTTTTAGGCATTTTTCCAAGCATAGACTTGTTCATAGTATTTGATTCATTTACGATATTTAAGAATAAGTGTATGATTACAATAGAATTTAAACATCAGCATGTTAGTTTATATCTCAAATGTAAGGCAAAGAGTAAGAATATGTTCCTGAAAAATCAAAGCATTTTTCTCCCCATTCTATGGAATGTCTCTGTTCATGGTCTGCTGTGGCAGTGCCAGTCCTTATAGTTGTGTAGTGTTCCCAATAGCTGAAATTTTTAAGTGACTTGATTTTCTAAAACTTGTTTCAGTAAGGTTTATGACTTAGAATATATTTACATGATACACAAATTCACGAAATCCCCCAAATTTCGTTTTTGTAGACAATTTCAGGCAACTTTCTAATCAGCCACCTTTGACTGGTTTTCACAGCCATCACCAAGTACCATACAAGTTACCTTACATCAAGGTAAAGCCTTATTTTGGAGATGTATCTTTTTAAAAAAAAACTTCACAGAATATGAATCACCATAAACTAAACTTTGTTGTCCTGATTGTCCAGCAAAAATTGATTCAAAACATCACAGACAGGGACTTCCCTCGTGGTGCAGTGTTTAAGAATCCACCTGCCAATGCAGGGGACACAAGTTCGAGCCCTGGTCCAGGAAGATCCCACATGCTGTGGAGCAACTAAGCCTGTGCGCCACAACTACTGAGCCTGTGCTCTAGAGCCCGCGAGCCACAACTACTGAGCCCATGTGCCACAACGACTGAAGCCTGTGCACCTTGAGCCCATGCTCTGCAACAAAAGAAGCCACCAGAATAAGCCCGCGCACGGCAACTAGAGAAAGTCCATGAACAGCAACGAAGACCCAACACAGCCAAAAATAAATAGATAAAATAAATAAAGTTCTTTAAAAAAATCCCAAACATTGACAGTTAAAAAAAAAAAGTCATACTACTTGAGATATATAAAAGACCTCAGTAAAGAGAAACATATGAGTAAAAACGTTTCTTGTTCAAAGAATTTCATTTCCTAGACATAAAAGACCCTCTCATTTTCTCCAAATGAATGCCAGTTCTAGTATATTTTATGAGTACCTTTATTGATGTTAGTTAGGTCCTAATGAAGTGACCCTAATATGGGAATCCCTCAAAACATTTACTAGACTCTCCTGGAAGCTGTGTCAGCCCAGATTTGGAAATACTCCAAGACCATTACTTAGTAACTCTTTGGGGAGATTTATTTAAAGGAATTTCATCTGAATAAGTAAATCCATCATTATTTTTAATGATTATTTTTAAAAAACTGGGATGATGTGAGAGAGTGACATTGACATATATACATTACCAAAAGTAAAATAGATAGCTAGTGGGAAGCAGCCGCATAACACAGGGAGATCAGCTCGGTGCTTTGTGACCACCTAGAGGGGTGGGATAGGGAGGGTGGGAGGGAGGGAGACACAAGAGGGAGGGGATATGGGGATATATGTAAGCATATGGCTGATTCACTTTGTTATACAGCAAAAACTAACACAACACTGTAAAGCAATTATACTCCAATAAAGATGTTTTAAAAAATAATAAAATAAAAGAGCATTCTTCCATGTCAGTGTTTCCCCATCTTGAACGGATCTTAGTCATTCTCTGAGGATGGATTGGGTTCTAGCAACTTCTCTGAACACCTGGGAGGAGTAAGCCCTGGCTCCTTGCCATTGTTACAGAAACATTTATCTTCTGTCCACCTAATTAATGAGTCCTTATCCAGAGATCCCAATGTGATAGAAGGTGTTAAATGACTGTGGACCACCTCATGTGAAATAATGTCTACAATAATCATCATGGAGCACAGTGTGCAAGTAAAACAGAAAAACAATTGTTTCACCAAAGAAGCTGTCATCTTGAATTAGCATAATGGAAAATGGCAGAGCACAGATGGTTCGGTGTTTTTTTAATACTTAAACCTATGAACATAACACTGCGTCCTGGTGTTCGTGTTGTGGCAGTGACTTCAACTCAACTGGGAAAGAGTGCTTGGAAAGACTGTTCAGAAGAAAAAGTATCCATCACTGTACTTTTTGTAACTCTGAAGACCTGTTCACGATTTGATTATGGATCTATCTACTACTGCTACCAGGGGCAGGTAGCTCCCTGTCAGTTCTGTGTCCCAGAACTGACATAGGGCTTTTTGCTCCCCTTGTTACCCTATTCTCATCGCTTCTGTCTGCTCCAAAACTACAGCTAAAAAATGAAAAGAGCACTTATTTCCACTGTTTTTTTCCTTTCTTGTCATTGGATTCTACTGTGATTCCAAGCCTGCAACAGTGCTTTGACTTTAGCCACTATTTTGAACTTGCTGGCCTTTACACCTTTCCAGGATACAACCAACAAAAGTTGAGGGATATCCTCCTGCAGCCATGAAGATGCACCACTCAGATCTCCTACTATGGGGAGCATGACGGATGAAGGACCCCAGCTGCTGTGGTTTGAATCCACCACCAAGTTCACACAGAGGCCACACTTCCTATAGGTTAATATCAGATGACAACTGAGCCAGGCAAGGATACTGAGGCAGGTCCCTTTCTACGGGTTATAGGACTACGTGGAAGGCAATATATTTCCGTAAAGGCAGAGGGCAGCAGATGATGTCTGAGATTTGCAAGCAGTCTGCACAGAACACCAATAAAAGGCCAAAGTTGGGCTTCCCTGGTGGTGCAGTGGTTGAGAGTCCGCCTGCCGATGCAGGGGACACGGGTTCGTGCCCCGGTCCGGGAAGATCTCACATGCCGCGGAGCGGCTGGGCCCGTGAGCCATGGCCGCTGAGCCTGCACGTCCGGAGCCTGTGCTCCGCAACGGGAGAGGCCACAACAGTGAGAGGCCCACGTACCGCAAAAAAAATAATAATAAAAAATAAAATAAAAGGCCAAAGTTGAATATTGTGCCTTTTTTTCAGGTTCTGTTAAACAACTTAGGGGAATTAAATAGTTACTTTTATTCAGGTGATGTGAGAAATCATTTTTTTCAAGAGAGACTTGCCTAATTCTGGTTTAGAGTTATTTACATTCATGTATTCAGCACCTAATATTTTTCTAAGGAAAGACCAGTGTCCAATAAATGGTTTTTTTAATAAATAAATATTTATTGTATCAACTGATATCAAATTTTTTATCATCCACTTTCAGTGAAAAATGAATATAGGCATTGTGTATATCAGATCACGTTATGCAGAAAATCAGGTAGTCAGGGTTTCATTTTTATAGAAAACATATATAGAAAAAGTAGATAAAAATGAGCAATTCATAGAAGAAATAATAATATTTAGTAAGCACATAGAACGGTCCCAGTTTTAGTAATAATATAAGGAATATAAATAAATATATAAAAGATACATTTGAGATATTTATCACCTATCAGTTTAGCAAAAGTGAAAAAAGATTAATGTACAGTTTGGAAGATATAGAGAAGTAGGCCATTTTATACATTTCTGAAGTCATACTACCTCTTTTAGGAGGGTCATTTGACAATATCAAAATTTCAGCTATGCTTTCCTTTACATACAGAGCAAGTCTTAAAATAAAAATATATGTGACTTAAATTGTACCGATAATAATTAGATAATTTGTATACTAGCCATTAAATGGAACACAATATAAGTTGTCAAAAAATTAATTAGATATCCATGTACTTATGGAAAGAATCATATGTTGTACATCAGTACATAAATATCTTCTTAATTTTTAAAAAATGTGTCTTGTGTGTGCATGTGTGTGTGTCTGTGTGTATGTATAGTCATGTTTTTTTAAAAGATTCTGGGAACCATTATTTATAGCATAATCTATATTATTTGGTTTTAAAATAATAATATGCATACTTGTGTGACAATAATGAAAGTCAGGAAAGATATGAATCACATTATTAACAGTGATTTACTTTAGGCAGAGAAGATTATGGAGGATTTTCATCTTGTATTTTATAAGATTCTGTATTACTGGAATATTTTGGTAATAAGCATGAATCACTTTCATAATCAGGAAAGTAGAACCATTAATTCTAAATTCATTATAATTATGTAATATTTTACTTTTATAATTATAATATAATTATTATATACATTTATACTTTTATAATTATGGTTATACTTATTTTATCATTATACTTACGCTTATACTTTTTGGTCTCATGTGAGCTAATTCCCTTATTTCTGTTTTAATAATTTTGGGCTCTGTCATTAAGCAGATAATGCACTTCGATAATTAAAACTCATAAAAAATGGTAACACACAATCCAGTTGTGGCTATCGTTAATGTTGTATGTGTGTGCATGCACACATATATATGTACATGATTCAGATATTTTCAACTATTTGGTTTTGTACCAAATAGACAGGTGGTGTCCCATGGACACAAAAATAATCTACAAATTGCTGCTGCATGCTTTTATGCTCTTTGTACGTAATGCCTTGTCATGATGACATAAAAATTTACTTCCACTCTGTCTAGCGGTCAGCCAGCCTATGAGCATAAATTTATAGAGTCAGGGATCTATTGAAATAGTCATTCCTTGGGGTCAGTTTTCAATCTTCACTTCCCTTTTTTTTTTTTTTGCGATACGCCGGCCTCTCACTGTTGTGGCCTCTCCCGTTGCGGAGCACAGGCTCCGGACCCGCAGGCTCAGCGGCCATGGGTCACGGGCCCAGCCACTCTGCGGCATGTGGGATCTTCCCAGACCGGGGCATGAACCCGTGTCCCCTGCATTGGCAGGCGGACTCTCAACCACTGCGCCACCAGGGAAGCCCTTCACTTCCCTTTTAATGATTACGACAATTTCATTGCCAACTACGATTCCAGTTTTCACAGGGATATCTCAGAAGACCTCAGGGGTCCTGTTGATAATCATCCAATCTGAAGGCAGAGATAAATGATCCATTGTGTTTTATTGAAGAGTTCTAATGCAGGAGCTGACAGGCTGTGGGAATTCCTGAGCTACTAGGTCATTTCACAGAGAAAGTGCTATATTCTTTTGTGCGTCTGTTTCCCTCTACAAAAATGATGATTCATACGTAATTGAAGAAATGTCATTTCAACACTATGGCTAGAATTTTGAAAGTCTCAAACAGCTGTATTTTTTCATTAGGGTATAATTCTTTCTTTTTAAAAATGTATGGGTGTGGGGGAGGGATGAATATTTTGGCTTTTCCTCTCACGAATGTTCATGAAGAGAACTGCTCTCTGCTTCCCATACCAGATGAAGGAGTAGCAACATACTGAAGTTATTGACAAAGAGGGAAGAAGAAGATTGTAAATCATTCCAAAGTGGCACATCAGGGGGATCCGTGGGGAATTAGCCAAGAACACATTGCAGGAGGAGAGGGAACTAGGATACTTATAAGTTGTTTTTATTTAGCAGATTTTTTTAAAGGCAGATATTCAAAAGGAAGTGTGTCAGTCTGGTTGATCTTATGAGGAACTATTCAAACTGAGCTGTGTCCTTTTAATAATTATGAAACCTAGACCTAAAGTATATACGTGTGAAAATCGCTGTGTTAAAACTGGATTGACTATTGTCATACTCCTCACCAGTACAACAATATAGTGTACTTCTCATCACAAAGAATGAAACGACTATTGACACCATTACAAGGGAAGTGGCTTGCTATGTATAGTGTGATGAAGAAAACGTGTTTGCCTTACTTTATTTTCAAATTAACCTCTTTTTTAAAAGAATCATATAATTTTTTTATCACTGGCCAATAGGGTATTCCCAAATAATTGTCTAAGCTGTATCATGAGAGATGATAAGATACACAGCCACTATTATCAGTTAATGTAGCTATAGGCACCCTGAGAAAAAAGAAGCTGGTTAGGGTAATTGCCAAAATTCTCATTTTGAGAATGAGCTACCTGGAGTTCAGAAAAGCTAAGGAATATGCCCAGGTTCCCGTAGCTAATAAGTAGTATATGTGGGACTTAAATCTATATCTTTTTGATTCTAATGCCTATGTGTTTTACAACCATGATCCTTTGCCTTTCCCATGGTACTGGTAAAATTCACTTTTCCTGTAATGTTGCAAAAGAGCTTTCATGAGAGAGATATTACATTATCACTTATATCTTTTCGTCTTTTGAGACATTTTAAAATTAGTTTTTTTTACTGTTACTTTAAGATATTTACTTATTTATTCTCTTTGTGCCAAAATGGATTTAAATCAACTTCAACTGTAGGAATGACAAAAGCTAAAATGACAATTCTGACTTAAGTGAATTTTACTCTTTTATTTTTTTGTAAAGTTTATCCTAGGTAATAAAGAAGTTAGAGTGCATTTACAGACTAATGTATTCAATGACTACTGGACTCACTATGTTTTAAATAAGAATATAACAAGTATAAACTAATTGCTGGAATAAGCATATCATAACTAAATGTTGCTGGGACAAGAAGAAATGTATCCCAGTCTATATAAGAGATGCTGATTTTTCTACTCAGTTTACTCATCCTTTATTTATTTTATGGAATTCTTCTCTTTCTCCCTCATAATAAGTTGTTTGAGTTCTTTTTTACCATTTATAGTCTTCTTCTAATTTTTCTATTAATCACGAGCATATGTTTCTTTACATCATAAGCATAGTTATAATAGATGCTTTAAAGTCTTTGTGAATTCAAAAATCTTATATCTTGACATTGATTTCCATTGAAGGTCAAATTTTGTATTGTCTCCTAGACATTGTGAATATTAGGTTGTAAAAATTGTGGATTCTATTATATTCCCCTGAAGAGTGTTGATTTGTGTTGTTCTTTTAGCCATCAGTTAATTTGTTTGGAACCAAATTGCAAACTTTCTCTTGGATGGCAGATCAAATCTCACCTCAGTTCTTTGATTCTTGCCCTGGGCTGCCTGAAGTGTGGAATGAGCCAGGGATTTGAGCGTAGTTTACACACAGAATTTAAGGCTCCTATCTATGACTCTACCTTTCTTGGAATTTTCCCTTCATTTTCCAGCAGTTGTGATTGCCTGAAGCCAGAAAGATTGCAGGCTTTTTATCAGCGATTGAGCCATCCCATATGGCATAGACTAGAAACCCTCAGATTAAAAACTGCAAAATTAAGAAATTTCCCTTATGCCTTCCCTTAATCTGAGGGTTGATTTCCCTCCTGAACCTCCTTGTTTTTTGTTACCCTGCAGTGCCTTTGATAGTTTTATTTGGGGTTTTTTTGTTTGTTTGTTTATCTAGGGACAAATTTCTATAATTTTAATCTTACATTATTTGTATCAGTTCTATGTTTATTAACATAATTCTTGGGTTATAAGTAACAGAAATACAACTCAGTCTGTCTTAAACAAAACAGAAAGGTACATGGCTCACACTACTGAAATAGTCAAGGTTAATTTCCAGAATAGCTGGATTAAGATTCTCAAACAGCATCACCAGGAATTTGTTTTTCTTACATATGTTATATCTTGGTTCTGATTCCTCTCTTCATAGGTTTTGTTCTGAAGGATTCTCTCCCCATATAGTTTTCAAAGCTCCAGACCTAAATGCTACCAGCTGAAGGACCTCAGCAGAAAGAGAAGGTCTGATACCCACTGGTTCCAGGAAAAGCCTTGGAACCAACCTCTGCCTTTTTGGCTGGTTGATCCATTTCTAAACTAATCCCTGTGACTGCAATTGACCAAATCTAGGTCATGTGTTTGACCCCAGGAACTGGCTGTGAGTTCAGTCTCATCTAAGCCACATAGCCTGAAAGTAGAGGAGAGTGGTTCCCTAAGGAAAATCAAGTGATAATACTAAATGAAAGAGAGGCTAGTAGATAGTTCAAACAACAGAATCTCTCTGTTGGCACAGACAGGAAAAGAAAAACATGTCAAATTGAGAGAAGGGAAATAACCAGTAACAGATGGTGACCAAAGTGGCTCTTGTTCATTGTCAGCTTTCTCCTTCATCCTCTTAAGAGCCGAGTCTAAGTCCCCTCTTGAGCACATTGCCTTTCTTTGACTCTTTTCATTAGAGTTCTGGTCTCCCTTCCCTTTGCCAACAGAAACAGGGGTTTAGTTCAGTTTCATTTTACCAAAAATAAGCAAACTATTTTCCTTATGCTGCCCCACAGCAGCCAGGGACATACATCCAACAAAAACCTCTCCCTTTCTAGAGGACGGAATAGGCACAACAGCTTTGTCGACAACAATGACCATAATCTACTAAGAAAAGGAAACAAAATCTCCATGTTAAAATAAAGAAAAACCAGTAAGTCCGTACATTTTGTAAATGGGAATAGCTTTAAAAAAAAGGATCAGTTCTTTTGGGTTACAAGATTATTTTTGTGTTCCGTGTGACTCATACAGATATGGAAGGAGAATGTACAATTTTACTAGCTTAGGAAAAAGAAATTCAATTTTATTTTAACGTGTGTCTTATAATGGCTCTCAGTCCCCAACTCGTCATGAGGCAGTCGATGGTTTAGCTCAGGTTAATCTTACCTGGGTAATGCGCCTTCATTAGGGCCTCTTTGCACTATTAGTGAACTCCATCCAGTGAACTCACTTCTAATATTATTATTGCTTCTTTTCTCTCATCATCTCTACAAGGAGAGATATTTCAACTGTTTTTTTTTTTTTTTTACTGATCTTTGAAAGTTTTTTTTTCTCTTTTACTTGGAGGGAGCCGCTTCACAGCTCTAGGTTTACCCCTGGTAGCCAGTTCAGACCCCTAGTCTTCTGATTCCCCTCCCCCGCCCATGTCATTGCCCGTTATATGCAGAGGCCCACTGTAGCAAAGATGCTAGTTCTTATTTGTCTCCTGTAAGAGGCTGTCTGTTAAAGAGAAGATTCTCTTGAGATTTTTATATTAGAGAAAGTAGGTATATTTTTTCTACTTCCAGATTTTTCTATAAAGAGAAGCAGAATCCCAAAGCAAGAACTGGGAATTGAAATCTGTTGTCTTGTTCACACACCTTCTGATAGACACGCTTTCTCCTTTCCCCATAAACAAGACCGTCACCTCATAAGAACCACTAGTGCCATGATCCACCGTATCAATTGGCCTTTACCATTTTCTCAAATCATTAAGGGAGGAAAAAAGCTTAAGTTAAGATTGGGCCAGACATGTAAGACCAACGTATAAACTCACTGTCAAAAGATGAGCTACTTTAACCACTCACAAGAAGAAATAAACTATAGCAGATGTTTGTTTTTCCTCTTGTCCGTGTATCACCATATGAAAATTAGCAGCAGTCTGCCAAATGGCACATACAGCATGTGTGTGTACATGTGTGTGTGTCTGTGTTTTTGCTCATTTGTACGCTGGTATAGGTATATGTTTATATAATATATATTGTAATACTCAGGACTTAGGGACAGCATTTACAAAGTCTTGCATCAGCAACTCGTTCATCTACCCTGGGAGTAGTGTTAATTGCTCTGTTATACTGATGGTTTATATATAACCCAGCCTTCAAATGAGATTCATTGAAAGTTGGCAATGTTCGTTTACATCTGCAAAAAGGTGAGCATTTTTCTCCTAGCTTGGGAATAGAGAAGACTGTTACTCATCACTTAGTGTATGTCTAAAGAACGATATTTTTGTTTGCCTTGATTATTATGCAAAGCCACGAGGCAGACTTTGTATTAAAAGAAATTTGCTGAAGAACTTTAGGGAAAAACCATGGCTCTCACAAAATAACCACATGCCGGACAGGATATTTATTTAAAACATTTGTTTGAATACATATGAGGCAGAGTGAACAGAATTACAGAATTATCCTGCTTATAAATTTATTATCCCATTATTTAGATAGCATCGCTAACTTTAAAAATAAGCTTTACCTTCATTAAGGTATTTTATTAATGGAGACCGTATTCTCTTTCCTTGCATAATATGAATAGAAAACATTCAGCTGTTCGTGGGTAGTCTCATTCTCACAGTTCATTTGAATAGCATAGCTTAAGTAATTTAGGGAGAGGTGGAGTAAGCTAATTCTAGCATGCAAAGTGCGACAGGTATATAGTAGTATTAGCTAGTAGCAATCTCCATTGGTCCAGGATGAAGCAGTGCCTATGATTTGGAGGCTTTGAACCATCCCATCACCTTCAGCGTGACGCTTTTATTTCCCACCCGACACCGAGGTCATCTTAAAACTCCCTCGGGTAGGGCGGGGGAGAGGGAGAGAGAGATGAGTATACATGCGACTCCATTTTTAACATTAAAAGAGGTTCTGTGAAACCTGGGTTTCTCGTGAGAATTTTTGAGTTGATCATTTGGAATGATAAATTCCGATATAGTTTCTTCCGTGAATAGTTGTGCCTTCCCAGAATTCACATCAACGTAGTGTTTATGGAACATCTTCTCTGTGCCTCCAGGGACTCTGAGAGGGACTGGGGATATAAGGAGGAGAAGCTTATATGTTGATCTCATTATTTTCATAGTTTAGTAAATAAATGTTATCTTAGCTAACTGCTTCAGCAAGTAGTAATATTATAAGGCATTTCCTAAGGAGTTAAAAAAAAAACGCAGTGCGGGGGCACTGCTCTTAGACTTAATTATTTTCCCTTAGAATAGTTTAGTTTTCTTTTCCAGGTCTCCAAACAATTACTGAAATAATAGTTGAGATAGAAGAAATGTTGACCTCCTGATCTCAGCCCCGCTCTTTGTCTTATTAATACCATCATCAGTCATTCAGTATTACTGTTGAGATAAACCTAGACACAGAAAAAGCATGTCCTTTCTGTATATGAACCCAGTCAGTGAAATGAATAAGAGGATTGCAACTTAGGAAGGCTTGGCTAAGCCGAGATATGCTTACCCTTTCCTGTGAAGATGACTGCAAGATAGCAGACATGGCTGCAAACCTACTTAGATTTGTTTTTTTCAGTTAGGTTACCTAGATAAGCAAGGGCTCAAACTTGGAAGAGCTTCTGGGCTATGTTGGTCTGAATGGAGGGAATAGATGCACAGATCATAAATTAAGGCTTGGAAACAGCCTGTGAACTTGTGCCAGCAATAGCTAATTTGCAACGATGGGGACTTCATGGAAATGACAGTTTCAGTCGGCATGGGGAGGCAATCAGAGCCATTTGAGAGGATGGAGAGAGTCTGGTGCCTGCCAGTTGATGTTGGCAGGGGATTGTCAACCCACTGGGTACCAGGACTCATCGGCATATTTAATGTTATGAGCACAGACACTGTCTTTAAAAACATAAGCCGTGAGAGGGCAATGTGGGCGTCAGACTGCAGGGAATAGCACTTCAAGCAGGTGGATGGTACAAAGACTCATAAAAGTGTGGCAAATGGGAAATAGGAATAGAAAGGAGCCAGAAGCGAGGAGAGGTAAAAGGCCAGACATAAATTCACAAGAAATGTGAGTCTAGAATTTTTAATAATCATTTTTCTCTAATAACAAAAGTAACAGGGCTTCCCTGGTGGCGCAGTGGTCGAGAGTCCGCCTGCCAATGCAGGGAACACGGGTTCGTGCCCCAGTCCTGGAAGATCCCACATGCCGCGGAGCGGCTGGGCCCGTGAGCCATGACCGCTGGGCCTGCGCGTCCGGAGCCTGTGCTCTGCAACGGGAGAGGCCACAACAGAGGCCCGCGTACTGCAAAAAAAAAAAAAAAAAAAAAAGTAACAAATGTTGAATGCAAAAAGTGAAAAAGACAAATAATGTTAGAAAATCCAGAAAAGCACAAAGGGAATAAAAGTTATTCTACTACCATTACCACAAATAGTACTGTTAAAGCTCTACTCTAAGATTTTCTAGGATTTTTAGTTCCCTAATAAAATAATGAAAAGTATTAAGGGTTAGGGTGGGCAAATCTATTATAATGAAGATATGTTAACTTTCCTCTCCCACGTCTTGTATTATATTATAAACAACTAATCTGTAAATTAGGGTAATTGCAGCAAACTACTAAGAATATTATAAAGACCCTCTGTTAACTTACAATTTTACCTACATGGTAAGAAATAGATATTTTGAGGATAGTTGCTCATGTGTGTATACTGATAGAAATTAATGAGACTATAAACTAGCTCTAATTACATTACCTTAAATTCCACTGCTTGAAAATACTTGTGAACAGGTGTTAGATGCCACACGAAAGGCTTTCGGTTGTGCATTAGATACGTAGTCTTACTCAGTGTTAGGTATGTCATGCTTTTTATTCAGTATTGAAAATACAGCGATGATACATCATCAGGTACGGCGGGAAACAGTGTGAAAGCAGTAACTGATGAGTTTTCCTACTTTGAGCTTTACAGAATTTCTCCAGTTGTATCTATCTCATCTCTTAGCCTGGGAATTGAGGTCACAATTTTTCCTAGAAAAAATAATCCTTGTGGAGGCAGTGACCGCCTGCCCTTCAAACCTTTCCTTCTCAAACCCAGAATAGGTAAATAGACTGTCACCAAGGAGGGGTAAAGAGAGTTTAAGGGAAAGCGGAAGAGAAGTCAACTCTGGTATTTTGGAGAATTAGAACAGGACTTTGCAGGAGTAGAATAGGGCTCTGCAGTGTAGCAGGGGTATCTGATTGGGATGCTGACATTGGATGGGAATGGGAGACGGTCTTTCCACATCGTTTGGGTTCCAGGATGCCACGGAGAAAAAAAATATTCCAATCTCCCCAATAAAATTTCAGGCTTTAGTTAAGAGAAAGAAGCTAGTGAGAGGCTCAAGGGAGACTGAAGCCTGGGAACCTCTGTAGATACCAAATTGAAAAAGTGTCCTCCTCTCCATCTCCGTCTCCATAACCATGGACTCTGGTAAGAGAGAGGGTTGCCTCAGATCTACCCACCCTGCATCACAACTGATTGCATAATGGTAGGTTAGGTTTTTCTGTCATCAGGTAGAATAGGGTTTGAGATTGTTTAATAATCCAGTTACAAAGTAGAAAAAAAATTACTTCATTTTCACCCTTGAGTATCTAAACTCAATGAACCTGTATGCCTATTTCTCATATATTTTAGAATTGCTACTTACATTCTCAATTAACCTCACAGTAACTCTATGTTGTAGGTGTTATTGGTCCCCACTCCTTATTCATTCATCATAAATAAAATGTATTAGGGCTACTAGGTGCCCAAATCTGCACCAGGTTCTAGATATTCTCTGTTATAACAGACACTTATTGGGCCCCACCTAACATTTATGGAGCCCAAATTCACTCTAAACATTTTTTTATGGCAACCATCTTTGAGATGGTGCAACTGACAACCACTTACATCTCAGCAGCCGTGGGTGCCTCGTATTCATGCCTGTGCGATCTGGAAATGTGGGGAAGTTACCCTATTCCATGAGTGACCCTCGACCAATGGGGCTTGGGAGCCAGTGGACAAATGGTCCACATTTTGTTCCCTTGAGTAAACAATTCTGGCTTTTTAGAATCTCTTGGCTTGACTTTGCCTCAATTATCCACAGCAGTGAGCAACTCAACAATGAATCTCCTACTTTATGTCACTTCCCTCACTTCCTCAGCATGCTCTCTGCCATTAACTCCCCAATAAACTGTCTATCCATCCATCCATCCATCTCACACATACTCACATGTGTGTGAGAGGATGTCTGTGTATGTGTTGGAGGGAAAGAGCCATGGCACTAATTAAAAAAATGTGTAACTCATGGCCTCAGGAAGCTAATGGTTTTGTGGGGAAAATGTTAAAACTAGAGATTAGAGAAGTTTAGACACTTTTTCGAGACTAAATAGCTAATGAGAGGTGCAGCTGGAGTTAGAAACAGGACTGCGCATTCTCAAAATGTGTTCTTTCCACTATAAAATGGAAACCAGCAATTTATGGTGCTATAGTTTATGTTGCAGCACTGTTAAGATTTTCCTTCTTTACATGTACTATGTTCTCTTCAAAATAGACAATGATGTCAAGGAAGTGAGAGAAATGAGGTATTCTATAAACTGATTGAGGTTGTGATGTTTAGCAGCAGGTTCAAAGAAAGAAAGTTTGGGTTCAGAGTCAGTAGAAGAGAGTGTGAGAGAATAAAAGTACAAATAAATTCTGTGTAATTTTCAGAGGAGATGAAGTCAATGAGAAAGACATCAAAGAATTCCTATAAACCATTTGAACCCTCAAATCCAAGTAACTTAATTTCTTTCCATCCACAGTTTGAAATAAAGACTTCAGAAAAATAATGTACTCGAAATTACAAAATTAGTCTAAAGACCTGTACTGAAACTCCAGGGGCATGGCTTGCTATTGTATTGCATTTGCCCAATAGCTGTGGGCACTTGATCAAGGGCTCCACAGGGAGAATAGTTTTCAAAATTAATATGGGTTGCCCTTAGCTACACACATTTGACTTTCCATGTAATTAACGTTATATGACGATATTCTAAAAAGTAAGCAGTATTCACGATGTCATTTTTTTCCAGTCGAGTGTTCGTGTTAAATAGCACTATCCTATTTATAGAAAAATATTCAGGTGATCATTAATATTTGTTGCAGGGAATTTAAAAGTTCTTCCACAGAGTTTCAGAGTCCTTTTAAATACCTGAGACCACAGCTGAAAGTCTGGTGGATAGCATGAGGCAGTAGCTAGATGGATTCAGGTGCCCCTACCTGGTTTCAACCAGAGCTGCCTTCTGTTAGTGTGTTACATTGGCTTCCTGGTAGAATATAATCATAGAAACTTATTTTATTAAAATAATTGAGAAATACAAAAATTAAAGTGATGATACCAATTGAAAGAAACACGTTGTTTAAATTTAAAATAACTGAAACAAAATTATAAATCTAGTTGTGTCAAAAATTTTTAATCTGTAGCTTGATGGGCAAAGTAACTAGACTTAAGGAGGACAACTATATGTTCAGTGCTGAAAGAATGAGTGCAATTAAATAACAAACATGACAGTATAGAAATACATGGTTAGACATTTTATACACAGGTTAAAATTAGGGATATGGCATAGTTTTAATCACTGGGATTTTAACAAATTTCTTCAACATTTATTGAGTAGCTGCTTTGTGTCAATCACTTTCTGACAAATAGGGCTGTACCTCTGGACAAAATGACCTCTTGGAACATTCTAGTGGAGAAAAGGAAAAAAAAAAAAACGAAAAGCACAACAACAAAAAAGTAAATTATATCTTAGGTTGCGTATTAGTTTCCTTTGGCTACTGTAACAATTTAACACAAATTTGGTGGCTTAAAACATCACAGATTTATTCTCTTACCATCTTGGAGGACAGATAACTGAAATCACTTTCACTAGGTTAAAGTCAGAGTGTCTGCAGAACTCTGGGGGAAAATCTGTTTCCTGGTCTGTTCTGGCTTCTGGAGGTCACCTGCAGTCCACTTGTGACCCCTTATCTCTTTCTTTCATCATCACACATCCTTCTCCTCTTCTGTATTCAAATATCCCTCTGTCTCTCTCTTTTAAGTGCACGTGGGATGGCACTTAGAGCCTGGTTCACATAAATAATACAGGATAATATTCCCATCTCAATCTCTTTCGTTTAATTACATCTGAAAAGGTCCTTTGGTCACATAAGATAACATTCAGAGATTCCAGGGATTAGGACCGGAACATCATTTGGGGTTTATCACCGCGAGTGATTATCACTCAACATAAGAGAGATTAGGGGTATCCTTGACATGCTATTTTTAAGTAGTGTCTTCAGGGTAAGTCTCATTGAGTGAGTAACAATTGACCAAAGACAGGTAAGAAGTTGGTTATATGAATGGCAGAGTAATAGCCATTTAAAGAGTTTAAGGGTGGGGGTGTGTGTCCATGTGTCCAGAGTTGAATCAGGAAAGAGAAGAGAAGTGGAAGATACGTCAAGGAGTAAATGGCAGGGTTATGTGAGATTTTTAAGGAAATCAATTATTCTCAGTGAAATGAGGAGCTCTTTCAGGTTTTGGGGTTGAGAGGTGACATGATGTAACTGATGGCAGGATCACTCTGGCTGCTGTGTTGAGTGTATACTAAATGGGGCAGGAGTGAAAGAAAGGAGACCCATTAGAGAGATATTGCAGAAAGCTGAGAAAGAGCCTGTAGCTGGTACCAGAGTGTAGAGAAGATGGCAAGAAATACTCAGATTCTGAATATGTTTGAAGACCATGCCAAAATGATTTGCCAACAGATTGAATGGAGTATAAGAGAGAAATTGAGAAGAAAAGGCATCTCCAAATTTTGGACTGAGCTTTAGGAGGGAAAGACTGTAGGAAGATAAATTTAAGAGTAAGGTCTGGAATTCATCTTTGGATGTGCTAGTTTGAGATTTCTGTTGGGTGTCCAAGTGGAAGTGTAGAGTAGCCACCACTTGAGCAGGCTGTGGAGGAAACAGTGTTGTCAGCAGACAGTTGTGCTTTCAGAGAGTTTCAGAGAAGTACTGAAGGATACAAGCAATTATGCTAATAACGGTCCATTAATTTCAGACAGTAAGGTGGATGGGTTCGCAAACTAGAGAATACGCCAATCCCTACGGGGGTAAAGTCCAGAAGATAAGGTGTAAACTGAGTCATTCCTGTCTCCTTTTGGGGAAGAAATCGACTTACTCAAAGGAGGTATTGATGAGTTTAGGGAGGGTAATCAAATAATGGATTGCCCATTTTTGGGTACCCTGGGAGACTGAAGAAGGCACTATTCATAATTCCTGGGATAAGAAGCCTAACGTGAAACCACCGCAGGAAAGCTGGGACCCATGTTCATCCTAGGTTAAGAACATCTGGGAAAGTCAGGTTTTCCCTGCATGCATTGTCCCCTCTTGGCCCCTTTGATGGAAGTAAATGGTCTTAGGAGTAGTGGTCTTGGTCTCAGGATGCAAGGTCCACTCTTAATCTGTGTTGAGGGTACAGCAGATTTATTAAAAGGTTCCCCTTTCATCCGTGCTGCTTCAATTGAGGAAACCTGGCTTTAATCCAGTGCGTGTTGCCAAGTACTGATCTCTGTCTGGCAGGACTGCTTGGAGAAAACCTGACTCCCTCTTGAAGATGATGGATGAAGTTGAGGACATCTGGAAAATATATTCTGCTCAGCTTGGGTCTCTTCTGGATCCCTGTGCATATAAGGAGGAAGACCTTGGGGAAACATGGTCTTACTCCCAGAGTGTAGGTTCCCAGGGAATAGGTGTTTATATTAGACTTTTTGCATATTAGTGTACACTATTCTTTATAATCTACTTCAGCCTAAACTAAGTTATTCAGGGCTTTCCTGGTGGCGCAGTGGTTAAGGATTCACCTGCCAATGCAGGGGACACGGGTTCGAGCCTTGGTCAGGGCAGATCCCACATGCCGCGGAGCAACTAAGCCTGTGAGCCACAACTACTGAGCCTGTGCTCTAGAGTCTGCGAGCCACAACTCCTGAAGCCTGGGCACCTAGAGCCCGTGCTCCGCAACAAGAGAAGCCACCGCAATGAGAAGCCCGTGTACCGCAACTAGA
The DNA here is from genome assembly GCF_963924675.1 of Phocoena phocoena. Taxonomy (NCBI): domain Eukaryota; kingdom Metazoa; phylum Chordata; class Mammalia; order Artiodactyla; family Phocoenidae; genus Phocoena; species Phocoena phocoena. Next base: position 133,374,897 of record NC_089223.1, read on the forward strand.
GAAAAGCCCGCACGCAGCAACGAAGACCCAGTGCAGCCAAAAGCAAATAAATAAAATAAATAAATTTATAAGAAAAAAAATAAATTAAAAATAAACTAAGTTATTCAAAGCATACACTAAGTTCTTAATTTCAATGACTACATATCTTATTTCCAGACATTCCATTAGATACTTTTTCCAAATTTTTTTTCATAATGGGCTTTCTTTTAATTATATTTTGTATCTCTTCTTTCATATCTGTCATCATTTAAAAACATACAGTTTATGATCCCTTTCAAGTTGTTCCATCATCTCAAGTTCTTGGGATGGGTGCCATTCCTTCTATTTATTTAGTCTGCCACTCACTTTCTTTAGAGTAAATGGATTCCATGTTTTCTTAATGTTTTTTACTTTTAGCTCATTAGCAGCTAGTTTTTGTGTAAATGTGTGTTTGAGAGGTAAGGGGCATATCAGGTCTGACAAGGATTAGTTGTTGTTTCCTTCTGATTTCTTTGGGGATTCACACGAAACCTGAGATGAGGAATTTTCCTTGAAAAGAGAAATAGCTTACATTTGTTTTTACCGGGTATCTCAGAGGTTCGGTTCCAAACCAGGCTTGATCTCGTTTCCTTGGTGGTGTTAATTTTTAGGCTTGGGATTCCATCAAGATACTGTACATTCTGAACCCATAATATTGTGTAGTTCAGACTTGTGTTTTTAGTTATTTATATCTCCAGCCCAGAGGGTGAAGACACACTTCCCGGCCAATGCCTTGAGCCAGGGAGCAGTGGCTTGCTTTTTCTTTATTCATGACACACTCTTGGGCTACTTCTTCCAGTATCCTGGATGAACACGAGAATTTCAATTCCAGTTGCTCATCTTTTATGGGCTTATGGTCAATTCTATAGTCCTTGTGTTGGCATTTAAAGTTTTGTCTTCAATGGCTGGTCCATTCTCCCCATGGGTTCCTGTACCACCTTCTCTACCTATGATTTCCCTCCTTATTTCAGGCACTAGGGAATTCCTTTATTTTATCTGTAGAGCTTTATATTTAATCATTTTGTAATATTTTGGAGCACAGATATAGTTGTATTGAGAAAGTAGAAAGTAGCTCAGTCTACCAACTTCATGGAACTGGATTTTCCCTCACTTCTTTTTTCATTTTTTATTTTATTTCCCTTTTTGGATGTAGGTGGGAAAGAATTATTTGTTTAACTATATTAAACTTAATATAAGCCTGCTCTGTCATTCTTAATAATTTTTTACCTACTTTGTATTCCTCCATTTTTATTAATATAGTTTCAGTGATTTCTAAACCCTTGAAGACTGATCCTACGTGCAAGTGTTTTCAAGATAATATTTTTGAACAAAGTAAATATTTCCACTGTGGGAAACACCAACATAATAATCTCATTATTTGATAATTACATAAACATTCAATAAATCCCTATGTGAAACCTAATTAGAGCACTTATTTTCTAATTTCTCAACAAGTATACCTTTCCAGCAATTGCATTTTAGTAGACATTAGAGGAAATGAACCATTGTTTAAAACCACTCAGAATCTAAAAAAATTGTTAAATAACAGATGCTTATGGGGAAAATTATTGTATTATTAAGTATGCTGACAAAATACTTAATCCGTTCCTTATTGAATTATATCAATTCAATTTACTAACTACATTAATATTAGCACCCTGTGTAAAAATAGATGTAATGCAAAACAATGTTAAATCTTATCAAAACTAAATTGTAAAGATACAAAGCTTCATCAGAAAGATAATTATCTGTGTAATAGACAGCATGAAAATTATGTGCTTTGGGTAATTTTAAATTCCTATTAATAATTGATTTGTTCAAGTCATCTGATTTTGAAAAAAACAGAATACATTAAAAACTTTATCTCATCAGTTGGAGTGGATTACAAAAATATTTGGCAGATTCTATTTTTTGAACTCTCTGACAAATGGTGTAAAACCGAACTAAAGCCTTTTAATACTTTTTTTCCTGATTATTAAGGTTATAGTCAGAAATCAGTACAATAAAGTAGAAAGGAAGAAAATATTGCAAGCCAGAATGTATGAGAAAATAGCATAAGGTGAAGGAAAAATATAGTATTTTAAAAACTTATTTGAATATGACATAAAATTTTAAAAGACTATAATTTCAAACAGCACATGTGAAAAATGAAATACTGTACAATCAATGAAGTTACTCCAATTTGAGAGTAATATGATGTGTGTAAATCTATTTATAAGAACTATCCGGGCTTCCCTGGTGGCGCAGTGGTTGAGAGTCCACCTGCCAACGCAGGGGATGCGGGTTCGTGTCCCGGTCTGGGAAGATCCCACATGCCGCGGAGCGGCTGGGCCCATGAGCCATGGCCGCTGAGCCTGCGCGTCCGGAGCCTGTGCCCTGCAACGGAGGAGGCCACAACAGTGAGAGGCCCGTGCACCGCAAAAAAAAAAAAAAAAAAAAAAAAGAACTATCCATGGTTCTTATAAATGATGATAATCATCAACATCATTATTTTCCCTGTATAGTTATCATAGCCATTATCATCACCATTAACAGAGAGCCAAGAATATAGAGTAGACAGTTCACTGCCCTCATTTCCCAAGAACCCCTTTCAAATCCTGGTTCCACAAGCTTATTAATTACATGGTATTGGGTTACGTCCGTAAATTTTTTGTATTGTTTGCTTCTGAAAAAATAATATTAACAATAATACCTGGCTTACTAAACTCACAGTGTTACAAGAATCAATTTTAAAAATGCATCATAAAAGACATCCAAAGAATGGTATTATATGTTTTCATTATATGTATTTAAAAAAGAATAGAAATTGAGTCCCCTTTATATGCCTAGAACTGAATTTTATGCTAAAACAACTTCAGAGCATAAATACCCTCATTTTACCCAATATAATCTATCTAAAATATACCACTTACTATTTAAACATTTACAGTCTTCTTGTTACAAATATAAAGCAAGCTCAGTTGGCACAGGTATCGTTTCATCACTCTATGTGAAGCCATTGTTTAGACAAAGATATGTTACTTGCTTCATTTGTAACAGTAAACTTTTTATATCTATGCTTATTTGTCTGACTTACCTCCAGCTGAAGTATTCATTGTGTACCTTTCTCAGGACGTGTTCATGGTTGGCACGATTTCTAAGTCATTACATATATAGTGATTGATTTCTGTTGACACCGCACACGACGTGCTGTGCGATATTTGTGTGTATGTGTTCATTGAAGGACTGTATGACCAACAATAATGAGAAATAGTGGAGGGTTACTTCTGTTTACTTCAAGTCTTGGTTACTTTTAGTTGGATTGTTGCTGCTTACATCTCTGTTTTCCATCACAAAGAACTCTCTAGGGCTGTACTGACACATATGTGTGTCTATTTAAATGAAAATTAATTAGATTTAGATGACACTCAAAATTTAGTTCCCAATCACACTAGCCCCATTTTAAGTGCTCAATAACCACATATGGCTAGAGACTACCATTATTGGGTAGCATAGATGTCGAATATTTTCAACATAATGAGAAGACCCATTGAACAACATTACTCTAAACTGTCTAGATTTGTCCAAAGATTCCTCACAGCCACAAATTCAGAATTCCGCCCAAGTCATTGGATTTTACTTTTACAAAGTTTAGACCCTTTAACTTTTTCTAGGCATCCTCGTAAGCCTCTACAGTGATTTGAGTGTCTTTCTCCAAGTTCTTACTGGTGAACCAATGACGTTTTTGGTTCACTGGTTGTTCTTCTCATCCGTAGTTCATTCATTGACCATTCAATTTTTCATCAAACACCTACCTTGGAATTAAAGGTACTGAGTAACAAAATGTAAATTGCTGGGGATTTTCAAGATACGAGGTTAGCGGAGACACAATCTTTAACCAACATAAAACTATATGGGGTAAATCCTAAATTTGTAAGTACTGAGAGGCCAATTTTGATTCATTATATTATAAAATTGTACTGCTTCAATTCACCGTGATCATCTATACGGTGTCTTCATCTTGCAGGGTTTTTTTTTCTTAATAAAACTTAAATTAGTTTATTTCTGATTTTTTTATACTTGTCTGTGCTTACAAAATATACTTTCGAGTGAGGTTCGTTAAATTTAACTTCACTGATGGATAGATACTACTGCCAAAAATCAAGGAAATATTTTTCCCCCTGGAAGAACCAGACAGTACATATCGTGATGCTTTGAGTAAAGAGTAATTTTCAACACAATTTTAGAGAAGCTGCAGTATAAAAGCAAGTGTACTTTCAACCACAGAAGCACACTATAACTGAATTCCCGCACAGCCAAACAAATAGAATAAAAATAAAAGTTTTCATCTAGCCGGTTATTTGGCACAGTTCAGACAAAGGAATAAAATTATTTATTTATATCTTACTGAACTCAGTGAAGTCATTTGCGTGAAGTTAGCCTGTTTCATCCTGAAATGAAGTGAGAGTAAATGGGAAGCGCTCAGTTTCTTAATATCACATATTTACTACATGGAGAGATTGTGGCTCTGAAGGTTTGGTAAATGCCAAATTACAGATGTAGTGATCACACCAGACCAAGCATGTTGATGGCCTAACCACAAATGTCAATGGAATTGGATCAGGAAGGAGAAAATGACAACTAGACCTTTGAACTGATTAAGGAGAAATCATTCAAAGGAAGCCAAACATAATATTTACACTAGAGCAGCGGTCTGCTGTTTCAGAGAACAAATGGTAAATAGCAATAAAAAAAAGAACTAAACATTTCTCTCTGTCTCCCTATTGGGACCCCCTCTCTTTCTCCCTTCCAAGCTATTCTTTTTACTTTCAGAGTCAGAAGGTGAATACATAGCTGAGAATGGGTTGATTGCCCCAGGGCAGTTTGCATATTCCCATAAAGATCATAAATTAGAGGCCCCAGGGTGGGCATAAGAGAAACTAGAGTTTTGAGCACTAAAGGAAAATGCTATAGATAGAGGTGGTATGTTTCGACAGGTAGTAGGTTAGAACACGTGAAGTATCTTGAGTGAAGCGTGCAGATCAAGAATTTGGAAGCACAGGGAAATGCCTGTCAGTTTTATAAATTGATCCTTGCCTTAATGTTTTTATTTCTTATTCTCTGACAATAAAACTTGTTTTTAACTATACAAAATAACCAGGGTATAAAGATGTACATTTTATACACAGGAAAAAATACTGTTGGGTTTCAATGTAACAGATGTTCCCAAGCTTTCTTCAGAAAAGGAATATCCACCTGAATAATAATCGTGGGTCTTTACAGAAGATTACGTATCACTGAGGGATAACAGCTGCACTAGAAAAACACGCTGTTTCTCCATGTACATGCTATTGGCATTTAGGCCACAACAGTTCTTCATTTTGTGGGATCACCCCACGCATTGCAGGATATTTGACATCCCTACCGCTAAATGGCAACAGTGTTCCATAGTCATTCGAGGACCAAAAAATGCCCCTTCTCAACACATATACGGAGTTTCCAAATACCCGCTAGGGTAAGAATGTCGTGGGTTTCACCTCCGTTAAATACAACTAAGAAGGACTGCAGAAGAAGATGGACTTCTAACTCCCTGAGGGTATGAGGGTATTAAGAGAGGTGTGAGAGAGTGAACTTAAAGGTGTTAATAGACAATGAACAAGGAACAGATCATTATTCTAGATCAGTGTTCTTTGAGTCATTTCTCCTCTGTGATTTCTTCGCTCACCTGTTGTTCCTGTGGTTGCTTTTTGGTTTTACTTATCTGTTTATCTATCTATTATCTATCTATCTATCATCTATCTATCTAGTGGCTTAGTTAGATATTTGGTTACAAAAAACACACTTGTTGCAGTCAAAGAGAACTTTTTGGGAAGCAAAATTAAAACAAAGTGGGTGTATACAGTGAAGGTTACAATCCTCCCTTGCCACCCCTCCTGTTCTACCCTGCAGCAACATTTTCTTTACTTGATTTTAAATAACGTTTCTAAGAATTATGAGTCTGTATCTTAAACTTATTTCAAGCTTTACTTCTCTGTGAGAGGCTAAATCTTTCTACGTGGAAAGTTCAAAAGATGTTGTTGGCTCTGTAGCTAGAGTCATATGTTTCCATAGCTAGATAGGGAAAGTAGCATTTCAAGGGGCTAACGAGGTCATTTATTATGATACTGCCTTCTCCTCCTCCTGGGGCCTTCTGACCTCAAACCTGACCTATCAGTTGGAGAAAATTGTGTTGTGCAGGTACAGTCCAATCCAATACAGCAAGCATTTTATTGAATTCCCTAGATTTTGTGGTAGTCCTATGCAAGATTGTGTAAGGGCATGAATGACAGCTCTCAAAATGCTCGGTGTTCGGGTGAAAGGACTAACAGTAATGAAACATGACAAGTGCTATAACTGTAGGACTGCTGCTGTCACCCCCATCCTAATCAATTCTGTTTTAGCCCAAGTGTCATCTTGTGAAGGCTCTACAGTTCCACTGGGTAATCTGATTCCAATGATAGAGGCTGGCAGCTCAAGGGACTCTTAGAGATCAATAATTCTTAATAACTCCTTTTATAATTGGAGAGAATATGATCCAAAGTGCTAATGACCTGTACTCATTCCCTCAGTGAGCTTACCCATGATAAACGCTTACGAAAGAGGGTTAAAGGGCATCTAAGCATCTCATGTGCATTGTACAATGGCTTTCTGAAGATCAGGTGTTCAATTTGTTTTTGTTTTTCTTTTTGATTTTCTGTAAGGATGATTGGTCTCGGTGAGATAAGGAGAAATGCAGAGAATTATTTGGCGTGAAAGTGAAGTGAAACAATGATTTAAGGAGATTATTTAGAAAGGACATCTTTGTGCTGTATCTGCATTTTGTCTTTTTATGGGCCCAGTTTATCTAATTCATTCTTTTTCCCCAAAGGTCTTCAATATCAAAGTTATCATTTTTTTTTTTGTGAAGAAATTTTATTGAACATTTTATAAAAATCCATAAGTCTCAGATATGTATTATGCTGTGTACCTGATATCCTTACTTCATTAAAAAATATAATCTGCATGTTAAAATTAAGGACTATTGATCTTTAGGAAAAAAATGAAGCCATTTACACACTTATCCTCAACTCATTGATTATATAGATGACTACGTTTCATACAGATGAATAGACTTATTTCATTTTCTCCCAAACAATAGCCTTCTCCTTAACACACTAAATGAGATGCTGTGTACAATAGTGTACTTTCATTAAAATAAATTACTTTCTGCTAAAAGGTCCCCTAGTAAAAAATCTAGACAACATGACCCGCTGTCTAGGTTCCTTTTCATTTTAAAACAAACATTATCATGAAAAATGGGTGAGTGCATATTTTCACTCAAAGAAATATTACTTAGCAAAATCTTGAAGTTCTACATGGTCTTCTGTTTTGCATAGCTTTGGCATCTTAGCCATCTTATTCCTTCTAACCTGCAAGTGGCAAACATGGAAATCATTTTCTACATCCTTAGGCATCTATACTGTTCTTGTTCATGGAATGTCTCCGAGACTCTTTGGGGAAAATAAAACATTTTCTCAAATATGATTAAACAGTTGTATACCTCATTGATTTGGGGTTATAGTAACAGACGTATCTCCTAATAGCACTTAGTGCTTGTTAAATACAAGTTGATGATGCTGATTGTTATAGGCTGCAGTCGGGATTGAGCTCTGTCTTGGTTACACTGCTTGCCTATGCGCACTGTGGGGAATGTTTACACCCTATAGATAGGCCAGAAATACGAGTAAGCGTTGATTTACATGGCACACATGTACAAAAAGTACAGTGATGCAGAAGATTTTTTACTGGTGATCATAACTCAATGTGCTAGACCATCAGTACGCTAACATTTTGACTCCAAAACTTTAGAGTTAGTGAGTAGCGGCAGTATGTCCAGGCTTATATCTGAGTGAAAAGTTGTTAATGGTTAATGAGGTGTCTTTCAAGGATCATAAATCTTTATTTTTCATTGCTGGCACATGCTAAAGTGGTACTGAAAAATGCATTTTGATTTAGCTTTTTAAAAAAAATAAAATAAAAAGCATAGTCAAAGTTTCAGTTTGGAGATAGTGACTCCAATAAGCCCCTCACACAACTATCTGAGCAGATAACCTTGGTTGTATTTTCATGACGTTATAAAAACAGTCAAACAGGAACTTGCTCACTTACCTCCATTAAATCTCCCAGCTCATTTGCATTTGTATACTTTCTGCTTCCCTCCGGTTACAACTGCAGGAAATGTTATTACTCCCATCAAATACTCACCTCTCTAGCTCTGGATGCCGTCCGCTCTCCCTTCTCAAGCATTTTGCTACTTGATCAACCCCTCTTTCTTGCAAGATTGGTTTCTCTTTCTCCTGTTGACCATTTCAATTAACATAGAGACATGCATTAAAGCTCTGATTTTCAGAAAAAAATAGTAAAAAAGTGTCCTTTCATCTCACTCTTCCTATCTACTGCTACGTTTCTCTGATCCTCTTCCCAGTAAAACCACTTGAAAAAATTGTCTTCAATCACATCTTCACTTCCTCTTCATCTTCCACTTTTCTCCTAAAATCGTTTCAAACTATCTCCACATTCCATACTTCATGGACACTGCTATTATTGTAGTAGCTTTGCCAAATTTAATGAGCACTTGTTTGAGTTTATATTTCTTTCTCTTTCAACAGCATTCAACACAGTTGACAAGTCGTAAAACATTTTCTTCTTCTGACTTCAGTCCTACTATTTTCCTGGGTTTTTTTTTTTCTCCCATTTTGCCTTGTGTTTGTCAAATTTCAGTGCTGCTTTCTCCTATTCCTATTGGACATGAAAGTGTTTGAAATGCCTTAGGGCTCAGTTCTAAGCCCCTTTCTCTGCTTCAAGTAAATTTTTTTCTCTCTAGATAATAAATCTCATCGAGAGCGGAGGCTTTAAATAATATCTATGTAATCCAAAATCTATTTCTCTATTACTGAAATCTGTAGACTCATTTCCAAGCGGTTCGTTCAGTTCTCTGCCTTGCAAGAGAATTGCTGGTTAGTGAAACTAACCCTCATAAATTTAACAGGCCCAAACAAAATACTTGTTGTTTCTCCACAGCCTGCTCCTGTGCTTTCTTGTTTGTATCAGTAGATGCCACCTCCATGTACCCAGATGCTTAAGCCAACACCAAAGAAACATTCTTGATTCCTCTCTTTCTGTCACAGTAGCATCCAATCCACTAGCAAATCCTGTGACATAACTTTCAAAACGTATTCTGAAAATATAGTCCCCTTCGTTTAATTCTCTACTGAGAAGATGGAGTAGTCTTTTAAGAGCTTAAACCAGATTATATAGCCATACAGAACTTCACTCCAGTGACTTCTTATAATCACATAGAATCTTGAAGTCACGCTTAGAGTCTTTACATTCACTTAAGATACATTTCTGAGTCTATTAGAATCCCAATCTGGTACCTTTACTTTACATCTCTTTGCTCTCTCTGCTCCAACCATGTTGACACTCCTTCTGCTTCTCATTTGTATCTTAGCACATTGCAGAAACTTTCTCCTTTGCACAGAATACTATTCCATCTTCCTGGAATACTCTTCTCCTTAATCTTGGAATATCTGGATCTTTCTTAAAATTCAAGCCCAGAGCTGTAGTGTTGCTTTTACAGGCCATCCACAGTAGCCATATTCAAGTCTTAGCTCAGATTTCATCCATGGAGAAAGGTTTTCTTATCACTAAATCTAAAACAAAACAAAAATGAAAAAACAGCACAACAAAACTCAGAGTAATTTGTGGAATTTGGAGAGGGAGAAGTGTGAATAAATGTGTTCCAACTGCTATTTTTACTTGGAAGTCTCTGTTAATATTTTAAAAGTTATTTGTAAAATTAGTGATCCATCTCTCCCTGAGAATAAACTCTACAAAATCATAAAAGTTGGCAATCATGTCAACTACTCTAATTTCGGCCAGGCAGATAACAAGTACATAAAGACATGTTTATTGGACAATAGAAAATGAATCGATTAAGTGGAAAGAGCGTGTGATTTGAAATCAAAGGATTTGATTCAAAGGATTTGAAAAGAGACATTATATAGCTCGTATTATTAGGGCAGAAATATCAAGCAAAGTGCATAGGACTTCCAGGTATAACTGGCAACGTGGACGCTTCCTACCAAAATGATAGTAGTCCAGTTTTATTTCACTCATAGAAATGAGGATGGAAAGAGAATGGAAGGAAAGATGGGAAAAAAGGATATAACAAAGACCTCAAAGGACTCAAGGTCTAAACTTTAGGTCTAAACTAAATTCTAAGCTGAGAGTGGGAAAAACCAAGAGCTAACCTGATGAACAATTCAGAATTCCCAAAAGGCTCAAAAATTGGTGGCACCACTACCCTAGAATGGGGTTATGGAGAGAAGCAAAAGCTACGATGAAAGTTAAGTTTGAAAGTTCGCGTAAAATTAAGCTACTTTCTCAGATACCCTTCCAATAGCAACTGTCCTTCGTAAGTGTAATCATACAAAGACTATGAAAGGAATATGAAAGTTGGAACCTCAAATAAGCAAAGAGGTAAATAGAATTTGGGATAAAAAGACTATGTTGAAAGATTAAAACTTGAAAAGGGAAAACAATATACTCAGAGGGATATGAGAACATATTGAATATGATAAAAAAATAGGATATTATTTTTTAAAAAGAGGGGAAAGTTCTTAGAAATTAAAACTATAAGAAGAGTCTTCAGATCTCAAGTTGCACCCCTGCATTCCCCTGGTAAATTTCATTTTCATTCTCAGAAATAATGCTTTCACACTTTCCCTTCTCTCTTCAAGCCTCTTACACGCCTTCTCTTCCCCCATCCTCAACTCTTGACCTGACCTCATATTTCAATGGAGAATACGAAAACAAATGATAGTGTCCTCAGCTTCTCAAATCTTCAACCCACATCTGTACCCATGCCCTCTGCTTCTCTCTTGGTGCAATGTTTGAGGTGGCCCTTCCCCTGTCAGCATCAAATCCCTCACTGACATCCTGGATCTCACCTTCTCCTGCCCATTCAAAAATCCTTCTTGGGTAACTCTCTCCTCTATCTGTTGGATCATCAGCTTCTCCCTCTATACTGGATCTGTCCTACCAGTGGACAGGCATGCCTCAACATCTGCCATCTTAAAATGATAGCTCTCTTTGATCTCTCATCTTTCTCCACCTATCACCCCACTGCTTATCTCTTCTTCTTGATCAAATTGTCTATGGCGTCAGCCTCTGCAACCCTCCCTCCTATATATTCCCCTTTACCTTCTTCAGCTAAGTGTTGAAATCTCACTCCACTGTTGAAACCACTCTTGTCGAAATCACCAGGGACCCCCAGTGTTACCAAACCAATGGTTTCCTTCTGTCTTCATCGTACTGCTCTTAAGAGTCCTTACCAGTTCAACTGAGCCGACCACACTTTCCTTCCTAAACCCTTTCTTGGCCTAGATTTCATGGTCACTCATAATTAGTTCTCTTCTTACCCCTCAGGCTCAGTGTCCTTGGTTATTCCTATTCCTCTCTTGATTTCTCAGTGTTCATGTGCCCCAAGGGCTCAGTCCTAGGACCTCCTGACTTTTCTTTCTACATCCCCAGAAATATCATCCAATTTCAGGCAGTGAACATCACCTATACCCCAAATGAACCCTACATTTGTTTTGTTTCAGTCCTGATCTCCATCTTGGGTTTCCCACTCATATAACATAGTGCCTTCTCAGCATAGCACCATGATTTCTAGCGAGGAACTGCAGCAATGGTTGGTATATATATCAATATGTATATTGATATATACTGAATCATATCTGTTACAATTGGAAAAGAGGCCCTTCTTATTAGCAGGTTGCTATGAGAATATCACCTGTTAATTATTTTAATATCACTCGACATCTCAAATTTAATATGTCAAAAACCACACTCTTTACTTTCAAAACTGTTTCTCCTTCAGTCTCTGCATCTCAGTGAAATCACACCACCATAACCCAGTTGCTCAACCCCTAAAGCCTGCTTATTCCCACGCTTTCTCTTACCCTGCTCTCCCTACTGTCACTCACACATAGTGTATCACCAAATCCTGTTGACTCTACTTCCAAACTCCACTACTGCAACAGCATCTCTCAAATCCTTCTTATTACACTTAAAATCTAAATCTCTTATTGCAACTTCAAATCGCAGCATAATTCAGGTCCTGCTCTCCTTTGAATTCATTCTATCCCTTTCTGTCTTCATACCTGCACTCACTTCCCTCCAGACATAATGACTGCATTTCAAATGTATCATTTTTCTTAGAAAAGTTTGAGCAAGTCTGAATTTTCCCCTAAAAGCAGCTTATATTTTGTTGTTTTTTTCACTGTTACTCTTGTTGCCTACAACTTAGAGGAATGATTGCCTTTGAGGTCTCATAAAATTAGGGCATATCCTGGAGTTGATAAATCCATGTGGATTTAATCTGAAATGTACCACACCCTTTCACACTGTGGATTCAACCCTTTCTTAATTTCAGGAACACTCTCTTAAATTATATCTCTGGATATTTTACTTCTCCATTTCCTTTTTCCTCGTCTTCCGGGTAACAAACTATGCGCACCCTGTCTCTCCTTTGGCTTCCATATCAATAACTTTCTCTTTAATTCTTTTTACAATGATTTGTGTTGTCTGTTTTTCAAATATATTCTCTCTGTTGCTGCTCTATCTTCATTCATATCATTTTTTCTACTTTCCGTAGTCAATACGACCTCATTTTTAAAAAATAGAACTTTATTGGAGTATAATTGCTTCACAGTGCTGTGTTAGTTTCTGTTGTACAACGAAGTGAATCAGCCATATGCATACATATATCCCCATATCCCCTCCCTCTTGAGCCTCCCTCCCACCCTCCCTATGCCACCCCTCTAGGTGGTCACAAAGCTCCGAGCTGATCTCCCTGTGCTATGCAGCTGCTTCCCACTAGCTATCTATTTTACATTTGGTAGTGTATGTATGTCCATGCCAGTCTCTCACTTCGTCCCAGCTTAACCTTCCCCCTCCCTGTATCCTCAAGTCCGTTCTCTATGTCCACATCTTTATTCCTGCCCTACAACTAGGTTCTTCAGTACCAGTTTTTTCTTTTTTTTTAGATTCCATATATATGTGTTAGCATACGGTATTTGTTTTTCTCTTTCTGACTTACTTCACTCTGTATGACAGACTCTAGGTCCATCCACCTCACTACAAATAACTCAATTTCGTTTCTTTTTATGGCTGAGTAATATTCCATTGTATATATGTGCCACATCTTCTTTATCCATTCATCTGTCAGTGGACATTTAGTTTGCTTCCATGTCCTGGCTATTGTAAATAGAGCTGCAATGAACATTGTGGTACATGACTCTTTTGGAATTATGGTTCTCAGTGTATATGCCCAGTAGTGGGATTGCTGGGTCATATGGTAGTTCTATTTTTAGTTTTTTAAGGAACCTCCATACTGTTACCCATAGTGGTTGTATCTTACATTCCCAACAACAGTGCATGAGGGTTCCTTTTTCACCACACCCTTTCCAGCATTTATTGTTTCTAGATTTTTTGATAATGGCCATTCTGACAGGTGTGTGGTGATACCTCATTGTAGTTTTGATTTGCATTTCTCTAATAATTAGTGATGCTGAGCATCTTTTCATGTGCCTCTTGGTCATCTGTATGAATTCTTTGGTGACATGTCTATTTAGGTCTTCTGCCCATTTTTTAATTGAATTTTTTGTTTTTTTGATATTGAGCTCCATGAGCTGTTCGTATATTTTGGAGACTAATCCTTTGTCTGTTGTTTCATTTCCAAATATTTTCTCCCATTCTGAGGGTTGTCTTTTCATCTTGTTTATGGTTTCCTTTGCTGTGCAAAAGCTTTGAAGTTTCATTAGGTCCCATTTGTTTATTTTTGTTTTTATTTCCATTACTCTAGGAGGTGGGCCAAAAAAGATCTTGCTGTGGTTTATGTCAATGAGTGTTTTTCCTATGTTTTCCTCTAAGAGTTTTATAGTCTCTGGCCTTACATTTAGGTCTTAATCCATTTTGAGTTTATTTTTGTATATGGTGTTAGGGAGTGTTCTAATTTCATTCTTTTACATGTAGCTATCCAGTTTTCCCAGCACCACTTATTAAAGAGACTGTCTTTTCTTCATTGTATGTTCTTGCCTCCTTTGTCATAAATTAGGTGACCGTATGTACATGGCTTTGTCTCTGGGCTTTCTATCCTGTACCATTGATCTATATCTCTGTTTTTGTGCCAGTACCAAACTGTCTTGATTACTGTATCTTTGTGGTGAAGTTTGAAGTTGGGAAGCCAGATTCCTCCAGCTCCATTTTTCTCAAGATTACTTTGGCCATTCGAGGTCTCTTGTGTTTCCATACGATTTCTAAAATTTTTTGTTCTAATTCTGTGAAGAATGCCATTGGTAGTTTTTTGTTTGTTTTTTGCGGTACGCGGGCCTCTCACCGCTGCAGCCTCCCCCGCTGCGGAGTACAGGCTCCAGACGCACAGGCTCAGCAGCCACGGCTCACGGGCCCAGCCGCCCCGCAGCATGCGGGACCCTCCCGGATCGGGGCACGAACCCGCGCCCCCTGCATCGGCAGGTGGACTCCCAACCACTGTGCCACCAAGGAAGCCCTCCATTGGTAGTTTGATAGGGATTGCATTGAATCTGTAGATTGCTTTGGGTAGTATAGTTATTTTCACAATTTTGATTTTTCCAATCAAAGAGCATGCTATATTTCTCTATCTGTTTATGTCATCTTTGAATTCTTTCATCAGCGTTTTATAGTTTGCTGAGTACAAGTCTTTCGCCTCCTTATATTGGTTTATTTCTAGGTATTTTATTCTTTTTGTTGTGATGGTAAATGGGATTGTTTCCTTAATTTCTGTTTCTGATTTTTCGTTGTTAGTGTATAGGAATGCCAGAGATTTCTGTTCATTAATTTTATATCCTACAACCTTACCAAATTCACTGATTAGTTCTAGTAGTTTTCTGGTGGCATCTTTAGGGTTTTCTATGTATAGTATCATGTCATCTGCAAACAGTGACAGTTTTACTTCTTCTTTTCCAATTTATATTTCTTTTATGTCTTTTTCTTCTCTGATTGCTGTGGCTAGGACTTCCAAAACTATGTTGAATAACAGTGGTGAGAGTGGACGTCCTTGTCCTGTTCCTGATCTTAATGGAAAGGCTTTCAGTTTTTCACCATTGAGTATGATGTTTGTTGTGGGTTTGTCATATATGGCCTTTATTATGTTGAGGTAGGTTCCCTCTATGCTTATTTTCTGGAAAGTTTTTATCATAACTCTGTGTTGAATTTTGTCGAAAGCTTTTTCTGCATCTATTGAGATGATCATATGGTTTTTATTCCTTAATTTGTTAATATGGTGTATCACATTGATTGACTTGCATATATTGAAGAATCCTTGCATCTGTGGGATAAATCCCACTTGATCATGGTGTATGATCTTTTTAATATGTTGTTGGATTCTATTTGTTAGTATTTTGTTCAGGATTTTTGCATCTATGTTCATCAGTGATGTTGGTCTATAATTTCCTTTTCTTGTGATATCTTTTTCTGAGTTTGGTATCAGGGTGATGGTGGCTTCATAGAATGAATTGGGGAGTGTTCCTCCCTCTGCAATTTTTGGAAGAGTTTGAGAAGGATTGGTGTTAGCTCTTCTCTAAACGTTTGATAGAATTCACCTGTGAAGCCTTCTGGTCCTGGACTTTCGTTTGTTGGAAGATTTTTAATCACAGTTTCCATTTCATTACTTGTGATTGGTCTGTTTATATTTTCTAATTCTTCCTGGTTCAGTCTTGGAAAATTGTACCTTTCCAAGGATTTGTCCCTTTCTTCCTGGTTGTCCATTTTATTGGCATATAGTTGTTTGTAGTAGTCTCTTATAATCTTTTGTATTTCTCCAGTGTCAGTTTTGATTTCTCCTTTTTCATTTCTAATTTTATTGACTGATGTCTTCTCCCTTTTTTTCTTGATGAGTCTGACTAAGGGTTTATCAATTTTGTTTATCTTCTCAAGGAACCAGCTTTTAGTTTTATGGATCTTTGCTATTGTTGTCTTCATTTCTATTTCATTTATTTCTGCTCTGATCTTTTTGATTTCTTTCCTTCTACTGACTTTGGGTTGACTTTGGGTTTTCTTTGTTCTTCTTTCTCTAGTTGGTTTAGGTGTAGGGTTAGATTGTTTATTTGAGATTTTTCTTGTTTCTTGGGATGAGAATGAATTGCTATAAACTTCCCTCTTAGAACTGCTTTTGCTGCATCCCATAGGTTTGGGGTCATTGTGTTTTCATTGTCATTTGTTTCTAAGTATTTTTAAAATTTATTCTTTGATTTCTGCAGCAATCTCTTGGTTATTTAGTAGCACACTGTTTAACCTCCATGTATTTGTAGTTTTTACAATTTTTTTCCTGTAATTGATTTCCAATCCCATAGCGTTGTGGTCAGAAAACGTACTTGATACGATTTCAATTTTCTTAAATTTTCCAAGGCTTGATTTGTAACCCAAGATGTGATCTATCCTGGAGAATATTCCATGTACACTTGTGAAGAAAGTGTATTCTGCCACTTTCGGATGGAATGTTCTATAAATATCAATTAAATCTACCTGGTCTATTGTGTCATTTAAACTTGTGTTTCCTTATTTATTTTCTGTTTGGATTAGCTGTCCATTGGTATAAGTGAGGTGTTAAAGTTCCCCACTATTATTGTGTTACTGCTGATTTCCCCTTTCATGTTTGTTGGCATTTGCCTTATGTATTAAGGTGCTCCTGTGTTGGGTGCATAAACATTTATAATTGTTATATCCTCTTCTTGGATTG
Source organism: Phocoena phocoena (assembly GCF_963924675.1). Taxonomy (NCBI): domain Eukaryota; kingdom Metazoa; phylum Chordata; class Mammalia; order Artiodactyla; family Phocoenidae; genus Phocoena; species Phocoena phocoena. The sequence continues at coordinate 133,391,755 of NC_089223.1, forward strand.
ATCCCTTGATCATTATGTAGTGCCCTTCCTTATCTCTTGTAACAGTCTTTATTTTAAAGTCTATTTTATCTGATACGAGTATTGCTACTCCAGCTTTCTTCTGGTTTGCATTTGCATGGAATATCTTTTTCCATCCCTTCACTTTCAATCTGTATGTGTCCCTAGGTCTGAAGTGGGTCTCTTATAGACAGCATATATATGGGTCTTGTTTTTGTATCCATTCAGCCAGTCTGTGTCTTATGGTTGGGGCATTTAATCCATTTACATTCAAGGTTACTATTGATATGTATGTTCCTATTACCATTTTCTTAATTGTTTTGGGTTTGTTTTTTGTGGGTCTTTTTCTTCTCTTGTGTTTCCCTAGAGAATGCTAGGGAAGTTTCTTTAGCATTTGTTGTAAAGCTGGTTTGCTGGTGCTGAATTTTCTTAGCTTTTGCTTTTCTGAAAAGCTTTTGATTTCTCCATCAAATCTGAATGAGATCCTTGCTGGGTAGAGTAATCTTGATTGTAGGTTTTTCTCTTTCATCACATTAAGTATATCCTGCCATTCCCTTCTGGCCTGCAGAGTTTCTGCTGAAAAATCAGCTGATAACCTTACGGGGATTCCTTTGTATGTCATTGATATTTCCCTTGCTGCTTTTAATATTTTTTTCTTTGAATTTAATTTTTGTTAGTTTGATTAATATGTGCCTTGGTGTGTTTCTCCTAGGGTTTATCCTGTATGGGACTCTCTGTGCTTTATGGACTTGGGTGACTATTTCCTTTCCCAGGTTAGGGAAGTTTTCGACTATAATCTCTTCAAATATTTTCTCAGACCCCTTCTTTTTCTCTTCTTCTTCTGGGACCCCTATAATTCAAATGTTGGTTTGTTTAGTGTTGACCCAGAGGTCTCTGAGATTGTCTCCAATTCTTTTCATTCTTTTTTCTTTATTTTGTTCCTCAGCAGTTATTTCCACCATTTTGTCTTCCAGCTCACTTATTCCTTCTTCTGCCTAAATTATTCTGTTATTGATTCCTTCTAGTGTATTTTTCATTTCAGTTATTGTATTGTTCATCTCTGTTTGTTCTTCTAGATCTTTGTTAAATATTTCTTGTCTTTTCTTAACCATGCCTCCATTCTATTTCCAAGATTCTCGATCATCTCTACTATCATTACGCTGAATTTTTTTTCAGGTAGATTGCCTATTTCCTCTTCGTTTATTTAGCCTTGTAGGTTTTTACCTTGCTCCTTCATCTGTGACATATATTTTTGTCATCTCATTCCCCCCCCCCTTTTTTTTTATGAGTGGGATTGTGTTCCTGTCTTACTGGTTGGCCTGAGGCTTCCAACACTGGAATTTGTAGACTTTTGGGTAGAGCCGGGTCTTGGTGCTGAGATGAGGTCCTCTGGGAGACCTCACTCTGATGAATATTCCCTCGGGTCCAAGGTTCTCTGTTAGTCAAGTGGTTCAGACTTGGAACTCACATCACAGGAGCTTCAGCCCAAGCCCACTTCGTTTGGGTGTTCTTCCCATCTCCTTGGGCATTGGGGTCCCCCACCAGCATCTGGCAGGCACCCTAGTTGTGGGGAGATGTGAACTCTGTGTCTTCCCACACCGCCATCTTCACTCTGCCCCATCGACCTCATTTTTTTGATAATTTAATTTTAATCCTTCTCTTACTTGAGTACCACCAACTAATTTTTCATCACCTTGTTGTCTTATTTCATCCTTAAGCCCTGTGTCTCCACCATAAGTTCCTGATTCATAGAGGCTGTGAGTATTATCCAGTTCTTTGAACTCATAGACAACTGTATGGCATGGTTTCTTCTGATCTGCAAAAACATTATTATGCTTTGAACTCTTCATCTTCCTTTTGTTTATCATGTGTCTTCCTTCCTTCCTTCCCTCTCACTTCCCTTCCTCCTCACATCCCTGCCTCTCTGTGTGTGGTTTGTTATTTAACCATCTTTAGTTCTCAAAGACCTGGGATGGCCAGTATCTTCTGCAGTGGCCCCTCTTCTGAGCCACACTCACAATCAGCTGGTTGCAAGGAAGGCAGCCCTTCATGTTTCCTTTCACAGCCCCTTTCCCTGATATTCTGTGGCTCAGGCAACTTTTCAGTACCTCCCACAGCCAGTACACTACCCCCAATTTATTTCAGACAGGGGGCTGTGGGATTAGCTCATAAAATCTGGATGTTCATCACATAGCACATGCTCTGCCACCTTGGTCTTTACTCAGCCCATCAGGCATCCTCTCTTGGATCTACCTTCCCCATGTCACCTCCTGGATGCACATCCCATGTGTTCTGTCAGATCCACACTTCCCACCTCATGTCGTATCTTAGATCAGCTGATCTAATGTTGTTTGTCAGATCCTCATGTCCCATGTCATATCCTGGATCAGTTGGTATGATGTCATCTGTCATCAGATCCCCACGTCCCAAGTAGTCCCCAGGATCTGCATGTCTGATGTCCTCCTGTAGTGAGTGGTCTTTGCCTATAGCCCATAAGGGTGGCACTTTGTCCTATGATCCAGCAGGTAACTGTGTTTCCATCCAAAAACACTAGACAGGGATTGGGATGAGAGGAGTTCACACACAGCAGGGACCTCCCATGCTCAGAGACGTGTAGTCCAAAGATGCTTTAAGATCTGTGGGGCCCTGACAAATCCATTTTTTATAGCAAAGACTTTTCCCTGTAAAATGTAAGCTCTATGCAACCTCCTGCTAAGACCTGCTTGAGATGCTCCACTGTGACTGTGTTGGACACCTCCTTCCTTACAGGATGTGACTTTGGTCAGGTCTCTGGCCTCTAGTCTCACCTAGAGTGGACATAGTATTGCCCTGACTCCCTCAGGAAGCCGTCCTGCTGTGTGGACCATAGTTGATGGTGGAGATGAATGAATTAAGGCAATGTAAGATGCTGGAACAAACACCTGTGTGTATGATGGTCAATAGGAAATCAGTTATGTACAGCTCATATAAAGTCCAAAATATGAACTGCTGATTGAAGGTTTGTCCCCTCCAAAAGTGACTCAGGTATCCAGGTCATTTCCATCTTGTGGCACCATCAGTTCCAATATTTGGCCTCCAAGGTCCAAGGTCAAGCTAGTGGAAGGTCAAGGCACAGTAGGAGGTTCATGAGCAGTTTTATGGGTGAGCTCTGGCAAGACAGGTATCTCTTCTGCTCACCTTTCCTGACCGCGATTCCATCACTTGGACTCACATAACACTTGAGACCTGGGGTGGTTGGGCTGGCAGTAGGTCTTGAAAGTCCAGGATGCATGTTTGGCTGCAGCAGGCAGTCCCTACCCCCAGGTATCCATGAGAATGATATGGATCAGGTGCAGTGCTGTGTGCAGGGTGAGCTTCTGTTGTGCCATAATGATTGGTCTGGGCTGTACTAAATGGAGTACATTTAGTACATTGCAGGGTCCCTGTTCTTTGTGCTTACACAGGGCTTAGGGACACCTGCTCATCCAAGCACCATTACTCTGGAATTACTCTTAGGTAAAGGAATGCAAAGCAAAGGAAAAGAAAGGGAAGGGAGGAGAAGAGAAAAGAGAAAGGAAAGGAAGGAAAAAGGAAAGAAAAGACAAGAGGGAAATGAAGGGAGGGAGGGAGGAGAGGAAAGAAAGAGAGTCTGATATATTTGAATGTTTGGAGGGGAGATTTATACTTTTGAAGAAGACTGGAGAATAATTTGATTATAGAAAACGAAAAAAAAAAAAAAGAGGCAAGTATTAACCTAAGGGAAATCAATAGGTTGCAAAGAAATACATAAATATAAAGGAAATATAATCATAATAAACCATTTGACATAGCTGAGCATAAAATATATTATGGTAATTTGTGAAATCATAGGCAAACACTGACTATTGATTGAAAGAAAAATTATTCCATCTCCATCTGGGAAAAGGAGAGGTATTTAGTTGTAGTGGGGGAAGGGGGTATGATAAAGATGCCCTCCTTGACCAAACTTCAGACAGGCTCCTTGAGTCCTCTTTTACACGAGGCCTCCTGCTTGACCCACATCTTCAGCCCGCCTAGCCCAATTCTAGCAAGAGTCCTGTTAAGTCAGTTTATCAAGAATTCCTCCCACCCTTGATAGCTGATCAAATTCCTCATCCCCACTCTTGACATCCAGTCACCCTGGCATGACTCAGCAAAAATCCTATTAAGTCAGTTTAGCAAGCATCTCCCTACCCTTGATGTTTCCTCTTAGTAATTTTCCATCCACTGACTCCCTCACTCTGCTCCTTGGCAACAAATCCCCAGATGTCTTTGCTGTGTTCAGAGTTCAGCCTGATCTCTCTGCCCTATTGTGAGAGGCTTGACACCTATTGCAATAGTCCTGAATAAAGTCTTCTTTATTGTGTTAATAAGTATCAAAATATGTTTTTCAACAGGTGCATATAAAAGAATAAATCCAAATCTTCCATAGGGGAAGGTAAGATGCCTAAGAAAAAGAATCCAAACATACCAGCATTAGCACGTTTTTAGACACATGGAGGTAAACATCAAATGAAAAAACTAAAGTTTTAAATGGTTGCTTTTGGAGGTGAGGGGATGTGGGGATTACTTTGGGAAAGGGGAAGCGATGCTACCCTTTTTTAACCATGTAGAAGTATTTGAAACTTCTGCATGTATAATTTTTAGTTTTTCTTTAATGCATACAGAACTGAACTGAAAAAGAAAATTTAACTATATGTGTTTATGCATACACATATATATTACAATCTGTGGATTTTTAATACTTGGATAGATCAAATCAAAATCATTTTTTACCATATATTAAATTCTTAATTACTAAATAATTAAGGTGAGATTTAATGAGTAGTTAGGGCTATTTTCAGAATAGATGTCATAAAAGCTGTGTGCTTTTCAGTTTGGTCCAGAAGATCAGGAGCTGAATTGACCCAACACTTCTAGCCTGATGTACATCAAGAGTATTCCTTTTCTTGGGCAGTAGAAAGACGTTTTCATAGAAGTGATCTGCTCCATTCAGACTGCATGGGAAACCCCAGTTGACACTTTTCACCCTTAGCCCACTGCAGTATGGGTCTTTCTTTCTTTTCTATTTCATCCATCCCCTTTCCATCCACCCATTAACACATAATAGCAAAGTCAATCCGCTGTGACTAGGAACTATCCACACTTGAAGCAACTAGCTGAGACCTACTCAGCCTGAGTTGTTCTTTGTCTCTCAAGGAAAAGAATAGGAAATAAGGGCGTGGAGAGTGGGTAGAGTATATGCCAAGGAAACAAATGCAGAGTCTCCCCAGTAATCTCCCTACACGCTTGTTTCCCTTTTCTAGGATGTCTAATTGGAAGCTGTGAATATCCACTATCCCATGTTTCTCGGAAGTCTAATTAGATGCCAGTGGGGTTCTGAATTAGAATAAGTGCAACATTTGCCAGTGACGTACGTCTGTGCTTTGCAGGTGTCACTGCCAAGCGCCCGTGCTCTCCAATATTTGCTCACCACTGCCCACGTGGGACCAAACCCACGCTTACTAAGACAGGGACTGCATTGTCATGATATATGTGCAGTAATATTCCTTGTGTTTAAGCCCCAGAAGCATGGTTATTTAGCTAACATAGTCTTCTGCTATAATCATAGCAGTTTTTCTCCCAGCAGTACGAGTCTCACCAACTACGGTTAGGCATTTTCTGCTTTCCAATTACTCGCTGATGCTATACCAAGTACAGAGTAATATTTTCATGTATCATTAAACAAATGCAGTTGTGTTCCCCAAACAGGTTTCATTTTGGACTAAACTGCATCCATTAAAGCTTTCATAAATGGCACACCCTTCAGCTTATAGTTTCTTTTTACTCATAAATATTTAAGCTTCACAGATAATACCTCAACTTCCCAGCAAGTGCTGCATTATCTGGGCAATTTTTAAAGCATAAAACTTTGTAGCAGGAGAAAACTAGGAAGGGACAAAGGAGTTGTACTACTAGAAGAAAATGTAACAGAATCCAAATATTTCCTTATTTAAAAAAATAATCTATTTTTCTTTCCTATAAATACAAAAGTAATCATTGGAAAGATACACATATCAATGATAGTACATTTAAGGGTACTAGCTACTATGGATTTTTCTAGGAAAATGGGCAATATTTTTTTTTCTGAATACTTACTAAGAGTGATAAATAAACCTAAGTCCAGAGATGTGAATGTAGTAGTTATAAGAGTGAAGCGAAAGGATAAGTCTAATGCTGTATTTTCGTCAAAGAAGGTTTGAGGTGAAACAAGGAATATTGTAGGCAGTGGGTGAATTGCCTTGGTCCAGTTAGTCAGGGGTCATTTGGTTGCTAAGAACCAAAACTCAGACCAGCTATCATAAGTGAAGGGAGATTTATGTTAAGAATGCAAGATAGATCACAGAACTCAAATGCAGAAAGTCACAGGGCAGCAACTCCCTCCTCTTACTCTAGGCTAGAGCCTAAGGCAGCCAGGCTCTGCTTACCTCTCCTTTTGTTCTTTTCCATTTTCTCGAGAAGAACCTTCCTCAGCAAGGTCCTTAGTTTCACTTTCCTCATAATTTTAGTTTGTCAGAGGATTTGGGTAAACAGTGAACCAACTATGACCATGACTTTATATAACCCTATGTATGGTTCCAGGGACATCATCTGAAAACCACTCTGTGTAACTCAATTCAAATTCTTGGGAGAAAGATGATAGTCAGCCTGGATCATATGCCCAACTTAGTTCTGCCACTTGGTGCAAACATTGATTTCTTGGCTTACCTTTATCAGAGACTGGAACAATTTAGGAAAGCAATGTGAATAAGAAAGATGTTTCACAAATGTCTATGAAATACTCATCCAAAAGACTTAAATGGAGGTCGAGATTTTGGAAGAAAAGGGGACCTTTTTCAAAACAGTTATATATTTCACATTGGAATTTACAAATTACAGTCACATGCATTATCACATATGATCCTTATGACATCCTTGTGATATATGAAGGATGGTACCACCTTATTTAAAAATAGAATACCAAAGGTCAGAAAGGTGGGACAGAATGGCTTTTAGGTTAGTAATTTGGACGCAGCCTCTTTAAGTACTTCTGGTGTGCCTATACATTTGAGATGGTTCAGCAACTCTAAACAAGGCTCTCAGAATAAAAAAGAGCTGTATCGATGTGGGTGCTATGAAAGAAAAAAGCATCACCAGCTATTTATCCCCTCATTCTTTTATCCTGGTCTATCGGAAGAACTCTTTCAAGGAAGATCAGCTGTTTATCTGTTGGTTTGAATGTGGCTTAAGTTTAGCATGACCAAATAACTATCTACTAAATTGGGAAAATTGCAAAATAAAAGGGACGTTATTAATAATTAAGATAGGATGACAGGCATAGTCCTGAGAGTCCTGTGTCAACCAAGTTGTGTCACCCCCTTTCTCAAGATGTATGTAGTGTTAATGGCTCTTTCCTTCTAGAATACAATACAAATTCACGGGTCAGTCTTTCCTTTCCTGGGGAGAAGTGAGATATTTGGTAAATTTGAATTTCAGGGATTGGAACAGGATGAATATTATTATAATATCTCGAAGTGTGGCCAGGGCCCAGAATTTTTTTAAAACTTTTTTTTTCGTATAAATTATTTATTTTGGCTGCATTGGGTCCTCGTTGCTGCGCGTGGGCTTTCTCTAGTTGCAGTGAGTGAAGGCTACTCTTCATTGAGGTGCCCGGGCTTCTCATTGCGGTGGCTTCTCTTGTTGCGGAGCATGGGCTCCAGGCACACGTGCTTCAGTAGTTGTGGCACACGGGCTCAGTAGTTGTGGCGCATGGGCTTAGTTGCTCCGCAGCATGTGGGATCTTCCCAGACCAGGGCTTAAACCCGTGTCCCCTGCATTGGGAGGCAGATTCTTAGCCACTGCGCCAGCAGGGAAGTCCCAGGTCCCAGAATTTTTAGTGCTTTTCACCTATTTACCGTATGCCGAGGAAAGCCTGGTTCTTTCACCATACAGTGATTAGAAACAAGGCCTCATTACCTTAGAGATATTTGAGTTATAAGAGTTCTTTAGTAAATATAAAAGCCCTTTATAGGAAATATATTTTATAGTATTTTCTCCCAAAGTTTGGCTTGCTTTACAACAAATAGGTTGTATAATATTTTCTCCCAAACTGTGGCTTGCTTCTGCAATTCATTAACAGTGGCTTTTGAAGAGCAGAAGTTTTTAAATTTTAAGAGACTAAAATATTAACTTTTATTTTCATTTTCATGCTTTTTGTCTTATCTAAGTCACAAAGCTTTTTCTTCTATTTTTTCTTCCATTAGCTTTACAACTTTAGATTACACAGATATATTCAGTATCCATTCTGAGTTAATTTTCATATAATTTTTGCAAATTGCTGTGAAACAAGGATTGTTCAATTTTATTTATTTGTTTGTGTATCTGTTTATTTGCATATGGGTATCCAAGTGATCCAGCTAATTAGTTGAGAAGATGAATCTATGTGACTGGATAATACGCCATTTTTTTGAATATACAATATGTTGTTTATCATTTCATCACTTGAGGGATATTTGGAGTGCTTCCACTTTTGGGCTCTTCTGAATAATGCCATTATGAACATTTGTATACATGTGTTTGTGTGTACCTGTGTTTTCAATTATCTTGTATTATTTTTAGGAGTGGAATTGCTGGGTCATATGGTATTTCTATCTTCAGCTTCTTGAGGAACTGTCAAAATGTTTTTTGTCAAATGTTGGTCACATTTATAGTCCCACCAGCAATATACAAGGGTTCCAGTTTCTTAACATCCCTGTCAACACTTGTTATTGTCTTTTTGATTATAGTCGTCCTAGCGAGTGTGAAGTGTTGTCTTACTGTGGTTTAGATTTGTATTTCCCTAGTGACCAACTATATTGATCATCTTTTCATACATTTATTGGCTACTTATATAATTCTTCAGAGAAGTTTATATTCAGATCCTTTGCCCATTTCTAAATGGGGTTATGTGTCTATTTATTGTTGAGTTATAAGGGTTCTTTATGTATTTTGAATACTACTAGGTCCTTATTAGATATATGATTTGCAAATATTTCCTCCCATTGTGTGCATTGTCTTTTACTTTTTGATTGTATCCTTTAATGCATGAAAGTTTTCAATTTTGATGAAGTCCAATTTATTTATTTTTCTTTGGTTGTTTGTGCTGTAGGTGTCATATCTAAGAAGTCATCACCTAATCCAAGGTTATCAAGATTTACACCTATGTTTTCTTCTAAGCATTTGATATTTTTAGCTTTTACCTTAAGGAATTTGATTTCTTTACTTTATCCTACTTGGATTTTGTTGAGCTTCTTAGATGTGTAAATAAATATTTTCAGCAAATTTGGAAAAAACTTGGCTATTATTCTTTCAGATATTGTTTTCCCCCTTCTCTCTCTCCTCTCCTTCTGGAGCTCTCATTAGATATATGCTGGTGTACTTGATGGTACCTCACAGTTTTCTGAGGCTCTGTTTAAATAATTCCAGTTGATCAACCTTCAAGTGTGCTGAGTTTTTCTTCCGTCTGCTAAAATCTGCTGTTGATTCCCTCTAGCAAATTTTTCATCTTAGTTATACTTTTCAACTCCAAAATATCTATTTGGTCCTACTTTATAATTTCTACATCTTTATTGATATTCTTTTTTTTTGGTAAGACATCAACCTAATGTTTTCCTTCGGTTTTTAGATATGGTCCTTTAGTTCTTTGAACATACTTAAAGGATTTATGTCTTTATCTAGTAAATCCAACAGCTGGATTTTCTTAGGAAGTTTCTATTGACTGCCTTTTTTCCTGTATATGAGCCATAATTTACTGTTTCTTTGCATATCTCACAATTTGTGTTGAAAACTGGACATTTTAAATAATGGAATATGGCAGTGTTGGAACTCAGATGTTTCTCCCTCACCAGGGTTGTTGCTATTGTCTTTTTAGTGACATTTCTGAACTAGTTCTGTAAAGTCGCTTTATCATGTGTGGCCACTGAAATCTCTGTTTGGCTATCAGCCAATAATTGGACAGAGATTTTTCTTAGATGCCTCAAATCAGTAAGCCTCCCAGTCTTTGCCAAGGGACTCTGTATGTGTTCTTGGGGCATGCCTTCAACCTCATCCAGAGTTTACAACTTCATCTTAGCCTTCACATCCTTTTTACACAGTCTCAAGATTAGCTGGATGTGAACTGAATTCGGGTCTTCTCAGCTTTTTCTTAAGCATGCACACTGCCCTGGGTATGTGCACAGCTGTACAGATATGTGTAGCATTCTACATTCCCAGGAATATGCTGTAGAATTTCAGTGTCCCTTACAGACATCTCATTCATCCCAGAGCTTTTTCTTTTAAGCTTTTTGCTAACCTATTATTTGCCCCAACTCTTATTTACCTCTTCAATATTCAATAACTGAATCAGGTTGTTTTATGATATTCAGGAATTGCCTCTGATTGGTTTTGACAAATGTCTCTAGGCAAAGGCTGTTTGCACTAAACTTAATAGTTCTTGAGTACATAGGTTATTATGTCTTCTGCAAATACAAATTGTTTTACTTTCTTTCCAGTGTGTTTGCCTTATTGAACTGGGTAGAACTTCAACCACAGTGTCAAATAGGAGTGATGATAAAGGTCATCTACCCTTTTATTGTGATCATAGGGAGAAGGAATTCAGTATTTCACCATTAACTTTGATGCTATCATGGGATTTTTATAGATATCCTTTATTTCATTGAGAAAGTTCTATTCAGTATCCAATTTGCTAAAAAATTTAGGACAGGGTGTTGAATTTTGTCAATTTTTTTTTTTTTTTGCATCTATTGAGTTAATCATATGGTAAGTTAAATTGATTGATTTTCAAATGCTAAACCACCCTTTTATTCCTGGGGTAAACCTCACTTGGATATAGGATATATATAAATTAATCATTTTTGTGTCTATATTTGTAAGGTATATTGCTCTGTAGTTTTATATATTCTTTTGTAATATCTTTCTGTCTTTTGTTTTGATATCAGGGTAACACAGGCCCCATAAAATGAGTTGAAATTGTTTCTTGTCCTCTGTTATTTTCAAGAACTTATATAAAATCAATATTATTTTTTCCTTAAATTTTAGAAATAATTTAACAATAAAGCCATCTGGGCCTGGAATATTATTTATAGGAAGGCTTTTAACTATGAATTTGATTTTTTTAATAGAAAGATATAGAGTTACTAGCCATCTATTGCCTTTTAACTGGGCTTTGGTAGTTTCTCACTTTCAAAGACTCTGCCTATTTCGTTAATATTATTGAATGTCTTGTCATGAAGTTTTTTAAATAATGGAGGGCTCCAAAGACTTTTTCTTATGAGAGTTATAACTGTCTTACTGAACTAGAAATTAAAACTAAGCATTTGAACACAAGAATATACATATTACCATTCTGTCGTCCAACAGAACAATCATTATGTTATCACACAATGTGTAATCTCTGAAAAATTCCACCCATGAGAGAATGAGAATTAAAGTCATATGATGTCTGAGAATTATTAAGAAAATTTTTTTGTTTTACAGATCCACTTAAAGGGACTCAGGGACTTGCAGTGTTTGATAATTTGAGGGCTGCTAGCATAATCCATCTTAGAAATTGTCATTACTATTCACTAAGTTGCTTGGACAAGAAATCTAGGAGAAATCCTGCCTTCATTTTTTTTCCTCAAAACCCAAATCCAATTCATCAACAGTACATAGCCAAAGTACAGGTATAAGATTATTCACTTGTTTTAGTTGGCTTTAGATTCAGTGTGAGTTAAGTGTGATATGACCACCATATTCTGAACCTCCTACCACCTGTATTTTTCCATCTAGTATAATTACTTTCACATCTTATAAAAGTCTCTCTTCTTTCCATCTATCCTTCCACTCTCTTTTATAATTTTAGGGAAGAAAGTCATCATCTTTAGAAAGGCTACCATGTGCTCTGCACCCCTTCCCATTCCATCATGTTTTCCCTCTCTGTTCTAGTGCTTTACACTTTCTCCCTGCCTGAGATACTCAAGCATTTAGAACATGAGAGAGAACTACAGACCTACTAGAGCTGTTTGTAGCAGTTGCCTTGTGTCTGCTTCACTGGTTACAAACCCACTTTCCAGTTTACCGTGTCCCTAACTTATTTCAAACTATTGGACCAACACCCTCACAGGATCCCAGCTCTAGTTTCATGGGAAGAGATCGTGTTTTTGTTCTTCCTAGCATTTTGTAATCGGTTTTCCCTAATTGATTTGTCACTCCAAATTCTTCAGTTCCTCTGGCTCCAGTCTCTGAAAAACAGCCTCTAATATGGACAACCAGACCTTTGCCAAATTGTAGCCTATGACAGAGAGTTCAGAAAACTTCATCTTCACTTCCCTTCACTTCCCTTATTTGCATCATTCTTCATCTTTTGCTCACTAATACATATGCTAAAAAAAACCCATAAAATTCTCATTCTCTCATCCTTCTTTACTTTCTTTCCTCTTTATTCTACTCTTTGTATGATACTACTTATAAAAAGGAAAATTTTTTTTCTAAGTTGAATGTTTTAAAGGGAAGAACTTAACATTCTCTTCTAGAACGGAATGTTTATAGATAGCCAACAGATTTGAAATCCTATCCAAGGTCGGCCAGCAACATATGGTTTTGTTTAGAAACTGTGTTCATACTGAAATAGGATTTTGCACATCCTTTACACAACCAACTAAAATTTCTGGATACCGTTTTCGTAATTGTTTACTGAAACCAAATAACATGTTTTGGCATGCCTCCAAGGATCCATTAAATCGAAAGAATCTCATCAAAATGTCAGAAGAAATGACTCAAAGTCAAAATGTTAGTCCAAAAACAATCACATTTTGAAAATAGTTTTTAAAGATTCTTCCCTTACTGTGAAAGTAGTTGGCAAATTTAGATATGCAGTATAAAAAGAAAAAAAACATCTGCAAAATATTTTACATTTCAGGTGATAAGGCCTTTTCCAGCTTATAGGAGGCATCCTATGTAGCTATTAGGATTAAAAAAGTGGGATTAGTATGTTTTGAACTTAAGCAGAGTCACAGAGGAAAACATTGTCTTCTGAATTCCTGGGTCCTTCAACTAACTTGAAGTTGGTATTTTTGGTCTAAGATGACTAATATTTTAAGTATTGATATTAATAAACCTATTCTGACAATATATATGATGTTTTATTGTAAGAATCTATCATACTATATTTATTTGACCCATTGGGCTAGATAATCCGAATCTCTTTATTTTTCTCCATTTGACACCTGTCCAGACTCCATTTATTTGCTCTCTCAACCACTCAGTGTTTTAATACCTTATTTTCTACAATCTAACATTACAAACATGAGAGTAATAAAACCTTTGTTTACTGGAGGATTAGAAAGAGTAACTTGAACATTTGCTATGCACTTCGAAATTTTATAAGAAAGTGATTTTCACATGGTAAGCATTAATATTTATCAAGTGGAAATTATATTATTTTCAGGAGTCTTATTATTTTCACTCTTGTGGATAAAAACACGATATGTGACTCCGATTTTAATCCATGTAATCCGTAGTTTTAGTTAATGTACATTTCTAACACTTCACATTATTACAGGACACCTGTAGGAAGCAGTTCCGAGGACCTGCCTCCTTTTCAGAAAACAAGAGCCTCACTGAGAGGCAGCGTGGGAATGCCAGGGTGACATGTGTTTAAAACTATAACATCAGTTCGTACTCATTTGGGCCCTACACAATGAGTGCAGTGTGAAGATTATTACAATGAGATTCCTATCCTTATGCTGACAGCCTCCAAGAACTGTTATGTATTACTTCATGTTAAAAAGAATTAAGTTTTCATAGTATCAGAACACCTCATGGTAACTCAAATCCAATGTAAAATTAAATCTTGTTTTATTGATCCTCTAGATTAGTTTTTGTCTCCTCTGGACTGTCTATAAAGAACCAATTCAGATAATCAAAATTAAGTTTAGTGGGAACATAACATTTAGATGAATAATAGCTGGATTCCATCAGTAAACTCCTCTTTTCAAAATACTTACATTGAAAGCATACCTAGGAAATAATATAAATAGAATTATGACAGTTTTAAATGGTTGAAAGCTATCCTTACGATAATTGAATCCATCATTTATAATACCAACAAAACCCATCCTAATACTGATAACCAAGGCTCCAGGTGTTTCCTTCCTAAAACACAGATTAGCAGTCATGATTTTCAGGTTCTTGATATTTCTCTTTACTTTTTTTTTTAAAGATTTATTTGGTATTTATTTATTTATTTTATTTCTTTATTTTTGGCTGCCTGGGATCTTAGTTGCGGCATGTGGGATCTTTGTTGAGGCATGCAGGATCTTTCATTGTGGCACGTGGGCTCTTTGTTGTAGTGCCCGGGCTTCTCTCTAGTTGTGGTGCGCCGGCTTCTATCTAGTTGTGGCATGCGGGTTTTCCCTTCTCTAGTTGTGGCGCATAGGCTCCAGGGCACGTGGGCTCTGTAGTTTGCAGCACGTGGGCTCTAGTTGAAGCACGTGAGCTCAGTAGTTGTGGCACGTGGACTTAGTTGCCCCATCGCATGTGGGAGCTTAGTTCCCTGACCAGGGATCAAACCCGTGTCCCCTAGCATTGCAAGGCAGATTCTTTACCACTGGACCACCAGGGAAGTCCCCTCTCTTTACTTTTTAAAAAATAACATTTAAAATTTTGGAGGCTCTTGTCACATATGCTAAGCAATTCCTATGTATTGTTTGTAATATATTTAACAGCCAGAAGGGAGAGATACTGTTGTTATTCTCCACGTATAGATGTGGCTTGGAGGAATGAAGTCACTTTCATGACTTCAAATGAAGCCTAAGAGTAAACCCATGAATCTCTAACACGGACCTTAACCAGGACAACACAGAGCATACTGGTTACTGTGGAGCTTATATGTGATGAGAGTTTAGCAAGACTTTTTTTTTTTTTTTTTTTTGCGGTATGCAGGCCTCACTGTTGTGGCCTCTGCCGTTGCGGAGCACAGGCTGCGGACGCGCAGGCTCAGCGGCCATGGCTCATGGGCCCAGCCGCTCCGCGGCATGTGGGATCTTCCCAGACGGGGAACCCGCGTCCCCTGCATCGGCAGGCGGACTCTCAACCACTGCGCCACCAGGGAAGCCCCTAGCAAGACTTTTAATAGGAACTTGGACTCATTTCTTTTCAAAAACTCAGAATGCTCAGCTTTATACGTTTATGCAGTTACATAGAATTTATGGTATACTAAGCCATCCAAATAATACTAGCATAGTGTAAGATGTTTGTAGAATGAGCGAGGGAGGGAGGGATGGAGGGAGGAAGCAAAGAAGGAAGGAAGGAAGGAAAGGAAAGGAAAGGAAGGAAGGAAGGAAGGGACAAAATTTTATTACTCAGTAGCAGTGGCTATTTTTCTGACTGATTATAAATTAGAGGGTTCAAAGTACCGTAAGGCTGGAAGAAAAATGCTGAGACAATAAAGCTTATTCTTTAACATTAGAGAAAGATAACTATTTGCTGTAAAAACCAGTCAGTCACTACGTATTTCCCATGCAAACTTTTCATATTTAGGTGTCAGCATTTGACTAATCTAGTTTATAATTTTTCCATAGTACCAGTTATCTGAAAGTAAAGATAATTCTTTCTTGAACAGTTAAAGTTGTTATTCCTTCAAACAAACTTTATTATGAAATCGGTAAATATAAAAAATAAACAATGTTTTATATGGGTAATTGAGTCATTTTAATGTATATATAGTTATAAGTCATTATAGATGGAAAAGATACAGTTAAAATAAGTTTTTCAAACATTTTCTTTCAAACATAGATTCTGATATTCTGAAGTGGTTCTAGCTCATTAGTGAAATTAAGTATTATACATATGTCTTTGTTTTTATTTATAAAAGTATCTCATGTTCTTCTAAATATAATTTAAATTTGTTTTCACAGTAAGTTTCAGACTTCTCTATTAAAATTTATTTTTCTTAAGGTTTTTGAAAAAGTAACACCAGATTTTATTTTGAAATCAAAGAATTGAGAAAGGCTTTTTAAACTCACTATATTACACCTATAAGTATGTCTATGGCTATACACTGGTGTCATTTATACCCTATTTAAGTTAGCATACCAGTGTAAGGGGAAAAAAAATGAAATTGAATAGAACATCTTTGGTTAATTGCCTCTGCTTCAGTTAAAATGACCTTTGTACAAGTGTAAAGTGAAGTCAGACATGAACACATGGTTTAAGGGCACATGTACTAGCAGAGCAATCTGCACCCGGAGCAGTCTGTGCTGTCAGGGGCGTGGCTGTGGTGGATACATGAGCGGGACGTGAAGTGGTGTTAATTCCAGACCAAACCCCTATGTGCAGTCGCGACCACTGCAGTGCTTGTTTGACTTCTCTAAACTGTGAACAGTCACTTTTTATATTACTTATAAAAATGGTAATTGAACATATTTATTCAGCCCGTCAGTCTCAAGGTTGACTGACAAAGATTGCAGAGCATTTATTTACCTTAAATTCATATTTCCTTACTCAAGATGTGGTCAGAATTTTAAAGAAGCGATAACAGCATGCAAACAGGTATCGTATAATTCCTGGGGGCCTACTTGTGGGAAATACGTCTAAATTCGAAGATGAAATTGCACATTCATAAATCACTAAGCAGCATTGTGGGAGCTTTGTGATATTTTGAAAAGAGTTAGTCAGGTTGACCCACAAGACAAGGAGGTGAACATATTCTCATTATCTTCAGGGCGGGCAAAGCGAGGTGGCTGAAAGCACCATCTCTGGAGGCTGACAGCCTGTGTCCACATTCTGCTGTGCTGCTGACTGTGAACTTGGGGTAGGGGTGAGGCTCTTCAACCATCAGTGCCTCCATTCCCTCACCTGCAATGCAGATAAAAATGCTTCCTCAAAGGGCTTGCTGTGAAGACTGAGTTAATACATGTAAAGTATTTTGACTGGAACCTCACATATGGTAAACCACAGGTAAATGTAGTCTGTTGTTAAGCTGGTATCTTCCCTCATTTTAACTGCCTGGTAGCAGACTGGGCCTTGGGACAGACAGAAAGAAAGGGAGTGTTCTGCTCAGGGAGCTGTTTGGGTATGAATGCAGTAATCCCGGTGATACTATGAGGAAGTGCTATAAGGATCTCTTTTGCAGGTGAAGGGACCACCTGGGCTTGTGTCTGACTTTGTCACTTAAAAGCAGTATTATCTTGGGAAAGTTACTTAACCACTTTGCGTCTCAGTTTCCCCTGCAGTGAAGTAAGAAAAATACCTACCTCTCAAGATTTGGGGAAAGAGTAAATGGATTTTACCACCTATAAAGGGCATAGGACATTATCTAGCGTGTAGTAAATAGTCTATAAAGGTTAGTGGTTTCTATTCATACAAAGAGAGTGTAAGGCAGAGATGATTTGGATAGCATTAAGTGGGAAGGAGTAGGGAGAAGTAAGGAATTAAAAATGGGATAAAATAATTAACAGTAAGTATTCTCAGAAAGACAGAGAGTACTACCTGATGGCAGAAAGAAGGACAAGATTGAGTGAGGGTGGTCAAGAGTCTACATTTTTAAAATACAGTGGGTCGTGAATCCTAATAATATTGATGAACAAACTTGTGTGATTTTTTTCCTTTAACAAAGCATCTCTAGATTTCAAGCTTAATGCCTACTTTAGTTATTCTTCTAATTTTCTAAACTTATATTTTTAACCATGGTTTCACATGGTTCACAGGCTCACTCCAAAGCAAGTGGATTGGTCTCCTCTTTACCTGCCTAGCCACAGAACAGGAATGTCATCTCCTTTCTGAGATGCGATTGATGGTACTATGGAAATGGCAGTCGTTCAAATAAGACACTAAGTCCTATCTGGCTAGTTCATTGCACACATACACTCACACAAACTAATGTCTTCCTTTTTAGGGATTAACCAAATCAAATAATCAAATTAGATTCTTTTTCTATTTTAGAAATGTTTGAAATCCTGAACACTTGGGAAAAAAAGAGCATGATAATTATTCAACGGGATAATTTAAAACAAAGTACTTACCAAGGGCAACATCAAGGGTAATGATGTTTTCAGGTGACCATAGGCAAAAAGTCTCCTAAAATATTTTATTATAGCCCAAAGAACACATCTGACATGTATTTAAGCAATACCTGTTCCATAAATTCATTTTTTAATATAAATTTATTTATTTATTTTTGGCTGAATTGGGTCTTTGTTGCTGCGTGTGGGTTTTTCTCTAGTTGCGGCAAGTGGGGGCTGCTCTTTGTTTTAGTGTGCGGGCTTCTCATTGCAGTGGCTTCTCGTTGTGGAGCACGGACTCTAGGCGTGCGGGCTTCAGTAGTTGTAGCATGCGGGCTCAGCAGTTGTGGTTTGTGGGCTCTAGAGCACAGGCTCAGTAGTTGTGGCACATGGGCTCAGTTGCTCCGCAGCATGTGGGATCTTCCCGGGCCAGGGCTTGAACTCGTGTTCCCTGCATTGGCAGGCAGATTTTCAACCACTGCCACCAGGGAAGTCCTAAATTCTTCATTATGTTAATTATAATCACATAATTAGGTAGTTAACTACTTTCATTTAGACCCTTGCTACTCTTAGTATGGTTTATGGACCAGCAGTCTTTTCTAGAAACTTAGAAATATAGGGTCTCAGGCTTCAATGCAGAGTTTCTGAATTAGCATCTATAGTCTGATAAAATCCACAGGTGATTTTTATATACGAGTAAGTGTGAAGCACATAAATCTAGACTAGTTTCTCAATGCATGTTTCATATCAGAGTCACAAAGTATATAAAATATAGCAATGCCCAGGGTTTACCAATAGAGATTTTATTTAATTCATCTTGAGTGGGACACTAGCATGAGTAATTTTTAAGTTTCTCACGTGATTCTGTTGTACAGCCAGTGTTCATAACAACTGATCAAGATAAGCAAAATGGGTAACTTCTGAGCAACAAACTTTTGCTTAAAAATAAGTAAAATCTCTTTCCTCCGAGAATTGAGCTTATCACAATGAGATACTGACATTTAGACAAAATTGAGAAAGATATCTTTTATCACAAACCAGAGCAAACATCCTCACCATTAAGGAAACAGGCTGGTATAAGGGGGATGCTCTTATGCAAGAAGGGATCTGGATGAGGAACACCGGAGGGAGACAGTGCACAAATAGGGAGATGCACTGATAAAGTTGAGTTCTCATAAGTCAGTCAACAAAGTAGATAGAAATAGAATCTGGAACTATCTAAGCATTTTAGAGACAGAGAACAAGTCATTACCGAGTTTGGAATAAGACAAAATTCAAACTATACACACACACACACACACACACACACACACACACATATATATTCATAACCAAGATCCATAGGGAAAAAATAGCAAAAGAGGAAGGCAGTTGGTCAAAGAAGAAAAATAACCAGGAACCAAAATATTCACCAATGAGTCCAAGATTTTCTGGTTAATTTCTAGTTTTGACAGTAAATTTTTTATTGGCTTATTTTGAGGTCTTTTGTCCGTCTTCTAGTTTCTGCATGGGCAAAGACCAATTCCAGCTGTAAATAGCTCAGAACCACAGATGGAGGCAAAAAGTAATTGCACAGATTTGGAGCAGAGAGATTGGGGATGGGAACACCAAGCTAAGTCGTCCCATGTCACCTTTCATTTCATTGAGTGACTCGAGCCTGGGCGTTCTCCCTTCTGAGTTAGTTGAAGTGCACTCGTGATGTTCGTCACTGTAACCCTAGCCATTTTATATACGTGTTAAGTAATGTATAAATGGTGAAAATTAATGTTTTACGTAAACGTTGCCCATTTGGTTAGATAGATGTAATTTTGTAGGTTTGGGTAATGACTTACAGATGTGTGGAAGGAGAGACAGGTCTTCATTGTTACTCTTATTGTTGATGCCTTTACTAAAACCTTTGTTGATTTGCATTTAGTCACATATTTCCAAAGTGGTAATTAAAAGTAAATAAAATTAACAGTCAAATAATCCAATACAAGCTAAAGAATCCACATAATTCATAAATGAATTCCTAGTAAAGTAACAGGCAATAAAACTTTCATACTCTCTTTTAAAAAGATAATCAAAGTTCCCTTTTTGTTTCTATACCAATAAGAATTTTTAATGTATTTATAGGGACTGCATGTGTGAGAAAAGACAGATTAGACATAGCGAGAAGTCTTCTTTTGTAAATGAAAGACTGAGATATTTACAGAGTTACTGACTTAAAAAAAAATGTTTGCAATGTTGCAGAGCCTGTTTTTGCCGTAATTTAAAGATATGGTAGACAGACTTTACTAATAATTTTCAGGTGGGTCAAAATCATTGTTGATATAGGCCAATATGGTGTCTGCTCTAGCTCCAGGTAAAAATCTGCTAAAGTCAGGATTATAACATCTAAATATTAAGGACATTTCTGAAATATCAAACGCTTCTTAGGTAATCCATTCTGAATGAGTCACTGAAAAAGATACTTTTTCTGGAAGCTGATTCAATACTTAGCTGTAAGTAAATTAAACTGAAAATCCCTATAACATTGGAAAATATTTTAATTTATCATTTCCATTTATTTTAAGAATCACAATATTAGCAGAAATGAAAATGTTTGAAAGTTACTTCTGCAGTGTTTGGAATTCTTAATGAAATTCTTAAGCAGCCATAGGCAATTATAGTTATACTTCTCATTGGAAATCTAATCCTACGTGATCATTTTACAGAACAGAACATTTAATCTGTAAGGTCTTTTTTAACCATAAAATGCTGTCTGTTTCTGGAAAGTATGTATGATTGAAAAAACCGAGATATAATTTCTCATTTTGATAAAACTTGACTCTTTTCAACAATCAAGTCTACATTCTGTCTCATTTTGGATGAGGATAAAACCTTTTCTGCCCTGCCTTTTCCACTCTCCCCTTCCTTTTTCTGATCCTTTAAAGTTTTTCAGTGAAATATACTTTTAAACTTATTATGCTTTTTGAGCCTCTCCTCTGGCATATTCATACCAAAGTATTTCTCCTTCTTCTAAATTTCAGCTTAAACCCACAAAGTCAACCCTTCCTTTACTTATGGCAAGCCAGAAATGAAATTAGTATTGGGAAGTTTTCTTTTTGAGTAAGATAAGAATTTCATAGTTTCTTCCTTTGGTTGTACAATTAACACCTCTGGGACTTTTTTGGTTACCCGCTGAAGAATGATTTAGATCTTGAATAGCAGTGTTTTCGATCACTAAAGGAAACGCTGTGATTATTGTGGGCTGTATAACACTCTGTTTTTCTACTGAAATACTTTTAAATTGATTTCAGAATTGGAAAGCTAGGTGGGCTCTCCCATGTTCGATAAACTCTGTAACTTAAGTAGGTCTGTAAATGTGAGGGTAGATTCATTTGAGAAACCAACAAAACTCATAACAAAAAGAGATTGATAATAAAAGAAATATAGTCGGGCTTCCTTGGTGGCGCAGTGGTTGAGAGTCCGCCTGCCAATATAGGGGACACGGGTTCGTGACCCGGTCCGGGAGGATCCCACATGCCGCGGAGCAGCTGGGCCCGTGAGCCATGGCTGCTGAGCCTGCACGTCCGGAGCCTGTGCTCCGCAATGGGAGAGGCCACAACAGTGAGAGGCCCGTGTACCGCAAAAAAAAAAAAAAAAAAAATTTTATATATATATATATATATATATATATATAGTCAAAGGCCTTGAGAAAACCAAAAGAGATATAACCAATAACAAGCAAAGGTGACTTACTTCAAAAGTCATACAACCAAGCAACAAATGAAAAGGGAACTTTTGGGGAATTGGTAAAAAGGGGAAATAGAGGAAGAATGATGGTGCTCTTGTGAGGATATTGGATGATATCCATTGAGAAGGGAATTACTGGAGAGAATAGCAGAAGGAAGTCTATGGTTATGCAGCTTCAAAAGGAGAAGTGGAAAATTATCCCCTAGTTTATTTGTTGTCTGGAATCCAATTCCCTATCTTTCAAAATTACATTCCCTCCTTTCAATTATAAGTCAATTGTTTTTAATCCTTTTTGACATGATAAGTTGACATTGTCCAAGATTTGTAAGTTTTTCAAGTAGGTTTATTCCTCGAGTCTGAATCATTTCTTGTCTCAAAATTTTAATAATATACTATCAGTTATATTGTGTTGTTCAAAAGTATCATCCCATTGCTCTAAAGTAAACAGCTTTTTTTCATAGTTTTTTTTCATCTGGGCATTGTGGAGGTTTTAAAAGATGGCCCCTAATCTTTGACACTCTTGTATTCAAGAGTAAAGGGAAACTCCCTGCTAAGCCCTCCCCAACTTGCACATTTCTGAGGGAAATAACAAATTATTATGGTTTCAAGTCACCAAGCTTGGGGCTCCTTTGTAACATAGTAATAGATAACTGATACAGATATTTCCACCTGGGGTTGGGGGGTGATTCCAAAACAAAAAGCAACATGTGTTATTGGTTTGAGGCTGAGAAGCAGGTAGAAGCCAGAGAAGCCTTGAGGAGAGTCTTAGTGAAGTATCTCAGAGGTTATTCAGGAGGTTGTTGATGAGAGTTTAAAGGAAAATGAAGGAAATGCCATTGGAAGCTGGAAGAACGGGGGCTCATTATGCAATGGTGCAAGTGTTGGCAACCTGTCTCCAGCAGTAAATGTGGAAAACAGGAAATGAGCCTAATGCATTCATTTCAATATTAGGAGAATATTGAAAATCTCACATAGCTGCTTCTTGGCATCCATGAAAAAAATGCAAGAGGAGAGAAGGTGCAGGGTGAGGGACTTAAGTATAAAGGAGCCAGAATTTGCTAAGTTCAAAAATAAAACACTTTCTCTTTCTAGGCCTTTCCATATGACAAAAAAATTCTCAAAATAGTAAATACTTTGTTGCCCCAAATCTGATTCTGTGTGGGACCATAGGCTGGTTAATATCTCAGAAAAAAGTAAGATGGTAACTCAGAAACCCTTTCACGTAGACAGAAAGGCTTATAAGAATTAGAAGGGCATGTTTTCCAAATCCTCTCCATTTAACAATGGGGCTTCTAAAAGCTTTAAACCTGTTGTCTTCGAGGAGTTCAGCAGGGAACCCAAGATAGACAAGGACTTGTTGCAAAAAGACTTGAAGTTGTGGCTTTTACCTAATAGAACCTAATTACATTCATGGAAAACCCACTCAGTTTTTAAGAGAACTGTCCTGGTCAAAATAACTCCAGCTTAGAATAAAATGGAAAGACGTCTTTGGATCCCTAAACTTTTATGGGCAGGAAGCTGGTTGAGAGGAATTCGGAGGGCAGACTCGTGAGCTCGGAGAATGGGCAAGAACCACGGATGAGAATTCCTGTAGAGCCGCACTGAGGCCTAATTATCAAAGGCCTAAAGAATGGAAATGGGCCCAGCTGGAGTTTAACAATTGTGATAGACTAGTGACTGCTGTGTGCCTGTTGTCCATGGCGAGTATCTTATGCCTGTTGCCTTACTCTGTGTCGTGTGTGTTACAGAGAAAATAACTTGTTTAGGTCCCAGGTCTTCCAATTAGCAGAACCATACTCAAGGAGCAGGCTCTGAAAAGCCAAGTCCAGGGAGCTTCACCTGCACCCTGGTCTTACCTGGACCTGCTTTAGTTAATGAAACTCCGGGCTTTTGAGCCTGAGACCAGTTCTGTAATGGGATGAAGTGTTTTAGGGTCTTGAAAGAGGGTATATTTTACACGTGGAGAGAATGTAGATAATTTGTGGCCCGAGGGCATACTGCAGCGGTTTTAAAGCACGACTCCAAAACGCTTTTGACATTCCTCCCACTGATCATCCTTAAATTAAGGCTCATTGACAGCTCAACCGACAGTATACGGCTGAAGCGATTCTATACTAGTTGCTAGAGCCAGGGCTGAAAAATGGGTGGATTCCGTTTCCTGTTATTTTGCGATTGCCCCTGAGACCTAGCTCCTCCCTGTGGGAGGAGGAGACCACGGCAGCCCGTGGGGAGGCCAAAATAGAGAAAGCCCTTAGCCATCAGTCGGCACAAATTTGCCAGTGTTGTGAGCCAGCTACGTGGCAAGTAGATCCTGCAGTTGAGTCACAGCTGTGAAGGAGAAGCAGAGAACTGATCCGAGTCCTGTTCAAATTGCATATAAGTGAGTAACAGAAATAACTCATGATGTTTTATGTAACTAAGTTCTGGGGTGGTTTGTATTGCTGCAATAGATAACTGACAGAAATTTACTATGCAAAATGTACTCAGCGAACCAAGATGAAGTGATTCTTGGGACTTCCCTGGTGGTCCAGTGATTAGGGCTCGGCACCTTCACTGCCGTGGCCTGGCTCGGTTGGGGAACTAAGATCCCAAAAGGCACATGGCGTGGCCAGAAAAAAAAAAAGTGATGCTTCACATCTGTACATTTGTATCCCTGTGTGTCTCATAATTCTTAAACCTTGCGTGTTTTCAAGAGACTGCTCTGCTAATTTCTCTGCTAATTGATGTTATCCCATTACAAATCTGTTGTAATACATTATTTCTACCAGTTCCTTACAGTAGCTTAGAAGCAGGATCTATTATTTGCACATGGGATAGGTTATAATGAAAATTTATACAAAATTAATCTTTTATAGAAGGCGAACATTAATCCAGGTCCTCTAGAGAAACTGAACCCGTAGGAGAGAGGGAGAGAAATTAATTTATTTATTTAATTTTTTTTTTTTTGCGGTACGCGGGCCTCTCACTGTTGTGGCCTCTCCCGTTGCGGAGCACAGGCTCCGGACGCGCAGGCTCAGCGGCCATGGCTCACGGGCCCAGCCGCTCCGCGGCATGTGGGATCCTCCCGGACTGGGGCACGAACCCGTGTCCCCTGCATCGGCAGGCGAACTCTCAACCACTGCGCCACCAGGGAAGCCCGAGAGCGATTTATTATAAGGAACTGGCTCACGCTCTTATGGAGGTTGGTAAAACTTTCAGACAATACCCCAGGTCAAGTCTGAAGGTCTGCAGGTTGCTGTAGGATGAGAAAGAACTCACGTCCCCGTTCAAGGCTGTGAGGCGGGAGAATTCTCTTATTCAGGGAGAGAGAGGGTCAGCCTCCTGTTCCTTTTTTTTTTTTTTTTTTTTAATTTTTATTGGAGTATAGTTGATTTACAGTGTTGTGCTAGCTTCAGGTGTACAGCAAAGTGAATCAGTTATGCGTATATATATACATCTCCACTCTTTTTTAGATTCTTTTCCATATAGGCCATTACAGAGTATTGAGTAGAGTTCCCTGTGCAGCCTTTTCTTCTGTTTAGTCTTTCAGTAGACTGGATCATCCTGGAGGGGAATCTGCCTTACTCAGGTCACCAATTTACTTGTTAATCTATCTAAAATCACCCTTATCGCACTCCAAAAAGCACCTTGTAACACCCAAAATAATGTTTGATTAAATATCTGGGTACCCTATGGCCCAATCAAGTTGACACATAAAATTATCCATCAGAGGGAGTATTTAGAGCGACTAAAGATTTTATGAGGGCTTCCCTGGTGGCGCAGTGGTTGAGAGTCCGCCTGCCGATGCAGGGGACACGGGTTTGTACCCCGGTCCGGGAAGATCCCACATGCCGCGGAGCGGCTGGGCCCGTGAGCCATGGCCGCTGAGCCTGCGCGTCCGGAGCCTGTCCTCCGCAACGGGAGAGACCACAACAGTGAGAGGCCCGCGTACCAAAAAAAAAAAAAAAAAAGATTTTATGAAATATACTGGAGCTAGAAATCCCCACCCCCCTGCAAAAGACTTTCTACTCTTGAAAAAAGAATTTCATTTTTTCATACCCTCAAAGAAATACCGCTGTCTAAATTCACTTCTGTGTGTTCCTGACTTTTCAATCTATCCTTGAAAGCACCTCATCATTATAGGTTTGCATTACTTCCTCCCACTGGAAGTCTTTAATTGGATGCCCCACTGCTTTGTAATCATACATGCAAGTCATATAACTCGATCTTGTAACAGGCTTCACACTAAAATTTTCTCCAGATGAAAGCACTGGAGGTTAGGGCCACATTTCCAGCTACCCGAAAATGATTTAGGGGAAGAAATATTTCTAATAAACATATCTTCTACTGTTCAAATCTTTTACAGATTCTTGACTTTATACAAATATTGACATAGCAATTGCCAATGGTTAAAAACAGCTAGTGATGACCCCTGGCTATTTTCAAAGATACTGGAATTCTTTTGAGCATTATAGTATACTTTGCTACACAGCGTTTCTGGTATCTAATTGTCATTTAAAGGCAAGAATGTAAAAGTAAAGAATGTAAAGAATTTCAGACACAGAATTAACACAGTTAATTAGTACATCTTCAAAATTTGGAAAGATTGCTTCTTTTTTTCAGAATTGGGAAGTACACTCTCAGTTTCAGTAAATTCAGAAATCGCGGTGTGACATAAAGAGTTATGTACAGAGATTAACTTCAATTTCATTTCAGAGGTTTGGATATCCTTCTAGAGCCAGTTGTCATCCTAGGAACTCTGAGGCACCTTTGCATATTTTCTTTGCTTATTTCCCACTGTTTTATCAATACTGCATTTTATAATAGAAGTTAACACAGAACTGGCTCTAATATCTGAATCTGTCACTAATTAGCTCCTTTTGACCCGGTACAAATTATTTAACCTTCCCGAAACTCAGTTTTCTTGACTGAAATGAGGATAATTGTAGTCCCTGTCTGATAGAATGACAGCAAGGATTAAATAAGGCAGATGTCTGCAATGTTTAGCAAAGGGCATATTAAACTTTCAGTAAGCGCTGTTTGTGAGTATTTTAAGTGTAATTCAATTAGTGGAAGTTCTGAAATTAATGTGAGAAAAAATATATACATATATTTTTTCGGTGCGTGGGCCCCTCACTGTTGTGGCCTCTCCCGTTGCAGAGCACAGGCTCCGGACGTGCAGGCTCAGCGGCCATGGCTCACGGGCCCAGCCGCTCCGTGGCATGTGGGATCTTCCCGGACCGGGGCACGAACCCGTGTCCCCTGCATCGGCAGGCGGACTCTCAACCACTGCGCCAGCAGGGAAGCCCAAGAAAATATGTTTTGATTCCTCAGGAAATTAAGCGCTCTTTTAAGGAAGGCTCTAAGTCACTCAGAGAGATCTTTGGCTCCTGTAACTAGAACTATAACAAGTGTTGACATTTTCAAGTGAACATGAAGATAAACTGAAGAAGAGTGTTTGTTTTATCCAGTGTTTTCCCCAAACCCACCCCCTGAGACAGGTAACCACGTTCATTTGACTTCTTACAGTTTTCATGCAGTTTCAGGTATCTCCTGTTTGGAACTTATGGACTTTCTCATTCTTTGTTCCTGTTCTTGTTCTTTTTTATTCCTAATTAGGCATCTCTGTTGGGTAGATGACTCGTCATATGCATTGGGCGCAAATTTCTCTTCAATAATACGTGCCACTTCACAAATTTAGAAAGCGAGATATAGGGTCAGGGCTATGCAGTAAAATTCAGCTCGTGAAACAAATGGATATTAACATCTCCCTTTAAACTGGACAGCTGAAATAGGATACGGGGGTAGTCTTTTCTCCTTTCATGACAGACTTGTTGGAATTCAACCACTCCTGTCAAACATGGAGCTTAAAAGAACTGAGATGACTACCGTCACTATCACGCACAGACACAGGCGTGTGCACGTACACACACAACAGTTTTCTAACAACCACATGAAACTACTTATTTTCACATCTGAGCTGTCAGAAACTTGGGTTGCCTGACACATCAACAAAGTTTCTTCCTTGGAAATATTTTATGTAGATTTGAATTAGGAGTTAGTCAACCTAATCTTTCATCCAATCATTTGATTTACGATTATGATTGAGTACCTAATATTATAAAGTATGGTAATTTGTTTTAAAAATACCTGCTGAAACATGTGGAAGTCACACATAGGCATGCATTTTCCCTGAAGCAAACTGATGACGTGAAGATTTTTCTTAAGGATTCAGAAAAGGCGAATGACCATACTCTTGCTAATGTTCTTTTCGATCGCTGTGGTCAGTCACCCAACCATTCCAAGGAAAGGTCTCAACTCGGGTCTGTCCTTCCAAAATGAACAACACAACCTGTGTCAGCCTAGCCCAGGGTCAAAGGGCCTGTCTTTTCATCGAGGGCATCATCTGTTTGCTGGGGTTAGACCAGTAGTCATGTTCTTATGAAGTTGGGGATGGGAAATAGTTTCTATCGAATTGCTTTGCCGATCTTTCTTTGTTGTTGTTTAATACATTCTGGGACTATAGTAAAGACCTCAGATGGAGAGAAAGGTCTGACCTTTAATTTCCATGACTACTCTTTGTTTTGAGCTATTAGGGGGGGAAAATACAGTAATAAGGTGCTTTGGATCTTGTTCTAGAAATCAAGTTAGATTTGCTTGTCTGCGCTAAGTTAAACTGTGGGTGGATAAAAATAGCTTATGCCACCATGCTGAAGTAACAGGAAGGAAGGAAGCTGTGAAACAGCAATGAGAGGCCGGTTAGTAGCTATGACCAGGGTTGCACAAATAGCCTCACTACGCTTAAATTAAAAAGGAAATTGTTGGTCAGAGCTAATGAGCTGTTTGACAGTCACTGTGAGATAACCGTGCAAGAGAAGTACTATTTTGCCTTTATGCCTTACGATTCTTGCCTCCTGAGATTGCAGAAGTATCCATTCCTTGGGATGCTTTAAAGATGCGTGTTAATGATCTACTCCTTACGTAGCCCTCACAATACTCATAACAGCCCCGAAGAAAACCCTGTTTTTCAGAGTGAAAAATAAGATGTTTATGACTCATAAATGTGCATTAAGATCAATACGATAAAAAATGAAAAATCAGTATTAGAACATAAGTTTCTGATATGGAAACCACCTAAGCAGCCCAGCTCCCATATTACTATGAAAACCCTACCAAGTATAAAACTTTTCCCCTACTACTACTCAGTTTATAAGATCTACTTCCCTCTGGAAACCATATAGCCAACAATAATAAATACAGTGGCAACATGTCTCAACTATTAGAAATTCATATGGTAATTTGAATTAGCTCATAATATTATAGGATGGTTGTAGAGATATAGAGAGCAATTTTGTCAGTTATGATGAGATCTCGGTGGCATTTAACTAGATCTCTTTAAGTGGTATATATATATGAAGAATTCTAAATCTAAGTGAACTGATGAGGACGATTATACTTTTTGTGACTTTCTGTTTGAATAAAAAAAAACAACAAAAACCCACAAGGACTCAGAGGCAAAAAATATACAAATCAATTTTCACTGCAAAGTAAAGGAGCTGTTACAGTGGAGGATTCCTGGACTGAATGTCAATATTATGACATAGTATGAGCGTGTTTCGTGTTTGTTAATTGCAATCGTTGCTTTTGTTACGGTCACCCATTTACAATGCTTGGTGTCGGTCTATCTCTTGTAAAAATAAAATACAGCGTGTGTGTGTGTGTGTGTGTGTAAAAAAAAAAGGAAAATAAATAAATAGGCCAATTCTTCATCCAACAGAAATAATACAATCTAATGTTTATAAGACACCTACTGTAGGCCAGGCGTTGTGCTTAGTTCTTCATGAAGCTCACATTACTAAATCCTAACTCTGATCAATTCTATCATTATTCCCATTTTGCAGATGTACAAATTATAGCTTGGAAAGGTTAATTAGATTATGCAAGGTTACAAAGCTAGTTGTAGAAAAATCAGGATTTAAACTAGTGCTTATAGGGACTTCCCTGGCAGTCCAGTGGTTAAGACTCACACTTCCAGTGCCGCCAGCACAGGTTTTATCTCTGGTCAGGCCACTAAGATCCCACATGCTGTGTGGTGTGGCCAAAATAATAATACTAATAACAAACTAATGTTTATCGTACTATCGGGTACAAGTTCTTGCCATTATTCTTTACTACCTCAGTTAATGTTTTGAACACAAAAATCAAATCACACGTTATGTTAAATGTAAGGATGTATAAACATGCAAGTTCTCCAGATTTTACACTCCAGCTGGTAAAACTAGTTCATATGATAAGAGCAGTACGGAAAGTCTATGCAGTGTTTATTGTAGCCCAGGGCAGGGAGTAGTTAACCCTATTTGAAGGGAATATATCAGAGAGGAAGTCTTGAACTATGATTTGAAAAATGAATATATAGATATCAACAGAGTGGAGGTTAGGCAAGGTAGACTTTCACCCATGTGAAAACACATGGGATATGGGATAAATGCCATATGTATTCAAGGAGTTAAAATTTTGCCAACAGGTTGCTTTATCTGGAGTGTGGAAATCTAGCAAATCAATCAGGCCAGAAGGGATAGGGTTGAAGGGTTGAGAACTAAACAATATTGTATATCATGCTGAGGAATGTGTGTTTCACTCAGCAGATGATGGGAAGCAGTTGATAAGTTGTCAAGAGAAGCAACATTAGCAGGCTTAGATTTCAGAAAGTAATTCTCAGGTGATAATTTGAAGAACATACTAAAGGAATACGTAATTAAGCAGGTCAATTAGAAATCTGTTGCAATAATTATTTTCAGTTGAAGGTAAAGAAGGAGATTGAGTACAACCATGTTTCTGATATTGGTGATGGAGCTAATACTAATAATTAAAAAAACAGGTACATAAAAATGTTTTTCTCCCCAGACTTCTAAAGCAACCCCTGGCTCACAAACCTGTACTAAAAATCAAGGAGGTTGATTTTCTGAAACTGGGCAACCCTCAAGAGGCCTCCAATGCCCATCTCAGATATGGCCAAGGAGGATGATAGATTACAAAGGATCAACTGGAATGAAAAGCTAAGGAGATGGAGGACCACTGATGGGGAGTTTCTTTCAATTGGAAGAAATGAGGGCCTAAATCAGGATGTATTTCCCTTCCAAGACAGGAAAATGTTAGCCTGCATAGTAAAATTTCAGCAGTGTTATGGACCCATAGCCACTGTATAAATTCTAGAGTTCTTTTTCTTCAATTGAATGTATTATTTCAAGTATGCTGTTCTTAATTTAACATTATAATGGTATTAGGGTACCATTATACATTAAGGGTTGGGGCACAAATTACTTGTTTATTAGTGTGTAAGTCGCTGGGCCAAGAGGAGCCATCGCTGGAACAAATAGAAATGTGCAGTAACCCAAGATTTTATTTTGGTCAAGATAAAAGATAGAAATTGCTGAGTCTATAGTTTGGTGCCCTTGGAAAAGTGTTTTCAATGTGCACATATATAGGAAGGAATATATAGATATGGGATTGGTCAGAAGGGAGGATGGTGGCATAGTCAGTCACCTGACCACCAGGATCTAGTGTACACTTTCTTTTTTAATAATAACCTACTGATCTAGAGACTATATTACCTTGCTTTCTCTGCACTGGCTTTGGACCCGTCTGTCACTAGTAAAATATCATGAAAAGTGATGTATGCAAGTTCTGTATGCTCTCTTTTTTTTTTTTTTTTTTTTTTTTTGTGGTACGCGGGCCTCTCACTGTTGTGGCCTCTCCCGTTGCGGAGCACAGGCTCCGGACGCGCAGGCTCAGCGGCCATGGCTCACGGGCCCAGCCGCCCCGCGGCACGTGGGATCTTCCCGGACCGGGGCACGAACCCGTGTCCCCTGCATCGGCAGGCGGACTTTCAACCACTGCACCACCAGGGAAGCCCTCTGTATACTCTCTTGCTTTCCACTTTTCCTTTGTTTTTTCCTTCCCATAAACTAGAATTCAAATATGGTGCTGCTGAACAAGTATTGACCAAGTAAATGAGAAATGAGGGTACCCATTAGCAGTCACGTGCTAGAGCTGGTTTGTACTGGCTTGCAAGAAATGGTTGTTTACATTTTAAACAATTTTATGAGCTGACAGTGAAACACAAGTGTAGTTAAAAATAAATGATATAAACTTATAATGATACAGATTATATTTTTAATGTAATACTCAAAATCATTGCTTCTTAGTTATTTTACTACATCTGAATATTACCTATGCATTTATGTTGGAAGTACTATATAATGGTGTTCTAGTGTCCTTCTCTTCCTATGGCTGCATCCAGTAATGTCACTTTGGTAGCCTGAAATCAACCAGGTTGGAACTATTTAGAGAGCAGATGTCAGCAAATGCTACGAACTAAGGCTTGATTTCAATTTGTAGTTGTTGCAGTTAAGATAGTAATGGGAAAAATATTAATGATGCAGACTAAACTTGAAAGTTCGTTGTGACTATCGCCTTTTCATTGTAAATAGCAAAACGAAACAAATCGAAACCCTGAGGAAATAGCCTTCCTGCGTTCAAATATTATCTAGTTCAGCAAAGAACTGACTGATAATATTGACCAATAAGTAATCAAAGTCTGACATGTTTTTATTTCATTTTTTTTGTGTTTCATAATGTAGAGGAAGTATGAACTAACATCATGTTGCAACTACAGTTGGAAAGCTGGTTGTTAACCTTTTTCTAAGATACTACTGACTCTAGGGGATGGTAGAGCAAAAAGATAGAAGGAAGAACCTGGATAGCTAGAAGAATACACGTAGTCTTCTAGCAGTCCTGATCTGTACACCTATAAGAAAGAAATAAACCTTTAGACTTTGGACCACAGTATTACGGGATATCTTTTTTTTTTTTTTTTTTTTTACAAAAGTTTGGCCTATGCCTTCAAGCAGCTAGAGAGATCCAGGTTGAAGATCTCGGAGAAAGAGTTAATAATTGATGGATCAAAGGGCTAGGTGTGCAAATACGTATGTCCTCCTGGCTCATGTGGTCAAGGCCAGACCTAGTTTATCTCTCCTTTATCAGATTACCTTGAGGAATCTCCTTCTCAAATGTCATTATCAAGATATTTAAGGATATCTTGAGGAATCTCTCATTTCTCAGATAGCCAGTACCCTCCTCTATCTACATCTTACTAGCTGATAGCATGTCCCATCTTGGGTTCATATTTCAGCTCCAGGGCTTCCTTGATCCTCTTCCCCAGAAGATGTTGTTGTTAGGTAAGCCATTCCTTCAAGATCTTGCTGGTTAGATGTCTAATTTTATGTGCACTTCACCTAAATTATTAATTAAAAAGTTACTCATCCCAGAGAACACTGTCAATTATTTTAACTTACAGTAGAGAACACCATGGCTAAACCAAAAGGAAAATATTGTCAGTATAATCAACTATAAATCGTTCCACAAATTCCCTCATGTTATGGACTGAATTGTGTTCCTCCCCAAAATTCATATGTTGCAGTTCTAAACCTCAGTACACCTCAGAATGTAATTGTATTGGGAGGTTGAATTAGATTTGCCTTTAAATAGGTAACTAAGGTTACATGAGGTCATATCAGTGGGACTTAGTCCAGTGTGACTGGTGTCCTTATGAAAAGAGGGAGACACACTGGGGTGTGTGTGCATAGGGTAAGCCATGTGAGGACATGGCAAGTAGGCACCCATCTGCAAGCCAAGGAGAGAGGCTTCATGAGAAACCAAAACCACTAAAGTAAGCAACCTCACCTAGAATGGGTATATTTTCCAAAAACACGAAGGTAATTGTCTATGAAATGTGATCCATTATTTTGTAGAAACTAGAATGTTAGTTTGATGCCTGAGTGAAGATAAAATGAAGGAGATTCTTCTGTCTTTATATTTAGGAGATAGTTGTACAGAAGAAACATTTATATCTGAACGTTAGAATGTGATCTGTAATCATTTTTTTGCTTACCAAGTATATTATTACACCTATAAAATCCCCTCTCGCAAATATTTACAAGAGTCATAGCCACTTATATAGATCTGCCCCTCTGCAGGAGGGGATTCAGATAAATGTCTCTTGACCCACTTTGGACCTCTTTGTGTGTATTTGAGATATTATTTAATGATGAGTATATGTACCTAACTGATTGGGGTTATCTTGGTTAATCTTGAATTATCATAGATATAAAAAGATTTTGTGTGTCTCATATCTCTCTAATTGGTATTTCCAGCATAGCAGAAAGCATTTCTGTTCATAGAGCCTTTTCCAAGACTATTTTTATTTTCTTCAACATTCATGGTAATAGCTCTGATTCATCTTCAGACCCACCAAACAGAGTAAATATGGCAATACATTTCCCTTAAAAATAAAATCAGTATATAACTCTTATTGGTTTGAGCAAATTAAGACAATGATATTTTTGACCCTTTAATCTAGAAAAGTATATTGCAGGCACAGTATCAGTTACTGAGTTAAAGGAAGGACAAATTATATCAATTGTAAGTTGAATCATATTTGTTTTGGCAACATGTATAGTGTTTAAATTTGGATAGCTCCAACTGAGCTTTTAAAGAATAATTTCAAAACATCCCTAACGCTATTTTCAAGAAATTTTTGTGATTGAGGGAAACAAAAATAAGAACGATTAAGTTAGTTGAAGTGATTGAATTCTGACAGTTTGTGCAGAGTAGGAGTTAGATCTTATCAAAGGCAGGGTAGATGTAATATAAAGAAAAGGAATCGAATATGAACGTATTAAATTATTTAACAATAATTTACATAGTTTTGCATTAATAAGATTAGGCAAGCTTCATGAATAAAGAAATATGCACGTATTTACTTAAAAGATAACAGATATTTAAATATGTTAATGAGTCCCTTTTAAGGTTACATGACATGGTTGATAGAAGTCTAAGTCACTAGCACTCTGATGTTTTATCGTTTTGCATTACTAAATATCTGCTGCATAAATAATGATCACACATAAATATAGGCTAGTTGTTCAAAGTAACTTTGGCACCATTCCATCCAGTCTGTATCCTATAAACTTCAAATCTTGCTTTTCAGTGGACAGCAGTACTATAATCCAAATCACTTGAGTCTATATTGGGTTTTATTAAAATAAATCCCATAATTAATTTAATTTAAAGTTAGTCCTCTGATACTTTATTTCATCTAGAAATATAATGCATATACATTATTGAATATAAAATATTCAAATTTTATTTTTCCAAACGTTTGAATAACCTCCTACTGTAGATACTAGGAGAATGTGAGAATCGGACACATGCCCATTCTTCCCTGCTCATCAGGGAAAAAACATCACTCAAGGGAACAGGTGTCCTCTCCATCCCTCCACCAGCTTCCTGCCTACTCCCAGCCGATGGCTCTATCCGGATACATTACTGGGCACCAGAGGTTGGTCGGCCTGCTAACATGTGGCTTGAGCCTTTTGTGTATGGCTCTCAGAAATGAATGTTAAAGAGGACAAAGGTAAGGGGCACCTACCACAAGAGACAAGTGTCCAAAACACATGAAACATCATAATGGAAGGAAAGAGGCAATGATACTGCCCTCTTCTGATTCAAGGAGGGAGGCAGATAATTTCAAACGAATTCATGAAGGGAGCCATCATCTGGCCATTTGATGCTATGACATTAGGTGAGAAAATAAGATTAAATGCGTACATTTTCCATGGAATCAGAAAAGAACAAATTCTGAAATTGTTTTATCCTGCTGCATATATATATAATGTTATATATATGTTATATGTATAGCATATATATAACATACATACGTATATATAATGTTAAAATATGTTCTGAACATATGCAGGGGCAGTTTAATATAACATTTTGGTAACTTTTCTCAAAATGAAAATATTTTAATAGAATATTAAAACTGAATCTAATCCATAAAGATAAGCAGTATTTAGGTAGAAAAAGGGAGACTCTCAGAGAAGAGTCACCAGATGGAGGGTATGGAGGTGGGAATAGAGGTGGGAATGGGTGTGAAAGTTGGGGGGCAGGCAGCAGCTGTGAGACTCCTCTGGCCAGATTAATGAAGAGTCGGGGGAGTGGTACGTAGCAGCAGACACTGACAGGAATTTAAGTGCTGGAGAACGTTTAAAACTAAAAATATTGAGAAACAAAGGACTATGTAAGACCTTAACCGTGGAGTTAAATGATATCAGTGATATTTAGGAGACGTAGGCAGACAACAATATACTACAAAGAAAGTTGAAAGGAATAAAGACCAGTTAAGAAGTTGATATGATAATAACATGGGATAAATATATTACCTTATTTCAGTGACTCTTAAACAGGCTCTATGGAAAGATGCACAACTGTGTATTGATTATTCTAGAACCAGGAGAAAATAAAATTGGCACATAATCTATGACACTTGATTATAAAACAGTCTGAGATGTTAACCTGTGAAAAAGTGTGTCTTTCAGTAGATTAATACAATAATATATACTATTTAATGAGTGCTTTTACTTGTTAGAAATTGTGCTAAATGTTTTACTTGCATTAATTCACTCTCAAAGAGTCTCTATGAACTATTAGTATTTTCGGGTATTTTTATAGTCCTATTTCTACAAATTGAGAAAACCAGCAACTTCCTCTTGGCTATATAGCAGAGAAGGAATCAGGATTTGTACTCAAATCATATCTGACTTTAAGGAAAAAAAGGTAGGAAGTGATGAGTGCACAGTCATTGAAGGGCAAAAGTATTAACATAATCTACATGAATATTAACATAATTTATACCATAGATATGAGAAAACTCTATGAATGATCGAATCTAATGGGTAAAGTAAAAATAGGAAGTCATGCGGTTGGTTTCCAAACTTTCACATACAGGGAACTACAACAAAAGCAGTTATCCTGGCAGTCATGTGTATATTCCAAAGAGTAAGTAGTTTCAGGGAAAATAATACTTGTTTAGGAAAGCCTGAGTTTCCAATAATGTCAGGGAAACAAATTTGTATTGCCATTTAGCTTTACACAGATGGGACCGAAGCAAAGGTGAGAAGCCAGAGAGTGGAATGTAAAAAGCTACGAGACGGCAAAGCATGTGAGTCTTTAAGGGGACGAGCAGGAAACACAGACCCAAACTAGAGTATGAACCACAGTTATGAACCACAAGAAGAAAAGTGTCAGCTATGGAGAAAGGGAAACTAGCAGAAAAGAGCAGAAGAACACGAATAGTAAAGAGGCTTAAAGATCAAGAGTCTAAAGAATTGGAGAGATTTAATAAAAGACGAATTGAGAAAAGGTTATTGAATCGGGGTAGGCAGCTGGCGATAGTGAGAATAATTTCCATAGCAGAGTGCTTTCATAAGCCAGATATGCAGGGGATTAAAAAGCAAATGAGTAGAAGCTGTGGCACAGATGTGTAGCTCACACATCTCAGGAACTGGCAATGAAAGGAAGAAGGGAAATAGAATGTTACCATGGAATTTGTGCAAAGGAGAAATTTAAAACGTCAGCAAAGATGTTGGGGAACTAGGATGAATCGAATGCAGAACGTAATTTGAAAATATGCTGTAGAGAGATGTTTGAGAGATTTGCTAGAGAATTCTTCCGTTCACTGCCCGATATTTTTATTGAGTCACTACTGTGAACAGCACTGCCAAGACTGGGGTTCCAAGGACAACCAAAAACAGAGTTCCTGACCTCAAGTTGTTTAAGACCTAGAGGGGAAAACTGAGATGTTAAAAGGTACCTAGGGCTGCCCTGGTGGCGCAGTGGTTGAGAGTCCGCCTGCCGATGCAGGGGATGCGGGTTCGTGCCCCGGTCTAGGAGGATCCCCCATGCCGCGGAGCGGCTGGGCCCGTGAGCTGTGGCCGCTGAGCCTGCGCGTCCGGAGCCTGTGCTCCGCAACGGGAGAGGCCACGACAGTGAGAGGCCCGCGTACCGCAAAAAAAAAAAAAAAAAAAGGTACCTAAACTATAACACGTCATGTGTAGCAGGCAAAGGAAAGGGCCTGCCTCCCATGGGGGACAGCAAGGCTGCCATGGAAGTGATGTCCAAACTGAGTTTTAAAACCTAAGTTTATGGAGGGCCAGGAGGCAGGAGAAAAAGCCAAAATGTAGGGGCGAGCTTAGCTGTTTTAGAAAGCTGCATGTAGAGCGTGGCATGGGGTTCGAGTGAGAGAATAATGATGAGAGATGCAGCTGAAGATGTTAGCAGGGGTCGTGCCCAGATTGTTCTTGTTTAGCTGACATTTAGCTACATGCTTTCTAATGATCAGGTTGCAAACACACACAGAACACGCTTGTGGAAAATTTAAGCTGAGTAGGAATATACTCGTCATATGATTCAGAAAATCTCAGTGGATTTTCCATAAAAGCCCATCTTTAATATTTTTATAAAAATAAACGGTATATTCGTTATATATTAGTTTCCCGTGCCTGCTGTAACAAATTCTCCCCAACAGTGGCTTAAAACAGCATAGACTTATCATCGTACAGTTCTGGAAGTCGGAGCATGAAACTGGTCTCCCGAGACTGAAATGGGGCTACCCTTCTTTCTAGAGACTCTAGAGGAGAATCTGGTATTTTGGCCTTTTCCAGCTTGTAGAGGCCCCCAGCATTCTCTCCTTCATGGCCCGTGCCTGAATCCACAAAGCCAGTAATGCTGGGGGAATCCTTCTCATGCTACCGTCCCTCTGGTTCTTTCTCTGCTGTCTCCCTCTCCTGTTTATAAGAATGCTGTGATTGTATTGAGCCCACTCAGGTAAGCCGGGAATAATCTCCCCAGCTCAAGGTCGGATGATTAACACATTCAGCTCCACCTGCAGCCTTAATTGCTCTTTGCGTTTAACCTAAGCTAGTTGTAGTTTCTGGCGGTTAAACACGGACATCTTTGGGAGGCCGTCACTCTGCCTACTACAGCTATGTATAGAGCCTGACAAAAACGTCCTAAAAAGGGCCAATGTGCAATGGGAAAGACCAGTGATGAATCCACAAGCATTCAGTGCATATTTACTATGTGCCAAGGATTTTACTAAGTATTATATCATATTTTTAAATATCAGAAGACACAGTATGCCCTAAAAGAGCTGAAGGAAACAAAACATACCAAAGTGAAACAAACTACAAACTAATACAGCAAGTGAAGATAGTGTAGTAAAATTTGAATAAGTATGGAGAACAATTAATTAATTAATTTTTAAAATAATGTAAGCAAGAAAGATGCTACCCAAAAATGACTTTCTAAAGAAGGTGAGTTGGTATTCTTGAGGAAATAGTAGATAGGGAAGAATAAAGAATAAAGAAAAGCATTTCAGGTCGAGGGTTTCTTTTGGTTTTTGTTTTCACGTGGCCAAGTAACCCATTATTCTTGAGAAACAAGATCATTATGGGGAACTTTGATATGTATGATATGATATGTATTGATCGTTGTATTTTAGAAGATCCATATTTGAAGGCAGAATACCTAAATTAAAACTGTGTTGTTCTCAATTGCCCTGTTACTTCAGAAAAGTCATATCTCTCTTAGAAAAATAATGTATACTACCCAGCTCTCTAGGTTAATGTCATGATCACAATATGAATGTGCCTTGTACATGTGCCCTTTAGACGGCTATGCATGTTGGTTGTGCAGTGAAAGTTACAGTAATTATGATGGGCCTTAATTACTAGATTGAAGAATTAAGGTTCTAATTTATGCAGAACATAATTTTTTTTTAATTGGGGTATAGCTGCTTCACAATGTTGTGTTAGTTTCCGCTGTACAACGAAGTGAATCAGCGATATGTACATATACGTCTCCTCCCTCTTGGACCTCCCTCCCACCCCCCCATCCCGCCCATCTAGGTCACCACGGAGCCCCAAGCTGAGCTCCCTGCACTGTACAACAGGTTCCCACTAGCTATCTGTTTTACACACGGTAGTGTGTATATGTCCATCCCAATCTCCCAGTTAAATCCTAAGTTTATGATTCTCAATCTGGGAGTGATATATGGAGTGTCGTGGACACTTGCTATAGGACTAAAGGGATTACATCAAGGAGTACAGTTTGCAGGCTACAGTAGAAGTAGATTAAGAAAGAAGTGAGGATCTAGATTTGGATGACGAATTGAACTTCACAGACAGATTCGCAACGAATGCATTACAGTGTAAAGCATCCATACGAATTAGTGATAGATTTGGCAAGGAATAGGAATTAGAGCAAGAACTTAACATTTAAGACTGTGCGGAGGAACAAAAAAAATGCATTTTTTGAAGTATGGATGAAAAAATACTAAAGATATTCCATTGCAAACTTGGCCAGAATGAGACCATGATTGAAAGTACGCCTTTGGACATCCTGACGTATATAAGATGTTTTCTGGAGAACAGTTGAGGGGAAAAAATGAATGGGTGGATGCACAGGTGGAAAGACATAAAGAATGGATAATAGTTTTCTTCTGTCATTGTTGCTCAACTTATGGTTACTGCCTGGAATACTGTGGGTGAAAGGGCTGTGTTCAGGCTTAGCAGTGTTATGATCTGATATTCATGTCTGCCACTGAAGTGGTAGTAGCTATGTGTAGATATAGTACCTACCATCTTCAGCATTGATAAGAGTCATCAGAGATTCACTGTATATGTGCCTATGTTCTTTATGGCAATTATCATA
The DNA here is from genome assembly GCF_963924675.1 of Phocoena phocoena. Taxonomy (NCBI): domain Eukaryota; kingdom Metazoa; phylum Chordata; class Mammalia; order Artiodactyla; family Phocoenidae; genus Phocoena; species Phocoena phocoena. The sequence continues at coordinate 133,432,095 of NC_089223.1, forward strand.
GACACTAATTATGTACTCCCTTATCTCTCTAAATTTTAATTCCAAGTTCCTTAAGATCAAGGCTGTGTCTTTTTGTCTTGTATGATCACTGCTTTCCATAGCACGAGCTCAGCAAACGTTTAAACAAATCAATTATTTACAAGGCTTTCCTGAATTTGTCTGCTAACGGTTTTTGCAGGTAATTATCTCCCCCATGAATTGGCAGAGGCCACGTCTAATCAACTTGGGCGTCATCAGTCATTTATTGCAAAGCGCTTCGCAAATCCTTGGCCCTCAATAAATGTTTTCTCAATTGAATTGAGGGCAAATAACGGTGAAAGAGAAGTTACGTAATATACAGCCACACACTTTGTACATTACCTCCAAATTACAAACTGGGCTTGATATTCCTTTACAGTGACATATTTCAAAGGTTGAGTGTTAGAAAACCAGACATATCATTAAAATGAGAAAACTAAATCCTGACATCACCTCCACCTAGGGACCGTCCTGGCATCTTGGTTGTTATGGGTAGTGGGAGGAAGAGAGGATGGAGGAAAGAAAGAAAGAAGGAAGGAAGGAAGGAAGAAAAACTCAAACTCTTTTGGAACTTGCTTTTTTCCCCTCCTACTTTACATCCAAGCTAAAACTAAAAAGATTTCATTCTTCCCACAGTATAACAAATAAAATTCCTTTTGTTAAACTATATTTTTATAATTGTCTGTCATAAACTGTTGCTGACGTTGAATTCACAGTGTATATTTCACACCTCCTCTGGGGCTTTAAGTCGTATTGCAGTATGGCCCGAAAATTAGGCAGCTATTTGGTTGGATAACCTGATAGACAATTCTTTGCTTTGCTTTTAAAAAGCCAGAATAGGGCTTCCCTGGTGGCGCAGTGGTTGAGAGTCTGCCTGCCGATGCAGGGGACACAGGTTCGTGCCCCGGTCCGGGAAGATCCCACATGCCGCGGAGCGGCTGGGCCCGTGAGCCATGGCCGCTGAGCCTGCGCGTCCGGAGCCTGTGCTCCACAACGGGAGAGGCCACAACAGTGAGAGGCCCGGGTACCGTAAAAAAAAAAAAAAAAAAAGTCAGAATAGCCAAAGTCGATCAGTGGGAGAACTTTTAGCTCCCCCTATGATACAACATTTTCTTTCTACTTAACGGTGAGAGGCACCTAACGAAAAAGACAGAATACCTGCCATAGTCAACAAGACTCTTTCCCGAAGGAAATAAAAGAGAACCAAACCATTGCTTGAATAAATTTTTAGAAATGCTAGTCTTTTCATTTCCTTCCGTAGGAAATAAATGGGAAAATAGCATTTTGACACGCTGTTCTGAATAGTGAACTCCAGCGGCCAAATCCCCAGCAAATCGCACAGCTGGCGGGGAGGTGCAAAGGAGGGGGCAATGACAGAGTGGGGTGAAAATCACCACCTTTCGCACGCACAGTTACTGAAATAGCACCTTGCCTGGAATCAGAATAGATAACAGGTACGTCACTATTTCACAAATCTCATTATGAAAGAAACCGCCTACATCTTACTTCACCCAGGCCAGTTTGACAAACGACATCATAGTTTGTTCTCAGCTCACGGAGTTTCATTATCTTACGGGTCTAGCTCCTAGGTGTAGGAGGACTCAGAAGGATTAAACACACCTGTTGCCGGTTCAGTGCCCTGCTTGACAATAAGCTTCTCCTCTCCGGCCTGTCTGCTTTTTAGTGATTGGACAGCTCCAGTTCTATTACTGAAGAGTGCCTTGAAGAAAATGATACTGCTCTACGGTTTATAACTTCCTTGTCTCCCTTCAGTTTTCTAAGATAATAACCAAAGGCCATAGAGAATGTAATCAAGCACATCATTCTTGGATGCCACTTAACATTGGTAGATCTCTGAGATCAATTTTCTCCTGGCCACGTGTGATCTGAGATGATTTAAAAGGAATTCTCTCTGATAAGTTGCTTCTAAATTGTCTTAGTATCTTCCGAAAACTTTAGCCTAGGCATTAATGATGGCAATTAAGGTCTTGCAATAGAAGGAATTTTTGAGGTCCGTGGTCGTTCATCTGTAGTTTCTATTGCTTTATTTAGAATTGTTTTAGTTTATAATGGAGAAGCCCGTAAACGATTGGCATTATTGTCAAAGGATTAACTTTCCCATTCCACCATTCCTTTTCTGTATATAAATGCTTAGTTATCTTACTGTGGTTCTTACCAGGTTCTCAGTTGAAGATAAAATTGATTTATACATGTACGGCAAAGGCGACCAAGTATAAATCACCTAATTTAAGCCTATAAAAGTTTTATCCTGAAAATACATTGCTAACGTAGATTATAAAATTATCCCTTTTGAATCCAGAAGGTCTACTGCTCTGATATCCTTCATACATTGTCTCCATCAGGCAACTTCTTTCCTTGGGAGTAGTACTACTTAGTATAACAGAAATAGTATATATACCTTGGTACCACAAACACTTGAGCTCCACTGGCCGATTTATAGGACCTCTAATTAGAGTACACACAGCACTTTAAAATTTTTAGACCCTTACTGCTCAAAGCGTGGCGTATGTACCAGCGGCAGAATCTCTGGGAGGAAACTTAGAAGTGAGGAATGGTTAGCCCCACCCCATGCTTATTGCATCATTATTTGAAATTGAACAAGATTTCCCAGATGAATTTTATTTAATAGAGTTTGAGACACACTGCTTCAGACACTTTGTACTGCATCATATTCCCCCAGAGGAAGGCAGCCACACTCCTACCCCTCGTCCCTTTAAAAGATGGGTGTTTTCGGAAAGATAAGATACTGGCCTCCAAGCAGGGAGGCTCACTGATGGATTGTCATACTGCTTGGGATCAATAGCTTCCTTTGATCCCAGATCACCGTCCGGTGGCTACCGTTTATTTCATCACTTCTAGTAGTAGTAATTTTCCCAAAAGCACCACTTTTATTTCCTTTTTTTTTCTCCCTCTTTAGATCTTCTTTTTGTCACCATCTCAACTAAGCCCTTTACTAGTAAATAACAACTTGTATAGCAGCAGCTAGTGACGTTTTATTCTCTTTCTCTGTCCACCATTGTGGCTGCTGAAAACCAGCACTATTCTGTGTGAGTTCCAGGGACTGATACTTCTGCTCCTTTTACGTGGTTTTTGTCAGCACTGGCAGTTTCCTCACGGACTTGTGCTTGTCAGAATTCAGCTGAATACATCACCACGGACCCTCTCTGTAGCTCAGAGGTTTTTTTTCTGCATAGCTTCCTTTCTCCTCTACTCTGTCTTGTGAACTCTGGCTGCCTTGGCCTTCCTGGACCTCAGCTGCAACCCCTCACTGCAGAGGGACCCCACTCAGATCCCCCTTCCTGCCCTGTTGCTGGAAACTCTCTCAGGGCAGTAAACTGGGGTGCTTGAGAGCCGCTCTCCATTCCCTCCGCCACCCACATTTGCTTCTCCTCGTTCAAGGATCGCTGGTTTTTGCTGCTTGATATCCGGTATCTTAAAAATCACTTCTAGTTCTGTTTTGGTTTTGGTTTTGCTATTTTAAGCCAGAGGTAAACCCAGTCTATGTTATTTCATCTTGGCTTGATGTAGAAATCTCGGTTTCATCTTGATATGAAGATAGAAAGCGGTATTAAAATTACATTTGCATAGAGAAATCGTTTACATTGGTCCTTTAAAACTTTAGCTTTTATTTTTAGTAAAATCAAGAGCCATTGTCGAATTCGGATCATGAGAATGACATGAAAATGTGCCTATTTTCAAAGGGGGAAATTAAGGAATGGGGCCCGTTTCTCTCTGCAACCTGTGCATAGCATGCGCTCAGTAGATGCTTTTTGATAATGTAATCTAGTTAACTGCTTGTCTTAGCAGCTGGCTACAGTCTCTTATCCATTTAATACAAGCTTTTTAAGCATCTATTTGAGTTGCTATTTGTTTGACAGTTATATCAGACTCCATGTTAGATACGTGATTCTTGTTACTCCAACTAATTCTTACCAAAATTAGGTAAGTGTATTACACTCATTTTGCAGAAGAGAAAAATGAGACTTAGAAAGTTTAAACATCTTCCCTGAGTCCACATACTTGGTAATAAAATTCAAAGTCAGGTTTGTCTGGCTCCAGTATCTATGCTCTGAGACGTTATACATACTGTATACATTCAAGGTACTGTATAGTAAGTACCTTCAGGAAACATAATGTTCACTTTCTTGCTCTAACTGAAATCTGGCCCTCTCGAGAAATCACTGTTTCCCCTAAAACCTCCTAGTGGGCCCTGAGGTGGGACAGATCTCTTCTTTGTTCCTTATTGCTACCTCCAGACTATTGCCGTTCCTTTTCCATGAAACCCCCGGATTTGAAGCTCACTTGCTCTTACGGGAAACGTCACCTGCCAGGTCTCTTTTCTTCCATCTCTACAGGCCTTGGAATATCCCTCCTTACTCTAGGAGATTTTAGCAATTGGCTATGATGGGATTCAGGACATACCACCTCCAAATATGGTGCTCTGTCATATGTCACATTTTAAGCTGAAGGAATTTGAGTAATGGCAGGTTCAGGAAGGACTTTCTGACCATCTCCCCTGAAGCAGGTCATAAGACTCTCATGTGAGAGGCGTCCTCCCTCTACTGGGAAGAATGCAGCATCCTCATCTCCAAAGAAGGAAGGACCCGGTGGGGAAATCTGAACCACGGGACTTGCCAAGTTCTCCCCTGGGTTCACTACACTTACCTCGGACCCCTGGTCCTGTCACATTTTCCCATGATTTCCACTCTCCATCAAACTTCGCATAAAAATGTTCAGGTTTAACCATTTATTTGGGTGGGTCTTCATTTCCTTATGAAGCCTCCCGCGTCATGTAAAACTCATATTAAATGTGTATGCTTTTCTCTGGCTAATCTGTCTTTGGTTACAGAGACACAGCTGAGAACCTGAGATGGATAGAGGAAAGACATTTTCCCTCCTCCATAGCCCAACGTAACTCTTACTCCCCACATAATTGTCGGTGATTTCGGTATCTCTGAAAATATTATCTTAATTTTTAAATTTCCTCCTTTTAAAATGTATATGGTTTCCCATCATTCCTCTGCTCCAAATCGCACAGTGACTCTGGATTTCACTCATATACCGTGGTAAAAAAAACTTTAGCTATTATTTTTAAGTAGGGTGACCACATAATTTTTTTTAGCTAAACCAAAACTCTTTTGAGAGTAAAAGAAAGCAAACCAAAGCTAAACCAAAACTCTTTTGAGAGTAAAAGAAAGCAATAGACATTCCGCCCGGAAGGGTTACAGTTTTGCATTGTAGACGCCTCACCAATAAGGTCCTTCATGAGCTGGCTTCTACCACATTTTCTCTCTCCTAACGCTGGACTCCTTACTCACTCTGCTTAGCTGCGCTGGCTTCTTTGCTCTTCCTCAAATACACTAACAGTTAAGGACTGTACAGTGGCTGGTCTTCTGTCTGGGGAAAGGTCCTCCTTCACTTCACTGGAATCTCTTACCAGAGCAAGGCCTTCCCTAGCAGCTCAATACAAATAGCGAACCCACCTCAGCTCTGTACATTGCCCATACCCCTTACCCTACCTTTTATTCCCCCTACAGTATCTATTAACTCAGAAAAAGAAATTGCTATCGAATCAAAACCAAAAACTGACTAAAGACATTTTTGTCCTCTAGAGAACTGACATAACTTTACGTCTAAGGAGGCTCGGTTTTCCGTTCTTTTATTTAGGAAAACACTGTGATCAAACTCAATGGAAATTTTTAATTGACCCATTGTGTCCTCTTGGGCAGAGTCAGGTCCAAGGATGAGATAAAGAAGATACTTGATTTCTTTGTATAGTAAAGTAAGGAATATTAAATTTCTACAGACCACTGAAAGTAGAGAGATGGCTGAGAATAGGACAACAGTAGAAATTTTAGAAATAACTACTCTAGAGGGAGGAGTGGCCTAGGTCTTTGGACAGTAATGTATAATACCAAATGTTAAGTTGTTCCTTTTTTGTGCTTTCGTATTAGAACTACCTTAGCATTAGTCCCCAAAGTGCTGTACATCCCTTCAAAGAACCACAATGTTGCAGAAACAAATGAAAGAGGCAGGGTTCCATATTGGTAATAAAACAGGTAAGGAGAGAAGAAATGGACCATTTGAGCTGTCAGGAAAAATTGTGACTTTGAAATGGGCCAAAAAGGACCAGCAGAGGTCCTATCTGGTTACTCCCTCTGTGTGATCTCTGCCTCTCCTGGTTTTTGAGCTATTTTACAACTCTATAAATTGTAGAAAACATAATAATGCAAACGATTCCTATTCATAGAAACATAAGTGTGTTGTGTCCAGTAGAATGCAATTGATTATTGCCTGTGGCTAGAGCAATTTTTGCATCTATTTTAAGTTCATTTTAGCATTTCTTTACTGCATACAAATTTTTAAAATTCTCCTTTGACTGGGTAATAACGTCTTACTAGCTCCATCATTAATTGAGTTAAATGAAATACTTGTGTTCATTTTTATATTTCTAAGAGAGCCCCAATTTTACCTTAAAAAAAAAAGTATTCTTTAACAGAGCCAAGACTATCAGAGACCAGACCACTTTAGGAAACACTGGACTTCATCTGGCTTAAGAGTTTATGAAAGTAAATAATTCCTGTTCCCTCCAGAATTTATCAGAAAGTTTGCCTTTGTACATGTAAAAGGAAGACATGGGGCTCTTAGAGTTTTGAGTGCAGATAGGTATTTACATAGCAGCCTATATTGTGTGGTGGATGTTTAAAAAGTCTTAACCCCCCTTCATGCCACTACAGTTCTTATCCTGTAACTTTTTTTCACTTATCAAATATTTTTAAGTGTTTTATTATTCCTTTTTGTTTTAGCAGTTTTTATTGTGGAGAGTCTTAACACCACTAGCTGTTCCACAATAACAGATCAAGGTCAGCAAACTTTTTCTATAAAGGGACAGGTAGTAAATATTTTATGCTTTGCAGGCCAGATGGTCTCTGTCACAGCTATTCAACTCTGCTGCTGTAACACAAAAGCAGTCACAGGGAACACAAACAAATGAGTTCAACAGAGTTTCATGCACAAAAGCAGGATTTGGCCAGTGGGCCATCGTTTGCCAACCACTGAGATAAATTATGATTCATTTACTTGAGCTTACTATAAAACTATTAATCAAAAAACTAATAATATTTTTGTTTCATTTTGAAACAAAATAGAACATTTTTCTATTTTCACAGTTAGAAGTTATGATTGATCTTTTATGATGAAATTTAAATTCAAAGCTTACAATTTTCCTTTTTTCTTTATGCATCCCACCTCATAGTTACACCATTGGGAAAGCCTAATAGATGCAAGAGAGGCTAGATAAAATGATTTTTTTAAAGTGAAAAAAAAAACTAATAATAATTATTTAGAACTCTTAGAGTTGGAAGGTATTTAATATAATTAAGAATAAGGAGATACATTTTTTATCATTCTAACTATTAAAATATCGTTATAAAATATTATAAAGAAGGCTAACTAATGGCTAATAAATGTAAAAGGATGCTGTAATAACATTGCCAGGAGCATGGCAAGATGAGTATAAAAGATATCAATACACAGCTAAAGATTGATTGCTTAAAACAAAAAGAAATTTGGTCAAAACTACAGTAGGTGTGATTCTTCTAGAGAAGGAGACGAAAAATATAATCACCTTTGAGGCTCTAAAACCGAGATGTTGAAATTTCAGTCCACGTCTTATCCTGGCATCAAAACTCAAGAGGACGTTGAATCGAGGGATAGTGCTGCTATGTTACATCGGAAGAATAGAGCAAAGACAGCAGCCATGCCAGAGTAGGCAGAGGCCATGCGCACCCCACCCCAGGCCTCAGAAATTCAGTTTGAAGACAGGGACTGGATAGCAAAATCCCCTGGGAATTATGTCTGGTTGGATAATAGAGATAGAAACCCTTAGTGTGCTCCCAGAGGACAAAGCAGGAGTCTTTAGCAGCTGAGGACAGTAAAAGCCCTAGAACCGTCCAGTAAAAAGAATATTTGGTGATACATGAAGGCATGGGGTCTCATGAGGAGTTGCAATGACAGTTTTTAAAGGTGACTGTTTTCCATGCTATTGTAGAGTCCCCTGAAAAGCCAAATGGACCCCTTCCCAAAATTTGGTTCATATTGAGACCGACGCTAGACACATGCAAAGAGTTTGTAAGTAAAAACATGACAAGTTTATTGCTTACATAATTGAGGCCTCTGGGGAGTATAGGGCAGTCTCTCCAGCAGGTCTGAAATGGCTTGAGAAACCAAAGAAAGGAGATTGGCCTGGAAGTTTAGCATCTTTACGAGATAGGGCTGGAGTGGTGGTTCATGTGCGAGAAGAGGCTTTCATGGTTTGAATCCCTCATCTGTGCCGAAGGAGGGCAACCCAGGTCTCCTTATCAGCTTGATCAGATATGGGGCCTCGGGGGAAGGAGGGGTGAGGCTTAAAGCTGTCAGCAGTCAGACATCAAGAAAATGGGGTCAGACTCCTCATTCCACACACCAGTACACTTCATACCATTATCATCACTCAAATTATTCACATATTAAAGTTGAAAACACACAAAAAGACAAAATATATCATAATTCTATCCCACAAAGACACTCATAGCGGACCACGTAGCAGATGGTTCTGTATCCATAGTTCTCAAACTTGGCTACGTATTGGAATCATCTTAGAAGCATTAAAATATTTTTGATACTTGTATCTCACCTCCAGAAAATCTGATCTGAATTAATTCTTGCTAATTGGATTTTATAATCTCTCCAGGTGATTCTAATTTGCAGCGAAGGTTAAGCATCACTGTTATAGAGGGCATGTGTGTGTTGAGGTAATAAACATGGGATCAAACTCTTCATGCAGTTTATAAGCAATGTTCATTTAACATACCATAGAGCATCTTTCCATGCCCACAAATACAAGACCTACAGCATCATTATAATGCCTACCTATTACTTTACCATATGAATATACTGTAATTTCTATCCCAACAGGTCACTGTTGCAGGATATTTACATTGTAGCCAATTTATTATGCTTACAAAAATACTCATGAACATCTTTTATATATACATCTTTGTTCATTTTTATAATTCCTGGTGAATATTTTCTAGAAATATGATCACTGGCTTAAAGAGTATAGATATGTTTAAGACTATTGCTTTGTCATCCCTCCAGCAGGAAATGAGGTTGTACATTTTCCTAAAACTCCACCACTCTGAGTATCACCTAACTTAAATTTTTGCCTGAAGGTAGAAATAAAAATATAATTTATCTGAACTTATACCTTTTGCATTATGCCTTTGGTATCATGCTTAAAGAGGTATTTTTTGCTACTAGTTTACGTAAATAGTCTGCTATGTTTTTAAAGTTTTGTCAGTTATTTTTTATATTTAATACAGCTCATTTGAAATATATTTTGGGGCAGATATATAAAAAAAACTATGACTTTATTTCCTCCTTAACAGCAAGCCGATTTCCCCAAGTTGGTTATTCAGTCATCCTCGATTTGGTAAACTCAGAAAACTCATTTCTAAAGTGAAGAAATACCTACCTCGCATAGTTTCAGAGTGGGCTAAATGAGTTAATGTATAATATTAAGCACTTAGAATAGTGTACAGCGTATAATAAATACCTCAGCATGTGATCACTTATTTTCATGATCATCACAACATTTATTATATAACTTGGGTCTACTTCGCGACTCTGAGTTCTGTGGCATTAGATAATGTGTTTAACCTTACCCTAGTACTCCATGTTTCAATGGGTGTAGCTTTGACATGCATATCTTTAATAAGTGAAACTTCTCTGCTTTGTCAAAATTATTCTGGCTACTTTCACATATTTATTCTATTGGAGAAACTTAAAATCATACTGCCAAATTCAAAAGAGAAATTTCTTTCTGGTTTCTCATTGTGCTTAGTTTAAATATGAGTCAATTAGAGCAAGATTTACGTGGTTTACAATTGTTTATTCTTTCTACCTAGTAGAATGATATGCCCCTGCCTATTGTCAAGTCTCCTTTTATGTCCTGTAAATTCATGTAGTTTTCTTCAGAGAGGTTTTGCATATTCTTATTAAGTTTATTGCTAGGAATTTTATATTTTTACTGGGTTGTCAAAGGGTTATTTTTCTCTGTTATGTTTTCTGTTTATACTTAGTATATATGGCTGATAACTTGCGGGCCTCTCACTGTTGTGGCCTATCCCGTTGCGGAGCACAGGCTCTGGACGCGCAGGCCCAGCGGCCATGGCTCACGGGCCCAGCCGCTCCGCGGCATGTGGGATCCCCCCGGACCGGGACACGAACCCGTGTCCCCTGCATCGGCAGGCGGACTCTCAACCACTGCGCCAGCAAGGAAGCCCTAACTTTTTTATATTTATTTGTAACTGACTGACTTTCTCACTGAATTCCCTGGGTAGTTATAATTCAAGGACATTATAATTCGAGGCTTCTCTTTGTATCAAGAACGCTGTCTGTAGCAACTAAACCTTCATTGCAAATTAGGATGGGATTGAGAGGAAGGCCGGGTAGGGGGCTAAACTCTTCTCCTCGGTGTCACCTTTAGGATTAGAAAGTATGCTATCCCTTTTAATTAAGGAGTGTGTACTTCTTCTTTTACAGAGACAAATGTTAGCAGTGACTAATTATGAAAGGTTTTAGGTAAGAGTGACTAAGGAAATATATGAAATATAGCCTTAACTCACAAAATGAACCTTGCCATCCTTTTACCCTAGCAGTTATAGTAAGTGTATCCATAAACTTTATTTTCACCAATATATGTTTGAAGTAAAGCAGCTGTGCTCAATGTGTGCTCCACTGGACGCCTCGCAGCATCCAAGCTTTGTTTTAAGGTGATCTGTGTTATCAAAGTTATCTTCTATAATAGTACTGTTATTTGCTCTTTCACTCTGTTGCCATTTGCAATGATAGTGAAATATTGGTAATAAAACTGCTACTACCTCAGCATGCGCCAAGGCAGCAGTACAAAGCTTCTAGTACTCAGGGCATTGCTTATGCACCTTGCAGATAAAACGAAACAAAAACCAGTTTCCATTAAGAATGCCCTGATGAAGCAGTAAAAACTACTACTGTTATTAAATCTCAACCCTTATGCGTACCTCTTTTTAACGTTCTGTGTGACAGAAATGCACAGCAAGTGCTCTGCAGAGTAATATGTTGGTGACTGAAGGAAAGCACTTGTCTGAATGATGAGGTGAACTAGCCACTTTTTCACGAAGCACCGTTTTTATTTAGAAGAATGACTCCCAAGCTGATGGTTATGCAGACCTTGGTATTTGACAGACATTTTCTTGAAAATCAATTCAGTGAGCCTGTCACTTCAAAGAAAATAACTGACAATATTTGTTACCAGTGATAAAACCTGAACTTTCAATTGAAAGGTAGAATTTTGGAAAGTTTGTGTCTGCCACCACAAGCTGGATAATTTCCCAATACTTAGAGGTTTTCTGATGAGATTGATGATAATAGCAAATGTGTTTTTATATTATTACTGTATAAAGAAATCTATCAACATTTGGAATGTCTACATAGCATAAGGAATCAATTTTCCAAATGATGAATTTATGATATCTCAAAATTGTATATGGGCAAACGATCCATTCAAAATGCAAGACTGATGAATAGATTTTAGTGTAACAGAGTACAAAAATTCACTAGCTTCAGATTCCACGTTGCAGTTAATCTTTAAGAAACTATTGTTGGGCTTCCCTGGTGGCGCAGTGGTTGAGAGTCCGCCTGCCGATGCAGGGGACACGGGTTCGTGCCCCGGTCCGGGAAGATCCCACATGCTGTGGAGCGGCTGGGCCCGTGAGCCATGGCCGCTGAACCTGCGCGTCCGGAGCCTGTGCTCCGCAACGGGAGAGGCCACAACAGTGAGAGGCCCGCATACCACAAAAAAAAAAAAAAAGAAACTATTGTTTGTCAAAAAAGAATATTCACAATTGTCTGAAAAGTCTATTAAAATACTCCTCCCTTTTCCAACTATATACCTGTGTAAAGCTGCGTTTCCTTCGTATGCTTCAACCAAAACAACATATACAACAGGTTGAATGCAGATTTGGGAATCCAGATTTCCTCCTTTAAGCCAGCCATTAAAGGAATTTGACACAAACATAAAACAATGCCACTCTTCCTACTAATACTTTTGTTAGGAAAAATACGTTATTTTCATAGTATATGTTATTTATATTAAAGTATAATGGATTTATTACCTTAAAGTTAGTAAAAAAATATTTTGTTTTTCTCAATTTTCTACAACATTAGGTATTCATAGCTATAACCCATATAGACACAAATTCTTTGGGATTTGGGACACTCAGTAGTTTTTCAGAGTGTAAATTGTTTTGAGACTAAAAACTTTAAGAACCATTGCTAAGGGGGGAAAGAAAAAAGGGATTATTCGGCATCATGGTAGAACTTGCCTCACACATAATATATAGCCTTTGACTGAACTTTTTCTAACTATAAGAATGCCGATGCCCATTAAGAAACTCAGATTTCACTAATCTGAAGACTGCCCTAGAGTATCTGAGATGGGTTTTCTGATGAATTTCTTTTTTTTTTTTTTTACATCTTCATTGAAGTATAATTGCTTTACAGTGATGTGTTAGTTTCCGCTGTACAGCAAAGTGAATCAGCTATACATATACATATATCCCCATATCCCCTCCCTCTTGCGTCTCCCTCCCACCCTCCCTATCCCACCCCTCTAGGTGGTCACAGAGCCCCGAGCTGATCTCCCTGTGCTATGCGGCTGCTTCCCACTAGCTATCTGTTTTACACATGGTAGTGTACATATGTCAATGCTACTCTCTCACTTCATCCCAGCTTCCCCTCCCCATGTCCTCAAGTCCATTCTCTACGTGTGCGTCTTTATTCCTGCCCTGCCACTAGGTTCATCAGTACCAGTTTTTTAGATTCCATATATGTGCATTAGCATAAGGTATTTGTTTTTCTCTTTCTGACTTACTTCACTCTGTATGACAGACTCTAGGTCCATACACCTCACTACAGACAGTTCAATATGTAATTCATCCTTCCTTTGGGAGTCCTCTGCTCCTGGTTAGGACTAGAGGAGATTGAATTTGGGTACAGTGTTATGACTGAGTGGAGAGAGGCTGAGAAATGTGCCATGGGAAAGCATTAAGCCCTATTTGGATTTTAAATAGTTACAACCATCTGTGACCTTCATTAAAAACACATGACCTAAAACAAAGTTTATTGAGATGTTTAGAAAATTAGACTCCAAATATAATCATGGATTTGTCCATTTTTCCTTTCAATTCTATCTTTTAGTATTATTTTGCTTTATATATTTTGAAGCTCTGTTTTTATGTGCATAAAATTTTATGAGTATTATGTCTTCTTGATGAGTTGACCCCCTTTATTATTTCATAATGTCCCTCTCTATTCTGGTCATATTCCTTGCTGTGAAGTCTACTTTTTCTGATATTAATATAGCCACTCCAGCTTTCTTTTTTTTTTTTTAAACATCTTTATTGGGGTATAATTGCTTTACAATGGTGTGTTAGTTTCTGCTTTATAACAAAGTGAATCAGCTATACATATACATATGTTCCCATATGTCTTCCCTCTTGCGTCTCCCTCCCTCCCACTCTCCCCATCCCACACTTCCAGGCTGTCACAAAGCACCGAGCTAATATCCCTGTGCCTTGCGGCTGCTTCCCCCCAGCTATCTACCTTACTACGTTTGTTAGTGTGTATATGTCCATGACTCTCTCTCGCCCTGTCAAAACTCACCCTTCCCCCTCCCCATATCCTCAAGTCCGTTCTCCAGTAGGTCTGCGTCCTTATTCCTATCTTACCCCTAGGTTCTTCATGACATTTTTTCCCCTTAAATTCCATATATATGTGTTAGCATACGGTATTTGTCTTTTTCTTTCTGACTTACTTCACTCTGTATGACAGACTCTAGGTCTATCCATCTCATTACAAATAGCTCAATTTCATTTCTTTTTAAGGCTGAGTAATATTCCATTGTGTATATGTGCCACATCTTCTTTATCCATTCATCCGATGATGGGCGCTTAGGTTGTTTCCATGTCCTGGCTATTGTAAATAGAGCTGCAATGAACATTTTGGTACATGACTCTTTTTGAATTTTGGTTTTCTCAGGGTATATGCCAAGTAGTGGGATTGCTGGGTCATATGGTAATTCTATTTGTAGTTTTTTAAGGAACCTCCATACTGTTCTCCACAGTGGCTGAACCAATTCACATTCCCACCAGCAGTGCAAGAGTGTCCCCTTTTCTCCACACCCTCTCCAGCATTTATTGTTTCTAGATTTTTTGATGATGGCCATTCTGACTGGTGTGAGATGATATCTCATTGTAGTTTTGATTTGCATTTCTCTAATGATTAATGATGTTGAGCATTCTTTCATGTGTTTGTTGGCATTCTGTATATCTTCTTTGGAGAAATGTCTATTTAGGTCTTCTGCCCATTTTTGGATGGGGTTGTTTGTTTTTTTGTTATTGAGCTGCATGAGCTGCTTGTAAATTTTGGAGATTAATCCTTTGTCAGTTGCTTCATTTGCAAATGTTTTCTCCCATTCTGAGGGTTGTCTTTTGGTCTTGGTTATGGTTTCCTTTGCTGTGCAAAAGCTTTGAAGTTTCATTAGGTCCCATTTGTTTATTTTTGTTTTTATTTCCATTACTCTAGGAGGTGGGTCAGAAAGGATCTTGCTGTGATTTATGTCATAGAGTGTTCTTCCTATGTTTTCTTCTAAGAGTTTGATAGTTTCTGGCCTTACATTTAGGTCTTTATTCCATTTTGAGCTTATTTTTGTGTATGGTGTTAGGGAGTGATCTAATCTCATACTTTTACATGTACCTGTCCAGTTTTCCCAGCACCACTTGTTGAAGAGGCTGTCCTTTCTCCACTGTACATTCCTGCCTCCTTTATCAAAGATAAGGTGTCCATATGTGCGTGGGTTTATCTCTGGGCTTTCTATCCTGTTCCACTGATCTATCTTTCTGTTTTTGTGCCAGTACCATACTGTCTTGATTACTGTTGCTTTGTAATATAGTCTAAAGTCAGGGAGCCTTATTCCTCCAGCTCCTTTTTTCGTTCTCAAGATTGCTTTGGCTATTCGGGGTCTTTTGTGTTTCCATACAAATTGCGAAATTTTTTGTTCTAGTTCTGTGAAAAATGCCAGTGGTAGTTTGATAGGGATTGCATTGAATCTGTAGATTGCTTTGGGTAGTAGAGTCATTTTCACAATGTTGATTCTTCCCATCCAAGAACATGGTATATCTCTCCATCTATTTGTATCATCTTTAATTTCTTTCATCAGTGTCTTATAATTTTCTGCATACAGGTCTTTCGTATCCTTAGGTAGGTTTATTCCTAGATATTTTATTCTTTTTGTTGCAATGGTAAATGGGAGTGTTTTCTTGATTTCACTTTCAGATTTTTCATCATTAGTATATAGGAATGCCAGAGATTTCTGTGCATTAATTTTGTATCCTGCTACTTTACCAAATTCATTGATTAGCTCTAGTAGTTTTCTGGTAGCATCTTTAGGATTCTCTATGTATAGTATCATGTCATCTGCAAACAGTGACAGCTTTACTTCTTCTTTTCCGATTTGGATTCCTTTTATTTCCTTTTCTTCTCTGATTGCTGTGGCTAAAACTTCCAAAACTATGTTGAATAAGAGTGGTGAGAGTGGGCAACCTTGTCTTGTTCCTGATCTTAGTGGAAATGCTTTCAGTTTTTCACCATTGAGGATGATGTTTGCTGTGGGCTTGTCATATATGGCTTTTATTATGTTTAGGAAAGTTCCCTCTATGCCTACTTTCTGGAGGGTTTTTATCATAAATGGGTGTTGAATTTTGTCGAAAGCTTTCTCTGCATCTATTGAGATGATCATATGGTTTTTCTCCTTCAATTTGTTAATATGGTTTATCACATTGATAGATTTGCGTATATTGAAGAATCCTTGCATTCCTGGAATAAACCCCACTTGATCATGGTGTATGATCCTTTTAATGTGCTGTTGGATTCTGTTTGCTAGTATTTTGTTGAGGATTTTTGCATCTATGTTCATCAGTGATATTGGCCTGTAGTTTTCTTTCTTTGTGACATCCTTGTCTGGTTTTGGTATCAAGGTGATGGTGGCTTCGTAGAAGGAATTTGGGAGTGTTCCTCCCTCTGCTATATTTTGGAAGAGTTTGAGAAGGATAGGTGTTAGCTCTTCTCTAAACGTTTGATAGAATTCACCTGTGAAGCCATCTGGTCCTGGGCTTTTGTTTGTTGGAAGGTTTTTAATCACAGTTTCAATTTCAGTGCTTGTGATTGGTCTGTTCATATTTTCTATTTCTTCCTGATTCAGTCTTGGCAGGTTGTGCATTTCTAAGAATTTGTCCATTTCTTCCAGATTGTCCATTTTATTGGCATAGAGTTGCTTGTAGTAATCTCTCATGATTTTTTTTATTTCTGCAGTGTCAGTTGTTACTTCTCCTTTTTCATTTCTAATTCTATTGATTTGAGTCTTCTCCCTTTTTTTCTTGATGAGTCTGGCTAGTGGTTTATCTATTTTGTTTATCTTCTCAAAGAACCAGCTTTTAGTTTTATTGATCTTTGCTATTGTTTCCTTCATTTCTTTTTCATTTATTTCTGATCTGATTTTTATGATTTCTTTCCTTCTGCTAGCTTTGGGGTTTTTTTGTTCTTCTTTCTCTAATTGCTTGAGGTGCAAGGTTAGGTTGTTTATTCGAGATGTTTCCTGCTTCTTAAGGTGGGCTTGTATTGCTATAAACTTCCCCCTTAGAACTGCTTTTGCTGCATCCCATAGGTTTTGGGTCGTTGTGTCTCCATTGTCATTTGTTTCTAGGTATTTTTTTATTTCCTCTTTGATTTCTTCAGTGATCACTTCATTATTAAGTAGTGTATTGTTTAGCCTCCATGTGTTTGTATTTTTTACAGATCTTTTCCTGTAATTGATATCTAGTCTCATGGCGTTGTGGTCGGAAAAGATACTTGATACAATTTCAGTTTTCTTAAATTTACCAAGGCTTGATTTGTGACCCAAGATATGATCTATCCTGGAGAATGTTCCATGAGCACTTGAGAAAAATGTGTATTCTGTTGTTTTTGGATGGAGTGTCCTGTAAATATCAATTAAGTCCATCTTGTTTAATGTATCATTTAAAGCTTGTGTTTCCTTATTTATTTTCATTTTGGATGATCTGTCCATGGGTGAAAGTGGGGTGTTAAAGTCCCCTACTATGAATGTGTTACTGTTGATCTCCCCTTTTATGGTTGTTAGTATTTGCCTTATGTATTGAGGTGCTCCTATGTTGGGTGCATAAATATTTACAATTGTTATATCTTCTTCTTGGATCGATCCCTTGATCATTATGTAGTGTCCTTCTTTGTCCCTTTTAATAGTCCTTATTTTAAAGTCTATTTTGTCTGATATGAGAATTGCTACTCCAGCTTTCTTTTGGTTTCCATTTGCATGGAATATCTTTTTCCATCCCCTTACTTTCAGTCTGTATGTGTCTCTAGGTCTGAAGTGGGTCTCTTGTAGACAGCATATATAAGGGTCTTGTTTTTGTATCCATTCAGCCAATCTGTGTCTTTTGGTGGGAGCATTTAGTCCATTTACATTTAAGGTAATTATCGATATGTATGTTCCTATTTCCATTTTATATATTGTTTTGGGTTCGCTACTATAGGTCATTTCCTTCTCTTGTGTTTCGTGTCTAGAGAAGTTCCTTTAGCATTTGTTGTAAAGCTGGTTTGGTGGTGCTGAACTCTCTCAGCTTTTGCTTGTCTGTAAAGGTTTTAATTTCTCCATCAAATGTGAATGAGATCCTTGCTGGGTAGAGTAGTCTTGGTTTCAGGCTATTCTCCTTCATCACTTTCAGTATGTCCTGCCACTCCCTTCTGGCTTGTAGTGTTTCTGCTGAGAGATCAGCTGTTAACCTTATGGGGATTCCCTTGTGTGTTATTTGTTGTTTTTCCCTTGCTGCTTTTAATATGCTTTCTTTGTATTTAATTTTTGACAGTTTGATTAATATGTGTCTTGGCGTGTTTCTCCTTGTATTTATCCTGTATGGGACCCTCTGTGCTTCCTGGACTTGATTAACTATTTCCTTTCCCATATTAGGGAAGTTTTCAACTATAATCTCTTCAAATATTTTCTCAGTCCCTTTCTTTCTTTCTTCTTCTTCTGGAACCCCTATAATTCGAATGTTGGTGCGTTTCATGTTGTCCCAGAGGTCTCTGAGACTGTCCTCAGTTCTTTTCATTCTTTTTTCTTTATTCTGCTCTGCAGTTGTTATTTCCACTACTTTATCTTCCAGGTCACTTATCCGTTCTTCTGCCTCAGTTATTCTGCTATTGATCCTATCTAGAGTGATTTTAATTTCATTTATTGCATTGTTCATCGTTGCTTGTTTCGTCTTTAGTTCTTGTAGGTCCTTGTTAACTGTTTCTTGCATTTTGTCCATTCTACTTCCAAGATTTCGGATCATCCTTACTATCATTATTCTGAATTCTTTTTCAGGTAGATTGCCTATTTCCTCTTCATTTGTTAGGTCTGGTGGGTTTTTATCTTGCTCCTTCATCTGCTGTGTGTTTTTCTGTCTTCTCATTTTGCTTATCTTACTGTGTTTGGGGTCTCCTTTTTGCAGGCTGCACTTTCGTAGTTCCCGTTGTTTTTGATGTCTGTCTCCAGTGGCTAAGGTTGTTTCAGTGGGTTGTGTAGGCTTCCTGGTGGAGGGGACTAGTGCCTGTGTTGTGCTGGGTGAGGCTGGATCTTGTCTCTCTAGTGGGCAGGTTCACGTCTGGTGGTGTGTTTTGGGGTGTCTGTGGCCTTATTATGATTTTAGGCAGCCTCTCTGCTAATGGGTGGGGTTGTGTTCCTGTTTTGCTAGTTGTTTGGCATAGGTTGTCCAGCACTGTGGCTTGCTGGTCGTTGAGTGAAGCTGGGTGCTGGTGTTAAGATGGAGTTCTCTGGGATATTTCCACCGTTTAATATTATGTGGAGCTGGGAGGTCTCTTGTTGACCAGTGTCCTGAAGTTGGCTCTCCTACCTCAGAGGCAGAGCCCTGACTCCTGACTGGAGCACCAAGAGCCTTTCATCCACACAGCTCAGAATAAAAGGGAGAAAAAGTAGGGAGAATTAGTAGAAGTATGAGTAAAGAAAGAGGGAAAGGAGGAAAGGAAGGAAGGAAGAAAGAAGCAAAGAAGGAAAGAAAGGAGGGAGGGAGGGAGGGAGGAAGGAAGGAAGGAGGGAAAGAAGGAAAAAAGACAGAAAGAAAGATGATACAGTAAAAATAAAATAAAGTATAATATAGTTATTGAATTAAAAAATATTTAGAGAAAAAAAAGGGACGGATAGAACCTTAGGACAAATGTTGGAAGCAAAGCTATACAGAGAAAATCTTACACAGAAGCATACACATACACCTTCACAAAAAGAGGTAAAGGGGGAAAAATCATAAATCCTGCTCCCTGAGACCACCTCCTCAATTTGGGGTGATTCGTTGTCTAAAGGAGGGAAGGAAGGAAGGAAAGAAAGAAAGAACGAAGGTAAAGTATAATAAAGTTATTACAATTAAACTTAATTATTAAGAAAAAGAATTTTTAAAAAAAAGTCATGGACGGATAGAGCCCTAGGACAAATGGTGGATGCAAGAGTATACAGACAAGATCTCACACAGAAGCATACACGTACACATTCACAAAAAGAGGAAAAGGGAAAAAAATCATAGATCTTGCTCCTGAAGTCCACCTCCTCAATTTGGGATCATTCCTTGTCTATTCAGGTACTCCACAGATGCAGGGTATATCAAGTTGATTGTGGAGCTTTAATCCGCTGCTTCTGAGGCTGCTGGGAGAGATTTCCCTTTCTCTTCTTTGTTCTCACAGCTCACAGGGGCTCAGCTTTGGATTTGGCCCTGCCTCTGCGTGTATGTCGCTGGAGGGCGTCTGTTTTTTCGCTCAGACAGGACGGGGTTAAAGGAGCCGCTGATTCGGGGCCTCCGGCTCACTCAGGCCGGGGGTTGGGGGATGGGGGAAGGAGGGGCACTGCGTGCGGGGCCGGCCTGCGGCGGCAGAGGCAGCGTGATGTTGCGGCAGAGGCCGGCGTGACGTTGCACCAGCCTGAGGCCCGCCGTGCGCTGTCCCGGGGAAGTTGTCCCTGGATCCTGGGAACCTGGCAGTGGCGGGCTGCACAGGCTCCGCGGAAGAGGGGCGTGGAGAGTGACCTGTGCTCGCACACAGGCCCCTTGGTGGCGGCAGCAGCAGCCTTAGCGTCTCCCGCCCGGCTCTTGGGTCCGCGCTTTCAGCCGCGGCTCGCGCCCGTCTCTGGAGTTCCTTTAAGCAGCGCTCTTAAACCCCTCTCCTCGCGCACCAGGAGACAAAGAGGGAAGAAAAAGTCTCTTGCCTCTTCGGCCGGTGCAGGCTTTTCCCCGAACTCCCTCCCGGCTAGCCGTGGTGCACTAACCCCTTCAGGCTATGTTCAAGCCGCCAACCCCAGTCCTCTCCCTGAGCTCCGTCCGAAACCGAAACCCGAGCCTCAGCTCGCAGCCCCGCCCGCCCCGGCGGGTGAGCAGACAAGCCTCTCGGGTTGGTGAGTGCTGGTCAGCACCGATCGTCTGTGCAGGAATCTCCCCGCTTTGCCCTCCACACCCGTCGCTGTGCACTACTCCGCGGTCCCGAAACTCCCCCCTCTGCCTCCCACAGTCTCCGCCCGCGGAGGGGCTTCCTAGTGTGTGGAAACTTTTCCTCCTTCACAGCTCGCTCCCACTGGTGCAGGTGCCGTCCTTATTCTTTTGTCTCTGTTTTTTCTTTTGCCCTACCCAGTTACGTGGGGAGTTTCTTGCCTTTTGGGAGGTCTGAGGTCTTCTGCCAGCCTTCAGTAGGAGTTCTGTAGGAGTTGTTCCACGTGTGGATGTATTTCTGGTGTATCCGTGGGGAGGAAGGCGATCTCCGCGTCTTACTCTTCCGCCATCTTCAAGGTCCATCCAGCTTTCTTTTGATTATATTTGCAGGAGATTTTTTTTAAATTTCAATTCAATTTAAGGTAGGTATAAAGTAGTATAGGTAGTATCTGGTTGGGTCTCTGTTTTTTATTTGGTGTATTCAAAGCATTTATGTTTGATATTGATGTGTCTTTCTTGCTTGCTATGTTCTGTTTCATCTGTTGTTCACCCCCCGTTTCTGCCTTCTTTTGGATTGATGAGTTTTTATGATTTTATTTTTTCCATTGTTATTCATAAATTTCATGAAAAAGTTTTTTGCCTTCGAGTGTAATATATGTATCTGCTTTTCCTAAGTATTGGCTTAGTTGGTTGCCCTGCAGCCACAGCTCTCTGATAGGCTCAAGAAAAGTTGTGATTTTGTAGATTGTCTGATGCTATATTGTTGTCAGGGCAAAGCAATCCTCTTTTCAGCTTTTAATATCCTAGGAAAGCCCTGTTAATTTTTGTTGTTATTGTTGTGAGTCTCCCTTAAAATTAATTCCCATGAAGAGAATGAGTATACCTAGTGATTGACCAGACCTGACCCTTATTTGGTGAACATTATATATTTGTTGAGGGAAGCAACAAAGATATGAACAAATGAATGGGTAAATGAATCGGTTGTATAGAGGACATTTAGCAGGAAGTTAATAGGAAAGCCTAGCAAATAAGGAAACCTGTAGCAATTCAGTAGTCAGGTCAGATATAGAGCTATGCCATTTTTCAAGAATTCTGGGTGAAAACAAAGGAAAAGGGGAAATCGTTTCTAGAAAATGGAGTTCATAGGCTCAGGAGAGAGGTCAGGCACTTGCCTATCAAACTGGGGTAGAGAATGAACCTTCCTTTTGGGGGCTCATTACCTTGTAAGGAAGGAGAAAGAGAACATCAGTACCCTAGATATGACGAAGGAAGGTAGTGAGGTGACTCGCTATGTATATCTTGTTGAATACTCATGGATTCAACCCTTGATAGAAGAGCAGGGTAGTGGTTGCTGTGATGAGCTAACCAGCTCATCTGTCAGAGCCGGGCTAAGGCTCTCAGTCCCTAGCTGCATGTATTGTTGGCTGCTGCCATCTCATAGCTGTGTCCCTCTTCCAGAAGAAGCACTTAGAGTTTTTCTTCCTGTCCACTAGCTGCCGACAGCGGCACCAATGAAGGAATCCAACGGCCAGGTCCCATGCATTCCCACTTCGGAACTCTCTGATTATTCGAGGCCCCTGTTGCATCTGCAACACAGCTGGGCTTCTGACTAATCTCTCTCACTCTCACAGATGTTCTTTAGCATATTCTCAATATTCCGCCCACATACATATATTTAAAGTGGTTCCCCGGGGAAGCAAATCTGCAACAAGAAGAAACAATTATTTTCAAATCTTGCTAACTTGTAAATTTAGGGTTGTTGGTATATTGATTATTTGCTTCGCTGCCCACTGGTTCCAGAAGAAACCACAGTGTGATTGGCTGAATCATGATCCCCCAACAATGTCTGCAACCTAGCCCCCAGAACTTGTGAATATGTTACCTTACATGGTAAAAGCAATTTTGCAGGTGTGATTGAATTAAGGATTTTGAGATGGGGAGATTAGTTTAGATTATCCAGGTGGGTCCAATATAATCACAAGGGTCCTTTTCAGAGAGGGCAAGAAGATTAGAATCACATAGATGATGTGATGACAGAAGCAAAGGAACAGAGATTTGAAGATGTTCCACTGCTGGTTTGAAGATGGAGAAAGAGGCCATAAGCCAAGGAATGTAGGCAGCCTCTAGAAGCTGGAAAAGGAAAGGCAACAGATTTTCCCCCTAGGACCACTGGAAGGAATGCAACCCTGCAGATCCTTTTTGATTTTGACTGTCAGACGTGTGAAATAAAAATTTGTGTCATTTTAAAGCTACTCATGTGTGGCAATTTGTTATAACATCAAAAGGAAACTAATATACATGGTAGGAACATAGGATGAGTCTAAATAGCTCAAAGTATGACCAAATGTTTATAGAGATGGAACCAGGTTCCATCTCTATGTCAGTTCTATTTTTTATCAGTGATTATAATGTGGTTATATTATTTTTCATAATACAAAATGAATTTATAATTGAACTTTTAAAAGCATTACAATTTATGTCTGCTCTACCTATTTCTCCTTACACTTAGGGAGCAATTGCATTTTTTTTTATATAGTGTGCACATAAAAGATCATCAGAGGCAACATGGATTTCAGTTACCTGACCATGACCATGCTAAACATATTACCACTTAATAGTTTGACTCATCCCTTTGGTGCTTGAATCCCTGGCTTCATATTCTGGCAAGTGACATTTAAAAAATCCCTCTCTGACCCTTATTCTTGGCTTTCGTCCAACCTTGATTTCAGCTTTCCCATCTCCAGAAAAAAAGAAATATGACGTAAATAAACTACACACTTGTCAACATAAATGCTCATACCATAATTTTCTGCCAATATTTTATATGTGAATTTCTCATGTGCATACCTTTAATCTCTCTGACACTCAGTTTTTTACCTGAAATATGCTGCAAATCAATTGGCAGTAATGAGAAATTTTCACCAGGAAGAACGTTTATAAAATATGAGTGCATGGAAGAGATGGTCACTTTGAAAACTTACTTCTACCAAGTGCTTAGTTCAGAAGGTATATCAAGAATTTCTCAAAGAACGGTGATTATGATTAGATCATTTATAGCATTGTTCTCCATATATTTGGACAACTAATTTCATCTATGTTCTTATAATGATAGATATCTTAGTGATCCAAAAGTTGTTCCAGTAAAATATTGGAATGGCCATTGGTCCATGAATGTGATATCCTCTCCCCTTAAGACTTACCTTTCTAATCCCACAGGTCATCTTGATCTCCAGTGGCCTCAGCCTGCAGCGGTTTGAAGCAGGATTTCGGTTCCTGGCCAGAGATTGAAGTCAGGCCACAGCCGTGACAGCACTGAATCCTAGCCACTAGACCAGTGGTGAGTAAAAAGGCCTTGGCCTGTAGGCTTTGTAGGAATGAATTCCCACAAAGAGACAGAAAGTAGTGAAACAAGTAAAGTGTTTATTAGGAGGAAAAAGGGTATGCGTGAAGACTCTCATGGGCAGGCTCGGAGAGAGAGAGAGTCGCACCCTCGTGGTAGTTTGAATCACTTACATGGGGCATTTCTTCTGGGTTTCTCTTGGCCAATCATCTTGCTTTGCCTGGTTCTGAGTCCATATTTGGTTTATCTCAGGGTCCTCCCATGTGTGCATTGTCCTCTCTTAGCCAAGATGGATTCTAGCAAAGAGGCCTATGGGGAGGTTGACATCACTTACTGTGGGGTGACGCCACCTCCATTTTGACCCCGAGGAGCCTTTCTACACATCTGTAGTCGGGAAAGTCTCCTTGACCTTGAGAATGTGATCTCTTTCTCTCTTATCTGGGCAGGCTCAGCTCCTTTCTGCTCTCGTCTTCATCTTGGAGTATCTGTCCACAGGGTACAGACTCCAGCTGCTTACCCTGGGGCCCATCTATCTCCTGCCTCAATCTGTCTACGTATTCTGGTTTTTTTTCTTTGTTTGTTTTTGTGGTACACGGGCCTCTCACTGTTGTGGCCTCTCCCGTTGCAGAGCACAGGCTCCGGACGCGCAGGCCCAGCAGCCATGGCTCACGGGCCCAGCCGCTCTGCAGCATGTGGGAACTTCCCGGACCGGGGCATGAACCCGTGTCCCCTGCATCGGCAGGCGGACTCTCAACCACTGCGCCACCAGGGAAGCCCTGTCTACGTATTCTTTAATAAATCTCACCATACTCTGCCAATATCTTAGGGTTAAATTTTGGGGGAATTGATTTTCCCATTATTCAGATTTTGGTTCAACTATTATTATTTGAGTACCTATTATAAATAGGTCTTTTCACATGTATTAGCTTAAAAAGTACCTTACTGTAGATACTTTATAAATCTTTGTCATCAGACCTATGAGTCTAATCTATGGACAGCAGGCAGGAAAGAGGTAGGGAAAAGCAAAAGAAAGTAAATGGGGGGAACCTTCAAGATGGCAGACAAGCAAGACATGGAGATCACCTTCCTCCTCCCAAATAAATAAAAAATACACCTACATGTGGAACAACTCCTACAGAACACCTAGGGAATGCTGGCAGAAGACCTCAGACTTCCAAAAGGTAAGAAAATCCCCACATACCTGGGTAGGACAAAAGAAAAAAGAGAGGCAAAAGAATAGGGACAGGACCTGCACCAGTGGGAGGGAGCTGTGAAGGAGGAAAAGTTTCCAAACACTAGGAGCCCCTTCACTGGCAGAGACGGGGGGGGGTGGCGGGGGTGAAGCTTCGGCGCCACCGAGGAGAGCGCAGCCACAGGGGTGCAGAGGGAAAAGCGGAGAGGTCCCCGCACGGAGGATTTGTGTCGACCAGCACTCACAAGCCCGAGAGACTTGTCTGCTTACCCGCCGGGACGGGTGTGGGCTGGGAACTGAGGCTCGGGCTTTGGAGGTCAGACCCCAGGGAGAGGACTGGGGTTGGCTGCGTGAACACAGCCTGAAGGAGGCTAGTGCGACACAGCTAGCCGGGAGGAAGTCTGGGAAAAAGTCTGGAACTGCCTAAGAGGCAAGAAACGATTGTTTCGGGGTGCGCGAGGATAGGGGATTCAGAGCACCACCTAAATAAGCCCCAGAGATGGGCACGAGCTGTGGCTGTCAGCGCAGACCCCAGAGACGGGCATGAGATGCTAAGGCTGCTACTGCCGCCACCAAGAAGCCTGTATGCAAGCACAAGTCACTATCCACACCTCCCCTCCCAGGAACCTGTGCAGCCCGCCACTGCCAGCATCCCGTGATCCAGGGAGAAGTTCCTCGGGAGAACACACGGCGCGCCTCAGGCTGGTGCAAGTTCATGCTGGCCTCCGACACCACAGGCTTGCCCTGCATTCCAATTATAACTACTGTACCCCTCCCTCCCTCCAGCCTGACTGAGCCAGAGCCCCCTAATCAGCTGCTGCTTTAACCCCGTCCTGTCTGGGGGGGAACAGATGCCTGAGGGCCACCTACAAGGTGGGGCCAAAACCAAAGCTGAACCCCAAGAGCTGTGTGAACAAGGAAGAGAAAGGGAAATCTCTCTGTGCAACCTCGGGAGCAGCGGATTAAGTCCCCACAGTCAATTGATGTACCCTGCATCTGTGGAATACATGAATAGACAACGAATCATCCCAAGATTGAGGTGGTGGACTTTGGGGAGCAGCTGTAGACTTGGGGTTTGCTGTCTGTGACTGATTGGTTTCTGCTTTTTATGCTTATCTTAATATAGTTTTCAGTGCTTGTTATCATTAATGGATTTATTTATTGGTTTGGTTACACTCTTCTTTCTTTCTTTATTATTATTTTTTTTTATTTTAATAATTTATTTATTATTATTATTTTTTCTTTATTTTATTATTCCTTTCCTTGTGAGCTGTGTGGCTGATAGGGTCTTGGTGCTCCGGCTTTGTGTCAGGCCTGAGCCTATGATTTGGGAGAACCAAGTTCAGGACACTGGACCACCAGAGACTTCCCAGCCCCAAATAATATCAGCCAGCGAGAGCTCTCCCAGAGATCTCTGTCTCAACACTAAGACCTAGCTCCACCCAATGGCCAGCAAGCTCCAGTGCTGGACGCCCCATGCCAAACAACTAGCAAGATAGGAACACAACCCCACCTGTTAGCAGAGAGGCTGTCTAAAATCATACCAAGTTCACAGACACCCTAAAACATACCACTGGACATGGTCCTGCTCACCAGAAAGACAAGATCCAGCCCCACCCACCAGAACACAGGCACCAGTCCCCTCCACCAGGAAGCTTACAAAAGCCACTGGACCAACCTCACCGACTGGGGGCAGACACCAAAAATAACTGGAACTACAAAACCGCAGCCTGCGAAAAGGAGACCCCAAACACAGAAAGTTACACAAAATGAGAAGACAGAGAAATATGCAGCAAATGAAGGAGCAAGGTGAAAACCCACCAGTCCAAACAAATGAAGAGGAAATAGGCAGTCCACCTGAAAAAGAATTCAGAGTAATGATAGGAAATATGATCCAAATCTTGGAAATAGAATGGAGAAACGTTTAACAAGGACCTAGAAGAACTAAAAAGAAAACAAACAATGATGAACAACACAATAAATGAAATTAAAAATTCTCTAGAAGGAATCAGTAGCAGGATAACTGAGGCAGAAGAATGATTAAGTGACCTGGATAAAATAGTGGAAATAACTGCCACAAAGCAGAATAAAGAAAAAAGAATGAAAAGAATTAAGGACAGTCTCAGACAATATTAAATGCACCAACATTCAAATTATAGGGGTCCCAGAAGAAGAGAAAAAGAAAGGGTCTTAGAAAATATTTGAAGAGATTATAGTTGAAAACTTCCCTAACATAGGAAAGGAAATAGTCATTCAAGTCCAGGAAACACAGAGAGTCCATTACAGGATAAATCCAAGGAGTAACATGCCAAGACACATACAAATCAAACTATCAAATATTAAATACAAAGAAAAAATATTAAAACCAGCAAGGGAAAAGCAACAAATAACATACATGGGAATCCCCATAAGCTTAACAGCTGATTTTTCAGCAGAAACTCTGTAAGCCAGAAGGGAGTGGCAGGACATATTTAAAGTGAGGAAAGGGAAAAACCTACAGCAAAGATTACTCTACCCAGCAAGGATCTCATTCAGATTTGACAGAGAAATTAAACCCTTTACAGACAAGCAAAAGCTAAAAACATTCAGCACCACCAAACCAGCTTTACAACAAATGCTAAAGGAACTTCTCTAGGCAAAAAACACAAGAGAAGGAAAAGACCTACAAAAACAATCCCAAAACAATTAAGAAAAGGGTAATAAGAACATACATATTGATAATTACATTAAATGTAATGGATTAAATGCTCAAACCAAAAGACATAGACTGGCTGAATGGATACAGAAACAAGACCCATATATATGCTGTCTACAAGATACCCACTTCAGACCTGGAGACACATACAGACAAAGTGAGGGGATGGAAAAAGATATTCCATGCAAATGGAAATCAAAAGAAACCTGGAGGAGCAATTTTCATATCAGACAAAGTAGACTTTAAAATAAAGGCTATTACAAGAGACAAAGAAGGACACTACACAATGATCAAGGGATCAATCCAAAACGATATAACAATTGAAAATACTTATGTTCCCAACATAAGAGCACCTCAGTACATACGGCAAATACTAACAGCCATAAAAGGGGAAATCGACAGTAACACAATAATAGTAGGGGAATTTAACACCCCCCTTTCACCAATGGACAGATTATCCAAAATAAATATAAATAAGGAAACACAAGCTTTAAATGACACATTAAACAAGATGGACTTAATTGATATTTATAGACACTATAAATATCAAACAACAGAATACACTTTCTTCTCAAGTGCTCATGGAATATTCTCCAGGATAGATCATATCTTGGGTCACAAATCAAGCCTTGTTAAATTTAAGAAAACTGAAATCGTACCAAGTATCTTTTCCGACCACAGCACTATGAGACTAGATATCAATTACAGGAAAAAACCTGTAAAAAATACAAACATATGGAGGCTAAACAATATGCTACTAAATAACCAAGAGATCACTGAAGAGGAAATCAAAAAATACTTAGAAAAAATGATAATGAAAACATGATGACCCAAAACCTATGGGATGCAGCGAAAGCAGTTCTAAGAGGGAAGTTTATAGCAATAAAATCCTACCTCAAGAAACAAGGCAAATCTCAAATAAACAACTGAACCTCATACCTAAAGCAATTAGAGAAAGAAGAACAAGAAAAAAAAAAACCCCGAAGTTATCAGAAGGAAAGAAATCATAAAGATCAGATCAGAAATCAATAAAAAGAAATGAAGTGAACGATAGCAAAGATCAATAAAACTAAAAGCTGATTCTTAGAGAAGATAAATAAAATTCATAAACTGTTAGCTAGTCTCATCAAGAGAAAGCAGGGAGAAGACTCAAATCAATAGAATTAGAAATGAAAAAGAAGTAACAACTGACACTGCAGAATTACAAAGGATCATGAGAGATTACTACAAGCAACTATATGACAATAAAAGGGACAACCTGGAAAAACTGGACAAATTCTTAGAAGAGCACAAACTTCCGAGACCAGCCAGGAAGAAATAGAAAATATAAACATACCAGTCACAAGCACTGACATTGAGACTTTGATTAAGAATCTTCCAACATGCCAAAGCCCAGGACGAGATGGCTTCAAGGGGAATTCTATCAAACATTTAGAGAAGAGCTAACACCCATCCTTCTCAAAATCTTCCAAAATATAGCAGAGGGAGGAACACTCCCAAACTCATTCTACGAGGCCACCATCACCCTGATACCAAAAAAAAGATGTCACAAAAGAAAACTACAGGCCAATATCACTGCTGAACATAGATGCAAAAATCCTGAACAAAATACTAGCAGACAGAATCCAACAGCATATTAAAAGGATCATACATCATAGTCGAGTGGGGTTTATCCCAGGAATGCAAGGATTCTTCAGTATATGCAAATCAATCAATGTGATACACCGTATTAACAAACTGAAGGATAAAAACCATATGATAATATCAGTAGATGCAGGAATAGCTTTTGACAAAATTCAATGCCCGTTTATGATAAAAATTCTCCAGAAAGTAGGCATAGAGGGAAACTGCCTCAACATAATAAAGGCCATATATGACAAACCCACAGCCAACACCATTCTCAGTGGTGAAAAACTGAAACCATTTCCTCTAAGATCAGGAACAAGACAAGGTTGCCTACTCTCACTGCTATTATTCAACATAGTTCTGGAAGTTTTAGCCACAGCAATCAGAGTAAAAAAGAAATAAAAGGAATCCCAGTTGGAAAAAAAGAAGGAAACCTGTCACTGTTTTGCAGGTGACATGATACTCTACATAGAGTATCTAAAGATGCTACCAGAAAACTACTAGAGCACATCAATGAATTTGGTAATGTAGCAGGATACAAAATTAATGCACAGAAATCTTGTATTCCTATACACTAATGATGAAAAATCTGAAAGTGAAATTAAGGAAACACTCCCATTTACCATTGCCACAAAAAGAATAAAATACCTAGGAATGAACCTACCTAAGGAGACAAAAGACCTGTATGCTGTAAAGTATAAGACACTGGTGAAAGAAATTAAAGATGATACAAACAGATGGAGAGATATTCTATGTTCTTGGATTGGAAGAATCAACATTGTGAAACTGACTATACTCCCCAAAGCAATCTACAGATTCAGCGTTATCCCTATCAAACTACCAATGGCATTGTTCACAGAACTAGAACAAAAAACATCACCATTTGTATGGAAACACAAAAGACCCAGAATAGCCAAAGCAATCGTGAGAAAGAAAAATGGAACTGGAGGAATCAGGCTCCCTGAATTCAGACTATACTACAAAGCTACAGTAATCAAGACAGTGTGGTAGTGGCACAAGAACAAAAATATAGATCAATGGAACAGGATAGAAAGCCCTGAGATAAACCCATACACATATGGTCACCTTATCTTTGATAAGGGAGGTAAGAATATACAATGGAGAAAGGACAGCCTCTTCAATAAGTGGTGCTGGGAGAACTGGATAGCTACATGTAAAAGAATGAAATTAGAACACTCCCTAACACCGTATACAAAAATAAACTCAAAATGGAATAAAGACCTAAATGTAAGTCCAAACATTATAAAACTCTTAGAGGAAAACATATAGGAAGAACACTCTATGACATAAATCACAGCAAGATCCTTTTTGACCTACCTCCTAGAAAAATGGAAATAAAAACAAAAATAAACAAATGGGACCTCATGAAACTTAAAAGCTTTTTCACATCAAAGGAAACCATAAACAAGACGAAAAGACAACCCTCAGAATGGGAGAAAATATCTGCAAATGAAGCAATTGACAAAGGATTAATCTCCAAAATATGCAAGCAGCTTATGCAGCTCAATATCAAAAAAACAAACAACCCAGTCCCAAAATGGGCAGAAGACCTAAATAGACATTTCTCCAAAGAAGATATACAGATGGCCAACAAACACATGAAAGGATGCTCAACACATCATTAATCACTAGAGAAATGCAAATCAAACCTACAATGAGGTATCACCTCACACCAGCCAGAATGGCCATCATCAAAAAAATCTACAAACAATAAATGCTGGAGAGGGTGTGGAGAAAAGGGAATCCTCTTGCACTATTAGTGGGAATGTAAATTGATACAGCCACTATGGAGAACAGTATGGAGGTTCCTTAAAAAACTAAAAATAGAACTACCATATGACCCAGCAATCCCAGTATTCGGCATATACCCTGACAAAACCATAATTCAAAAAGAGCCATGTGCCACAATGTTCATTGCAGCTCTGTTTACAGTGGCCAGGGCATGGAGGCAGCCTAAGTGTCCATTGACAGATGAATGGATAAAGAAAATGTGGCACATATATGCGATTGAATATAACTCAGCCATAAAAAGAAACAAATTTGAGTTCTTTTTAGTGAGGTGGATGGAGTTGGAGTCTGTCATACAGAGTGAAGTAAGTCAGAAAGAGAAAAACAAATTCCATATGCTAACACATATATATGGAATCTAAAAAAAAAAAAAAGTTCTGAAGAACCTAGGGGCAGGACGGGAATAAAGATACAGACTTAGAGAATGGACTTGAGGACACTGGGAGTGGGAAAGTAAGCTGGGACAAAGTGAGAGAGTGGCATTGACATATAAACACTACCAAATGTAAAATAGATAGCTAGTGGGAAGGAGCTACATAGCACAGGGTGATCAGCTTGGTGCTTTGTGACCACTTAGAGGGCTGGGATAGGGAGGGTGGTAGGGAAACACAAGAGGGAAGGGATATGGGGATATATGTATACATACAGCTGATTCACTTTGTTGTACAGTAGAAACTAACATAACATTGTAAAGCAATTATACTCCAATAACGATGTTAAAAAAAGGCAGGAGACGACAAATACTGTGTGATATTACTTGCATGTGGAATCTAAAAAATACCACAAACAAGTGATTATAACAAAAAAGAAGCAGACTCACAGAGGTATAGAACAAACTAGTGATTACCGGTGGGGAGAGGGAAGGGGGGAGGGGCAACATAGGGGTAGGAGAGTAAGAGGTACAAACTATTAGGTATAAAATAAGCTACAAGGATATATTATACAACAAGGGGAATATAGTCAATATATTGTAATTATAAATGGAGTATACCTTTATAAATGGTGACTGTATTGTATAACTGTGACTTGTATAATATTGTATATCAATATACTTCAATAAAAATAAATATAAATTAAAAAAAAAAGTAAATGGATTCTGTGGGCCTTATATTGAAATGACTGATGTTCAGCTGTTTCAATCACATAATTGAAGAAGGGCTCTGGCGTACTCTGACCTACCTGCCTGTCAAAACAGCATGAAGATGCTGGGATGGACACACAGAGAGCGGAAGGCGTGAGCTTATCCTTTATCCTCGGCCCCCCTTTAACTATAAGCCTGTGTGCAGTTTCTAGACTCCTGATAGAGTGAAACTTGGCATGGTGATTTCATTAGCGCACTGCTTTGGTGAACTGAGCTCACCAAGCATAAACAACTGAAGTGTGGTGACAGTCAGGTTCATTTCAGAAGGCCTTTTGGTTCTGGGGAACAGAAAAAAAATAATCTACATTATTTGCAAAGCCGCTCTGAGAGCCCTGGGTGAGCATCCGGTTTTGTTAACTGAAATAGAAACAGTTTCCTCTCCAGTTGCTAGTGTACCCTCCCCTTGACAGGTACTCAATGAAAGAAACTAAAGTGCCTTTGTGTAATTAAGTATTTGCCTGTGAGAGCCTCTGTGACTCATTCCTTATTTTAAATTGTTTCCATCTACTTCTTTTTGTCTCTCTAAGCTTCTATTGGGCGTTTTGTCCACTTTTCTAACATATTCTTTTACCACTACTGTTTCTTTGTCACTAGTCTCACCCATCTCCTAAAATGCCCTTAGTTCCTTCAAACAATGCACACCCATTGCTTTATTTTTTTCTTTCCACCTTTTTTGTTTGAAAATAAAGCTTAAGGGCTAAGAAGAGTATTTTAAGCAGCTAGGGGCTTTTAAAAATGAATCATATTTCTTTGGGGTGAATACTCTTAATGGAAGAATTCTCCCCCTTACTAAGGCCACATTAAGATAAGTTTAACATCTCCAAGGCTCACTTAAAGTAGGGTATAAAGACATTCTGAGGAAATGCTAGACCTTCAAGTTTATCTTACACTGCTGCCAGCTTTTATGGCCTATTTTAAGAACTTGGTACGAGCTCTCCTGTTTAATGAGCAGTTTAATTTAAACCTTAAAAATATTAAGGATTCCAATAGAGTCATAAATAATGCAGTTTATAATATTCTTATCAAGCACATAAAGATACATTTGTCTTCCATTAACAACATACTTTTAAAGTAGCCTGACCTCTTCAGATGTATAAGAGCATGCAATTAGTGCAATTTGTCACAGGCCTTTTACACGTTAATAAGATGTAATTAATTGTCTGTTTTGTCTAATTAACTTTTCAGACACTGGCAGCTCCTGTTCTTTTAGTATAAAGCAAGTGTGCTCTATTTGCAATTCTAATACTTGACAGAGAATTCTGACCATAAACTCAAGTCTACAATTCTTAGAAAAAGAGCATAAAGCAATTAAGAATCCAAGAGAGAAATAGTATATATTTTAGGATATTAATATGTTTTTAAAGTAAGGAGTAAGAAAAATTGCTACTCAAAAAAGGCTACTCTAAACCATATGAGTAGAGAAACTCATATTAGAAAATAAATGATAAGAAAACATATATACACATTCTAAGGATATATTCACATTATAAGAAGTTCTATAGAGTCATCTCTCAGTATCCATGGGGCATTGGTCCTAGGACCCTCCCCTATGCCAAACTCCACAGCTGTTCAAATCCCTTATATAAAATGGCCTAGTATTTGCCTATAACTTATATACATCCTCCCTTATGCTTTAAATCATCTCAATTACTTATAATGCCTAATACAATGTAAATATTATATAAATAGTTGTAAATACAGTGTAAATGCTATGTAAATAGTTGCCTGCTTGGTGAATTCACGTTTTGCTTTTTGGATCTTTCTAAAGGTTTTTTTTTCAATTCTTTTTGATCTGGGTTGGTTGAATCTGTGGATAGGGAACCCATGAATATGGAAGGCTGACTGTAATTCATTTCATATTTGTTCGTTCATTCATGAGCCATTCTCTTACTAATTTATTCATTTTTTTGAATGCCCACTTTCTGCAAAATTGTTAGTAGCTAGAGATGTGAGGATTAGCAAGATAAAAACACTACCTTTAACAGAAAATATGTTACTTGACCATGATATTAATAGTGAAATTAACTGAGCCTTGGAGTAAATGCCTATACTCTATGTGTAAACTTTTATTTTCCTAGTGAAGTGTAGACCACAGTGAATTTTTGTGGCATATTTGTTCAACATGAGCCAATATATTTACTCTGTTCTTCATGTTTTTTAACTGTAAAATTAATATGTTTAAGTACAAATATTTGAGAAATAGTTTATAAATATTTGTGTAATATTAAAAATTATTCAAAAATATTATTTTAATGGATAGAAGAATTCTAATGAGTACTATAATTTATTTAACACTGATTCTGCAACAGATCACCAGTGGGCCTTTTTAAAATTCTGAATCTGTGATTCTATGTAGAAACACTACAGGCGATTGTGTTAGTCAAGTTTGAAAAGAGGTTTCTCACTATAATATATTTACACAAATTACCAGTGTGACAAGTAATGAAAGATTTTACATTCTACTTCACTAAATATTTTCTTAGGGTCCCCTCTAGATTTAAAATGTCTGAATCAAATTCCAAACTGAAAGTTTTTTTTAAAGCTTCTAATTCATATA
This sequence comes from Phocoena phocoena, assembly GCF_963924675.1. Lineage (NCBI taxonomy): Eukaryota > Metazoa > Chordata > Mammalia > Artiodactyla > Phocoenidae > Phocoena > Phocoena phocoena. The sequence continues at coordinate 133,467,115 of NC_089223.1, forward strand.
GTCAAATCACTTTCTAGAAAATTCCCAGAAATTTGACACTCTATATGAAAATACCAGTCTTACTGGACTATATTATTTTAAAAATTCATATTTGATTTTAAAAGTCTCTATATTTTACATTTTTGAATGACATTTTCCCTATGTGTATTTGAGTTGTGTACATAATATTAAATATTTCCCTATCATGTTAGTAACAAACTTTTAAATTTTTCCATTTTCATTGTAGTATAATGAAGTACTACTTAAAAGAATGTGTTCTGGGTTCTAATCCTGTTTCTGCACTTACTGGCTGTGTTACCCTGTGTAAATGTCTTAAACTCTCTCTTCTTTCATTTCTTCATCTGTAGAATGGGGACAATAATAGCATCTATATTGCTGAATTATGAGGATTAGATATGTTAATAAATGTAAAACTGTTAAAAAAGCTTTCATTCTTTTAAATTGGTTGCTGTCCCTTCAACTATAATGTTAGATTGGATTATCATTCTTTGTTCTTCAGGGCTCACACCCACTTTCATTAGAATCAATTCTAATCTTCTCTCACTCGCTATAAGCTCTCAGTAAGTGTTAACATCAATATATTACTTCAGTATGATGCTAAATATATAGAGACATTTTAAGTCTAGTTGCCACCTGTCACCATACAAAGATATTACATTATTATTGACTATATACCCCAGGCAGTACATTTCATTCCTGTGACTCCTTTATTTTGTGCCTCTTGTACAAATCTCCCTCACCTATTTCACTCATTCCCCCACATGCCTCCCCTCTGGCAACCTCCTGTTTGTCCTCTGTATATATTTGTATCTATAACTCTATTATGTGTGTTCACTTGTTTTTAGGTTCCACTTATAAGTGGAATGTATGGTATTTGTCTTTCTCTGTCTGACTTATTTCACTTGCATATTGTCCTCTAGGTCCATCAATGTTGTCACAAATGGCAAGATTTTATTCTTTATTATGGCTGAGTAATATTCCATTGTAAGTGTGTGTGTGTGTGTGTGTGTGTGTGTATACATATGCATAATGGATGTACTATATATATAATCGCTTCTTTACTCGTTCATCTATCTGTAGGCACCTAGGTTGCTTGCATATCTTGGCTATTGTAAATAATGCTGCAGTGAACAGAGGGGTGCATATATCTTTTCAAATTAATGTTTTATTTTCTTTGGAAAAATACCAGAAGTGGAATTGCTGGGTCATATGGTAGTTCTATTTTAATTTTTTAGGGATCCTCCACACTGTTTTTCATAATGGCTGCACCAGTTTACACACCCACCAACAGTGCATGAGGGTTCCCTTTTCTCCATATCCTTGCTAACTCTTGCTATTTCTTGTCTTTTTGACTGTAGCTATTCTGATAGGTGTGAAGTGATAACTCATTGTGGTTATCTTTTGCACTTCCCTGATGATTAGTGATGTTGAACATCTTTTTACATGTGTGTTGGCCATCTGTATATCTTCTTTGGCAAAATGTCTATTCAGGTCCTCTGCCCATTTTTAATCAGTTGTTTTTTTTGATGTTGAGTTGCATGTTATCTGTATATTTTGGATATTAACCCCTTATCATATTATTTCCAAATATATTCTCCAGTTCAGTAGGTGGCCTTTTCATTTTGTTGACAGTTTCCTTTGCTATGCAAAAGCTTTTTGGTTTGATGTAGTCTCATTTGTTTATTTTTGCTTTCATTCCTCTTGCCTGAGAAGACATATCCAAAAGAATATTGCTAGGACTGATGTCAAAGAGCACACTCTCTATTTTCTTCTTAGGAGTTTTATGGTTTCCAGTCTTAAACATTTAAGTCTTTAATCCATTCTTGAGTTTATTTTTTAATATAGTGTGAAAGAGTAGTCCAGCTTGTTTCTTTTACATGTAGCTGTCCAGTTGTTCCAACACTATTTATTGAAGAGGCTGTCTCTTCCTCATTGTATATTCTTGCCTCCTTTGTTGTAGATTAATGGGTCATATGGGTTCATTTCTGAGCTCTCTTTTCTGTTCCACTGATCTATGTGTCTCTTTCTGTGTCAGTACCATACTGTATTGATTCCTGTAGCTTTGAAGTATAGTTTAAAGTTGAGAAACATGATACCTCCAGCTCTGTTCTTTCTCAAGATTGTTTTGGTTATTTGTGATCTTTCACGTTTCTGTACAAATTTTAGAATTGTTTGTTCTAGTTCTCTGAAAAATGCCATTGGCATTTTGATAGGAATCAAATTAAACCTGTAGAATATCTTGAATGGTATGGTCATCTAGACAGTATTAATTCCACTAATCTATAAACACAGTATATCTTTCCATTTGATTTTTGTAGTCTTCAATTTCTTTTATCATGTCTTAAAGTTTTCCAAGTCCAGGTCTTTTACCTCCTTAGTTAAATTTATTCCTAGCTATTTTATTCTTTTTGATGCAATTGTAAATGGGACTGATTTCTTAATTTCTCTTTCTGATAGTTCACTGTTAGTGTATAGAAATACAACAAATTTCTATATATTAATTTTGTATCCTGAAACTTTACTGAATTCATTGAGTTCTAATAGTTTTTTGTTGGTGTCTTTAGAATTTTCAATATATAGTATCATGTCATCTGCGAACAGTAACAGTTTTACTTCTTCCTTTCCAATTTGGATTCCTTCTATTTCTTTTTCTTGTCTGATTGCTATGGCTAGGACTTCTGATACTGTGTTAGATAAACATGGTGAGAGGGCATACTTGTCTTGATCCTGATCTTAGAGGAAATGCTTTCAGCTTTTCACCATTGAGTAGGATGTGTTTGTGGTAAATAGACTGATAGTGGTGGTCATTTTGTAACGTATAGATATATCAAAACACCACTATGTTGTGCACTAGGAACTAACACACTGTTGTAGATCTATTACACTTCAAGAAACAAACTCATAGAAAAAGAGATCTGATCTGTGGTTAATAGAAGCAGAGCATGAGAGGAGGGGAATTGTGTGAAGGTAGTCAAATGGTACAAACTTCTAATTATAAGATAAATAAGTACTAGGGATATAATGTCAACATTATTAATATAATTAACAGTGCTGTATACAGTATATGAAAGTTGTTGAGAGATTAAGTCCTAAGAGTTCTCATCATAAGGAAAGTTTTTTTTCTTTTATTTGGTATCTATGTGAGATGATTGTTCATTAAACTTGTTATGGTAATCATTTCATGATGTAGGTAAGTTGAATCATTATGCTGTACACCTTAAACTTATACAGTGCTGTATCAATTATATCTCAGTAAAACTGGAAGAAGAAAAAAACAAAAGAGATATCCACAAAGAAGCATTTTTCCTTAATAGCAAAATCAAGGGAATAACCTAAGTGTTTACAGGTAGAGAAATGAATAAAGAGATTCATATGATAGGGCATAATCTCAGGATGAAACATTGTCAAGCAGATAGAATGTGGATTCATTTCAGAAACATAATGCTGCAAGATGTAACATGATCTATATACTTCTTTTAGTTTGTGGCAGTTAAAAAACACACCAAAAACAACACTCAGCTCATTTGTGAATGCATACCTATGTGTGTACAATGGAGTAAAATGATAAATACAAAATGTATGATATTTTTTGCCCCTGGGTTTAGAAGAATAGGAATATAGGTGTTAGTGAAAGGTAAGTTTAGTCATATCTATAATATCCATCATATATAATCTCTTAAGATAAAAGAAAACTGGAAACAATTATAAAGAAATGTTTGTGGATTTTTTGATGATAGCCATTTTGACTAGTGTGAGGTGATATCTCATTGTAGTTTTGATTTGCATTCCTGTAATAATTAACAATGTTGAACATCTTTTCATGTGCTTCTTGGCCATCCATATGTCTTCTTTGGAGAAATGTCTATTTTGCTCTTCTGCCCATTTTTTGATTGGGTTGTTTGTTTTGATGATATTAAGCCTCATGGGCTGTTTGTAAATTTTGGAGACTAATCCCTTGTCGGTCACATCATTTGCAAATATTTTCTCCCAATCTGTGGGTTTTCTTTTTGTTTTGCTTATGGTTTCTTTTGCTGTGTGAAAGCTTTTAATTAGGTCCCATTTGTATATTTTTGTTTTTATTTCCATTACTCTTGGAGATGGATTGAAAAAGATCTTGCTGAGATTTATGTCAGAGAGTGTTCTGCCTATGTTTTCCTCTAAGAGTTTTATAGTGTCTGCTCTCACATTTAGGTCTTTAATCCATTTTGAGCTTATTTTTGTGTAAGGTGTTAAACCCACTCCTGGGCATATATCTGGGGAAAAAAAATAACATGGTCCGAAATGATACATGCACCCCAGTGTTCATTGCAGCACTGTTTACAATAGCCAAGACATGGAAGCTACCTAAATGTCCATGGACAGATGAATGGATAAAGAAGATGTGCTTTATATAGACAGTGGAATATTACTCAGCCATTAAAAAGAATGAAATAATGCCATTTGCAGCAACATGGATGAACCTAGAGAGTAATATTGAGTGAAGTAAGCAAGACAGAGAAAGAAGAAATATTGTATGATATCGCTTACATGCAGAATCTAAAAAGAAATGATACAAATGAACTTATTTACAAAACAGAAACAGACTCACAGACTTAGAGAAGGAACTTATGGATACCAGGGGGGAAGGGTGGGGGAAGGGATAATTAAGGAGTTTGGGATTGACATATACAGACTGCTATATTTAAAATGGATAATCAACAAGGACCTACTGTATAGCACAGGGAACTCTGCTCAATATTATGTAACAACCTAAATGCAAAAAGAATTTGAAAAAGAATGGATACATGTATATGTATAACTGAATCACTTTGCCTTACACCTGAAACTATCACAACATTGTTAATCAACTATACTCCAACATAAAATAAAGTTAAAAAAAAGACATGTTAACCATTATTCTCGGTGTTTAATGTTAATAAAACATTAATGTTTGTAAATCTTTGTACATTAAATTCCTCAAAAAAAATATATAAATATAGACATTTGAAGTTCAGGTCAAAATTATGAGTATTTTGTGGTTTTTTTCCATTGCTATCATGTAATGAAAGATCTTGACTTTTCCATCATCAGTTACATATTAAATTATGGTTTTTTCCCCACAATGTTTTATGTTCTCTCTCTTTTACATTTTACTTTAATTCAATTGGAATTTGTCTTAGCCTATGTTGAGATGAACAGTTGACTTGATTCTTTTTATTAACTCCCAGGTAGCCATTTTTCCCTACATAATTTCTTGAATACCTAACAATTACATATTGGCATATGTGTATGCTTTTAACACACGCTCAGTAGATTTCATTCCAGGACTATATGTTCTGCTACACTGATCTATTATTTATTGTGCCAGTTCCACATCTTTAATTACTATAGTTTTAAAATATTATTTGAACTAACAGTTCAAGCGCCCTTTTATTCATCTTTATCGTCAACATTATATTACTTTTCTCCTTTAATTCATCAAAACGGACTTTAGAATCATAATTTTTGTTTCCTTAAACTCTCATTGTGATTTCTATTATAGTATAATTAAAACCTCTAAAGTATGCAGGAAAAATCATACTCTTTTATAATAGTCAATTTTTATATCCAGAAATATTGAATATATCTTAATTTATTAAACTTCTATGGCATTTATGAGCAAATTTAGAGATGTATTTTTATAGTCCTATACATTCTGTGTAAATAACATATATTCTTCTATATACAAATTACATAAATTAAGTGTTTAATACTTAAAATATTGGATCTTATTTATTTTAGTCTACTTAAACACATTTTTTCAGTCTTTGCCACATTATCTCTATAATTTTGTTTCTCTAGGTTTGTCTTTGTACTTCTAAAAGTTAAACCATTTTAAGTTTCGGTATCAATATATCACATGAAGACTCATGATTATTAAACCCCTATTATGGATTCAGCTTTGTGATGATATAATATTATTTTGTTTCCCCTTTTCTTAAATGCTTATAAAATAATAAATGTGTCTACCCTCATAATCAAAATGTTTAGCTCAGTTTCTGAAATTTGGGGAAATTTCTTTGCAACCTCCTTTCTGCTACTGAATAGATTATATTTTATCTTAAATTCTATGGTTATTTTGGTGGTAACATATGTTAAATTCTAATAGTAGTTTCTTTAGTTTATTAAATACATCAGTATTACTCTAATACAGGAATGTAATGTGATTCTTATTAATTTGTAAACTCAATTTTTGGCTTAATGAGTTTGTGTTTTGTTTTCTCTATAATATTAGCAATTTCACTGTTCGCATTCTTTTTGAGTTGGTTGTACTTCTGTCAGCAACGGTGTTAAGTTAGATTACCATTCTCTGGTCTTCAGTGCTCATACCCACTGTTTCATTAAAATCACTTTTTTTTTTTTTCTTTTTGCGGTACTCGGGCCTGTCACTGTTGTGGCCTCTCCTGTTGCGGAGCACAGGCTCCGGACGCGCAGGCTCAGCGGCCACGGCTCACAGGCTCAGCCGCTCCACGGCATGTGGGATCTTCCTGGACCGGGGCACGAACCCGTGTTCCCTGCATCGGCAGGCAGACTCTCAACCACTGCGCCACCAGGGAAGCCCCATTAAAATCACTTTTAATCTTCCACTGCATTCTTGGTGAGTCTTTCAGGCTCTCTCAAGTGTATGCTTCAAATCACTGATTCACATTTCCAAAAGTTTCAAATATAATCTTTGCCACTAGTGTATTTTGTATTTTCTGGCATTTTTTTTTTCATTTAACTCTCTTTACATTTTTGACTTCAGCCCAATTTTGATTTTCCCCTATGGGTCCAAGACTTTGTGTATTAGAGGCCCTTTCTTCTTTGATATATTTGATAACACCAAGCATATATCTCATAATATTTCCATATTTTAGTTTTAGAAATCTATCTTTACAGATGTACTTAGTCTCTGCTTTTCTCCTAATTTTTTTTTTTTGGAAGTGGGCTTATATGTAAAAAAAAAAAAAAAAAAAAATTCAGGCTACTCTCATTGAATAGGGATATATTTATGTAGGCTTGTTGTTTTGCTAGTAGGTAAAGTGGCAAAGTACTTTTGATCTCTCTGACTGCTGACATGCAAACTGGCAATGTTCTGCCTCTACCCCCAAAATAGACCTAGTTCAACCTGAAATGCCCTGCATCTTTTCATTTAATGTTGACCTGATCATGAAGATTGAAATTTGTTTCAACTTTTTCAGAGACTTTGAGGGCTTAGAGAAATGGCTTTGGTGAAATACCTGAAGAATTCTGTTCAAAAACATGGTTATAATCATTATTATTAAAACTTGTATTATTGTGAAAGTAAGCTAACACATCCAATTCACAAGTGTTATAATATAGTCACAACTATATAGACAACTATATTTGAATATAGACAGCTGTAATCATAGAAGATTTTAGCTACTGACAACTAGAATCATAGAATATTAAAACTGGAAAGAAACATTATCATTCAGATCAAGCTCAGAATTTTATAAAACCAGATGCTAAAAGAGGTAAAGTTATAGCTATTAGGTAGCAGAGACTGGAATCTGACTCAGAATACCAAATGTCAGTGATTTTTCCCATGATATGTCACTAGCCCTTAAGGTTCAGGAATCAGGATACTAGGCCAGGAAAACACAACATGTTCACCAATTTCGGAGATAGTTGTCATTGGATAAAATCAGGCAAGTGTTACCTAAGAATAAAGACAGGCTAAACCCATGAAGAGAATGAACCATTTTTCTTGGCCCCTACAGAGATTCTTGCAATAATGTTTGAGTGGATGTCATTGCATTAGGAAGTGATAATGTGCCCAGAGAGCCATGGGTAGATGCGTATTAAAGAGCCGGACACTTGAAAGTGGAGATTTGTAATTTTATTCTCACCTGGGATTTGGTATTAGTTGATAAAGTTGACAAATCATGGAAAAAAGAGGACAGGTTTTTCTTTTTCTGTTGTTTTTAGATCCATATCTCAAAGCCATCACTTTGGGAGTTATATAAGCTGTTTCCGCATCAATAAAATATCAAAAGTGAAATATTTCCTTTGCCATCCAGTTATTAGGGTTATGAGTGAAATTACCTATATAATGAATATCCAAAGCTCCATTTGCTAGTTCATCTCGGTAAAGGATCATTTCCTTTCTTACCTTTTAAAACACACAGCTAAAGGTATCAGTAGTCAAGAGAATAGATATTCTCTTTGTTCTATTTGTTGCTACTGTATTAGCCATATAATAAAAATTATATTTTTATGAATAAAGACACAATGCAGTGTGTTGTTGATTGGCTACTAGAAGCAATGCTGTCTGTTTTGATTTGTCAATGCAGACACTACTTCACTTGCTGGCAAATACCTAAATTTCAGAATCATGTCTGAAAATACGAACACTAAATTCTTTTGGGTTTTATTTTTATGTATAGTTATTTTTTTCCAGCTTTTTGGAGACATAATTGCCATAAAACATTGTGTAGCTTTAAGGTATACAATGTAATAATTTGATACACCAAAGTGAGTACCACAATAAGGTTAGTTAACATGTCCATCACCTCACATTGTTACCAGTTGTGTGTGTGTGTGTGTGGAGGGGGTGAGAACATTTAAGTTCTACTCTCTTAACGACTTTCAAGTATACGATACAGTATTATTAACTTTAGTCACGATATTGTACATTAGATCCCCAGAACTTATTCATCTTATAAAAAGAACTTGTTTCTTTTATAAAGAAAGCTTGTAATCTTTGACCAATTTCACCCATTTTCCCCACCCCCTCATCCCTGGCAACCACTAGTGTACTCTGTTTCTGTGAATTCACTTATTTTAGATTCCAGATGTAAGTGAGATCATATAGTATTTGTCTTTTTTGTGAAATTATTATTCAAAGAGGAAATAATTTTTTATCATGGACTTCTTACAGTTAATTTTGAGGCATATGTAGGCATTATTATAAAACCTAGCTGTGATTAAAAAATGGTTCAGACATGAAGAAAACTATTCAATATTATTATTTTAAAATAAAAAGTGAGAGTACTTTTTGCTTTGTATATTATGACAGGCTAAATAAAAACTTTAAAGAACCTTGTTCATTAATTGTCTCAAACATGTTTGGAAAACACCGTACTAAATAAAGATAAGCAGGCCTCAGTGTTCTCTTTAGTATTAACGTGGTGATGTATATTGAGAAGAAGAGAGTATGCATCACTTTCCAAACTCTCTGGATCATTCTGCTTCCATCTCCTTTCCCCAGAACACGCAACTAGTCCTCTAAGGTACACAGATTGGAAAAAACATGCAAAAAGGCTCATTTTTAAAATGTTGCACACTGGTGAGTTATTTTTGTACTTCCGTCTTGGAGTTTATGTCAAAACTGAGATTGTTGAGTGGAATGATGAATTACATCATCTATACCTTCCTTTTTGTCCCCGTTATGAAGTCATGACTATGAAAAGAATATACTTGATTAAAATAAATTGGAATATCTTCATTCTGGCATTCTTTGGTTTTTGTACAATGAAACCACTTTGTGAGAAGCAGTACAGCAGAGGGCTGGAGGGAGAGGGCCCAAGTCTTCGTGCTGGAGTCAAATGCCAGCTCCACTACTTACCAGCCAAATGAACTTGAACAAACTGGTCAGCCTTCCTAAGCCTCAGTTTCCTCAGTATTAAATAAGAAAATTAATCATTTCTAGTCTTATTTGAGGGTCCACTGAGTTAATACGTTTGCAAGGTATTTGGCACATACCAAGTGCTCAGGAAAATACATAGTTATTTTTCACAATGAAACTACAAAAACGAATACATGATCATCTTTAAGGAGAGTGTATAGCATTTGAGATTTTTCAGGCCATTAATATCTCTTGCTGCCTTAAATAATTTCAAGGTTTTATACATTGAATTTAACATGTTAAGGATAGAATCTACATTTTTATTTAAACCACTTAGGGAAGTAAGTTGTTTGAAAATAAGGATCTTATTTTAGTGCTTAGTTTGCATTCTCAGAATTGAATTGAAACCTGGATGTTTGGCAAAATCTTATTTTTTAACTATCTTGATAGTTGAAAACTATCATGAGACAATACTAAGTGACATAAAAGCAATTTTCTAATGTTTTCATTAGAATAGTGACATTCTTGGAAATTCTTTCTTTCCTTGTAGTTGTTGAATATTTTTTATATGTAAATTATCATATATATGTAGATTGCAAAACTTAGTGGAAAGTGTTCATGGCAAAAGGTAAAGTTGTAAGAGAAACATAGTATTATTTTAAGTATAGATTTTGTGTTTTTATATAAAATTCTGTGGGAAAAACCCAGCTAAAGTGAGGATTCTTTGTCTGATTCTAGAACACCCAAAATGATATTATATAAATCTTCTCTTCCTATACTGTATATAGACTGACAGGGACAGAATGAAAACCAAAGCAAATATGGGGTAAAAATGAATTTTTTTATTGCTTTAGGTATTTCTAGATATCAGATAAAAATGAGAACATTGCTAAAAATTTTACAGAACAACAGCTCTGCCTTATGGGTAAAATTTTATAGTTTGATGTATGAGATAGAAAATGTGACAAATATTATGAAGTACTACCCTGACATAATGATGGAAAGTTGCTGGAAGTGTGCTAACATCAGAGAAATAGAATAAAGTTAAACTAGGAAGAATGCAATATTTTTGAATCTTGCCTACCCCAGAAACATGAAGTTTGGCTTTCAAAAAGCGCAAACCACTAACTTTTATTTTTTAGTGACTTCTAAATGTTCCACTTTACTGCTTCACTTTGAGATTAACTTCTCAATGAATGCCTTTGCATGTCTATCAAATATGAAATATAGAAAGTTCTTTTAGAGTCATGATTGATTTTCCATGCTCCGTTCTACTGCAAATTACTAGATTACTGTATGATAAATTACTAATTCAGTGTTGCTACACCTATATTCTCTCTACATTCTTTCTTCTAAGTGGTAGTAGGCCCTGGATTCCTTAGTCCACATGGTAACCATTACCCTTTATTTACATTCACATTAGTCAATTTTGTCTTTTAGAAATGATCTAATTCAATGTGCCCTAGCCTTCATCTTTCAAGAGGTGAACACCTAACTCGGAGTCAGGAGACTGGCCTCTCTCTCCTGAGATGTTGCTCTTAGGCTGATTTATGTCAATGGTGGTTCTTTAGTAAAGAAGCTTACTTTCTGGAGACCTGAACCTGCCCTGATTCCTAAACCTTTCTAAGCTTGATACATCAATTACTCTTTTGACTCTATAAGAAACCTCTTTCCTTCAAGTAAATTTTGTTTTTGTTAAATTAGCTAAAGTGATTTCTGAGGCTTGCAACCATAAAAACAGTATAAGTACCATACTTATTAGTTGAAGCTGTGATATGGTATAAAACCTCATGACAGAGGCATGCAGTTGAAAGTGTCATAGTATTCTTAATACCTTTAATAAGACAAACCTCCTATTTCTATGAATCATGCTGTCATGGGATTTTATTTTGAAGGAAACTCTCTGTTTCACTGATTTTCCCCCCATGTATTTCTGATGTTGAGAAGACTCCTCATGAATTAGTAAGTTAAGTCAAATATTATTTATTATCGCATATATGTAGATAAACTAGTTTCTACGTTGATTTTACCTTAAAAAAGGATCCTTCTTTGTAACTGCTATCCACATAATATAATGTATTTCTCTAAGATCTTAATTTTTCATAGACTGCAGTTCAGAATATGGGCTACTGTCTTTTTTTGCCATGGATATTAAGTTGAAGTTCTGCTGTACATATACATATATATGATATTCAACAACTACAAGGAAAGAAAGACTTCGTTTCCTCAAGAATGCCACTATTCTGGACAGTAGAAAAACTCAACTTTTATATCATTTACAAGGCATAAGCATTATTTGGGTTTAATGTATTAGAGTCGCCAATGAGAACCATACTTAGGACAATAATTATGCTAGAGTTTATTTCTGATTAGATATATTTGTATAAATATTCATGTTGAACAAAAATTAAAGATTAATGGAAAATATTTTTTACTCATTCAATTTGTATAACAGTAATTACCTCATAGGATTTTTATGAGTAATAAATGAGACAGTCCATGAAAAGCTCAACAGAAAATTGGACACATCACAACCTCTGAATAAATATTAGTTGTAATATTGAAAAGTGAATATAATGATAATGATGGTGCACATCAACTTGACAATAAGTCTTGTCTAAACATTATTTTTTAATTTTTAATACTCTTATCAGCTGGTTGGGACAGTTTATATTTCTCACCAACACTTGATATAATTAAACTTTTATGTTTTTATTATACGGATGGGTATGAAATTATATCTTATTGTTGCTTTAGTTTGTATTTCCCTGATTTCTAGTGCAATTGAGCTCTGTAAATTACTTAACCACACACTTCGCCTGTTTTGTTTGGTTTTTTTTTTTTGCGGTACGCGGGCCTCTCACCGCTGTGGCCTCTCCCGTCGCGGAGCACAGGCTCCAGACGCGCAGGCCCAGCGGCCATGGCTCACGGGCCCAGCCGCTCCGCGGCATGCGGGACCCTCCCAGACCGGGGCGCGAACGCCACATCCCCTGCATCGGCAGGCGGACTCCCAACCACTGCGCCACCAGGGAAGCCCCGCCTGTTTTTTTTTAATTAAAAGATGTTTATTAAGATATAATTGACATATAACATTGTATTAATTTTAAGTATACAACATAATGATTTGATATATGTACATATTGTGAAAGATTACTATAATGTTTAGTTAACGTCCATCACCACCCATAGTTACATACCGCATCTTCTTTATCTATTCATCAGTCAGTAAATACATAAGTTGTTTCCATGTCTTGGTTATTGGCTATTGTAAATAATGTTGCAATAAATATGGTGATGTATATGTGTGTGTATTATACATATATGTGTGTATATATATATACACATATACATATATATACACACATATATGTGTAATACACACACATGTACTATAAATTTTTTTGAGGTTGTAATTTTGTTTCCTTTGCATAAATACCCAGAAGTGGAATTGCTGGATCATATGTTATTTCTATTTTTAATTTTTTGAGGAAGCACCATATTGTTTTCCATAGTGGCTACAGCAATTTATATTTCCATCAACAATGCCCAAGTGTTCTCTTTACTCCACATCCTCACCAACACTTGTTACTTTCAGTCTTTTTGAAGATAGCTATTCTAACAGTTGTGAGGTGCTATTTCATTGTGGCTCTGATTTGCATTTATGTGATGGTTAGTGATGTGTTGAATACCTTCTCATGTACCTGTTAGCTAGCTGTATGTCTTTCTTGGAAAAGTCTGTTCAGATTCTCTGCCCATTTTTAATTGTTTTTTTCTTCTGTTGTATGACTTCTTTACATATTTGGGATATTAACCCTTATCATATATACAGTTGTATATATTCTATCCCACTCAGTAGGTTAGCTTTTTATTTTATTGATGATTTCCTTTTCTGTGCAGAAGCTTTTTAGTTTGACATAATCCCACTTGTTTATTTTTCATTTTGTTGCCTTCACTGTTGGTGTCAAATCCAAAAATTCATTGCCAAACCAATGTCAAGGAACTACCCCATACGTTTTCTTGTAAGAGTATTATGGTTTCAGGTCTATGTTCAAGCCTTCAATCCATTTTGAGTTGTTTTTTGTGTATGGTGTAAGATAGTGGTCTAGTTTCATTCTTTTGCATATGGCTGTTCAATTTTTTTCAGCACCATTTGTTCAAGAGATTTTCCTTTCCCCATTGTGTATTCTTGGCTCTTTTGCCATAAATTAATTGACCCTATATATATGAGTTTATTTCTGGGCTCTCTGTTCTGTCACACTGATCCGTGTATCTGTTTTTATGCCAATACCACACTGTTTTGATTACTGTAGCATTGTAGTATAGTTTTAAATTGGGAAGCATAATGCCTCGTACTTTGTTCTTCTTTCTCAAGATTGTTTTGGCTATTTTAGGTGTTTTGTGGTCTCATGAAAATATTAGGATTGTTTGTTCTTTTTCTGTGAAAAATTCCATTGGAATTTTGATGGAGATGGCATTGAGTCTCTAGATTACTTTGGGTAGTATGGAAATTTTAACAATATTCTTCTAATGCATGAGCATAGAATGTCTGTCTTTCCATTTACTTGTGGCTTCTTCAGTTTCTGTCATCAATATCTTATAGCTTTCAGTGTATAGATAGTTCACCTGCTTGGTTATATTTTTTTCATAGGTATTCTTTTTGATGCAATTATAATGGGATTGTTTACTTAATTTCTCTTTCCGATATTTATTAGTGTATAGAAATGCAACACATCTTTGTAAATTGATTTTGTATCCTGCTACTTGACTGAATTCATTTATTAGTCTAACAGTATTTTGGAAGAGTCTTTAGGGTTTTGTATATAAAATATTAGGTCATCTGAAAATAGTGACAATTTACTTCATTTCCAGTTTGAATGCTTATTCTTTTTCTTGACTAATTTCTTTGCTAGGACATCTAATATTACATTGAATACAAGAGGAAAGATGAGGCATCCTTGTCTTGTTTTTGGTCTTAGAGAGAAATCTTTCAGCTTTTTATTGTTGAGTATGATGTTAGCTGTAGGCTTGTCATATATGGGCTTTATTATTTTGATATGTTCCCTCTATACCCTGCTGTCAATACTTTTTGTCATCAATGGATGTTGAATTTTGTCAAATGCTTTTTCTGCATCTATTAAGATGATCATATGATTTTTATCCTCCATATTATTAATGTGGTATATCATGTTAATTGATTTGAAAATATCAAATCACACTTGCAAGCCTGGAATAAATTCTACTTAATCATGGTATATGATCTTTTAAATATACTGTTGAAATTGGTGTACTAATATTTTGTTGAGAATATTTGCATCTATGTTTATCAGAAATATTGTCCTGTAATTTTCTTTTATTGTGGCATCCTTGTCTGGTTTTGGTATCAGAGTGATACTGACCTTGTAAAATGAGTCGGGAAGTGTTCTCTCCTCTTCTGTTTTTTGAAAGAGTCTGAGAAGAATTGGTATTAATTTTTCTTTAAATGTTTGGTAGAATTCACCAGTGAGCCATCTAGTCCTGGACTGTATTGTTGGGAGACTTTGGATTACTAATTCAATCTCCTTACTAGTAATTGTTCTGTTCCAATTTTCTATTTTCATGATTCAGTCTTCATAGGTAGGTTATATGTTTCTGGGAATTTATCCATTTATTCTAGATTGTCCATTTGTTGACATATAATTGTTCATAGTGGTCTCTTATGATCCTTTGTATTTCTCTGGTATCAGTTTTATTATCTCCTCTTTCTTTTGTTATTTTATTTCAGTTCTGTTTCTTTTAATCTTGGTAAGTCTAGCTAACATATGTCACTTCTGTTTATCTTTTCAGAAAACCAGTTCTTATTTTCATTGATTTTTTTATATTGTCTTTTTGGTCTCTTGCATTTATTTCTGCTTTGATCTTTGTTATTTCTTTCTTTTTACTGAAGTTGGATTTTATTTGTCTTTATTTTTCTAGTTCCTGGAGGTGTAAAGTTAGGTTGTTTATTTGGGATCTTTCTTGCTTCTTGATGTGAGCATTTATTGCTATGAACTTTCCTCATAGAATTGCTTTTTCAGCATCCCACAAGTTTTGATATGTGGTGTTTACATTTTCATTTGTCTCAAGGTATATTTTGATTTCTCTTTCAGTGCTTTGTTTGACCCATTATTTGTTCAGTAGCATGTTGTTTTATCTCCACATATTTGTGAATTTTCCAGTTTTCTTCTTGTAATTGATTTCTAGTTTCATACCACTGTGGTCAGAAAAGATGGTTGATATAATTTAAGTCTTCTTAAATTATTTTAAGACTTGTTTTGTGGCCTAACATATTATCTATCCTGGAGAACATTCACTGTGTACTTGAGAAGAATGTAGAGCCTGTTGCTTTTGGATGGAATGTTCTGCATATGTCTTTAAGTCCTTTTGGGGTAAAGTATCATATGAGGCTAATGCTTTCTTACTGATGTTCTGTCTGGATAATCTAGCCATTGATAAAAGGGGTGTATTAAAGTCTCCTACCATCATTGTACTGCTGTCTATTTCTCTAGCTGTTAATATTCACTTTATGTGTTTAGGTGCTCCCTTGTTGGGTGCATATATATTTTCAAGTTTACATCCTCTTGTTAGATTGATCCCTTTGCCATTATATAATGATCTTCTTTTTCTCTCATTAGAGTCTTTAAAGTCTATTTTGTCTGATGTAAGCATAGGTATCTCAGCTTTCTTTTGGTTTCCATTTCCTTGGAAGATGCTTTTCCATTCCTTTACTTTCAGTTTGATCATGTGCTTATATCTGAAGTGGGTGTCTTGTTGACAGCACATACATAGGTCATGTTTTTTTATCCATTTAGCCACTCTGTCTTTTGATTAGAGAATTTATCCCATTTACTTTTGAACTCATTATTGATAGGTATGTCCTTATTGCTATTTTGTTCATTGTTTTCTGGCTGTTTTTCAGTTCCTCAGTTTTCTTCTCTTGCTCTCTTCCTTTGTGATTTGATGACTTTCTGTAGTGGTATGCTTATATTCCTTTCTCTTTATCTTTTGTGTATCTCCTATAAGGTTCTTGCTTTGTGTTTACAGTGAGACTTACATAAAACAACTTATATTTATACCAACCTATTTAAATAGATAGAAACTTAAGTTTGAATGCATTCTAAAGCTCTACATTTTCACTCCTCTCCATGATTTATGTTTTGATGTCACAGTTTACTTCTGTTAAATTGCTTTATATCTTACTTTGATTAGGGTACTGTTGTTTTTCAGAATCCCCTCCCCAATATAGGAAACACTTTAGGTGGGATGCCCATGTAAATTTTAAAACATACTTGACACATTTATCTGTGCAAATATTCTCCCAAGTTATTTGAATTTAATAACATCAATTATAAGGAGCTACACTGAGTAACATTACCTTTATGTTTCAAAGTATAAATAAGTATGTTTTACTTTACTGGTAACATTGACTATAATTATAGAATAAAATGAAATAACTAAATTGAGTGTTTTATATCAGGTACTCACTACAACTATGTCTATGCTGCAAACCTTATATTGATATGTATTGCAAAGAAATAGAATATTTAAGGTATCCATTATTTTCTCCTAGAGAATGTAAGACAGTAAGATGTATATATGATGGATTTCTGCTTAGTATATTAAAATGCCTGTGGAAAATGCCACACATACATAATTCCCTTGTGCTCATGCTATGACCTGTTCTGTTCTCAATGGAGTTGGTTTTATAGTCTCTCTAGTCCTCAATGACATTTTTGTTTTGTAAACGACTCTTCTGTTTAGGATGTGTGCATCCTTTGTCTAGTATCTGTTGCAATGACATTTTGGAACAACTATATTTTTTTAGATCAGTATTAATTATAGCACACATTTTCCTTTTGCATTGGGTCTGGGATTGCTAGTGGGTATCTGAATGTATACATATGAAAAATACACTGTTATCAAAGGAAAATAATCACCTAAGTACAGAGTTAGAGTGAGACTCTGCATAACTCTTAACATAGCATTTACAAACTCAAACATATATGAAGCATAATTGTCACCCATAATACATCTTAGATGTATATTGTCATTATTTTCCCAAACATTATAAACTACAACAATTGGACCACTCTCTTAAATAAGTATTTATCAAGCTCTTGCTTTAGAGAAGTTAAAGATGCCTTCCCTATACCCGTCCTTAAAATTTATTTCATTTAGGAGTATGTAGAAAAAGATGTTAGAATACTAATAATTTTTGTCCCCCCACTCTCATCTCCTACTACCTTCATTCTCTTATATATTCCCCTGCTCATGCCCTTTGAGTGCAGTGGATTTCCTAGTATTTATTTAATCCGTCATTCTCCTGCTCAGTCTTTGAATCACTTGCTCTCTGTGCTTAGAATGTTCTTCCACATGCTTGCTGCATTATCTTTTTTACAACTTTTTATAAACTCCTTCTCATTGAGTCCTACTCTGACCTCTCTATTTAAAATTGCTATCTCTCCCACAAAATCCACTTTTTTCATCTCTCTTTCCTTGCTCTTATTTTTCCCACAGCACAACTCTTTAATACCTTATAAATGTTCATGGTATTTATTATCATTTTCTCCACTAGAATATTAACTATATGAGGGCAAGTCTTTTTTTTTTTTTTTTTTGGATTGTTTTGTTTTTCCAGTTTTCCTCAGACCTGTACACCCCTTGCCTAGAATAGTACTTGCCAGGTAGTAGATAGTCAATATATAATTGTGAAATGAGTGAATAATTACACTTTCTATTAATTAAGTACTCAAATGTAATAAAGTTGCATAGGACATATCTGAAATGCCATGAATTCATAATTAGGGGGGAATTTACTATACAGTAACTGTTTTAAATTTGTTTTTATTGAAAAGATAATATTAAAAAGTTAAATTAGAACTTTATAATCCCACCACTTTAGTGAGCCTATGTTAACATTTCTATGTTATCTTTATCATGTACATAGTATGCTATTGAGACAACATACCATATACAATTTTATGTTATATTTTTCCACTGAGGTTTTTTTTCCAGTTTTATTGAGATATATTTGACATAGCTGTATGTTTAAGATGTACAGCATAATGAGTTGACTTACGTATATATGTTATTAAATGATTACCACAATAAGTTAACATCCATCATTTCATATAAACACAAAGAAAAAAATGTTTTTCTTTCCGTGTGATGAGAACTTTTAGGTTTTACTCTTTTAACAGGTTTTAAATGTACCACACAGCAGTGTCAATTATAGACATTATGCTGTACATTGCACCCTGAGTACTTATTTAGCTTATAACTGGAAGTTTGTGCCTTTTGACCACCTCTATCCAATTCCTCCTTCCTCCATCCCCACCTCCAGTAAATACAAATCTGACTTCTTTTTCTATTAGTTAGTTTGCTTCTTAGCTTCTAAAGATAAGTGAGATCATACAGCATTTGTCTTTCTCTGCCTGACTTATTTCACTTAACATTATGTCTTCAAGGTCCATCCACATTGTCACAAATGGCAGGATTTCCTTCTTTTATATGGCTAAATAATATTTCATTGTTTATATATACCACAACTTCTTTATCCATTTATTCATTGATAGATACTTAAGTTATTTCCATGTCTTGACTGTTATAAATAATGCTGCAGTGAACACATGGGTGCCTATATATTTTCGAGTCAGAGTTTTCATTTTCTTTGGAAAAATACCCAGAAATGAAATTGCTGGATTGTATGGTAGTTTTTTTTTAATTTTTTGAGCAGCAATCATACTGTTTTGCAGAGTGGCTAAATCAAATTACAATCCCACCAACAGTGCCCAAGGATCCTCTTTTCCACATGCTCACCAGCATTTGTTGTTTCTTGTGTTTTTGATGATAATCATTCTAACAGGTGTGAGGTGATGTCTCAGTGTGGTTTTGATTTACATTTCCCTGATGATTAGTGATGTTGAGCACATTTTCATGCACCAGTTGGCCATTTGTATATCTTGGAAGAAATGTCTAGTCAGTTCTTTGCCCATTTTTTAACTGGATTATTTTTTCCATTGAGTTCTTTGAGTTCTTTATAGATATTTGGATATTAACCCTATCAGATACATGATTTGCAGATATATTTTCCCCATTCCACATGTTGTCTTTTTATTTTGTTGATTGTTTTTTGTTCTGCAGAAGCTTTTTAATTGATATAGTCCCACTTTATTTTTTATTTTGTTGCTGTTCTTTAGGTATCATTGTTGAATTTATAGATTAAATTATCTATAATTTTATTACATATTTTCTTTAAAATGTTCAAAATGATCTTAAGGTTATAAATATTTTACCAAGTTTCTGTAACATCATTTAATAAATCATGTTTTCTTTGATAACTTTAAAATTTTAATTTTATAAGTATAAAATAGGCTCAAAATTCCTTTAATTTGCAATCCTTTATCATGGAAAATAAACATTTTTTATTTGAATTTTGTCTAATTAGCTCAATTGTTAGTTTTTTCCCCACTTAACTGTTGAAGTATTATAGTTTGATAACTTTCCTATAAATTATAGTAACAAAATAGATATATGAACACCTATTAACCCATTGATAGAAGAAGTGTTTTCCTCTTCTATTGTGCTTTTTGAGTTTTATTATATTCACTCTAAGTTTTAGTTTTTATGTGTTATAGTCTGCCAATATTTTCCATCATAAATTTTCTGCTGTTTCAAGGTTGAGAATTTTTGTTGGTTCTATTATTTGTCCTATTAAATTATATTTTATATTTCTCCTCTTATTCATGAGATTTAGTTAGGAGTATGATATAAGACAGTATTTGTCAATGCAGAGATCAAAACTATATGCTATCAGACGCATGTGGTTTGTTTATACAGATTAAAGCAATCTCTGGTCTGGAGATCTTGGGAAGTATGTTTTTACAAGTGCCTGAGTTGACACTGAAGAACAATTGAGAACAACTGGCATAAGATAGATAGAACTCAATATTTGCCCCTAAATCACTGACTGTATTAAAATACAACTCTTTATTAAATAACATTCTACACTAACTTATATTAAACTTTTGTATAATCATGAGATATTAGGCTTTATATTTAATGGATTGCATTCCGAGTTCTCTATTCTGCTAGTTTATTTCTCTGTTTGCCTCTACAAAAGAGAAATTTTTAAATGTTTGATTTGAAAGAGTTTAATTTTAAACTTAGTTTCTGAAAGGAAAAGAGTCCAGCTGTCCCATATTTTCTTCCAAATGTCCTACAACATTGTCTTTTTATTTCCATTATGTTTTGTAAACATTCTGTCAAGTTTTAAAAATGTCCTCTTAAAGATTGTCATCTTGGTGTTGTTTAAACTTATATGTTTAACTCAGGAAATAGATATATATTTTTAAATATTTAGTGTTTATATCCAAGAGTATGATGTATGTCTATTTTCAGATCTTTGATAATTAAGGCTTTGCCCTGTTTAAAAAAACTGACCAACTTTAGTTTATATTTATGGCTTATTATGTATTATATATTATTTTTGTTATAGTACATGGAATCTCTGTTTTTATTATGTCTTATTTAGAGGTATTTTCATGATGTTCAGCAGTTGATCCCTTTGGAATTTTATATGTAGTTCAGATTTCATACTATATGGCAAGGCAGAGAAAAATAAAAATTTAGTGGTAAGAAAGAAGTTTATGTAAGTCCCTGGGTCATCCCCCACCTCCTCTTCCATATCTTTCCCACAATATCTCAATAGCCTATCCAACAATGATCATCTTATTTCCATAGAAATTAAGTTTTAACATATATTCAATCATGCAAACTTTCCTTTCAGTCCCTCATTGCTCCTCCACTCCACTAATTTAGTAAAGGGTTGTTTCAGTTGCCCACTGCAATTTTCAATCAGTACACTACTTTGGTAAATGATAGAGTATAGGATAAATTCAGTATATATGATGCTTCTTAGCCCATTGTTGTAGTGCATCTTTAGTAAAAGCAGATGCGTTGATCAGGTGATATATAAGCAGGGAATCCAACTTGAAATTATATTTTTGACTCTAGACCTATGGCTGTTGAATCTAGGAGGATGTCTGTCCATATGGGTGGTGAATATCTAAGTAGTTAATTGGTATAATGGGGGTGTTTTGAGGCTAATCTGTTTTGATGGGTGTTTGTTTTAGACAAGGCGGGGAGAGTGGAATGCTATGTCTATTGTACATATGTACACATATAATATTGTTATGTCCTATAACCACTGACTGAATTGCATACCATGGATTGTTGCTGCTGGTAAATAACTTTCAGTTGAAGTTCAGCTACAACTTGCTTGACTGTGTAAGACCTTTTAAGGTCATAGCTGAGTCCAAACATCCCCCCTAAAAATTAAAAAATACCAAATGCATGAAATCACCGTTATGTGTGAGCATGGGCTGATTAGTCATTAGTCCATCGAGATGTCTTATTTAAGGGGAAAGAGTGGGCGATTTTAGGTGAGATGGCCCTGAAGTAAGACCCAGATGTCTGATAAAGTTCATCAGTAGAATCCCCTACAAGTTATGGGCCCGGAGTGAGAAGAGGGACACCTGCCGAGCAGGTTGATGGTTTCACGTGGCCTGGTGATTAAGCTCGTGATCTAATGGACAGGATATGCACGTTGACTGGAATTGATTTGACTTAATGTGCTATGTACGATTAATAATCTGTATGTACTATGTAATACTACTAATAAGATGTACATGCTTGTAAGCATGGGGTAGATAATGTAATGCACGATTATACATATAATGTAATATGTATGTATGAGGTATATGTACTTATTAATGTGGTGGTACAAGTATGTACGATGTACATAATAGTTTGTGATAAAATGGACTGTTTTTATACTGACACAGTTCTTAATAATTTTGTAAATGTCTTATTTTCAGGGAATAGTTTAAGTAGAATTTCAGCTTTGGGCGCTGGCGGTGAAGCTTAGGGCTTCTTCCTTGAGTCTTAGGGAGGTGTGTTGTTCTCCTCTTCTGGTTTACAAGACCGGGGTAATGTGATATACTACAAAGACTCTTCATTTCAGGAAATTATTTTCAGTGGTGCTAGTTACTGGCATTAGCACTAGAATTAAAAGAAAGTGTAAAATAGATGCGAGTTGTCCGATAATGATGAAGAGGTGTTCTACAGGTGGCCCTCCAATCCATGTTAGTGTTAGTAGATCTGCCACTAGCACTCAAACTAAAAACTGGCTAAGAGGTCAGAATATTATGCTTCTCTGTTTGAATGTGTGGAGTATTGGGATAAATGCTAGAATTAGTATTCAGAGTAATAGGGCTAAGACCCCTAGTTTGTTAGGGATTGTTCGTAGAATTGCATATGTGAATAGAAAGTATCACTCTGGTTTAATGTGTGGTGATGTATTGAGTGGATTTGCTGGGGTATAATTGTCAGGGTCTCCTAGCAAGTTGGGTGAAAACAGGACTAGTATTAGTGAGGCTAGGATTAGTAGTAGGGCGCCCAGGATGTCTTTGATTGTGGAATAGGGGTGGAATGGAATGTTGTCTGTGTCAGATGGGATTCCTGTGGGGTTGCTGGGTCCTGTTTTGTGGAGGAATAGTAGGTGGACAGTTGCAAGTGCTGTAATGATGAAGGGGAGAATAAAATGAAAAGCAAAGAATGGTGTGAGTGATGCTTTGCTTATGGAAAAGCCGCCTCAGATCCATTCGACAAGGATGGTTCCAATGTATGGGATTGCTGAGAGCAGGTTGGTAATGACTGTTGTCCCTTGGAATGATGTTTGCCCTCATGGTAGTACATAGCCTATGAATGCAGTAGCTATGACTGTAAGCAGTAGAATAATTCCAATGTTTCATATTTCTTGAAAGGTATAGGATCCATAATATAGGCCACATCCTATGTGAATGTAAAGGCAGATAAAGAATATGGAAGCTCCATTTGCATGCATGTATCGAATGATTCACCCGTAGTCAATGTCTTGACAGATGTGTGCTGCTGGTGAGAAGGCAGTTGTTGTGTCTGGTGTGTAGTGTACTGCTAGTATTAGGCCTGTTAGGATTTGTAGGATCAGGCAAATGCCTAGTAGAGAGCCAAAGTTCCATCATGATGAGATGTTTGATTGGGTTGGGAGGTCAATAAATGTACTGTTGATGATTTTTGTTAGTGGGTGAGTTTTTCAGATGTTGGTCATTGATATTCTTAGAGTTGAATGACAACGATGATTTTTCATGTCATTGATCGTGGTTGGGACCCGTGTGAGAATGATGATGACATATATTGTATTTATTTTAAGTGTTATTTTTGCGATCAGTTCTGTGGGGGGGTTCTTCAAAACCTTCGCCTATATATGGGGACTTTGGGTTGATTGTGAGTGGCGGCATTGGGTGCCGGATCGTGTTGAGCTTTGGTGGTTCATTTTTAGGTTTGATAGTGGTTTTGATTTTTTTAGGAGGGATATTAGCTGTGTTTGATTATACGACGGCTATGGCAACTGAGCTGTACACTGAGGTTTGGGTTTCTAATAAGACTGTTTTGGGGGCATTTCTTTCAGGGTTGATAATAGAGTTTTTGGTGGTATTTTATATTTTAAAGGATGAGGAGGTGGAAGTTGTGTTTAAGTTCAGCGGGTTGGGAGATTGAGTTATTTATGATACTGGTGACTCTGGCTTTTTTGGTGAGGAGGCTATAGGGATTGCGGCATTGTATAGTTATGGCAGTTGGTTGGTGATTGTTACTGGCTGGTCGCAGTTTATTGGCGTCGTGGTTATTACAGAGATTACCCTTGGTAATTAAATAAAAGCATGCTAAGGGTGAGAGTAATGAGGAATGATAAGAAGTATAGTTTGATAAGGCCTTTTTGGCTTGCGATTAGCGTGGATCATTTTAGTTGAATAAGGGATGTGGTTTCTGGTAGAATGTTTTCTAGTCAGATTAAGTCTAAAAGGGAGGATGCTGATTTTTGGTTTATTTATAGGCTTAGGTAAGGAGGCAGACGGTACATGATGGTGGGGAAATATCCTAAGAGACTAGAGAATTTAAGGGAATTTGAGGGGTAGATGAATTTTAAGTTTTGTGTATTAAAGTTGATTTTGAGCGTTAGTAGGAAGCCTAGGGTGGTTACTGCAAGGGCCATTTGTTTTAGGTGTAGGGGTATGGTTATTAGGGGGACTGTGGTTGGGGGGATGTTGTTGGAGATAATGAATCTGGCAGACACTTCCAATTAGTAGACGTTTGATGGAGTTAATTAGGAGGGCGTCGTTTTCATTGCTGGGGGTTCGGGGAGAGAAGCGGAGTTGGCCTAATAGAGCACAGAAGATGATGCGGGTGCTATAGGCAGCTGTGAGGGAGGTGGCAATTAGAGTTATTAACAGGGCTCAGGCATTGGTATAAGACGTGTCGGCGGCTTCATTGATCAAGTCTTTAGAATAGAAACCGGTGAGGAAAGGCATTCCTGTCAATGCCAGACACCCGATAATAAGAGCTGTTGTGGTGAAGGGTAAAGCCTCGAATAGCCCTCCTGTTTTTCGAGTATCTTGTTCGTTGTTCAAGCTGTGGACAATGGATCCAGAGCATATGAATAGCATGGCTTTTAAAAAAAGCATGTGTGCAGATGTGCAAGAATGCTGGATGGGGTTTTCTGATGCCCATCATTACCATTATTCGGCCTAATTGGCCTGAAGTGGAGAAAGTGATCATTTTTTTAATATCATTTTGGGTGAGAGCGCATGTAGCTGTGACTAGGGCGGTGAGGGCTCCTAAACACAGTGCTGTTGTTTGAATACGTTTGTTGTTTTCTGTTAAGGGGTAAAATCGGATAAGTAGGAAGACTCCTGCCACAACTATTGTGCTTGAGTGGAGCAGGGCTGATACAGGGGTGGGGCCCTCCATTGCTGAGGGTAGCCAGGGGTGAAGTCCAAATTGGGCTGATTTTCCGGCTGCGGCTAGTATGAGTCCTGTAAGGGGGAGGTCTGAGGGACTTTGGTCGAGTATAGAAATTGGTTGCAGGTCTCTTGTGCTTTGAGTTAAACAGGAACCATGCTATTGATATCATGAATCTGATATCTCCAATGTGGTTATGTAAGATTGCTTAAAGAGCAGCTCTGTTTGCATCTGCCTCTCCATACCTTTACCCAATGAGTAGGAAGGATATCATTCCAACCCCCTCCCATCCAATGAAAATTTGGAAGAGGTTATTGACCATAACAAGGATTAGCATGGTGATGAGGAAAAGGAGTAGGTACTTGAAGAACCGATTAATGTAAGAACCTAAGTGTAGGTACCATCTTGAGAACTCCATAATGGACCACGTAACAGATAATGCTACTGGTACGAATGTTATTGAGAATTCTATTTTGAAGCTAAGTGTGGATTTAAGGGTTTGAACAGTGACTCAGTGTCAGTTTGAAATGATTATTTCTTGGCCCGTGTGGAGGAATATTATTGTTGGAACTAGGCTGGTAATAAAAGCATGTGAGACAGTATTTTTTATGTAGAAATTTGCATTATTATAATCGGATGATTAGTATCAGTAGTGTGACCAGGGCAAAAGAGGGAAATAGGTTTATTACTTTTATTTGGAGTTGCACCAATTTTTTGGATCCTAAGACCAATGGATAACGATTATCCTTTAAAAGCTTGAGAAAGCCATACTGTTAGGCATGGGGGCATGAATTAGCAGTTCTTGCAATACTTTCTCAGTAAATAAGAAGTCTCAGTCTTCTATTACTAGATTGACAATCTAGTGGGGTTTTTTTTAAACTATATTTACAATACAGGGGGCCCAGGATAATTTTGGGGTTTAGCGACAGGAATAGGAGGGGTAGAATGTGGAGGGCTATAAGGGCCTTTTCTCGTGTGAAGGAGGGTGTAATATTATTAATATGGTGTGTGTATTTACCGTGTTGTGTCATAATATGTATATAGAATATAGGGCTGTAACTACAATGTTAGTCCCTATTAAGATAATGGTGAGATTTGATCATGAGAAGGTTGTTATAGCTACGAATAGTTCCCCGATTGGATTGATAGTTGGGGGTAGGGCTAAGTTTGTCAGGCTTGCCAGTAGTCACCAAGTGGGTAGTAGTGGGAGGAGGGTTTGTAGGCCTCGGGCTAAAATTATAGTTCAGCTATGGACTCGCTCGTAGTTTGAGTTTGCTAGGCAGAATAATATAGATGATGGGAGGCCATGGGCGATTATTAGAGTGGTGGCTCCTATGTGACTTCAGGGAGTCTGGATGAGGATAGCTGCAATAACAAGTGCTATGTGGCTGACAGAAGAGTATGTGATAAGTGATTTTAGGTCTGTTTGGCATAGACAGATTGAATTGGCTATGATTATCCCTCCTAAGGAGAGCAGAAGAAAAGGGGATGCTATGAATTCTGTCAGGCGCTACCTATGGTAGTGTGTAAAACACTGGCTTCAGTTACTGGGTATGCAAATACAAATCTGGAATAAATATATACCCCTGGCAATATACTGGTGATACCTGCTAGTATCACCTGGAACCATGGGCAATAGGACAGCTCTGGGCCAACTCTTAATTTCTCTGTTGTGGAACGAATGTTTGTTTCCCCCACAAAAATGAATATGTTGAAACCCTAACCCCCACTGTGATGGTATTAGGAGGTGGGCCCTTGGGAAGTAGTTAGGTTTGGATGAGGTCATAAAGATGGAAGTCCCATGATGGGATTAGTCTCCTTATAAGAAAGGGAAGAGACACCAGAGCTTCTGCTTTTTGCCTTGCTAGAATGTAGGAAGAGGGCATTTGTCTGTAGCCAAGACTGTAATCTACCAGCACCTTGATCTAGGACTTCCCAGACTCCAGAACTGTGGAGAATAGATGTCTGTTGTTTAAGTGCCCCAGTCTGTAGTATTTCATTATAGCAGCTACACTAAGACATTCTTAGTGGGTGGCCCATGGCTGTCCTTTATCTGTCTCACGTTTCTGTTGAAAAACAGAACAATCATTACCACATTTCAAGCTTTTTTTTTTTTTTTTTTTTTTTCTGTGGTACGCGGGCCTCTCACTGTTGTGGCCTCGCCCGTTGTGGAGCACAGGCTCAGGACACGCAGGCTCAGCGGCCATGGCTCACGGGCCCAGCCGCTCCGCAGCATGTGGGATCCTCCTGGACCGGGGCGCAAACCCGCGTCCACTGCATCAGCAGGCGGACTCTCAACCACTGCGCCACCAGGGAAGCCCCCACATTTCAAGCTTTTAAGTGCCTTAGATTAGTGGGATGCTTTTCTATCCACCAATTGTTTCAATGATTAAATGCATCCACACCACTCACCTAATGTACAGGAGAGACTTCTTTGAAAGAATGAATACAGGCATCCATTCACGAGTTCCAGAATACTTCTGAAGTTGGAAAAAGATTCTTTTCAGATTATCAGCCCGCCCCCTTTGATTTTTCCTTTTTAAACCCACAAAAATTTTTATAACATAGCGCCCCAAATTGAAATTTAATTTTCCAGTTATCTAAAACCCATCTTAAACTGTACTGTTAATCCATTGTCTATCACCTGTATTGCTGAAAAATATATACCAGGTCATTATTGTTGTTATCTAATTCTTCTGGATGCTATATAAGTATTGTTATTATCTAATTCTTCTGCCCATTAAGCATATTTACCTCTTCCTTCTTTGGTCAAAATACAGCCCTTAAACAGGGGCAATATAGCTGTTTTCCAAATTAACGGTTGCTACTCCACTCTTGAGCTACCGTCTTTAGATCATGTGCTAGTTTGACATCCTCAGATACTGATCATAGGAAAGGAACTATTTAGCTTTGGGGTTAGTTAACTCCTCAGGGGTATCTAATGTAGGACTCAAAGTCATGCCAGTTACCTGTTTATAAATGCAATATCTATTCCCAAGTGTAACCCCTGTAACAATGTCCTAAACATACCATATCCATTTGGCACGGTAACCCTTCTTTGTATTTCCTTTTCTATTGAAATGCTATTGTGACATAAACCATGACATGATGGGTATTATCTCAAATAATTTTCTGTTCTTCTGGTAATAGAAGTAGTTTCAAATAAAGCCAAAAAAGAATCCACTAATTGTCTTTCAAAGGGTATATATGATAAGAATACGTAATTAATTTTCTAGTCCAAAATCTTAGCAGTCAGCATGATGTTGAGTTACTGACACTTTTAATATCATTCAAACATTTAGGTCCTAAGAAGGGTGATCAACTGTCCTGATTTGTCTGGACTGTATAAGTTTAGCACTGAAAGTCTTGAATGCCAGGAAAACCCACCCTAAGCTATAAAAGGTTTCAGTAGTCACTGTAGAAGGCTGAGGAAAAGTATAAAACCCATATGATGGGCCAAATATAGGGACTGAAAGAAACACTGTTTTTGGTGTCAAATGGGTATGGTATAGATTATATAACTTCCATAATCACAGTCACTGCTTTTACCTGACTGTTGATACTGCTAACCATGACTTACAACTCACAATAATAAATAATCCATTGTTGAATCATTCGAAATGATGTGATTTAAGTGTGATATGGTCGCTTGTGGAGTAATTGTTGTGCCTTTTAGTGCAATACTGCTAGTTTTACTTATAATATTGTGAATGTTGTGACAGTGTTTTCTGAGAGTTCAGATAATGAATATGTGGATGATTACAATACCAATGCCAGCAAGACTCAGATATCACTGACAAAGAAAGTTAACAACTGGGTTATTTTATTGGCAATGGAAGGACACATACAATGGCATTAGGACCAAAACAGAGCATACTGTATGATGTGCAAAAAAGAATTCAAAATTGGGCAGAGTGGAGAAGGAGGTATAAAATCACATAAAGGAGACTGAATCTCACAAGTCTCGGATGATATGGACAAGTTCTTCTAAAGCAATGGAAACGTTTATTGTTTCCCCAAATGCTCAGTCCAAAATAGTGAGCACTGAATTAGCTTGGACGTACCACATGAGTGAACGTGCGTTATCATTGTGGTCTTTTCATTGCTTCCTTAAACAGGATAGAGTTGTATTTCCTGAGTCAAAGATTGTAACTATAATGTCCTATGGACAAGCAAAAGAAGAAATTTTGATAACAGATATGTTGGTGTCTTATAGTATTATACTTGGATGAATAGTGTCCCTGAAAATTCATATCTTTCCAAAACCTCAAAATGTGAACCTCTTCAGAAGTAGCCTTTGCCGATGTAATCAGGTTAATTTAATCAAGTTAAAATTGGGTGTATTGGATTAGATTAGGTCCTGAATCAAATGACTGGTGTCCTTATAAGAATGCCATGTGATAACAGGCAGAGATTAGAATGTTGCGTCTATAAATCAAGGAAAACCAGGGATTGTCAACAAACAGCAGAGCTAGGAAGAGGCAAGGAAGGATTATTTCCTAGAGCCTGCAAAGGCAGCATGGTGCTCTCAGTGCCTTGGTTTTGAACTTCTAACCTCCAGAACAGTGAGAGAATAAACTTCTGTACTACTAAGCCACTCAGTTTACTGTTATTTGTTATGGTAGCCATAGGAAACCAATACAGTATAGAGCTCATTCTGTCAGATCTTCCCAACCATCACGCTTTCTAGGATATATAAAGTGATATGCTGAATAAGCATCCAAAGATGTTCTCTCTAACTCTTAGACACTTTCACTTCAAAAAAATGTAGTTTCAAATGAAATCCTTGTTTCTGTGAAGATTTTAGTGAAACCACAGAAAGCATAAATCAAAATATTGCTAATATCTTTTCAAAATACAAACTAGACTTTGTTTACCTCTCTCCATATTTGGCAGACAGTGAAAACATAAATTTTGGCAAGTTCAATTCCATTTATAAATTTCATATCAGGGACAATGAAAACATCTTACCTCTTTAATGTCTTATACATGTAAAAAATACTGCTAAATAAGGGTGTGGTTTTCTCACCTGTGATATTGAGGCTTTTGTAATGTAAGTCATGGATAAATGTGGTATGTTTAGTAATGTTCCCCAAAGATACCCACGTCCTAATCCCTGGAATCTGTGACTGTTACCCTATATGGCAAAGGAATTTTGTAGTTGTAATTATTAATCTTGTGATGGTGAGATTATTCTGGATTATCCAATTAGGCTCATGAAAGGGAATCACAAGTGTCCTCCTAGATGTGTTTCTACAAGAAATCTTTCATTGTTGTGCGCCATAAAAAAGTGCTAAAATGTTGGCCTGCTGCATGGAAATGCTGTTCTAGGAATATCTGTAAAGTGTAGGAAAAATAAAATTTCCTTCTCTAATTTGGAAATTCAGTGAGGATGAGAATAGAGATTACAAGATTATAATAAAATAGAAAGTTGCATGCTGTTTCTCTAAAATGTCGGAGAATTTTTGAGTCCATAAGTCTAGAAAAGAATGAACTAACAGCATCTAAATTGACCGGTATTATGTGTAGGCTGTGGCAAAAATTCAAACTGTGGAAAACAATCAATTTTTTTGGAATAACATTGTTTCAGAATATTTTTTTAATCACCAGAAAAGAGACAAGTTAAACAGGACTTTTCAATTTCTTTACTAGAACTAATTTACATAGAATGCAAATTAAATTTCACAAGATCAACCTCCTCTGTGCTTTAAAATAAGTTTCCCTGAGAAAGAAAGGTTTGACTTTTTAGATAATATCCAATGTGCTTACGAATTTTTTAAAATGCTAGAATTTCAGACTTAGTCTATATAATGAGTTTATAGGTACAAACGGCCTAATTGGCAAACAGCTGATGATCTACCAAAATAAATCCATGGATACAAAGTGGGCATTTTTGGAGTACTGAACACTAATTTCTTAATCTAAAAATCTGCTCTTGCTAGTACGCTGAATTCCTAAATATTTCACGTTCAAGTGTGTTTTTGAGATTATCTAGCTTGATGTTATCACATTAGATTGACATCAGGACTTGGCAGACTGTGAGCTTCATATGGGCGGAGCTGCAAGTCAGTTGGTCAATTTTACATTTGACTATACTCAGTTTACCACTACTATAAGTTTCTTTAAAAAGAAAATGGTACCGCAAAAAAAAAGAGAAAATGGAATAGACATTTACCTGCTAAATGTCCTTCACACCTGTACACTATTTTGACAGTGTTATTTGCTACCAAAAAAAAAAAAGGATGCAGGCAATTCAGAGAAGTATTATTTGAAAAATAAACTAAGTAAAATTAGTATAATACAGGGGAGAAACAAACTTATAGCGGCTGACAGACTCTAAGGTGGCTGCTATGTTGCCCACCTCCCACTAATTCTCATCCCTTGATTGTGGATGGGACTTGTGACTTGCTTTTATTTTTTATTAAGACTTTCTCTTTTTAAGAGCAGTTAAAGGTTCACAGAAAAATTGAAGGGAAGGTACAGAGATTTCCCCTCTACCCCCCGCCCCTACACATGCACAGCCTCCCTTATTATCCACCTCCTCCACCAGAGTTGTATATTTGTTACAATTGATGAACCTACATTGACATATCATTATCACCCAAAGCCTGTAGTCTACATTATGGTTCACTCTTAGTGTTGTACGTTCCATGGGTTTGGACACCTCTATAATGACATGTCTCCATCATTATGATATCCTACAGGGTATTTTCACTGTCCTAAATAAAAAACCTCTGTGTTCCACCTCTTCATCCCTCCCCTCTACCCCCAGTTGCTAGCAACCAGTGATCTCTCGATTGTCTCTATAGTTTTGCCTTTTCTAAAATGTCAGAGTTGGAATCATACAGTATGTAGCCTTTTCGGATTGGCTTCTTTCACTCAGTAATATGCACTTAAATTTCCTGTATACCTTTTCATAGCTTAATAGCTCACTTCTTTTTAGTGCTGAATAATATTCCATTGTCTTTGTATACTACAGTTTACTAATCCAGTCACCTACTGAAGGAAATCTTGTTGGCTTCCAAGTTTTGACAATTATGAATAAAGCTGCTATAAACATCCATGTGCAGATCTTTGTGTGGACAGGAGTTTTGGACTCCTTTGGGTAAATAGCAAGGATTGCAATTGCTGGATCTTGTGGTAAGATTAGGTGCTTAGTTTTGTAGGAACTGCCAAACTCTTCCAAAGTGGCTGCGTCATTTTCCATTTCTACCAGCAATGGAGAGTTCCTGTATTTCCACATTCTCACCAGCGTTTGGGACTGTCATTGTGCCAGATATTGGCCATTCTAATAGGTGTATAGTAGTATCTCATTATTGTTTTAATTTGCATATCTTTGATATGATTTGGAGCATCTTTTCATATGTTTATTTTCCATCTGCGTATATTCTTTGTTGAGGTGTCTGTTAAGGTCTTTGGCCCATTTTTGTTAGGATTATTTGAGCTCTTATCACTGAGTTTTGAGTTCTTTGTGTATTTTCAATAAATGCCCTTTATCAGGTATAATTTTTTACAAACATTTTCTCTCAGTCTGTACCTCATCTTCTATTCTTTTGACATGTCTTTCACAGAGCAGAAGTTTTTAACTTTAATGAAGTCTAACTCATCCTTTTTTATTTCATGAATTGTGCCTTTGGCATTTTATCTAAAAAGTCATTACCATGCCAAAGGTCATTTAGGTTTTCTTTGTTATCTTACGTAGTTTCATAGTTTTGCATCTTAGATTTAGCTCTGTGATCCATTTTGACTTAAGTTTTGTGAAGGGTGTAAGGTCTATATGCAGATTTACTTACGTGTTTATTTTTACATGTGAATATCTACTTATTCCAGCACTATTTGTTGAAGAAACTATCTTTTTTCTAATGTGTTGCCTTTGCTCTTTTGTCAAAGATTAGTTGACCATATCTATGTAGGCCAAATGTCTCCATTTATTCAGTTTTTCTTTTTGTTCATCAGAGTTTTGTAGTTTTGCTCAAATAGGTCTTGATTTATACCTAAGAATTCAATTTTGGCAGGTGCATTGTATTTTAAATTTCCAATCCCACTTGTTCCTTGCTAATAAATAGGAAAGTGATTGGATTTTTTATATTAATCTTGTATGCCGCCACCTCACTAGAATTGCTCATTAGTTCCAGGAAGTTTTATGTTGAATTTATTTTGGATTTTATACATAGGCAATCACGTCATACGCAATCAAAGACAGTTTCATTTCTTCCTTCCCAATCTAACTTTTATTTCCTTTTATTGACTTATTATATTAACAAAGACTTCTAGTATGATGTTTAAAAGTAGTGGAATGTGGGGACATCCTTGAATTATACCTGATCTTAGTAGGTGAGTTTCAGGTTCCCCACCAGTAAGTACATTATTAGCTGTAGATTTTTTCATATATATTCTCTATGAAGTTGAGATAATTTCCTTATATTCTTAGGTTACTGAAAGTTTTTTTCATGAATGAGTGTTGGATTTTGTCAAATGTTTCCTGCATCTATTGATATGATCATGTGATTTTGCTTTTTTTTAGCCTATTTATGTGATGGATTTTATTAACTGATTTTCAAATCTTGACCCTGCCTTCCACAGCTGGGTTAAATCTTACTTGATCATGGTGGAGAATTCTTTTTATACATTATTGGATTCGATTTGCTAACTGAATATTCTAAGGATTTCCCCATTTGTGATGAGCAGTGTACCTCATCCAGAATAATCAGCTACACACTGAAATCCATATGATTAACCAGAATTTGTAACTCAATCTTAGGTTGATCTACCAATTGAGAATCAACATTATATCATGAACATTGTGTGTGTGTGTGTGTGTGTGTGTGTGTGTGTGTGTGTGTGTGATTGTCTGTACTTCCAAGTTAATCAAGTATACGTCTCATCTCTAGGCTCTGGCAATAAGCCTGAGAATTTAAATATCCCTATGTAAACACAATATTATAAACTCTAAAAGTATATTTGAGTTTGTCTCACATGATTGTGCGTTGGTTCTGGCTCCCTACCACCCCAATTTTCTTCTTAAAAAATTTTGAAGTAGTTATTGAAAAGAAAGTGTTAGCCAAATTGAACACAGAATACTGATCTGCCTTAGTTTCTTACATAGTTTGAATAAACCACACATTGGGAAGAACTGATGCTATTGAAGGCAACACTCCATGTAATCTTTTGTAGTGTGAAGTTAACCAGGGGACTTCCCTGGTGGTGCAGTGGTTAAGATATCCGCCTGCCAATGCAGGGGACACAGGTTCGAGCCCTGGTCTGGGAAGATCCCACATGCCGCGGAGCAACTAAGCCCTTTCACCACAACTACTGAGCCTGCGCTCTAGAGCCCGCGAGCCACAACTACTGAGCCTGTGTGCCACAATTACAGAAGGCCGTGTGCCTAGAGCCCATGCTCCACAACAAGAGAAGCCACCACAATGAGAAGCATGTGCACTGCAACAAAGAGTAGCCCCCACTCGCCACAACTAGAGAAAGCGGCAATGAAGACCCAATGCAGACAGAAATAAATAAATGAAAATAAATAAGTTTATTTTTTAAAAAAGTTAAAGAAAATAAAGTTAACCAGGATCCATCACCTTTTCTCCAATAGCCATACTGGACTATTAAAAACAAAAATTGTGGGTACTGATAGACTCGCATCTGATATATCCTTAATTAAAGCTGAAATGTACTGATACTCTCCAATGTATCTGATATTGCTTTAACTAACCATTTGAGTGTGTTGAGGTAATTGTAGAAGTTCTTATTTGGCATACAAATTAAAATAGTACGAACAGATTTGAAAACAGTTCAACAGCAGATTTGAATGATATCCCTTTTCCAATGGTTTGGAAAAGGACATAGTCTCCCATTCAAACATCTCTCCCATTACAGTAATATACTCTGGTGGGTGAGACAGCAATCAGAGATAACATTTGTTCTTAAATTCTTTAAGTCTTACTCATACTTTGGAGTCTACTATAGTTGCATCACCAGACCCTCTTAACATAATTCTATTGCCCTTTAGGTTTTGATTAGTGGATTTAGTTATGACAGTACTTTCTTCACCAGTGTCCAGAAATCCCAGTAAAATTTCTTCACAATACCTAGTCCATTTTATTAAGGCAAATGGACTTTGGTCCCCTGCTGGGGTTGTACTGAGAGATCCTAGCCATCCACTCAAATTATAACATCTCCTTTGCTTCACACCTTTTAATTGGCACTGTTTGGAAGGGACTGTAGATTCCTCCTTTGTGTTATTATCACTTTTTAAAATTAATCAAGGCTATAGCAAATTGAGTAAACTCATTGTGGTCTTTGTGCCGTATTAGGAGTTGAGAGTAGCCAAACCACCTATTTTTTACGGCGATCCATTAAATTTTTAATAGCTACTCCATCTATCTCCTCTTTTTTATGTCATTTTTAATTATCTGAACACTTCTACCTAGTTTAATTGTCCCAAGGATATTTCATCCGTTTAATTTGTATTGTTTACTTGCTCCTTAAATCGTTACTATTTTCCCATTATTCAACCCCATCCTGTGGAAGCTCAGCAAGGATGTACTCCACAACATCTGTCACATCTCTCTGCCTATGTGACTTTATTCTAACAATAGGGTCACATAAGGAGTCCAAGCAATTGGAAACTCTTTTCTCAGCATCTAACATCACTTGGGTCAAAGGAATAGAATTAAGGAATACTTCAGTATCATCCTAAAATTAATCCATATGTGTTTGCATCTTCCACGTTTCAGCAGCCTCAGAAACAGTATTCCATTTAATAGCTTAGGATGGATTTGGACAATTTTTTTCTTAGGCTATATCTCTACTTTATCTCACTCAACAGGTTGGGAGTTTGTCTGGCTATATTTCCTGCAAAAGTTGAGATTAATGAAGATCCTGAGTAAGACCAAATATGCCTTTTCATTTGGTAATATCTAATACAAGGGAAATAGCTCCCTGATCACCAATGATCTATTTCAATAATGTCTTAAAAGTAATGTACTAATAGTGTTACAGAAAGTGACTTGACTATTTGAATCAATATTCCCATCTTTTAGGTGTCTCTTAATTCCTATCTCCTATAATCTATATACTCCTTTCAGTGATTTATTATTGGATGATGGCCACATGTTATTTTAAAAAATATGCCTACCTCTCTTTGGTGTCATGTGTGTCCTCTGAACACACAGATTCATGGGCCGTAATTTGAGGACCTTGGCAGCTTGAGATCTTTATCAGTTACTTTTGTTTTCTCCAAAGCAACCAAAAGCAACAAAAGTACCATATTAAGGGGCTGACTTCCTCCTCCTTTGAATTTTTAAAGATCCGTTTAGCTATTCCCCTCTGTTGTGGATCTACCACCTCTGATTCCCACTGATAAATGTTCCTTCCTTTCAGTTGTCACAGTGATTGAGTGAGGACCTCAAAGCAGAGGTTGTCAGGAAGCCATCCTGCCTTTGCAGATTCTCCATTCTAGATTCCTCATCCTTCTTTTTCCTAAACCAAAAGCCTTAGCAATTACTTACATTATAGAGTCAAGTGTATTACAAATAACTTGCTTACAGTACCAGCTGTAGCAATTAAACAATCAGATAATTGAAAGAACATCCATAGGGTAAACTCATTTATGGTGTTAATAAAGAAAACATCCAAGCACAGCGTTTAGGGATTTTTCTCAGTTATACAGAATATGCTTCATTTTCAAACTATGTGATAAGTCTTGATTTCAGGGGAATCAAAGCACAAGTTGACTGCGGGTTTTCCCATATTCCACTGGTAAAGTACCTAAAACCAGGCTGTGTAAACCAGTTAAAGAAGGTCTAAACCATGAATTAATACATTTTTGGTAAACAATGGAGACAATAGTATAGAGTTGTCTCCAGGGAAATTGTGAACTTTAAACAGGACATTAAAAGGACTAGCTAGCACAATTTTTTTTAATCTTGGCCAAGGGTTAGAACCAGATTTTCAAACATTATCAAACTTAAGCATGGAGCTACCCCAGACCAGATTGAAGGCAAATCTATTTTTATATACCTTTTCCTAACTTGCAAAGATGTTTTACTTATCATAAAAGAATGTTCAATTTTGTCAAATGTTTTTTTCTGCATATATTGAAATAATTCATTTTCCTCCTTTAGTGGCATGGGGACTCAAATCGATTTTTAAAATTTTTTATTAATAGACCTTATTTCTTAAGCAGTAATGAATTTACAGAAAAGTGAACAGAAAGTACAGAGAGTTCCTATATGCTCCATCTCTTGCCACCCAGTTTCCCACAGTAGCATACATCTTGCACTGCTATGCTACATTTGTTACAAGTGATGATCCAACATTGATACATCATAATTAAAATCCATAGTTTAAATTAGGGTTTATTCTTTGTGTTGCATAGTTTTATGGGTTTTGCCAAATGCATAATATCACGTATTCACCATTATGGTGTCATACTGAATAGTTTCACTGCCTTAATAATCTCCTAAACTTGACCTATTCATTCAACTTGACCTCTACTCCAACACCCACCCCAAACCATGGGAAGCTGTTCTTTTTACTGTTTACATTTTACAGAATGCCATATAGCTGGAATCATACAATATGAAGCCTTTTCAGACTGGATTCTGAGGGACTACATTAAAGGTCCCTCCATGTCTTGTCGTGGCTTGAAATCTCATCTGTTTTTATCACTGAATAATAGTGCATTCTGTGGACATGCCACAGTTTGCTTATCCATTCACCTATTGAAGGACACCTTGGATACTTGGTTGCTTCTAAGCTTTTGTATTGTGAGTAAAACTGCTATAAACATTTGTATGCAGGACATAAGTTTCTTGGTTTATTTTGGACATAAGTTTGCAACTTATTTGGGTAAACTTCTAGGAGTACAATTGATGGATCATACTGTAAGATTATGTTTGTTTGTAAGAAACTACCAAACTGTCTTCCAAAGTGACTGTGCCATTTTGCATGCCCATCAGCAGCATATGAGAGTTCCTGTTTCTCCACACCCTCACCAGCATTGTGTTGTCAGTGTTCTGGATTTCGACCATCCCAATAGTGTAATAGTATCTCATTGTTGTTTTAATTTGCATGTTCCTGTTGACCTATGATGTGGAGCATCTTTTCACATGCTTATTTTCCATCTATATATCTTCTTTGTTGAGCTATCTGTTACTCTTTGGCCCATTTATTAATCAGATTATTTACTTATTGTTGATTTTTAAGAGTTCTTTGTATCTTCTGAATATAAGACTGATTGATTTTTTATGTTAAACAAACTTGCATTTCTGGGATAAACTCCACTGGGTCAAAATATATTATTCTTTTTATATATTGTTGGATTTGATTTCGTAATATTTTATTAAGGAATTCGCATTGACATTCATGAAATTATTAGTATGAAGTTCATTTTTTGTGATGTCTTTTCCTGGTTTTGGGACCAGAGGAATCTTAGCAAAATGAAATGTGTTGGGAAGTACTTCCTACTCATCTATTTCTGGAATGTATTCATCTTGGCTTAGTCTTTGTCCTTAAATATCTGATACAATTCAACAATGAAGCAATTTAATGTTGGAGTTTTCTTCGTGGGAAGATTTCAATTATGATTTCAATATCTTTAATAGATATAGGAGAATTCAGATTTTTCTATTTCTTTTATCAGTTTTGGTAATTTATGTCTTTCAGGAATTTATCTTCTTCATTAAGCTGTCAATAGTATTGGCGTAAAGTTGTTCTAATATTCTCTTACACTTTTAATTTCTGTAGGATCTTTAGTGGGGCCCACAGTTTCATTCTTGGCACTGATAGTTTTGTTCTCACTCCTTTTTTCTTAATCATTCCGTCTAGGAGACTGTCAATCTTGTTGATGTTTTCTAACAAACAGCTTTGGACTTTAAAATTTTTTCTCTATTCATCTGTTTTATATTTTATTAATTTCTAATCTTGTCTTTATTTTCTATCACTCTACTTATTTGAGTTCATTTTCTGACTTCTTAAGGTGGGAGATTAGATAATTAATTTTCGACTCTTCTTTTTCAATAGAACTATTTAAAGTTATATATTTCTCTTTAAATTTTCATGTTTTTTATGATCACCTACTTCAAAATATTTTGTAATTTTCATAATTATTTTTTCTTTTTTACCTGTGAGATATTTAAGTGTGATTTGTCAGACTTCCAAATATTTGGGGGCTTTTCTGGATGTTATATTTATATTGCTTTCTAATTTAATTCTATCATAGAAAAGTTTCCTTGGGATAGTCATTATTTGATTTTGAAACCTACTGAGACTCATTTTATGGTACAGC
Source organism: Phocoena phocoena (assembly GCF_963924675.1). NCBI lineage: Eukaryota > Metazoa > Chordata > Mammalia > Artiodactyla > Phocoenidae > Phocoena > Phocoena phocoena. The sequence goes on from NC_089223.1 coordinate 133,506,849, forward strand.
ATATTGAATGTGTTATATCTACTGTGAAAAAAATGCACATTCTGCAGTTATTGGATGTAGTGTTCTTTAAATCTCAATTTGACTAAAGTAGGTAATGTTGTCAATCAGATGTTCTATATCCTTACTCTTTATTTTTATCAAGCTTCTCTATCAGTAACTGACAGAAATGTATTAAGGTCTCCAGCCATTATTGTGGCTTTGTTGATTTCTCCTACAAGAACTGTCAATTTTTGCTTCATATATTTTAAAGCCCTGTTATTAGGTGATATACATTCATAATTCAGAAAAGTATATCTAATGTGGTATGAATTTTGGAAACAATGGTCAAGACATTCTGCACATGTATCAATTTACCTGTTATCTACCTACCTATATAAATATACATACACACATACTTACATGGAGAAAATGTGTATGGAAGAATGCACAAAGTATTTGAAAAAGGACAAGAAGAAGGAAGATGGCAAGTAAAACATGCAATTTAGGAGAATTTTTAAATTGAAATTTTACCATACTTGCATTGTAATAATGATATTACATTATTGATAATGATAATGATATGCTATAGTACTAGTATTTAGAATTCAAATTATTTTAAATATTTTTAAATTATCTCAGTTGATAAATGTATATATCCTTACTCTTATAAATATTCAGACACCTGCACATGCAGTATGTACACACACACACACACACACACACGCACATTTAATAAGAAGGCAAGATTGAATGTTATTTATTTATTTACTTGAAGAGATGTGGTTTCAAATTAGGAGGGATTAGTGTCTGCATTTTGGTTTGTTTCTATTGGTGCATACTTTAATTACTGTTAATGGTAAGATGATACAACTATTTTTAAAAATTAAATAATCATAAAAACTCATTTAGAAATATTTATTGGGTACCAGGCAATCTTCTGAAAGATTTGTATTATCTTACGAAAATAATTTTTGGAATAAAGAAATGCAATTAGGATAATTATGTAACTTTTTCCTGTCTTGTATATTTTACCATGCCAAAAGAATAGAAGAAATAGTTGTATTTTTCTCAAATATAAATTTTCTTCTTTATCGTAAAACTGAATCAATGTCATAGTCATAAGAAACAATATTGATCTCTCCAAACTAGCTAAAATTGCCATTCTGAACAGCAAATAAATATGGCTTATGTTTTCCTAAGAGACTTGGTACTTTCCCTTAGCTAAATAAGTAGCTCATAATTTGAAGATGGCATTTTATTGGGGGGGAAAAAAGTAGTATAAAGTCTCTTGCTATATATAGTTTTGCTTGGTAATTTTTTTTTTTTAAAGAAGATGTTGGGGTAAGAGTTTATTAATTAATTTATTTTTGCTGTGTTGTGTCTTCGTTTCTGTGCAAGGGCTTTCTCTAGTTGTGGCAAGCAGGGGCCACTCTTCATCGCGGTGCGTGGGCCTCTCACTATCGCGGCCTCTCTTGTTGCGGAGCACAGGCTCCAGACGCACAGGCTCAATAGTTGTGGCTCACGGGCCCAGTTGCTCCGCGGCATGTGGGATCCTCCCAGACCAGGGCTCGAACCCGTGTCCCCTGCATTAGCAGGCAGATTCTCAACCACTGCGCCACCAGGGAAGCCCTTGCTTGGTGATTTTGAGTTTATTCTAATATGTGTGTACATGAATTTATTATTTATATTAAAATTGCAAATACCCTCAAAGGAGCAAAAGCTAGAAAAAAATGTTTCTATGTCAAAATATACATGAAACAATTTAAATATTATTCATACCACTGCACTGGATTCATTTCATATTGGAAATCATCTTGATTCTTTAAAAATAAACTGAAAAATTGGATTAAATGGATTGAGTTAATGTCAATGCTCAAAGCAAAATGACCACATCTGAAGGACAGTATCACAACTATTGCAAATAGTAAAAATGTATAAATTTGGTATCCATTATTTTTGTAGAATACTAATGTAAACTAGCACGTAATGTTTGCTTTGATTAATGCAAATATGTTAATATTTGGATTCATTTATGAATTCAACTCAGAATTAAATAAATATATGTTGAACATCTACAATATACAGAAACTAGGCTAAATACTACAAAATATAGAGATGAGCAATTATAATAAATATGAAATATAATGATAAGCACAGTCAATGGCATTAGATATTCAAACTGCTATAGATTTTTGGAGGAAGGGAAAAATCCCATGAAGTTTGATGGGTCCAGAAATTCTGCAGTGTTAAAGAAATGATGGAGGGAGAAAGGAAACAAGAGGGGCTAAGGATAAAGAAGAGAGCAGAAAGATTCCTACTCTGCCAGGATATTTCTTTCTTTATTAATATTCAGAAAAAACCTGAATTGTTGGTACTTTGCACTTCATTTGAGAGATGAAGCTTGAAGAATTGAAATAACCTCCTTTCCACGATTCCATTGGTTGAGATGTTTGGAAACTTACAGGGGATCCCACACATATTCCTCTTCTAAAATCCAGGACAATTTACAATCTGTCTAGTTTTCTGTGTTCTCCTGTTTCTTCTGAAACAAACCCCAAATAGTCAAGCTATTTCTGAGACTGTCTAGGGAGTGGAACAATTACCTACCAATAAACATCCTTATTTCCATTAGACACAGATACACAGCCTCTTCTATCACTATACACCTTTTTTTGAAAGAGTTTTACAGATATCCCCTTGAGCCACTTTGAAAGGATAAAAAGATACAAATCAGAACAGGGTATTTTAAAGTTGGTGTTTCTGACCCTTTTTTACACCCTTTCAGAAGATAGCTGTTGTAGGCAGCCTCTAAGATGGGGGGCAGTGATTCCCACCCTTTGATATTCATGCCCTTGTGTAATCCTCTTCCCTTCATGTGGGCTGAATTTACCAACTCCTTTCTTAGAGAACCGGCAAAAGTGATGACGTGTCACTTCTGAGATCAGGTAATGAGAATGCAACTTCAGTTACTCTGAGGAAAACCAGATGCCACATCAGGAAGCATCCCTTCATGATGCATTATCCCTTAAGGGAGCATGAGGAGGCCCACAGGGCAAGGGACTGAGACCTGCCAACACCCGTATCAGTGAGCTTGTAAATTGGATCCCTCCCCGCAGTGAGCCTTCAGATGAGACTGCAGCCTCAGCTAAAAGCTAGACTGAAACCTCAAGAAAGACCAAATTCAGAGGCACCCAGATCAGTTGTGACCAGGTCCAGACCCACAGAATCTGTGGCTAATAAATGTTATTTTTAAATATCTAAATTTTGAGATATTTTGGTACATAGCAATAGATAAACAATACAGTAACATAAACCATCTCTAGACACTCCCACTCTTTCATGTCTTAATGACACAACAATCTTCCCTCCAATCCAAGTGTCCCAAATTGTCATAGAGCATCTAAACCTTCTGAACTCAAATAACATTTGAAGTCACTATTCAGTTACCCACATTAGGTAACCAAAGTCAGGAGTAACCATTGGAAATAAATTTGAAATGAATCAAAATATATGAGAAAAAAATATACTATCTTGGGGTCAAGAATGTAATTTGAGAAAATGTTTTGTTTTTAGACATACTTTGTGGAAGGACACAGATAATTTCGTTCTTAGTGACCCAGAAAATTTCATTAAAAATCAAGACACTTTAAATGATAATATTACACAGATCTAGTACTTTTTCCCTTAGTATCATTCATGTGCTTTTTTTTCAATTACATAGTAGATGTTGGGATATTTGATATGTTATTGGTAGTGTATATTAACACAGTTTAATACAGAATTTGAATTTTGTACAGTGGTGTATTTTATACTGAATATGATATATGATAATACCAAATATAGATGAAACCTACAGCTACAAGCTTTGGAAAAGAATAGAATTGTTAAGTGTGTTAATGTACTCATCCATGACTTTTACATCAAGTTCATTTTATCTTTTAATTATTCTGTGTCCTGAGTATTTTACAAGGCATTACTCCAAGGTCTAAAGCATGTTTTGACTTCCATTTGGAGACAACAAAGGTCATTTTGTTCACCTTCGTCCTGAATCCAAGACAAGGAAAGGAGAAATAGAAAATAGATAAAATTAGGACAAAGCACACAGAAAGAAAGAAAAAAAAAAAACTAAACATGGAGTAAAGTTGCCAACAGCAGAAATTATTGGACCAGAGCAGTAAAGGGAAACAGAGAGAAAATTGTCTCTGTGTATCTAGGAGCACAGAGAATGACAAATTCAGTGTCACTTTCTCAGAGGCCATTTCAAGGTGTCCTTGATTGAAATAGCAATATCTAGAAAAACAAGCAAGGAGATGTCCTTAAGCCATATTTATCACAGAGGTGTGTCAGGGGAAAAGGGGCTGGGAAGGACCCATCCGTATATACTGTCCTTGAAAGAAGCATGCTTTTAGGAAGCAGCTTTGGGGAGTATGCAGCCCTGCAGTTTTCCATCTTGTCTGCTAAAAAAAAAAAAAAAAAAATGCCATGTCAGTATACAATAAGTCTGTGTAGGAAGGTTAAGAACCAAGAGGACTGCTTGCTACCTCAAGGACAGAGAAATTTAGAAACCACAGGAGAAAAATGTTCAAACTGGGCTATTACAGCTCATGGACCTTTCCCCTTAAAATCACGTCTACAAAAAGCTGGACCATGGAGAACAGTCTCCATTCAGGGATGAGTGAAATCTAGAAAGGACTGAGCAAAGACACTCCAAAACAAATGACCTGGAGTGGACGAACAAAAGACAAATTATATCACAAAGTAGACCAAATCTTAAAAATCAACAACGGAAACAAAGAACAGTGAAAGATATGGCCCCTCTGAAATAATTGCCCAAAAAAGCAATGACAAGGTAACATAAAGAGATGAAAAGTGAGCAAACTGGTTCCAGAAAATAAATGAAAAGGGAAAAGAAAATATGTAGTGAAAATTCAAATAATATTAGCCAATAAAGGGGTCATTGGTCAAAGGTTTGGAAATATACAAAATCAAATTAGAAACAAAGACTGTAAAGAAAGAGAAAGATAATGAGCAATGTGCAAAACAGCATGTAACAAATCAGTGTTTTTAGAGGATAGAATAAATAAACCTAGAAAAAATTCATATAATCAAAGAAAGAAATTATTTTAAAAGGAAGAACTGTATTATCACCTTAAATAGCCCATACCGTCCCAAAGATTATCAATACCAGGCCAATCCTGGTGAAGTTATAGAACTTCAATAACAAATAATAAAATTCTAAGGGAATTTAGGTAAAAGATCAAGTCACTTAAAAAAGGTACAAAAAAATAGAGCTCATTGCAGTCTTGTAATTAACACCATTCAGTACTAAAAACTGTGGGGCAAATGTCTACAGTGTTCCCAGGGCTATATCAGAAAGCACGACTCAAATATTTTACACTCTATATGTGCCAATAATGCCATAATTTAGAAGAGGGACTCTGGGTCAGTATGGCTGAGTTAAAATTCTCGTTCCACCAGCTATAGCTATGTGAACTTGAACAAGTCACTTAAGTTCTCAATATCTCAATTTCCTCATCTCTAAAATGCAGATGATAGTCTTTTTTTCAAAAAAGTGACTTCTAGAATTTAATTAGTTAATACTTATAAAAGACTTAGTATGAAGTCAGGTGAGTATTATACGTATGTTAAATAGTTAAGGAGCATTAAAATTAATAAAGCAAGAACTCTCTGGAAAAATACCAGAAACTTCTACTTATCTATTAGCCAATAGATTAAATAGTTTCAATAAAATCAAGTATATAGGAGAAATAAATAATGCATTTATGGTAGGATACAAAGAAAAAGATACATGTTTGTACTTATACATACTGAACGCATAGAATACACTTCACAAAATATAAAGGTGGTAACACTATCAGCTCTTTTGTAGTATCTGGTAAAAATGTTCAGATGAAAAATTAATACTATTATGCACCTAGCTTACAAGAAAAAGGAAAAAAATGGAAACAAAGGAAAACATTGAGTTTATAAAATAATTAAAAGAACAACAAAACATAACAAAGGAATGGAGAAGAAAGTAACTTTAAAAGATAAAAGCAAGCAAAAATTTATAAAATAGAAATCAGAAAAATGGCAAAGTTTAAGCACAAATGATATTAGAAAAATGAATGGCAGAATACAAAAGACTTATTTTTGACCACTTCTCTCAGCTCCATATGAGTTAATTTGAAAAGCTGGATAGGAAAAACTGTGTCTAAAAGAGATGGAAATCTAAAAGAAAATTCTAGGGAACTGTTTGAGAAAATTATTAAGGAACTATTCTTCAAAACTCTTATGTCCAGATCTTTTACAGGTGCACTCTTTTTCATTAGGAAACAAACAGCTCCAATTATATTTAAAGAAAGGGGGAGGGGCAAATAGGGTTATGGGATTAAGAGAAAAAAGCTACTATGTATAAAATAGATAAGCAACAAGGATATATTGTACAGCACAGGGAATTATAGCCATTATGTTCTGATAACTATTAATGGAGTATAACCTGTAAAAATACTGAATCAGTATGCTGTAGATTTGAAATTAATATAACATTATAAATCAATCTATGATCTAGATGAATTAACTAATTCATCTAGATCATAGAAAAAAGGAAAAATTTGTAAAATGGTTTTCAGAAAAGTAGGAAAATACTGTCACCAAAAACTTAAAAATGGTGAAGAATAAATTGAAGAAAATTACTGACCAATATTACTTAAGAATATGAGTCCAATAATGCTAAATGAAAAATGTATTAATACATAAGTACCATCAACTGATTGAATTTTATCTAAGGAATGTACAAATTCTTCAGTATTAGGACATTTATTAGATTTACTGATTCAAAGGAAAAAAATGATAACTCACTAGGTGCTTTTCTGCATTAGTTAATGAAAAGAAACACAATCAATATAGACACTCCACCTAAAACAAGGGTTAGATTTGGGAAAATAGTTTGTGATGTCTTTAAAAAACAATTCGGCAGTATATAAGAAATTCAAATACATTATTTCAGCTTAACATCATCATGAAGACTACTCCAAAAAGATAATTATTTTAAATATTCTTGATAGTACTAGGTAGTCCACTTACACATGCAGTATATAAATAAGAACACTTTGGGCAGATGGTGTTGTTGTATTTGTCCAAAACTCTGAAGACTCAACCAGAATATGGTTAGAAACGATAAGAAACTGTATTAAAATGGTTAGCTACACAAGTAATAAAGTCAATCATTTTGTATACTGTAACAGAGAAAATCTAACAAGAAAAACGATTTCATTTGCAACATTTCCTTAAAGAAAGAAAAGAGGGAGGGAGGGAGGAAGGAAGAGAAAAAGACAATAGATAATATATGGTGGATGTGCTTAGGAATTGCAGATCTACAAAGGAAACTTGAAATATTTGTGTAAGACATAAAATAAGACTTGAGTAAGTGGAATCATAAACATTGTTTTTGATTATAAGTTCTTCATATTTAACTATGTCATTTCTCCCCTCAATCTGAAATGTATGTATCATAGTTTCTGGAACTCAACAGTTCTAATGTTAAAATTCTTAACAAAAAATATATATATTTTTAAAAAGCCAGGATAGTCTAAAGAGAAAAATGAGTAAAGGGTAAGGAGTCTCATCAGATAACTGAAAGATATTTAAAGCTTTAGTAATTGAAACAGCTTCATATTGGTGCAAAAAAATCTACAGACATTAATGGTACCAATTAGAAAATTAAGAAGTAAACACAAACAAGTATGGGAACATAACATATGATAAACTGCCATTCCCAGTTAGTGAAGAAAATACAGATACTCTGCAAATGTTGGATACATGGCTAGCCATTAGAAAGAAATAATGCTGATTTTTAATTCCTCTTGAAACAAACACTAACTGCAAATGAATCAAAGATTTAAATATTTAAAATGGAATCTACAAGAGTACTAGAATAAAACAATATATTTTAAAAAGATTCTTAGTTGAGGAAGTCCTTTATAAGCAAAAAGTTTAAAATTTAGATGAAATGATGCCAGGTATGAAGTAAAAAAGAGAAACAATATTCATCCATGTAATTGTAGATTGTGGTAGAGTACTTTTTTTTACTGGTGTGTATTCACTGCATAAATGTAACACTTATTCTATGGTTAGTTTCTAATTTTTGACTATTCTGAGTAAAGCTGTTGTGATATTCTTTTATGTTTCTTTGTTGGACATGTGCACTCATTTCCCCTGATAATCTGCCTAAGAGAGGAATTGCTGATAGGAAGTATGTTTGGCAGTACTTACTAAACAATATGGTTTTACCCGTTTACAGTCACTAACTATGAAAGAAAATTTTACTTGCTACAGAAATCCTTGTCAACATTTGGTATTGTCAAACTTTCTATTTTAGCCACTGATGGATGTATACTGATACATCCTTGCAGTTTAATGTGTATTTCTCAGATTACTAATGATGAGCACCTTTTATATAATTATTATAGTTTCAATATATTCTTTTGTGAAGTGTCTCAAGTCTTTTGCCCACTTACTGTTTAGATTTTTTCTCTTATTGATTCATAGAGTTTCTTTATACAATCTGAATACAATTCCTTTTTCAGTTGTATGTATTGTAAATATCTTCCAATCCATGACTTCCTTTTCATTCTGTTAATGATATCTTTTGATGAACAGAAAGTCTTAAATTTAACAAAGCCTCTTTCCATTTGCTATTGCTGTGTGAGTACCTACCATCAAAATTAGCAACTTAAAACATTGTATTATTTCCTCACAATTGTGAAATTGGGGAGGGTATGGCAGTCCCTTGAAGTTTCATTTCTCGCTTGGTAACCTGCTTCTGGTAACACAAAAGCAGCACAAATGCCTTGTCCTCCACATTCTTTTAGTTAAAGTACATTACAGTCTACAGTTGTGCAAACACACCCGAAAAAATTTCTCCTAGTATAGCATAGTTTGTATTAACAAAATGCTAGAAACGAATCAAATGCCGGTTAATATAGGGCTCATTAAATGTATCAAAATACAATTGTCTAATGAAATACTGACTCTGCTGCTGCTAAGATAATGAAGTAGATCTAATTTGATGATGTAGAATGAGCCAAAATATATATTGGCTTATTTACTGAAAATTGAAAACTGCATGAGAGGGAACACTTATGTGTGTGTGTGTGTGTGTGTGTGTGTATAACATGATCTCATTTTTGTTAAAAAATATAAATGTATTTGGGCATATTCATAGGCAAATTACGGTAAGATACACAAAATAATACTAACAATGTTTGCATAGCAGAAAGAGCCTTGTGGAGTCTTCTATAGAAAAGAATCTTTCCTTTTAACCCCTCTTTGTTTATCATATGCATATATTAATTTTCCATTAGAATGTTAATAAAAGTATGTAAATGTGCCATTTCAACATATCAACATTAGCAAGATAAATAGTGCTAAATGTGTGTGTATACGCACACACAAATTACATGCCTGTCATGAATATGTTGTCATTTGTTTTTGATTTTAAAGTTTAAAGTACTACCTATATGTTTCTGAGTACATAAACAAAGAAGAAAACTTGATGGTGATAATAAAAACAAGATGAGAATCCCAGTAGAATTTCAACCTAATCAGGAACACCCTCAGGCAAAAATGAATTCTCTGGGAGGATGTTTTTTAATGGTTTCAGAAACTTACACAGATATTTGAAAATAGTATATGTAAAAACATCCACAGGAAGTTGCATAAATTTCATGATACCACAGAATATGTGATGGAAGTGATAGGTGGCATCACTGTATCTCCTAAGACAGCATCTGTCAGGAGTGCAGTTTGCCTGTTCTTTTTTACTGTGGACATTTAACCTTGACTTTCATAGCCCTGATAGGAACCACCCAGTCTTGCATTCCATATGCCACATTGTGTCACCTGGGAATTAACAAAGATGTGAAAAGGAATTTTTGAGACATTTATGATGTCTATTTACTTATTATGTTAAAAAAATCATTAAAATGCAGTATTTTGGGAGGTTCTGATGTCAACTACCAGTTTCCCTATTGTAATCTGGTATAAATATTGGCCAGTCTTAAGGGTTTTCTGGTTGTCTTCCACCTTTCTATCCCTTGTATAAAACTGTGTTTTCTAATTTATCATTTAACTCATCTTTACTAAAATGTCAGATTATGTCTTACTACAGAGTACACAGGAGAGCATTATGCTCCATCACAGAGACTTTAATTATTACCACACCCTTGATTTGAGTCAGTTTCAAATGTCAGCTCTGTAAACACTTTAAAACACTTGTTTTTCTCATTGTTTTTGAGAATTTTTGAATAAGTAGACATTAATATTGATGAGATCTGTGAGGGTCTAGTCCTACTTTAGTACTCCAAAAGATTTTTTTTTTTAAGATGTTGGGGGGTAGGAGTTTATTAATTTATTTTTATTTACTTTTGCTGTGTTGGGTCTTCGTTTCTGTGTGAGGGCTTTCTCTAGTTGTGGCAAGTGAGGGCCACTCTTCATCACGGTACACAGGCCTCTCACTACTGCAGCCTCTCTTGTTGTGGAGCACAGGCTCCAGACGCGCAGGCTCAGTAGTTGTGGCTCACGGGCCTAGTTGCTCCGCGGCATGTGGGATTCTCCCAGACCAGGGCTCGAACCCGTGTCCCCTGCATTAGCAGGCAGATTCTCAACCGCTGTGCCACCAGGGAAGCCCCAAAAGATTTTTTGAAGTCATTTGAATATTTGGGCTGTGGGGCTGGGGAGCAGGAGTGTGTTAATGATAATTTTTTAAAATATAGGAAACCTACAATGTGACTTGGTATTCAGATAAAATCGTTGGAAATGCAGAGTTTTAATGCCCTAAGTTTAGCCTGGAGCAGAGCTTCTAGGCAAGTTAGGGAAAAAATGGTTTCTATGGACATTTGTCTGTAGGCAAAGTTTTTTGTTACAGCTGCTGTACCGGCAGCTGAGTCACCAATTAGGCTCTAGGAGCAATTTGCAAAGTACTAAGGTTTGACTGCATACCCCTCTGTAACCTCTTTCTAGAGCTAGGTGGGAAAAATAAAGTTACAGCCTCTTGAGAAGGAAAAATGTTCACATTCTACAGCTTTCAACTTTAGAGACTCTGAGCCAGTACTTATGTGTTGCAGAAGTTTTGATTAGAAGAAAAAAAAATCAATACTTTCTGATTCCTGTGATCCTGTTATTGCAATCACTTGCTTTATGATGAATAAAGCTATTATTGCTGCTGAGTGAACCAGAAAAATCTAGACTCAGAGCCAGACATAACTTATGACATAAAGTCAAATGTCAAAATGAATTTTCACTTTTTTATTTCTTCATGTATTTTATTTACTGTAATAAACATATAGACTATGAAAACATAAATGTCACATCTTCTCTTCCTAAAAACAATACACTCTAGCCCCTTACCGTTGAAAAGAAGTTACTAGTTAAAATGGCAACATTGCTGCTTTAATTTAAACAAAGAAACAGGTTGTTTGGATGCTGCCTTTGTTATTTAGTGTGGAAAACAACCTATTTTACGCTTCAGTTACTCTACATTGCAAATGTGGAAAATAATGGTATTAAGAACTGATGGAAATAATAAATCACAGATAAAATAATTATGATGTAATCTGCAAACACAAAGTACAAAGGCAAATGTAGTAACAGCAGCTTCATGAAATATGTAGAGGGTCATGAAGGCACTTATGGAATTAATTGCCTAGTTCTGAATTGAATAATTCTGTGTAAGCACATTACTCACACAGGTAAGACAGATGTTCCTCAAGGCATCAGTGTAAATATTTAAATCACATACCCAATCCTTAGAATAAAGCAAGAGTAATAAGCAGTACAGAAATGTGTTTCACCCTCGGTTCCTAAGAATGCATGTCCTTTTAGCTTATTATTTATTTTAGGCAATTCATGTCATCAATGGGGGTAAAAGATTAAAAGAAATAGGAATAATTGAAGCCATTAATATAATACCCTGTTCTTACTTTCTATTAATATTTTTCTATATTTAATTCTTAATATTATCACACATGATTATTTTTGCTTCACTTATATTTATGTTACAATGAAAGAATATCCAAGACTATACTCACTGTAGAAACAAAAGGAATTTACAAAATATCTTGAGGAAGAAAAAAGAAGAGCATTGATTACAAAAACCAATACCCAATGCAGCTTTATAAACCAAACAACAACAAACCTTTGAAAATCTCTGATTTTCTGAGTCTATAGATAAGTTAATATGAACATAGACAAGAAAGAATAAAAGAGAGCAGCGCAAAGAATAGGGAAATGTAAGAATTAGAAACTGGGCACTGAATGATCATAAAAGCTGAAATTGATTGAAAATTGTGTTAGTGCTATGCACCATGCTTTGAATGCAAAATTTCTAAATCCCTACATCCCAGCAGTGTGGATTTCATTATGTAATTATGTAGCCAGGACAAACTATGTTCAGTAAAACTAAAAAACTGGCCATCAGTTTATCCAGCCAATTGGAGTCAGCACCAGCATCTGAAGGCAAGTTGGCCTCAAGCACAGTGCATGCCTTGCTGCTGGGCTGTTCCTCAAGTTTAAGGAAGTCTCCTGGGTTTATTAGAGAAGAAGTGATAAGTCTCCCAGACAGGAAGAACCTGATCTGGGAATCATTTGACAACAAAATTCTGATGAATTATATACCAGGATACTAAGTGAAGTTTCAGATAAAGTTACTAAGTGATTGCATTACTATTGGAAGAATTATGAAGAAGAGAAAGAAGGAAAATGTAGCTTGTGTTTTCCAAGAGACAAAGAAATTAGATTCTGATAATTATTAGCAGATGTGATTATACAGGTCCTGGTTAAGTTTCTAGAATCAGGTACTTAAAATTTGTGTGCTTAGAGAATGAAACCATTAATCACTAGGAGTATTAATGGCTTCATTTAGCACATGCCATTATGACTAATCTAATTTTCTCTTTTTTTCTTATGTGAAATTAGCAAGACATTTGTCAAGGTTTGTCATGTAACCTAGTGGATAGGAACAGAAATATGGGTGACACAGAAGTTTAGAGAGGCATTTTTTCATAACATTTTAGCCAATAATATGAATAAAGACATTGAATATATTTTGCAAAATTTGCAAATAACAGGGAATGGTCATTAGTGAAAGTAATTAAAATCTAAAGGAGGTGCAATGCAATAGAGCAATCTGCCTAGTAGAATGAACTTAAAAGTGGGTAAATAAAAATTCTTGCATTTGGTTCCAAAAAGGATGGAAGAAAATAAAATCTGAGTGGGAAACAGTACCTGGGAATTGAGAAGGCATGACATCTGAATGTTAGTTACTAAACTCAATATCAATCTCAATTAATACCCAATATATTGGTATAAAGTACCAACCTGTATAACTAATACAATGCTAGCCTAGTTGAATAGAATTGTAGTTGTGTTAGATTGCAGGATTCCAGAATATTGATTTGGGGTTCGAAATGACCAAAACTTTCCTCATTGCAGAGCTATCCAAAGATGAAAGAAATTTCCTCTGTAGGTCGTGTATTCTCAACTATGGCAGTTATCAAAAGTGCACTGGTATATTCTCCTGGTATATTCTCTGGTGAGAGTATATCCAAATAAACAATCCACACATAGTGGGAGATGGTATTGGATTGGCCAAAAAGTCTGTTTGGGTTTTTCTGTAACAGCTTAACGGAAAAAAAACCGAACAAACATTTTGGCCAACCCTGTATTTATGTGTGTGTATATATATATGTATATATATATAAACCTAAGCACTTTATTTTATTTTTCTATTTAAAGTGTATAATTCAGTGATTTTTGGTACAACCAAAATTGTACAACAAAGTTTTGGCAACCGTCACCACAATCAATTTTAGGACACTCTTATTACCTCCCCCCAAACCTTGTATCTGTTAGCAGTCACTTCCCTCTTCCCCTTCATACACTCCCCGCCTCCTCAAGTCCTAGGCAACCACTAGTCTACTTTTTTTGTCTCTGTAGATCTGTCTGTTCTGGATGTTGTGTATAAATGGAATCATATAATATGTGGTCTTTTATGACTGGATTCTTTTACTTAATATGCATTTTCAAGGTTTATCCATGTTGTAGAATGTGTCAATACTTCATTTCCTTTTTTGAAAAAATTTATTTATTTGGCTGCATTGGGTCTTCGTTGCTGCGCACGGGCTTTCCCTAGTTGCAGTGAGCGGGGGTTACTCCTTGTTGCGGTGCACAGGCTTCTCATTGCAATGGCTTCTCTTGTTGTGGAGCACAGGCTCTAGGCACACGGGCTTCAGTAGTTGTGAGTCATGGGCTCAGTAGTTGTGGCACACGGGCTTAGTTGCTCTGCAGCATGTGGGATCTTCCTGGACCAGGGCTTGAACCCGTGTCCCCTGCATTGGCTGGCAGATTCTAAACCACTGCACCACCAGGGAAGCCCCCATTTCCTTTTATTGCCTAATAATATTCTGTTAACCCACTCATCGGTTGATAGACATTTGCATTGTTTCCATTTTCTGGAAGTTCCACCATTGTTATGAATAATGCTGCTATGAACGTTTGTGTACGAGTTTTTGTGTGGACATATGTTTTCAAATCTCCAAGTATATACCTAGAAGTGGAATTGCTGGGTCTTATTGTAATTCTATGTTTAACCTTTGTGAGGAACTGCCGAAGTATTTTGCAAAGGAACTGCACCATTTTAAATTCCCACCAGCAATATGTAAGGGTGCCAGTTTCTCCACATTGTCATCAACACTTGTTATTATATCTTTTTTATTATAGCCATCCTCATAGGTGTGATGTGGTATCTCATTGTGGTTTTGATTTGTATTTCCTTGATGGCTAATGTTGACTATCTTTTCATGTCCTTATTGGCCACTTGTATATCTTTTTTGGGGAAGTGGCTACTCAGATCTTCACTCATTTTTAATTGGATTGCTTGTCTCTTTCTTGTGGAGTTGTAATTCTTTATATATTCTAGATGTTAACTCCTTATCATATAAATTATTTGCAGTTATTTTCTCCAGTTCTGTGGGGTATCTTTTCACTTTCTTGATGGTGTTTTTTGCAACACAAAAGTTGTTAATTTTAATTAGATTTTTAAAATTAATTTTTATTGGAGTATAGTTGATTTACCATGTTGTGTTTCTGCTGTACAGCAAAGTGAATCAGTTACACAAATATATATATATATATATATATATATATATATATATATATCCACTCTTTTAGATTCTATTCCCATATTGGCCATTACAGAGTATTGAGTAGAGTTCCCTGTGCTATATAGTAGATTCTTTTTTTTTTTGCGGTACGCGGGCCTCTCACTGTTGTGGCCTCTCTCATTGCAGAGCACAGGCTCCGGACGCACAGGCTCAGCGGCCATGGCCCACGGGCACAGCCGCTCCACGGCACACGGGATCCTCCCGAACCGGGGCACGAACCCGTGTCCCCTGCATCGGCAGGCGGACTCCCAACCACTGCACCACCAGGGAAGCCCTACAGTAGATTCTTAGTTGTCTATTTTATATATAGTAGTGTACATATGTCAATCCCAATCTCCCAAGTTATCCCTCCCCCCACTTTTCCCTTTGGTAACCATGTTTGTTTTCTACATCTGTGACTCTATTTCTGTTCTGTAAATACATTCATTTGTACCATTTTTTTAGATTCCACGTATAAGCGATATCATATAATACATGTCTTTCTCTGTGTGACTTACTTCACTTAGTATGACAGTTTCTAGGTCCATCCATGTCACTGCATATGGCATTATTTCATTCTTTTTATATGGCTGAATAATATTCCATTGTGTGTGTATATGTATGAATAATGTATGTGTATATATATATATATGCCACATCTTCTTTATCCATTCCCCTGTCAATGGACATTTAGGTTGCTCCCACATCCTGGCTATTGTAAATAGTGTTGCAATGAACATTAGGGTATGTGTATCTTTTTGAATTTGGTTTTCTCCAGATATATGCCTAGGAGTGGGATTGCTGGATCATATGGTAGCTCTTTTAGTTTTTTACGGAACCTCCATACTGTTCTCCATAGTGGCTGCACCAATTTACATTGCCACCGGTGGTGCAGGAGGGTTCCTTTTTCTTCACACCCTTTCCAGCATTTATTGTCTGTAGATTTTTTGATGATGGCCATTCTGACTGGTGTGAGGTAATATCTCATTGTAGTTTTGATTTGCATTTCTCTAATAATTAGTGATGTTGAGCATCTTTTCATGTGCCTATTGGCCATCTGTATGTCTTCTTTGGAGAAATGTCTATCTAGGTCTTCTGCCCATTTTGTTGTTGTTGTTTTGTGGTACGTGGGCCTCTCACTGCTGTGGCCTCTCCCGCTGCGGGCTCCGGACACGCAGGCTCAGTGGCCATGACTCATGGGCCTAGCCACTCCACAGCATGTGGGATCTTCCCGGACCAGGGCACGAACCCATATCCCCTGCATTGGCAGGCGGACTCCCAACCACTGCGCCACCAGGGAAGCCCCTGCAGAAGCTTTTAAGTTTATTTAGGTTCCATTTGTTTGTTTTTGTTTTTATTTTCATTACTCTAGGAGGTAGATCCAAAAAGATCTTATTATGACTTATGTTGGACAGTGTTCTGCCTATGTTTTCCTCTAAGAGTTGTATAGTATCCAGTCTTAATTTACGTTTTTAGTCCATACTGATTTTATTTTTGTGTGTGGTGTTAGAAAATGTTCTAATTTGCTTACATGTAGCTGTCCAGTTTTCCCAGCACCACTTATTGAAGAGACTGTCTTTCCTCCATTGTATATTTTTGCTTCCTTTGTGGTAGATTAGGTGGCCATAGGAGCGTGGGTTTATCTCTAGACTTTCTATCCTGTTCCATTGATTTATCTTTCTGTTTTTGTGCCAGTACCATACTGTTTTGATGACTGTAGCTTTGTAGCATAGTCTGAAGTCAGGGAGCCTGATTCCTCCATCTC
Organism: Phocoena phocoena; assembly: GCF_963924675.1. Lineage (NCBI taxonomy): Eukaryota > Metazoa > Chordata > Mammalia > Artiodactyla > Phocoenidae > Phocoena > Phocoena phocoena. The sequence goes on from NC_089223.1 coordinate 133,523,793, forward strand.
TGTTTTTCTTTCTCAAGATTGCTTTCACTATTCAGGGTCTCCTGTGTTTCCATACAAACTGTAAACTTTTTTTGTTCTAATTCTATGAAAAATGCTCTTTGTAATTTGAAAGGGATTGTGTTGAATCTGTAGATTACTTTGGGTAGTGTAGTCATTTTGACAATATTGATTCTTCCAATCCAAGAAACCAGTATATCTCTCCATCTGTTTGTGTTATCTTTGATTTTTTTCATCAGTATCTTATAGTTTTCTGAGTACAGCTCTTTGGCCTCCTTAGGCAGGTTAATTCCTAGGTATTTTATTCTTTATAATGCAATGGTAAATGGGATTGTTTCCTTTATTTCTCTTTCTGATCTCTTGCTGTTAGTGTACAAGAATGAGAGAGATTTCTGTGCATTAATTTTGTATCCTGCAACTTTACCAAATTCATTGATGATCTCTAGTAGTTTTCTGGTAGCATCTTTAGGATTTTCTATGTAAAGCATCATGTCATGTGCAAACAGTGACAGTTTTACTTCTTCGTTTCCAATTTGGATTCCTTTTATTTCTTTTTCTTCTCTCCTTGCCGTGACTAGGACTTCCAAAACTATGTTGGATAAAAGTGGTGAGAGTGGACATCCTTGTCTTGTTCCTGATCTTAGAGAAAATGCTTTCAATTTTTCACCATTGAGACTGATGTTTGCTGTGGGTTTGTCATATATGGCCTTTATTATGTTGAGGTATGTTCCCTCTATGCCCATTTCCTGAAGAGTTTCTTAAATCATAAATGGGTGTTGAATTTTGTCAAAAGGATTTTCTGCACTGATTGAGATGATCGTATGTTTTTTATTCCTCAGTTTGTTAATGTGGTGTATCATATTGATTGATTTACATATGTTGAAGAATCCTTGCATCCCTGGGTTAAATCCCACTTTATCATGGTGGATGATCCTTTTAATGTTTTGTTGGATTTGGTTTGATAGTATTTTGTTGAAGATTTTTGTGTCTTTGCTCATCAGTGATATTGGCCTGTAATTTTCTTTTCTTTTTTAAATATCTTTGTCTGGTTTTGGTATCAGGGTGATGTTGGCCTCATAGAATGAGCTTGGCAGTGTTCCTTCCTCTGCAAATTTTTGGAATATTTTCAGAAATATAGGTGTTAAGTCTTCTCTAAATGTTTGATAGAATTCACATGTGAAGCCATCTGGTCCTGAACTTTTCTTGGTTGGGAGTTTTTAAATCACAGTTTCAATTTCAGTACTTGTGATTGGTCTGTTCATGTTTTGTATTTCTTCCTGGTTCAGTCTTGGAAGGTTGTACCTTTCTAAGAATTTGTACATTTCTTCTAGGTTGTGCATTTTACTGGTGTATAGTTGCTTGAAGTAGTCTCTTATGATCTTTCTGTTTCTGCGGTGTCAGTTGTAATCTCTCCTTTTTCATTTCTAATTTTATTGATTTGAGTCCCTTCCTTTTTTCTTGATGAGTCTGGTTAAAGGTTTATCAATTTTATCTCCTCAAAGAACCAACTTTTAGTTTCATTCATCTTTGCTATTGTTTTCTTCATCTCTATTTCATTTATTTCTGCTCTGATTTTTTTGATTTCTTTCCATCTACTAACTTTAGGTTTTGTTTGTTCCTCTTTCTCTAGTTGCTTTAGGTGTAAAGTTAAGTTGTTTATTTGAGATTATTCTTGTTTCCTGACGTAAGATTGTATTGCTATAAACTTCCCTCTTAGTACTCCTTTTGCTGAATCCCATAGATTTTCGTTTTCATTTGTCTCTAGGTATTTTGCTTTCTTCTTTGATTTTTTCAGTGATACATTGGATGTTTAGTAAAATATTGTTTAGCCTCCATGTGTTTGTGTTTTTAACATTTCTTTCCTGTAATGAATTCCTAATCTCATAACTTTGTGGTCAGAAAAGATGTTTGATATGATTTCAATTTTCTTAAATTTACTGAGGCTTGATTTGTGGCCCAATATAGGATCTATCCTGGAGAATGTTCCATGTGCACTTGAGAAGAAAGCGTGTTCTGTTGCTTTTGGATGGAATGTCCTATAGATATCAGTTAAATCTTTCTGGCCTAATGTGTCATTTAAAGGCTTGTGTTTCCTTATAAATTTTCTGTCTGAATGATCTGTCTATTGGTGTAAGTGGGGTGCTAACATCCCCCACAATTATTGTGTTACTGTTGATTTCCTGCTTTATGGGTGTTAGCATTTGCCTTATCTATTGAGGTGGTCCTATGTTGGGTGCATATATATTTACAATTGTTATAGCTTCTTCTTGGATTGATCCCTTAATCATTATGTAGTGTCCTTTCTTTTCTCTTATAACAGTCCTTATTTTAAAGTCTATTTTGTCTGATATGAATATTGCTACTCCAGCTTTCCTTGATTTCCATTTGCATGGAATATATATTTCCAGCCCCTCACTTTTGGTTACTATGTGTCCCTAGGTCTGAAGTGGGTCTCTTGTAGACAGTATATATATGGGTCTTGTGTTCATATCCATTCAGCCAGTCTGTGTCTTTTGGTTGGAGCATTTAATCCATTTACACTTAAGGTAATTTTCAATATGTATGTTCCTATTGCCATTTTCTTAATTGTTTTGGGGGGTTTTTTGGTAGGTATTTTTTCTTCCCTTCCTCTTTTCTTCTCTTGTGGTTTGATGACCATCTTTAGTGTCATTTTTGGTTTGCTTTTTCTTTTTTGTGTGTGTATCTATTGTAGTTTTTGCATTTGCTGTTCCCATGAGGTTTTGATATAGCAGTCTATGTATGTACACAGTTGTTTTAAGTTGCTGGTCTCTGTCCCACCTAGAGAAGTTCCATTAGCATTTGTTTTAAAGCTGGTTTGGTGATGAATTATCTTTGTGTTAGCTTGTCTATAAAGCTTTTGATTTCTCCATCAAATCTGAATGGGAGCCTTGCTGGGAAGAGTATTCTTGGTTGTTGGTTTTCCCTTTCAGCACTTGAAGTATATCATGACGCTCCCTTCTGGCCTGCAGAGTTTCTCCTGAAAAATCAGCTGAAAACGTTTGGGGATTCCCTTATATGTTAATTGTTGCTTTTCCCTTGTTGATTTTAATATTTTTCTTTGTCTTTAAGTTTTGTTAATTTGATTCATATGTGTCTTGGTGTGATCCTCCTTGGATTCATCCTGTATGGGATTCTCTGCACTTCCTGGTCTTGAGTGAGTGTTTCCTTTCTCATGTTGGTGTAGTTTTTGGTTATAATATCTTCAGATATTTTCTCAGGCCCTTTCTCTTTCTCTTCTCCTTCTGTGACCCATATAATGTGAATATTGTTGCATTTAATATTGTCACAGAAGTTTCTGAGACTGTCCTTATTTCTTTTCATTCTTTTTTCTTTATTCTGTTCTGTGGCAGTGATTTCTACCACTCTGTCTTCCAGCTTACTTATTCCTTCTTCTGCCTCAGTTATTCTGCTATTGATTACTTCTAGTATATTTCTCATTTCAGTTATTGTATTGTTCATCTCTGTGTGTTTGTTTTTTAAATCTTCTAGCTCCTTGTTAAACATTCCTTGTATCTTCTTGATCATGCCACCATTCTTTTTCTGAGATTTTGGATTATCTTTACTATCATCACTCTGAATTCTTTTTCAGGTAGATTGCCTATCTCCTCTTCATTTAATTGTTCTTGTGGGTTTTTATCTTGTTCTTCTTTTGCAACATATTGGGTTGGCCAAAAACTTCCTTCAGTTTTTAAGTAAAAATGAAAGACACATTTTTCATTTTTACCAAGAACTTTATTGAACAATGTATTCACCCTTTTGTTCCACTACCTTCTGCCATTTTTCAGGCAACTTCATAATTCCATCTTCCCAAAACTTTTTATCTTTATGAGCAAAGAACTGTTCCAGGTGCCTTTTACAGTCCTCCAGGGAACTGAAATTTTTTCCATTAAGAGAATTTTGTAAAGACTGAAATAATTGGAAATATGAAGCTGCAATGTCTGGTGAATACAGGCAGAGTAATCAGAACTTCCCAACCAAGGTGTAATAGTTTTTGCCTGATCATCAAAGAAACATGCAGTCTTGCGTTATCCTGATGGAAGGTTATGAATTTTCTCTTGACTAATTCTGGACGCTTTTCATAGAGTGCCGCTTTCAGTTGGTCTAATTGGGAGCAATACTTGTTGGAATTAATCGTTTGGTTTTCCAGAAGGAGCTCATAATAGAGGACTCCCTTCCAATCCCACCATATACACAACATGACCTTCTTTGGATGAAGACAGGGGTTTGGTGTGATTGATGGTGGTTCATTTTACTTGCTCCATGATCTCTTCCATTCCACATTATTGTATAGTACCCACTTTTCATCGCCCATCACAATTTTTTTTAAAAACAGAAAGTTTTCATTATGTTTAAGTAGAGAATCACATGAAGAAATACCATCAAGAAGGGTTTTTTTGCTTAACTTATGTGGAACCCAAGCATCAAAATGATGAACATAACCAAGCTGGTGCAAATGATTTTCAGTGCTTGATTTAGATATTTTGAGTATGTCGGCTATCTCCTGTGTGGTATAACATTGATTGTTCTCAATTAATGTCTGGATTTGATCACTGTCAACTTCAACTGGTCTACCTGACCATAGAGCATCGTTCAGCAAGAAATCTCCAGCAGGAAACTTTGCAGACCACTTTTGACACGTTTAATCAGTCACGGCACCTTTTCCATACACTGCACAAATCTTTTCTTGTGTTTCATTTGGGTTTTTACCTTTCTTGAAATAATAAAGCATAGTATGCCAAAAATGTTGATTTTTTTCCTTCCATCTTCAATATTAAAATGGCTACACAAAAATTCACCAATTTTGATAATGTTTTTAAAAATGCACAATGATATGACAGCTGTCACAATATAATCTAACAAAATTGTTTTGAATGAAGTTAAAGACAACTAAGCGCTACTAGAACCATCTGACGGGAAAAAAATGAACCTTTTGGCCAACACAATATTTCTGTGTTGTCTCATTTTGTCTGACTTTCTGTGTTTGTGGTCTCCTTTCTACAGGCTACAGGATTGTAGTTCCTCTTGCTTCTGGTGTCTGCCCCCTGGTGGGTGAGATTGTTCCAGAGGCTTGTTCAGGCTGCCTGTTTGGAGGGACTGGTGCCTGCCGTCTGGTGGGTGGAGCTGGGTCTTGTTGATCTGATGACTAGGGCCATGTCAAGGGCTGTGTTTTGAGGTGGCTGTGAGCTCAGTACGACTTTAGGCAGCCTTTCTTCTGGTGGGTGGGGCTGTGTTCCTATCTTGGTGGTTGTTTGGCCTGAGGCCTTCCAGCACTGGAGTCTGCAGTTTTTTGGATGAAGCTGGGTCTTGGTGCTGAAATGTGGACCTCCGGGAGAGCTCACTCTGGTCAATATTCCCTGGGTCTTCAGCTGCCAGTGTCCTTGCCCTCACAGTGAGCTCTAGTTGACCTTCACCTTCCCAGGACGCACTCCAAGACCCCTAAGTAGGTGGAACCCAGGTTCCTATGGAGGTACTGCTTCATGCTGGGTCCCAGTGTACATGAGACCTTGTGTGTGCTCTCCAAGAGTGCAGTCTCTGTTCTCCCAACCCTGTGGATCTTCTGCACTCCATCCCTGCTGGCCTTCATGGCTAAATGCTCTGGAGGTTCTCCCGCCAATGCCAGAGCCTCAGACGGTCAAGGGCCATTTTATGTGGGAATGTCCCTGTGTAGCCTACGTGAGTTTAATATTTTTTGGTGCAAGGGTTGTTTTTAGTATACATGTCTGCTATCTCTTTCCTTAGTGTATCGTGGCCTTTATCCTCTTTATAAGAGGTGTGATGACCAGAGCCTGCACTGGTTATTGAGCAGGGCCTCTCCTTTTCTCTGTGGTTGTTACTGCCCTGTCAGAGATGGGGTATCCTCCCTAGTTGTTGGAGTAGAGGCCCCCAGATCTGTTTCTAGCTGTGTTTCTGATCTGCAGTGCAAGGTAGGTGGGATTGGAGCACTCCCACTGAGAGAGAAGACACTGAATATTCCTCCTCTGTAGCCGTTCACCTGTGGGTGTGCTCTGTTGTGTCACCTTTCACCCATTGTGTGTGCTCTCAGATTACGTTGTTGTTGACACTGCTCTCGGGCCCACCTTAACTGTGGGTATGCTGGCAATTGGCCCTGGTGTCTCTCAGACATTATTTTCACGAGGGCACCAGCATAGATCCACTGAATTCAGGTCCCAGGAATGCAATAATTATGGATCTGGAACTGCCGTTGACACTATGGGGCAGCTCAGGCTCTGGCCTGGCCCAACCCCCATGTGTATGTGCCCATAAAGTCTACAGCTGCTAAAGTTAGACCAGTCTTGGCTGTGGGAGCACTTGTCCATTCAGATGTTCTGTATGCACTGAGTTTACAAAGCCCGTTGCGGGGGTGTCAGTGCGTGGTCTGCACAGCTGCAAGGAGAGATTTCAGCTTTTCTTCCTTAGTTGCATGGCCCCTGGGGCTCAGTTGTGGTTTCAGCCCCACCACTGCGTGTGGGCCACCCACAGGTGTCTGTTCCCGAGGCTGCCCAGGATCACATGAGACCACCCTGGTGAGGAAGGGGTACAGAGGTGGTAGCGGCCTTGGCGATGGGAGCCCCAGTGGGGATGGGGCATGCGAGGTAGCTGGCAGCCATGGGCATGAGAGAGGCGGTCCTGGTGGGGACCCTTCCTAGTGCCTAGTTGCAGGCACAAGAGAGCTGGCCCCAGAAGGGACCCTTCCTAGTGCCTGGGGAGGCAGGGGCTGGTGCATGGGGAGAGAAGCTGCAGTGGTGGCCCCACCCCTTTCATGACACTCAGCAATGGTGCTTCACTTCTGTGGTGGTCCGAGTTTCCTCCACAGGCATTCCCAGTAGCTGATTTTCTCACTCCAGTCCCTTCAGGCTGTCTCCTCACAGCCAACAGCAGTCCTCTCCCTTAGGTCTGCTCTCCAAACCCCACATTCCAGCACCCAGAATGAATACTACTTGTTTTGTTTGAATTAATTGTACTGCTCTATTTTCTTTGAAATATTTAATGATTTAAATTTTCTACTTCTGTGAACCAGCGTTCTTGATGAGCCAAAAAAAGTGACAGTTTATCTTTTTTTATAAATTTATTTATTTATGGCTGCATTGGGTCTTTGTTGCTGCATGCAGGCTTTCTCTAGTTATGGTGTGCAGCTTCTCATTGCAGTGGCTTCTCTTTTTGTGGATCATGGGTTTCTCTCTAGTTGTGGCATGTGGGTTTTCTCTCTCTAGGTTGTGGCACGCAGGCTCCAGGGCGCGTGGGCTCTGTAGTTTGTGGCATGCAGGCACTCTAGTTGAGGCGCACAAGCTCAGTAGTTGTGGCGCAGGTTTAGTTGTGGGATCTTAGTTCCCTGACCCGGGATCGAACCCACATCCCCTGCATTGTAAGGTGGATTCTTTACCACTGGACCACCAGGGAAGTCCCTAATTATTTATTTTTATTGGATGGAATAATTAAAATTTACTCTCTTACCAAGCTTGATGATTATAATACATCACTACACTGTGCTGATTTATTGGGTTGGCCAAAAAATTCATTTGGGTTTTTCTGTAAGATGCTATGGAAAAACTGAATGAACTCTTTGGCCAACCCAGTAGATCTCTAGGATTTATTTACTACTCATTGCAAGTTTGTACCTTTAAACAGTGTTTGTCCTATCCTTCCACTCCCACTCTCCTACCTCCTGGTAACCACCATTTTACTCTCTCTTTTTCAAGTTTGGCTATTTTAGATTCCACGTATAAGTGATACCATACAGTATTTGTCTATCTCTGTCTGACTTATCTCACTTAGCATAGTGTCCTCAAGGTCCATCCATGTTGGTGCAAATGGCAGGATGTCCTTCTTTATCATGGCTCAATAATATTTCTCTGTGTGCCTGTGTGTGTGTACACATACCACGTCTTTTTTTATCCACTTATCCATTGATGGTCACTTAAGTTGTTTCCATATTTTGGCTAATTTGAATTATGCTGCAGTAAATGGGAGTGCATATATTCCATCTATATTCCATGTCCATTTCCTTTGCTGGACCATATGGTAAATCTATTTTTAATTTTCTGAGGACTATCCATATTGTTTTCTATAGTGGCTGCACCAGTTTACATTCCCACCAACAGTGTTCAAGTTTTCTCTTTTCTCCATGTCCTTGCAATACTTGTTATTTCTTGTCTTTTTGATGATAGCTATTCTAACAGTTGTGAGGTGGTATCTCAATGTGGCTTTGATTTGCATTTCCCTGATGATTAGTTCTGTTGAGCATGTTTTCATGTACCTCTTGGGCATTTGGATGTCTTCTTTGGAGAAATGTCTCTTTACTTTCTCTACTCATTTTTAAATTGGATTCTTTTATTTTTTGTCTGTTTGTTTTTAAGTTGTATGAGTTCTTGATATATTTTGGATGTTAACTCCTTATCCAATATATGGTTTGCAACTTTTTTTCCCATTCCATAGGTTACCTTTTCATTTTGTTGTTTCTTCTGCTGTGTAGAGCTTTTAAGTCGATGCAGTCCCTTTTGTTGATTTTTGCTTTTTTTGTTTGTGCTTCTGGTGACATATACAAAAAGTCATTGATGAGAACAATGTTGAGTAATTCTTCTCTATGTTCTAGGAGTACTATGGCCTCAGGTCTTATGTTTAAGTCTTTGATGCACTTTGAGTTAATTTTTGTGAGTGATGTAAGATAGGGATCAAATTTCATTGTTCTGCATGTATTTACCCAGTTTTCCCAGCACCATTTGTTGAAGAGACTGTCCTTTCACCATTGGATGTTCTTGACTCTCTTGTAAAATATTAATTTTTTGTGTATTTGGGGGTTTAATTGTTGCTTCTCTATTCATATTCCATTGGTTTTTGTGTCAATTTTTATGCCAGTACCATACTGTTTTAATTAATATAGCCTTGTAGTATTGCTTGAAATCAGGATGTATAATACCTTTGTCTTTATTCTTCTTGCTCAGAATTGTTTTGGCTATTTGGGGTCTTTTGTGGTTCCATACAAATTTTAGACTTTTTTAAAATTTCTGTGAAGTATGCCGTTGGAATTTTGGTAAAGATTGTGTGAATCTATAGAGGGCTTTGGGTAGTATGGACATTGTAATAATATGAATTCTTTCAATCCATGGACATGGGGTGTCTTTTCATTTTTTTGTGTCATCTTTGATTTCTTTCAATAAAGTCTTGTGGTTTTCATTTTACAGATCTTTCACTTCCTTAGTTAAATTTATTCCTAGGTAATTTTATTGTAAATAGGATAGTTTCTTTAAATTTTTCAAAAGATTCATTATTAGTGTATAGAAATACAGTAATTTCTGTATGTTGATTTTACATCCTCCAACTTAAATGAATTCACTGATCAATTCCAATTGGTTGTGCTTTTGGAATTTTTTATATACAAAATCATATCATCTGATAAAAATGTCAGTTTTACTTCTTCCTTTCCAATTTGGCTGCATTTTCTTTCTTTATCTTGCCTAATTGCTCTAGCTAGGACTTCCAGTACTATATTGAATAAGAGGGGTGAGAGTAGGCATTCTTGCTTTTTCCTGATCTTAGAGGGAAAGCTTTCAATATTTCTCCACTGAGGATGTGATCTGTGGGTTTGTTGTATATAACCTTTGTTATGCTGAGGTATGTTTCTTCTATACCTTATACGTTTTTCTGCACCTACGGAGGTGATCATGCAATTTTTATCTTATATTCTATTAATGTGATGTATTATATGTATTGAATTGTGTATGTTGAAACATACTTGCACCCCAAGGATAAATCCCATTTGGTCATTATGTATAATAGTTTTAATGTGTTCTTGAATTTAGTTTGCTAATATTTTGTTGAAAAATTCTACATCTATTTTTATCAGAGACATTGGTCTATAGTTTTTATTTCTATTGTTTGATTTTGGTAGTTCTTATCTGGTTTTGGTATCAGAGTAATGCTGAATTATAGAATGAGTTGGGAAATGTTCTCTTTTCTTCAATTTTTTGGAAGAGTTTGAGAAGCATTGGCATTAATTCTTCTTTAAATGTTTGACAGAATTCACCCGTGAAGTCATCTGGTCCTGGGGGTTTCTGTGTTGGCAGATTTTTGATTACTCATTTAACATCTTAGTACTCATTATTGGTCTGTTCAGATTTTCTATTTCTCCCTGATCTAGTCTTGGTGGGTTGTGTGCTTCTAGGAATAGATAACATTTTTCCCCTAGGTTATCTAATTTATTGGTATATAATTGTTAATAGTACAGGCATACCTCATTTTATTGCCCTTTGCTTTATTGCACTTTCCAGATATTACTTTTTTTTTTTACAAATTGAATGTTTGTGGCAACCCTGAGTCAAGCATGTTATGTCAGTGCCATTTTTTGCAACAGCATGTGCTCACTTCATGTCTCTTTGTCACATTTTGATAGTTCTCACAATATTTCAAACTTTTAATTATTATTATCTTTGTTATGGTGATCTGTAATCAGTGATCTTTTGATGTTACTACCTTAAAAAGATTAAGATTTATTACTAAAGTATTTTTTAGCAATAAAGTTTTTTAGCAATAAAGTATTTTTAATTAAGGTATACACATTTTTCAGACACAATGCTATTGCACATTTAATAAACTACAGTATAGTGTAAACATAACTTTTTAAAAATTTATTTATTTATGGCTGTGTTGGGTCTTCGTTTCTGTGCAAGGGCTTTCTCTAGTTGTGGCAAGCGGGGGCCACTCTTCATCGTGGTGCGCAGACCTCTCACTATCGCGGCCTCTCTTGTTGCGGAGCACAGGCTTCAGACGCACAGGCTCAGTAATTGTGGCTCACGGGCCCAGTTGCTCCACGGCATGTGGGATCTTCCCAGACCAGAGCTCGAACCCGTGTCCCCTGCATTGGCAGGCAGACTCTCAACCACTGCGCCACCAGGGAAGCCCTAAACATAACTTTTATATGCACTGGAAAACCAAAAAAATTATGTGACTCACTTTATAATTGCTTTATTGGAATGTTCTGAAACTGAACCTGTAATATCTCTGAGGTATGCCTATAGTCCCTTATGTCCCTATGTATTTATGTAGTATCAGTACTTTTCTCTTTAATTTCTATTTTTATTTATTTGAGCATTCTTTTTTTCTTGGTGAGTCTAGCTAAAGGTTTCTCAATTTTGTTTACCTTTTTGAAAAACAATTCTTTGTTTCATTAATCCTTTTTGTTTTTCTCATCTCTAGTTCATTTATTTCCATTCTGATCTTTATTATTTCCTTCCTTCTGCTAAATTTGGGCTTACATTGTTCCTTTTTTTACTTCCTTGAGGTATAAAGTTAAGTTGTTTACTTGAGATCTTTCTTGTTTCTTGATGTTGGCATTTATTGCCATGAACTCCCCTCTTAGAACTGCTTTTGCAGCATCTCATAGAATTTGGTAAGTTGTGTTTCCATTTTTATTTGTTTCAAGAGTTTTTTTTAATTTCCATTTTTATTTTTTGTTTAACCATTGGTAGTTCAGAAATGTGTTGTTTAGTTTCCACGTATTTATAGACTGTCCAGCTTTCATTTTGTTTTTGATATTTTGTTTCATACCATTGTTGTCAGAAAAGATAGTTGGTATTATTTCAATCTTTTAAAATTTGCTAAGACTTGATCTATTCCCTATCAGATGGTCAAGCCACTTGAGAATGTTCTATATATGTCTGCTATGTCTCTTTGGTCTAAAACATGGTTCAAGTCCAATATTTCCTTTTTGATTTTCTTTCCAGGTGATCTATCCATTGCTGGCAGTGGGGTATTGAAATCTCCTACTCTTACTGTATTGCTCTCCAATTCTTCCTTCAGATCTGTGAGTATTTGCTTAATACATTTAGGTGCTCCAATGTTGTGTGTGTATATGTTTATGATTGTTATAGCTTCTAGATGTATTGAATCCTTTATCATTATATAATGACCGTTGTCTTTAGTTACCATTTTTGGCTTCAAGTCTATTTTACCTGTCATAGGTATGGTTATACCCACTTTAGTTTGGTTTCCACTTGCATGAAATACCTTCTTCTATCCTGTACTTTGAGCCTATGTGTGTCTTTAGAGCTGAATGTGTTTCTTCTAAGTAGCAGACATCTCTGTAACTAAGCTTTTATGACTTTTTTGCTTCTTACAATTCAACAGGCTAGCTATTAGAATCAACCTTTCTTTTGTATTCCAGAAGGTGGTGCTATAGCTCAGTTTTGTAGTTTCTCCCTTGCCTATTATCTGATCACCCTATGCGTCTACTCCAGTTCCCTCTTAAGGATGCACTTGAGAGCTTGCAGAAGGAGCCAGCAACAGAGTGCAGTGTCGGGGAGATGTGGGTTTAACACTTGGTGATTTGGGGCTACCCAGAGGCTGGTAGGGAGATCCTTGAGTGTGATACTCCCAGAGGTTGGTGGGTAGACTTCCTGCTGAAGTCCTGAAGCAGACCACAGGAAATATATTCCTTTAATGCCCTTCAGTATTCTTATCAGCTTCCTTCTCTTTCTCCTCCTTCCCCCGAGTCATGGAAGTTCCTCCTCGGAAATCAAGAACTGCTGGAAACAAGCATGTTTCTCCAGATGTAACCCACACACCTGGGGTGGCTGGGCAATCACTCACAACTTTTGCTTCCCACCTCCTCTGCAGGAGGGGTCACCACTACAGCAGCCAAAAGTTTAGCCCCTTACAGTGTTGCCCTGGTAGCAGGGTGGTGTGTTACTCCCTCTCCTCTGTGTCCAAACTGACCTCTCTCTTGATTCATTGGGGTGACAGAATCTCGCCTCTGGCAGGCTATACTTTTATAAATTCTCTCTTGCCCATAGGTATCTGCCCAGTTTTATGCTCTCCAATTTTTTTTTTTTCCTAATCAAGCCCAGTTGGGGTGGGGGGTGGAGCAGGTTCACTGAATCCCTTGTATCCACAGCCCTTATAAAGTTCTTGTTTAGCTTTGGATGCTTTTGTGGGCTAGGAACCTCCTAGGTCCATTGGTGTAAAATGCAGAAGCATTTTTGTTTGGTTATGGATATCTAATTAGTTGTTTAAAAAAGGGAGAGAAAAGAAGAGAAATGACTTAGACCACCGTGAGGCTGACATCATTCCTAACAAATCCTCCAATTTTATAATTCATGGTTTAGAAAAAAAAGATTACTGGCAGATGTCATCTTCTGGAGAAGTCAAGATCACATAGACAATGTACATTATCTTTTTTAGTAAATCTGTAAAATATGATTTTGATTTACTTCATTTATAATTAACAGCTTTTTGAAATGAGATTTCTATACTTCATTCAATACAGTAAGAAAACTCTTGGTTCCTGTTTTATAAATGAGGGAAGACAAAGAATATTATGAATCATAAATGAATGTCTACTGTATGTTGAAAGATAGGGTATATTTATTGTCAGAAAGCTTTGGCAAGTGCTCAGAATTCTGAAAAAAAAAAATTATACTCCTGACCTAAGGTAAGTAGGATGAGCAGTAAATAAGAAAATGTACAGTATATATGTGTTTATGGTAAACTCCCCTCTGCCATACACATACAATTAAAATTAAAAGTCACACCTTCTGGCCTATAAATTCCTGCTGAAAGCTAAGCTTATAATCTTATGGGGGTTCCCTTATATATAACAAGTTGTTTTATCTCTTGCTGATTTTAAGATTCTCCCCTTAAATTTGACATTTTAATTATAATGTGTCTTGGTGTGGGTTTCTTTGGATTCATCTTATTTGGAACTCTCTGTCCTTCCTGGATCTGAATGCCTATTTCCTTCTCCCTGTTAGGGAAGTTGTCAGCTGTTTTATCTTGAAATAAGTTTTCTGCTACTTTCATTCTCTCTTTTCCTCTGGGACACCTGTAATGTGGATGTTAATCCATCTGATATTGTCACATTATCTCCTTAATCTATCTGTGCTTTTGCAATTTTTTTTTTCTTTTCTTTTAGCTGCTCTGGGTGAGTTCCGATGCCCTGTCTTCAAGTTCATTGATCCTCACTTCTGCTTTGTCTGGTCTGCTATTGAACCCCTCTATTGTATTTTTCAGTTCGTTAACTGTATTCTTTAGCTCTGTGACTTCTATTTGCTATTTTCTTATATTTTCTATCTCTTTGCTTAAGTTCTCATTGTGGTCATCTGTTCTTTTCCATAGCTAGTGAACATCTTGTTGACCATTACTTTGAACTTTTTATCGGGTAAATTACTTATCCCTGCTTCATTCATCCCCTCCCCCCCACACCTGGGTTTCATCTCTTTCTTTCCCTTGGGACATATTCCTCTGTTTCTTTATTTCCTTTGAATCTCTGTGTTGGTTTTTTATGCATTAGATAAAACAGCTGCCTCTCCCAGTCTTGAAAGAGTGGCTTTGTGTAGGAGATGAAGCTCATTGTTCTATCCTGCCCTTGCTCTTATTTTTCTCTCAGACTTGTGTGATTGCCAATGCAGTCTATTTTATTTTTAATGGCTCTCACTAGTTGTGGTTGTGCAAGACTTGTCATTGTCCCAGAGGGGAGGATCTCATTCAGCACCTAGATTCAGGCTGATAGGAAGCCCAGCAACAGCTATTAAGGTATGCAAATATATACAAACCTGAGGGGCAGCAAGTATAAGTATCACTACCAGAGTCATGCAATCAAGGGTGTTGCCTGGTTACCAGTGACAAAAATTGGGGCTCCTTTCCAGGAGATACACATGAGTTGTAGCAAAGCAGAAGTAGAGTGCAAGGATGGCTTCCACTACTCTGTGTTACCTGAAAGTAGCTCCAAAGACCTCTAGATGTGAAGGTCTGAAGCCTATGCCTCAGGCTGAAACTCCAGAACAAGCACAGAAAGACTTTGGGTGTGTAGATCTGTCTCTCTGATCGTTACAGTCCCATGGGACCCAGGAACACAGGCTCTCCTGGCCACCAGAGCCAGGTATTCATGTGGCATCCCTTGGGTGGCAGCCACAGAGACCAGGGCATCAGACACTGTACAGGTTCTCCTCTGGGAGGTACAGTTGCTCTGGAGCATGACAGAGAATGCAAAGACAGTGCCCACTCTACAAGGTCCCTGGAAAGGACTGTATGAGCTCTTATCTGTATGTTCAACTAGAACATGTCCCTCAGGCTACAGCTGAGATGTTAAGCTAAGAAAGACTGAACTCCTCGATCCATTGCCTCTTGCTGTGCCCTCTGGGTAGTAGCCATTTTTTAAAAGTGTTTTAAGTTTTTACTTTATTACAGGCTTTTCTGTTTTTAATCATTACATATGTTTTCAACATTTCATGTTTCTGCTCCATTGTATTCCATTATGATTCTCATCTGTCCACCATAACTTCAAGTCATGTCTAGTATTTCCTATTTTTAAAAAAAATTTATTTTATATTGGAGCAGAGTTGATTAGCAATGTTGTGTTAGTTTCAGGTGTACAGCACAGTGATTCACTTATACATGTATATATTGTTTTTCAAATTATTTTCCCATTTAGGTTATTACAGAATATTGAGCAGAATTCCCTATGCTATACAGTAGGTCCTTGTTGGTTATCTGTTTTAAATATAGCAGTGTGTACATGTCAATTCCAAATTCCTAATCTATTCCTCCTTCTCACCCTTCCCCCTGGTAACCCTACGTTCCTTCTCTAAGTCTGTGAGTCTGTTTCTGTTTTGTAAATAAGTTCATTTGTATCATGTTTTTAAATTTTAATTTAATTTAATGTTTAATTTTTTTAATTTTATCATATGTAAGTCTGTCTGACTTACTTCACTTAGTATGATAATCTCCAGGTCCATCCATGTTGCTGCAAATGGCATTATTTCATTCTTTTTAATGGCTGAGTAGTATTCCATTGTATATCGGTACCACATCATTATCCTTTCTTCTGTTGATGGACATTTAGGTTGCTTCCATGTCCCAGCTATTCTAAATAGTGCTGCAGTGAACATTGGGATGCATGTATCCACTCAAACCATGTTTTTCTCCGGATATATGCCCAGGAGTGGGATTGCTGGATCATATGGTAGTTTTATTTTTAGCTTTTTAAGAAACATCCATCTTGTTCTCCATAGTGGCTGTACCAATTTACATCCCCACCAACAGTGCAGGAGGGTTCCCTTTTCTCCACACCCTCTCCAGCATTTATTATTTGTAGATTTTTTGATGATGAACATTCTGACTCTTGTGAGGTGATATCTCATTGTAGTTATGATTGCATTTCTCTAATAATTAGTGATGTTGAGCATCTTTTCTTGTGCCTCTTGGCCATCTATATGTCTTCTTTGGAGAAATGTCTATTTAGGTCTTCTGCCCATTTTTTGGTTGGGTTGTTTTTCTGATATTAACCCACATGAGCTGTTTATAAATTTTGGAGATTAATCCCTTGTAGGCTGCATTGTCTGCAAATATTTTCTCCCATTCTGTGGGTTGTTTTTTCATTTTGTCTATGGTTTCCTTTGCTGTGCAGAAGTTTTTGAGTTTAATTAGGTCCCATTTGTTTATTTTTGTCTTTATTTCCATTATCCTGGGAGATGGCTTGAAAAAGATCTTGCAATTTATATCATGGAGTGTTCTGCCTATGTTTTCCTCTAAGACTTTTATAGTAGCCAGTCTTACATTTAGGTCTTTAATCCGTTTTGCATTTATTTTTGTGTATGGTGTTAGGAAGTGTTCTAATTTCATTCTTTTACATGTAGCTTTCCAGTTTTCCCAGCACCACTTATTGAAGAGGCTGCCTTTTCTCCATTGAATATCCTTGCCCCCTTTGTCATGGATTAGGTGACCATAGGTGCATGGGTTTATCTCTGGACTTCCTATCCTGTTCCATTGATCTATATTTCTGTTTTTGTGCCAGTACTATACTGTTTTGGTTATTGTGACTTTGTAGTATAATCTGAAGTCAGGGAGCCTGATTCCTCCAGCTCCTATTTTTTTTTTTTTCCCTCAAGATTGCTTTGGTTATTTGGGGTCTTTTGTATCTCCATACAAACTTTAAGATTTTTTTGTTCTAGTTCTGTGAAAAATGCCATGGGTAATTTGATAGGGATTGCATTGAATCTGTAGGTTGCCTTGGGTAGTATAGTCATTTTGACAGTATTGATTCTTGCAATCCAAGTACATGGTATATCTTTTCATCTATTTGTATCGTCTTTGATTTCTTTGATCAGAGCCTCATAGTTTTCAGAGTACAGGTCTTTTGTCTCCTTAGGTAGGTTTATTCCTAGGTATTTTATTCTTTTTGATGCAATGGTAAATGGAATTCTTTCTTTCATCTCTCTTTCTGATCTTTTGCTGTTAGTGTATAGAAGTACAACAGATTTCTGTGTATTAATTCTGTATCCTGCAACTTTACCAAATTCATTGATGAGCTCTAGTTGTTTTCTGGTAGCATCTTTAGGATTTTTCATGTGTAGTATCATGCCATCTACAAACAGTGACAGTTTTACTTCTTCTTTTCCAATTTGGATTTCTTTTATTTCTTTTTCTTCTCTGATTGTCATGGCTGGGACTTCCAAAACTATGTTGGATAAAAGAGGTGACAGTGGACATCCTTGTCTTGTTCCTGATCTTAGAGGAAATGCTTTCAGCTTTTCACCATTGAGAATGATGACAGCTATAGGTTTGTCATATATGGCCTTTATTATGTTGAGGTAGGTTCCCTCTATGCCCACTTTCTGGAGAGTTTTTATCATAAATGGGTGTTGAATTTTGTCAAAAGCTCTTTCTGCATCTATTGAGATGATCATATGGTTTTTATTCTTCAGTTGTTGATGTGGTGTATCACACTGATTGATTTGCAGATATTGAAAATTCCTTGCATCCCTGGGATTAAATCCCACTTGATCATGGTGTATGATCCTTTTAATGTATTGCTGGATTTGGATTCCTAGTATTTTGTTGAGGATTTTTGCATCTTTGCTCATCAGTGATATTGGTCTGTAATTTTTTGTGTGTGTGTGGTGTTTTTGTCTGGTTTTGGTATCAGCGTGATGGTGGCCTCATAGAATGAGTTTGGGAGTTTTCCTTCCTCTGCAATTTTTTGGAAGAGTTTCAGAAGGATAGGTGTTAACTCTTCTCTAAGTGTTTGATAGAATTTGCTTGTGAATCCATTTGGTCCTGGGCTTTTGTTTTCTGGGATTTTTAAATTCACAGTTTCAATTTCAGTGCTTGTGATTGGTCTGTCCATATTTTTCTATTTCTTCCTGGTTCAGTCTCGGGAGATTGTACCATTCTAAGAATTTGTCAATTTCTTCCAGGTTCAGTCTCGGGAGATTGTACCATTCTAAGAATTTGTCCATTTCTTCCAGGTTGTCCATTTTATTGGCATACAGTTGCTTGTAGTAGTCTCAAATGATCCTTTGTATTTCTGTGGTGTCCATTGTAATTTCTCCTTTTTCATTTCTAATTTTATTGATTTGAGCCCTCTCCCTTTTTTTCTTGATGAGTGTGGCTAAAGGTTTATGAATTTTGTTTATCCCTTCAAAAAACACGCTTTTAGTTTCATTAATCTTTGCTTTTATTTTCTTCATTTCTATTTTGTTTATTTCTGCTCTGATATTTTCAATTTCTTTCTTTCTGCTAACTTTGGGTTTTGTTTGTGCTTCTTTCTCTAGTTGTTTTAGGGGGTAGTAGCCATCTGAGATTTTTTTCTATTGGTTACAGCCCAGTGGGAACCAGAAACATAAGCCCCACTGGCCACCAGAGCCAGGTGATATACAGATGTCCTCTAGCCACAGGCAATAATTGGGGTGCCAGACAAAGGTATAACTTTTTTTTCTGGATGATACCAGTGTGCTGGAGTGAGGCAGAGGCAGAGTGCTAAGATTGCATCCACCAGCCTCCTTTCCCTGAGAGCACCACCGTAGCGCTCTTAGTTGTGTGCCAAAGTAGAAGGCTGCCCTTCAGACCAAAGTCACTGGGCAAGCAAATAGGCTTCTTTCACAGAAAGTTTGAGGGTATGTTTCTCTGCTGTCTGTGCAGGGCTCTGGGCTGGTAGTCTGCCAAGGACTGTCTCTCTGATTGTTCCAATACCATGGGACCCAGGATCACGAGCTTCCCTGGCCTCCAGGGCCAGATATCAAAGCACATGCTCTTAGTGGCAGCCATAAAAACTGGGGCACCTGATATAAAAACCAGAGAACCAGATGCATGTGAAAGCTCCCATCTGGGAGATACTTGTGCTATGGAGTGTGGCAGAGAGTGCGCCTGAACATGGTGCCCACAGGCTGAAGCAGGGCAGAGGGAGAGTGTGAAGGTTGTGTCTGCTCGGGGGGAAACAAAAATAGATGGAGCAAGGCAGAGGGAAGGCATATAAATGGCACCCACTGGGGGTGGGTGGTTAGGTGGTGCCCACTGGCTGGACTGAGACAGAGGGAGAGTGCAAAGACGGTTCCTGCCAGCCATCAAGTACCCAGATGTGTACTAAATTAGATTCCTGCTCCTCAAGCTGAAACTTTAGGATTAGCAAATGAGCCTCTTTCACCTGAAGTCTGGGCATCTCTTGATCGACTGCCTCTGCATTGATCCCTGAGTTGGGTGAGTTCGTGCATGAGCCCCTTATTAACCATTTCTCACTTCACTGTGGTCTTGTTGCCTCATGGACATGAGTCTCATTTGTTTCAAAGCTAGATGTTTTGGAGTCTCATCTCTTAGATGCAGGTCTTAAAAGATGGGCCACCCTAAAAGATGTAGTTCAAACCCTTTACTCCTCAGGGGAACCTTCAGGTTTTGAGTTCCCTCTTGATTGTGGGTCATAGCACTGGGGGTGGGATTCATGGTGAGATTGTGTTCCAGCCTCTCCTACCCACTTCAATGTGGGCTTTTTCTCATTTGCCTGATGTGTAGGAGTTGCTCAGCCAGTTTCTAAGATTTTTCAGAGGAAGTTGTTCCACATGTAGTCACAGATTTGGTGTGTCCAAGGCAGGAGGTGAGTTCAGAATTCTGCTATGTTGCCATCTTGAACCAGAACCCAGCACTTTGATTATTAAAATACAGACAGTTGGGCTTCTCTGGTGGCGCAGTGGTTGAGAGTCCGCCTGCCGATGCAGGGGACACGGGTTTGTGCCCCAGTCCGGGAAGATCCCACGTGCTGCGGAGCAGCTGGGCCCGTGAGCCATGGCCGCTGAGCCTGCACGTCCGGAGCCTGTGCTCCGCAACGGGAGAGGCCACAACAGTGAGAGGCCCACGTACCGCAAATAAAATAAAATAAAAATTAAAAAATACAGTTATCATGAATGGAGGGACTAGGAACAAGAGATAGCTCCTAGTTTTCTGCACACCTAAGTTCTACATGCCATCCAAAAATAGCATTAAAGTCATTGGAATCTCCACTTTTCATCATAAATTAAGGTATTCTTCATAATCATCTCTTGGTACACTAGGTCTAACCATACAAATATCTAGCCAACCAATTCTTATCTTCAATAAATTCTCCTTTCAAAACGTCTCAAAAACCTAGTTAGACAGTCAGGTTCAATGCCCTTCCACAATACAAGTCATGGTATTATCCTTTAACGATTTAGCTTTTTTATTTAGGACATTTTTTTTAAAGATCGAATGAGTATTTCAGTTACAGAAATATGTTCTGCTCTTCCAAAATAAAATTAATTTACATAATAGAAAACTCTCTTTCCATGGTTTGAAAATACTTTAAAAGTGAAGTCCTGTTAAATATATGGAGTTCCAAGGATACCTGGAACATTAAAATTTTGGGAAAAATAGGTTAATAAATTAAATTTTACCTGTTTTTCTGGATAATATAAACATTTTATATAAATGTAAAAATGTCAGTTTTTAAAAAAATCCATGATTGCAATTGGAACAGATAAATACTTGCATATTTTGACAAGGAACTGTCAACATTAAGCCCTATTTATTCGTGAGATTTTATTAATTAACTTATTTCAAAAATGAAAATTATCTTGCCTTTTACTTTATGGTTTTATTTGTTTTAATATTTAACTAAACTAATTACAAAAATTTTATAACCAGTCTATGCTTGTTATCTTGAAATTTAATACTGTTGAGTAACAATTTTGTCAAATTAAAATCCTCCACATTCAGTATAAACTGAAGAAATATAACTGTGAAAAACCAGAGGCTCTGAATGTCTAAGCAAGAAATAATTATGTTGTATACAAAGAAAATACATAATATAATTAATTACTAACTTTATAAAAAATCTTTAAAAGTGAGAGAAACTTCTCCCTATGATAAAAAAAAATAGGAAAATGGGATAGTGAGACAGGAGTTGGAAGAGAGGGGCAGAAAGAAAAAAAGAAGTGCAAAAACTGTAACTACTTCTAGATTTCCCTCGACCGAAGTTGATCTTACCTTCTCTCCTGGTAAAAATAGGTCCCTCATTTTAGAAAGTGGAATGTGAGCGAGAATAATCCATAAGGATCAACAGCATCCTCTTTCATAATCCCGAGAAATTAGGGGGAGTAGGAATCTTCTGTATATTTATGAAGATTTAGTTGTGAAGGCTTCAGGAAATGTTAAATATTAGGAAATATGAGTTATATATGTTGTATATGTTAAATATTAGGAATAAGAGTTATGAAAAGAAAAGTCATAGAAGGAATTTTGAAGTGTGGGACAGTGGAAAGGTGGGAAAATCTGGATAGGATGTCATGGTAGGGTTGTGGTCAATTAGAGAACAGTAAAGTGAAAGTTACTGAAGGTCTTGGAGACAAACAGACCTAGAATATATAAGTGAGAGTGAAATAACTCTCATAACTATTTTGTCTAGAGCCACCTACTTTGGCCACTGTGCCACTTTTGAAATATTATCATAGGTTTTCATTTCTATTTATAAATACCTAGATTTTAATTCTGAAATACTTCCAACATACAGCAAGCTATGCCACACCTTTCAGGGCCAACTAGATTACAAAGTTTACCAGAAGGGGAACTTCAGGCAGGTTCAAGGTTGTTATCGAACTAGCAGAAGCCATGCAAAGGATTTATGAGGGAAGAATCAACATGACTGGAGGCAGGTGCCCAGTTTCTTCCTAAAGCCTCACAGAAGTGCGCACAAAGTTTGGTCAGGACTGCGTATGTGGTGGGAAGAATCTGATAGACCTGAAGAGTCCAGAGTCAGGGGCTTGCTGTATTTTACTCCAATCCATTAATCTTACTTCATCAAAGTTCCTCACCATTCAACCACTATTTGTCATTCATAAATAAGTACAATCAATATAGACAAAGTGGACACAGCCAGGTGCACTGGTCCAAATTCTACCCTCTGCAAAGATTTCTCTTCCCAAGACCTTTAAAGAAGGTTTTAATGCTACAGACTTCCATTTTCGTTTGGTGATAGCGTATCACGTAGCGCCATCTAGAGGACAGGTACATTTTTTTTCCCCTTAGTCACCCAGTCACAGGAACTTTCCATGAGGCCATTGATAAGGGTTGAAAAAGACAAGGCAATAAAACAGGGATGAATACATGCACTGGGAGTGCAAGCTACCTGCTCATGCAACCTAGTCATGTTTTCAGGACCTTGTTCAGGACCTCCTCTTCTTCTGGGCATTGGGGACTCAGCAGTGACTACGGAGTTTACCTTCTGTGAGATGCAGACTGAAAAAAAATTAAAAGGACATATTTTGTGTACAGTAGTGAGTGCTAAGGAGAAATTTTTTAAATAAATAAAATTAAAGCAGGTAGAGGAAATGATGAGTTGTTTAGAGTTGTAATTTCATATAGATGATGAGGGAAGGTGATAGTTGTATAAAGAGAATGAAAAAGGAGGTGTAGGAAAATGCTATGTGGACATCCCTGGGAAGAAGAATGTTCCAAGCAGAGAGAGAACCTGTGCAAATATGCTGAGGTAGGAGCATGCCTAGATTACTAGAGGAGGCCCATGTGCCTGGAACACAGTAAAAAAGGAGAAGAGTGGAAAATTATGAGAACACTGCTGATGCCAGCATGATTATTTACCACCTTATACACTTTTATTTCTCTGGGTGAACTAGGAAGCCATAGATAGCTTTGAGCAAAGATGTGACTTACGTTGAAGTAGGATCTTCAACGTCTGACTTACGTTGAAGTAGGATCATACAGGCTTCTGTATTCAGAATAGACTGAAAGGGATCAAGCTAGGAGACTATTGCAGTTATCCAGGAGAATGATAATGGTAGCTTGGACCAGAGTGGTTAATGGTGTAGGTGGGAAGCAGGGTTAGACTCTTAGGCCAACAGAATTTTTTGATGACTTAGATGTGGTTTGTAAGAGAAAGAGAAGAAATATGGCTTAAAGAACTGGAAGGAACTAAGATGAGGAACACTTTTAGAGCCAGACTGGGGGGATGGGAAATCATATCAATTCTGAACATATTAATTTGGGGTACTGCTAAGTCAGTTGTATATATGATATAGGTATACATAGGATAGAAACTGGGAATTAACAGCCTGGAGATGTTTAAAACTATGAGACTGTGTGAGATCATCTAGTGAGCAATCCAGGGAGGAAAAAGGTCTGCAGACTGAGCCCTGGGTGTTCCACTGTTGAGGTCAGAGACATGAGCAGGAACCAGTGTAAGTCACTGAGATGCAGTAGCCAGTGAAAAAGCCAGAAATCCAGGAGTGTGTACGTCTCACAAGAGTGTCAGGGAAGACTGAGTAGAGTCACATGTTAGATTTTTAAATTTCATTCTCCACATCTCCTAATCCCTTTCATATTAACCATCTAGTTATGACTCTATGCTGAATTCTAGATAATTTCCTCAGGGTCAGTACAGCAGAGTGGTTGATAGCACAGGTCACAGAGCCAGTTTGCTTGTCACTAACAAATTCCACCCAGCAGGACTATACTAATGAACATACTTATAATAATAAAATTAGTAACAGGGCTTCCCTGGTGGCACAGTGGTTGAGAGTCCGCCTGCCGATGCAGGGGACACGTGTTTGTGCCCCGGTCCGGGAGGATCCCGCATGCCGCGGAGCCGCTGGGCCCGTGAGCCATGGCCGCTGGGCCTGCACGTCCGGAGCCTGTGCTCCGCAACGGGAGAGGCCACAACAGTGAGAGGCCCGCGTACCGCAAAAAAACCAAAAAAAAACTGAAAGAAAATTAGTAACAAACGACAATAAAAAATCATAGTATAGCAATGACCTTTTTAGCATTTGTAGGCTTGGTAAGCACTCTATAGGCATTAGTTATTATGTAGCTTCCAGGTCACTAATTTCCTATTCACCTGTTTCTAATCAATTGTTTAACTTCATAAATGTTTAAATGACAATTTTTAATTTTTGAAACTTATATTTAGTTCTTTTCAAATACTCCTATTATTTAAATTTGCTTTTTAGTTTTATAACTTCATTTTTATATATTTTTAAATCATTTTAAACATACATTTTCATAATGTCTACCAGTTTGCTTTATCACCTAAATTTCGGAGGTGCTATTCAACTGGCTCGTCACGGCCATGACTCTCTTACATGGGATAGTCTTTTTTGAGTGCGTTATAACTTTGGACTGTGAGCTTGCCTTCTGGGCTTTATTTATAGGCATTCTGTAGGGTCAAAGAGATTTTGCACTTGCTTTTCCCTAGTACCCCAAGCCTACCACTGTCTTCTGGGCCAACACTTATGTCATAGTGTAGGTTTCTTACCGTAGGGTTTCCAGAACCATTTAGTTAGTATATACCAGGGGTCCCCAACCCCCGGGCCATGCACCGGTACCAGTCTGTGGCCTGTTAGGAACTGGGTTGCACAGCAGGAAGTGAGCGGCGGACAAGCGCGCAAAGCTTCATCTGCCGCTCCCCATTACTCGCATTACCACCTGACCCCCCACCCCCGCTCCCCCCCACCCACCGTCTTTGGAAAAATCATCTTCCAGGAAACCAGTCCCCGGTGCTAAAAAGGTTGGGGACCACTGCTATACACTGAACCAAAAGCCCAGTAGATAAAGATCCATCGTTTTGCATCGTTATTCAGGTATCTGCCGCATCATCTGCGTGTGCAATTAGGCAAACTTTCTCTGTGCACCCTCTTCACATGAGTGGAGGCTCTGGGGGTCTCAGCTTTACATGGGAGTCTAAGTACTAAATCCCTGCTCAGGTTACAAAGAGCAATAACTAAGATCTCCCTGCAGCCCGCTGCCAGCTCATTTTCTTATAATCCACGTTGAAGTTCTATTTTGTTTCATTTGCTTGGGGACTTCCCTTTCTTCCCTGTGAGAATGCCTCTTAAATTTTATCCCACATTTGCAGCAGGGTTAGTTTTTGTCGGTCGGGGTCAGAGATTGAAGCCACGTTATCTATTTCACCATATTACCAAAGCCAGAATTCCTCTACCTAGGTTGTCGAGCCTGGGATTTTATGTTCGGATTATGTATGAAGATTGGTCAGAGCTATACTGAAGGCATACACAAAAACATGTTACTCAAATCTACATAGTTGGAAAGCAACTTGTAGTTTGTATATACTTTCAGGTCAAGGTGAAAATCTCCACAAATGCCAAAGACACGAAGACATGATGGTATTATTATTTGACTATTGAATCCTTATTTTTCTACCCTCGTAAGCAGGCATTTCTTTACCCTTGCACGTGGCTTTCCATTATGCCTATAGGACATAAGCTAGATGAAACAAAAATGAGTATATTCTCAGTAAAATAGCTAAATTAGTCCTGCTATTTTGTAAAGTGAAACTACCAGAAGCAGTTTTAGTTTCTATATCATAATCCTGATTCTGTCCTGGTATTCTTATTTTAAAGTAGTCTGTGACGTTATGACTCTGCAAAAGTTACAGGTTTCACATGTTATCCAGTTATAAAGATTAAGCTTCAAGGAAGAAGAGCTGAGATGAATCTAATTGAATTTTGCTTTATCAGTCATCTTTAGAATGCTACGCTTGCTTATACTGAGTTTTCAATTCAAATATCAACGATAATTTGGTACTGAAAAGCAGTCGTCTTTGACTTGGCATTAAGAAGATCCATGTAATTCACTATGCTATTTGCCTGTTTAGGGAAGCAAAAATGTGCTAGCAGAACAACAACGAAAACTGTTACAGCCCTGTCGGTTTCGTTTAAACATGGTTAATGTTTAAGTGCAACAGAAAACAGGAATCAGGACAAGAATATGATTTTGTTTGCTATAAATGGAGTCTTTGTTTTTGAGCATCCATATTGCATTTGATAAGACAATATGTATTTAGTTCTACTGAGTAACTACAATTTCCAATTTTATAAATGTGTTCATTGTAATTCAGATTATCAGGTAGGCAAATATATTTGAAAGACTAACATTGTGAAATATTGACATTTATTGATCATATAACCATAAGTTACAAAATTATTCCATAAATAAAGTGTGAAGGAACTTATTTAAAGATATGAATGTTGAAAATTTTACACAGCACCACCACATTACTTTGAGAAGGGAAATATAAAGAAATATAACCTGTGACAATCCAAGGATACTTGAATCCTGTTTATATTTATACGTACTAAATTTGATTTTTCAGCTGTAATTAGGAAAAATATTGTTTTCATGACTCACTTTTCTGCCAAATGTGTTATTACTTTAAGATTAGTCTAAACAGTCCTACATAATTCCCAAGTCATTTATACTTATTATTCTTGTGCTACTTACGATAGACCTATAGTTCAGTGAATTTAACTGTCAGGATTGTTATTAGTCAATGCCTTACGTCAAGTGACTAGCCAAGTGGCAAACCAGGGATAGCTGGGAATTAGACGAACCTAGCTTCTAGGCTTCAGATCATCACCCCATGTCATATGGTTTTATAAAGGGAACTATAAAATAGTGTATATAACATCCTTTCATGTCATATGTTTTGCATGTATGTATTTTTGTAGTACTTACTTTCAGTGTTTTGCCCAGTACTTTTATGTGCATATTCATATTGTTCGATAAATCAGAGGAAACTCTGACTTAAAACGAATTTAAAAAATTAAAGCAAAATTAATGCTCAAAAATTGTTAAATAATACATTTTCAAGGATCAGGGCTTATGTGTATGTATGGGGTATCTATTTATAATACATACAGATATAAACTATGTTCATTTTCCTGCTTAGTTTTTGTCCTCACTATTCTATATAACATACGTTTCTTTTTGCTTAAAAAAACAAATTTAAAAATGAGATGGGAACTGTATTTTATTAAATGCTGGGATTTCTTGGTAAGGAAATAATTGTTTGGATTTGCAGCTCAGTAGAACTTCTCTATTTATCCATTACTTTTTCAAACAGTTCTTTAAAGCTAAACAGGATTGTTTTTTTCCTTTGCATTGCTTTTCAATATTGCCAGAAATGTTTCCATAATGAAGAGAAAATTACTTCAGTGAAATTTTCATCTTTATTACATCTCATGTACCGTTCAAGTTAATGAAAAACTATTTAACTATTACTTCAACTCAACAGTAATTCCGCTTTCCTCATTATTGCTGGTATATAACTGCATCATTGTAGCCAATATTTTTTGCTTCACAATGATGCATCTTGAAAAAACTACAGTTTTCCTTTCAGAGAAGCTGTACCATTGCTGCAATAAATTCCAACCCAAGAAAGCAGTCATTCACAGGCTTAGTATTTCATCCACGTTGTAAATGTCACATGCCATAGCATCTGAGGTCAGGCATTCTGTGAACACTGAAATTATAGTTATATAACACTTCAACATACCAAACTCAACAAAATAAAGTAAGCCAGTCTTTTCTTATACAATAGAAAATTTGAATGAAGAATTGAACTTTAATTTTAATGACGAAAAATAGCAAAAACGGTTTCCGCCGTGCTATTTGTGAAGGCGACAGGTCTTCAGAAGTATGGGGTGTATTTGTTGAATCTGACAGCGTTGGTTTGAGGCGTCTGGTTCCAGGCCAGAGATCCCTGTGTGACCTTTCAGGCCCGACTATAGGCAATTACACCGGCTCTGCCTTACAGGTCTCATGGGGAAAGCTGTTCCCTCCTCACCAGACTTGGTCTGCAGGCCACATGTTAGAGTTGTCTGGAGAGAGTCAAGTTCAGGACTCGAGGTCCCACAGGCCAGCCATGTTCAGACACATACCTGCTTCCTAGCCTCGGTGCCTCCATTCAGAAGCCTCTTTACTGGGGCAACTGGCCGAGGCACTTTTCGGGTGTCTCTGCCAGGACCTCCTTAGTGGGGAACCTTCACTAAGACACTTTTCTCCAGTGGCTCAGTACTTCTCCACTCCTAGCCTTTCCCTTCTCCCAAGCCCCTCAGTTCCATAAAGAGATAGGGGCTGTCTGTTTGGGGCTCCTTGGCAGTTAGACAAAGGCTCCTGTCTGCACTGTGCGTCACTGAACCCTTGCCTTGCTGTTCTATGTGAGACATGGAACACTGGGGAACTGGCATCTACTTTTGTCTCTTGTTATGCTGTTACAGTGAGTCAATAGGCGTGCTTGTTACCTCCGGTTTGACTCGGTATCCTAATTGACCACTTTGACATCTGAGAGCTCTACATGGCTGATAACTCTTCTCTGTTCATTGGGTGGTTTTCCTTAAACAACTTTCTTTTTATGAAACTAATGACCAAGTAACACAGACATTTTTATACACTGAATTTTCTAATGGAGAAAATGTCCTCTCCTAAGAATACAGATAAAACTACTGGCTATCTAGACTCATATTTATAGACAAAGCAAAGAAGAATGATATGTCAGTTAGTCTATTTGAATATAATAGCCTACAAAATAAAGTCATGGAAACCATACTCATTGATATCTCATTGATGTGGCAGTATTTCCTGTGTTCAAAATTGTTGGGTTTTGGTTTCCATGACTGAATTTTAAAATATGTGGCTTTCTGTAATAACAATGTCATATTCACACCCTAACAATTAATAGAAAGTAAGTGTTGAATCTTTCCTCCTGACACTTTAGGCATCAAATCGATCTCTTGAGAAAGAAGTTGTTATTCAAGTTACACTAGTAAAGAGACCAATATTATGTGCGGGAAAACAAAGTTTCATTGTCTAACATATGTCTAATTAGGGAGTTGAGCACGTGAATCAAGTGAGGCATGGAAATGGATTATACAGCATTTACACGTGGAGCACATGATTTATCAGTCAGAGTAATAAATGCTGCTTTAAAGGCAAACTCACCGAAGCTTAGTTGAACTTTGAGCTGTTAATTTTTCTTCTTTTTTCATAATTCACATGACAGAACATAACTTTACCATTCTAGCTTGTGTTAAGTTAAACAGTTTAGTTATCCCAGTGAAAAAACACATTGACCATAAAACTTGACTCTTATAAGCTTTATTTTCAGAAACACACCATAGATAAACTTAACAAAGAATCTGTGAAATACTGACGAAATAAAGCACGTACTCAGACACTGCTAAATTCCACAGATGAGCTGAATTAGGAAGATAGCTTTGGTAGAAATGAAATGTTCTGTAAAACTAAAACACCTGCTTTGCATACTGCACATGTCTAACGAATAATGGATTGCTGTATTCTTCTTCAAATAATTTTTTCAAAAAAGGAAAAGTTTTAGCTTCTTTAGACTTTTACCATGTGCATAGCTGGGCTGAATATTTTAACACTACTTCTGACTTTTGAACAGATAGAATCTTACGCTACAATTACTTGATCGTAAGTATTATATATAAAATGTGCCTCTGTGACCTAGCACAAGATGCTCTGGGAGCAGAAACAAATGCTCTGCCATTTAGGAGATGTAAGTGGAATTTAATCTGACTTTAGCAGGAGGTTAAGGACTCCTCATACTTACAACAGAAGTAGAGGCATAAAGAAACTTTCGTAGTTTTAGACACAGCCACTACTATATATTATCAAACCTGTCCATTTTCTTAATCAGAATTTTACCCCAACAAAGTAAAATAAATAGATAAATACAGACATTTGGAAAACTCAGATTCCTTCACTTACAATCTACATATCCATCAACTTAAGCTCTAGTTATCTTTTCATTTTCCCCTTTCCTTCTTTGCACATTTGTCTTTCCCTCAATTTCTTTCTTTCTAACTCAGACTACTAACCTATTGTTGGGTTGTGTTTATATGTGACTTCACAAAAATAATCCTTCTGTAAATGCCTGTAGGGCTAGTTAAGGAGAAGTGTATTGCCTATAACTGTATAACTATATTCTAGGAATATGTTTAAGTCTTGATAAGGTAGTTCAAAGTACAGTGTTTGTTTTGACGTCTCAATTCCAGGAAACCATGTGAACCATTGAGCTTATCTGTATCAAGGAATGCTAAATAGTACATAATTAAATGCTAATGCTCTGTATTTTGAACAGAGTCCATTGTTTATGAAGTGCTTTATAATATTGTGGTTCTTAAAGAGTCTGATCAGTTTAAAATGATGTCCATCATCCCCATCCCTACCCTGCTACCTCTGGCAAGTGCCATGCAGGCTGGTGAAAGTCAACCCGCTCTGCTCTTTACTCTTTTTCCCACTCTACCTCCTTAAAGCAGAAGAGTCTGATGCCTGGACTGGCCCTACAATCTCTCTTCTCCTGCTACATTGGTAAAGTGAAATAGGAGGGACATGGGGCAGAAGTGGCAACTATCTCAATTCAACTGCCCATTGAAGGCCGCTCCTATTCATTGTCACTGTCTTTAGCTACTGTCTGGGCATCGATGACCTCCATGTGGCAAGTATAAAATGCTGGCTCCATCTTGGAGAGTTCCTGTTACTCCTTTGAAAGATCCTAAGGTAGTTCCTAGACATAGGAGTGCCACTCTTAAGGCAGTCATGGTAGTGCTTGACTGTGGTTGGACTAGTTCAGCTTCTTTGTAAAGATTTGTCTGGTCCCAAATTTTAAGGCTCATTTTAGAACTGAGGCACATAAGTTCTCTTTGTCCTCAGGAGTCAGTGCCAATTGAGGAAACCCTGAAAATCCTACTAAATATCTCATTTGACAACTATAGTTCTTTAAAAGCACTCTGACATGATGAAACCCACGGACTGCTGTGATTTTGTTGAGGATGTTACAAGATGTCTGTGTGGTGGTCAATACAGGGGCACAAGCACCACTGGGGAGCTTCAATGACCCAGTTAATTTTCAAGGAATGCTTTAAAGGAACTATAGAGGATTGAAAGGATTAATGAGTTAAAGAATTATATCACTTAACAAGTGTGTGTGGAGAGAAACCTAGAGTTAGGAAGCTAAAAAAATGACAAAGAGAGAACAATTAAAGTAACAGTGTTTCACTATAGACTTGCCACTTAGCTTCAGAACTGGTGTTTGGGGAACATAACAGTCTAGTTCAAAGTCAAGTGGTATGGAGTTCTCACTGAATTATAGTATAATTGAAGATGTGGCAATTTCTGAGATACTACTAAATGCTTCAAAGAGACTAAAATAGGCAGGAATTGATTTTGAGATAGATTTTTTAATATACCTAGGATAGGAAATAGAAGATTAACTGTCATCATAATAGATCTTTTATCTTAGTGGAAGACCTTGTGGAGAAATAAATGAAATGTTTTAAGTTTTGATCAAATAAAGTATGCACATGATTTTTAAAAAATGGAACATACTTACTTGACATAAAAGCAACTGTCCCTTCTTTATTTTTTTCATATTCTGTCCTGTTCCTTGCAGGAAAAAAATACTTTGTATTCTCTTGGATCTTTCTTCTGAAACCTAATTTTATCTAAAGTGTATTCTCATATAGATATTTTAAAATCAATTTTGACCATTATCTATAGACTTTTTACTCTAAAAAAAAAGAATATAGCTCAACTACAAATTTCCTTATCCTCCCTTCCCTTCTCCATTCTTCCTTTTTTTTATTTGTTTATCTATGATGAATTTTTCCGCTGCAGTTACCATGAGGTTCTGATATAGCAGTCTATATGTATACGTGATTGTTTTAAGTTGCTGATCTCTTAATTTCAAATGCATTTCAAATATCCTGCATTTGTACTCTCCTCCAACCTTGATTACTGGTTTTGATATCACATTTGTGTGTGGATGATTTCCTACCTTTATTGTATGCTTGCCTTTACCAGTGAGTTTTCCCACTTTGTAATTTTCTTGTTTCTAGTTGTGGCCTTTTCTTTTCTGCCTAAAGAAGTTCCTTTAGCATTTTTTGGAATGCTGGTTTGGTGGCGCTGAATTCTTTTAGCTTTTGTCTGTCTGTAAACTTATGATTTTTCCGTCAGATCTGAACGAGAGCCTTGCTGGGCAGAGTATTCTTCGTTGTAGGTTTTTCCCTTTTATCACTTTAAATATATAATGTGACTCCCTTCTGGCCTGTAGAGTTTCTGCTGAAAAATCAGTTGATAAATTCATGGGGATTCCCTTGTATGTTATTTGTTGCTTTTCCCTTGTTGCTTTTAATATTTTTTCTTTATCTTTAATTTTTGTCAATTTGATTACTATGTCTCAGCATCTTCCTCCTTTGGTTAATTCTGTTTGGGACTCTGCACTTCCTAGACTTGGGTGACTGTTTCCTTTCCCATTATAGGGAAGTTTTCAGCCATTATCGCTTCAAGTATTTTTTCACACCCTTTCTCTCCCTCTTCTCTTCTGGAACCCCTACAATGCAAAGGCTGGTGCATTTGACGTTGTCCCAGAGGTCTCTTAAACTGTCCTCATTTCTTTTCATTCCTTTTTCTTTATTCTGTTCTGTGACAGTGATTTCCAACACTCTGTCTTCCAGCTCCCTGATTCGTTCTCCTGCCTCATTTATTCTCCTGTTAGATTCCTTCTAGTGTGTTTTTCTCTTCAGTTATTGTATTCTTCAACTCTCTTGGGTTGTTCTCTATATTTTCTACCTCTTTGCCAAGAACTTCTTGTAACTTCTCGATTTGTGCATCCATTCCTTTTCTTTTAAAAAAAATCTTTATTGAAGTATAATTGCTTTACAATGGTGTGTTAGTTTCTGCTTTATAACAAAGTGAATCAGTTATAAATATACATATGTTCCCATATCTCTTCCCTCTTGTGTCTCCCTCCCTCCCACCCTCCCTATCCCACCCCTCTAGGTGGTCACAAAGCACCGAGCTGATCTCCCTGGGCTATGCGGCTGCTTCCCACTAGCTATCTATTTTACATTTGGTAGTGTATATATGTCCATGCCACTCTCTCACTTTGTCACAACTTACCCTTCCCCCTCCCCATATCCTCAAGTCCATTCTCTAGTAGGTCTGTGTCTTTATTCCCGTCTTGCCCCTAGGTTCTTCATGACTTTTCTTTTTCTTTTCTTAGATTCCATATATATGTGTTAGCATACAGTATTTATTTTTCTCTTTCTGACTTACTTCACTCTGTATGACAGACTCTAGGTCCATCCACCTCACTACAAATAACTCAATTTCGTTTCTTTTTATGACTGAGTAATATTCCATTGTATATATGGGCCACATCTTCTTTATCCATTCATCTGTTGATGGACACTTAGGTTGCTTCCATGTCCTGGCTATTGTAAATAGAGCTGCAGTGAACATTTTGGTATATGGCTCTTTGAATTATGGTGTTCTCAGGGTATACGCCCAGTAATGGGATTACTGGGTCGTGTGGTAGTTCTATTTTTAGTTCTTTAAGGAACCTCCATACTGTTCTCCATAGTGGCTGTATCAATTTACATTCCCACCAACAGTGCAAGAGGGTTCCCTTTTCTCCACACCCTCTCCAGCATTTATTGTTTGTAGATTTTTTGATGATGGCCATTCTGACTGGTGTGAGGTGATATCTCATTGTAGTTTTGATTTGCATTTCTCTAATGATTAATGATGTTGAGCATTCGTTCGTGTGTCTGTTGGCAATCTGTATATCTTCTTTAGAGAAATGTCTGTTTAGGTCTTCTGCCCATTTTTAGATTGGGTTGTTTATTTTTTTTATATTGAGCGGCATGAGCTGCTTGTAAATTTTGGAGATTTATCCTTTGTCAGTTGCTTCATTTGCAAATATTTTCTCCCAGTCTGAGGATTGTCTTTTGGACTTGTTTATGGTTTCCTTTGCTGTGCAAAAGCTTTTAAGTTTCATTAGATCCCATTTGTATATTTTTATTTCCATTTCTCTAGGAGGTGGGTCAAAAAGGATCTTGCTGTGATTTATGTCATAGAATGTTCTGCCTATGTTTTCCTCTAAGAGTTTTACAGTGTCTGGCCTTATATTTAGGTCTTTAATCCATTTTGAGTTTATTTTTGTGTATGGTGTTAGGGCGTGTTGTAATTTCATTCTGCTACATGTAGCTGTCCAGTTTTCCCAGCACCACTTATTGAAGAGGCTGTTTTTCTCCATTGTATATGTTTGCCTCCTTTATCAAAGATAATGTGGCCATATGTGTATGGGTTTATCACTGGGCTTTCTCTCCTGTACCATTGATCTATATTTCTGTTTTTCTGCCAGTACCATACTGTCTTAATTACTGTAGTTTTGTAGTGTAGTCTGCAGTCAGGGAGCTTGATTCTTCGAGCTCCATTTTTCTTTCTCAAGATTGCTTTGGCTATTTGAGGTCTTTTGTGTTTCCATACAAACTGTGAAATTTTTTGTTCTGTGAAAAATGCCATTGGTAGTTTGATAGGGATTGCATTGAATCTGTAGATTGCTTTGGGTAATATAGTCATTTTCACAATGTTGATTCTTCCAATCCAAGAACATCGTATATCTGTTTGTATCATCTTTAATTTCTTTCATCAGTGTCTTATAGTTTTCTGCATACAGGTCTTCTGTCTCCTAGGTAGGTTTATTCTAGGTATTTTATTCTTTATGTTGTGGTGGTAAATGGGAGTGTTTCCGTAATTTCTCTTTAAATTTTTCATCATTAGTATATAGGAATGCAAGATATTTCTGTGCATTAATTTTGTATCCTGCTACTTTACGAAATTCATTGATTAGCTTGAGTACTTTTCTGGTAGCATCTTTAGGATTCTCTATGTATAGTATTATGTTATATGCAAACAGTGACATTTTTACTTCTTCTTTTCCAATTCGGATTCCTTTTATTTCTTCTTCTCTTGATTGCTGTGGCTGAAACTTCCAAAACTATGTTGAATAACAGTGGTGAGAGTGGGCAACCCTGTCTTGTTCCTTATCTTAGTGGAGATGGTTTCAGTTTTTCACCATTGAGAACGATGTTGGCTGTGGGTTTGTCATATATGGCTTTTATTATGGTGAGGAAAGTTCCCTTTGTGCCTACTTTCTGGAGGGTTTTTATCATAAATGGTGTTGAATTTTGTCAAAAGCTTTTTCTGCATCTATTGAGATGATCATACGGTTTTTCTCCTTCAGTTTGTTAATATGGCTTATCACAATGATTGATTTGCATATATTGAAGAATCCTTGCATTCCTGGAATAAACCCCACTTGATCATGGTGTATGATCCTATTAATGTGCTGTTGGATTCTGTTTGCTAGTATTTTGCTGAGTATATTTGCATCTATGTTCATCAGTGATATTGGCCTGTAGTTTTCTTTCTTTGTGACATCTTTGTCTGATTTTGGTATCAGGGTGATGGTGACCTCATAGAATGAGTTTTGGAGTGCCCCGCCCCCCGTTATATTTTGGAAGAGTTTGAGAAGGATAGATGTTAGCTCTTCTCTGAATGTTTGATAGAATTTGCCTGTGAAGCCATCTGGTCCTGGGCTTTTGTTTCTTGGAAGATTTTAAATCACAGTTTCAATTTCAGTGCTTGAGATTGATCTGTTCATATTTTCTATTTCTTCCTAGTTCAGTCTTGGAAGGTTATGCTTTTATAAGAATTTGTCCATTTCTTCCAGGCTGTCCATTTTATTGGTATATAGTTGCTTGTAGTAATCTCCCATGATCCTTTGTATTTCTGTAGTGTCAGTTGGTACTTCTACTTTTTCATTTCTAATTCTATTGATTTGAGTCTTCTCCCTTTTTTTCTTGATGAGTCTGGCTAATGGGTAATCAATTTTGTTTATCTTCATAAAGAACCAGCTTTTATTTTATTGATCTTTGCTATCATTTCCTTCATTTCTTTTACATTTATTTCTGATCTGATCTTTATGATTTCTTTCCTTCTGCTAACTTTGGGGGTTTTTTGTTCTTCTCTAATTTTTTTAGGTGCAAGGTTAGATTGTTTATTTGAGATGTTTCCTGTTTCTTATGGTAGGATTGTATTGCTATAAACTTCCCTCTTAGAACTGCTTTTGCTGCATCCCATAGGTTTTGGGTCATCGTGTCTCCATTGTCATTTGTTTCTAGGTATTTTTTGATTTCTTCAGTAATCACTTGGTTATTACATAGTGTATTGTTTAGCCTCCATGTGTTTGTTTTTTTTACAGATCTTTTCCTGTAATTGATATATAGTCTCATAGTGTTGTGGTCGGAAAAGATACTTGACATGATTTCAATTTTCTTAAATTTACCAAGGCTTGATTTGTGACCCAAGATATGATCTATCCTGGAGAATGTTCCATGAGCACTTGAGGAGAACGTGTATTCTGTTGTTTTTGGACGGAATGTCCTATAAATATCAATTAAGTCCATCTTGTTTAATGTATCATTTAAAGCTTGTGTTTCCTTATTTATTTTCATTTTGGATGATCTGTCCATTGGTGAAAGTGGGGTGTTAAAGTCCCCTAGTATGATTGTGTTACTGTCAGTTTCCCCTTTTATGGCTGTTAGTATTTTCCTTATGTATTGAGGTGCTCCTATCTTGGGTGCATAAATATTTACAATTGTTATATCTTCTTCTTCGATTGATCCCTTGATCATTATGTAGTGGCCTTTGTCTCTTGTAATAGTCTTTATTTTAAAGTCTATTTTGTCTCATATGAGAATTGCTACTCCACCTTTCTTTTGATTTCCATTTGCATGGAATATCTTTCTCCATCCCCTCCATTTCAGTCTGTATGTGTCCCTAGGTCAGAAGTGGGTCTCTTGTAGACAGCATATATATGGGACTTGTTTTTGTATCCATCCAGAGAGTCTGTGTCTTTTGGTGGGAGCATTTAATCCACATATATTTAAGGTAATTATTGATATGTATGTTCTTATGACCATTTTCTTAATTGTTTTGGGTTTGTTTTTGTAGGCCTTTTCCTTCTCCTGTGTTTCCTGCCTAGAGAAGTTCCTTTAGCATTTGTTGTAAAGCTGGTTTGGTGGTGCTGAATTCTCTTAGCTTTTGCTTGTCTGTAAAAGTTTTAATTTCTCCATCAAATCTGAATGAGATCCTGCTGGGTAAAGGAATCTTGGTTGTAGGTTTTTCTCTTTCATCACTTTAAATATGTCCTGCCACTCCCTTCTGGCTTGCAGTTTCTGCTGAAAGATCAGCTGTTAACCTTATGGGGATTCCCTTGTGTGTTATTTGTTGTTTGTCCCTTGCTGCTTTTAATATGTTTTCTATTTAATTTTTGATAGTTTGATTAATATGTGTCTTGGTGTGTTTCTCCTTGGAATTATCCTGTATTGGACTCTCTGCTTCCTGGGCTTGATTAACTATTTCCTTTCCCATATTAGGGAAGTTTTCAATCATAATCTCTTCAAATATTTTCTCAGTCCCTTTCTTTTTCTCTTCTTCTTCTGGGACCCCTATAATTTGAATGTTGGTGTGTTTCATGTTGTCACAGAGGTCTCTGAAACTGTCCTCAGTTCTTTTCATTCTTTTTTTCTTTATTCTGCTCTGCAGTAGTTATTTCCACTATTTTATCTTCCAGGTCACTTACCTGTTCTTCTGCCTCAGTTATTCTTCTATTGACCCCTTCTAGAGAATTTTTAATTTCATTTATTGTGTTGTTCATCCTTGTTTGTTTGTTCTTTAATTCTTCTAGGTCCTTGTTAAATGTTGCTTGTATTTTGGATCATCTTTACTATTGTTATTCTGAAGTCTTTTTCAGGTAGACTATTTCCTCTTCATTTATTAGGTCTGGTTGGATTTTACCTTGCTACTTCATCTGCTGTGTGCTTTTCTGTCTTCTCATTTTGCTTAACTTACTGTGTTGGGGGTCTCCTTTTCGCAGGCTGCAGGTTTGTAGTTCCCACTGTTTTTGGTGTCTGTCCCTAGTGGCTAAGGTTGGTTCAGTGGGTTGTGTAGGCTTCCTGGTGGAGGGGACTGGTGCCTCTGTTCTGATGGATGAGGCTGGACCTTGTCTTTCTGGTTGGCAGGACCACATCTGGTGGTGTGTTTTGGGGTGTCTGTGGCCTTATTATGATTTTAAGCAGCCTCTCTGCTAATGGATGGGGCTGTGTTCCTGTCTTGCTAGTTATTTGGCATAAGGTGTCCAGCACTGTAGCTTGCTGGTTATTGAGTGAAGCTGGATCTTGGTGTTGAGATGGAGATCTCTGGGAGATTTTCGCCATTTGATATTACATGGAGCTGGGAGGTCTCTTGTGGACCAGTGTCCTGAAGTTGGCTCTGCCACCTCAGAGGCACAGCACTGACTCCTGGCTGTAGCACCCAGAGCCTTTCATCCACATGGCTCAGAATAAAAGGGAGAAAAAATCGAAAGAAAAAGAGAAAGAAAGAAAGAAAGAAAAAAAGAAAGGAAAGAAAGAGGATAAAATAAAATAAAGTTATTAAAATAAAAAATAATTAAGAAAAATTTTAAGCAGCAAAAAAAAAAAAAAAAAAAAAGACAGATAGAACCCTAGGAGAAATGGTAAAAGCAAAGCTATACAGATAAAATCACACACAGAAGCATAAACATACACACTCAGAAAAAGACAAAAAGGGGAGAAAATAATATATCTTTGTTCCCAAAGTCTACCTCCTCAATTTGGGATGATTCATTGTCTCTTCAGATATTACACAGATGCAGGGTACATCCAGTTGATTGTGGAGCTTTAATCCGCTGCTTCTGCGGCTTCTGGGAGAAATTTCCCTTGCTCTTCTTTGTTCGCACAGCTCCGGGTTTCAGCTTTGGATTTGGCCCCGCCTCTGCGTGTAGGTCACCGGAGGGCGTCTGGTCTTCACTCAGACATGACGGGGTTAAAGGAACAGCTGACTGGGGGATCTGGCTCACTCAGGCCAGGGGGAGGGAGGGGCATGGATTGCGGGGTGAGCCTGTGGCGGCAGAGGCCAGCGTGACGTTGCACCAGCCTGAGGCGCGCCGTGCGTTCTCCCGGGGAAGTTGTCCCTGGATCCCGGCACCCTGGCAGTGGCGGGCTGCAAAGGCTCCCCGGAAGGGGTGTGTGGATAGTGACCTGTGCTCGCACACAGGCTTCTTGGTGGCGGCGGCAGCAGCCTTAGCGTCTCATGCCTGTCTCTGGGGTCTGCACTGTTAGCCACGGCTCGCGCCCGTCTCTGGAGCTCCTTTAAGCAGCGCTCTTAATCCCCTCTCCTCGCGCGCCAGGAAACAAAGAAGGAAGAAAAAGTCTCTTGCCTCTTCGGCAGGTCCAGACTTTTCCCCAGACTCCCTCCCTGGCTAGCCGTGGTGCGCTAACCCCCTGCAGGCTACGTTCACGCCGCCAACCCCAGTCCTCTCCCTGCGCTCCGACCGAAGTCCGAGTCTCAACTCCCAGCCCCGCCCGCCCCGGCCAGTGAGCAGACAAGCCTCTTGGGCTGTTGAGTGCCAGTCGGCCCCGATCCTCTGTGCGGGAATCTCTCCGCTTTGCCCTCCGCAACCCTGTTGCTGTGCTCTCCTCCGTGGCTCCGAAGCACCCGCCCTCCGCTACCCGCAGTCGCTGCCCGCAAAGGGGCTTCTAGTGTGTGGAAACCTTTCCTCCTACACAGCTCCCTCCCACTGGTGCAGATACCGTCCCTATCCTTTTGTCTCTGTTTATTCTTTTTTCTTTTGCCCTACCCAGGTACGTGGGGGGTTTCTTGCCTTTTGGGAGGTCTGAGGTCTTCTGCCAGCGTTCAGTAGGTGTTCTGTAGGAGCTGTTCCACATGTAGATGTATCTCTGATGTATCTGTGGGGAGGAAGGTGATCTCTGCGTCTTCCTCTTCCACCATCTTGAAGCTCTCCTGTGCATCCATTCTTTTCTCGAGTTCTTGGATCGTCTTTACCATCATTACTTAGAACTCTTCCTTGGGTAGATTGCGTATCTCCACTTCACTTAGCTGTTGTTCTTCTGGGGTTTTATCTTGTTCCTTCGTCTGGAACATACATATTCTTTTGCCATCTCATTTTGTTTAAATTTCTATTTGTATTTTTATGTATGTAGTAGCTTAGCTACATTTCTTGACCTTGGAGAAGTGGCCTTCTGTAGGGGATGTCCTGTGTGTCCCAGCAGTGCACCCCCCTCTTGTCACCCAAGGGCCAGGGATCGGCTGGTCCCAGGGTAGGTTCTGACCTGTGTTTGTTGACTCAGTTCGGCAGGTTGCAGGATTATAGTTTCCTTCCTTCTGGTGTCTGGTTGGTGAGGCTGGTTTAGAGGCTTGTGCAGGCTTCCTGGTGGGAAGGACTGGTACCTGCTCACTGGTAGGTGGAGCTGGGTCTTGGCCTTCTGGTGGGCAGGGCCATGTCAAGGGTGTGTCTAGAGGAAGCTCTGGGCTCAGGACGTCTTTAGGTGGCCTGTTTGCTGATGGGTGGGGCTGTGTTCCCACCCTGTTGTTTGTTTGACCTGAGGTGTCCCAGCACTGGAACTTACAGGCTGTTGGGTGAGGCCAGGTCTCTGGGCCAAGGACCCAAGATATCTGCCTCCAGCCGGTGGTCATGTAGGTCCCTGCTATGTCTGCCACCAGTTTTTATGTCCCCAGAGGGAGCCACGGCCACCCCCAACCTCCCCAGGAGACCCTCCAAGACCAGCAGGTAGGTCTGGCCCAGGCTCCTATGGAGTCACTGCTTTTGCCCTGGGTCCCGGTGCACACAAGACCTTGTGTGCACCCTGCTGGAATGGAGTCTCTGTTTGCGCCAGTCCTGTGGAACTCCTGCAATCAAGCCCCACTGGCCTTCAAAGCCAGATGCTCTGGGGGCTCCTTCTCCCCATGCCAGACCCCTAGGCTGAAGGGCCCAGTGTGGGGTTCAGAGCTCTCACTCCCATGGGAGAAGTTCTGTGATATAATTATTTTCCAGGGTGGGGGTCACCCAGCCGGGTGGTATGGGATTTAATTATATCATGAGTGCGCCCCTCCTACCATCTCCTGGTTTCTTCTTTATGTCTTTGGATGTAGAATATCTTTTTTTGGTCGATTCCAGCCCTTTTTATCAATGGTTGCTCAGCAGTTAGTTGTGGTTTTGGTGTGCTCCTGAGAGGAGGTGAGCTCAGCGTCCTTTTACTCTGCCGTCTTGTCCTGAGTCCTCCATTCTTTCAATATAGTTATGTCAGTATTTGTAATTCCACTCTTTAAAACCTTCAAGTAAATTTACTTGGTACCTATATGTAATGTACTTGCAAATCTGTTTCTTATTCAATAAATTATGCAGAGTATCATGGAAGACACTGTTGGATGTCTAGATAGCAGCTATTTCCCCCTTTCTTGCTTGCTTTACAGGATAATATTTTCTACTGATCTCCCTTCTACCCTTGCATTCTGTTTAGGATTATCCCATGTAAGGATGCTGCTTAGAGCTATGGCTGACCTTGTGGGGTAAACCACTAATGCACTAAGAATGGCCAACAAGAAAGGTAGACCCTGGTCCTTGATAACTTGAATGAATCTCAAAAAAAAGCTCTGGGGATGCTTAATTCCAAACATTTTGTTAAAGAAAATAATAAATGACCGTATGGGTTATGTCAGGTTTATTTGACTAGTCTCTTACTTTCAGCTGAAAATACTACTAATGCATGATCACTTGATGCACTCATTCTCTTCTACCCTTCTGTCTTCCACTTTCCAATTTTATTTATCTGCTCTTTTATTTTACCCTCTCAGAGTGGAATAACAAAGATATAAATATGAGAAATATTTGATTGAGAGGTGATTTCCATAAAGGTCAGAGAATATCCAAAATTAGCCAGAGATTTAACACATGTAAATTAAGAAAGAGAAAACCAATAGGAAGTTAAGCCAGAGACGAGATTAGGAGATAGTATAAGAAAAGCTAAATAAATACAGTACCCCATTTGGGTCAACAGTAAAATAGCATTTATGTAGTCATTAAAAAAATAAGAATTCGTATGAATTCATTTAAAAATGTGAAAGGGAAGGGAAATAAGCATGAAAGCTAAGGAATTAGGACAATGCAGGAACAAAGAAACAATGGAAGAGATTAAGGAGTCAGAAATAGACCCAATAGTGAATGAGGTTTTAATGTGTGATAGAGATGATTTTCCAAATCTGTGGGGAAAAGTTAAATCATTTAGTAAAATTTCTGGGAAAATTGATTATTAATAGTTAAAAAAATCAAAGTGGATTATTCAGTACACACATGCATTTGTGTATACAAATAATCACAGTAAAATTCAACCTAAATATTTAGAGCAAAGTATGAAAATTG
Organism: Phocoena phocoena; assembly: GCF_963924675.1. Classification (NCBI taxonomy): domain Eukaryota; kingdom Metazoa; phylum Chordata; class Mammalia; order Artiodactyla; family Phocoenidae; genus Phocoena; species Phocoena phocoena. The sequence continues at coordinate 133,566,004 of NC_089223.1, forward strand.
TAGGAAATATAGGAGAAAATCTTTCTGAAGGTGGGGCAGAGAAGGACTCTATTGGCAAGAATCAAGATAGCATAAACCATTAAGGAAACATTTAATACATCTGACTACTTTATAATTAAAATCTTTGGACACTTGAATCAGCATAAACGTTAAAAGCAAATCCATCCACAGGGAAAAGATATTTGTTACACATATAAATAAGCATAGAAATACACAGAAAAGACTTGACAAATCAAATTAATTCCACTGCGCCACCAGGGAAGCCCTTCAGGAGGTTTTTTTTTTTTATGAGACACAAAACAGGGGAGATGTTCATAAAAGGCTCATTATCTTATTAAAGGGCAATTAAGCCATACCAAGCATTTATTAAATAAAATATCTAAGAGTTAATTATATATCTTGAAAAAAGTGAGTTTTTGAATGTTTTAAGTCACCTTCACATGGTTTACTTATTAGATTAAAATAGTCTATACATTTTTAAGGTTAAGTAAGAACAAAAACGCACACTGAATTTCATTTTGCATTCCTTGAGTGTGCTCTGTCGTGATGCCAGTGTGCTACAGTATTTAAAGTTGTGCTCAAAAGCCTATATAAATTATGTGCAAATTATAGACAACACTGTCTAGAACTTAGTATTGCCCAAGCTTGTTAAATCTTGTAGCTAAAGTTGACTGCTGAGTGGATTTTTTTAAGGCTTATGTCACATCTATTGGTCATTAATTTTTCCTATTTGAAAAGTGAGCCATTTAAGTGCAAGCTACAAAACACCTATATCTCTGCCAACATACAGCATGCTAATTCCATGAAAGCAAGTGATAGCTAACATCTGGGCTAAACTCAACCACACTGCTTAACCTTCAGAGTAAGTTGAAAGAAAGAGGCCAGTTCCATTCCTAAATAATAGGCTGTAAATGAATCACACATTTACAAATCAGGCCAGTTGTAAAATTTTAGAGAATTTTACAAATTCTCTAAAAGAATCAAACATTATATGCAATCTTTTCTGGCAAGTGTAAATGTATAGAGCATTTCTGCAATCCGCTGCATACTGCAGTGTTATACCTTTAAAGACTCTCTTTCACTGCACATTTTTGTCAAAGAAAGTTAGTTTCCATTCTCCCTCTTGGTTTTGTTAGCATGTTCCATATTTTTTTAGGTGTTTAAAAATTTGTTTAGAATATCCCAATCTTCTAATAAACTATTTCTTAAAACATGGGTTCTAACACCTGCGTCAACGAGAATCATCTTATAACTTAATAATTTCTATGTATCTTGAGTGATCATTAGGGGCACCTTAAAATCTGGCAGTGATTGATCCAACATTCATTATGAGTCAGCTGTCAACATACAGGTGTTGGTAAGGCTTAATTTGCTCAAGTTGTTTTTATATTTAAAGGGTCTTATTTTCCACTGCTCTGTAAATTCTCAATTATTCATGGGTACTTTTCACATTTGAAGTGCCATGCTTCCACATTACAGGGATAAAAGTCCAAGGGACATGAGCTTTTTTATACCCAATAAAATTTTTAACTTACTGAAAATCAGCCAGGCATAGAAAGCTCGTTAACAGATGAAGGAAGGTGAGCCGAAGAGATGACTTTCAGAGAGAGAGAGGAAAAAAAAAAAAGATAACTGCCACTATGCGTTTTCTAGAGATGATAGAAAATGGAGTTTAGACAGCTCTGATTTATTCTAAAGTTTGGGAATTCAGCACTTTCAATTTAGCTAGGATTCAAATCAACACACAATATTGACAGGGCTAATATACACAATGTGTCAGGCTGCAGATTTTAAAGACTACTTTAATTCACCCTGAAAAACTGTGGAAGGAGCTAAAAGCATTGCTGTCCCTACATGGGAACACACCCTTAGAGCACTGTAAATGTAATAGTAAGTTTCTAGTAATAAAAGCATGTAAAGGTACATAAAAGGCTGCTTCACAAATGATAGTAAACTCTTTTTTACCTGTATGTGTCTGGTATTGTGAAATAATCCCTGCACTAAAAATAACGACCATTATCTTCTGAAATTGTTCCATTCCAGTGCTAAAGCTTATGGAGTTTATGAAATGTTTTCCTTCCTAGTTTATTAGGTGAGATATATGCACCTGAAAATGTAAGATTGGTTACAAGAACAAAATTCATACACACAGGATTAACAAATCATACCTAAATTGACAGCACCCTCAAGTATTTTAAGAAATTTGCATGCTTGCATAAAGTCTGGTATTTGATTGAAGAAAGTCTAAACATAAGTAGAAGAATAGGCTATAAAAGAGGAATCTTCTAATTGGGACAACAAAAAGTATAAAACCAGGAAAATAATTCAGTGAGTGTGTAAGGTATGCATGCTGTGTGTCAGCCTTTGTATGCTATTGGTCTTTTAGTTTGTGTTAAGGAAAGTTTATGCTGTGTAATTTAAAGATTTATTGAAATCCAAGCCCATATATATTTAGTGGAATGGCTGCAGTACAATTTAAAGCACTTGAATCTCAGAATACTAGTGTAGCAATGCAGTGATCTAGTAAAGTAATATTCTAGCATTCCAAATGTCTAGTGGTACCTCTACGTGTATTTATATCTATTACTAATGATCTTGTGTGTGTATGTGTGATTTTTCTAGTACTCGAGAGCTGAGTTCTGTTGATGAAAAATATTAATCAGTCGATCTAAGAAAGAAATAGAAAACTGTATTTGAGCCAAGTTGAGGATTATAACCTGGGAAGAGCCTCTCAGAAAGCTCTGAGAACTGTCCTGCTCCTGGGAGGTCAAAGCACAGTTATACAGGTTTTGGAGACAAAGGGCCGTACATTAAATGATGTAGATAGTTTGCACGATCCAGGTCTGCAAGTACGAAACGAATAGTGGGTTATGGGTCACCGTGGCCCCTTACAAAATTAAGAAGGAAGGTTATCTCCTAAGGTGCTAGGTGTTGGTGGTAGGAGAATGTTGCTCTTTATAGTTGAGCAAGTATTTCTGCTGATGGGGAGGTCTGCTCGATACATAATACAGATACCTAATGCACAGTAGAGGGGAGAGAGGAGGCCAATGGGCAGAGAAAAATTTTTATGTTTTAATCTTCCTTGACTTGCCATAGAATACAAATTTTTATTATATCTGTTCAAAATATAGGTCTAATTTACTAACTATGTAACCTGGGTTAATTTCCTTATGCTTCCATTTCATCAGTAAAACAGATAATAATGGTACCACACTTCTATGACTGTTAGGCAAATAAATGAATACATGTAAAACCCTTTTGCTAGTTTTACTCTCTCAAGAAGTGTTGGTTGCTATTTTTATTACTTTGTTGAAGCTTTTTGCCTATAATATCCCCTGACCATCTATGCTGAGGAATCTGGTAGAGCAGTGTGGCCGGATGAAATGAGGAGTTGTGATACTGGATCTCTGTTCTCTTAGGGGATGTCAGAAAAAGTTACTAAGGATTATTTTATTAGCAGAAGGTTTTGAAGATAGGGAGCTATCTTTAGTTATCTTTATGTCCCTAATACTTAGTGTGCGTGGTACTCGATAATTAATTTTTGTTTCCGCAGTGTCTGATAAATGACAAGCTGTGAGCATTTATATAATGGACAAAATAGTCTGGGTAGTGTATCAGGGAAGACTCATGGTATTAATCTCAGAAGCTCTGTGTCCAAGTCCAAGACAGGGTAATCCAAGAAGACAGCCAGATCCCACAGAGAGAAAGTGAACAGCCAAGGTGACCACAGTAACAGGCTCCTTGCCACAGCAGGCAGTAAGGATCTCTCTCTCTTATAAACTGTCCTTCCAGTCCTGTGATGCCAAACAGGCAAGATGTTGTAGAACTGGCAGCGACAGCACCTGGAATCATGTCAATCTTGAAAGAGAATTGGCAGAAAACAGGATTTAGACAAGCAGGAAGACAGAGCAAAGGCCAAAATGTCACTCTGTGGAAGGGAGACCTATCCAAGCTACATTTCTCAGACCTGAAAAGAAAGAGGCGATACAGTTTTGTATTCCCCAAAGCGATTTCTGGCTAGAAGCGTCTTGTTTGGGGAGTGCTATTCTGTTGGGAGTGCTTGGCTTTACACCTTGTAGAGAGTAGGGCTGTTTTATGTGAATGCATTGGGTGGGCCGATTCTCTGGGAGAAGCAAACTGAATAATTACTGAGCATTTGATAAATCGCAGGCACTAACTTGAGAGATTTCTCATTGCATCATTTAATTCAATCATAATAATTCTGTGAGTTAATGTCCTTTAAAAAATTTTACTGATAGCATTATCACTACTTAATTTAACGTTTAACAAATAAAGAAGCACAGATACATAATTTGCCAGACATCAAATTGTCACCGATAATTAAGACTCTCCATAAATATTTTGGGATGAATGAGCTGTAAAACTGATATTTTCTTCTTTCTTGTGGTTTACCTACAGAAAAAGCCGTTTTGCGTTCGTTCGATGAAGATTTTTTTGGTCTGATATTAAACTGAATTTAGGTTAGCATCTGTTTCATGTGTATTTCATGAAATTTTAGAAACTTTGAAGAACTTATTGGTGACATGCAGGACGAGGAAATGATTCTTTGGAAAGAAATCTATGATACACAAAAAGGGTTAGGACGTAAGGATGTATAATTAATAAAGTAAGTTGAAAAAGACTGAATAGAGGCATTGCATGAAGAAAGGTAAGTACAAATCAGAGTCTGTAAATGTCCATTTCACAGGTACCATTACAAATGAGGAACAAAGAATGTAGTTAGAGATTTCTTATTCTTTCAGAGTTACAGAACTATTTGTTTAAACAGCCACTAAACATAGTAAAAGATATTACTGGCTCTTACATCTTCTTGCATCTTCTATAACTCATTGAATATTGAGAAGGAGAAGGGGGAAAGGATCCTTTGAGAGAGAAAGAGAGAGATTCTCCCAAGACATTGTCATCTCTGTATCAATAAGCTTTAAACCATTGTCATCTCTGTATCAATAAGCTTTAAACCATTGTCATCTCTGTATCAATAATCCCCAAACTTCTCCTAGATTCTCCTAGATTTATTTTTATATTTATTCTCTCTCTCTCTCTCTCTCTATATATATATATATATATATTTCTATATAAAGAAACAACACCTTTAAAATCGTGGTTGCATCATTCCTGATTTGTATATGCTAAATTTATCTCTTGGTTAAATATCTTTATCAAATAATTTTGATCAAGAAAGGTTTATACATGTCTATATTTGTTAAATGTATATACTTAGGAAATACTTTATGTTCATGTTTTTAAATTTTAATTATTTTTAATTGGGATATAATTGACATATAACAATATATTAGGTTCAGGTATACAACATAATGATTCAATATTTACATATACTGCAGAACGATCACCACAATAAGTCTAGTTAATATTCATCATGTTACAAAGTTTTTCTTGTGATGAAAACTTTTAAGATTGACTCTTAGCAACTTTCAAATCTACAATACAGTATAACCGTAGTCACCGTACTGTACATTACATCCCCATGGCTTATTTTATAACTGGAAGCTTTTGATCTTCTTCATCCATTTCACCCATCACACACCCCACATCTAGCAATCACCAATCTGTTATCTGTATCCATGAGCTTGGCTGGTCGTGTCTTTTGCGGGGTTTTCTTTAGATTCTGTATGTGAATGAGATCATGTGCTATTTGTCTTTCTCTGACTTATTTCACTTAGCATTAACGTCCTAGGATCCATCCAGGTTATTGCAAATGGCAATATTTTCTTCTTTTTTTCAAGGCTGAATAATGTTCCAGTGTGTGTGTGTTTATATCCCTATCTATCTATCTCTATATCTCTATATGCTTTCTTTATCCATTCATCCATCAATGGAAACTTGGGATGCTTCCCTATCTTGGCTATGGTAATTATACTTCAGTGAATTGGGAGTGCAGATATCTTTTTGATACTGTTTTGGTCTTCTTAGGACAAATACCCAGAAGTGAAATTGCTGAATTATATGGTAGTTCTATTTTTAATTTTTTGAGGAACCTCCATATTGTTTTCCATAGTGGCTGCACCAATTTACATTCCCGCCAACAGTGCACATTCCTTTTTCTCACATCCTTGCCAACGTTTGTTATGTCATATTTCATTTGTTATTTCATTTGTCTTTTCAATAATAGCCATCCTAACTGGTGTGAGGTGACATCTCACTGTGGTTTTGATTTTTATTTCCCTGATGACTAGTGATGTTGAGCATCTTTCCATGTACCTGTTGGCCATCTGTATGTCTTCTCTGGAAAAATGTCTGTTTAGGCCTATTTTTTAATGGATTGCCTGTTTCTTTGTTATTGAGTTATAGATGCAAAAAATACGTAAAGAATTCAGATACATCATTTGCAAATATTTTTTCTCATTCACTAGGCTGTTTTTTTCATAGTGTCAATGGTTTCCTTTTCTGTGCAGAAGCATTTTAATTTGATGTAGTCCCACTTATTTTTGCTTTTGTTGCTTTTGGTGTCAAATGCAAAAAAATACCAAGACCAATGTAAAAAGCTTAGTGCCTATGTTTTCCTTTAGGAGTTTATGGTTTCAGGTCTTATGTTCAAGTCTTTCATCCATTTTGAGTTAATTTTTGTTAATGGTATAAGATGGTGATCCAGTTTCATGCCTCTGCATGTGACTGTCCAGTTTTCCCACAGTATTTATTGAAGAGGCTACCCTGTTCCCGTTGTGTATTCTTGGCACCTCGCAAGCGTAAGTCTCACTGGCAGCCAGAGCTAAGTAATTTAGAGGTGTTTCCTGCGTGCAGCCACAGGAGTTGAGGTGTCAGAAGAGTGTACGAGCTCCTTTCTGTGAGATACTGGTGAGCCACAGTGATTCAGGGAAAGAGAGCAAAGACAGCGCCCACTAGCTTTCGTCCCTGGATAGGATAGCATCTCAGTAGGCACCTAATTGTGTGCCAGAGGAGATGCCTGCCCTTCAGGCTTCCAGGACAAGTCAATAATAGTCCTCTTTCACAGAAAGACTTTGGATGTGTTTCAGTCTGCCGTCTGTACTGTGCCATGGAGGTGGCAGCCAGCCAAGAACTGTCTTTCCATTGGTACAGTGCCATGGGACGCGGGAATTCAAGCCCCACTGGCCACCACAGCCAGACGATCACAGGGCATCCCCTGGGCAGCAGCTACAAAGCTGGGGCACCAGACACGTGTACAGGTTCCCTTCTGGGAGATGTTGGCACTCTGGGGCATGGCAGAGGGACAGCACAAAGATATCGCCCATCCTCTGAGGCCTCTGGAGACGATTAAAGTTGGCCCTTATATATGTGTTGAAGTACAACCCTGCCTCTCAGGCTGTACCTACAAATATTAGCTCCTAGGCGTCGTTCACAGAAAGACTGGGCATTTCTGTTTGCTGCCTCTTACTGTGCCCTGGAGTTGGTAACCAGTTAAGAATTCTTTCTCAGTTTCTTACAGGCCTGTGGGGTCTGAGAGCATAAGCCCCTCTGGCCAGCAGAGCCAGGTGACATAGGGGTGTCCTTTGGGCAGCAGCCACAAAAATCAGGGTACCAACAAGGGTACAAGATCTTTCTGGAAGATAGCGGTGAGCTGGAGTGAGGCACAGGGAGAGTGTAAGAATGGTGCCTGCGAGAATTTATCCCCGGAGAGTATTTCAGTTGGCTCCTAAATGTGTGTCAGTTAGATGCCTGCGCCTCACATCAACGCTAGAAGCAAATACCCTCTTTCACAGAAAGTCTGGGTGCTTTTCGGTTGGCTGCCTCGGTGCTGGGCTTTAGGGCAGGTGAGTCTGAGTGTGAGAGCCCTTTAGGAACCGTTTCTGCGTTCACTCTAGCCCTCTGGTTCTCATGGATGCAAGCCGTGTTAGCTTTCAAAACTAGATGCTTTGGTGTCTTGTCTCTCAGGTGGAAGTCTTCAAAGTTGGGGTGCTCAGTGTGTAGTTCACACCTTTTGCTTCTCAGGCAGAAGGTGGGGTTTGGAGTCCCCTCCTGACTGTGAGTCATCACTGTGGGGTGGTGGGGATTATGCTGACTTTGACTCAGCCTCTCCTACCCACTTTGATGAGTTTTCCTTCTCACTTACCTGCTACGCAGGAGCTGCTCAGCTAGGTTTTTTCTTCTTCCTCAGAGGATACTGCTCCATATGTAGCATAGATTCAGTGTGTCTGTGGACGGAGGTGAGTTCAGGGTCTTTATACATCGTCATCTTGAACCAGAACTCCCACTCATATTTTAAGTGAATAAAAATATGAGTGTTGCGAAATTTTTAGGAACACTCTCTCTATATATAGCTCAACTGTTGGCTTACATCAAATTTACTGAGGAGAATCCTGGAGCCAGTTATTTTATGCTTCATCTTTACAAGTAATTTAATTTTTCTGTCTGAATACCATAGGTTTCTTTCTTGATCCTTCAAGTTCAATAATGTTATCAACATATGTATCAGTGTTCGTCATTTTAAATCAACTTTTCCTGGAACAAATTTTGCATTTTTGGTCTAGAGAGTCAATTCTTCTATTATTTTGGGAAATATCTTATTCTTTTTGATTTTTAAAATATTCTCTTCTTTTAGAAATCCACCCATTTGTTTTCCTATGTTTTTCCATGTCTATCATCTCATTAAGCACAGTTATTAAAATGTTTTTAAGTAATTTGTTTTTCATAGTCACCTTGTGTTTGTCCTTATTCCTATCTCTCTTTTCAGTAGTATTTATTCTGTTTCTTTCTGGTTCAAATGTAGTTTTCATTTCTGTAGTGGTTTTATTTTATTTCTGTGTTTTGCTGATTCATATTTGATCTGCTAGTATGTCTCCTCTCTTTGTTAATCACTAGTGCAATCTCCCTTTTATATTAGAATTTTTCCTTTGGTTTATTTAAGGGTATGTAGATGTATTTGTGTGAAATGTTTTCTGTTACCTGGACAGAATTATTTTTTCTGAGGTGTGTTAAACCTAACAGTTCATCTGAATTTTCATTATCACTCCTCCCTTTTCTACTGTATCTATCTGTGCATGTGTTCTTCTTTGTCTCCACTTCATCTTTGAACGAGGTAATTCTCCCCTATGGTACAGCTGTTTGTTCAGCAGTGGTTAAGGCAAGTAAATGGATATTGATCTGTGATCACAACTTCAGGAAGAAAATGCTGACAATTCAGCTTTTGGCATTCCACCCTCAGGACAAGCAGTCACCCAGACAGAGGATGTTACTTCTCAGTGAAGCCTGTAGTGCTTGGGTATTTTGTATGATGGTTAGTGTTGATTTCTGTTTAGTCCATTCCACCCCCTGCTGTAAAACTGGATGCTGCTCATATTCTAGCCTCCATTACGATCCATCACCATGATGCTCTTCTTGGCTTAGAAATAGAGATGGTGCATCAACAATATCCTTCCTTCCTTTATCCATAATGTTTTACCGGGTTTCAGAAGAAATGTAGTATACACAGGCTACTGCTTTACCAACAGTTTTCTTTCTTCCTTTCTCATTTTGGCCACTGAATATATCTTTTCTGAATTTCACTTTATAAATTTAATCTAACTCACTTGGTTGTATACATAAATCACAGTTTACTATTTATTTCCATGAAGCCAGAAGTAAACTTCTTGCTCTGCATTGATTCTTTCACATAAAGCATCAATTATCTGACGACCATTGGGGAAAGGTCTGTGTCACTTTCACTGCAATGGATTGTTCATAGTAGGTTTAAGTGAAGTTGCAACTTACGTGCCGTGCTGCAAAATTATGAAAAGTGTTTGAAATAGAACTCCAAATTGTTTAATTATTTCTGGATATACTAATAGCAATATTCACACTCCTCTTTTACTGAGTTACTATACGATCAAATGAACTAGCAACTATCTGCTATCAATCACATTAGTCTTCCAAAAGAAAAGGAGAGCATGCTAAAATTAAAATATGCAACTTCTAAATATCATTTGCCCAATGTCAAATTTACTTTATTCCTTTCTCAAAGGTTTCCTTGTATCTTTTAAAGGCAAAAGGTACAAAAATGTTTCCTCAGTGTCTTATTTCCATGAGTCAATGCTTAATTTTTCAGCTTTGCTGAAGTAGTGTTTTGCTTCCTTGGCATATCAGACCATTTTCTTTGATTTTTGCATGAGCACATCTGCCTTTCAACTGTAAACCCTCAGTAATAGATCTTTAAAATCTGATTGTGCTCTCATTCAGTATATCATGATACTAATTTTTTTCTTCCTATCGAAAGAAATTTCTTACTGGCAATATAACTTTGAAATCATCCTTAATATAACAGCATCTTACATGTTTTCAGTTGTTTCCTATTTTCATTCAGATGTACGATTTAAACTTTTGGAAATACACAAATGCTCTGATAGAAAAAATGAGCATCTATTTCTATGTTAAGACTAACTGCTCTGTATCAAAAGTGGTTGGACAAAATAAGAATGTTGCTTTAACAAGTATAAGAAACTATACATATTAGAAACTGCTGAAGGTAAGGAGCAATGAGATAGAAATATTATTTGAAAATGATGCCTAAGCACTTAGAAAACACTCACTGTTTTCTGCGGTATAAACCTTGGTTCTCAGACCTACAAATAAAAAAAATTACATACAGCCATAGGTCACTGGTTATCTCTAGGAGGCTAAGTTATTTGTAATATGTTAACGCTGCTGTCTTCAGCTGCCCCCAATCAAATTAGTTTCACATGAGCTCTTCTAGTTTAATTCTTCTAACAAACAAACATTTCTCTGCTTCATGGAAAATAGATGACTTCTCTGACTTGCTCGTTTGGGCATGCTTGTGCCACTCTCTTTGAGCTGCCAGCATGTGTCCAATGCTATCTATCCTTCACTTCTTGTTGCCATAAACTATGCAGGGGACGCTCTATAGAGGATGGTCTGCATCCTGACACCATTGCCTTAATTGGAAGGGTAAACCTGTGTAATTTTTCAAAATACAGTAATCCACTTGACTGCAGATATATGCCCCATTTTCCAATACTAACTTTATTAATTTAAAAAAGTCATATTTGATCTCTCATCTGCCTCACTCTGTTGGTCTTATTTCCCAATTGATTGATTAGAAATTGGATGATGAAATTAGTGCTATAAAACTCTAAAACCTATATATTAACCAAAATGCTAATTGTCTTACAGAGAGAAATAAAACAGCCAGGCAAAAGAGAATACTTGTTAGCTGGTATCATCTTCTTTTCCTACAAGGAAAATGATGTGGGAGATCATTTGATTATTAGATGATTTTACGTTAAATAAATATACAATCAGGGTAAGGCTTACTGGGTAATCTGGATGGCTACCATCACCAACACACAAGTTTGATGCTTCTATTCTCTTACAAAGATATGCCTGTCAAGAGGTCTAGATGCTTAACTCTACTGGTCGTTATAGGTTCTTTACTAGAACTGCTGAAGATACTAAAAGTTTCTTCTTTGCCACCCTTTTTCTAGCTTCTAGGTAAATATTCAAATCATTCCCTTCAGGTAAAGGAGTCTTCAGACAGGGTATAATATATTTGAACATGCTACATAAGTGGACCTTCTGTGAGAGTTATATCTTTTCAACTACATACTAGACAACATGGATAGGACCTTTAAATATTTTTAAAATTAATTTTTAGTGGAGAATAGTCGCTTTACAATGTTGTGTTAATCTGGGCTTATATATTTTTAAACCTCCTGTGGCAAAGATGGCTAGTTGTCTGCTCCCTAATCATTGTGTACAATTCCTACTGATAGCAACTGCATGGGCCAAAGTTCTTATAGCAATTCTAGCCCTGGCCCATAAAAACCTCTTATAAGATCCTATAATCCTGATTTTTGCTCAGAATCAAGCCTTCCAAGGTGACATCTGGAGCTCCTGCTGAAGATGGTAGATCCCCCATCATTTGGGTTCCCAAATGAACATATAAAGAAATGCTTCTAGAGAGTGATATCACCAAGATTGTGACCTAGTCATTCCTGACTTTGCTCCCCAGCACAAGAAGAACAACTAACAACTATTCAGAGGCAAGACATGAATGAAAAAATCCTAGAACACGGGACTGAGAAGGAAGCACCCCCTGCACCAGAGACCAAGACAGATTGCAGTAGAAGGTAAGAAAAGTATGCTGACCACGTTGCCCCTCCCTCAGGCCAGCATAGCATCCCACGGAATGGTTGTCCCTGAGTCTGTGGTTCCTCCAGAGGAGAAGGAGAACCCAGGGTAAACATCCATCTCCCCCAGCATTGTCGGTCATTTCTTGGGAGCCCCCATTCTGGTACTGCCCCATGGGGGAATCTGACAGGCTTTACTGCTGGGAATCTAATTATAACAGAGAAGGAGGAAAGGGCTTCCAACAATCAGCACTCAGACCTTGGCAGACCAAGTTCCTACCTGCAGCGCCCAAGTAGTAATCCCGACTAGCAGCTTTGCTCATCTGCAGGGCCAAGATGGTGGTACAGTCTGACCAGGGAACTTGGCAGGGTACAGGTCAGCCTGATTCGGGTCCTCAAACCAAGAGCCTCTTGGCTCTGGAGCCTATTCGGCCCCTGCCCAGGCAGGGGAGCGAATTCACAGCCCCATCTATTGCTGAGTATAGCTCCCAGCGTCATCTGACTGGAAAGCCATGTAGCCCAATAATGCGCCACTGAAGAGTCCAGCAGGCAGCGTTAATTGTCCCCAGAGCAAAGCTAGTGGCCCCACTTGGCCAGGGAACTTGGGGTGCAGGTCATCTTCAGTCAAGAGCAAAAAGAGCCTTACTGATTTGGATCCAGTTCTCCCACGCTGCCCTGGCGAGAAAACTAATTCATAGCCATGTTCATTGCTAAACCCAGCTTCAGGCCCTCCCAACCAGGTGATCTAACCAGAGCCCACCCAGCAGATCTGTTTAAAGTATAGATGAACAGAGAGCACAGCCTGTGGCTTGCCCCATCTGCAGAGCAAAACTGGTGGTTTCTCTGGCCAGGGAATTCAGTGCGTAGTTTTGCCTGATTTGGGTCCCCAAACAAGAAGCTGTGCAGGTCCTGGGGACAGTTCTGCTGCCCTGCCAGGGCAGGTAAGCTAATTCATAGCCTCCAACTACTACTAAATAAATATAAAACCCAGTCCCAACTGTCTAAATCTCACCAAGCAACTGCAGAAACCATACTTCAGCCTTGCTTGGGCAGGGAAGAAAGCCAGCAATCCTATCTAAATCTCCTCAGCTAGCAGATATCCCACTCTGACCTCAGAGCTCAGACAGTTGCCTCACCCAAAAATAGTCCCTGATATCAAGCCAAACCTGCCCAAGGCAATTACCTGTGGACACATCCAGAAACTCAAACTCAGCTGACTGGTTAAAAAAAACCCAAAACTGTCTCTGCCACAGTGAACCTGTAAAGTCTGGAAGAGGATAACACTTACTTACTTACTCAAATTCACAGATACCAATGAAAGAAATCAAGGACCATAAAAAATGAGGTAAACATGACACCACCAAAGGAAATTAATAAGCTCCAATAACTGACCCTAAAGAAAGAGGTATATGAAGTGTCAGACAAATAAATAGTTCAGACTAATCCTCTTAAATTTTAGTGAAATACCAGAAAATCCAGACAACTAAATGAAATCAGGAAAATAATGCATGAACGAAATGAGAAGTTCAATGAAGAAAGAGAGACCACTGGGGAAAAAAACCCCAGAAATCCCAGAGTTTAAAAATAAAATGACCGAAGAACTCAACAGAGAGCTTCAAGAGCAGACTCAATCATGCAGAAGAATCAGTGACCTAGAACACAGGATGTTTGAAATTACCCAGTAAGAGGAGCCAAAAGGAAAAAGTGAACAAAGCCTATGGAACTTATTGGACACAGCCAAAAGAAACAATATGGGAATTCCAGAAGGAAAACAGAAAGTGTATTTAAAGCAATAATGGCTGACAACTTCCCAAACCTGGGGAGAGAAATGGACATCCAGACACATGAGACTCCAAAGTTCCCAAACAGGGCTACACCTAGACACATTACAATTAAATTGTCAAAAGTCAAAAACAAAGAAAGAATTTTGAAAGCAGCAAAGGAAAAGAGACACTTAAATAAAAGGGAGCCTCCCTAAGACTTGGCAGGTTTTTCAGCAGCAACTTTTCAGGCCAAGAAAAAAATGGAATACTATATTAAAGTGTTGAAATAAAAAAGCCCCCACCAACCAAGAAATCTATATCCGGCAAAACCATCCTTCAAAAATTAAGGAGGGGGAAATACTTTCCCAAACAAACAAACAAAAGCTGAGGGCATTCATTGCCACTAACTCTGACTTACAAGAAATGCTAAAGGGAGTTCTTTGAGTGGAAGTAAAAGTACCCTAATAGTGGGGGACTTTAACAGTACACTTACATCAATGGACGGATCACCCAGACAGAAAATCAATAAGGAAACACAGGCCTTAAATGACACATTAGACCAGATGGACTTAACCGATACTTATAGAACATTCCATCTGAAAGCAGCCAAATACACTTTCTTCTCAAATGCACATGGAACGTTCTCCAGGACAGATCACATCTTGGGCCACAAATCAAGCCTCAGTAAATATAAGAAAACTGAAATCATGTCAAGCATCTTTTCTGACCAAAATGCTCTGATATTAAAAATCAACTACAAGAAAAAAACTGTAAAAAACACAAACACATGGAGGCTAAACAATATGTTACTGAACAACCAATGGATCACTAAAGAAATCAAAGAGGAAATCAAAAAATACTTCGAGACAAATGACAGTCCAAAAACCTTTGGGATACAGCAAAAGCAGTTCTAAGAGGGAAGCTTATAACAAACAATACAATCTTACTTCAGGAAACAAGAAAAATCTCAAACAACCTAACCTTACACCCAAAGCAACTAGAGAAGGAAGCACAAACAAAACCTAGTAGAAGGAAAGAAATAAAGATCAGAGCAGAAATAAATGAAATAGAGGCAAAGATCAGTGAAACTAAAAGCTGTTTCTTTGAAAAGGTAAACCTTAAGCCAGACTCATCAAAAAAAAAAAAGGTCATCGGATAAATGGATAAAGAAGATGTGGCACACATATACAATGGAATATTACTCAGCCATAAAAAGAAACGAAATTGAGCTATTTGTAATGAGGTGGCGAGACCTAGAGTCTGTCATACAGAGTGAAGTAAGTCAGAAAGAGAAAGACAAATACCATATGCTAACACACATATATAGAATTTAAGAAGAAAAATGTCATGAAGAACCTAGGGGTAAGACAGGAATAAAGACCCAGACCTATTAGAGAATGGACTTGAGGATATGGGGAGGGGGAAGGGTAAGCTGTGACAAAGTGAGAGAGTGGCATGGACATATATACACTACCAAACGTAAGATAGCTAGCTAGTGGGAAGCAGCCACATAGCACAGGGAGATCAGCTCGGTGCTTTGTGACCACCTGGAGGGGTGGGATAGGGAGGGTGGGAGGGAGGGAGATGCAAGAGGGAAGAGATATGGGAACATATGTGTATGTATAACTGATTCACTTTGTTATAAAGCAGAAACTAACACACCATTGTAAAGCAATTGTACTCCAATAAAGATGTTTAAAAAAAAGGAGAGGACTCAAATCAATAAAATTAGAAATGAAAAAGGAGAAGTTTCAATGCACACTACAGAAATACAAAGGATCATAAGAGACTACTACAAAAAACTATATGCCAATAAAATGGACAACATAGAAGCAATGGACAAATTCTTAGAAAGGTACAACCTTCCAAAATGAACCAGGAAGAAATAGAAAATATGAACAGACCAATCACAATTACTGAAATTGAAATTGAAACTGTGATTTTAAAAATCCCAACAAATGAAAGTCCAGGACCAGATGGCTTCACAGGCGAATTCTAGCAAACATTTACAGAAGAGTTAACACCTATCCTTCTGAAACTCTCCCAAAAAACTGCAGAAGAAGGAAAACTCCCAAGTCATTCTGTGAGGCCACTATCACACCCTGATACCAAACCCAGACAAAGATATCACAAAAAAAGAATTATAGGCCAATATCACTGATAAACATAGACATGAAAATCCTAAACAAAATACTAGCAAACTGAATCCAACAACACACTAAAAGGATAATACACCATGATAAAGTGGGATTTTATCCCAGGGATGCAAGGATTCTTCAATATCTGCAAATCAATCAGTATGATACACCACATCAACAAATTGAAGAATAAAAACCATCTGTTCATCTCAATAGATGCCGAGAAAGCTTCTGACAAAATTCAACACTGATTTACAATAAAAGCTCTCTAGAAAGTGGGCACAGACAGAACTTACCTCAACATAATAAAGGCCATATATGACAAACCCACAGGTAACATCATTCTCAAGGGTGAAAAGCTGAAGGCATTTCCTCTAAGATCAGGAAAAAGGCAAGGATGTCCACTGTCACCTCTTTTATCCAACATAGTTCTAGAAGTCCTAGTCATGGCAATCAGAGTAGAACAAGAAATAAAAGGAATGCAAATTGGAAAAGAAGTAAAACTGTCACTGTTTGCAGATGACATGGTACTATACATAGAGAATACTAAAGATGCTACCAGAAAACAACTGGAGCTAATCAATGAATTCGGTAAAGTAACAGGATACAAAATTAATGCACAGAAATATCATGGATTCCTGTACACCAATGATGAAAAGTCTGAAAGAGAAATTAAGGAAACACTCCCATTTACCACTGCAACAACAAAAAGAATAAAATACCTAGAATTAAACCTGCCTAAGGAGACAAAAGACCTGTATGCAGAAAACTATAAGACACTGATGAAAGAAATTAAAGATGATACAGTCAGATGGAGACATATATGTTATTGGATTGGAAGAATCAACATTGTGAAAAGGACTATACTATGCAAAGCAATCTACATATTCAGTGCAATCCCTATCAAAATACCAATGGCATTTTTCAAAGAACTAGAACAAAAAATTGTGCAACTTGTATGGAAACACAAAAGACTCCGAATAGCCAAAGAAATCTTGAGAAAGAAAAAAGGAGCTGGAGGAATCAGGCTCCCTGAATTCATACTATACTACAAAGCTATAGTAATCAAGACAGTTTGGTACTGGCACAAAAACAGAAATACAGATCAATGGAACAGGATAGAAAGCACAGAGATAAACCCACGCACCTATAGTCACCTTATCTTTGATAAAGGAGGCAAGAATATACAATGGAGAAAAGACAGCCGCTTCAATAAGTGCTGCTGGGAAAACTGGACACCTACATGTAAAAGAATGAAGCTAGAACACTCCCTAACACCATACACAAAAATAAACTCAAAATGGATTAAAGACTTAAATATAAGGCCAGACACTATCAAACTCTTAGAGGAAAACATAGGAAAAACACTCTTCGACATAAACCACAGCAAGATCTTTTGTGACCCACCTCCTAGAGAAATGGAAATAAAAACAAAAATAAACAAATGGGACCTAATGAAACTTAAAATCTTTTTGCACAGATGAAAAGACAACCCTCAGAATGGTTGAAAATATTTGCTAATGAAGCAACTGACAAAGGATTAATCACCAAAATATACAAGCAGCTCATGCAGCTCAATATCAAAAAAACAAACAACCGAATCCAAAAATGGGCAGAAGACCTAAACAGACATTTCTCCAAAGAAGATATACAGATTGCCAAGACACACATGAAAGAATGCCCAACATCATTAATCATTAGAAAAATGCAGATCAAAACTACAATGAGATATCACCTCACACTGGTCAGAATGGCCATCATCAAAAAATCTACAAACAATAAATGCTGGAGAGGGTGTGCAGAAAAGGGAACCCTCCTGCACTGTTGGTGGGAATGTAAATTGGTAGAGCCACTATGGAGAACAGTATGGAAGTTCCTTAAAAAACTAAAAATAGAACTACCATACGACCCAGGAATCCCACTACTGGGCATATATTGAGAAAACCATAATTCAAAAAGAGTCATGTACCACAATGTTCATTGCAGCTCTATTTACAATAGCCAGGACATGGAAGCAACCTAAATGTCCATCGACAGATGAATAAAGAAGATGTGGCACATATATACAATGGAATATTACCCAGCCATAAAACGAAACGAAATTGAGTTATTTGTAGTGAGGTGGATGGACCCAGAGTCTGTCATACAGAGTGAAGTAAGTCAGAAAAAGAAAAATAAATACCATATGCTAATGCATATATATGGTATCTTAAAAAAAATAATGGTTCTGCAGAACATAGGAGGAGGACAGGAATAAAGACGCAGATGTAGAGAATGGACTTGACACGGTGAGTGGGAAGGGTAAGCTGGGACAAAGTGAGAGAGTGGCATGGACATATATACACTACCAAATGTAAAATAGATAGCTAGTGGGAAGCAGCCACATAGTACAGGGAGATCAGCTTAACGCTCTGTGTCCACCTAGAGGGGTGGGATAGGGAGGGTGGGAGGGAGATGCAAGAGGGAGGAGATATGGGGATATATGTATATGTATAGCTGATTTGTTATACAGCAGAAACGAACACACCATTGTAAAGCAATTACACTCCAATAAAGATGTTAAAAAGAAAAACAAAATTGAAGAATAAAAACCATAGGATCATCTCAAAAGATGCAGAAAAAGCTTTTGACAAAATTCAAAACCGATTTTAATAAAAGCTCTGTAGAAGGTGGGCATAGATGGAACTTACCTCAACATAATAAAGGCCATATATGACAGACCAACAGCTAACATCATTCTCAATGGTAAAAAGCTGAAGGCATTTCCTCTAAGATCAGGAACAAGGATAGGATGTCCTCTGTCACCTTTTTTATCCAACATAGTTTTTTGTAAGTCCTAGACAGCAATCAGAGAAGAAAATGAAATAAAATGTATCCAAATTGGAAAAGAAGAAGTAAAACTGTAACTATTTGCAGGTGACATGATACTATACATAGAAAATCCTAGAGAGGCTACCAGAAAACTACTAAAGCTCATCAACGAATATGGTAAAGTCGCAGGATACAAAGTTAATACACAGAAATCCCTTGCATTCCTATACACTAAAAACGAAAGATCAGAAAGAGAAATTAAGGAAACAATCTCATTTACCATCGCATCAAAAAGAATAAAATCCTTAGGAATAAACCTACCTAAGGAGACCAAAGAGCTATACACTGCAGACTATATAAAATGTTGATAAAAGAAATCAGATATGACACAAACAGATGGAAGGATATACCATGTTCTTGGACTGCAAGAATCAATATTGTCACAGTGACTATACTACCGAAAGTAATCTACAGATTTAATACAATCCCTGTCAAATTACCAATGGCATTTTTCACAGAACTAGAACAATTCTAAAATTATATGGAAACACAAAACACCTTGAATAGCCAAGGAAATCCTGAGAAAGAAACACAGAACTGAAGACTCCCTGACTTCAGTCTATACTACGAAGCTACAGTAATCAAAACAGTATGGTACTGGCACAAAAACAGAAACATAGATCAATGGAGCAGGATAGAAAGCCCAGATATAAATTCATGCACCTTTGGTCAACTAATCTACAACAAAGGAAGCAATAATATACAATGGAGAAAAGAAAGTCTCTTCAATAAGTGGTGCTGGGAAAACTGGACAGCTACATGTTAGAGAGTGTTCTAATTTCATTCTTTAACACCGTATGCAAAAATGAACTCAAAATGGGTCAAAGACCTAAATGTAAGGTCAGATGCTATAAAACTCTTAGAGGAAAACATAGGCAGAACACTCTTTGACACAAATCGCAGTATGATATTTTTTGAACCACCTAAAAACAAAAATTAACAAATGGGATATAATTAAACTCAAAAGCTTCTGCACAGCAAAGAAAACCATAAACAAAATGAAAAAAGAACCCAGAGAATGGGAGAAAATATGTGTAAACAAAGTGACCAACCAAGGATTAATCTCCAAAATATACAAACAGCTCATGCAGCTCTACGTCAGAACAAACAATCCTATCAAAATAGGCAGAAGATCTAAATAGGAAGAAGATCTAAATAGACATTTCTCCAAAGAAGACATACAGATGGCCAAGAGGAAGAGGCACATGAAAAGATGCTCAACATCACTAATTATCAGAGGAATGCAAATCAAAACTACAATGAAATCTCACCTCACACCAGTCAAAATGGCCCTCATTAAAAAAATAAACGACAAATGCTGGAGAGGGTGTGGAGAAAAGGGAACCCTCCTAAACTACTGGTGGCAATGTAAATCGGTACAGCCACTATGAAGAACAGTATGGAGGTTCCTTAAAAAACTAAAAATAGAACTACCATATGATCCTCCCACTCCTGAACATATATGTGGAGAAAACTTTAATTAGAAAACATACATGCACCTCAATGTTCATTGAAGCACTGTTTACAATAGCCAAGACATGGAAGCAACCTAATGTCCATCGACAGAGGAGTGGATAAAGAAGATGTGGTACATATATACAATGGACTATTAGCCACAAAAAAAGAACAAAATAATGCCATTTGCAATGGCATGGATGGACCTAGAGATTACCATACTAAGTGAAATAAGTCAGAGAAGGACAAATATCATTTGATATCACTTATATGTGGAATCTAAAAAAAATGATACAAATGAACTTCTTTACAAAAGACTTAGAAAACAAACTTATGGTTACCAAAGGGGAAAGGTTGGGGGGAGGGATAAATTAGGAGTTGGGATTAACATATACACACTACTATATCTAAAATAGATAACCGATAAGAACCTACTGTATAGCACAGGGAGCTCTACTCAATATTCTGTAAAAACCTATATGGAGAAGAATCTGTAGAACAATGGGTGTGTGTGTATATATATATATATATATATATATATATATATATATATATACACATACATATATATATAAACTGAATCACTTTGTTGTACACCTGAAACTAACACAGTATTGTAAATCAACTATAATCCAATATAAAATAGAAATTAAATTAAAAGCACAACAACAAAAAATAGAAGAAACTAATGTAAGTTTTTAGTCAAAATTAGATTCTGTAATATGGTAATGATGGTGCATAATTTAGTTACAAGTTGTTTAAAAGTTAAAAACAAACATGTAGAAATAACCATAACTACAATAATCTGTTATTGGATACACAATATAAAAGTATGTAAAGTGTAACATCAATACCCTAAAATGTGAGGGGGAGGTGAATGTTTAGAAATGCTATCCATGTTAAATTGCTATTAGCTTAAAACAGCGTGTTCGTATAAGCCTCATGGGAACCACAAAGAAAAAACTTGTAGTAATTACATACAAGAGCACGATACATCAAAGCATACTGATGCCAAGACACAAGAAAAGAGAGCGGGATAAGAAGCAAGGAGCAATGAATCTACAAAACAGCCAGAAAACAATGAACAAAATGGCAAAAGTAAGTCCTTACAAATGGATAACTACTTTAAATGTAAATGGATATAATTCTCCAATCAAAAGACATAGAATGGCTGAATGAATCAAAGAAGAAGATCCAACAATATGCTGCCTATAAGAGAGACTCACTTTAGCCTTAAAGACACACATAGAGTGAGAATGAAGTGACAGAGAGTGAAGGGCTGGAAAGCAGATGGTAACCATAATAAGGAAGGAAGAGCTATACTTAGGTCAGACAAAAATATACTTTAAACTAAAAATGGTAAAAATAAACATAGAAGGTCTTTATAATGATAAAGGGGTTAATCCATCAAGAAGACATAACAATTGTAAATATTTATGCACCCAACACTGGAGCACCTAAATATATAAAACAAAACTAACCAAGCTAAAAGGAGAAATAAACAGTAATACAATTATAGTTGAGGACTTTAAATCCCACTCTCAACTATGGATAGGTCATCCAGAGAGAAAATCAATAAGGAAACAACAGATCTGAACGACACTAGAGATCAAATGAACATGACAGACATATACGGAACACTATCGGACAGCAGCAGAAGACACATTCTTCTCAAGTACACATGGAACATTTTCTAGGATAGATCATATGTTAGTCCATAAGCCTTAGCAAATTCAAGAAGATTGAAATCATACGAATATCTTCTCTGATCCTGTGGTATTAATAAAAATTAATAACAGGAGGAAGACTGGAAAACTCATGAATACATGGAAATTAAACAACATTCTCCTGAAAAACCAAGAGAACAAAAAAGAAATGACAGGGGAGGTAGAGCAAATTGAGCCCAACGTTAGCAGAAGTAAAGAAAGAATAAAGATTAGAGCAGAAATAAGTAAAACAGAGAACAGGAAAGCAATAGAGAAGATGAACAAAACTGGGGTTGGTTCTTTGAAAAGATTAGCAAGAAAAAAAGAGAGGACCCAAATCAACAAAATTACAACTGAAAAAAGAGACATTACAGGTGACATCACAGAAATATAAAGGATCATAAGAGCCTACTGTGAACAAATATATGCCAACAAACTGGAAAATCTAGAAGGTATGGAAAATTCTTGAAACATACAATATGCCAAAATTGAATCAGGAAGAAACAGAAAATCTGAAAAGACCAACTACTGGTAAAGAGATGGAATCAGTAATCAGAAATCTCCCAACAAAGAAAAACTCAGACCAAGTGGCTTCACTGATATATTTTACCAAACATTTAAAGAATTAACATTAATCCTTCTCAAAATCTCCCACAAAATCCCAGAGGAAGGAACACTCTCATATTTATTTTTCAGAACCTGCATTACCCTGAGACCAAAGCTAGAATGGGATACTACTAAAAACAAACAAACTGCAGGCCAATAACCCTGATGAATATAGATACAAAAATTCTCAATAAAAACTAACAAAATGAATTCAGCAGCACATTAAAAGGATCCTTCACCATGATCAGTGAGACTTAACCCTGGGATACAAGGATGGTTCAGCATATACAAATCAGTATATGTGTTATATTGTATTAATGTAATGAAAAAATATCTCAATAAACGCAGAAAAAGCATTTGACAAAATTCATTACCTGTTCATGGTAAGAACACTTAACAAATTAGGTACAGAAATAAAGTGCCTCAACATAATAAAGCCTGTATATAACAAGCCCACAGCTTACATCTTACTCAATAATAAAAGTTGAAAAACTTTTCCTCCAAGATCAGGAAAGCACAAGAGTGCCCACTCTCACAACTCCTATTCATTATAGTACTGGAAGTTCTAGCTCGAGCAGCCAGGCAAGAAAAATAAAGCATCCGAACTGGAAAGGAAGAAATAAAATTGGCTATACTTGCAGCTGACATGATTTTATGTATAGAAAATCCTAAAGCCTCCATTGAACTGTTATATCTAATTAATGAAGTCAGTAAAGTTCCAGGATACAAAATTAACATACAAAAATTAATAGCGTTTCTCTCCACTAATAACAAATTATCTGAAAAAGAAACAAAGAAAATGATCCTATTAATAATAGCATCAAAAATAATAAAACATTAGAAATAAGTTTAACCAAGGAGGTGAAAGATCTCTACATCAAAAACTACAAGGCACTGATAAAAGAAATCAAAAAAGACACAAATAAATGGGAAGGTACCCTGAGTTCATGAATGGGTAGAATTAATATTGTTAAAATATCCATACTACTACAAAGCAATCCCTACCAAAATTCCAAAGGCATTTTTTTTACCGAAATAGAAAAAGCAATCCCAAAATTTATATAAAACAACAGACCACAAATAGCCAAAGAAATCCTGAGAAAGAAGAATAAAGGGGGAGGCATCATACTTCCTGATTTCCAGCTATATTATAAAGGTATAATAATCAAAGCATTATAGCACAAAAACAGAGACATAGACCAATGGAACAGAGTTTAGAACCCAGAAATTAAACCATACGTGTATGATCAACCATCTGACAAGGGAGCCAAGAAGATCCAATGGAGAAAAGACAGTCTCAGCAATACATGGTGCCAGAAAAACTAAGATATTCACATGTAAGCTAGACCCCTTGTTTTACATCACTCACAAAAATTACCTCAGGACACATGAAAGACTAAAATATGATGCCAAAACTATAGAACTCCTAGAAGAAAACAAATGGTCAGCCCTATTACACAGGTCTTGGCAGTGATATTTCGGATATGACACCTAAAGCACAGGCAACAAAATCAAAAATAGTAGGACCACATCAAACTAAAAACCTCTGCACAACAAAAGAAAGGATCAACAAAATGAAAAGAATCTATGGGATGGAAGGAAATATTTGCAGACCATATATCTGATAAGGGGTTAATATCCAAAATAAAGAACTTATACAAGTCAACATCAAACCAACCAACCAAACCTGAACAATCTGATTAAAAAGATGGGTAAAGGACCTGAACAGACATTTTTCCAAAGAAGGTTTATGAAAGCCAACACATACACGAAAAGATGCTCAAAATCACTAATCATAAGGGAAATACAAATCAAAACTACAATAAGGTATTACCTCACCACCTCACCAATGTTGTCCTCAAAAAGAGAAGAGATGATAAATGCTGGAGAGGATGTGGAGAAAAGGGACCCCTCATGCACTGGTGGTGGAAATGTAAATTGGTACAGACACTATGGAAAACAGTTTGGAGGTCCCTCAGAAAGTTAAAAATAGAACTTCCATATGATCCAGCATTTCCACTTCTGGGAATACAGCCGAAGAAACTGAAAGCACTATGTCATAGAGACAGCTGCACATCCATGTTCATAGAAGCACTATTTACAATAGCCAAGACATAAAAACAAAGTAAGTGTCCATAAGTGGATGACTGGATAAAGAAGTTGTGGTATAAATACATCAGTGCAAAGAAGTATTATTCAGCCATTAAAAAAGAAGGAAATCCTGCCATTTGCAACAACATATATGGACCTTGAAGGCATTATGCTAAGTGAAGTCAGACAGAAAAAGACAGATACTGTATGATCTCATGGAATCTCAAAAAACAAACCAAAACCTCATAAAAAAAGAGATCAGATTTGTGGTTACCAGACAAGGTGGGTGGGAAGAGGGGGAATTAGATGAAGGGGGGTCAAAGGGTACAAACTTCCAGTTACAAAATCAGTTAAGTACTAGGGATGTAATGTACAACATGGCGACTAGTTCACACTGCTGTCTGGTATATTTGAAAGTGAAGAGAGTAAATTCTAACAGTTCTACTCACAAGGGAAAAATATTTTTACACATATATGTCATGATGGATGTTAACTAAACTTACTGTGGTAATAATTTCAAAACATATGTAAATCAAATCATTATGCTGTATACCTTAAACTTACACAGTGCTATATGTCAATCATATCTCAATGAAAATGGAAGAAAACAAAAAATAAATTAACGTCAGCTTTCATAAGGCCCACTGTAATCATGTACCATCTAATAAAATGCAAGGAAATCAAAAAGTCACTTCTGGGCTTCCCTGGTGGCGCAGTGGTTGAGAGTCCGACTGCGGAAGCAGGGGACGCGGGTTCGTGCCCTGGTCCGGGAAGATCCCACATGCCGCGGAGCGGCTGGGCCCGTGAGCCGTGGCCGCTGGGCCTGTGCGTCTGGAGCCTATGCTCCGCAACGGGAGAGGATATTCTACAAAATAACAGTCATGTAATCTTCAGAGAGTCCCTGGCCACGAAGGTCAAGGACTGAGGAAAAACGTTCCAGATTAAAAAGGACTAAAAGGACCTGACAACTAAAGTAATGTATAATCCTGGACATTTATTGGGACAACAAAACTTGGATGGGTGTGGGGATTCGATGACAGTAATGTATATGAGTTAATTTCCTGATTTTTATATTGCATCATTATTACGTGGGAAAATGTCCTTGTTTGTAGAAAATGCACACCAAAACATTAATGCTATTCTTGGAACTGAACTGACCATTGTTTCGAAATAAAAAGAAACAGGAAAGCCATCTATCAGTCTTTTCCTCCACTCTTCCTCATATTAAGTTCTGTAAGCCACTGAGATTTTAGGGTTGATTTGTTATAATAACAGTCAGGCTATCTTAACAAATTTGCCCCTTTGCTTTACCACTGACAGATTATTTATTGGTGTGGGACTTGCTGCACCTTTGCCATTATTGATCCCAGTCGAGACATGCCAATTGCTTCTAAATTCATCCTCATAATGTCTGTAACCTTACCTTCCAAGTTTCAGGTTTCTTGCTGTCACTAGTATATACTATAGAAAGGGTCAGTCAACCAGAGCCTGCAGGCCAAGTCAGCCAACTGTCTATTCTTGCATGACCCACAAGCAAAGGATGGCTTTATATCTTCAAATGGTTGGGGGGGGAAAAATCCAAAGAATAATAGTTTGTAACATGAAGATTACATAAAATTCAATTTTCAATGCCCATAAATACAGTTTTATTGGAACACAATCATGTCCATTCATTGACGTATTTTTTCTGTAGCGGCTTTCATACTACAACAGCAGAGAAAATATTTACTTGCTTGACCTTTTACCAGAAAAAAAGAAAGAAAAAATGTGCTGAAGGCTGTACAACAAAAAACAAAAAAGTTTCCCAAACCAAGCTTTCATTATTAAGAGGCTAGATAGCTGCTAAGAGCAGAGGCTCTGAAGCCTGAGACCTGGCTCCTCCATTTACCAACTCTGTAATCTTGGGAAATGGACATACTGTTTCTGAACAGCAATATTTGATTGGTAATAATAATGGGACACAATTCAGAGGGTTGTGAGAATTCCACGAGTTATTACAGGGCAGGTCCTTAGATCACTGCTTAACAATAAAATCAGCATTTTTTCTTTCTCCTTTTTAATTTAAATTGTGTAGTATCATTAAACATACATGTTCTTTTCAACACTGATCTCCAGAAAAACAAAAATAACTCTCAAAATTCAAAGACATTATATAACAACAATCTAGGAATGTAAATTAATTCACAACTTTGTTTATATTAAATCCCAATGAAAGATTAAAGGGCAGTGACAGAGACAGTCTTAATCCTGAAAGTATTACTTAAAGCAAAGGGAAGGATAAGAAAAAAAATTTATGTTGTAGTTGAGAAATTAAAAATAACAGGAAGATACTAGAATTTCTTCCTATTACTATAGTGGAGGGGTTAAGTGTAGACACAATAAATGAGTCTATAGTCTGTGTATTCCTGAACCCTTTTAACCCTTAAAATCCACTTAACAAAAGTAATATATTTCAGATGCTGGAACATAGAGAAGAAATATGATGATACATTTTACATTTGTTCCCTCCCGTATATACTAAGAATTTAATGCTTTTAATAATAGAAAACATTTTCTTCAATATATTAAATTAGTTGAACACAAGGATTTTACCAACGCATGTAGTTAAGAGTCTCCTGGAACAGTATATAGAGTCTTTTCATATTTTTTCTCCAAGTTTTTATAAGATTTCTGCAGGCAAGTTAACAGTTTAGATATTTAATAAAAAATAGACTCAAAGAGCACCATTCTAGCCTTTCTAGGAAATTTAAGGTTAGATATGAATTTGGTTGAGTTGGCATAAATTTGCCCAAATTCATAAATATATTTGCATATTTATATTCTCCTTCTGGTTTTAGGTTCACTCTAAAGTTATGTTATACAGCAAAGGAAACCATAAGCAAGACGAAAAGACAACCCTCAGAATAGGAGAAAATATTTGCAAACAAAGCAACTGACAAAGGATTCATCTCCAAAATATACAAGCAGCTCATGCAGCTCGATATCCAAAAAACGAACAACCCAATCCAAAAGTGGGCAGAAGACTTAAATAGACATTTCTCCAGAGAAGATATAAAGATTGCCAACAAACACATGAAAGGATACGCAACATCACTGATCATTAGAGAAATGTAAATCAAAACTACAATGAGGTATCACCTCCCACAGGTCAGAATGGCCATCATCAAAAGGTCTATAAACAATAAATGCTGGAGAGGGTATGGAGAAAAGGGAACCCTCTTGCACTGTTGGTGGGAATGTAAATTGATACAGCCACTATGGAGGTTCCTTAAAAAACTAAAAATAGAACTACCACACAACCCAGGAATCTCACTACTGGGCATATACCCTGAGAAAACCATAATTCAAAAAGGGTCATGTGCCACAATGTTCATTGAAGCTCCATTTACAATAGCCAGGACATGGAAGCAACCTAACTGCCCATCGACAGATGAATGGCTAAAGATGTGGCATGTATATACAACGGAATATTCCTCAGCCATGAAACGAAATGAAATTGAGTTATTTGTAGTGAGGTGGATGGACCTAGAGACTGTCATACAGAGTGAAGGAAGTCAGAAAGAGAAAACAAATACCGTATGGAATCTAAAAAAAAAAAAGGTCTGATGAACCTAGGGGCAGGACAGGAATAAAGATGCAGACATAGAGAATGGACTTGAGGACACGGGGAGGGGGAAGGGTAAACTGGGACGAAGTGAGAGTGTAGCATGGACATATACACACTACCAAATGTAAAATAGATAGCTAGTGGGAAGCAGCCACGTAGCACAGGGAGATCAGCTCGGTGCTTTGTGTCCACGTGGAGGGGTGGGATACAGGGGGTGGGATACAGAGGGTGGGAGGGAGACGCAAGAGGGAGGGGATATGGGGATATATGTATACATAAAGCTGATTCACTTTGTGATACAGCAGAAACTAACACAACATTGTAAAGCAATTATACTCCAATAAAGATGTTAAAAAAATAAAGTTATGTGATAATATTCATGGAATTTTCTTTTTCACTTGCAACACTGTTAGCAATCTGAGATAAAGTGATAGTCATAAATTCCGTTTGTTTAATTTCTTAAGCCATATACACTTGTTGTGTTATTACAGTAACTTTGACAAGTCCATAGCTCCTTTCATGTGTAGTACTTTTATACTTTTACGAGGCAATATCTATCTTTATATCCTGACTAGCACATTTAAATAAAACTCATCTTAGTTTTATTTGTTCTTTTCTATTTCCACATCATCACACATCAAAGTATTAAGGGCTGTAGTTTTATATGGGTAAGAAACTTCACACACACATACACAAAAATACTGTATGTTCCATTTATATGAAATTCAAAAACAAGCAAACCTAATCGGTAGTAACAAAAGTCAGAATAGTGGTTACCTCTGATGGCGAATGGGTGTAGGTGTGAGTGGGCGTAGGTATTGGCTGGAAAGAGACACAAGGGAACCTTCTGGAGAAATGAAATTTTCTCTATCTTTAATCTAGGTCTAATTACAGGTGTACATATATGTAAAAATCTATCAAGCTGTATACTTAGTCATGTATTTTAATAAAATCACTATATTGTTTAAAAAGAGGAAGTGAAAAAGGGTAATATCTGTCTTGTCTTACAGTAGTTTTAGAATTGTAGCTCATCAATAGAATTGGAAACAGTTGTGTACTAAGTGAATGAAAAGAGGTCAAGTCATGGAGTAAGATTCCACAGAGGGTGGGAAACTGGAAGTCACCCCAAGGGCCACTGATAACTGGTGAGAACATTAGAGAAATACTCAAAGTCTAGCTTTCCATTGTTCTTTATCAACCCTCTGAAATCGCCACAGCTTTTTCTTACTCCTATTGCCATCCTAAACATAAAAAAACATTTGGGAAGGCAGGCAACAAACAGGAGCAGCTGTTACTATTGGCACAGAAGAAAGGAAGAGCCGCACAGAACCAGCAGCATGTAGTAGAACGGCCATAAAACCAGGACAAAGCAGCAGCGCGCCCAAGGATGGCAGAGAACTGAATGCCAGCAATGGCGACCAGCAACATTTCCACTTTTCGAAAGCTACTAAGAAAACTTAAACACAAATAATGGTTCTTAGTCAAGTCACGGACACATAACCAATAACTCAAATGCCCTTTTCATAAAACCATGCCCAGGTTCTCGGTATCCCAAAGCAGTTAGATATTCTAACCCCAGTATTTTTACTAACATCTTTCAGCTTACTAAAGTACTTAAGAGTTTGCTAAGTAAATCTTAGGTAAGATGAAATACTTTACTTGTCAACACATTTGCTGGCTTCTTTGTATTTCTCAGCAATTTCAGGTAGCTTGGATAAGTAAGCTGTGAACTTTGCATTTACATGCCTGACAAGGATAGGAGCACAAGAGACAAAGCCCAATTTAAAAAAAAGCAAACAAACATATAGCAGGAAAACTTTATCCAGAAGAAACTTGGTGTTGACTAGACTTTAAAAAGCAATATTAAAAATAGAGTCACATACTGATAATTGTTTTTCCAGTAAGAAAAATTAATTCTAAACTCCTATGCATCAAATAATAAAGTTTTGTAAACACCAGCTGATAGAATTACAAAGAGAAGGTCTCAGATTCACCACACCAAGAGGATTTTAACACAGCTTTCTTGGATAGATCCATCTGCCCAAGCCAGAAAGTATATAGAAAAATTAAAGAACAAAATTAATAAGCTTGATACAATAGGCATATAAAGAACATATTCCTCGAGAATTATTTTAAGCACAGATCAAGCATTTATGAAAATTCATATAAATTTCTACAAATTCAAAATAACTGTTATCATAAAACTCCATGCCCTAAATTAATTTAAAATAATTGAAAGAAAAGTAGAACTTCCCACCCAGCTAGAAATTTAAGAATGCAAATCTAAATAAATCCTCATTCAAAGATAAATCATACTGAGAAGCAACAAATTTTAGATGTAAATCATGAAGAAATACTTATAGAATTCAGCTTACGAGATACATTGAGATAAAATAAACTTTAAGTCAAAAGCGTATTTTAAATGCTAATTTTAGACTAGAAATGTATAAAGGATTAAAATTAATAAGCTAATCCACTAATATAAGAAGAAAGAAAAAGATCAGAATACATCAGGAGAATATCACAAGGAATAATAAAATAAGAAAAACAAAAATTCATGACATAGCAACCAAAAGTATAAAAGTCAAAAGAAGAAACGTTTTTTTAAAGACTAATATTTAAAAACCTATGATGAGAATGATAAAGAGAAATGTATTCTTATAAATTTGAAAGCTGTAAGAAATGAACAACTTCCTAGAAATATAAGATGCATCAAAACGGGCTGAAGAAAACACTGACAACTTGAATAGTACAATAAGCATTTAAGAATGAATCGATAACTAAGTATCTTTCTCTCACCAAAACCCATAGACCTAATTGATATTACTTACCAGGATTACCAAATACTCAAAAGACACATAACGCCAACTCTATTATGACTCTTTCAGAGAATAGGAAAAAAAAAAAAGATATATCTTCTATATCTTCAACTCATTGTATAAATCCAGCATAATCTTATCAACACCATGAAAGGACATATGAGAATGAAAGAATAGAGGTAAATTCCATTAATACAAAAACAAAAATCCTGAGTAAATAAACAGGAAGGTGAATCTTCCAATATATAAAATCAATATATACCATAAGCAAGTTGGATTTATCTAGGGAATTCATGTTTGGTATAACATTAGAAAGTGATTCGCTAATTAATGGATTGAGAAAATACAGTTGAATGTCGCAAAAACACTCCCGAAGAAGTAACACACAGAGAAAAGATTTACTTCATAAGTACCACACCACAGAAATGAACCTAAAATGTTATGAATATAGAGACAGACAAACTAATGCAATAGAACAGAGTATCCAGAAAAAAAGACCCACAAATATATGGAAACATGGTCAATGGTGTTTGAACAAGTAATTAGCCATGTTGAAAAATAAATTGGGGACTTCCGTGGTGGCGCTGTGGAAAAGAATCTGCCTGCCAATGCAGGGGACATGGGTTTGAGCCCTGGTCCGGGAAGATCCCACATGCCCTGGAGCAACTAAGCCCGTGCACCACAACTACTGAGCTTGCACTCTAGAGCCCGCCAGCCACAACTACTGAGCCCACGTGCCACAACTACTGCAGCCTGTGTGCCTAGAGCCCATGCTCAGCAACAGGAGAAGCCACCGCAATGAGAAGCCCGTGCACCGCAACGAAGAGTAGCCCCCGCTCACTGCAACCAGAGAAAACCCGCGCACAGCAACGAAGACCCAATGCAGCCAAAAATAAATTTTTTTAAAAAAGAAAAATAAACTGGATCCCCATTCATACCATACACAAAAATCAATTTCAGGTGGATTAAAATCAATGTAAAAATACAAAACCATAAAGCTACTAAAAGACAATAGAGTAGAAGGTGTATCTGATATTGGGGGCAGAGAAAATTTTAATAAACTAAATGTAAAAACACATAAACAAAAAAAAATTTACAAGTTCCACTACATTAGTTAGAACTTATGTTCATAAAGGACAAGGCAAACTTGGTGAAACATTTGCATCACGTAAAACTGAAAAGGACTGTTATGTAGAAAATAACGTTTTAAAACCTACAAATGAATACGAGACAGACAATCCCCCCCAGAAAAATGGGAAAAGAGACTTCTTTTATAAAAAGAGAAAATAAGAAAAGACAAATGACCAATAAATATATAAAAGATGCATTACATTATGAGCTCTCAAAGGAATTAAAAATTAAAATCATAGGGAGATCAGAGTTTATACTCACCAGCTAAGCTAAACAAGATTTCGAAATTTCACAAGGTGAAATAATGGCAAAGATATAGAGTAACTAGAACTGTTACATAATGCTAGGAAAAGGTAAATTGTGCAACTACTTGGACGTCAATTTGGTGCTTTTCTGTTAAAGGTGAAGTTTAAAAATTTTTTATTTAGTTTTCTTTCAACAAACAGGCTTACACAGATGCAAAGACACTGAAACCAGACAGCTTCAGTTTGTATCACGGCCCTTTCACTAATTAGCTGTGTAACCTTGGGAACACCCACGACCTCTCTCTGCTTCAGTTTCTTTATCTGTAAACTAAGGACTGAGAACACTGTCTGTCATGTGGTAAACATTCAATAAATGTTAGCTGGGCTTACATGGAGAAATAAAAATCATTGTAAAACAATAATAATCGAAGGATACACCCATTAGCTTTGAGAAAAATATTTGTTAGGTGTGACCTTTATATTTGTAATGAAAAATTATTTTTTAAACTACCCTGACAGGCAAATCTATCTGTGGCACAAAAAATTCTGATAAAACTAAACTTAGGAGCTGGGAAAGTACAGTATTTAAATCCACTTATCACAAGGAAGTACAAGCAAGTTCTTAGAATTGAGGGGACTACAATCATTTACTGAGCAAATGCCACAAGCTCACCACCCCAAAAGATTTCCCAACCTGTGAGACTAAGAGGATAGTCTTTACAGCAGAGCTTAATGAAGCCCTTCTGTTTGGTACATTAACTCAAGCATATGACTACCTGCTAGGAAGCTGAGTCCCTGACAATCTCAGGCACATGCTGGTGAACGCCCCCAGTGCTTTGCGTCCTTAGCTATACATTGGAAAGACCTGGGAGTTTAAAAAAAAAAAATTAAAAATTCTCATGCCCAGGCCATACCCACACCAGTTTAATCAAGTTCTTGGGATGGGACCCAGGAAGAAGTACACTTGAAAATCTTGGCAGGAGATTCCAAAATGCAGCCAAGATTGAGACCCACCATGTTAGTACAAATCCCCATCACTCTACCTTGAAAAACCCAATCAGTGCCCCACGTGGGCATAATTTTACTTGACCCCTGATAAGCTAGCCAGTCTAGAATTGACGGTCTGAAGCTCTAAAAGGTTCGTTGTTTTTTTTTTGGTATAGAGATTAAGGTAAAGCCTTTAAAGACCAGAATATGAACAAACCACTGTGGAACCTGTGGTTTCACCTGAGGTTAAAATCCTGTGTAGAGTCATACAACGGAGGACAGTATCAGTCAAAAAAGTATTATATCAGCGCGCATTGCCCTCACCTACCACAGAGACCTGAACGATCACGTCATCGTCATGAAACTGCCTACAATTCACAATGATGTCTGAAAAGCACTCTTCATTCAATCTCCATGAGAAGTGCACCAAAGAAGGCAGAGAAACAGTAGTAGGTTTACTCCATTCATAGAGGACAAGGTCTACACAGACTCTGAAAAACAAAAACAGTTCACATACAAGAGTATCTTAGTAATGCATTCTATTGTCCTTACTGATGTGGTATTATTAGAAGGTAAGTTCCTAACTGCATCATACAATATCAACCAAAAGTCTGTGGGCACCAACTATAGACACCTACATTACTAGACTTCTGTATTTACACATAGGCGTATTTTTCTTTTTTAATTGGGGTATCATTGTTTTACAACGTTGTGTTAGTTTCTGCTGTACAACAAAGTGAATCAGCTATATGTATACATATATCCCCTCCCTCTTGGACCTCCCTCCCACCACCGCCATCCCGCCCGTCTAGGTCACCAAGGAGCCCCAAGCTGAGCTCCCTGCACTATACAGCAAGTTCCCACTAGCTATCTGTTTTATGCATGGTAGTGTATATATATCAATCCCAATCTCCCAATTCATCCCCCCTCCCCTTCCCCCCTCCCCGTGTCCACATACTTCTTATACTTAAATTATAAGCTGGCTCATTTGCTTATTTTATAGCACTTTCAAAAGGGTTAAGCTGATACTTTTTTAGCATAGATATACACAGTTTTAGACATATTTTATTATTTAGTTCAGTTTTCTGAAAGAGACTGTTGTTTTTCAAAACTCATTCTTTATACACATGCTTAAACCTACCTCAGATATTTCTGTTTACCATTCACTTTGAGGATTTTTTCCCCCTGCTATGCTCTATGATTTAATTCTTGTCTTCATATCTCCAACATGTTAACAAGGAAGCAAACGCTGTCAACTATTGTGATGCTTATGGTGAGAAATTCATCTTCATCTATTAGCAAGCCTAAACATCTAGTGATTTTGAGTTGAATGATTAACAAGCATAGTTCTCTTCTTGTAAGGGGGAGAAAAGTACAAGAATGGTTAAAGACACAGGTAAGAGCAGATCTTAACTATACTGGGAAAGAAAAAAAATATAAGAGATTGGGAAAGAAGAGTTATAAACGTACATAGGTTTCTAGAGATGTAATTGGTAGATGGAATTTCCCATTTACTAAAAGACACATGAATCCAACCAATGTATATACTCTCCTTATGTTACTGGCAGGAGAACTAAGCTATTTGAGTGAATTAAGGTAGAGCTGGGCCAGAAGACAAAGGGTAGATTAGTTTTAATATTGGAGATAACGAACAGAATTGGTTTAAAACTGAACCAGCAAAACCCATAGCAAAAGGCATACATAAAACTAAGGAAACAACTAATGAGACGGTGTATAGATGCTGTCGATGCCCACGTAGGTCCCCTTTACCAGGCTGATGTACCCATATCCTGCCGTGAATGTTGCTTACTCATGGCTTACAGCCGCCCCTTTCTCCAAAGAATTGACCTAGGTCTTGGAATGTTCATCAATCCTTCATCTCCCCTTCCCAGCGGTTCAGTTGATATGAGACAAAAAGGCTGTCCCTTATCCTCAACTCCTCGCCTCACCAGCTTCAAAGCTGGATCAAGTCTATGGCATCATTCAGCTCCAGAGTCCCCCCTGGGACCAGAATAAAGCTGGTCTCACATTCTCTACTTACGTTTTTTTCCCTTTCCTACTTACCTTCGACTGAGAACTCTCCTAGTAAACCACTTGAGTAAGAATCCCCACCTCAGGCTCTTTGGGGACGCTAATCTAAACTCTCTTAAGTTCTGTAGTCTTAGCTTGCATAGAGTGAGGGAGGTGGCATTTAAGAGGAAGTCATGGGGTTACTTTTTCTTAGATTTATTTAATTAATTAAGTTTTTTGGCTGCCTTGGGTCTTTGTTGCTGTGCGCGGGCTTTCTCTAGTTGCGGCGAGCAGGGGCTACTCTTCCTTGCAGTGCGAGGGCTTCTCAATGCGGTGGCTTCTCTTGTTGCGGAGCACAGGCTCTAGGTGCACAGGCCTCAGTAGTTGTGGCACGTGGGCTTCAGTAGTTGTGGCTCGCAGGCTCTAGAGCGCAGGCTCAGTAGTTGTGGTGCACGGGCTTAGTTGCTCCGCAGCGTGTGGGATCTTCCCGGACTGGGGCTCGAACCCATGTCCCCCACCTGCATTGGCAGGTGGATTCTTAACCACTGCACCACCAGGGAAGCCTGCTCATGGGGTTTCTTGTGGCTGGGGATGAGGTATGCCAGGATCCATCCGCTTACTATACAAGAAAATGTAAATTACCTATTTCCACACTCAGTGTTTTTCTTATATCATAAGGCTACTGGCAGTGGGCCTGTCGTACTCTTCAAAGATCCTACCCTTGATTGTGAAAATGGGTGTCCAGCCATTGTGGACAACCAACCTCTAGCTCCTGACTGGGCATGGGAATGACAACTCTATAATGTGGCAGAAACATACTTGCCTTTTACGTTACATGACTCTCAGTTCATAAGGCTTTACATTTCAGTGACTTGCTATGTTTTACCTCAGGGTCCTCAGTTATGAAGTAGTGATTATCTGGCCTGCCCTCACCAGACAGTTCCTCAAGACTTATTTGTCGACCTTTACTCTGTAGGACTCACTGACCAGGATGTGTTCTCAGGATTCCCCACCCCATGGGAGAGAACATAGCCAAAGGCCTACGTGGACTTGGCAAGTTCCACAGACTTCTATTAAAGAATCCAGAATAATAATGTTGGCAGATAATTAATTCTCTGTTCTACACTGGTCCAAAATCAGCTGTAAGGTGCAGGCCAAAAGAAGATCCCACATGAAACTGACAGCTAGGTACTGGGTTGCCAAATTTAGCTAATGAAAATCTAAAACACCCAGTTAAAATTGGAATTCAGATAAGCAATGACTAATTTTTTTTAATATAAGCATGTTCAAATGTTACAGGAGACACATTTATACTAAAAAATTTTCATTGTTTGAAATCTGAAATTCAGATTTAACTAGGAGTCCT
The DNA here is from genome assembly GCF_963924675.1 of Phocoena phocoena. Classification (NCBI taxonomy): domain Eukaryota; kingdom Metazoa; phylum Chordata; class Mammalia; order Artiodactyla; family Phocoenidae; genus Phocoena; species Phocoena phocoena. The sequence goes on from NC_089223.1 coordinate 133,602,876, forward strand.
CTATTTTCTATGATAATTCTACCCAGTGGTACACCTAGAAGGAGGTGGATTCTAACTAGGAGCTACTCTTCTACTGCAACCAATCTGCCACAGATCGATGGCAGACGATGGAGGATGCACCGGCCTCCCCAGGGAGGCCAGCTCAGCCTCCCAGGCCTCTGGATGTGTCCATGAGACTATCATACCTGAGACGACCCAGGCGTGGTCTCTTTGCTGTAGACCACCAAGCCAAGTCTTGAACACTCCACGTGACTAGAGGTGCAGTATCCAACACTTTTCCACTAAAATTTCTCTGTCATTCACAACACTCCGGAGAGTGACTCAGTAGCACTTCATCAGCCTCCCCCATCAGAGTCTTTCTCTAAATGCCTTCACAAAGAGCTCTCTGCTCAAGCTCAAGTGGGGATACAGTAACGGATGTGAGCAAAAGGGTGAGATCCATTATTTCGGATTTCCTGCTGATGTTGTTATTTTTCTCCACTTGCCCTCCATTGAAAGTGTGATGTGCTTCTTGCCTATCTTGTAGACTGTATCAAACAAATAACTGGCCAGATCACGAAGTCCAGTCTAAGTTCAGATACTGGTAAAAGTGATGACTGAGATTTGTTTGTATATGCTTTCATTTCACTACTGAAAAATACACACAAATACATACAAAAGTTCACAGATATCTGTGATTTGGGCTTCTGGTGCCTGACTCATTTGCTGCTAAGGTGTACCCAACGTGTGGCAGTCTTAGCATCCCAGCAGCATATGCAAGCTGACCTTCCACCACGCGCTGCCTGCTTTCCAAGTGAACACACTGCAGGTTACAAAACTTCACCAACCTGAAACTGACTCTGGCCTCCCCACGGGGATGGAGAACCACGAGAACACATTTCCAAGAGTGAGTTACGAGATGTGGAGCAAGATAGAGCCCCCACGTGCCCATTTTCTGTGTGATGTATGATGAACTAAGAATGAATGAACGTAGAGAATTTGTAAAGAGTATCTTTATATCATTGTTTTAAATGACATACAACCAGTAGGGAAATAAGTAAATTGTAAAGACAGGCAATTCACAGAAAACAATACAAAATTGACTCAATGGCAATAGGAGTAAGCAAAAACTAAGGGATTGAAAAGTGAAATGCCTACACTTAGAAGCATTTTCATCCATTAGATTTTAAAAAATTGAAAAGACATATAATAACCAGAATTGACAATGATGAGAAAAAAGAGGCACTCTCATACAGTACAGCTGAAGAAAGTGTAAAATGGTAATGCCTATTTAAACGGCATCTTTTTTAAAAATGTTACTATCCATCAAAGTGATTCCACTTTTGGCATATATCTTAGTGAAACTTTTGCACACGTACAAAGAGGAATGAAAAGGAACAATACTGTATGAAATAACCAAAGGTTGTAAACAATCTAAATCATCATCTAAAAATATAATCGATATATCAACACTATAGAATACTAGGTAATTTTAAATTATATGTGCATACATATATTGATAAATTAAATTATCTAAAATATATTGTCAAATAAAAAGAGTAATTTTCAGAAAATAGGGACTTGATTCTATTTATGTAAAAGTAAGCAAATTCAAAATATACTTAGCAAGTAGAAAAAGATTCACATGGATAAAGACGAACTAATACTAATAATATTTGAAAAGAGAGTGCAATTAGGGGAGAGGAAAAGAAAGTTTTCACTCTTACTTTGTATGTCTGAAATTTTAAAATAATTGTGGATTTATTTATTGTATAATTACAAATGCACAAACACAGACACACATATATATGGTGGAATAAGAACGATCACAGATTTTTTTTAACATTCCTCCCTTTGACAGGTGGCAGCTGTGTACCTTCCCCTTGGTTCTGGGCTCAGTCTACTGAGCTGTCCTGAATATGGCAGCACTGTTGCTGAAACAGTTCCCAGGCCCAGGTCTTAACACATTGGCCACTTCCACTTCTGCTCTCTGGGAACACTCGCTCTCAGGTTGTTTCCTATGTGAAACTAGCCAACAGGCTGTGAGAAGCTTAAGTCATGGGGCGTCAACAGTCCCCAGCCAATAGTCAATATCTACTGCAGGCCATGTACATGAGCCATCTTGGATATTCAGTCTAGATGAGCCTGCAACATATGACTACAATAGCACTAAAGACTGCAAACAAGAATTGCCCAGCTGAGCCCAGTCAATGCACAGAATTATGAGAGATAATTATACACTAAGTCCCCTCCATATGAACAAGTTCTGTTCCGAGAGTGCATTCATAAGTCCAATTTGTTCGTAAGTCCAACAAAGTTAGCCTAGGTACCTAACTAACACAATTGGCTGTAAAGTACTGTACTGTAATAGGTTTATAAATACTTTTCACACAAATAATACATAAAAAACAAACACAAAAAATAAAACATTTTTAACCTTACAGTACAGTACCTCGAAAAGTACAGTAATACCAGCTATATCACCACTGCTTTTACACCTGCTTCCAGACATCCTGGGCTTGAAATAAAGACACTGTACTACTGCACTCTATACAATACTGTACACTAAAGTACCCAAAAGCACAACCACTTGTAGAGGATGCATGCATGTGACAATGTATGCCAGACATGTGAACTAACTTACGTGATGGGACATGCCAACGCCCATTTGTATCTTTGAAAGTTCGCAACTTGAAGGTTGTGTATGTAGGAGACTTACTGTAAATTGTTGTTTGAAGTCCCTCAGCTTTGGGACGGTTTATTACATGGTAATAGATAACAAGAACAATATAAACAATATGCTTTAAAACACTCAGTAATATACATTTAGGACTTTAAATAATGAAGAAGAATATAAGATATCAAATCTATGTATCTGGGGAAAGTTAATAAACAGAAGTCAAAGTAAAATTTTATCTTTGCCGCCTAGCACAATCTTTGAAATGTAGCAAATGTTTCATAAAGACAGTAAAATACAGACAGAAGAGAGCTGTATAGTCAAGGAAAGGTTAAAAGAGAGGAGGGTATCTAACCTAGGTGAAAATGAAAAGTATGTTTTCTCTAGGATTCAACAACGTCCCTTCAGCAACTCAGAAACTACATATTCTACTTTATTTCACACATGTTGTGTTGTAATCATCTATTTGTATATAGTTAACACTTCACCTAACAAAAGAAAAGAAGATATAAACAGTCATGTTTTGCCCCATGCCTTCGATTTGCCCAGAAAAGTTTATATGCAGTTTTACATAAACATAAAAATGTTTCCAATAAAATTATGAAAATATTTTAATGAGTAAACCTCAAGGACTTTGCTTGAAGATGTGCATTTCAAGCACAATTCTTCTTTGTAGAAGACCGTATAATAATTGTGATATTACAAAACGAAACAATATTATTGTCTTCTTCAAATGGAGGGAAGGTTACCTCCTAAAGAGTTGAGGCTCACCAAAAGAGTTTTGAGTTCACCATTCTGAGTATCATAATATTTTTATCCTGAGTAACTGCAAATGTGTACATTGTATTTCCAGATTGTCATTGTTAAAAATAATCCATTTTGGGGGGACCTCCCTGGTGGTGCAGTGGTTAAGAATCCACCTGCCAGTTCAGGGGACATGGGTTCGATCCCTGGTCCGGGAAGATCCCACATGCCACGGAGCCACTAAGCCTGTGCGCCACAGCTACTGAGCCTGTGCTCTAGAGCTTGCGAGCCACAACTACTGAGCCCGCGTGCCACAACTGCTGAAGCCCGCGCGCCTAGAGCCTGTGCTCCGCAACAAGAGAAGCCACCACGGTGAGAAGCCCACGCACCACAACAAAGAGTAGCCCCTGCTCGCCACAACTAGAGAAAGTCCGCTCGCAGCAATGAAGACCCAACGCAGCCAAAAATAAATAAATAAATAAATTTATTTTAAAAAAGGTAGAAATAAAAAAAAAGAAAAGAATCCATTGTTTGTTATTTTAAAGAATGTTGAAATTGGGAGGAGGATACTACAAGGTAATACTGAGGAAGATGCAGAGCTGCACATGAAGAGAGGCACGACCTCACAGTCACTGGAATGGCCTACAGTTTGGGGAATAAATCTTAGGGCCACAGATGAAACAATGAAAAGTGCATTTCATAATATCAGCACTAAGGTAAATTATCATCAGTATACAAAAAGAATGTCACACGTATTTGAAAGGACACCAAGAAACTACTGCTACTAGATAACACATATAGGGCAGCCGCTTCAGTGTAGCCCTCCTATCAAGAATAACCATAGTCGTTGAATAAAATAAAAATAAAACAAAATAGCAAACAAGCAATGGCAGTCACAGACTTTTATGGCATTACAAAGCAATCAAGGCTTCAGAATTTGAGGGGCCACAATCTCAGAGAAGAGGCAAAATCATCAAAGTGAACTGACGTTTTCTGTTCATTTTCCTTGAAGTATTTGTTTATTCTTAATCCACATGCATTAAGAGAAGAATCCAAAATTAAAGTGGCATCTAAGAAACTGAGTTAAGCAGAGCTTTCAGGAATCTCACAATACTATGAAAGAATAGTTGGAATTTGGGCTATTAAAGCAGCCAGGGCTTTTGGGGCCAAGATCCTAGGAAAACAAGGAAATAATGGAGAAGAGAGAGAATATTCTCAGCTGCATTTTCATTTGCGATTTGTAGATGCTGAAGTTTCATGGGATGAGAAGCTGAGATTAGCAAAATGGAGGCAAAGAGGCTAAAAATCTAGGCGGAGCTTCTAGCAACCTGATATTGCTAGGGAAACAAAAATTAAAAGTTTGGGCTTCCAGAAGAAGACGCCCTGCTTTCAGTTGAGACCCAAGGAAAATTCTCACGCAGTACTAGTGGGAATGTAAATTCTTCCAATGACCTTGCAGAACAAGAATGGGTATTCTTGTTTTGGTACAGGGAGATTCTGCTTTACAAAGTCACTCGGGGATCCAGGCTGCCAGTGGCCCTAACATCTGCAAAATGTGGCTTCCAGGAACTCCCTGGCCCAGGTCCAGTGGTTAGGACTCCGCGCTTCCACTGCAGGGGGCACGGGTTCAACCCCTGGTTTGGGGAACTAAGATCCCGCATGCTTCTCGGCACGGTCAAAAAAATAAACTGCTTTAAAAAATAAATGTGGCTTCCAAGTGGAATTCACTTCTTACTCCACTGAAGATTGGGTAATAGAGATTATAGAGGGAAAACAGAAGGCTTGTACGGGCTAGACCTTATGAGTGGTCAATATCACTTTCAACCACATTCCATCGGCAGGAACTCAATTATATGGCCACCTTTCATTGCAAGGGAAATTTAGCTCTGAACCCTAGAGGCAGTTAAATTTATTTGATGAATAGCCAGCCAGTCTCTGCCATGGCCCATTTCTCATCATTTACACATATATAAAATAGCATTCCTTGAATAATGCTAGACATAAAAAATGACTAAGAGATATTTCACATCTTAATTTTATTTTACTGCATACAAGTAAAATTTCTCTATGAACACCATTCTCTTAGAGTGCGTAGTTGCCGTATACTAAAAAAAAAAAGTCTAGGTTCAAAACGTTATCCTCAAGCTTTTTGCTGATTTAACAGGAAAATTTAATAGATATTCCTTCAGTTCTCACTTTATGAACACCGATGATAAATTTGTTACAAAAAGAAGGAAATTCTACAAGTTAAAAAACAAATGATATAAGCAGCTATTAAAGATTGTAAACTGCTGTGTAGGATGGATATTCACAGCCAGTAATGGAAGCCTTAAAACAGAAGTTCTCATGCATTCTGGGCATTAATCCTTTTCAAAAGCTAAACAAATGCTTTGTGATTAATACCTAATTTGAATATGCCATGCTAAACAATCCTAGGAAGTTGCTTTTGAGAGAAAATGTCATTTTCAGTCAATTTATTTTATTATGCTTTTGAAACTTATCCACTAGTGTTGAAGGACATACTTAACCCTGAGGATGCAGTCCTAATCACTGTGTCTTACTCTAAGATTTTCTGGGGAAATGAGAATGTGCTTTCTGCACAGATATTAACTTATCAAGCTTTATTTTAGCAATCAAGGAATTGCAAATAAGCACAAGGGGAGGTCACAATTAAGCAGAAAATGTATTGATTCCTGTGTCCTCCATTTATCATGGAATTTACATTATAAATTTCATCACAGTACATAGAAACCTTTTCTTTTGTAATTGTTCACCTTGTCTTTGGTCGGGTTTAAACAAGAATTGGGAATTATTCATCCATTTTATCAGTCCATAATTCAATCTTAAATGTTTTAAAATACCTTGCCCTCTAATTTATATAGTTTGCTCAATTAATGTTGAGAGACCAGCCAAAGAAGGAGGTAAAGCTCTCAGCTAACACTTGTTAACTTGGCTAATGTCTGGTAAGCACTCTCTCCTTGTGCATTACATATATGGTATTTGTTTTATGTCTCAAATTTCTCACATCTCCTACGTAAGATGGGTATTATAAGGACTGACATTTAAGTGCTTTGTCCAGTGTGACTTAATTAGCACCTTTCCTTCTGACTGGACCTTGCCTTTCTAGTAATTAAATATTTGAAGTATCATCTCTGGGAATTGCTATCCCATTTTATAGAAATAGGCATTTTTCTTGAAGATGGCGGAAGAGTAAGACGCGGAGATCACTTTCCTCCCCACAGATACACCAGAAATACATCTGCACGTGGAACAACCCCTACAGAGCACCTACTGAAGGCTGGCAGAAGACCTCAGACCTCCCAAAAGGCAAGAAACTCCCCCCACGTACCTGGGTAGGGCAAAAGAAAAAAGAATAAACAGAGACAAAAGAATAAGGACGGCACCTGCACCAGTGGTAGGGAGCTGTGAAGGAGGAAAAGTTTCCACACACTAGGAGCCCCTTCGCGGGCGGAGACTGCGGGTGGCAGAGGGGGGAGCTTCGAAGCCGCGGAGGAGAGCACAGCAACAGGGGTGCGGAGGGCAAAGCGGGGAGATTCCCACACAGAGGATCAGGGCCGACCGGCACTCACCAGCCCGAGAGGCTTATCTGCTCACCCGCCGGGGCGGGCGGGGCTGCGAGCTGAGGCTCGGGTTTCGGTTTCGGACGGAGCGCAGGGAGAGGACTGGGGTTGGCGGCTTGAACATAGGCTGAAGGGGTTAGTGCGCCACGGCCAGCCGGGAGGGAGTCCGGAGAAAAATCTGCACCTGCCGAAGAGGCAAGAGACTTTTTCTTCCCTCTTTGTTTCCTGGTGCGCGAGGAGAGGAGTTTAAGAGCGCTGCTTAAAGGAACTCCAGAGACGCGCGCGAGCCGCGGCTAAAAGTGCGGACCCCAGAGACGGGCGGGAGACTCTAAGGCTGCTGCCGCCACCACCAAGGGGCCTGTGTGCGAGCACAGGTCACTCTGCACATCCCTCTTCCGAGTACAGCCCGCCACTGCCAGCTCCCCGGGATCCAGGGACAACTTCCCCAGAAGAACGCACGGCGCGCCTCATGCTGGTGCAACGTCACGCTGCCTCTGCCGCCGCAGGCCCGCCCCGCACGCAGTGCCCCTCCGCCCCCCACCCCCCACCCTGGCCTGAGTGCGCCAGAGCGCCGGAATCAGCAGCTCCTTTAACCCCGTCCTGTCTGAGCAAAAAACAGACGCCCTCCAGCGACCTACACGCAGAGGCAGGGCCAAATCCAAAGCTGAGCCCCTGTGAGCTGTGAGAACAAAGAAGAGAAAGGGAAATCTCTCCCAGCAGCCTCAGAAGCAGCGGATTAAAGCTCCACAATCAACTTGATATACCCTGCATCTGTGGAGTACCTGAATAGACAAGGAATGATCCCAAATTGAGGAGGTGGACTTCAGGAGCAAGATCTATGATTTTTTTTCCCTTTTCCTCTTTTTGTGAATGTGTACGTGTATGCTTCTGTGTGAGATCTTGTCTGTATACTCTTGCTTCCACCATTTGTCCTAGGGCTCTATCCGTCCATGGTTTTTTTAAAAAAATTTTTTCTTAATAATTAATTTGAATAACTTTATTATACCTTACCTTCGTTCTTTCTTTCTTTCCTTCCCTCCTTTAGACAACGAATCATCCCAAATTGAGGAGGTGGTCTCTGGGAGCAATATTTATGATTTTTCCCCCTTTACCTCTTTTTGTGAGGGTGTATGTGTATGCTTCTGTGTAACATTTTGTCTGTATAGCTTTGCTTCCAACATTTGTCCTAAGGTTCTATCCGTCCCTTTTTTTTTTCTAAATAAGTACTTTTTAATTCAATAACTTTATTATACTTTATTTTATTTTTACTGTATCTTCTTTCTGTCTTTTTTTCCTTCTTTCCCTCCTTCCTTCCTTCCTCCCTCCCTCCCTCCTTTCTTTCCTTCTTGCCTTCTTTGCTTCTTTCTTTTTTTCTTTCTTCCTTCCTTCCTTCCTTCCCTCCCTCCTTTCCTTCTCTTTCCTCATACTTCTACTAATTCTTCTTTTTCTCCCTTTTATTCTGAGCCGTGTGGATGAAAGGATCTTGGTGCTCCAGCCAGGAGTCAGGGCTCTGCCTCTGAGGTAGAAGAGCCAACTTCAGGACACTGGTCAACAAGAGACCTCCCAGCTCCACATAACATCAAACGGTGAAAATCTCCCAGAGACCTCCACCTTAACACCAGCACCCAGCTTCACTCAACGACCAGCAAGCTACAGTGCTGGACAACCTATGCCAAACAACTAGCAAACCAGGAACACAACCCCACCCATTAGCAGAGAGGCTGCCTAAAATCATAACAAGGCCACAAACACCCCAAAACACACCACCAGACGTGAACCTGCCCACTAGAGAGACAAGATCCAGCCTCATCCACCACAACACAGGCACTAGTCCCCTCCACCAGGAAGCCTACACAACCCACTGAAACAACCTTAGCCACTGGAGACAGACATCAAAAACAGCTGGAACTACGAACCTGCAGCCTACAAAAAGGAGACCCCAAACACAGTAAGATAAGCAAAATGAGAAGACAGAAAAACACACAGCAGATAAAGGAGCAAGATAAAAATGCACCAGACCTAACAAATGAAGAGGAAATACGCAGTCTACCTGAAAAAGAATTCAGAATAATGATAGTAAGGATGATCCGAAATCTTGGAAATAGAATGGACAAAATGCAAGAAACAGTTAACAAGGACCTAGAAGAAATAAAGATGAAACAAGCAACGATGAACAACACAATAAATGAAATTAAAAGTACTCTAGATGGGATCAATAGCAGAATAACTGAGGCAGAAGAACGGATAAGTGACCTGGAAGATAAAATAGTGGAAATAACTACTGCAGAGCAGAATAAAGAAAAAAGAATGAAAAGAACTGAGGACAGTCTCAGAGACCTCTGGGACAACCTTAAACGCACCAACATTCAAATTATAGGGGTTCCAGAAGAAGAAGAGAAAAAGAAAAGGACTGAGAAGATATTTGAAGAGATTATAGTTGAAAACTTTCCTAATATGGGAAAGGAAATAGTTAATCTTAAGTCCAGGAAGCACAGAGAGTCCCATACAGGATAAATCCAAGGAGAAATACGCCAAGACACATATTAATCAAACTGTCAAAAATTAAATACAAAGAAAGCATATTAAAAGCAGCAAGGGAAAAACAACAAATAACACACAAGGGAATCCCCAGAAGGTTAACAGCTGATCTCTCAGCAGAAACCCTAGAAGCCAGAAGGGAGTGGCAGGACATACTGAAAGTGATGAAGGAGAAAAACCTGCAACCAAGACTACTCTACCCAGCAAGGATCTCATTCAGATTCGATGGAGAAATTAAAACCTTTACAGACAAGCAAAAGCTGAGAGAGTTCAGCACCACCAAACCAGCTTTACAACAAATGCTAAAGGAACTTCTCTAGACAAGAAACACAAGAGAAGGAAAAGACCTATAATAATGAACCCAAAACAATTTAGAAAATGGGAATAGGAACATACATATCGATAATTATCTTAAATGTAAATGGACTAAATGCGCCCACCAAAAGACACAGATTGGCTGAACGGATACAAAAACAAGACCCTTATATATGCTATCCACAAGAGACCCACTTCAAACCTAGAGACACATCCAGTAAGGGGATGGAAAAAGATATTCCATGCAAATGGAAATCAAAAGAAAGCTGGAGTAGCAATTCTCATATCAGACAAAATAGACTTTAAAATAAGGACTATTAAAAGAGACAAAGAAGGACACTACATTATGATCAAGGGATCGATCCAAGAAGAAGATACAACAATTGTAAATATTTATGCACCCAACATAGGAGCACCTCAATACATAAGGCAAATACTAACAGCCATAAAAGGGGAAATCGACAGTAACACATTCATAGTAGGGGACTTTAACACCCCACATTCACCCATTGACAGATCATCCAAAATGAAAATATATAAGGAAACACAAGCTTTAAATGATACATTAAACAAGATGGACTTAATTGATATTTATAGGACACTCCATCCAAAAACAACAGAATACACTTTCTTCTCAAGTGCTCATGGAACATTCTCCAGGATAGATCATATCTTGGGTCATAAATCAAGCCTCGGTAAATTTAAGAAAATTGAAATTGTATCAAGTATCTTTTCTGACCACAACGCCATGAGACTAGATATCAATTACAGGAAAGGTCTGTAAAAAATACAAACACATGGAGGCTAAACAATTCACTACTTAATAATGAAGTGATCACTGAAGATATCAAAGAGGAAATAAAAAAATACCTAGAAACAAATGACAATGGAGACAGAACGACCCAAAACCTATGGGATGCAGCAAAAGCAGTTCTAAGGGGGAAGTTTATAGCAATACAAGCCCACCTTAAGAAGCAGGAAACATCTCGAATAAACAACCTAACCTTGCACCTCAAGCAATTAGAGAAAGAAGAACAAAAAAACCCCAAAGCTAGCAGAAGGAAAGAAATCATAAAAATCAGATCAGAAATAAATGAAAAAGAAATGAAGGAAACAATAGCAAAGATCAATAAAACTAAAAGCTTGTTCTTTGAGAAGATAAACGAAATAGATAAACCACTAGCCAGACTCATCAAGAAAAAAAGAGAGAAGACTCAAATCAATAGAATTAGAAATGAAATAGGAGAAGTAACAACTGACACTGCAGAAATAAAAAAGATCATGAGAGATTACTACGAGCAACTCTGTGCCAATAAAATGGACAATCTGGAAGAAATGGACAAATTCTTAGAAATGTACAACCTGCCAAGACTGAATCAGGTAGAAATAGAAAATACGAACAGACCAATCACAAGCACTGAAATTGAAACTGTGATTAAAAATCTTCCAACAAATAAAAGCTCAGGACCAGATGGTTTCACAGGCAAATTCTATCAAACATTTAGAGAAGAGCTAACACCTATCCTTCTCAAACTCTTCCAAAATATAGCAGAGGGAGGAACACTCCTAAATTCCTTCTACGAGGCCACCATCACCTTGATACCAAAACCAGACAAGGATGTCACAAAGAAAGAAAACTACAGGCCAATATCACTGATGAACTTAGATGCAAAAATCCTCAACAAAATACTAGCAAACAGAATCCAACAGCACATTAAAAGGATCATACACCATGATCAAGTGGGGTTTATTCCAGGAATGCAAGGATTCTTCAATATACGCAAATCTATCAATGGGATAAACCATATTAACAAATTGAAGGAGAAAAACCATATGATCATCTCAATAGATGCAGAGAAAGCTTTTGACAAAATTCCACACCCATTTATGATAAAAACCCTGCAGAAAGTAGGCATTGAGGGAACTTTCCTCAACATAATAAAGGCCATATATGACAAGCTCACAGCCAACATCATCCTCAATGGTGAAAAAATGAAAGCATTTCCACTAAGATGAGGAACAAGACAGGGTTGCCCACACTCACCACTCTTATTCAACATAGTTTTGGAAGTCTTAGCCACAGCAATCAGAGAAGAAAAAGAAATAAAAGGAATCCAAATCGGAAAAGAGGAAGTAAAGCTGTCACTGTTTGCAGATGACATGATACTATACATAGAGAATCCTAAAGATGCTACCAGAAAACTACTAGAGCTAATCAATGAATTTCGTAAAGTAGCAGGATACAAAATTAATGCACAGAAATCTCTGGCGTTCCTATATACTAATGATGAAAAATCTGAAATTGAAATCAAGAAAACACTGCCATTTACCAGTGCAACAAAAAGAATAAAATATCTAGGAATAAAGCTACCTAAGGAGACAAAAGACCTGTATGCAGAAAATTATAAGACACTGATGAAAGAAATTAAAGATGATACAAATAGATGGAGAGATATACCATGTTCTTGGATTGGAAGAATCAACATTGTGAAAATGACTCTACTACCCAAAGCAATCTGTAGATTCAATGCAATCCCTATCAAACTACCACTGGCATTTTTCACAGAACTGGAACAAAAAATTTCGCAATTTGTATGGAAACACAAAAGACCCCGAATAGCCAAAGCAATCTGGAAAACGAAAAAAGGAGCTGGAGGAATCAGGCTCCCTGACTTCAGACTATACTACAAAGCTACAGTAATCAAGACAGTATGGTACTGGCACAAAAACAGAAAGATAAATCAATGGAACAGGACAGAAAGCCCAGAGATAAACCCACACACATCTGGACACCTTATCTTTGATAAAGGTGGCAGGAATGTACAGTGGAGAAAGGACAGCCTCTTCAACAAGTGGTGCTGGGAAAACTGGACAGCTACATGTAAAAGTAGGAGATTAGATTAGTCCCTAACACCATACACAAAAATAAGCTCAAAATGGATTAAAGACCTAAATATAAGGCCAGACACTATCAAACTCTTAGAGGAAAACATAGGCAGAACACTCTATGACATAAATCACAGCAAGATCCTTTCTGACCCACCTCCTAGATTAATGGAAATAAAAACAAACAAATGGGACCTAATGAAACTTCAAAGCTTTTGCACAGCAAAGGAAACCATAAACAAGACCAAAAGACAACCCTCAGAATGGGAGAAAATATTTGCAACTGAAGCAACTGACAAAGGATTAATCTCCAAAATTTACAAGCAGCTCATGCAGCTCAATAACAAAAAACAACCCAATCCAAAAATGGGCAGAAGACCTAAGTAGACATTTCTCCAAAGAAGATATACAGAATGCCAACAAACACATGAAAGAATGCTCAACATCATTAATCATTAGAGAAATGCAAATCAAATCTACAATGAGATATCATCTCACACCAGTCAGAATGGCCATCATCCAAAAATCTAGAAACAATAAATGCTGGAGAGGGTGTGGAGAAAAGGGAACACTCTTGCACTGCTGGTGGGAATGTGAATTGGTTCAGCCACTATGGAGAACAGTATGGAGGTTCCTTAAAAAACTACAAATAGAACTACCATATGACCCAGCAATCCCACTACTGGGCATATACCCTGAGAAAACCAAAATTCAAAAAGAGTCATGTACCAAAATGTTCATTGCGGCTCTATTTACAATAGCCTGGAGATGGAAACAACCTAAGTGACCATCATCGGATGAATGGATAAAGAAGATGTGGCACATATATACAATGGAATATTACTCAGCCATAAAAAGAAACAAAATTGAGCTATTTGTAATGAGGTGGATAGACCTAGAGTCTGCCATACAGAGTGAAGTATGTCAGAAAGAAAAAGACAAATACCGTATGCTAACACATATATATGGAATTTAAGGAAAAAAATGTCACGAAGAACCTAGGCGTAAGACAAGAATAAAGACGCAGACCTACTGGAGAACGGACTTGAGGACCTGGGGAGGGGGAAGGGTGAGCTGTGACAGGGCGAGAGAGAGTCATGGACATATACACACTAACAAACGTAAGGTAGATAGCTAGTGGGAAGCAGCCGCATGGCATAGGGATATTGGCTCGGTGCTTTGTGACAGCTTGGAGGGGTGGGATAGGGAGGGTGGGAGGGAGGGAGACGCAAGAGGGAAGACATATGGGAACATATGTATATGTATAACTGATTCACTTTGTTATAAAGCAGAAATTAACACACCATTGTAAAGCAATTATACCCCAATAAAGATGTTAAAAAAAAAAAGAAAAGAAATAATGGAAACCAGAAAAAAAATGGAACAGCTTTAACGTACTGAAAATAAGATGAAATAAGCACACATTCAGAAAAGCAACAGCCAAACAGGTTCATTGCCAAGAGATCAAGAAATGTAGTTATTGGCCATTCAGGCTAAAGTAAAACTATATAAACTCAGCCATAAAAAGAAACAAAATTGAGTTAGTTGTAGTAAGGTGGATGGACCTAGAGGCTGTCATACAGAGTGCAGTAAGTCAGAAAGAGAAAAACAAATACTGTATGCTAATACATATATATGGAATCTAAAAAAAAAAAAAGGTTCTGAAAATCTGGGGGCAGGACAGAAATAAAGATGCAGACATAGAGAATGGACTTGAGGACACGGGGAGGCGGAAGGGTAAGCTGGGACGAAGTGACAGAGGGGCATGGTCATATATACACTACCAAATGTAAAATAGATAGCTAGTGGGAAGTAGCCACATAGCACAGGGAGATCAGCTCGGTGCTTTGTGTCTACCTAGAGGGGTGGGATAGGGAGGGTGGGAGGGAGATGCAACAGGGATGAGATATGGGGATATATGTTTATGTATAGCTGATTCACTTTGTTATACAGCAGAAACTAACACACTGTTGTAAAGCAATTATACTCCAATAAAGATGTTAAAAAAAAACTTAAAAAAAAAAAAGAAATAGGCATTTTTAAAGAAAAGCAGGGGTGCCTTCAAAATGATGGAGAAGTAAGACGTGGACATCACCTTCCTCCCCAGAAATACATCAAAACTACATCTACATTTGGAACAACTCCTACAGAACACCTACTGAACGCTGGCAGAAGACCTCAGACTTCCCAAAAGGCAAGAAACCTCCCACGTACCTGGGTAGGGCAAAAGAAAAAAGGAAAAACAGAGACAAAAAAATAGGGACAGGACCTGTTCCTCTGGGAGGGGGCTGTGAAGGAGGAAAAGTTGCGACACACTAGGAAGGCCCTTCGTGGGCAGAGAATGCTGGTGGCGGTAGGGGGGAAGCTTTGGAGCCACCGAGGAGAGCAGAGCAACAGGGGTGCAGAGGGCAAAGCAGAGAGATTCCTGCACAGAGGATCGGGGCCGACTGGCACTCACCAGCCTGAGAGGCTTGTCTGCTCACCTGCAGGGGCAGGCATGGGCAGGGAGCTGAGGCTTGGGCTTTGGAGGTCAGATCCCAGGGAGAGGACTGGGGTTGGCTGTGTGAACACTGCCTGAAGGGGGCTGGTGCACCACAGCTAGCTGGGAGGGAGTCCGGGAAAAACTCTGGACCTGCCTAAGAGGCAAGAGACCATTGTTTCAGCGTGTGCGAGGAGAGGGGATTCAGAGCACCACCTAAATGAGCTCCAGAGACGGGCGTGAGCCACGGCTCGCGGTGCAGACACCAGAGACAGGCATGAAATGCTAAGGCTGCTGCTGCCGCCACCAAGAAGCCTGTGTGCAATCACAGGTCACTATCCACACCTCCCCTCTTGGGAGCCTGTGTAACCTGCCACTGCCAGGGTCCCGTGATCCAGGGACAACTTCCCCGGGAGAACACACGGCGTGCCTCAGGCTGGTGCAATGTCACACTGGCCTCTGCCACTGCAGGCTCACCACGCATTCCATACCCCTCCCTCCTCCAAGCCTGAGTGAGCGAGAGCCCCCTAATCAGTTGCTCCTTTAACCCCCTCCTGTCTGAGCAAAGAACAGACGCCCTCAGGCGACCTACATGCAGAGGCAGGTCCAAATCCAAAGCTGGACCCCAGGAGCTGTGGGAACAGAAAAGAGAAAGGGAAATCTCTCCCAGCAGCCTCAGGAGCAGCGGATTAAACCTCCACAGTCAACTTGCTGTACCCTGCATCTGTGGAATACAGGAATAGACAATGAATCATCCCAAATTGAGGTGGTGAACTTTGGGAGCAACTGTAGACTTGGGGTTTGCTTTCTGCATCTAATTTGTTTCTAGTTTTATGTTTATCTTAGCTTAGTATTTAGAGCTTATTATCACTGGTAGATTTGTTTATTGATTTGGTTGTTCTCTTCCTTTATTTTATGTATATATATTTTTTTTTCCCTTTTTCTCTTTTAGTGAGTGTGTATGTGTACGCTTCTTTTTGTGATTTTTGTCTGTATAGCTTTGTTTTTGCCATTTGTTCTAGGATTCTGACTGTCCATTTTTTGTTTTTGTTTTTTTTAGCATACTTTTTAGCGCTTTTATCATTGGTTGATTTATTTTTTGCTTTGGTTGCTCTCTTTCTTTCTCTTTTTGTATTACTTTTTCATTTTTTTATTTTTAATACTTTTTTCTATTTTAGTAACTATTTTTTTCTTTCTTTCTTTCTTTCTTTCTTTCTCTCTCTCCCTCTCTCCCTCTCCCTCCCCCTCTCACTCTCCCTCCCTCTCCCCCACTCTCTCTCACTCCCTCTCTCTCTCTCTCTCCATTTTCTTCTGAGCCCTGTGGCTGACAGGGTCTTGGTACTCTGGCCGGGTATCAGGCCAGAGCCTCTGAGGTGGGAGAGCCAAGTTGAGGACACTGGTTCACCAGAGACCGCCCAGCCCCACATAATATCAAATGGCGAAAGCTCTCCCAGAGATCTACATCTCAATGCTAAGACCCAGCTCCACTCAATGACCAGCAAGCTGAAGTTCTGGACAACCTACGCCAAACAAATAGCAAGACAGAAACACAAACCCAACCATTAGCAGAGAGGCTGCCTAAAATCATAATAAGTTCATAGACACCCCAAAACACACCACTGGATGTGGTCCTGCTGACCAGAAAGACAAGATGCAGCCTCATCCACCAGAACACAGGCACCAGTCCCCTCCACCAGGAAGCCTACACAACCCACTGAACCAAACTTACACACTGGGAGCGGACACCGAAAACAATGAGAACTACGAATCTGCAGCCTGTGAAACAGAGACCCCAAACACAGTAAGTTAAGCAAATTAGAAGACAGAAATACACAGCAGATGAAGGAGCAAGATAAAAACCCACCAGACCTAACAAATGAAGAGGAAATAGGGAGTCTACCTGAAGAAGAATTCAGACTAATGATAGTAAAGATGATCCAAAATCTTGGAAATAGAATGGAGAAAATACAAAAAACGTTTAATAAAGACCTAGAACAAACAAAGAGCAAACAAACAATGATGAACAACACAATAAATGGAATTAAACATTCTCTAGAAGGAATTAATAGTAGAACAATTGAGGCAGAAGAACGGATAAGTGACCTGGAAGATAAAATAGTGGAAATAACTACTGCAGAGCAGAATAAAGAAAAAAGAATGAAAAGAATTGAGGACAATCTCAGAGATCTCTGGGACAACATAAAACACACGAACATTTGAATTATGGGGGTTCCAGAAGAAGAAGAGAAAAAAAAAAGGGACTGAGAAAATATTTGACAAGATTATAGTTGAAAACTTCCCCAATATGGGTAAGGAAGTAGTCAAGCAAGTCCAGGAAGCTCACAGAGTCCCTTACAGGATAAATCCAAGGAGAAACATGTCAAGACACATATTAATCAAACTATCAAAAATTAAATACAAAGAAAAAATATTAAAAGCAGCAAGGGAAAAGCAACAATTAACATACAAAGAAGTCCCCATAAGATTAACAGCTGATCTTTCAGCACAAACTCTGCAAGCCAGAAGGGAGTGGCAGGACATATTTAAAGTGAAGAAAGGGAAAAAATCTATAACCAAGATTACTCTACCCAGCAAGGATCTCATTCAGATGTGATGGAGAAATTAAAACCTTTTCAGACAAGCAAAAGCTAAGACAATTCAACACCACCAAACCAGCTCTACAACAAATGCTAAAGGAACTTCTCTAGGCAGGAAACACAAGAGAAGGAAGACTTACAATAACAAACCCAAAACAATTAAGAAAATGGTAATCGGAACATACATATCTATAACTACCTTAAATGTAAATGGATTAAATGCTGCACACAAAAGACACAGACTGGCTGAATGGATACAAACACAAGACCTGTACATATGCTATCTACAAGAGACCTACTTCAGACCTAGGGACACATACAGACTGAAAGTGAGGGGATGGAAAAAGATATTCCATGCAAATGGAAATCAAAAGAAAGCTGGAGTAGCAATTCTCATATCAGATAAAATAGACTTTAAAATAAAGACTATTACAACAGACAAAGAAGGACACTACATAATGATCAAGGGATCAATCCAAGAAGAAGATAAAACAATTGTAAACATTTATGCACCCAACATAGGAGCACCTCAATACATAAGGCAAATGCTAACAGCCATAAAAGGGGAAATCGACAGTAACACAATAATAGTAGGGGACTTTAACACCCCACTTTCACCCATGGACAGATCATCCAAAATGAAAATAAATAAGGAAACACAAGCTTTAAATGATACATTAAGCAAGATGGACTTAATTGATATTTATAAGACATTTCCTCCAAAAATAGCAGATTACACTTTCTTCTCAAGTGCTCATGGAACATTCTCCAGGAATAGATCATATCTTGGGTCACAAATAAACCCTTGGTAAAGTTAAGAAAACTGAAGTCATATCAAGTATCTTTTCTAACCACAATGCTATGAGACTAGATATTACAGGAAAAAATCTGTAAAAATTGCAAGAACATGGAGGCTAAACAAAAACTACCAATAATAAATAAGCAAAAGGGGCTTCCCTGTTGGCGCAGTGGTTGGGAGTCCGCCTGCCGATGCATGGGACACGGGTACGTGCCCCGGTCCGGGAGGATATCACATGCCACGGAGCGGCTAGGCCCGAGAGCCATGGCCGCTAAGCCTGTGTGTCCAGAGCCTGTGCTCCACAATGGGAGAGGCCACAACAGTGAGAGGCCCACGTTCCGCAAAAAAAACTAATAATAAATAAATAAATAAATAACCAAAAGATCACTGAGGAAATCAAAGAAGAAATCAAAAAATACCTAGAAACAAATGACAATGAAAACACGATGACCCAAAACCTATGGGATGCACCAAAAGCAGTTCTAAGAGGGAATTTTATAACAATACAATCCTACCTCAAGAAACAAGAAACATCTCAAATAAACAACCGAAACTTATACCTAAAGCAATTAGAGGAAGAAGAACCAAAAAACCCCAAAGTTAGGAGAAGGAAAGGAATCATAAAGATCAGATCAGGAAAAATGAAAAAGAAATGAAGGAAACGATAGCAAAGATCAATACAACTAAAAGCTTGTTCTTTGAGAAGATAAACAAAATTGATAAACCATTAGCCAGACTCATCAAGTAAAAAGGGGAGAAGACTCAAATCAACAGAATTAGAAATGAAAAAGGAGAAGTAACAAGTGACACTGCAGAAATACAAAGGATCAAGAAAGATTACTACAAGCAACTTTATGCCAATAAAATGCACAGCCTGGAAGAAATCAACAAATTAATAGAAAAGCACAACCTTCCAAGACTGAACCAGGAAAAAATAGAAAATATAAACAGACCAATCAAAGGCACTGAAATTGAGACTGTGATTTAAAATCTTCCAGTAAACAAAAGCCCAGGACCAGGTGGCTTCACAGGCGAATTCTATCAAACATTTAGAGAAGGGCTAACACCTATCCTTCTCAAACTCTTCCAAAATATAGCAGAGGAAAGGAACATTCCCAAAATAATTCTACGAGGTCAGCATCACCCTGATACCAAAACTAGACCGAGATGCCACACACAAAAAAACTACAGGCCAATATCATTGATGAACATAGATGCAAAAATCCTCAACAAAATACTAGCAAAGAGAATCCAACAGCACATTAAAAGGATCATACACCATGATCAAGTGGGATTTAATCCCAGGGATGCAAGGATTCTTCAATATTCGCAAATCAATCAATGTGATAAACCATATAAACTAATTGAAGGAGGAAAACCATATCATCTTCTCAATAGATGCCGAGAAAGCTTTCAACAAAATTCAACGCCCATTTATGATAAAAACCCTCCAGAAAGTAGCCATAGAGGAACTTACCTCAACATAATAAAGGCCATATATGACAAACCCACAGTCAACGTCATTCTCAATGGTGAAAAACTGAAACCATTTCCACTAAGATGAGGAACAAGACAGGGTTGCCCACTCTCACCACTATTATTCAACATAGTTATGGAAGTTTCAGCCACAGCAATCAGAGAAAAAAAAGAAATTAAAGGAATCCAAATCAGAAAAGAAGAAGTAAAAATGTCACTGTTTGCATATAACATGATACTATACACAGAGAATCCTAAAAGATGCTACCAGAAAAGTACTCGAGCTAATCGATGAATTTGGTAAAGTAGCAGGATACAAAATTAATGCACAGAAATATCTTGCATTCCCATATACTAAAGATGAAAAATCTGAAAGAGAAATTATGGAAACACTCCCATTTACCACCGCAACAAAAAGAATAAAATACCTAGGAATAAACCTACCTAGGAGACAAAAGACCTAAATGCAGAAAACTATAAGACACTGATGAAAGAAATTAAAGATGATACAAACAGATGGAGAGATATACCATGTTCTTGGATTGGAAGAATCAACATTGTGAAAATGACTCTACTACCCAAAGCAATCTATAGATTCAATGCAATCCCTATCAAACTACCAATGGCATTTTTCACAGAACAAAAAATTTCACAGTTTGTATGGAAACACAAAAGACCTCAAATAGCCAAAGCAATCCTGAGAAATAAAAACAGAGCTCGAAGAATCAAGCTCCCTGACTGCAGACTACACTACAAAGCTACAGTAATTAAGACAGTATGGTACTGGCAGAAAAACAGAAATATAGATCAATGGTACAGGAGAGAAAGCCCAGTGATAAACCCATACACATATGGCCACATTATCTTTGATAAAGGGGGCAAAAATATACAATGGAGAAAGACAGCCTCTTCAATAAGTGGTGCTGGGAAAACTGGACAGCTACATGTAGAAGAATGAAATTACAACATGCCCTAACACCATACACCAAAATAAAGTCAAAATGGATTAAAGACCTAAATATAAGGCCAGACACTATAAAACTCTTAGAGGAAAACATAGGAAAAACACTCTATGACATAAATCACAGCAAGATCCTTTTTGACCCACCTCCTAGAGGAACGGAAATAGAAACAAAAATAAACAAATGGTACATAATGGAACTTAAAAGTTTTTGCACAGAAAAGGAAACCATAAACAAGATGAAAAGACAGCCCTCAGAATGGGAGAAAATATTTGCAAATGAAGCAACTGACAAAGGATTAATCTCCAAAATATACAAGCAGCTCATGCAGCTCAATATCAAAAAAACAACCCAATCCAAAAATGGGCAGAACACCTAAACAAACATTTCTCCAAAGAAGATATACAGATTGCCAACAGACACATGAAAGCATGCTCAACATCACTTATCATTAGAGAAATGCAAATCAAAACTACAATGAGGTATCACTTCACACCGGTCAGAATGGCCATCATCAAAAAATCTACAAACAGTAAATGCTGGAGAGGGTGTGGAGAAAAGGTAACCCTCTTGCACTACTGGTGGGAATGAAAATTGATACAGCCACTATGGAGAACAGTATGGAAGTTCCTTAAAGAACTAAAAATAGAACTACCATATGACCCAGCAATCCCAGTACTGGGCATATACCCTGAAAATACCATAATTCAAAAAGAGTCATGAACAACAATGTTCATTGCAGCTCTATTTACAATAGCCAGGACATGGAAGCAACCTAGGTGTCCATCGACAAGTGAATAAAGAAGATTTGGCACATATATACAACGGAATATTACTCAGCCATAAAAAGAAACGAAATTGAGTTATTTGTAGTGAGGTGGATGGACCTAGAGACTGTCGTACAGAGTGAAGGAATTCAGAAAGAGAAAAACAAATACTGTATGCTAACACATATATATGGAATCTAAAAAAAAAATTGTTCTGAAGAACCTAGGGGCAGGACAGGAATAAAGACACTGACATAGAGAATGGACTTGAGAACACGGGGAGGGGGAAGGGTAAGCTGGGACGAAGTGAGAGAGGGGCATGGTCATATATACACTACCAAATGTAAAACAGATGGCTACTGGGAAGCAGCCACATAGCACAGGGAAATCAGCTCGGTGCTTTGTGTCCACCTAGGGGGTAGGATAGGGACGGTGGGAGGGAGACACAACAGGGAGGAGATATGGTGATGTATGTATATGTATAGCTGATTCACTTTGTTATATAGCAGAAACTAACACACCATTGTAAAGCAATTATACTGCAATAAAGATTGTTAAACATAAATAAATAAAATAAAATATAAAGAAGAATAAAAGAAAAGCAGATTGTGGGACAACCACTGATAAATGTTGATATGCATATCTCGTAAAAGAGAGACACAAATATATCAAAATCCAAGCCACAGAGTCTTTATAACATGTTTTATTGAATACCCTTGTAATATAACTTGCAATCTGTACTGATTCAAATACTTATTGTTGTATGACACTTATTAAATCATAACTTTATAAAATTTGAGTAATGTATGAGGGAAACACTTCCACACATTAAAACATGTGTTTAATTATCAAAATGAGAGACCACACATTATCAGAGCCAGAGAGAACACAGTATATCCACTGTTATAAAAATTGAGTGCAGTGTGTCTGTTGTTGTATACGCTTTGACTCTTCCTTTACCATAAGCAGACTAGCACAACATAAACCTAAACCAAATAGTCAAGTAGTCCTGATAATAGCAAGGTAATAGTTCTGACGTGGGGAAGCGTGTTTGTGTGTACTTGAGGACACAAAAACATATCGGAGCATTAAGGTAGCAAGTGGGAGTTTCTTTTCCTCTTTTTGTACTTTCATTTTACTCACAGACATACACAGAAAAACATTTACATAATAATCTTTTTCTCTACCACAAAATAATTGTGATATACCTTTAAATAAAGCAATCTTGTATGTTGCTTTGTTTCGTTATCCTTGGAATTTGAGTATTTATAATTATTACAAAAAATTTGGCAATCAACACAACTGATTCATATTTACAAAAATACATGGCATCTGGCTCTATATGGAGGGAATCTATACCCTAGTTCAATCTCAGTTCACTACAACATATCCATAAATCCCCAAGCAGCTAATCATGAAACTATTAACGAAATAATCACATGCTTTATTTATTTATAAGTCTTGGCTAACTAGGCCCTTCTTACATTGCCAGAGAAGAGGAATATTAAAATAAATGATATCTGTGTTTGGCACTGAAAATAAAGCAAAAAAGCCACAGTGTCAGTTATAATAGATTCCAGTCAAATGTCGTTTTGTCACCTTAAACTGAAATGGCTTTTTCAACAATTCTAGAATAATGTCAGCTAGCTATAATTGACTAAGTGGAATAATTAAAACCCCTACATATATAAAGTATTGTAAGATAACACTTTATATTATATACATATAGCAATATACTTAGTATGTTTTAGATTTCTCAGAATCATATATCAGGGATTTACACAGTGAATCTTAAATTTGTAATTCACTAAACTACATGCTTTATAAAAATCATCAATATATTATAATATGGTAGTGCTTTAGAAAAACATAATTTACTTCTTTTTTATCTTGTTTGTTAAGGTGAAATGTTTGGCTAAAGCAAAAAATAATTGTTTGCTGGAAGCAGATCCTTCACAGATTCATAAAGGAACAGGTGAATATTCAGGCTGGCCTCACCTCTGGGAGGTGCCATTCTCACTGGACAGCTATGCAGTTTACAGCCACATGCGGTGCCTTTGGGTGGAATCATTTCCAGAATCCACTATTTAAGCAAATAATATGTCATCTCTAATTTCTAGCTCACTATACTTCCTTATCTTTTGCAAAAACCATTCATGGCATTTCAAACGGTTTCGCCCTCTCTCTTATTCACTGTGTGGTTGACTTTTTGAGAAGCTTCTTTTTCCTCAATTAGTCTTGCATTGGCTGCCTCTGCAGAGACCCCTTAGAGCCATTTTCCATTAGAGACGCTTCAAACCCCTATCCCTCCACTCGTGCCTTTGAAGAGACCTAACACATCTAATTTGTGTATTTATCCAGCTGTTTAGACTTTGCTAATTCATACATATGGTAGCAGTCAAAATTTAACAGAAAGCGCATTTAGAATTGTGTTCAAAACAAAGGATGGCCTGAAAAAGGAGGTGCAAGTTGAATCTGCCATGAATTTACGGCGCCTCACAAATGACCCACCACAGAGTTACACTCTCATCAAGAATGACCATTTAATTAACCTTCGTATAATTCAAAGTCATTCACTCATTACTGCAACCAAGCAAAGTCATCACAAGGATAGCATACTCCTTCAGTACAAGGAAACTGTCACCTTTATTCAACAGAATTTCTGTCTTTGGATCTCAGTGCTAAAACTTCTGCCTTGTCTTTATGCTATATAACATAAAACATTATCAATAATTCAAAATAGAGAAGATACCAACAATATCAAAAATATAACCAATTTTCTAATAATTTACTTTCCTATCTTTATAAAAAATTATTTACAAAAATGTCACTGCAACATTTATAATTTCATAAATACATTCTGCATTTAATTGACTAAAATTCCAGGTTTGGGGACCTTTTAAAACATTTCATCTCTGTAGTTCTCTAAAAAGAAATGGGTAACTTCTCTAAAAGTTTTCCCTATTGATACCTCCTATACAACTGATGCCTTCAAAATGTCCATTCCCAGCTTAAACTTTTCTCCTGGGTTTGCAACCTCTATTACCTATCAGCACATCCATTTAGTTCTCGTTCTAAAATTGAGCTCACCACCCTCCCCCAAAACCTGCTGTATTGTCATGCTCCCTGTCTTAGTAAATAGCACTGCCATTTATCCCAGTTACTCAGGTTAGAAATCTAGGTGTTGGGACTTCCCTGGCGGTCCAGTGGTTAAGACTTCACCTTCCAATGCAGGGGGTATGGGTTCGATCCCTGGTCGGGGAGCTAATGTCCCACATGCCTCGCGGCCAGAAAACCAAAATATAAAACAGCAGCAATATTGTAACAAATTCAATAAAGACTTGAAAAAAATGGTCTACATCAAAAAAACCTTTGGGGAAAAAAAAAGAAGAGAAGAAAAGAGAAAGAAATCTGGGTGTTAGCCTGGGCATCGTCTTCTCTGTCATCTTCCACATCTACTCGGCCATCCCCTGTAAATTCTACCTCCCGCGTGTTTCCGTCATCTGTCTAAATTCTCTATCCCCCAGGTGAAAGCCTCCTAGTCTAACCACCAACTTCTCTTGCTTGGGCACTTGGAACAGCCCTAGAACTTATCTCTCTGTTCCATTCCAATCTAGCCTCCATTCTGCAGGCCAGTCTTACTAAAACACAAAACTGACGATTCACGACTCTGCTAAAAATCCCTTGATGATGTCCCGTTTCCATTAGGATAAGACCCACATTTCTTAAATTCCCTCCATGAATTCTTCCCAACACAATTTCTACCCTCCAGTACTGGAATGCTCACCATCCCTTCACAGGTCGTGTATTAAGCAGCTTTCAGTTTCTCTAAAATGTTATAATTTCTTATCATACATTTAGACTTTCTGCAGTATCTGCCTGCAGTTCACCCCACAAGCTCTTGGATAACACGTGTCCATCACACGCATATCAGTTTAAACATTACGTAAGTCAGGAGACCTATGCTGACCTGTTAGATTGAATCATGTCCCTGACTGACTTCCCAAAGTCCTTGTATTTCCCCTATATTAACACTCTTTCCTACATCCTCTCTGGTCTCTCCTACTTATCTCTTGGGAGCTTTTAAATTCATGTAGGTGTGGCTCTATCTGCCTTGTTCATGCCAGTCTCTATCACACGTGTGATTTTAAAGCAGAAATTTCTCGCTTGAGATTCAGACTTTAGACATATTAGAAACTGAAATATTTTTTCAAAGCCAACTTAGATTTGGGGGAGGGGGGTATTCAGCAGCCTGGACCCTGAGCCAGATCTGCCCCTTACTAGCTGTGTGACCTTGGGCAAGTTACTTAAACACCTCTGTGCCTTAGTTTGCTGGTCTGTAACATAATCATACTTACCTCATAGTTTTATTGTGAAGGTTAAATGATAAAATACTTGTACAGTGCTTACAATAGTGCCTGGAACATTAAAAACCTACACTAAATATTATTATTCCTAATTTTATTTTTCTTGCGGTACGCGGGCCTCTCACTGTTGTGGCCTCTCCCGTTGCGGAGCACAGGCTCCGGACGCGCAGGCTCAGCGGCCATGGCTCACGGGCCTAGCCACTCCGCGGCATGTGGGATCTTCCCGGACCGGGGCATGAACCCGTGTCCCCTGCATCGGCAGGCGGACTCTCAACCACTGCGCCACCAGGGAAGCCCTATTCCTAATAGTTTAAGCAGGAAAATGTAGAGTCAGATTGTGTTCAAAGTCTTGCTTTGATACACTATAATCTTGTCATCTTGGTCAACTGACTCAACTTTGCAAAGTGTCAGATTCCTCTTCTCCATAAAACAAGGGGGACAGAACGTGCATAGTAAAAACAAATCAACTAATGTTAATGTTAGGCTATATTAAATAGTTGAATTGGGAGAGAGAAAACTTCTTGCTTAGGTTGAAGTCTTGTTTGCTTAAAGCTGTAGCATTAGTAAATCTGACATGAACTTCAGTTAAAAATCTAACCTCAGCTAAAAACATCTTTATCACTTACTGTAATTAAAAACAGATGAACCTACAATGCACATAAGGTACAAATGCCCAGGAATACCAAGTTTAAGAAATTAAAACGAACAGTAACTTCAATTAAAAGTATGTTCCTGTGAAGATCTATCTGGGGGAAAAAAATGCAATTTCTTTTTTTCTATGGAGGAAAGGTAAAAATATTTACTCTCTTGCTATTTTTAGATCGCCTCTCAGGAGAATTAGAAGTTATGGCTCTGGACGTGATTTTATAGATTCTTTCCTTATGTATGGTCTTTTAATCACAGATTATGTTATCTTAACTCTGTTAACTGAAAGATTACATTTTTAACTCTTTCTACTATTTCTCCTTTGGTCACGAAATTTTAACATCACGTTTCTCTGGGTCCCTCATTCCATTGTATAGCGTATACTGTGATAGAGCTTCTCATCTAATACTCATTCCCTGGATATTTCATAACGCTGAACCAAATGAAGTTTTAACTAACACCAAATCATTATTATTAGCAATCTCATCACGCCATTATCTTTAAGTCATTTTCTTTTATTCCATGCTGAATGGAATCATTACTCTAAGTGTGACATCCTAATATAAATATGTATTAGTCAAACTGATCACTATGTATACAAATAGACAGTTTAGAAGCTAACTATATCAGCCATGCTGCTTTTGCACAGGGTTTTAAATATGCTACTGAATGATGCAAATGGAAGAAACAGATTCTAATACATCACAAGACAAGTAGCCAAAATGTTCTGAGCTGGATCAGAGGCAAAGCACCACAAATCAGGCAGACCTTTCACTTACGAACAGGAACATAGCTTTGTCTTTCACAGTAGTTTCTCAAAGCAAAAATAATCCCTCTCCAGTGATTTACAATGGACGATTTTCTGTCTTCCTGGCTGTTTCACAACTTTTGAGCATCCTTGCTATTTTGGAGAATTTCCACTTTGCTGGTTTGAGCTCCTCCAAGGCAGAACCTACAAAACTAGATTCCCTCACCTTTGGTGCTCAGGCCCAGTTAATGAGATCAGAGATCACGAATGCAAGACCTCACTTCAGAACTGAGCCACACGTAGAAGGAAAATGTGCACAGGATCCGTTTTGCTGCAAGGGTGGTAGCAGAGGCAGCTAGCTCTCTCAGTGGCGGTGCTTGCAAGATTGCATTCTGGCTCTGAAATCGTTCCAGTTGGTGTGGCAGTAAATTGGAGTTTGGCAGGGGGTTGTGAGGCGTGGGAGTGGCACTCAGCAAGCCCGTTCTGTGGCATCGTTTTGGGCAACGTTGCTGGAAGCTGAGTCTTGAGCCTGGTTATTTACTCACCTTAGCATTCTGTGAGTTACCCATTTAAAAAATAACAAAAAATACCTATTCTGCTTCATCAGTGAGAGTCAGTTTCTGTTACTTTTAACAAGAATCTCTACGAATATCATAACATAGAGTTCTTTTAACAGCTCCAAACGGCTCAAGTCTAGCTGGAATTGCAGCCAGACTGAGAGAAAAAGAATGGTGCAATTAAAATTTTAAATTATCATTTTCTTTTTTTTTTTTTTTTTTTGGTTATTTGAGGATTTTTATTTTTATTTATATTTTTTAACATCTTTATTGGGGTATAATTGCTTTACAATGGTGTGTTAGTTTCTGCTTTATAACAAAGTGAATCAGTTATACATATGTTCCCATATCTCTTCCCTCTTGCATCTTCCTCCCTCCCACCCTCCCTATCCCACCCCTCCAGGCGGTCACAAAGCACCGAGCTGATATCCCTGTGCCATGCGGCTGCTTCCCACTAGCTATGCTAATCGTTGCCCGGCACTGTGTTAAAGCCTGTCACCCATCATCTCATTTAATCTTCACAATAGCTTAATGCGGACAATATCATCCCCATGATGCAAAGCAGAAACTGAGACAGAGATTAACTTGCCCAAGGTCTCAGGACTACTGATTACCAGAGCCCTGTGACACTGTAGATCTAGGTCACCAGCATTCTTACTTATGGCCACTCAAATTGTTTCATATTGCTGATAAGTTTAAAGTAATGAGGTAATGAATCTGTTCACCATTTGCATCTGCTACTGCCATCCGTATGGCTCTTTCTTCCAGCTGGCTAATAAACGTGGAAGTATTGGCTGATTCTCTGCCCTTTCTTGGCACTTTTTCCGTGTTTATCTTCAGGTCTGAAGATATCTGCACTTTAACATATTTAATATCAACTTTCAACCTTGCCTGGATGAATAGGTTCATCTTCCCTTAGATGTCAACATAAAGTCAGAGTAATCCTGGGTCTCTTCTTGTCAGTTCCTAGGAGCACTTACAAAGTTTAAACATTTTTATCTGAGTCTGTTTTAGAAGGAATCAACCAACTAGAAACAGAAAACCTTCTCAAAATCCAAGTTGAAAAAATACTGAAAAATTCTATGGAAATTGACAAGGCAGACCCCAAACTGGGGTATAATTAACCCTAGTAACCATTTGTTATCCCTAGGAATATATAACTATAGAAGTAGCAGTCCTTCAATAGAGTTTAAAAAAATAGATTTAAAAAATACATATAACATTTTTAAAGTTAAATTATTTATAGAATATCAATAGTTCCAAAAACATCTCTGCAAAGGAATCTAAACTATGTGTTTTTCCTTCTCCCAAAAAGGTCCACGATATCTTTGCAAGAGATTACTTAAAGTCCAAATAAAACATTAAATAAACAAAAGGGAACATGTGTGTGGAAAATATTTAATTGAATAGACATATAACCTGTACCCATGTCTAAGGATTTCTCTTGCAGGTTGCTTAGCTGACCTCAATCCTTTACAGACAGAGTCCCATCATGATGTCATACAGAGCATTCTCTTGAATTATGTAAGTTGGCTGTCCAAGCAGAAAACTCTCTTTTGGTGCTAAATCTCCCTGCTGGAGACTTCTCTTTCCAGTTTATCTTCCATCTCCTGCTGTGACCTCAGAACCTATCAATTTGCAGCTGTCCCATTTCATCGGCCACTTTTATTGTTTCTTATAAGTCTGAATTGATTTTGTTACTTGTTTAAAACTTTAAAAAAAATTTCTACATTGTATTGATATCTGTGTTTAGCACCTATCTGCTTAAATGCTGATGGCTCTAATTCCCCTTTTTTTGTCTGTGTATATTTTCATCAATTCCTGGGAAGAGGGAAGGTGGGGGTCTGCTCTTAGTATCAACTCTAAGCTCCAAAAGAGTAGGGGCTTTTGTCATTTTTGTTCATCGCCTTACTCCCAGTGACTAGATCACCTAGGACACTCATTATCCCTATGTAAACCGGTTCTTCCTACTTAGCAAAGGGCAGTTAAGCTGTCACTTGCCTTCACAGATTCTGGAAACACATGAACTCGCATGAACTCTAATTTCCTAATTTGTAAAAAGACAACAAAAGTAATCCTGCTGTTTCGTATGACAGTTTAAAGGAGCACTCTCTAAATATGTATGTGATAATGCTTTGTAAACTACAAACGTTCTTATCGCTAGTTCTTTATTCATGTAGCTCTTGGGTAAAATACTTTTCATTAGTTCTTATTTCTCCTGC
The DNA here is from genome assembly GCF_963924675.1 of Phocoena phocoena. Lineage (NCBI taxonomy): Eukaryota > Metazoa > Chordata > Mammalia > Artiodactyla > Phocoenidae > Phocoena > Phocoena phocoena. The sequence goes on from NC_089223.1 coordinate 133,633,215, forward strand.
CTTGGTATATGAATTCACTTTGATTTCTTTCTGTCAACAGTTTTTCTTCTTATCCCACGTAACTATAAGCTTTTTTTTTGAAATGGTATTTGTGGAAATTAAAAGTGGATAGATTTTTTTTTAGAAGAACAAGGTTTTTATTTGCTAATAAAAATGTGTCCATCGGAACACCTATTTCTTAGTAATCAAAACCCACTACTCTAGTCATTGCTGTACAAAGGACTGTCTTCAAGAACAGGCCCCTGAGGTTTTATATAGTATTGATCTCAGTTAATTCAAGCTTTGAATTTATGCAGTTTAGGAAAATTGTATTCAAATTTGAACTAAGTAATACTTTATTAATATGTAGAAAATGTATTTCCTTCTCATTCAATTTCTAATTAACTAGAACCTTTCATTTAAATAAAGATAAACCATGTTTGGTTCTTGGTACTTAAATCCCTGCAAAAATAATTCCTATACCAGCTTTTCAGACATACAAGTCTGTACCTGATATTATTCTTTTACTTAATTATGTCAAGAAAAGACAAGATTGTACCATTTATTCATTTTCACATTAATTTAATTTTAGTGCTCAAAGATGATTCCTTTGTAGTACAAAAGGGAAAATTAGAACTAAATTGGAATCGTTCTCAACCTTTTCCATTTCTAAACTGAAAAACGTCCTTGAAATCATTTATGTTCTGAAAGAGCACCGATTTTTAATACCAGAAAAACTTTAGATAATAAGTTGTTAGGGGCTGTTTGAGCTAAATTTTGTCCTCTCTAAAATTCATATATTGAAGTCCTAACCCCCCTACTTCAGAATGCAACCGTATTTGGAGAAAGGGCCTTTAAAGAACTCACAGATACAGAGAACAGACTTGTGGTTGCCAAGGGGGCAGGGGTGTAGGGCAGGGAAGGAATGGGAGTTTGGGATTAGCAGAGGCAAACCATTATATATAGGATGGATAAAACAACAAGGTCCTACTGTAGAGAACAGGGAACTATATTCAACATTCTGTGACAAACCATAATGGAAAAGAATATGAAAAAGAACATATATATATATATGTAAAAGTCACTTTGCTGTACAGAAGAAATTAACATGACATTGTAAATCAACTATACTTCAATAAAATTTTTTTAAGTAATTAAATTAAAAGGAAGTCATCATGGTGGGCCCTAATCCAATATGACCTGTGTCCTTATAAGTAGAGGAAACGTGGACACAAACACGTCCCATTCACAGAACAGGTGCAGCCTGGCCCCCAGCTGCTGTGAATATTAGCTGCTGACAGCTCACAGATCCCTCCTCCTATGGAGAATTGCCCATGGCCAAATGGGAGCCATCCTGCCCAGAAGGTTAAGCCTCCACGATGGAGGCAGCAACCAGTAGCCAATAACTGACCTACGTAGGGTACCTCAAAGTGGGACCAACTCCATGGTGCCATTCATGCTCCAGATCCTCCATGGGACCAGTCTGAAGCTTGCCTAAAGCAGGAACCACACCATTGGCCTTTTCTGTATCATATCTTTGTTTATCTCCATAACGCCTTTCCTGAGAACACTCGCAATAATTCACCTGTACAGTAATTCAGGCTCTGCTCCTAGGAAAACTGAGCTCAGGCTGTTGGTACCAGAAGGGGTCAGAGGAAGCAAACTAGCGATAGGAATCTCAAGTTGGATTACTCATCAATCACCTGGCAGTGGGAACCCATCACTAGTGGTAGGTAGAGAATTGAAAGTCTCTGGCATACCGCCGCACTGAGATTTGCCGGTGCCCCATTCACAATCTTTATTCCTTTGCACCGGGTGAACTGAAACAGCGTGTAACTGGAAGTAGATGTACCAGCTGGTGCAATGATATGGAGGAAATAGTAACTATAAGTACTGTGGAGTTAGGTGGCTATGGCAAAGTGCTCTGTCATATTGGAAAGAGAAAATGAGAGACTCAGATTGAATAATAACTTCTCAAGCGAAGTATGAGTCCGGGAGCCTTCTTGGCAACACTTAGAACGCCAACAATTCAACTGTAGCTGAAGGGCAGTAGAGCTGAAGTTCAGGCATAGGTAAGAGAGGCAGAAGTTTAAAGAAGGTTGCATTCTTACCTTAGCCAAGTATTTCATAACAAAGTCACAGCCCTGCTAGGCAAGAAGTGGGAAGCCTGAGACGGGATGGACATATCTGGGATAGTACTTGAACTCTCAGATTCCCCTGAAGCCTGTGCGATAACGGAAGGAGCCCACATTCCTTCATTTGAAGATAGGGGCAACCCTTACTTAAAGACCGTACAGAGTTCCTTAATATGGCAGGTACTCCATAGATACCCCATAAGACAATGCTTATTCTCCTTAGGATCTGCTCCCACCTCCATTCTCAGACCCCTGCATCCACAATTTGGGTCAAATTGCATCAAAATCTGATTGTCAGTGTTCTAGGCCCACTAAGAGAGGACAGAGATTATATATCGAAGGAGCCGCAGAGTCCTGCTAACGTGTACTAGCAGGAAATGTAGCCAGTAACATGTACTCCCAGAAAATGCCTGGCAGTTGAGGCTGCGGGATTAAGAGAGGTAGAATATTATACTAGATAGGGGAGAGTTTGTCAGTATAAGAGACACTCTCCCATGAAACAAGACCCTTGAGGAGATGGGCCAAATACACTTCTGGGTATGGCTTCTAGAAACTTACAAAACGTAATGGCTCAAATTAAATAAGGTCAAGATGCCAGGCCTGCCAGCCTATGGAGGAAGAGATAAAAAACTCAGAGCAGTGGGCGTCTAGAATGGTTCTACTACTTAACTATAAACAAAACAATAACTGACCGCACTTCTTGGAAGAACCTGGAACACACTCCTTATACCATGGCAGTAAGAAAAGCAGACTGCAAAGAGGCAGTAAGTAGCATTGTTGGGAAGCTCACCAATGGCTGCTCTCTGCAGGACGGCACTGAGGGTAAGAGATGCTGTTAAAGAACAGGCTCCAAGTAGCAGTGAGATGTTAGTATCCCCAAACAGCCATGGACATAACTATTGTAATAAGCAACAAGGTCAGAACACAATTAAAGATCCATCTGCAGGTATCTATTGTCATGGAGAGTAGAACATAATTTTCCTAGGGGCATGTTACCTGGGCCGCCAACAAGGATATTTCTTAACATATACAATAAAAAGAAATCAAGTATAGATGAAAAGCCTGAGGTCAGCACTACAAATGGAAAGTCATGATCCTTCCCCCAGTTTCCAAACCTGAGCCAGTCCCCAAATTCAGAGCCCATTAACTGAAGGAGTGACCAAGTCCCCATCAAGAAGCACTATGAAACACCATGCCAATTACATACTGTGGTAATTTCCGCAGTCCTTTTCCTCCAGGGGACCTATAGCCATGTACTTAGGTAATACACATCGAGAACAGGAATGTTCAGATCTTTCTAGGGATGTTGAATACAGTCTGATCTGACATTAGTATCTGGGAAGCCAAAATGCCCTCCTGGCTCCGATGTTAAAGTGAGGGTATATGGAGTCAGGCAACAAGTGGAGTCCTCGCTTAGGCTTGGGTCCATCTCACCACAGGTCCACTGGATGTGCAGACCCAACCAGTAGAAATTTCCCAGGTTCTCAAATATCTGATTGAAATGGACAGACTTACAGTTGTAGAACCCCCTTAAGAGCTGTTATAGTTGGAGAGGCAAAGTGGAAATTCTGTGTATTAGTTTTCTATGCTACATTAGAAGAGATTATCCCAGAGACTTAAAAAAACACAAGTCTGTAAGTCAGAGATCCAGGTGGGATCAACTGGGTTCTTTGCTGAGAGTCTCACAGGGCTGAACTGTTCTCTTATCAGAAGGCTCTGGAGAAGTATCCACTTTCATGTTCATTACAGTTTGGGGACGAATTCATTTTCCATCAGCTGTAGGACTGAGGGTCTACTTTTCTTGGTTGTCATCAGCTCCCAGAGGCTGCCATCTTGTGCCCTTTGCCCCTTCTATCTCAGCAATGGAGAGCCTCCCTCAGGTTGAGTGATTCTTACAGGAATCTCTCTCACTTCTTTTGCCACAAGTTGGCAAAAACACTCATTTTAAAGGGCTCAGGCCCACCCATATAAGCTCTTTGGCCACGTGATATAGCCCAATCATGGAAGCATATGCCTGGGGCCAAAGATCTTGCAGGCTGTATCAGTTTCCTATTGCTGTGCCAACAAACACAAACATAGTGGCCTGAGCAACACAAATTTATTATCTTATGGTTTCTGGAGGTCAACATCTCAGAGGGTCTCACTGGGCTTAAATCAAGGTGGTGGCAGGGCTGCATGAGTTCCGGAGGCTCTAAGGGAATATCTGTTTTTATTGCCTTTTTTTTTTTTTTTTACCTTTTTGTTTTATATTGGAGCAAGTTGATTAACAATGTTGTGATAGTTTCAGGTGTACAGCAAAGTGCTTCGGTTATACATATACGTGTATCTATTCTTTTTCAAATTATTTTCCCATTTAGGTTGTTACGTTACATTGAGCACAGTTCCCTGTGCTATATTATAGGTCCTTGTTGTTTATTGCCTTTCTAGCTTCTAGAGACCGTCCTAATTCCTCGGGTCACGGTCCCTTCACAGCCAGCAATGTCAAACCCAGTCTTTCTCACCCTGCCATTTCTCTGGTTCCTTCTGCCACCCTCTTTCCCTTTTAAGAACTTTTGTGATTACATTGGACCCACCTGCATAATCCATGTTAATCTCCCTATTTTAAGGTAAGTATTAGCCATCTTAATTCCATCTGCGACATTAATTCCCCTTTGCCATGTAACCTAACAGATTCACAGGTTCTGGGGATTAGGACATTGACATTTTTAGGGGCCCATTATTCTGTCTACCATAGGGGCCATCTTAAAACTTTGCCTACCACCAGCCAAGACAATAAATAAACAATTGCAACTCGTGAGGAAGGGCAGAAATAACTGGCACCTCTAATGACACAGGGATGCAGGGGAAATGGTCCTCATCATATTCCTTTTTAAATCATCAGGTTGGCCCCCGGAAAAACTAGGTAATTTGTGGTGGATGAAAGTAGACTCCTGCAAACCTAACCAAGATTAATCCCAACTGTCACTGCTGTTTCAGATATGATTTCACTAGAGCACCTCCCGGTACAAGGTGTACAGTCATTGTATGAAGTAAGGAAGGCGGCAGATGTCAGATGGCATCTGTCCCCAGTGCTTATGCAGTGGGCTCGTGGACAAAGTAGCCATGTTCTTGAGGCAGAGGTGCTGCGTGAGCCCAACTGCACGAACTCTCAACAGGACCGATCGAGGCACTGCCTACGATGAATGCTCGACTATCCAACAACAGAGGCAAAAGAACCCTAATGGAGTACTGTCCCTTGAGGAGATTAGCCAGCTACTTGGTGCAAGCTGACGATATTGGACTCCTGCCACATTGGAAGTGACAACCTTTCATCCTGATGGAACTGACAAATACATTGGGTATGGGTTTATCTGTCCTGCTCACAAAACCTCAGGCATCATCACTATCAGAGGACTTGCGAAGAGTCTGGCTTATCATAACACTGCCTCAGACCAAGGGACCCACTTTACAGCAAAGGAGGTGTGTCAATGGGCACATGGCCATGCTACCCACTGTTTCTACCATCTACAACACTACCCAGAAGCTGATGACTTGAGAGAGTATTAGTCTCTTGGAAGCACAGCTGAAGCACTAAGTTAGAGAGGACACCTTGGAAGCACGGGACTTATCCTTCAGGATGAGGCATATACCCTAAACCAATAAGCATTATATGATTCTGCGTCATCAATAGGTAAATGTCGGGAAAGAAAGGTCTGGGAAAACAAGGGGTGGAAATAGTTGTGATGACCTCACAGTAACCAACTCAGGGAATTTATGCCTTTTGTCCCTGCAGCTTTAGGTTCTGACTTCCTGGAGGAACTAGGTCCCAGAAGAGGGATGCTTCTACCAGTGGACACAGTATGAGTCCCACTAAAGTCAAAGCAAGAGCTGCGGCCCGGCCATTTTGAGTTCCTTGTGTCAGTGGATCTGTAGGCACCAAAAGGAGTTGCCAAACTGTCAGGGCCAACTGACCCCGATCCTCATGACAATGGAAGACTGCTGCCACAAACTGGGGGCAGGAACAAATACGTTTGGTACTCAGATGGTCTACTGAAGCATGGTACTCCAATGTCCAGTCTGAACTGTACGTGAACAAGTGTAGCAGCTAAGAGCCTCATAACCCCTGACCCATCAGAAGGTCACCCCACCAGGCAAGCCATCCGGACAAGCAGAAATGCTAGCCAGAGGAGTGAGGGAGTATAAAACCCTCCTCTTACGTAGGTTTCCTAGAAATTGTGAACAACCAGAAACCTAAATTAGCTGTGCCTGAATGCAGTGAACTAAATGTGAGAAGCAAGAGGACCCGAGTGGTGCAAGTTGTAAGCTATAATAGAGGCTCTGGGTACCCACCCAGATCACCTTTGCCAGACCAGTGAATTCATCCAGCAACTAGCTGCTCTCTTCTCATTCTTAGAGTTTCTGAGAACTATACACATTTTAATTTTATATACATTAAGCATATGTATATAAATATATATATTTGACACTGTAATCATTTCACTGGATTTCTTAATTGATGGTATTTCAAGGATTTTTAAAATTTCTTAACTACAAAAAATTGAAGCTATGAGCATTCTTGTGCCTGAATGTATCTATCAAGATTTGACTCTTCCCAGGAGAGAAACTGCTAGGGAAAATTGTGTAATCATTTTAACCTAATTGCCAAAGTGTTCTGTTTTTTTATTTTTTTAAGTAGTTGAAGCAATTTATAGTATTACAAGGGAAGTTAATGTGTTCACAATATTCTACATTTTTGTCAATACTGATATTCTAATATTTTAATGTTTCCTAATTTCTCGAGTGTGTGATGGTATCGTTGAGGTTTCATGTTGCAGTTATCTGGTTATTTATGAGGTAAAGCATTTTTTCATTTCTTTATAATAATTCAGGTTTCCTCTCTTGAGAAATGTCTGTATATATATTTGAGTATTCTTCTGTAGAACTGCCCTTTTCTCATTGATGTATAGGAAATCATTATAAATTCTCAATATCGGTATTTGTGAAAATTTTCTCCGGTCTGTAGGTTGTCTTTTCATCTTGTATTGTTATCTATTGATGTACACAGTTTTTAAATTTTAGCTTCATTGAACTTATCAATCTCTTTTTAAAGTTTTCATTTTTAACGTTTTTAGAAAAATTTCCCCTACCCCCAACACATGAAGGTATTTTCCTAAATGCCCTTCTAATGTTTATAATTCTTACTTTCAAATTTATATCTTTAAATCTTTAGAAGGGGTTTCTGTTATAAGGTTATCAGTTGTCCTAGTACCATTTACCAAATTGTCCCTTCTTGCAGCCTGATTAGCAATGGCAGTCCTGTCACTTATTACCACTCTATAACTATGTGGGCCTATCTCTTGGTTTATTTTTCTTTCCCATGAGTCTCCTTCTATATCTTTAAGCCAACCCCATTGTCCTAATTATTATCTCTTTAATTTCTCTTGCTATTTGGTAGGACAGGTCCACCAAATTATTCTGGCTATATTACACCTTTCCATCACACTTGAAAAACAGACTTAGTGAGTTCCATTAAAAATTCTGTTGGGTTTTGATTGACTATATAGAATAATTTAGTAAACTGACATCTTTAAGATACTGATTACCTGATTCTTCCCGTACAATTAGATCTTTTAGTCCTTTTACATCTTGACATTATTTTTATAGTTTTTTCTGTACTTTCATGCTTTTTTCAATCTTTTATTTCTAAGTTGTCTAAAGTTGATGCTCTTTTAGTAGTATTTTTTAAAATGTATTTTTAAATGATTTTATTAACTTATTATTTAACATATAATACAATTACATGGTTCAAAAGTCAAGTCTCTCTCTTACTTCTCTTCTCTAAAACATTTTTCCCTCAACCGAAAGCATCTAATGTTATAAAATTTTAAATACACTTCTAAAACTTCTTTATACTTATATGTGAAAACATGTATATATATTTCCCTTTTTATCTAAATGGAGTATTTTATATACATGGAGGAGTACACAGAGAATATATGTAACTTATACGTATTTTTTAAAAGAATAATAAAATGAACTACCGTGCATACCACCAGCTTTAGAAATGGCACACAAATAATCCCCTCAGATCCCTGCTCTCCTCCCCAATCACATATTCCATATATCTACTTTATGGCATTTGGGAGATCTGCTCTGTCAAAACATCACACGTAAGGAAATACAAACATGGGCTTCCCTGGTGGCACAGTGGTTGAGAGTCCGCCTGCTGATGCAGGGGTCATGGGTTCGTGCCCCGGTGCGGGAAGATCCCACATGCCGCGGAGCGGCTGGGCCCGTGAGCCATGGCCACTGAGCCTGCGCGTCTGGAGCCTGTGCTCCGCAATGGGAGAGGCCACAACAGTGAGAGGCCCGTGTACCACAAAAAAAAAAAAGAAAATACAGTTGTTTTTTTTGTCTCCAATGCCCAGAATAATATTATATTATTATTAATCGCTTTAGCTGAAAAGTTCATAGATTCTTTTTTCTACAACAGTGTATAGATTTTCTCCAGTACGTTTTCACGTCCTTCCCGTAATCCTGGAATGTGTGTTTCAGCGCAGGCTCAGTTTTATGTTGGAGCGACTATGTGGGCATTATCCAGGAGGATGCTCAGTGACCCTGGGCAGAGCCTGCCAATGGCTGTGAATTGGCATGGATATAGTACTAACTCATCAGAGATGTGCATGGAATATTTCCCCATAATGCCAGATCTTACTGCCTTTCCATGTCCCCAGACAGTTCATTTGTTATTTTATTTTATTTATTTATTTATTTGTTGGTACGTAGGTAGGTAGGTAGCAGACTTAATAACAAGGGAACTTACTTATGAGGCTTGTCTTGGGAAGCTGTAAGATGAATAGATCTTCACACCAGCCTGCCAAATCTTAAAATCTTTTTTTTTTTTGAATTTTATTTTATTTATACAGCAGGTTATTAGTCATCAATTTTACACACATCAGTGTATACAGTCAATCCCAATCGCCCAATTCATCACACCACCACCCACACCCCACCCCTGCATTTGTAATTTTAATTAGGCTAAATTCTTCGTATTTTATAGTGTGTCATTATAAAGAGCATTTGAGTTTGCTGTTGTTTTCTCTTGCTTTGTAAATTGTTTTTCTTTCCAGGACTAATAGTCCTAATTCATTCTAATTGTTTGCTGAGTTTGTTGTTGCTTTTTCTAGGTGGATGATCAGGCAATCTATAAAGAAAGAGTAAGTTGTATCTCTTCTTTAACTCTTATGCCACACTTTTACGTTTCTTCTGTAATTGGAGAGAATTTTCAATATTCTTTTAAATATTAATGAAGATTGTGGGTAGCTTTGTCATGTTCCCTATCTTAAAGGGAATGAATGCAATATTTCATTAGGGCTTGGGCTCTAAAACCTTTTCAAATTAAGGAAGTTTTTTCCTTATCCTAATATGCTAAGTTTTATTTTTAACAAAAAATGAATGTTTAACTTTATCAAATGCTTTTTCTACATTGACTGAAGTCATCTATGATTTTTCTCAGTTAATATCTTAAATACATGAGTCAATTTTAGGATAACAAAAAACATATTTCATAACAAAACCTCCATTTCATAATCTGTTATGTTAAATTTATTATTAAATTCATTTAGCCAATAATTTACTTATGAATTTTGCATGTATTTCCACTAATATAAAATAGAAAGTAGCTCTTTTCTGAAAGTTCGCTAGAACTCCCATGTAAAACCTCCTCAGGCTGTAGCCTTTTGAGAAAGGAAAACCTCAGTGACCATTTCAGTTTCTTTCCTGCTTACCGTTCTGTTCAAATTCTCTTTTCTCATTCTCAGAGAGAAAAGTAATTTACCCAATTTTCTGTTGCCATGTACTGACAGGCACAAAATTTTAGCTCAGGTTTCATCGATTCCACTGCTTATGCTCTTAACCACTGTGGTAACTATTATACAGACTTTTCTTCTTTAGAAAACGTCCTCCCTAAATATGGAGTATGAAGGAGGTACTAAGTAGAAAAACACAGTGAAAATCTTGTATACAGAAGACGACTTCGTTAGCCTGAAATAGAGATTGAAGGCAGATGTAATGAAGGGAGAAAAATAAATCAGAAAGGTTATTCCAACAACCCAGGAACAAGCTGAAGAGTACAGAATGTATTAGTGTTGATTGGAAACAAAAGAAAGAAGCCGGTAGATGGCCAAAACAAGAGAACACGAAGTGAAATGTAAGAATAAGTAAATACCCCGAAAGATGTGAAGTGCAAATACCCAGTTTCTTTGGCAGAAAACAAAACACCTTAGGCCTTAAAAGAAAAAGGCTGAAAGGAAGAACTGGTAGTAAATGAATTCAGTTCTGTATCTGGAATAGCCATTACTTTCCCTCCTTGCGTTTCCTCCCCTGCGGAGGGCGTGTCACTAGTATAGCCTTCCTGGTCTCTCTACTCACTCATTTCTCCCAAAGGACGGAGGAACGATTTAAAGAGGATCTTGGCAGAATATCCCTGCCCCTTCCTCTCTGTCTCCTTTGGGATGAGCTGTCTCTAGAGAGTATTCTGCTCTGTTCCACCTCCAAGCCTCTAGTTCTAGAGGATTAAACTTGAAGCCCTCAGTGAGGGCCCTGACGTAGGCCAGAGCTGTCAGGGATGAGACGGCTAAATCTGTCTGATTCTGGGTCTCAATATTAGGTTTAGGCGTAAGCCACATTCCCAAAACAGCTTTACCATTAATAAAGCTTATATTTGGCTTCTCAACCTGCCTATTCTTTTGTCCTATTTGTCAATGAGTTCAGAACTCAGGAAAGGAAAGTGAGTGGTATTTTTTGAATTCCTCAAGCACCAAACACGTATTAAGACTGGTATGAGATAAAATACATTTTAGAAATTTAAAATAAACATTTGATTTGTTTGAAATGGAAGTATATGTGAAACATTCACACTGATGTGAAAGTTAAGGTTGTGGAAAAGAACTACGGAAACTGAGTTTGAAGATCTAGCTTTGAGAATTCCTTACATAAGAGGAAATAGAGTATATATTCCAGAATACAGGGAATTACTTGGAATGATAAGAGGTAAATCAGAAACCAAAGGAAAAGTAGCTTTTAAGAAGGAGATTCTCGACAATATCAGATTCCCAGAGGGTTTGGTAAGAACAGGATGCAAATGATGTGCTTCAAAAGCAATATTTCTGTATGTGGTGGGAGGTGAGCACCATGGTGGTTGTGCTAGGATTTTGCAAGGGAGAATGATTGAGGGGGCAGGGGGAGGGAGAGAGAGAGACAGACATAGAGAGAAATTCCGGGACTCTTGAGAAGAAAGTGCCTAATGCTCCCTCATTTCCTGGGAACTTTTCAGTTGTAACATAGTCCCCAAATACACCTAACACAGACCCTTTTAGGTAAAGTTACTTGCAACCTAAGAAGAATAAACAGTACGCTGATGAAGGGCTTATGGCATGTGTACGTACACGTGTAATTGTTGGGGATGGATGAAGAAATTAAGTTTATCAGAAATGTGATTACGAAGTGGCTTCTGTGCTTGGTTGGGAACTTTTGATTTTCAGTTCTTGACTCCTTCAAGATAAAAACAAAACAAAAACACCAAACAACGATAAAACCAAAGCCTGCCACCTTTTATTCTCTCTCTTCTTTCAGCTTTACTCTGCATTTCCTGATTTACCATCGCAATTTCTTTTCAGTCTCCGTTTTTTTGCACTTTGCCGAACACTTAAATAGTATTTAAATCTAAACAAAAAAAGTCTTGCTAGGGTTTGAAAGAATGGGTTTGCTTTGCTTTCTACCTCTTAGTTTATCTTATCTCAAAGTTCTAAGGTGTAATATATTAATTCTAACTTTAAATAGAAGCATGAATCCAGTCTCAGTGGGGAAAAATCAGCTTGTATTTTCACCACTGCCTCTATTAAAGTTAGAAATTCCCAACATTATTAGCCTATATTCAATTCTGTCAGTATTGATCCTGAAAGGATACATAAATGCACCAGCAATATCTTTAGATTTTTCCTCCAGTGAAATAGAGATGGGCTCCTCTAAATTTTCCACACCTTATTATGAATATTTAATGTATAAAAATTTAAGGATATGAATAAGCATGCAATAATAACTCATGGAGCCAGCAGCTGGACCATAATTGCTTCCCCAGACCCATCTTTAGGTTATATTTAGACTCTAGTTCTATAGTTCTACCATTGACTGACTCTTTGTTTTCCCAAATCTCTAGTCAACCAAAAGAGAAATATTTCCTGAATGTTTTTATTTAATCAGTGCATAAATTATATGTATCTAATCAGTTTACAGATTGATTTTCTTAGATCAAATTCAATCAGCTCTGGTCAGCAATGAAAGTGAGAAGGAAGGATCATTACATGGTATAAATTATTGCTCCTTTCACATGGCTGAATAGACAGGAGGGATGAAAAGCAAGCAGGAATTAGAAATAATACATCCGGTACCATGATCACCAATATTTTTTGGTATTACTCATATAGGTAATATCGTCCCATGTATAGTTAAAAACGCCTGCCCTCTACTCACACAGAGACATTCAGACAATTTATGCTATACTAACGATACATGGAACCATGGTATCTGCTGTTTTCAGTATCAAAATTCCAATCCTGACGTTAATGCCATTCTGTGACCTTTGACTTCTGAGACGTTACTGACATATCCAATACAGAATGACTGGGGAAAGCAAACACATTCAATAATCATAATTCCTATTTGAATTTAAAAAACAAAGAAATTACTATGAATTTGCTTAGTGGGTGCTAGTCTCTGCAGCTAGTTAACAGGCCTTTCCCGTACTCATTTCTATGGTCTATGGCATTGAGCCGGTACTTCCGACAAGACTTCAGGTCAGATATCTTTATTACAGATGAAGTCCATGTTGAAGGTGTCCTCTAAGGTTCAGTTAACCTTACAAATGGCAAGGTAATGAAACACTTCGGGAATCCTCTGCATTCTATACTTAGTGTATTTGGCCTCCATTATGCAGTAGAAATACTATTTACTATTGAAAACGAATCATTTATTCATCCAAAAATGTAATATGTCTAACTTTATATAAAACAAACACAAAATTGTGTTCTCGTATGTAATAAGGAGCCCAAATTTCCAAGGTTTTATTACAAATTTATTGCAATCATTATTATTTTTCCTGGTAGACACATCATTCCATTTGGTGGTGAACCTCCAGACCCACAGAAACCAGTATAGAGTTCAGGAAACATCTGAGAGTTTGTTATATGTAATGTTTTAGTGAATTCTTAGCCCTTATTTCCTTAAGTACTACTTCCGCTCCAAATCTCTATCCTTCCCCTTACAGAAGCTGATTGTGTGTGTCATTCTGTCTTTTCTGAAATGTATTTTCTCTTCTGTATTTTTCAGACATGTATCCATCCATACTACATTTTGGCTATTTCTTTCTTATCTATTTCACTTTCACTTATTCTCTTTTCTATGTCTACTCTGCTTAATTTTAGTTCTTGATTTTATCTATCTCCCTCCTTCCCTCCCTCCCTCCCTATTTATTTATGATTTAGTTACTGTGTCTTTTAGTTGTAGAAATCATATTTGGTTATTCTTGTAGCTTCTAGATCTCTACTGAAATTTTCCTAATCACTTAATTCTACACATTGAGAAAATAATAGCTTTTCAAAAATAAACAACTGGGACTTAATCAAGCTTATAAGCATTTGCACAGCAAAGGAAACCATAAACAAAACATAAAGACAACCTACGGACTGGGAGAAAATATTTGAAAATTATGTGACTGATAAGGGCTTAACTTCCAAAACATACAAACAGCTCATACGATTCAATAACAAGCAAGCCAGTTGAAAAATGGGCAGGAGATCTAAATAGACATCTCTCCAAAGAAGACATACGAATGGCCAATAGGCACATGAAAAGATGTTCAACATAGTTAATTATTAGACAAATGCAAATCAAAACTACAATGATGTACCATCTCACATTGGTCAGAATGGCTCTCATTAAAAAGTCTACAAAAAACAAATGTTGCAGAGGATGTAGAGAAAAGGAAGCCCTCCTACACTGCTGGTGGGAATGTAAATTGGTGCAGCCACTATGGAAAACAGTACGGAGGTTCCTCAAAAAACTAAAAATACAGTTGCGATATGATCCAGCAATCTTCCTCCTGTCCTACCCAGACAAAACTATAATTTGAAAAGATACATACACCCCTATGTTCATAGCAGCACTATTTACAATAGCCAAGACGTGGAAACAACCTAAATATACATCGACAGATGAATGGATAAAGAAGAGGTGAGACACACACACACACACACACACACACACACACACACACAATGGAATATTACTCAGCCATTAGAAGAATGAAATAATGCCATTTGCAGCAACATGGATGGACCTAGAGATAATCTTACTAAGCACAGTATGTCAGAAAGAGAATGACAAATACCATATGATATCACTTATATGTAGAATCTAAAATATGACACAAATGAACAGAAACAGACTCACAGACCTAGAGAACAGACTTGTGGTTGCCAAGGGAGAGGGAGTGTAGGGGAGGGAAGTATTGGGAGTTTGGGGTTAGCAGATGCAAAGTATTATATATAGGATGCATAAACAACAAGGTCCTATTGTATAGCACAGGGAACTACATTCAATATCCTGTGATAAACCATAATGGAAAAGAATGTGAAAAAGAATATATATATGTATAACTGAGTCAGTTTACTGTACCGCAGAAATTAACACAACATTGTACATCAACTATACTTCAATAAAATTTTTTTTAAAAAAAGAATAGCTTTTGCTTGGGCAGCAAGTCTTACAGAGGAGATCCCCACTGACAAACATTTACTTATTATTGTAAATATTATAAAGATAATTATCTAAATTAGAGTCCCTGTAGGTTTGGTTCAATTTTCTTTTGTTTTTCTTGGTTTTTATTCTATGATTTCCTCATGTGCTTTGTTTAAAGTGTATGGAGGCTGTCCCTTGATCAGCAAAGTGGAAATTTTCACTTCACAATGAAATTCTTTGGGACTTGTCCAGCGCATGTGGGTGTGATTTAGAAAGGATGCCTTAGAGAGTCAGGATATTGGGTAACACTCATGAAAGTCCCGGCTTCCTATCAGGTAAATGATCTTCGTCCACCAGGGCTTAGTCACAGATTCACACTTACCAAAGAACAGCGGGCAGAGGGGAGGAGGGCTGTACTCCAAACCTAAAGTACAGGTAAAGATCAGTGCCAAAGACGTTGTGAAATTTTTGTGACCAAACACCAAAACTCTGTGATCACAAACACCAATAATTTTATGGATTTTGATGGAAATATGTGGTTCCAGAGAAGCCTTTGTTTTATTGCTCTCAAGATTGGTTCCAAAGTTTCTTATTGTAGGGCACTCACTCAAATTTGTTTGGTGAGTTGGTAGAGAGGATTTAATAAAATGTCCAGGTCTGGAATGTACTGTTTCCAAAACGTAAAAGCCTAATCAAGGATCAGGCCTCTTTCTTTGCAGTTAGTGGCTATAGGCACAGAATCATTTTAATGATTGTTATTGCTATTATTATGATGATTATGAGGAGAAGGAGGAGGATGTGGAATGTCCCCTTGGGCTCTGAGGCAATCATTGGAATGCAGAACCTTAGATATTGACCCCATCCATGGCCCATATATTGTCAGCTGGCTTGGATGTCTTATAATGTAATGAAGGTATTTTTATCAGTATTTCTAAGACTATAAATATATCATCAGTATAATGGAATGTTTAAATTTCAACCAGCAGTATACAGTATTCTAGAGTTGGTCCAACTAGCTGACGACATAGTTTGGGATTTCAAGTAGCAAAAGTGTACGGAATGACTTTCCAAATGAAGGCAAACTGACGTGGACTGGATTTCTGGAAAAGTGTTTCAGAAAGAAAGGATTAGCTATGAACAGTGGGGTGCATGTATCTTTTCAAATTAGTGTTTCTGTTTTTTCCAGATACATACCCAGGAATGGAATTACTGGATCATATGGTTGAGGAACCTCCATACTGTTTTTCACAGTGGCTACACCGATTTACATACACACCAACAGCATACAAGGGTTCCCTTTTCTCCACATCCTTGTCAACATGTGTTTTTGTAGACTTTCCGATGATAACCATGCTGACAGGTGTGAGGTTATATCTCACTGTGGTTTTAATTTGCATTCCTCTACAGTTAGCTAGGTTGAGCATCTTTTCATGTGCCTGTTAGCCACCTGTATGTCTTCTTTGGGGGAAAGTTGTCTGTTCAGGTCTTCTGTCCATTTATTGATTGGGTTGTTTTTTTTCGATACTGAGTTGTATGATCTGTTTACATATTTTGTATATCCACCCCTTGTTGGTCATATCATTTGCAAATATTTTCTCCCATTCCATAGGCTGTTCCTTAGTTTTGTCGATGGTTCCCTTTGCTGTATGAAAGCTTTTAAGTTTAATTTGGTCCCATTTATTTTTTGTTTTTATTTCTTTTGCCTTAGGAGACAGACCCAAAAATATATTGCTACAATTTATGTCCAAGAGTGTCCTTCCCATGTTCTCTTCTAGGAGTTTTATCGTTTCAGGCCTTACATTTAGATCTTTAATCCACTTTGAGTCTATTTTTGTATATGGTGTGAGGAAATGTTCTAATTTCATTGTTTACATGTACAGTTTTTCCAGCAGCACTTACTGAAGAGACTGTCTTTTCTCCACTGTATATTCTTGCCTCCTTTGTTGTAGATTAATTGACTGTAGGAGTGTGAGTTTATTTCTGGACTCTCTGTTCATTCCATTGATCTGTCTATTATTGTGCCAGTACCATGCTGTTTTTTTTGTTTTTTGTTTTTTGCGGTACGCAGGCCTCTCCCAGTTGTGGCCTCTCCCGCTGCAGAGCACAGGCTCCGGACGCGCAGGCTCAGCAGCCATGGCTCACGGGCCTAGCCGCTCTGCGGCATGTGGGATCTTCCCGGACCGGGGCACGAACCCGCGTCCCCTGCATCGGCAGGCGGACTCTCAACCACTGCGCCACCAGGGAAGCCCCAATGCTGTTTTGATTACTATAGATTTGTAGTATAGTCTGAAGTCTGGGCCGGTGATACCTCCAGCCTTGTCCTTCTTTTTTCAAGATTGCTTTGGCAATTTGGGGTCTTTTGTGGTTATATATGAATTTTAGGAATCCAACAACAGGGCTGTAAATGCATTTATCTAATCAACAATAACACACATTCATACACCTAGATATCATTATCAGTTATATAAAGCTGACATAAAAAATAGCAAGCAAACCCCAAAACGAATGTTAGAATCATAGCCACCTTAGCTCTGGTATCCAGTAAGTTTAGGAATTTGGAGGGCTTCCTCTAGGGAGTTGAGATTGTGTGTACTACATCTTAGACTTGTTCTAGCTTATTTCTGTCAACATAATTCTCTGAAGCATGGGCCTTTGTTCAATTGGTTTATCTGAGTCTTTGCTCAAAAAAAAAAAAAAAAAAAAAGAGAGAGAGAGACAGAGAGAAGTAGTCCAGGGGTGTTTGTTTGTTTGTTTGCTTGTTTTGTTTTTTTTTCCATGAGCTGGTAAGATCCAGTTCAACTTAATCTATTTGTCCCTTTAATATTATGAGAAAAGTCTGCAACAATAGCTAAGGTGACTCATCCTTATAATTGTGTCTTCTCCCAGTTTTCAACCATAACACATTATTATTCATGCAAATTTCCCCCAGACTCTGCAAAATCTAGCCTCCTTTTCACCGGCTAACTGTAGTCCCAATTACCCATGATTTCCTTTTGGAACATACCTACTTCTCTTTAGAAACACCTGCTCGTCTGGGGCCTATAGTGGCCGAGTACCACCCCTTCCAGTCCTTGGATATGATAACTGAACAGCCACCACAGGCTCCTGGGCTTCTGGATTCCATGGTTACCCTGCCCACTCCAAGGCATCTGAACACTGGGGCCACCCAGCTTGATCCCAGGCTATGAAATAACACTGTGGTCCCCTACCCGTGGCAGGAAAAGTGTCTGTCTCAGCAATTCTGCCACTTTTTTATAGTCTCCCTACAGCCACTGTCACTAGGAAGGAATGTTTCTCATCTCCAAGATCAGCCAGTTAAACACCACCACTTCCAAGAACACGCTGCACAGGGACAGAGTAATGTTTGTCCTTTCACTGTTGCCAACTCTTTTGCAAATGTTATACCCATCCAGCTAGTAGAAATACAAAAATAGGGTCTGTTAAGAAAAAATAATTAGTGAAATAGCAGAGCACACAACCTCCAGGCTTTATTTTTTTCCAGAGAGATATACTTAGACCAGATGGAGTTAGACTGTCTGTAATATTGGCAAATATTCCAATAGAGAGAAGCCTGATCTTTGAAATGCCCTACTATTTATAAGGATGAGGAACAGGGAACATCTATGTGTCTATATAGCAATGGAAGCCTCCTGGTGGAGGAGTATTCTCAATAGCTTATAATTTCCTGTTCTTCTCTTGGGCCAACTCTGTTAAATTGCCAGAAATGGGAAGAAATAAGCCTCAGGACCATCCTTATTTGTTTTGTCTCCTAAAGGTATCTTGGTCAGAATTTTAAAATGCAATTATCTTAGTCTAAGTTTCAGCAAAGTTGCTGAGACCATTGAGACCTCTTTCCAGAATAAAATTTGAGACCAAGATGCAGGGCTTGCAAAGAAGTTGCAAGAAAATCAAGTCATGTATTCTTAGCTAACTACACGCTTCTAGTCTAAAAGTCGCTAGAAAGTTAGGTTGAAATTCAAAGAGGATTTATTTGAAAAGAGTGTCTCTATGAGTCTCACCATTCTATACCTCCTGAATTCAAGCCCAGTGAAAGGGCTTCAAAGCTATTCAGTAGAAAGCTTGGTCGACACCCCCAGTTATTTGTGAGACGATCAGTAAACTAGTGTCTGAGTCATTCTTTAGAAATTTAAATAGACAGAGGGACTGGCTGAGGGTCTTTGTGAGAGCAGAACATGAGCCACAGTTTTAGGAAAATTTCATTCCCAGAATTAGCTAGGAGAGAGAATTAGTGTTTCCTTGGACCAAATATGGGCCCTAATTAGATGAAAAAGTTGGTTTGGGAACATGTTGGATACTTCAAGACAGATACCCAGACAAAAGCAAAAAAAAAAAAAAAACCAAGCAAAAATAAGCTGAAGTTGATACTGGATGCATAGCCATTGAAGAACAAATAAGGAACCAGGGGAAACACTGATACATTTACTCTTTCAAGAAAACCATGGTTGACCAATTCACTGAAACTGGGGGATGGCAGATGGGAACATTTTCAAAAGAAAAATGAAAGCACCTGATGAGAGTCTACTAGGTTCAAAAAGGATAATGCCAGCATAGTGCCAGATAGCTACGACTATTCCTGTCCCTTTGTTTCCTTTTATTTCCAAGGATCAGAAGTCATGGCTAACTGAGTAGAGAGGTTGGAACTGACAAAGCAGAGTGAGAAGAGCCGGACCTTGCCAGGTCTGTCCCATTACAGCTTGACTTAGCTCAAAAAGTGGAGACTCAAATGGAATTTGAATTTGTATTACTATTGCACTGGACCAGGCATATTAAGTTCCCAGTAGAATCTGTTTTCTGTGAGCCAGTGGTCAAAGAACTTTCTTATACTTAATATTCACAAGAAAAGACAAAGTACTCTTTTTATCTAGTTAGGGGAAGAACTGGAACTATGAAATCTAAAGTGGCAGTGGAAAAAAAAGATTCTTTATATTCACACTTCATGAGCTATGCTTTCTGAATTATTATAACATATGTATTGATAACTATATTACATATTTATATAATTATTATAGAAATAGTTTATATTATATTAAAATAATAAAACTTTTAAAAGATAAGTTTTTAAAGGTCATTTAAAAATGACATCCTGTTTAGACTTTAGTTACTGCTAATGTTGAAGTCAGCACTTTGACTAATATTTGCTCTGACACTTCGCAAAGCACATGGCTCATTAACACTTTGAATTCCGCTTGTGTGTGGAAACATTCACAGATCTCCCACCTAACATTTTGTTATATGCTATTTTTCATCCTAGATTACAAAAAAGAAATTTGAATCTCAAGAGTAAGACTGAATTTTTTTTAAATATTTACATTTCTAAAATAAATTGCTATGTAATGTAACTGCCAAGCTTTAAATCATCCATGGGAAACTGACTATATTCAGAAACATTCTAATGGAAAATATAGAGAAGGAAAGGGGAAAAAAGAAAAACTAATGAGCCATGATTTAGTAAGACATCTGTACTTTTTTTCTCTCTGTTTGGGCTTTTCCACTGTCAGTTTGATTAATGGGATGTCTTTAAATGTATCTCCTTTTGGATATCTTTTATCTGAACAAGTCCACCTCATGTTCTTGCCACCAACATTTCCAGTGGATTTCTTCTAACTTGTCAGAATGACGGATAAGTTTTCATAGTCAGCCTTATAGAGAGCTCATTATTTTTTCAAGCCAGTGCAATTGCCCTGAAGGTCCCCAAAGCAAAGGGCCTTGGAGTGCCCTGTGATTTCCAAACCCATGCTGAATAAAGGTGTCCATTTCTGGGCTTAAAATAAAGGTTTAAGTCACCAGTCAAGGTCAACTACTGATATTTTGTAAACATTTGTGGAAATCTCCTGAGTTAATGGGAAATAAATATTTTAAATATCTTAAATATATCAAATGGACTTTCAATTTTTAATGTAATCTATCTGTGGTTTATTTCATAGTATTTGGCTAATAATAGAATAATAAATCATTGAAAAGTTATTTAATTCAGTGTGAACATTTTTTCCTGATTGAAAGTTTGAATAAAGTAGCATTTCTAGAATATATAATATACAATTATAATAAAAAGCACCAATTTTAATTCCAGAAAATGTTTATAAAACACATACATTTTGATGTCATTTCCTTTTAAAGACACTCAACTAGCCTGTAAAGTTTAAAAGTTTGACCATCTCCCCTAAAATTATTTTTTTGTCAAATATATGTAAAAAAAAAAAAATGCATGTGGGGGCTTCCCTGGTGGCGCAGTGGTTGAGAGTCCGCCTGCCAATGCAGGGGACACAGGTTCGTGCCCCAGTCCGGGAAGATCCCACATGCCGCGGAGCGGCTGGGCCCGTGAGCCATGGCCACTGAGCCTGCGCGTCTGGAGCCTGTGCTCCGCAACAGGAGAGGCCGCAACAGTGAGACGCCCATGTACCGCCAAAAAAAAAATGCATATGGGTGTTTATGAAGAGTTCAGCCTGTCAGTAGGATAACCTAACAGAGAAAAATAATGTGAAATATCCATAAATCAGTTACATAATATTTTAAATAACCTCAGAGGTTAGTACTGAATCCATGGAAGAGTTTACGATTTCATCAGTTCTAAGGCTTTTAGACTCAGAGAAGACATTTACATCTTTAAGAGAAGACACGATACATAATCCCATCAAGTGAATAACTTGGGTGAGAGTTGCAAACTGAGGAGAAAGAACCAATCAGGTAATGTTAGTAGGTTGTTTTTAGCCCAGGATATTATAACTCTAAAAAGGAGCTCAGTGTGATGGCTGGGGAGTTGAGAAGCATCACGTATACTTTCAGCCTCAGGCTGAAATTTCTGGTGACACGTGATTTATCTGGATTCCTTTGTGTCCTTTCTAGTGTGTATCCACCTTTTAACTCCGGGAAGAAAACCAACTACAGTCAAGTTTAAAGTAACACACTAGTATTTCTAGTTTCACGTTAAGAAGGAAGCTGTTCCTTTTCAAAAAAAAATATTTTATGTATTTGAATATATTTTAGATAGTTTGGCCTATTAGGGTGGTAAAGACGAATTTTCAAAAGAGTAAAACCCTGAATCTCATACAAATATAAAATGAACACGGGCAAAGATTGTATTTAACTTACTAATTACTGAGGGCGAGATGTTAAAACTGGCTCAAATAAGAATTCGACTTGCAGAGATTTATATTCTCTATCAGAATATAAAATTCATTTGTATTGTCATCTGCAGGGGTGATTTGTGTTTCTATGGTCAACAAATCTTGCATTGGTATCAGTTTCCACAAAATAACTTCTTTCTCTACCAAGTTGTAAACCAATCAATCAAAATTGCACTCCCACTATGGAATCCTATAATGCCTAGAAAATTTAGTTGACATGGCTCAGAACTCCATACCCAGTAATTCCTCATGTCCTTTCCAAACATTTGACAGTTTTCCTGACAAGTAGTAGAATTCTGTAACTTCAAGTTCCAATATGTAGTAAAGTAACTAATTTGAATTTGTGATTACAAAGTATTTATATATAATTTTGAAACATTACAGAGATTTTTTTTTTTTTTTTTTTTTTTTTGCAGTACACGGGCCTCTCACTGCTGTGGCCTCTCCCGTTGCGGAGCACAGGCTTCAGACGTGCAGGCTCAGCAGCCATGGCTCACAGGCCCAGCCGCTCCACGGCATGTAGGATCTCCCCGGACCGGGGCACGAACCCATGTCCCCTGCATCGGCAGGCAGACTCCCAACCACTGTGCCACCAGGGAGGCCGTACAGAGATTTTATGCTTCATTCAAGTTTAAGTTATTATAAGTATTACTTAAGCATGCAGAAAGGTATTTAAGCCCAGATATAAACCCATGCACACCTATGGCCAATTAATCTATGACAAATAGGCAAGAATATACAGTGGAAAAAAGACAGTCTCTTCAATAAGTGGTTCTGGAAAAACTGGATAGCTACACATAAAAGAATGAAATCAGAATACTTCCTAACACCATGCACAAAAATAAACTCAAAATGGATTAAAGATCTAAATTGAAGACCGGACACTATAAGACTCCTAGAGGAAAACATAGGCGGGGCACTCTTTGACATAAATCACAGCATTGTCTTTTTGGATTTGTCTCCTAGAGTAATGGAAATAAGAACAAAAATAAACAAATGGGACCTAATTAAACCTAAAAGCTTTTGCACAGCAAAGGAAACCATAAACAAAACAAAAAGACAACCTACAGAATGAGAGAAAATATTTGCAAACAATGCAACCGACAAGAGATTAATCTCCAAAAAAATCCCTCATACAGCTCAATATCAAAACAAACAAACAACCCAGTCAAAAAGTGGGCAGAAGATCTAAATAAGACAATTCTCCAAAGAAGACATACAGATGACCAAGAAGGACATGAAAAGATGCTCAATATCACCAATTATTAGAGAAATGCGAACCAAAACTACAATGAGGTATCACCTCACACCAATCAGAAAGGCCATCATCAAAAAGTCTACAAATAATAAATTCTGGAGAGAGTGTGGAGAAAAGGAACTCCTCCTACACTGTTGGTGGGGTAAGTTGGTATATCCACTATGGAGAACAATATGGAGGTTCCTTAAAAAACTAAAAATAGAGCTACCATATGATCCAGCAATCCCACTGCTGGCCATATATCTGGAGAAAACCATAATTCCAAAAGATACATGCACCCCAATGTTCACAGCAGCACTATTTTCAATAGCCAGGACATGGAAGCGACCTAAGTGTTCATCGACGGAGGAATGGATAAAGGGAATGGATAAAGAAGATGTGGTATATGTATACAATGGACTATTACTCAGTCATAAAAAATAATGAAATAATGCCATTTGCAGCAACATGGATGGACCTAGAGATTATCATGCAAAGTGAAGTAAGCCAGACAGAGAAAGACAAATATATGATATCACTTACATGTGGAATCTAAAAAAATGATACGAATGAGCTTATTTACAAAACAGAAAGAGATTCACAGACATAGAAAACAAACTTATGGTTACCAAAGGGGAAAGCGGGTGGGAGGGAGGATAAATTAGGAAGTTGGAATTAACATATACACATTACTATTTATAAAATAGATAACTAATAAGAACCTACTATATAGCACAAGGAATTATACTCAGTATCTTGTAATAACCTATAAGGGAAAAGAATCTCAAAAGAAGTATACATTTTATATATATATATATATATATATATATATATATATATATATATATATACACACACGTACACACACATATATATATACACACATATATATACCTATACATTTATAAACTGAATAGTAAACTTATAAATGCAACTTAAAGTATTGGAAAGTGTTTAAATCAAATTTTAAATGAGACCAGACATAATTCAATGTTCAAATGTAAATAATTACTAAAATCTGTGAGGTTTATAAAATATAATAATATTTCCATGCTGAACTCAAGGGTATAAAAGAGAATTAGATTTTGAATTGTAGCTTTATTTATCTGTACATTAAATAAATAAATGATAAACCTAGAAGACGTCTTTTCTGCATACAAATTCTACCCAAAACTTAATCTCTATGCAAAAATACCATATTATGCCTTGCTTTCATTTTGCTATTACATTTTCTTCATGTGTATTAAATGTTATACATTGCAGAAGTCAAACATTAACAATATGCCAATATTTTCACAACTCATAATAAATTATATTCCTCAAAATTAGAAGGCAAAATCTTTTCTCTGGTGGATTAATTTTTCACGTTTGTCATATTTTCTTTTTCTATACATTTCAAAAATCGTATAAACATTTTAAAATTCTTCCCACTAGACTTCTCTTAATCTCCTTCCTATCACTCTAAATTGCTTAATAAATGCACTACTAAAAACAAATACAGGACAAATATCTGGTTATATTCACCTCATAAGTTCATCGGAAACCTTTGCCTCAGTTTCTGAGCCAGTGCAAGTTACCAATTCATGCTTTAGCCAGGCACATTCAGTTTAAAGAGTTCAACAATAACTTATGTATTAATAGCTTTGAATTATGAGTTAGGGGTATAACTGATCTTTTCTCCCATTGTCTTGGCCCATTTAGGTATTTCTTCAGTATAATTTAATGCTAAAATCCATTTTAAAATTCCAGTTATTTTGCAGATATCAACAAACCAATTCTAAAGTTTGTATGGAGAGGTAAAAGACCTAGAATATTCACCACAATACTGAAGGAGAATATCAAAGTTGGAGGACTGACACTACCTGATGTCATGACTTATTATAAAGCTACAGCTAAATCATAAATCTATGGAACAGAATAGAGAGCCCAGAAATTAATGCCCACAAATATAGTCAACTGCTCTGACAAAAGAGCAAAGGCAACATAATGGAGCAAAGATAATCTCTTCAACAAATGATGCTGTAACACAACTGGATATCCACATGCAAAAATATGACTCTAGACACAGATCTAACACCCTTCACAAAACTTAACTCAAAATGGATCATAGACCTAAATTTAAAATGCAAAATTATAAAATGACTAGAAGATAGCATAGGAAAAAACCTAGATGACCTTAGGCATGGCAATGACTTTTTAGATACAGTACCAAGGGCACAATTCATGAAAGAAAAAAGTGATCATTTGGACTTCATTAGTATTACAAACTTCCACTTTGTGGAAGACAACATCAAGAAATGAGAAGACAAGCCTCAGACTGGAAGAAAATCTTTGCAAAATACACATCTCATAAAGAAATGTTATCTGTAATATAAAAAGAACTCCTAAAATTCAATAATAAGAAAACAACTAACCCCAATAAAAAAATGAGTCAAAGACCTAAACAGATACCTCGCCAGAAAAAATATACAGATGGCAAATAAGCATATGTCATCAGGGAAATGCAAACTAAAACAACAATGAGATACCACTACACACCTATCAGAATGGCCAAAATCTGGAACACTAGACAACATCAAATGCTGGTGAGCATGTGGAGCTCTAGGAACTCTCAATTCCTTAATTGTGGAAACGCAAAATAGTACAGCTACTTTGGAAGACAGTCTGGCAGTTTCTTACAAAATTAATCCTATTCTTATATGATCCAATAATCACACTCATTAGTATTTACCCAAAGAAGGTGAAAACTTATGATCCCCCCCAACAACCTGTACATGGATGTTTAGAGTAGCTTTATTCATAATTGCCAAAACTTGGAAGCAACCAAGATGTCCTACAGTGGGTGAATGGATAAATAATCTATTGTATATTCAGACGATGGAACATCACTCAGCGCTAAAAAGAAGTGAGCTATCAAGCCATGAAACTTCCTTTATCAAGAGAGAGGAAACTTAAATCTGTATTACTAAATGAAAGAAGTCAATCTGAAAAGGCTACATAATGCATGGTTCCAACTACCTGACATTTGGGAAAAAGCAAAACTATGGAGACAGTGGAAAGGTCAATGTTAGCCAGGGGCTGGGGGTAGGGGGAGGGATGAACAGGAAGATCACAGGGGTTTTTAGGATGGTGAAAATACTCTGCATGATATTTAATATGGATATATGTCATTATACATTTGTATGTACAACACCAAGAGTGAATCCTAATGTAAACTATGAACTTTGAGTGAAGATGTGTCAGTACAGGTTCGTCGATTATACCAAATGTACCACTCTGGTACCACTCTGGTGGTGGTTATTGATAACCGGGAGACTATGCCTGTGTCTTGGCAGGGCACATATAGGAAATCTCTGTACCTTCCTCTCTATTTTGCTATGAACCTAAAGCTGCTCTAAAAATTAAAACAAACAAACAAAAAATACTGACAGACCAATTCAAAGACTCATTTTTTGGTGTTAGGAAAAAGAGAATTATTCAGTAGTCATTGTTAAACTACATACAAAAAGAAATGAATGCATTTTTAAAGATACTTAGTCTGTTTCATAGTCAATTGAGAATCAATTACATGACTGAGTAGTTTCCGAAAACAAGTTTTATTGCCCTTATAATTCATTATATATTTGTTTAAGCTTTTTAACAGGAAAGTTAATTTCTGTCCAGGAAAAGATCATGAACGACATCAGGCAAAAATATTTCGTTCCAGGCAAGGTTTCTAATATCATCTTTTTGGGGGTTTGAAAAGTCATGTCTTATTACATATGATATAGATGTGTGTTACTTGAACTCAAGTCTCCAGAATATCTTAACTGTTCACTACAGCACATGAAATTCATAATAAAAATTATTTTGTAGGATCCTCTTTAGGGAGTATTATTACAAATCCTACAAAGGAAAATGATGAATATTTAATTTTTGAACAAAATCTGGCAAACTACGAAAAATAACAAAAAGAATATATGGTCCTACGGCCCATACCCGCAGCCACTTGGGGAAGAAGAGGTGGAGGCTCTCAGTGCCCATGGGGACTGCTGGCTGCCCACCCCGATGCCATGTTCCCCCAGCCCTCATCCCACCCTACAGTAGTAAGACCTGATCTCTGGATAAGCGGCCGTGTGACTGACAGGGTCTTGGTGCTCCAGCTGGGTGTCAGGCCTGTGCCTCTGAGGTGGAAGAGCCGAGCTGAGGACACTGGCTCACCAGAGACATCCCAGCTCCACGTAATATCAAACGGCAAATGCTCTCCCAGATATCCCCATCTCAATACTAAGACCTAGCTCCACTCAACGACCAGCAAGCTGCAGTTCTGGACACCCTATGCCAAACAACTAGCAAGACAGACACACAAGCCCACCAATTAGCGGAGAGGCTGCCTAAAATCATAAGGTCACAGACACCCCAAAACACACCACCGGATGCAGTCCTGCCCACCAGAAAGACAAGGTCCAGCCTCATCCACCAGAACAGAGGCACCAGTCCCCTCCACCAGGAAGCCTACACAACCCACTGAACCAACCTTAGCCAATGGGGGCAGACACCAAAAACAACGGGAACTACAAACCAGCAGCCTGTGAAAAGGAGACCCCAAACACAGTAAGTTGAGCAAAATGAGAAGACAAAGAAATACACAGCAGATGAAGGAGCAAGGTAAAAACCCACGAGACCAAAGAAATGAAGAGGAAATAGGGAGTCTACCTGAAGAAGAATTCAGAGCAATGATAGTAAAATGATCCAAAACCTTGGAAACAGGATGGAAAAAATACAAGAAACGTTTAACAAGTACCTAGAAGAACTAAAGAACAAACAAACGATGATGAAGAACACAATAAATGAAATTAAAAATTCTCTAGAAGGAATGAATAGGAGAATAACTGTGGCAGAAGAATGGATAAGTGATCTGGAAGATAAAATAGTAGAAATAACTACTGCAGAGAAGAATAAAGAAAAAAGAATGAAAAGAATGGAGGAAAGGCTTAGAGACCTCTGGGACAACATTAAATGCACCAACATTCAAATTATAGGGGTTCCAGAAGAAGAAGAGAAAAGGAAAGGGACTGAGAAAATATTTGAAGAGATTATAGGGGAAAACTTTCCTAATGTGGGAAAGGAAACAGTCAAACAGGTCCAGGAAGTGCAGAGAGTCCCATACAGGATAAATCCAAGGAGAAACATGCCAAAACACATACTAATCAAACTACAAAAATTAAACACAAAGAAAAAATATTAAAAGCAGCAAGGGAAAAACAACAAATGGCATACAAGGGAATCCCGATAAGGTTAACAGCTGATCTTTCAGCAGAAACTCTACAAGTCAGAAGGGAGTGGCAGGACATATTTAAAGTGATGAAAGGGAAAAACCTACAACAAAGATTACTCTTCCCGGCAAGGATCTCATTCAGATTTGACAGAGAAATTATATACTTCACAGACAAGCAAAAGCTAAGAGAATTCAGCACCACCAAACCAGCTTTACAACAAATGCTAAAGGAACTTCTCTAGGCAGGAAACACAAGAGAGGGAAAAGACCTACAATAACAAAGCCAAAACAATTAAGAAAATGGTAATAGGAACATACACACTGATAATTACCTTAAATGTAAACGGATTAAATGTTCCAACGAAAAGACATAGACTGGCTGAAAGAATACAAAGGCAAGACCTGTATATATACTGTCTACAAGAGACCTACTTAGACCTAGGGACACATACACACTGAAAGTGAGGGGATGGAAAAAGATATTCCATGCAAATGGAAATCAAACGAAAGCTGGAGGAGCAATTCTCATATCAGAAAAAATAGACTTTAAAATAAAGACTATTACAAGCGAAAAAGAAGGACACTACATAATAATCAAGGGATCAATTCAAGAAGAAGATAAAACAATTGTAAATATTTATGCACCCAACATAGGAGCACCTCAATACATAAGGCAAATGCTAACAGCCATAAAAGGGGAAATCGACCGTAACACCATCATATTAGGGGACTTTAACACCCCATTTTGACCAATGGATGGATCAGCCAAAATGAAAATAAATACAGAAACACAAGCTTTAAATGGTACATTAAACAAGATGACTTAATTGATATTTACAGGACATGCCATCCAAAAACAACAGAATACACTTTCTTATCAAGTGCTCACGGAACATTCTCCAGAACACATGATAACTTGGGTCACAAATGAAGCCTTGGTAAATATAAGAAAACTGACATGATATCAAGTATCTTTTCTGTCCACAACGCTGAGACTAGATATCAATTACAGGAAAAAATCTGTAAAAAATACAAACACATGGAGGCTAAACAATACACTACATAATAACCAAGAAATCACTGAGGAAATCAAAAAATACCTAGAAACAAATGACAATGAAAACACAATGACCCAAAACCTATGGGGTGCACTGACTTCAGACTATACTACAAAGCTACAGTAATCAAGACAGTATGGTACTGGCATAAAAACAGAAAGATAGATCAATGAAACAGGATAGAAAGCCCAGAGGTAAACCTACGCACATATGGTCACCTTATCTTTGATAAAGGAGGCAGGAATGTACAGTGGAGGAAGGACAGCCTCTTCAATAACTGGTGCTGGGAAAACTTGACAGCTACATGTAAAAGAATGAAACTAGAACACTCCCTAACACCATACACAAAAATAAACTCAAAATGGATTAAAGACCTAAATGTAAGGCCAGAAACTATCAAACTCTTAGAGGAAAATATAGGCAGAACACTGTATGACATAAATCGCAGCAAGATCCTTTTTGACCCACCTCCTAGAGAAATGGAAATAAAAACAAAAATAAACAAATGGGACCTAATGAAACTTCAAAGCTTTTGCACAGCAAAGGAAACCATAAACAAGACCAAAAGACAACCCTCAGGATAGGAGAAAATATTTGCAAATGAAGCAACTGACAAATGTTAATCTCCAAAATTTATAAGCAGCTCATGCAGCTTAATAACAAAAAAACAAACAACCCAATCCAAAAATGGGCAGAAGACCTAAATAGACATTTCTCCCAAGAAGATATACAGACTGCCAACAAATACATGAAAGAATGCTCAACATCACTAATCATTAGAGAAATGCAAATCAAACCTACCATGAGATATCATCTCACACCAGTCAGAATGGCCATCATAAAAAATCTAGAAACAATAAATGCTGGAGAGGGTGTAGAGAAAAGGGAACCCTCTTGCACTGTTGGTGGGAATGTATATTGATACAGCCACTGTGGAGAACAGTATGGAGGTTCCTTTAAAAGCTACAAATAGAACTACCATATGACCCAGCAATCCCATTACTGGGCATATACCCTGAGAAAAGCATAATTCAAAAAGAGTCATGTACCAAAATGTTCATTGCAGCTCTATTTACAATAGCCAGGAGGTGGAAACAACCTAAGTGTCCATCATCGGATGAATGGATAAACAAGATGTGGCACATATATACAATGGAATATTACTCAGCCATAAAAAGAAATGAAACTGAGCTATTTGTAGTGAGGTGGATAGACCTAGAGTCTGTCATACAGAGTGAAGTAAGTCAGAAAGAGAGAGACAAATACCGTATGCTAACACATATATATGGAATTTAAGAAAAAAGAATGTCATGAAGAACCTAGGGGTAAGACAGGCATAAAGACACAGACCTACTAGAGAATGGACTTGAGGATATGGGGAGGGGGAGGGGGAAGGGTAAGGTGTGACAAAGTGAGAGAGAGGCATGGACATATATACACCACCAAACATAAGGTAGATAGCTAGTGGGAAGCAGCCGCATAGCACAGGGAGATCAGCTCGGTGCTTTGTGCCCGCCTGGATGGGTGGGTTAGGGAGAGTGGGAAGGAGGGAGATGCAAGAGGGAAGAGATATGGGAACATATGTATATATATAACTGATTCATTTTGTTGTAAAGCAAAAACTAACATACCATTGTAAAGCAATTATACTCCAATAAAGATGTTTAGAAAAAAACAACAACCTATGGGATGCAGCAAAAGCAGTTCTAAGAGGGAAGTTTATAGCAAGACAATCCTACCTCAAGAAACATGAGACATCTCAAATAAACAACCTAATCTTACACCTAAAGCAATTAGAGAAAGAACAAAAAAAACCACCTGGATAGCTGAAGGAAAAAAATCATAAAGATCAGATCAGAAATAAATGAAAAAGAAATGAAGGAACCGATACCAAAGATCAATAAAACTAAAAGCTGGTTCTTTGAGAAGAAAAGGAAAATTGATAAACCATTAGCCAGACTCATCAAGAAAAAAAAGGGAGAAGACTCAAATCAAGAGAATTAGAAATGAAAAGGAGAAGTCACAACCGACACTGCAGAAATACAGAGGATCATGAGAGATTACTACAAGCAACTATATGCCAATAACATGGACAACATGGAAGAAACGGACAAATTCTTAGAAAAGCTCGACCTTCCAAGACTGAACCAGGATAAAATAGAAAATATAAACAGACCAATCACAAGCAGTGAAATTGAGACTGTGATTAAAAATCTTCCAACAAACAAAAACCCAGGACCAGATGCTTCACAGGTGAATTCTATCAAACATTTAGAGAAGAGCTAACACCTATCCTTCTAAAACTCTTCCAAAAGAGAGCAGAGGGAGGAACACTCCAAAACTCATTCTTTGAGGCCACCATCACCCTGATACCAAAACCAGACAAAGATGTCAGAAAGAAAACTACAGGCCAATATCACTGATGAACGTACATGCAAAAATCTTCAACAAAATACTAGCAAACAGAATCCAACAGCACATTAAAAGGATCACACACCATGATCAAGTGGGGTTTATCCCAGGAATGCAAGGATTCTTCAATATATGCAAATCAATCAATGTGATAAACCATATTAACTAATTAAAGGAGAAAAACTATATGATCGTTTCAGTAGATGCAGAAAAAGCTTTCAACAAAATTCAACACCCATTTATGATAAAAACCCTCCAGAAAGTAGGTATAGAGGGAACTTACCTCAATATAATAAAGGCCATATATGACAAACCCACAGCCCACATTGTTCTCAATGGTGAAAAACTGAAATCATTTCCACTAACATCAGGAACAAGACAAGGTTGCTCACTTTCACCACTATTATTCAACACAGTTTTGGAAGTTTTAGCCACAGCATTCAGTCAGTGAAGGAAAAGAAATAAAAGGAATCCAAATCGGAAAAGAAGAAGTAAAACTGTCCCTGTTTGCAGATGACATGATACTATACATAGAGAATCCTAAAGATGCTACCAGAAAACTACTAGAGCTAATCAAAGAATTTAGTAAAGTAGCAGGATACAAAATTAATGCATAGAAATCCCTTGCATTCCTATACACTAATGATGAAAAATCTGAAAGAGAAACTAAGGAAACACTCCTATTTACCACTGCAACAAAAAGAATAAAATACCTAGGAAAACACCTACCTAAGGATACAAAAGATGTATATGCAGAAAACTATAAGACACTGATGAAAGAAATTAAAGATGATACAAACAGATGGAGAGATATACCATGTCCTTGGATTGGAAGAATCAACACTGTAAAAATGAGGATACTACCCAAAGCAATCTACAGATTAATGCAATCCCTATCAAACTACCAATGGCATTTTCCACAGAACTAGAACAAAAAATTTCACAATCTGCATGGAAACACAAAAGACCCCAAATAGCCAAATAAATCTTGAGAAAGTAAAATGGAGCTAGAGGAAACAGGCTCCCTGACTTCAGACTATACTACAAAGCTACAGTAGTCAAGACAGTATGATACTGGCACAAAAACAGAAATACAGATGAATGAAACAGGATAGAAAGCCCAGAGATGAACCCACATACGTATGGTCACCTTATTTTTGATAAAGGAGGCAAGAATATACAATGGAGAAAAGACAGCCTCTTCAATAAGTGGTACTGGGAAAACTGGACAGCTACATGTAAAAGAACGAAACTAGAACACTCCCTAACACCATACACAAAAGTAAACTCAAAATGGATTAAAGACCTAAATGTAAGGCCAGACAGTATAAAACTCTTTGAGGAAAACATAGGCAGAACACTCTGACATAAATCACAGCAAGATCCTTTCTGATCCACCTCCTTGAGAAATGGAAATAAAAACAAAAATAAACAAATGGGACCTAATGAAACTTCAAAGCTTTTTTGCACAGCAAAAGAAACCATAAACAAGACAAAAAGACAACCCTCAAAATGGGAGAAAATATTTGCAAATGAAGCAACTGACAAAGGATTAACCTCCAAAATTTACAAGCAGCTCATGCAGCTCAATATCAAAAAAACAACCCAATCCAAAAATGGGCAGAACACCTAAACAAACATTTCTCCAAAGAAGATATACAGATTGCCAACAAACACATGAAAGAATGCTCAACATCACTAATCATTAGAGAAATGCAAATCAAAACTACAGTGAGGTATCACCTCACACCAGTCAGAATGTCCACCATCAAAAAATCTACAAACAGTAAATGCTGGAGAGGGTGTGGAGAAAAGGGAACCCTCTTGTACTGTTGGTGGGAATGTAAATTGATACAGCCACTGTGGAGAACAGTATGGAGGTTCCTTAAATAACTAAAAATAGAATTACCATATGACCCAGCAATCCCACTACTGGGCATATACCCTGAGAAAACCATAAGTCAAAAAGAGTCATGTACCACAATGTTCATTGCAGCTCTACTTACAATAGCCAGGAGATGGAAGCAAGCTAAGTGTCCATCAACAGTTGAATGGATAATGAAGATGTGGCAATATATATAATCGAATATTACTCAGCCATAAAAAGAAAAGAAATTGAGTTATTTGTAGTGAGGTGCATGGACCCAGAGTCTGTCACACAGAGTGGAGTAAGTCAGAAAGAGAAAAACAAATACCGTATGCTAACACATATACATGAAATCTAGAAGAAAAACAAAAAGGTTCTGAAGAACCTAGAGGCAGGACAGGAGTAAACACGCAGATGTAGAGAATGGAGTTGAGGACCCAGGGAGGGGGAAGGGTAAGCTGGGACAATGTGAGAGAGTGGCATGATTATATATACTACCAAACGTAAAATAGATAGCTAGAGGGAAGCAGCCACATAGCACAGGGATATCACCTCAGTGTTTTGTGACCACCTAGAAGGGTGGGATAGGGAGGGTGGGAGGGAGATGCAAGAAGGAGGAGATATGGGGATATATGTATATGTATAGCTGATTCACCTTGTTTTAAAGCAGAAACTAACACACCATTGTAAAGCTATTATACTCCAATAAAGGTGTTTAAAAAAAAAAGAATATATGAATATCTATCCTAATAGTTAAAACTAATTAAATATCAGTTGGACTGTTCATTTGAATATTTAAACTAATTGCTATTATGCATTTTTTGTGATTCTTCTAATACTAAAATATAAGTATGTGTGTGAGAAACATTATCCAGCAAGTAAAGGAGGCCCTTTAGTAGACATACAACAAATATGAGATGGCAGTCTCAGAATTTTAGGATACCTAGCTACTCTTTTCTATGAAAAAACAGATACTCCATTATTGATGGCATTTTCCGTTATGATATCTCATCTGGATTTCACAGTGAAAGGGCCACTTTGATGAAATAATAAAGGAGAGAAAGAAAGCAGAATGGATTAAAATATTTATTTTTGTTTTAAAATTCAGCATGTTACTTCAGTAAAAATACACACAAAATTGAATGTGACTATGGCTATGCAATGTGTTTCTCACCAGTACAAGAACAGGCATGAAATGTTGAAATTTGTGTCTCTGTTGAATATTGTATTATTTTGAAAATTAGTAGACTAGATTACAAGGAAAAGGTATCCTACAGATAATATATTTGAAGCGGAGGAACCTTTGTGTATTTTGCAAGATTTTTGGATAACAGTATTTATGTAGAATCTTTTTAATATAGGACACACATATAGATTCACTGTATATGGCTCTTATTAAATATTTATTAATTCACTATAGTTTTACCTCATATCCATTGAGCTCTCAAGCAGTGATTACTGCTGTCCCAAATATACTGAAGGGTAGAAAAGCAATTCAGTATAATTCATGATACACAGTGTAACAAATCAGAAGCCACTGTTGTATCAATTTGGAGGAATAATCAATCATTCATTAAGATGAGCAACAGTTAAGCGTAGTGACTATTCTGATCACAGATGCATACTTGTCACCATGTTTTGATAATCTTTAGGAGCTAAATAATAATGCTTGTAATTTAAATATTAAAATTCGACCGTTTTATTAAATTGGTCAGAGTACAGAGATAGGACACAGTATGTTTTTTAGTCTTAAGAACAAAAAGATCATCAGAACAATTTCTTTACCTCAACTCAAATAATAAACCTGATGTTAAGAGATCTCCAAAATCTACTGTGGACAACATTATATTGTGGATATAAATAAAAATGGATAATTTTAACATTTCATTCCTAATCTATAGAAGGTGCTTAGGATGCCCCGAACGCATCAATCTTGTGCAAAATAGAAGTAGGTACAATTACAAAAAGTATCCCCTCCTCAAACGCGATGTAGACCAGGGTCAGGGCTTACATCTTGGCAAGCTGGACTAACGTTAATTTACCTCTTCTACAAATCCTTGTTGAACTATTTCTTTTCTGTGCAAAATCTATGCCAAATATCGTTGCATCACGGCACTAGCTTGTATGTAAGGTCGACTTATAATCCTGTCTTTCTCCCCTAAGAAATCATAAGCTCTCCAAAGTCAGGGACTACAAAGGGTAGAAACTAACTGTTAAATGTACTGTACCATTTTCTATGGAGCATCTTTTTTACAACCTTAAAAATATAATTGCTTCTGTTTGTAGCATTTCATAGTTCACTTAAGATTTTATATTCATTACTGTATATAATCCTTCAACAGGCCTAGGTTATAGGAAAATTGGATGTGATTACATGCTCTGTAAAGGTTACACAGCTAGTAAGCACAAGAACCAGTCCTATGCCAAGAATTTTGGATCTCAGTCTACTGTACTTCCTTTTATAGCAATTTACCATGAAAGAGCTGCCGCCATTAAAACAATGTGACATATTAAGGATATTATTCAAGAGTGGTTTTGCATAGAGAACTTATTAAAAGTGAATTCAGAGGCAGCTCTACGTTTTAGAGACAAGGTCCTCCTGGATTCAGTCTTCATTTCCTCCTTCATAAAGAATCAAAAAAACAGTTACAAAATATGTCTACTGATGCTGATAAAAAGTAAGTTACCTTCCGATTTTTAACGGAGAAATACTAATCTCTGGAGGGCTATATTCTTCAGGCAGCACTCATGGAGTTGCACTTGCTTGAGGATTTCCCACAATTTTTTTTTTTTTTTTTTTGCGGTACGCGGGCCTCTCACTGTTGTGGCCTCTCCCGTTGCGGAGCACAGGCTCCAGACGCGCAGGCTCAGCAGCCATGGCTCACGGGCCCAGCCCCTCCGGGGCATGTGGGATCCTCCCGGACGGGGGCACGAACCCGCGTCCCCTGCATCGGCAGGCGGACTCTCAACCACTGCCCCACCAGGGAAGCCCATCCCACAATTTAATGGGAAAAAAATGTTGGCCCAAAAGCACAGCAGGTGAGCTCCCATGTATAACCCCGCTTGAAGCCCACTCTGACCCCCAAAATGGAACAAAAGAATGTCCTTCTTTTCTCTGGGATGTAAGCCTTTTGAAGCCCAGGATTTCCTCCTAATTATCATTGTTTTTCTCCCGCTAAGACACCGCCTAGCATGTGGAAGAGACTCATAAAATTTTGCTTAACTTCATTGAATTTTAAAGCACAAACATTTGCTTATTTTAGCCATTTTTAACCACATTTTAATATTTAACTCTTATTCACTGACTAAACTGGGCTTAAGGGCATTTCCTTCTCATGCTTATCATTGTTTTTGAAACTGAGAATCATTGATAGAACAATTAACTAAATAACTAATAAATAAGAGGAAGAAAAATTCAAAACACCTCTTTATATAAAAATGTGACAGTTTGAATCTCAATTTTGTTGTCTGTTCTCGACCTGATATAGCTAAGTTTAAACTCTACTATTTTTTAACCTTTGTAAACGCTACCCAAAGTCACTGAAATATAGTTTTGATCTATCCATGGATGAGGAGTTCAAGAGTTGGTTGACTCAAAGTTATTTCTTTTTTTTTTTTTTTTTTTTTTTTGCGGTACGCGGGCCTCTCACTGCTGTGGCCTCTCCCGTTGCGGAGCACAGGCTCAGGACGCGCAGGCTCAGCGGCCATGGCTCACGGGCCCAGCCACTCCGCGGCATGTGGGATCTTCCCGGACCGGGGCACGAACCCGCGTGCCCTGCATCGGCAGGCGGACTCCCAACCACTGCACCACCAGGGAAGCCCCAAAGTATTTCTTAAGAACCTATACTGCTTCCTCTCACTGCCCCCAAGCATGACAAGAACACTGGCAGCACCGGGGGATTCGTTCAATGAAAGACCATGACAGATTGGGTCCAACTGGTTCAGTAAGAAAGTGTTCATATAAGAACCCGTGTGTCATTCACATACACGCTCATTTAAAAATCTATGTATGTTTGTTTCGTGAATGTACATAAACCATAATCCGCACTCTTCATCACCAGGGTTTTTTTTTTAACAAATTTGGAGATTGTATATAAATTAACAAGACTAAAATATGTAAGAAAATTACAGTGAGAATCCAAAGATTCAAATTAATTTCATTCTGGAAAAATAGGCACTGCGTCTCCATAACCTCACTCATTCCTGAGCCATTGGCATTAACAGTCTTGCTTACAGGCCCTGGAATCCCCTCCCTTCTCATTCCTGCTGGTTCAGATTCTGTTCATTCATTAAGTTCCAACATATGTATCTTCTCTTCCATGGAATCTTTCATGAAAACTAGAGCCCACACTCATTCTTTATGTCACATACAGATATCATCATGACTAATGTTTAACTTTCTAAATATTTGTAGGCAGTTTAGTTTTCATCTTACACGGCAATTCCGGTTCTTGACTGCAAGCAACGGAAGCAGCTCTAGATAGCTTCCGCAGAAAAAGAATTTACAGAATCAATGAAGCCTGTAGAATCGGGCTTGGGATATAAGCAGGATCCAAGAATGTTAGGAAACAGGAAACAGTCCAGGTTGGTTCCAGAAACAATTTGAATAAGGGGTTCTCTTTGTCTCTACTGATTTAGTACCTCAACCTCCATGCCAAAAAATAATTTAGTCCCTCAACCTCCATGCTTAACTTCCCTATCTATTTGCTTTAAATACTCAAGATTCAAAGGCTCAGCAAGTTATGTGTTCTCTTCCCAGCAACTGGCAGAAGGAATATCTAGCTTTCTCAGCTTCAATGTGGTGGCAGTGGAGCCTTGACTCTTAGCAAAACTAACTCCATGAGGGTTCCTCCTAAATGGAGAAAATGTTTTAATTTGAGTAAGTTAAAATGCTTGGAGATGTCTATCATATTTTAAAATTTATAATATAACCTCACTGAAGTTATAGTTTCATTTGTATCTCATTTTTACATTCTTCACTCTGCTTAAAACAATGTTGGCCATATGGTATGCGTTGTAACATTTGGTAACAGACTAGTGAGTAGAGGTTAGCATAAGACAGTCTCTTTCACAGCCAAAATTTCATGTTTCTAAAGCTTGATTCAGATAACAATTCTGATATTCCTAGGCCTTCCATAATCAGACAACTCGGCATATGCTATGGAATAGCTTTAATCACTGAATTCTAACAACAAACATTTGTAATGTATGCATAATGCGTGCTTTAGAGAATCCTAAAGGAGTATATAACACAGTCCATGAACCAAAGACCCTCATAATCCTGATACAGAGATGCACTTTTTTCTCATGAGAAACAACTTGAAAAAAAGGCTAAGGAGCAATAAGCAAGTGCATATGATCTATAGAGGCTCCTCGCATGGGCATTAAGAAAATACCAAGTAACCAAAAGATTAATGTGAACTGTGTTTACTTCAAGATCATGAGTATAAATTGATTTATACAGTCTGAACTCAAGGACAAATAGCATTCTCAGAGTAAAAATCTGATGAATAATAATACTGTGAAGCAGTTTGATTTATACAACACTAATAAAAAGTCCCTGCACTGCACTGGTAAAATAGGTTTTACAATACCAATTGTCGGTGTTTCAATTGAACGTATTTTTTAAATATATATATATATATATATTTTTTTTTTAATTTTCAGGCAGTAGACCTGATTTCATTTCCTTGAAAAATTCAAGGAGTTTAGCATTTTGAAACTGACAGATTTAGTTCATTAATGCAGATGTCTGTGAGCATTTCCTACTGAACAATTTTGCTTCATGACGCATGACTGTTGCATTCTTTCTGATAAACTTGTAAAGAGACAGAAAGAAAAAAAATCATTGAATGAAAAAATTTTCTGTCTCTCTGTAATATCGTTTTCAAAAAGAAATAAAAGCTTTGTTGAGATTCAAATAAAGATTTAAAGGTATTTTTATTATTTTTCCTAAAGTTTCTCTTAACATTATCATGTCAAGTTGGAGTCTTTTTGAGAAAGATGGTGTTTTGATGCTGTAGTATTGAGCACAAAAGTAAGAAAATTTTCCTCTTGTGGGGTCCCAAGAGGAAAGAGATTGAATGCTCAAATTATGATTATTCCAGGAGGATTTAACAAAGAGTATTAATAAACAAGTATAAAGAAAGCATTAGAGAGAATGTCAGATCACAGGACCGCCCCTATGTCCCCAAGGCTAGGCCACAGTTACAGGGAAGAGCTGCCTTGAGAGAAGCTGTAACCTTCTTTCAAAGGGTTTCCATACACCACCTGCCCTTCTTTCCAATCTGCTTCCTAGGCTCTCAACTGGCCAAATTCTGTTGGAAGCCAATGATGTTGTCCACCTAACTCAGCCTTCTGGGAGTACAGAACAAGGCAGAGAAGAGTGGAGAGCTGACATGGAGAGGTAAAGGGATTAATCTAGCATGAAGAATCTTGGATTAAGTTTCTAGATTTTTAGCCTGTTATCTGGTAAATAAACATGATGCTAGAATTTTGCTAAACGAACAAACTACACGACAAAGACCCATGGCAACCCCGATAGCAGATTTCACTGAAGAGTAAGAAAACAGCAAATAAGATTAGTAGACATTGAGAGGTTAATAATGAATCAACGCATGACTTTCAACGCACCAATCATTTGCTTATTGTTTAACCAATGCATAAAAATAGTTTATCCACCTGCACATTTCTTAGGAGCTTGACAAAGTTTTAAAGCAATTTATTAAAGACCTCTTTCACAGGGAAAAAATTTAAAGGCAGGTAAATCTTGTTTCCTTCTTCTAAATTACTAACAGTATATATCCATTCACTTACT
This sequence comes from Phocoena phocoena, assembly GCF_963924675.1. NCBI lineage: Eukaryota > Metazoa > Chordata > Mammalia > Artiodactyla > Phocoenidae > Phocoena > Phocoena phocoena. The sequence continues at coordinate 133,673,896 of NC_089223.1, forward strand.
TATCACTCAAGGAACATTTAATATAAGTCTACTGTGTATTCGGTATTATGAGTCCTTGACCTTTGGGAGTTCAGGGTAGTCACAGACTCTAATGGAAGGCAAACCTCTATGAACAAGTTAAATTCACTTAAAATACACTGATCTGATGAAACTTTCAAAGGGTAAGTTCTTTTAAATCCTTTACCCTTCATAGGAAAAGATGCCATTTCCCTTCTTTCTGTTCATGGCTGTAGCGGTCTGTGCTGAAAAATCAGCATTTCAAGAATCAGCTATGTGTATGACTTCACTTTTTAAAAAAAATATACTGAATTATGCGGTCTGTGTAACATCAAAAGGTTGGAACATCCATCAAATTGCAAATTTCTTAAGGTCAGAAATTATGTTCTCTATTCCACTGGCAATTTTATGCTTCCTTATTCGGGGCTACAAACAGCAGTTACTGAGTTCAAATAGTGGCAGATCTCAAATTTAAGTTCAGTACTTAGTTTATCTCTGTGCTAGAGGGACTGAATTGAGTTATGCCTTATTTTTTCTGCACATATTAAAATATCAAGCACATCACTGCCAAATGCTTCATTATGGTTTTATCTACCCTCTTGAAATGGTATTCAATTTTTCCACCTTCTATAGTATTCTACTAGAGAATCACTGCTGTTAAATTAGCTCACAGTTTTACACATTTTAATGGCGAGACATATTCCCAACAGCTTTAAAACAACATGGCTGGGCTTCCCTGGTGGCGCAGTGGTTGAGAGTCCGCCTGCCGATGCAGGGGACACGGGTTTGTGCCCCAGTCCGGGAAGATCCCACATGCTGTGGAGCAGCTGGGCCCGTGAGCCATGGCCGCTGAGCCTGCGCGTCCGGAGCCTGTGCTCCACAACGGGAGAGGCCACAACAGTGAGAGGCCCGCATACCACAAAAAAAAAAAAAAAAAAACAATATGGCTACACTGTCTGCAGCCCTGAGAGTTTATATTCTACTGTATTTAGAACGGAGCTCAAACCAAATATTCTACTCTCACAACTGAGGTCTAAAAAGGAAGGCCGCAGTGAAATTCTGGGAATGTATCTAAAAACAAGTGAGGCAAACCAAGACCGTAAGATTTCTCAGCTTAAATATTGTCTGGGTTATACCTCTTTCAGATTCCTGAAATATTTTTAATGACACAGAAAATGTGAAACCTTAAAAACAAGACTCAAAGACACCTTATTACAACAATGTGGGAGAATATTTGTTATTAAAAAAAAATAGCACTGGTCTTAGCAAATAATAGCTTCGCCCTGGTAATACACAGGTTTAATATTATGACACAGGCTTACAAGTTAGCGAGTTGCCTCTACCTTAGATCTAGAATTTGTACCAGTCAGAAAAAATGGGCAATTTCTTAATCTTTCTTTTTTTTTTGAGGCAGAGAGTCCCCTTCCATCCACTTCTAGCTTTCTCCATTAATTCTGAAACAGTCTTAAAATCAACAGACCTGGGACAAATCAGGTGAGAGTGGAGGGGTGGGGAATGGGGAGAAGAGGTGATGGGGAAGGGATGTGGCCAGTATTACACCACTTCTTGGAATAAATTATTCCAAAAAGTAAAGTGCAATACTTTCAAGAAAATATAACCCTAAGGATAGTGAGCTTGGAGAATGGAAGCGTTTTTCATTTGATTTTTTGTTTGTTTTAGTGTCTTTTTAGAGTAATAGGGGTAGGAAAAATCACATTTCAAAAGAGAAGAATAACTGAGTGTTAGACTGGCAGCTGAACAAATCAACCTAAATTCCAGCCGTGGGGCTGGAGGGACCAGTAACCATTACCAAGGCAACAGGGAGCCAAGGCAAATATATGCCAACCCTTTACCTCTGAAGGAAAACTGAGTCTTATGGGAGGTCATCTCTCTTGAGAATGAGTAAAGCAAAAAGAAAGGAAGGAAAGGAAGGAGGGGGAGGGAGAGAGAGAGGGGGAGAGAAGGAAGGAAGGAGAGAGAATGAGTAAAGCCAAAAAAAGGAAGGAAGGGAAGGAGGGGGAGGGAGAGAGGGAAAGAAAGAAAGGAAGGAAGGAACCCTTATGGTTGATGAACAATACAAAAACAGAAAGGGGCTATGAAATCATCCTGAAGATTTATGAAAAGTAAACACCACTAAAAATATTCTATGGCTGTATCCAGAAAGAAATTCCAGGAAAGTATCTGCCACGCTAAAAACGAATGCAAAAAGATACAGCATGTATGAAATTAGAATGAAAATCCATGAGGCAATATTAGGTTGAAATGAAGATAAAAGTTGATATGGAAGGAATTACAAAGAATCTAAAACCTGTAAGTTTCTGTGAAGATTCTCCAAAGCAGAATTTCTAACAAGTATATCCTGACTACACATGGCTTCATTAGCAGAGATGATACAAAGAACAGCCATCCGAAGGAAGATCATCTTAAAAGCAATTTTCAACGTGTACAACGTATTTATACATATTGTGTTCATCTCAGATTATTTTCTTACGAAATGTGCCCTTGTCACAAATGCCCCGAGTTTACCACTTTACAATGCTCTCCACACGTGTCAAATGAGGACTGCAGCGTTTACTGAGCGCAACATTGAAGGAGTGAAACGCAGTGATGCAAAGGAAAGAGTAAATTGAGGAACACAAGAAGTAAAAGCATACTTATTACGTGACAGGGTGGGAATGGTTAGTTAAACATAGAAAAGGAAACAGAGATGGCTCCCAGCTTTCACACTTAGTAGCAATGATTCTAACAGAACTCAGACAAAGGAATACAAGAAAGTTCCAGATGAAGTGATTAGCTATGTCTATAGATATGATAAAGATATTATAAAGATAAATCCACAAGAGATGTAATTCCAGATGAAACTAAGCTTTAAAGGGCCAAGGTGGGCTTCCCTGGTGGCGCAGTGGTTGAGAGTCCGCCTGCCGATGCAGGGGATGCGGGTTCCTGCCCCGGTCCGGGAAGATCCCACATGCCACGGAGCGGCAGGGCCCGTGAGCCATGGCTGCTAAGCCTGCGCGTCCGGAGCCTGCGCTCCACAACGGGAGAGGCCGCAACAGTGAGAAAAAAAAAAAAAAGGGGGCCAAGGTACAAATTCCAGTGAAATATAAAACATTAATATGTCTAAAATTTTATTCAGAGGCTAGCTGATTTTCCTAATGCCACCTACATACTTGAAAAAAATCCCTGCCATGAAATGGAAGGATTAAAATACAAACAGCAAAATGTTGCAGAATAGTGAGTTCCTCAGCACCAAAATGTTGCTCACTTGAATTCAGATCTGCTAGGCTGGTTGTGTGAAAAGAACTGATGACGAAGAGAGACGTGCCACCGCAGAACTGACGGAGGCGACCATATTTAAAGATATGTCAGTGACTTCCTGGGGCACGACCTGCAGCGATGCACCGAGCTTTGGAAAACACAGTAACTGCAGTTGAGAGAATCTGGAGTTGGGAGGCAATCAATCACAGAATTCATTCATTTTAGCAAAATCTTTGTGTTTTGCTAAGGGACCAAAAAAAAAAAAAAAAAAAAAGACATTATGCTCACAAATAGGCCATGTAACTGAAAGCCCAAGCCTGTAATCACAGAAAATAATCTCTCTGCATAGCGTTTTGCAAGTGACTCCAGGTTAATGATAGTCACAGTACCATTAGCCCATCTGCACGCATAACAGAAGTGCTCTCAGAATAAATTTAAACTATGAAAGACCTTGACTTCTTAGGTTAAACCCTTGAAGATAGTTTTCCATACCACTAACACCTGTGTCATTCTAAGAGGCAAATAAGGAACGTTTTGAATGTGAGGAACTCTAAGTTAAAGAAATACAAGAGATATGGATATAGTTTCTCCTGCTTCTGAGAAAATGTAAAATGAGGTGATTTTCCACGTGAAACGTAATCAGTAAGATTTGAAGCATTTTGGCATTTACATTTATGATGCTCAAATTTTCTACTGTATATCCTGAATGATACTCAGCTACCATACTCTCCTCAGTTAAAAAGTTTACTGCTGGGCTTCCCTGGTGGCGCAGTGGATGAGAGTCCGCCTGCCGATGCAGGGGACGCGGGTTCGTGCCCCGGTCCCGGAGGATCCCACATGCCGCGGAGCGGCTGGGCCCGTGAGCCATGGCCGCTGAGCCTGCGCATCCGGAGCCTGTGCTCCGCAATGGGCGAGGCCACAACAGTGAGAGGCCCACGTACTGCAGAGTCTACTGCTGTGCACGCATGAGACGTTTCCAAAGCAAGTTAATATAATTCTTAAAATCAAGCCAAGGATATTATTCTTTGGATACTGTGCATGTCATTTAAAATGCATTTTTAAATGTTTTTCTAGCTATGTAGGAAGAAGAAAATTCAGAAATTATATATGGAGAATGGTTTATGGGTAGGTTTTATTGTCAACCTGTGTACAAATGAAACTACAGTGCTCAGAAGAAGCATGTACACAATACTTCCACAAACCATTCAGTGTGGCTTTAATAATTCAGACTGTGTAACTACAAAAATAAAACTATAAGTGTATATTATGACTGCAATTTTTTTAAAAATCCGTGAAACTGGGAGCTTATACTCTGCCCAAGGATATCAGCAGAGTTCATTGTATGTACAACCTGTTTGTACATGACCAAAATTGAACTGGAAAGGGATTCTCTTTCCTGGACAATTTTTAAGTTGTGTCAATTCTGAGACTAAGAACAGCATAGGAAAGGATCACATCTAACAGATGATGTCTGAATCACTTTTATTTCATACCAGCAGGAACTAATCAGAACATTGACACCGGTGAGACAGACTAAAATAAAAAGCAAAGGAAAGCTAAGTCAAGATATATCAAAACTGAAATTTTAGGGTAATATTTCTAGTCATTTCTGGACATGTTATTCAGTTTGTAAATGAAAGGAAGAGCTACCTGATGGGTGGGTGGTATTTGAAATAAACTTTCCTAATAAATCTTTCATTATAGTGGAAAGTACAGAAGTTAATTTTCCCTCAAGTTTTTCATCTAAGAAAGTTTAAAAATATGGTTTTTTTGGTTCTTTTTAAATTTTAAAAAATTTTTATTGTAGTATAGTATATGTTGTGTTAGTTTCGGCTGTACAGCAAAGTGCATCAGTTATACATATACATATATCCACTCTTTTTAAGATTCTTTTCCCATAGAGGTCATTACAGAGTATTGAGTAGAGTTCCCTGAGCTATATAGTAGGTCCTTATTCGTTATCTATTTCATATATAGTAGTGTGTCTATGTCTATCCCAACCTCCCAATTTATCCCTCCCCACCCCTTCCCCTCCCTGGTAAGCATAAGTTTGTTTTTTACATCTGTGACTCTATTTGTAGGTATGTGTTTTTAAAATTTAATATTCCTGGTCCCCCAAAAATGCTTCATCTTGAGGAATGCAAGTGTGATAATTTAGTATGCCTTCTCTCTTGGGAAAAATGTAAAAGCATAGCTATTAGGCTGAGAAGGGGTCTAAAAAAGAGTTCTGGTACACACACTTACATGCACATAATTTAAACCCATAAACCAGCTAAATTCAGAAATTAAGAGTGTACACTTTAACAACTGACTTTGTTGTGACTCCTAAAAAATGCCATCAATGGCAGTAAATGTGGTTTGGAGTTTAAGTTCTGGGCAGGATTAACTTCTGTTGGTCCAGAAAATATAACCACAGGGAAGTATTTATGAGTAGCTACTCAGATTAAGAAGACTGCACCAGGATGTGAATCAACTCAGTGTTTTCTACACTGAGAAATTCTGATGAATGTCAGCTAAACTAGAGAGTGCATTTCATAACAGAGCAAAAATTATGAATTTTATAAGGTTAATGCACTAAATTAAAGAGTATGCTCTTTATTGTGTGATAATAGGGAAGCTGATCATAAATAAATGCTATCGCATGCTGATGTGTGGTTATCCAAGGAAAAAGGTTCTGTTGATAATGTCTGAATCATGGAACACACTTTTAGCGTGACTTAATATAGTTTTGGACAAATTGTTAAAGACGTAAATTTTTTTCACCAACTAGATTATTTGTCTGATGTCTTAGGTGTTTTAAGACTTATCTTAATATATCTAAGCAAAGAATGAATGTGTCAGGTATTTTTTAATGATAGGTAAGATGGAAAGACTAAAACAAAAGTTAGACATATGGACGAATAGACATTCCCCATAATTATCAGTGGAATAGATGAGGGACATTGAATAGATGATATTACAGCTTATGAAAGTTATCAAGAGCAACTTATAAATTAAAATAATTTTTCATCAGAAGAAGATCTAGACATATGAAATGAATAGACCCAAAGTCCATCTTATTCACTTAAAGGTAATTTAAATTTAAACACAGTTTTAAAGGCTAAACTGTTGAAAACTACTACAGGTCAAGAATTTAAGATGAATTTTGTAAATAATCACTTGCCTCATTTTGGATAAAAAATAATATCCTGAGATTGCTATGTAAAACTTAATAAACAGAAGCAACACTTAAAATACAGTCAGAAGACCAGAAAGGGGAGCTCTCACACCCTATGACAGTAGCAGAGTCCAACAGGAAGAAGGAGTTTTTCTTCCTCTTTTCTTTTCATGGGCAAGGATTCAGCCAATGAAAAGCCATAGACTCTTTGCTTACTATAGCCCTCCCACCTTCCTTTTCTCTTCTAAAAAAAGAGTTCTCTTTCCCTTGCCATGCAGGGACTTGCACACGGCTCGCCACAGTTGCAGCCTCTGAACTGCAATTCTTTGCTGATCCCAAATAAACCCATCTTTGCTGGAGGAATATCTGGCAGTCTGTTTGTTTTAGGTCAACAACTAAAATTGCTTTAAAAACTCTTCTTTCATTCCCGTTGACATACTATTGTGAGATTGTTTTTTCTTCTGTGAGTGCTATTCAAACAACACATAGAAAGATTTTGGAATATATAAATCAACAAGCAAGAAGCAAACAAACACTTGGTCACACGTAAACTTTACATAATCCTATGTACAATGTTCCTTCGAACTTTTCATATAGACAATAAGGGAAATAGCTATTTTCTTTATACATTTTGTTTAGTTATAATCTGGAACAACAGAAATACAAGTGTAATAATAGTTCTCTATGTTAATTATCTCTAAGAATACTTCCAATTAAATAACTTCCAGGGCTAGGTCATAAAAGAAATGCAGCCTCCAGCCTACCAGTGGTGCTCTGAGCCACCATATAAGAAATGAAACTGCCCTAAGGCCACCATTCTGTGAGCCACCGTAAGGAGGCGCTATGTGTAGGCTCTCTAATTGACTGCTCTAGCTGAACTCCGGGTCAACAGTGAGCATCAGCTGCCAGTCACCAGAGTGAGTCGTGTTGGATGCCCACCTCAGTCAAGCCCGAATATAACTACAGCCACAGCCTACAGCTGGATCCCTCCCAAATTCCCAGCTTACAAAACTGTGAACAACAGGGGGGAAAAGGGTTATTTTCACTCGCTGGTTTGTAAGTCACTAGTTTTGAAAGTAATTTGTTATACAAGATTAGGAATTTAGTCCAGTGAGTATAAAATGGTAATCAATTAGATAAGAAAGTTAAATATAATACAAAGCATGGAGAAGTCAATTATTTTTTACACGAGCAACGAAGAGTTTTATTACCAGGATCTGCAGTATGAATTTTATTCATTGCGATCCAAGAGCAAGGGGATTAGTTGCACTTTTATTGTAGAGTTCAGATTTCCATCTTCCAAATAAGGTTAAAAATTCAAAAGAGGTTAAAACCAAAATAGAATGAGGATGAGTCTTAAAACTTACCCAGGGAACACTTTACACACTGAGTTGAAAAATTAAAACACAAAATTCAACCTGAGAAGCATGACTTTTAATTCTCTACTTTCCCTTGTTTCATTCAGTACAGACAGAACTATACTCCTCTAAAATAACCATATGAACATGCAGCTCAGGTAGAATTATCAAGTAATCAACCCCAGATCCTATACGCCCGGTCCAGAATCTTGGGCCATAACCCAAATCTGTAAATGTATTTTGACACCAAGTCTAAGATCAAGAAACGTAAGCCAGTATGACATCTTAATTCCAATCTCTTTATTTGTATTATAAATCGGTCTGTAATCCCTGGAAGGTACAGAAATAAATACAAAATAGGGAAGCAAATCAGTTCGATTATTAGTATTTTTGTATTAAGCTTTGCAATATGTTTTCTAACCATGGTGATCATTCTGTTTTTCATTTAAATATTTGAAATGCTTAAAAGAATCTGATATATTTGAAGACCTAGCATATTAGGCTTTGGATTTAATTTTAAATGTTTAGGTTTTCAAACCATGCTTGGACTGATAGATAATATGAATTTTTACATCTAAAAATTTAGGCATTAATTTGTGCGTTTCAGTGCATTGGTAGAGTTATTTGATAGATTGGTAAATATGTCGTTTTGATATTCAAAGTCCTGAGAGATTCAGATATATTAAATCTGTGACTACAGTTTGAAATGTATTTATAAATGTGATCAATTACATAAGCGATGTAATACATTAAAGAAGATTTTAATCTGTAAAAATAATTGAGTTAATTTAATGATGGTCAAAGAATGGATTTTTAATATTTTTACAAAAGCTATCAGATTTATAAATTAAAAGCAAAACTTATGTGTTACACTTAAATCAATAAAAGTAGTTATAAAAATCTGTAGTTTTAATAAGTAAATTATTAATTTAAACATGGGTAATGCAAAGTCATTTTACATGCAAAAACTCCAGTCAGACACTAATAACTGAAAGGATTTCCATTGCTTTAGTATATATCAGTAAAAAATACAAAATATCATTTTTATAAATAATTTGAAGCCAAATTATTACTTATGCTTTGATAATCTTATGAGACCTAGAACCTGGTTTATTGATGGAGGACTTTAATGAATGCACCTTATGTAAAGAAAGCAAAACCTTGAGACACAGGAAGTTCACTGGCCACTTAGTGAATACTTTAAATCTATATATCAGAGATCACTTACAACTAAACACTGGCATGAAAGTATTTTGGAACACAAAGGCTCTGTGTGCTTGGGCTACAAATCCACGTGAAGACTGACTTAATAAATTTTGCATGAAGTTATGTCATGGGAAATAATTTTCCTCCACTTGGGAAAGAGAAGCCAGTTTCCCTACTGCCTCTCTCTGTAGAGTGGGTCTCCTTGGAATTCATTCTTTCACGGAGGGTATACTCCTTGGCCCTTATTACATGCTCCCTAGCCAATATCCCATGTTTGGGTGGGGCTAGGTTTTGTCTCCTGCAACTGACACTGACTGCATGTAGCTATCAAAACAGAAATGCAAGGTGACCAGAGATTGTAGATTCTCTCATCTCACCTGCTCATTTCCCTCGATCCCTGCATTCAATTTACTTTTCATCTTAAAGGAGTTTCCTTACATTCATACAAGGTCTGAAATGCAATTAAAATAAATTTTAAAATACTGGTCTACCATATTCCAACTCCAAATTTATAATTCTACTAACCCAGGAATCGGAAGTAGTAATAGCAGTTGTTCAACCAACAAATAAATGAAGTATATTTCCATAAATTGTACAAAATTTTTTTGCATTATCATAAAGAATTGATGAATTTTTCCTAAGTTACTCTATTCTTTCTTCATCTCAGAGAATCTGACTCAGAAACATTATCAAGGTGAGAGCTTTCATAGGTCAAATAAGGAAAAAAAAAGAAAATAGTTACCAATTTCAAAAATACATTTTTAAAAAATGTATTTATTTTTATTCATTTATTTTTGGCTGCATCGTGTCTTCGTTGCTGCGCGCGGGCTTTCTCTAGTTGCGGCGAGCGGGGGCTACTCTTCATTGCGGTGCGCAGGCTTCTCATTGCAGTGGCTTCTCTTGTTGCGGAGCATGGGCTTAGTTGCTCCGTGGCATGTGGGATCTGCCCGGGCCAGGGCTCGAACCCGTGTCCCATGCATTGGTAGGTGGATTCTCAACCACTGCACCACCAGGGAAGTCCCCCAAGATACACTTTTGAATGTGTTTTTGAAATACATTCATAAGTATTACAATAGGCTTTAAGCATTTTTACAGATTTTACTAGAAAAAAGGAACATAAAGATCACTCTATTAGGTAAAACATTTTTTTCTAGTAAGTAACTAATGGGAACATAATGGTAGTTTATTTTTATTGATGATGCTTTTATGCATAGAAAACTATAACTCAATATCTATGTAGATATTCCTAGCAGAAGCAAGTTTACCTGAATTATTCAGCCCAAATGTATGCTTGTAAATCAACTGAGACTATCTCTAACTCAGGCAAAAATTTTACTCTTTTCTGAAATTATCAGGGCAATATATTAAAATGGAGAAACTTTAGCAGAAGTAGTAGTTGATATTTGTCCTCAAGTTTCTTGGCTATGAGACCTTGGCAAGTCATCCAAACTTTTGGGGATGCAGTCATCTCATTAAACATACTGGATTAATTTATTGCCACCCTGAGGCCAGGAAACAAGACAGAGGCTTGATGGAAATCTTTTAAAAATTTTAGGTCGATAGTCTGTCAGCGTGATTCATTATTTCTTCCTTCCCTCCCTTCCTCCCTCCTTCCCTCCCGTTTTTAACTGTCCCCCCCAACCACTGGCCACACATCCCACCGTGGACCCTTCCAGCTGCACAGCAGTGTCTTAATCTTCTATCTTCTAAAACATATTTAGAATGTTCAGCATGTTCTATCTTCTAAAACATATTTTAGTCCAGGAAGGAATACGTGTACACTTACAAACACTATTTCTGGAAGACAATGACTGAGCTAAAGTTCTACACAGAGATGAAGTTAAAGTTGATTTCAGTCACTTAAGATGATATCAGCAATCCTCTAATTAAAAAAACAATGAAAACCAGGGCTTCCCTGGTGGTGCAGTGGTTGAGAGTCCGCCTGCCGACGCAGGGGACACGGGTTCGTGCCCTGGTCCGGGAAGATCCCACATGCCGCAGAGCAGCTGGGCCCATGAGCCATGGCCACTGAGCTGGCGCGTCCGGAGCCTGTGCTCCGCAACGGGAGAGGCCACAACAAGTGAGAGGTCCACGTACTGCAAAAAAACCAACCAAACAAACAAACAAAAAACCAATGAAAACCAAAAGTTACTACAGGTGTCCAAAGGTCAAGGAGAATTATAGCCCAAAGTTCTTAGGACCTTCTTGGTCTCCAGAGTTTAAAAGTATATATTACAATCACTCTTTCTGCAAAGTGGAGTCATAATCTTAGACCTTTTACAGCTAGATTTTCCAGATGGAAAGCCCTGGTTATTATCAGCTGATTGAGTAGTTAAGTTTATATTTCATTGACTTTTCAATCCATTACACAGAGTAATTTTGCTTAACCAAAAAAATGATTTTTATAGTGTGTTCTTAAAAAATCCTAATTATAAAGAATATGCACTGACTGCTTATAGCCACAGTCCCAGCTCATGATTTATTTTACAAGTCTTTCCTCACAGTTCTTTGCTAAAGACATTCTTTGTGTTTTATTACAAGTTTCTTCCATTGCATCATGCTCTCAGTGGGATGGTGTGCCTATATTTTATTTTACTCCTGCCATTAATTACCTGTAGGCCTGTATGATGTCTCCCTCAGACCCATTTATTATAATAGTGTCTGCCTATGTCCCCGCAGCTAGCAGTCTGTCAGCATTTCATTAGAAACACCATTTCACAGGGGCTTAAAATTCAGCTGTAAAATTGTGCTTTAGGCTGTACATGTTTACATGTTTAGAGTACATGATATGAGCTATGAAGTTCTTCATTTATAGCTCTAAGACAAATTTGGAAAAAAAAAGCTGTTTCAAAACTGATGTGCACGTGGGTCTTAACTTTCATAATAAAAGGGTTTATTTTTATAAAAACAATGTAGTTCTATAAAAATGTTTGCAGGTTTTGTTTTATTCTTTACAAAATGGAAACATATTTGTTCGTAGTTTACAGGAAACTGAATAAATCTAGGTGATGGTTATGTTTGCATACTTCTTTGTTTTCTCATTTTAATTCCACTAAAATATACATGACTGCTAATTTTTAAAAGATTTTTTATTTACTCACTGAACTCAGGAAATGTTCTAATGACAATATAATACTGATCTTGTAAAATGTTTCAAGAGTTTGCTATATAGTTGTTCATGAGACAGTATTCAAATATGAATGTTATTTGCCATAAGAAATACCTTGGAATTCAGAAATCATAAGTTTCTGAAAAATTATCACCCCAAGAGAAACTAAAATTACCCTTATCTTCGGTATGATAGTAGGATTGCCTGATAAAATACAGGACACCCAATTATATGTTAATTTCAAACTTAAAAAAAATTTTAGTTATAAGTATGTCCCAAATATTGTATGGAACATACTTACACTAAAAACAAATATCTGTTGACTATTTGAGATTCTAACTTAACAGGGTTTCTTGTATTTTCATTAGCAAAATTTGACAATCATAAATATTAGTGATTACTTTTCATATTCTTCTAACCTAAAACCAGAATTCAATGTTATAGGACATCTGAGGCATAAAAAATTGAGAAAATATATAGATGCAAAAATCCTCAACAAAATACTAGCAAACACATTACAAGGATCATACACCATGATCAAGTGGGATTTATCCCAGGGATACATGGATTCTTCAACATAGGCAAATCAATCAATTCGATACACCATATTAACAAATTGAAGGAAAAAAACAATATGATCATCTCAAGAGATGCAGAAAAAGCTTTTGACAATATTCAACACCCATTTATGATAAAAACTCTCCAGAAAGTGGGCATAGAGGGAACCTACCTCAACATAATAAAGGCCATATACAACAAACCACAACAAACATCATTCTCAATGGTGAAAAACTGAAAGCATTTCCTCTAAGATCAGGAACAAGACAAGGATGTCCACTCTCACCCCTATTATTCAACATAGTTTTGGAAGTCCTAGCCACGGCAATCAGAGAAGAAAAAGAAATAAAAGGAATCCAAACTAGAAAAGAAGAAGTAAAACTGTCACTGTTTGCAGATGACATGATACTATACATAGAGAATCCTAAAGATGCCACCAGAAGCCTATTAGAGCTAATCAATGAATCTGGGAAAGCTGCAGGATACAAAATTAATGCACAGCAATCTCTTGTATTCTATACACTAACAACGAAAGAGCAGAATGAAAAATTAAGGAAACAATCCCATTCACCATTGCAACAAAAAGAATAAATACCTAGGAATAAACCTACCTAAGGAGGTAAAAGACCTGTACTCAGAAAACTATGAGACACTGATGAAAGAAATCAAAGATGACACAAACAGATGGAGAGATATACCATGCTCTTGGATTGGAAGAATCAATATTGTGAAAATGACTATACTACCCAAAGTTGTCTACAGATTCAGTGCAATCCCTATCAAATTACCAATGGTACTTTTACAGAACTAGATCAAAAAATCTTAAAATTTGTACGGAGACACAAAAGACCCCGAATAGCCAAAGCAATCTTGAGGGAAAAAAATGGAGCTGGAGGAATCAGACTCCCTGACTTCAGACTATCCTACAAAGCTACAGTAATCAAGACAATATGGTACTGGCACAAAAACAGAAATATAGATCAATGGAACAGGATAGAAAGCCCAGAGATAAACCCACACACCTATGGTCAACTAATCTATGACAGAAGAGGCAAGTATATACAGGGGAGAAAAGACAGTCTCTTCAATAAGTGGTGCTGGGAAAGCTGGACAGCTACATGTAAAAGAATGAAATTAGAACACTCCCTAACACCATACACAAAAATAAACTCAAAATGGATTAAAGTTGTAAATGTAAGGCCAGACACTATAAAACTCTTAGAGAAAAACATAGGAAGAATACTCTTTGACATAAATACAGCAAGATCTTTTTTGACCCACCTCCTAGAGTAATGGAAATAAAAACAAACAAATGGGACCTAATGAATCTTAAAAGCTTTTGCACAGCAAAGGAAACTACAAACAAAACGAAAAAACAACCTCAGAATGGGAGAAAATATCTCCAAACTAATCAATAGACAAAGGATTAATCTCTAAAATATATAAACAGGGCTTCCCTGGTGGCGCAGTGGTTGAGAGTCCGCCTGCCGATGCAGGGGACACGGGTTCATGCCCTGGTCCAGGAGGATCCCACGTGCCGCGGAGCAGCTGGGCCCGTGAGCCATGGCTGCTGGGCCTGCGCGTCCAGAGCCTGTGCTCCGCGGAGGGAGAGGCCACAGCGGTGAGGGGCTCGCGTACCACAAAAATAAATAAATAAAATATATAAACTGCTCATGCAGCTCAATATTAAAAAACCAATCCAGTCAAAAAATGGGCAGAAGACCTAAATAGACATTTCTGCAAAGAAGACATAAAGATGGCCAAGAGGCACATGAAAAGCTACTCAATATCTCTAATTATTAGAAAAATGCAAATCAAAACTACAATGAGATATCACCTCACACCAGTTAGAATGGGCATCATCAGAAAATCTACAAACAGCAAATGCTGGAGAGGGTGTGGAGGAAAGGGAACCCTCTTGCACTGTTGGTGGGAATGTTAATTGATACAGTCACTATGGAGAACAGTATGGAGGTTCCTTAAAAAACTAAAAATACAATTACCATATGACCCAGCAATCCCACTACTGGGCATATACCCAGAGAAAAACGTAATTCAAAAAGACACATGTACCCCAATGTTCACTGCAGCACTATTTACAATAGCCAGGTCATGGAAGCAACCTAAATGCCCATCGACAAACAAATGGATAAAGAAGATGTGGTACATATATACAATGGAAAATTACTCAGCCATAAAAAGGAATGAAATTGGGTCATTTGTAGAGATGTAGATGGACCCAGAAACTGTCAAACAGAATGAAGTAAGTCAGAAAGAGATAAACAAATATTGTATATTAACACATATATGTGGAATCTAGAAAAATGGTGCAGGTGAACCAGTTTGTAAGGCAGAAATAGAGACACAGATGTAGAGAACAAACGTATGAACACCAAAGGAAGCGGCAGGAGGGCCTGATAGTGGTGGGATGAACTGGGAGATTAGGATTGACATATATACACTAATATGTATAAAATGGATAACTAATAAGAACGTGCCATATAAAAAATAAATAAAATAAAAATTAAAAGATAAAACACACAGAAAGAAGATCTCTTAAAAGACACATGGAAGAAACAGTCACAGAAAAAAAAAAATGGGAAAATACTCTTGGATTTTTTTCTAAACATTGCACAGGCTATAGAAACACTTTTCCAAAGAGTAAATTTATTGTTAGGAAATAATAGGTTGCTGTGGATAGAAGTCAAAGTGGAATTACATGACAAAGAAGAAGAAAAGAGAGATATTCTTAATGCAAGGAGATTCCCTAAAGATGAAAACTGAGATTTGTTTTTTTTTTATGTCAATAAGTCCTTGAGCACAAAGACACTAGGGGAAAAAATACAGTGACAGTAGCTAAGCAGACACTTCCAGATGTTCAATGCCCCTTGCGGACTCTTTCATAACTATGTGACTTACTTCTGAAGTACACAACTACTAAATACCTTTTAAGTTCATCTATTTGATTCCATAATAAAATTAACTCAAAACAAAAGGCTGTGTTAAAAATAAATTTCAAAGTATTGGACCCATTCACACAACCAAAAATTGTCTTTAAGCAGCTGCAAGAGACTGGATGGAAACAAATGGAGCTAGTAGTTGGGGAATTGCTGGGAAATTAATAGGCAAAGAGTCTGGAGGAGTTGTGTTGCCACAGAAGTTCCTAAGGATGAAGAGAGTCCATCATAAAACAGTATCTTCACTAAGCATTAATCAATCATATGCCTAATAAAAATATTCACGTAAAATCGGGCTTCGCTGGTGGCACAGTGGTTGAGAGTCCGCCTGCCGATGCAGGGGACACGGGTTTGTGGCCCGATTGGGAGGATCCCACATGCCACAGAGCAGCTGGGCCCGTGAGCCATGGCCACTGAGCCTGCGCGTCTGGAGGCTGTGCTCCGCAACGGGAGAGGCCACAACAGTGAGAGGCCCGTGTACCGCAAAAAAAAAAAAAAAATTCACGTAAAATATAACACAAGAATAAGATAAACAACTTATGAGAAAAAGACTCATTTTATAGCTAGTTAAGAACCACAATTGCACAAAACATAAACGCTATCCTAAAACCTATCAGAACATGGGTGAATCCATGAGAAGAGATTTATACTGAATGTGAATTTATGTGGAAGGGCAAAAAGAAAATAGAATCTATGTATAAGAGAAGGATGAACATGAAACATTAAGTGAACATGAATGAGTGAGTCAGAGTAAGATACATACTATGCTTAAAGAACTTAATACATAGTTGGAGCTAGAAGACATGCCATAATTCAAAAGTATATCTCACCATATATTTTCTGTCACAAGATGTTTGGTTTGGTTGGTTTTCAACTTGCTTTTTTTTGTTACAAATTTATTTATTTTATTTATTTTCTTTTGGCTGCTTTGGTTCTTTGTTGCTGTGCACGGCTTTCTCTAGTTGCAGTGAGCGTGGGCTACACTTCGCTGCAGTGCGTGGGCTTCTCACTGTGGTGGCTTCTCTTGCTGCGGAGCATGGGCTCTAGGCTCATAGGCTTCAGTAGTTGTGGCACGCGGGCTCTAGAGCACAAGCTCAGTAGTTATGGTGCACTGGCTTAGTTGCTCTGCAGCATGTGGGATCTTCCCAGACCAGGGCTCGAACCTGTGTCCCCTGCATTGGTGGTGGATTCTTAACCACTGCGCCACCAGGGAAGCCCCCTGGGAAATCATATTTTAATTATGCAAAGCAGCAGGAAAGTATGATCCATAATCAGTAGAAGCTGATTTGAAGAGGATCTTGATATTCAAATTAGCAGACAATGATATTTACTAACCTATAAATATGTTTAAAATGTCCAGAAAAAGGTAGATATAATCAGTTAAACAATGAAGAATTTCAGAAGAGTTACAGAAACCTTGTAATTAGACTCTGCAAAAGAACAGATCAGTGACCTGCAGACATGTTAACAGAAACTATCCAAACTTAAGCACATAGAGAAATAATAATAAAATATTATTTATTATAATAATACAATACATAGGGACTTCCCTGATGGCACAGTGGTTAAGAATCCACCTACCAATGCAGGGGATGCAGGTTCAAGCCCTGGTCTGGGAAGATCCCACATGCTGCAGAGCAACTAAGCCTGTGCACCACAACTACTGAGCCTGAGCTCTAGAGCCCGCGAGCCATAACTACTGAGCCCATGTGCCACAACTACTGAAGCCCTTATGCCTAGAGACTGTGCTCTGCAACAAGAGAAGCCACTGCAATGAGAAGCCCGTGCACCGCAATGAAAAACAGGCCCCCCTCGCCACAACTAGAGAAAAGCCCGCACACAGCAACAAAGACCCAACGCAGCCAAAAAAAAATTAATTTTAGAAATAATAACACAATAAATATTATAATGATTGCACATAACACTGATCCTTGAGACTGTAACATGTAGTCTAACATTCATGTGGTTAGAATTCCAGAAACAATGGAGCAGAAGTACTTAAGAAATAATAAAAATGTCTGAATTTGATAGAAAACAACCGTCTTCAGCTCCAAGAATCTCAGTAAACACCGAGAAGGATAAAAAGACAAACATACACCTAGACGTATCATAATCAAACTGCTGGAAACAAAAGATAAAAATAAGATATTAAAAGAAGCCAAGGGCTTCCCTGGTGGCGCAGCGGTTGAGAGTCCGCCTGCCGATGCAGGGGACACGGGTTCGTGTCCCGGTCCGGGAGAATCCCACATGCCACGGAGCAGCTAGGCCCATGAGCCACGGCCACTGAGCCTGCATGTCCAGAGCCTGTGCTCCACAGTGGGAGAGGCCACGGCAGTGAGAGGCCCGCATACCGCAAAAATAAATAAATAATAATATAAAATAAAAGAAGCCAAAAATACCTAATTACATATATAGGATTAACAATAAGAATGAAGGCTGATTTCTCATCAGAAACAATGGACTCTGATCTTCTCTGCCTCTCTCTTCCACTGTTAAGAACACTTGGGATTTCATTGGACCCACCTGGATAATCTGAATAATCTCTCCATATGCTGATTAGCAATCTTAATTCATCCACAAACTTAATTATTTTTTCCTATGTAACTTAACATATTCATAGGTCACAGGGATCAGGACACTGATATCTTCTAGGAGGGGCTGTTATTCTGCCTACCACAAAGGGCATCCCTAACTTTCTGTGATGGTTCATTTCATGTGACAACCTGACTGGGCCACTAGGTGCCCAGACATTATTGGTCAAACATTAATCTGGGTGTGCCTTTGAGGGTGTTTCTGGATTAGATTAATATCTGTATTGGTAGTCTGAGTAAAGCAAATTGTTCTCCCTAATCTAGGTGGGCCTCATCCAATCAACTGAAGACTTGAATAGAACAAAAAGGCTAAAAGGAACCTCCCCTTGCCTGACTGTTTGATATAGGACATTGTTTTTTTCTGGCTTTTGGACTTGGACTGTAACATTCACTCTTCTTGGGTCTTGAGCCTGTTGGCTTTTGGACTGGGACCTACACCCCTGGCTCTCCTGGTTCTCAGATTGGAATTACACATCAGCTCACTCGGGCGCAGATCTTGGGACTTCTCAGGCTCCGTAACTGTATGAGCCAATTTATTGTAATAAATACATGTGGACCCTTGAACAGTGAGGGGATAGGGGTACTGACCCTCTGTGTAGTCAAAACTCTGTGTATAACTTTACAGTCATCCCTCCCTGTCTGTGGTTCTGCATCTGTACTTTCAACCAACGGCCCGGCAGATCATGTAGCATTATAGTACCTAGTTAGAGACAAAAATTCACGTATCAGTGGAAGCGTGCACTTCAAACCCATGTTTTTCAAGGGTCAACTAGTACATATATTATTTTTCTATTGCTTCTGTTTCTCCAGATAAGCCTAATGTACCTCTCATGGAAATTATATTCATAGTTTACATGAAACTTTATGTAACAGAGGTACTGATGAATTTCTTTGATAGTTTCATGTTTACTTTTTTTTTTTTTGGCTACATATTGTGATTCTGTACAATAATCTACACTTGGTGATTTATTTGCATTAAACTGGAATTATTGTTGTTTGGACTGAATGTTTGTGTACACTCAAAATGTATATGTTGAAATCCTACCTCCAGTGTGATGGTATTAGGAGGTGGGGCCTTTGGGGGGTAATTAGTTCATAAGAGTAGAGCCCTCCTCAAGGGGATTTATGCCCTCTTAAGAAGAGACACCAGAGAGATCATCTTTCTCCCTGCCATGTGAGGACACCAGAAGAAGAACCCAACCATGATGACACTCTCAACTGGTTTTTTGAACTTCTGCCTCCAGAACTATGAGACATAAATGTTTGGTGTTTAAGCCACCCAGTCTATCTTTTTCTGTTATACCAGCCCCCAACTGACTAAGACATGTTGGGAAACTAAGTATTTATTTTATACTCTAGGAAGAATGGGTATTTATTGCTGTAATAATTAATTTTCTATTTTCCACATGACTCATTGACAATTTAAAAAATAGAGTCTCCAAATTAAAAAGAAATTAAATCTATAGGTAGTACTTCAGTAGAAGAATCCTTTAGAGATACTTCTAAAAGATAAGGTATCAAATTTATTAGTCAGGGTAGGTTTGGTTAGGCTGAAACAACAAATATCCCCAAAATATTCCCAGTAGTTTAAACAGCAAAGTTAAGTGTTCTTTCAGACAATATGCTCACTATGATTTAGCTATGTATTTCTGAATCAGTAATCTACTTTCCATATATATTTGCCTACTCTTTTTTTTTTTTTTTGCAGTACGCGGGCCTCTCGCTGCTGTGGTCTCTCCCATTCCGGAGCACAGGCTCTGGATGCGCAGGCTCTGGATGCGCAGGCTCTAGACGCACAGGCTCACCGGCCATGTATTTGCCTGTTCTTAACATTTCATATAAATGGAATCATACACTACATTTTTTTGTGATTGGTTCTTTTCACTTAGCATGTTTTCAAGGAAAATCCATGTTGTAGCATGTTTTCAGTATTTCATTCCTTTTTATTGCCAAATTTCTAGTTTCTCCACATTCTCACCAACATTTACTGCCTTTTTTATTTCAGCCATCCAACTGAAGCAATATCTCATTGTGTTTTTGATTTGCATTTCTTTTGTAACACTGGAGCATCTTTTGTTGAGAATCTTTTCGTGTACTTATTGACCATTTGTATATTATCTTTGAAGAAATATCTACTCAAATGTTTTGCTCATTTTAACTGGGTTATTTGACTTTTTATTACTTAATAGGAGAAGTTCTTTATATAATCTGGATACATGCTCCTTAGCACATATATGATTTGCACATATTTTGTCCCATTCCATGGATTGTGTTTTTACTCTCTTGATAGTGTCCTTTGAAGGACAAAAGTTTTTAATTTTGATGAAGTATGATTTATCCATTTTTTCTTCTGTTGCTTTCTGCTTTTGGTTTCATATCAGACAGACCACTTCCTAATCAAGAGTCACAAATTTACTGCTATGACCTCTTCTGAGATTTATAGTTTTAATTATTATATTTAGGTCTATGATCTATTTTGAGTTAATTTTTCTATATGATATGAAGCATGGGTCCAACCTCACTCTTTTGCATGTGACTGTCCAGTTGTTCCAGCACCATGTGTTGAAAGACTATTCCTTCTGCCACTGAATTTTCATGGTATACTTTGAACTGACAGCAGCTATAAGAGTATTCTCAGCCTGTCCTGCCTAAACCATAGCTTCTGCCTACTTGTCAGGGATTAGTGGAAGAAGGGTGCCCAAGCCTACTGACTGCATTCACCAAAATTTATCCTCTGCAACGCAGAGGTGAAAGAGATAAGAGTTGTTGGTGGCCTTTCCCTTTTCAGAAGTACTGAAGTTCTTGACTTGGACTGGGCAGTAAGAGGTATCCTTATCTCTTTAGCACATCTGTTCAGAATAGAGCTGTCCAACAGGCTAAGCTGGGGCAGTGGCGGAGAAAGAAACAGGTTGCTCAAGGGCTACAGACACTCACTATTCTTACAAGATTTAGTAGATTTTTAAAATAAATATACTGTATATTCATTTGCTGTATGCCCTTAGGACAACTTTCAGATACCTTGAATTATTGTTTTTAGCTTAATTTTCTCCAATTACTGTTTTACTGGGGAGCAGTCCATAGAGCTCCTTGTATGGCCATTCCACAAGTGGAATCTTCTCCCTGTGTGATGTATTTATTTTATGCGACGTTTTACTATTCTACCAAAATGTCTATAATATGCTTCAAAAAGCAGAACTTCTACTTGTCATACAGAGAAAGAAAGAAAGAAGGAAGGAAGGAAGGAAGGAAGGAAGGAAGGAAGGAAGGAAGGAAGGAAGGAAAGAAGGAAGGAAGAAAGAGAGAAAGAGAGACCTAGAAATAAATTACAAAAAATAAACCCAAAGCCATTTTTAATTTTAATAAAATGAGATTTTTCTGAATAATAGCTGTGTAAATTATAGACTCACACAGAAATGAGATTTCTTGGAAAGTAATAAAAGTAACACTACATTAAACATATAGGATTTAATCAAACCAGTACTTAGGGATTGTTTCTATTAGGATTATTTTCATCTGTAAGTGACAGAACCTCTATAACAGTTTTAAAAAGTTTTAAAAAGATGGAATTTTATCTCTTTCTCATTAAAGAAAAAATCCTGAAAATAAGAAATCCAGAATTAGTATATCAACTTGAGAGTAATCAGTATCCTTCCAGCTTGTTGCTCCAATATTTGTTCTAGTATTAGTCATCATGTTTGCTTTGCAGAAAACGAATGAGTGATAAAACAGGAAGAAAGACAACAGTTTCCTTTAGAGGCATGGCCCAGAAACCGCACATGCTATTTCCACTTGAACAACAAGTCATAAGGATAGCTGAAAATTTTTGTCTTTACCCTGAGCTATATATATTCAATATTCAAGGATCTATCACTGAGGAAGAAGAGAAAAACAGTTATTGGGGGAAAACTCATATACTCTCATGTGAATATAGCCATCTTGATTTAATCCGAAGAAGAATAATTGAACTAATAATCAAAATAAATTGAAAACAAAAGGTAAGAATATATTAATAAAGATTAAAATTGAAATTAATAATTTATAAGAAAAAGTATATCCAAAAGAAACATTAAAACATTGAAATCCATTGGAAAAAGGCACAATCAGAAAATATAAAAATACAATGTTATATTGGATAAAATAACATTAAAAAATAATTTTTGTTATATCCTATTTATATGAAAATTCTTAACGAATTACATGACTTCTAGAAAAATACAAAATTCCTAAATTCTTTAAAAAGAGAGGAAGCACTTTCAAAATCAACTTTTTTCTGAATTCTGGAAATTAACTTAAGGCTTGCAACAATCTGAGGAGATTTATTCAATAAAAAGGCAGGATCCCATATAAGAACAGAGAGCTTTGTAGCATATCAACTTGTCCTATTTCTAATCACCTCCCCCCAGCTCCGAGGTACCTTTGAAAATCAATAGCTTCATGAACAAAGTAGTGAAAACCAGGAGCCTACCAGCCATGAGAAGGAAAAATGGGTTTAGATCTCTCCAGAAAGCCTTACCTCAGAGAATTCATTCTATCTGATCTGTCTGGCAGTTGCCTTGAAAAGTCTCATTTATACAGCTTGTCTTTATTTGAACTGACTCACAGCTCATTCAGGGAGAAAAACCCTATCCCCAGGGTGTTTGTCAAAAATAATCAACAGCAATTATTTAAAACTGCAGCTGCTTGAGGCAGTGAAACAAGGTTGAGCAAACAGGAAGAAAGAATGCATTAGGAAACTCCAGCTAATGAGCTGTCCATGGGGGCTTTGAAAACCTCCCAAATATTTCTGAGCATATAGATGGTCACTGGCACGTCCAGTGCTGTGCACAGGACTGTGAAATATTTGAGAAGACCTTAATCTCTCACTCTTGCTGACCTTAAGGCCCTGTACAAGAAGGTAGACTAAGGCAGAATTGTAATCTGCCAGAGCAATGAAAGTATGTCCCATCATACGCACAGAACAAAGCTGAGGGGGGAAGACATAGTTCTTCAATGTATTTAAGGAAATTTCTATTCAGTTATTAGCTGACAACTAAGCTAACTGAGCAAAGAATTCAGTGGTAGCATATGACAAAAAATGTAGTTTTTACAGAATTTTTCCTGTAAAGTCACTAAAAACAAACAGCAAAAACACCACCACCAAAAAATAGTAACAAACAAACCCAAGGGGATATGTGATTTCCTGCTTTGTCACTATTATTATACCTATAGTGCTGAGGTTTAGAAACTCTGAGACAGTGTTTATAGTTGCAGGGGAGGAATATAAACTGTATATGCATGTATGTATATGTATATGTGTATGTATATGTATATATATGATTGAGTTATTTATATTCTATGCAGTTTCTGTATGCATATTATACTTAATTTTAAAAAAGGAAAAAGGAAGGAAGGAAGGGAGGAAGGGAGGGAAGGATCTTGAACAGAAAATGACAGGAAATAAATACAAACATATATCATATAATTATCTCCAAATGTTTAAGGTATGAGTTCTTTCAGACTTTCAAAGAATGAATAATTGTCACCCTATGCCTAGCTTTCCAAAGTAAAAATATATTAAGCTTGCCAATGTATTTTATTGAGTAAAATAATCCTTACAAGAAAATATTACTTCCAAATTCATCCTGTGAGGCCACCATCACCCTGATACTGAAACCAGACAAAGATATCACAAAGAAAGAAAATTACAGGCCAAATCACTGATGAACATACATGCAAAAATTCTCAACAGAATACTATCAAACTGACTCCAACAATACATTAAAACGATCAAACACCATAATCAAGCGGGATTATTACAGGGATGCAAGGATTTTTCAGTATTCACAAATCAATCAGTATGATACACAACATTAACAAACTGAAGAATAAAAACCATGTGATCATCTCAGTAGATGCAGAAAAAGCTTCTGATAAAATTCAACATCCACTGTGAGAAAAACTCTTCAGAAAGTGGGCAGAGAAGGAACATACCTCAACATAATAAATGCCATATATGAAAAACCCACACCTAACATCATACTCAATGGTGAAAAGCTGAAAGCATTTCCTGTAAGATCAGGAACAAGACAAGGATGTCCACTCTCACCCCTATTATTCAACATAGTTTTGGAAGTCCTAGCCACAGCAATCAGAGAAGAAAAAGAAATAAAAGGAATCCAAACTAGAAAAGAAGAAGTAAAACTGTCACTGTTTGCATATGACATGATACTATACATAGAAAATCCTAAAGATACCACCAGAAAACTACTAGAAATCACCAATCAATGAAGTTGGTAAAGTTGCTGGATACAAAATTAATATACAGAAATCTGTTGTTATTCTATACACTAACAACAAAATATCAGAAAGAGAAATTAAGGAAACAATCCCATTTACCATCACATGAAAAAAAAAAAATCTAGGAATAAACTTGCCTAAGGAGGCAAAAAACCTGTACTCTGAAAACTATAAGACTCTGATGAAAGAAACTGAAGATTACACAAACAGATGGAAAGAAAAACTGTGTACTTGGATTAGAAGAATGAATATTGTTAAAAATGACCACACTACCCAAGGCAACCTACAGATTCAATGCAAATCCTATCAAATTTTCAATAGCAGTTTTCAAAGAACCAGAAAAAATTTTTAATTTGTATGGAAACACAAAAGACCCCGAATAGGCAAAACAATCTTGAGAAGGAAGAACAGAGCTGGAGGAATCATGCTCCTTGACTTCAGACTATCCTACAAAGCTACAGGAATCCAAACAGTATGGTACTGGCACAAAAATAGACACATAGATCAATGGAACAGGATAGAAAGGCCAGAAATTAAACCCACGCACTTATGGTCAATTAATCTACAATGAAGGAGTCAAGAATACACAATGGAGAAAAGACAGTCTTTTCAATATGTAGTGCCGGGAAAACTGGACAGCTACATGTAAAAGAATGAATTTAGAACACTACCTAACACCATACACAAAAATAAACTCAAAATGGATTAAAGTCCTAAATGTAAGGCCAGACACTATAAAACTCTTAGAGGAAAACATAGGCAGAACACTCTTTGACATAAATTACAGCAAGATTTTTTTGTATCTGTCTCCTAGAGTAATGGAGATAAGGATAAAATAAACAAATAGGATCTAATTAAACTTCAAAGCTTTTGCACAGCAAAGGAAACCATAAATAAAACAAAAAGACAACCTACAGAGTGGGAGAAAATATTTGCAAATGATGCTACAGACAAGGAATTCATTTCCAGAATATACAAACAGCTCATACAGCTTAATATCAAACAAACAACCTCCCCCGAAGAGGCAGGAGACCTAAACAGGCATTTCTGCAAAGAAGACATACAGGTGGCCAATAGGCACATGAAACATGCTCATCATTGCTAATTATTAGAGAAATGCAGAGGTATCACCTCACACCAATCAGAATGGCCATCATTAAAAAGTCTACAAATAATAAATGCTGGAGAGGGTGTGGAGGAAAAGGAACCCTAGTACACTTCTGGTGGGAATGTAAATTGGAACAGCCACTATGGAGAGCAGTATGGACGTTCCTTTAAAAACTAAAGTTACCATATGATCCTGCAGTCCCACTCCTGGGCATATATCCAGACAAAATTCCAATGCTAAAAGACACATGCATCCATATGTTCATAGCAGCACTATTTACAATAGCCAAGACATGGCAACTTAAATGTCCATCCATAGATGAATGGATAAAGCAACTGTGGGGTATACACACACACACACACACACACACACACACACACACTGGAATATTAATCTGCCATAAAATTTGTAAAATAATGCCACTTGCAGCAACATGGATGGGCCTAGAGATTATCATACTAAGTGAAGTAAGTTAGACAGAGAAAGACAAATATCATATGATATCACTTATATGTGGACTCTAAAAAAACGATATAAATGAACTTGTTTACAAAACAGAAGTAGACTCAAAGGCATAGAAAACAAACTTATGGTTACCAAAGGGGATGAGGGGCGAGAGATAAATTAGGAGTTTAGGATTACAATATACACACTACTATATATAAAAGTATGTAAACATTAAGGACCTACCGTATAACACAGAGAACTAGATTCAGTATCTCATAATAACCTATAATGGAAAAGAGTCTGAAAAAGAATCTGTGTGTGTGTGTGTGTATGTGTGTGTGTATGAATCACTTTGCTGTATACCTGAAACTAACACAACATTGTAAATTAACTACTTCAATTTAAAAAATGGTAAAAGAGAAAATATCACTGAAAGATTGTATATTAATTTTGTGACTATTAGTATAAAAATTTTTAATAAATTTGTAGAAAAGTAAATTTAGAGGTGGAAAGTCAAGCATAATTTAATATTAAAGTTATTACATATGATATCATATTAATAATTCAAATTATAATAATTTGAATTAATTATATATAATTATATATTATTTGAATTATAATTCAAATTAATTATATCATATTAATAATTCTCCTTATATTGGGGAAAATATTCAATAAAATTTGTTAATTTTTAACTTAGTAAGAAGGCAATGTCTTAGCATGATAAAAACTCTATCTCAAAGCAACTTCTAAATTATAATTAATAACCTGTTTAAGATGGTGAACGTTTAAATCAGAAGGAACAAAAGTCGATTACTATCATTTAATTTGTACTTTTTTCTAGAAATTCAAATTAGTTCAATAAAACTTTAAAATAGAAATCGAACCTGTACACTTTGTATATCCTGCTCTAATTTATTCCACATTGTTTTCTGTAAGCTTCTAGTCTGTATCTTCACTTATCCTTTTGTAGATGAGAATCTCAAAATAATGAGAAGCTTCATAATTTAAGCCCTTATATATCATTTTTTATTACAAAGTAATATGTGTAAGAGACATAACCCATATTCAATCCTTAACTTTAACTCAGTCCTCATATTCATTGTTACTCTTACGAAATCTTTCTTAACTACATCCCTAACACTCCTAGGTAGGGAAGGGGTAATATCTGGGGTGGACTAAGAATATGGGTTTCACAGGTTACTTGGCAATTTTTAAGAGCTACAAGTCCAATAGTTAACTTTTCAAGCAAGTTAAAAATTTCCCCAACTCCAAACTGCTGTATCAAAATGCCATACATCAGATTTCAAGCACGAGAATAGTACTGGTGAATAGTACTCCACCTATAAGGAGACTTTTTTTTTTTTTTTTTTTTTTAATAAGGAGACATTTACTAATGAGATCTTCCTTTTGATGCACATGGATACTGGCATCTTTCTCAGGGTAAGGTGCCCTGTGGAAGGACTCAGTGGAAATTGTTTCACTGTTAAAATTGATTGTTAAACAGCTGGCACGTGGCTGGCTTGGGACAGGTGAAAGGGGGACACAGAGCCATGACGTCCCTGGCAATGTTAAGACCAGCAGGAAGGTTTTACTGCTGATCACTGATCCCTCTCAAAAATGACTAATGGGTGTAATCATTTGTACGCAAATGACACTTACCTCTCTGTGTCTCATTATTCCTGGTAGTAGAAAGTGGAAAATATTCTTTGTAACATATGAAATACCATATATCATATATGCACCTCAATGTTTAGTCAAAAATAAGTCTCAAGTGTTTGCTCTTTTTCCTCTTTTAAAATTCAGTACTAATCACTGATCTGGAATCACAATTTATTCTTAAAGTAGTATCTTGATTTTATTTCTTGGCATTCTCAAAAATATATCGTTTTCTTCAAAATATTTGATTTGTAGTACAGAAAGTTGGTTTAATTTTCATCCTAGCCATCCAAGAAAAAGTAAAGATGAAGGAAACTTCTAAGAAAGAATGGCATAGCAAGTCAAAATTATAATATTTTATGCAACAGCTATTTTCCTTTCTGAGTCTTGCTTCAGAGGTCCAACAAAACATTGGGGTAAAAATAGACCAATGCGTGTGAAATTTTAATCTTACTGTCACAGAGGTTAGTAAAAAAAAAAAAAAAAAATCACATGAAGTTTATTGATTTCTAGTTTTGAATCTTCTATCCAGTAGATATTGCCCTACTTTCAAATGAGTTCAAAATAGAAACATCAAGGTATAGAAATATCCATGGCCAAGAATTAAGTCTGTCCTAGTCAATTTAAGTCAATCATTGAGTAATTGATTAGAATAGTTCACAGTTAATTTTGTTCACTCCACTATGAGGACAGCTGGAAAAGAAAATCAATTTCTTGATTTAAATCTTTACCCTATCGAGACTACCGACACACAGGAAAAGGAAGTGGGCCAACTTCTCCATCAGGCCACATGACGGCCTCTTCCTTTCTCTCTCTGGAAAGTGCCCTGAGTTAAAATGAGTAAGCTACTTTTCTTATAGTTTGTAATATCTCCTGCTACACAGGTTATACTTATCCCTCTCTCTTTTAGAAAAATATGAACTCAGAGACAGCTTGTAGTTTGCCCTATGTACTTCTTTGAATAAATTCAGTAGTTTCCAAAAAATATTTTCGTTAGAAATTTTATCAGTATAAATCATTTTGGAAGAGAAAGCTCAATAGGCATGGCGAATTAAATGAAGCAACTACATAGTGTACTGTAACTGAATGATAATTGCTGTTAGGGAAGAATCTTGTCCATTTTTCTCTCTCACATCTCCCAATGTTCTCAATAATAATATTCAGAATGAAATAACCAGTATTGCCTGGCTAGAGGAACCCTTGAGGAGCCTCTAGGTGTCCATAATTTGAAAACAGTTAGTATGAAGCATCGGTTTGTCCAAATGTACTTGACATGTATGGCTGGTTGGATAGAGTTTGACCTGATCCTGGGAGAACATTAACTTTCCCAGCCAGTTTTTCTGAAGAGAAGTGAGGAGTATGAAAAGTCGATGAAGATTTTAATTCACTGAGTTTCAGATATTCGCTTCCTGGAAAGAGACCTGTGTGTTTTGAAAAAAGCACTGGGGCTCAGGAACTCCCACAGGTCTTTTCTATTTGAGGATAGATGCTCCGATGGGACTATACAAGGATTAAACTGTACATCTCAGGGCAGTGACACAGGGACAGTATATTTATGCACTTAAACACATCAGAAGTCTAGAACTATGCTATTAACTTGGACCAAATGACACTTCTGATTCTGCGTGTCTTCGTCTCCTCTAATTTTAAAGTGAAGAGGAGAGAGGTGGTCATCGTGATGTAGTGGTGAGAAAAAGATGAGAAAATACTATTCAGCTTTGGGGAAATCTGTTTGTTTTGCTTTTAGAGAATTCTATTTTCTTATTTATTTCTACTACAAAAATTTTAACTCAATATCAATACTCACAATATTAACCAACTTTTGCTATACTAAAAATACATCACAAAGTAAAAATATTAAAGTCTAACATTGCAGTAGAATCTATAAGAGCAGATAGTTGCTTCATTCTGCTTACATTATTTTCTACCAAAGTAAAAAAAAATAAAATTATACAGAGGAATGGAGAAAGAAGATATGGTACATATATACAATGGAATACTACTCAGCCATAAAAAAAGAACAAAATAGTGCCACTTGCAGCAACATGGATGGACCGAGAGATTGTCATACTGAGTGAAGTAAGTCAGACACAGACAAATATCATATGATATTGCTTAAACACGGAATCTAAAAAAATGGTACAAATGAACCCATTTACAAAACAGAAATAGAGTCACAGATATAGAAAACAAACTTATGGTTACCAAGGGGGAAGTGGGGGGGGGGGCGGGATAAATTGGGAGATTGGGATTGACATATACACAGAACTATAAATAAAACAGATAACTAATAAGGACCTACTGTATAGCACAGGGAACTGTACTCAATACGCTGTAATGACCTATATGGGAACGGAATCTAAAAAAGAGCGGATATATATATATGTGTAACTGATTCACTTTGCTGTACAGCAGAAGTTAACACAACATTGTAAATCAACTATACTCCAATAAAAATTAATTTAAAAAATAAAAACAAAATTATAGTTTTAATCCTTCCTCCTGTTTTCCATCCTACATATATTTATCACGTTGTCCCTTACAACCGTAACAAATGGTTCAACGTGTCATTTCTATGTTATACATGTAAGAAACAATAGTAGGCAAAGAAAATTGTACTCCTCAGTAGGTTATACTGTCCTTTCTGAGGACCCTCATGATAAATTTGTCTCTGATGACAGGAATTAAACATCAGTGAATGTCAGAAGCCAGTCTACATAGTAAAACCTGCTAACATGCATGCCGGTCCACACCAATTCCTTCTCTCTCTGCACTTTTCCTTAAAATTACAGACATTACCACAAAGCTGCCAGTGGAACAGTCCATTACAAGTTTCTTTTCTTTGTATAATCCAAATTCATTGAGGATAGAAGCTTATTTTATATTTGTATCCCAATACCAAAACATGATACAGATAATCAATAAGTTTGTAAAAGCCCTTCAAATCAAAGCAAATTTGATAAAATGTGTATAAACATGAAAGCTCTTATGATGTCAGATTAGAGAGATGAGGGTTCACCCAAAATGTGGGAAAGTTATCACTGAATATACAGAAATATTTGCCTGTAACAAGCTTGTTGTTGCACACAGAGCAGAAGTATTTTGCCTCCGTCTAATCACTAAATCATGAATATAACTGCATTTTGCCAGAACTCATAATGGCAAGGTCTGGGATTCCATCTATTCTGAATTTTTCAGTTCTTTGTCAAATATTAATTCTTTTCCCTGACACTGCAAGGGAGGGAGCTCTTTTTAAAAAACCATCCCGTCTATGTTCCAGGCACACTGGATTAAGTATTTGAACCTGACAACAATCACCTCGTTATTTTCATCTCTCCACTTGAATGTGAGCTGTAAGAGAGCAGAGACCTTTTCTATTTCATTCTCTACTGTATCCGTGGGACCTGGAACAGAGTAAGAGCTTCATAAACACTTTTTCAAATAATGAATCGAAGTAGAAAGGCAAGTTATCCTGTGACTGAGAGTGTGGGCCCTGATGTCAGACATTCTGGAATGATCTGACCGCTGCAAACTTGGTCGTGTTACTAGTTACCAATCTTGCTTTGCCTCACTCTCTTCATCAGTAAACTGTAGAGGACAATTGTACCGTCCTCATGGGGTTGTTACGAGGACTGAATGAGTATTTCCAAGTAAAGCGCTTAAAGGGTGCTTTGCACATACTATGCACTCAATAAATGTCGGTGCTTATTATTTTTTTAGTATTATTATAAAAAATATTTTATTATTAATAAAG
Organism: Phocoena phocoena; assembly: GCF_963924675.1. NCBI lineage: Eukaryota > Metazoa > Chordata > Mammalia > Artiodactyla > Phocoenidae > Phocoena > Phocoena phocoena. The sequence continues at coordinate 133,705,331 of NC_089223.1, forward strand.
TAATAAATTATATTTTGATATATTATTATAAAATATATATTTTTATAGAATTTTATATTTTATAATATATTTTAATATATAATTATAATATTGTTATATTAAATATAAGGAATTTGAAATTCAGAGACCTTTTATAGCCAAAGTCACACATCTGGTAAAAGAAGAAAATTCTAATTTGAGACCTGTGCTCCTTTCTACTGAACTTTTCTGACCAACCAGTATATTATGATGATGTTTATGGACAATACAGTTTCTAGAAGTCAAGTAATACATTAGCACAAAGGGAAAAGCAATCGTTTTCTTAAGAAGAAGATTCATATTGATAGTAATTTTGTACAACTCAGGCTTAAGACTCAACCTTGAGAGAATTTCAGGGAACGAGTGCTGCCTTACAAGCATGAATTAAGTAGCTGTGCTTGTTATTCTGTAAAGCGTAAGGCAGTAACACATCACTTGAGCTAAGCAGACTTGGTCTGCAGAGGAGGGCACCACTGAATTCAGGGATACCCATGCTGTTCCTGATGGCCTTGGTGACCGGCTTTTCCTCTGGACCCTCCATGGAAAGTAATCCTCTGGTAAGTTTTCTGGCCTGGCCTCATACATACATTTCACCATTTACATCTAAGCCTTTGTATTACTTCCTTTATCGCCTGCCAGGTCCATGCAGGCATTTTCCCTTTGGTTCACTTGGGGTATCACTTTCTCTAGGCTTCCAAAAGCTACCCTAGCAGCAAGTTTGCCCCATGGCCACGGTCTTGATACAGTGTTAAATCCATGTCCTGAGAAAGTACCCAAGACGGTAAGTTTCTTTTTAAGTTAAAGATTTTATTAAACGCTCTTGTTAATGCTTTCTTCAATTCTTAAGGCGCAGATTTCCACTGAGTCACCCAGGAGTGATGGGAGCAATGATCCTGTACACTACACTCTACCATCAGCTGGGGGAAGACAGCTAAATACCACTGCTCATTGCTCCTGAGGGGTGAGTTTGACACTAATGTATCTTTTAGAACCTGTTTTTTTTTTTTTTTTTTTTTTTTAAACATCTTTATTGGGGTATAATTGCTTTACAATGGTGTGTTAGTTTCTGCTTTATAACAAAGTGAATCAGCTATACATATACATATGTTCCCATATGTCTTCCCTCTTGCGTCTCCCTCCCTCCCACTCTCCCCATCCCACCCTTCCAGGCTGTCACAAAGCACCGAGCTAATATCCCTGTGCCTTGCGGCTGCTTCCCCCCAGCTATCTACCTTACTACGTTTGTTAGTGTGTATATGTCCATGACTCTCTCTCGCCCTGTCAAAACTCACCCCTCCCCCTCCCCATACCCTCAAGTCCGTTCTCCAGTAGGTCTGCGTCTTTATTCCTATCTTACCCCTAGGTTCTGTTTTGTATACAGTTATTGCACGATGAATGTCTTTCCCAAACTCCAGCTAAGGTATTCACATCTCTATGTCCTTAGTTGTGAGAATAATGAAAGTGGATTTTCTTCTTCACCGAAGGGATACGTGATGAAAACAGAGGTGATCAATTATGTTTTAGTTCCTGTTCTCATTGCCCCCAACCCTAGTTGATTCTGCTTGAAGTTGAGCTCTTTGTTTTGTTGATTTCACTTCCTTTTTAAATAATTTATTCTGGGTGAGACATCACCATAGCTATAACTTATTGTAATATTCCCCATTTCTTATATTACACCCCATTGGATAGAAATAGATCCATCTTGCACACGAAATGGGATAATCCAATGCCGGATGTGCTGCAGTAACCATCTCCCTACCGTCAGATTAATCTTCTAAATTGTTGTGTAAACTTGGTTTCTAGTTTTATATGTTTTATGGGCATATAGTGTGTGTACACTCACATATACATTTACATATATAAATAGATGACATCGTACATATCTGTATATATGTACAAAGGATGAACTGGATAAATTCCACTAACTGTTAATTATGGTTGTTGCAAAGGGTGAATTTTGGAGTTTTTTTTTTAAATATAACTTTCAAAATTGCATATATATTATTTCAATTAATAATTTCACCATATAACTTATCACCCAAACCAAGACTTTATTGAGAGTAAAAGAGAACACTATTGACATATATGCCAAGGAAGTGGCATAAAGGCAGGCTGTCCTGGGCAAACAAGATGTATCAATTACTACTTCTTACACAACATCCCGCTTGCCTGTTCTTGTCCCTATGGCCAGATGTGCTCTTTGCACACTCTTTTTGCACAAGTTGGGGTAAGACTTCCCATGAGCTTCTCTTGTGACACTTATCTTTCTGTTATGGATGTCTGTGTACCTCTCTTATCCCTATTTCTAAATGATGTGTAAGCCATTTATTTCAAACACAACATTGAACCTTTCACTGTGTCTTGGTTATCTATAACTGAGGAACAAATTACCCCGAAACTTAGAGACCTGAAGCAACAAATGTTTCTCAAAATGTTTCCTTTTTGAAGAAAGTTAGCACAGGTTTGCAGGTGTTCTCACTGAGGTTTATTTCATCAGTCAAAAGCCATACCCACAAATCCCAAAAGGGCATTAATAAGTTTTTATTTAATTTAGCAATTGTATGTCAATATTCTGTTTTTCAGTGATTAAAAAACCTACAGATAGAAGTAATAGTTTCATCAACCTACTGGTCACCCCATTAACGGGTTCAGTAAATCTTTGACTTGTGCCCACTCAACTTATGTAAGAATCAAAGTTTAACTCTCGAAAATTATGCTTTCAGAATAGATGAGTTCTTAGAAAACATAAGGTTTCTGTTATCAATATAGCTTTGCTGCTGACGAGATGTCATGGTTTCCTTTTTCTTTTGAATTTATGTTTCAATAAGGTGCACAAATGATACACAGGAATGAATGGGGGTAGAACACAATACCCATCACCTCTGTGATAAATAATCTAACTTAAACAGATAATTGGCTGGCTTAGCAGGTTTTCTCCTTCTCTTCACAAAATCTTGTGAAATTCCTCAGTTGAAAACAGTGAATAGATTGTGTTGTTAGAAGCATAGAACTGGCTTCTGCTGAAACCTTTCAATATTTAAATATTACATTTATTGGAGTATATAGTAGAGGATTCAGCTTTCCACGTGTGGCTTCAAAATAAATAAAAATCTTTCTTTTGCTTTTAACAATTTAACGTTCATCTTGTCATCTTATTTAATCAAAGAGGCCATCAACTGAGTAATAAGTAGATGGAATAGCTAACTTACTTATCTGGAGAGAGACCATCACAGAAACGAGAAATCAAATTTCTTCACTGTCAGACTGCCTGAAGCCCATCTCTTAGTTGAGGCATGGAGAGCATAGATAATGATAATAAACTTTGATTTTGTACCTTTTAAAAGTGATACCTGGGGGAAAAAAAAACACTACAGGCTCATTTTTACAGCATCTTCTGTGCATTGGAACAACTGGTGCAGAAATTCAGTCTGGCTCTCAACCTCAATGACAATGAATGATACTGAAAGAAGTCACATATTAGGGACTTCATTTTGACAAATGGTAATGAAACACACATCTCAAAGAAGACAGCTTTCTGCAGAACCAGTTTCCCATCTTAATTCTAGAATATGGAGATAACTAGGTACCATCATCTATAGTTTATGTAACTCATGTCTGTTTTATCATCTGATTGTTTTCTTGGGAAAGCAGCCCCAAACGTTTATTTCAGGAATTCAGAAAAATTTAAACGTACCAACTGTTTTGACATCCTTTCTGCCGCACTGCCCTTTAGTCATGTTCTAGCTCCAGAATGTATACGCTCTTTAACCCAGTGTAATAAATCATGAAATGATTTTTCTCAGCAAGACAAAAGGGACATTACTTGAAATGCTGGCGTGGCACTGGGATGGCAGGGAAGGATGATGCAATTATCTAGAAGGTCTGTTTATGCCTTCTCCATTCTCTCAACCTGAGGACAAAATTATTATTCAGCCCAGTCAGCTTGAGCGTTGCATCAAGAGCGAGATTAGAAAGTACTGATTTATAAGGAGAATTATAGCTGGAATAGGAAATTCAGATAAGCAAAATGACTTAAAGGCTTTATTTTATTTGCTCTGTTTTTTAAATTCTCCTCTGCCCCTTGCTCTCTATTTAAGTTGTATAATAATTGACATGAAGACTTTCACTGTTTACCTCTATACTCTCACCCCAAATATATAACATTGTATTCGGTCACTGTTTCATCTGTGAAACAAGGGAATTCTAATATGTAGGCATATAAATCCTGCTGGTGCATGATGTATGTGCCACAGGACACTAGGTCCCATGTCCTGGGAGGGAAATGAATGGCCTTTGAAGTGTACAATGTTGGTAGCAAATGGTGAGAGGTGGAAATCCCTACCTAGTAGTTCATATCTTTCCAACATAAGCAAAGTTTACTGGGCTTTTCCTGAGACACATTAATTCATATTTCTTGACTTCATTTATTTTTGTTAAATACACAGTCAAATAGAGAATACTACAGAGTGGAACCCAGACGAGGAGAATGACATGTAAATCTTGCTGTTGTGAGCGTGGGTCTCTTTCCCCTCATTGCTTCTGGAACACGGTCTGCGATTCAGAATAACTTATTAGTGAGCCATGCCGTATTACCAATATGACTACTTTGGATTGAGAACAGAAGTATTTTGTATTGTCCTGAATGCAATCTGTTGAAAGAGACAGCCGGGAGAGCAGGCGTAGGGGTGCATCCCACTGACACGTGCAGACTTCCTTTGCATACTAATTACCACACAAAATGTCAGCAAACAAAAGGATGGATAGGCAAGGGTTTACTATACCTGAACACTTCCGAAACTATAATACTTCATCCTGGTAAGCTGCAATCGGTCTATTGTACTACACGTATGCAAAGTAATAACTATGTGAGCCATCTGATTGTCCAGACAAATCATATTTCCTCTACATTACAGACTATCTTTTAATCCTTTTATAAGATTATCCTCAAATCGTCTGTAGTTTATTCTTCTCTTACAAAGAGGATCTGGGTCAGAGACATGGACCCCTAGCCTCAAGAAGGCCAGCTAGCCTCCCGCAAAGGGAGTGGCAAATTTAAACCATTCTTGCCTGGTTAATCATAACTAACCTACTTAAATTATTCAGCAATATCCATAATTACAAATGGAATGGTGATACTGTAATAAGAAATAGTATATGTTACAATTTTAAAATGCATCTGTGAAATCTATAGTTATATTTTCCATTGCATTTCAAACCTATTATACTTTCCTATCAAGAGTTATATAAAATCTCTTTTATATTCAAGCTCTTTTTAAATAATCATTGATAACCCAAGGTTTAAGAAAATGATTCACAATAAAAACATTGTAAGACATCACTAAAAGTATCAGAAATCGAACTCATATGTTATTAATGACAGTTTAAGTTATATGCAAACAATAACCCTAGTGCCTATTTCTCAATCCAGTTGCGAAACAGCCAGCAAAGCGTCAAGGTTTCTCTCTAGTAACCACGAAGGATGAAATCTGAAAACCACTGAATTCAAGAGAAACGAACCTCAGAGATCACTGGGTCCAACCCCCTAAAGTTGCACAGAGAGGTTAAAAACGCAAAGGCCTAGAGCATCTAAATATCCCTCACTTTCAGCAAAGTCAGCATCAGAAACAAAGGCAAACTCAAAGTCCCTCACTTTCTTGAAACAATGAATACATACGTTGCAAGCCATTTTGATAGGAGAGCAGGTGTGCCATTCATATTTTGATCTGATATCAGGTACGCTGATTCATATTCCCCACTGACTAACCCAGAATGACTACGTTACTTACTAATCTAAATGACAGTCATCCTGAATCACCTTGCTGGCGTACAAACAAGCCTACACTTAAAAAGAGATCTGCAAACATGAACTAGGGTTGACATTACTCAATCTGCAACAAGGAAGCTAGCAAGTAAGAGCAGCTGATCTTGTCTCTCTCTCGTCAACCTTGAAATATCAAGGCAAGTCATCAGGCATCTTATTCGAATCAAGGCCTGTAAGTCTTACGATAAGCCTGGGGGGTGGGGAAACTGAAGAGAATGAAGATTCTAGAATTGAGGATGGATTCAAATCATGAAGTTTAGGATTCTGTGATAAAAAAGGGATTAAAATGTCTTTAGTTCTCCAGAAAGATGCTCTAAGGCTACAGGAAAAAGGCACTAGAAAGATCTGGAACAGTAAGTCCCCTACATACAAACGAGTTCCAGTCCAAGAGCGCATTCATAAGTCCAATTTGTTCATAAGTCCAACAAAGTTAGCCTAGGTACCCAACTAACACAATCGGCTGTAGAGTACTGTCCTGTAATAGGTTTAGAATACTTTTCACCCAAATAATACATAAAAAACAAACACAAAAATAAAGAAAACATTTTTAATCTTACAGTACAGTCCCCTGAAAAGTACAGTCGTCCAGTACAACAGCTGGCATCCAGGGGCTGGCGTGGAGTGAACAGGCCGGGAGAGTTCCTGACTGGAGGAGGGAGAGGAGGTGGGAGATGGTAGAGCTGAATCGGGATCGTCCGCAAGAGGAGACGGAGGGCGAGCTGCAATTCCACTCAACGCCTGACGCTGATGGCCCAGGTTCTGGTTCAATTCTATCTACCCTCTTGAAAAAATGATCCAGTGATGTCTGGGTGGTAGCTCTTTTATTCTCGTCACAGATAACATGGTGGCACTGGATTGCATTCTGATCGGCTGCTGCACCTTTCATGTACCATTCTACGTTCAGGTCCCGTGCCTCAAACACGAACAGTGCCTCCTCAAATAAAGAGAAATCCCCTTGCCATTTCCCGCGCTGTGAATCTCTTTGGTTCTTCAGTTACTTCTTCTTCCTCTTGTCTCTCTTCGTCCGTTCTCTGGGCCCCCAATTCCTGGAGCTTCTTAGCACTCCCAGCTACATCACCGCTGCTTTTACAGTTGCTTCCGGACATCCTGGGCTCGCAATTAAGATACTGTACTACTCTACTCTACACAGTACTGTAACGTACACAAAAGCACAACCACTTGTAGAGCGCGTACCACTTGTACACACGCGACAATGTACGCCAGACACGTGAACTAACTTACATGACTGGACGTGGGAACGCATGTTCCCATCTTTGAAAGTTCACAACTTGAAGGTTCGTATATAGGGGACATACGGTAATATTTATTTAGGACCTACTACATGTCAGATACTACGCTGGATTGTTTACATTAGAATATTTCCTTGATTTCTCACAACAATCCTAGGAGGTAGATATTTTTTCTGAATATGTGAGTTTAAGTTCCTTTGGGAAGGTCCCACATGGAACAGAAGTTCCATACATATTCGTTAGCATGTAGGAAAGATTTATATGCAAAACCTAATAGAGCTCGAAAATAGAAGCTTCTATCCTGTAGAATAGTGATGAAATGCACCATTTCTAGAGCCAGACAACTTGGGTCTAATGCTGGCTCGCCAGCTGTTTGATGGTGAAGTTACTCCCTCTGAGCGTTAGTTTCCTTGTCTGTAAGATGCGACTGATGGAGCTGGTGTGAAAGTTAAATGAAGTAATGTGTACACATCTTGCACTGTGCCAGGCACACAGCGAGATTTCAGCCCTCAGCTATGGCTGGTATTATAAATGTCACCAGCAGATGGCGCAATATACCTATAAAAGCAGGGCTCTTAAAAGCATTCCAAAGGGCACAAAGAAACATTACATTGCAGGGAAAGACTATTTCCTCTTGGCCAAAAATTCTGTGGCTCTGAGCAAAGAGTCTGAATGCTGGGCCAACGTAAGGAGAGCCCCCCAAAACCAGAACAAGATCTGGAAACTACAGAAACCAAGAATGGAAACACCTGTGCTTGAGAAGGCCAAGGACCCCAACAGCAGAACCTAAACAGTCCCAGAGCAAGGCGGCTGGGAAGGACTGCCTGAGAATCTCCTCAGCTTATCCCAAACGTCCCACGTGGGGGGACACTGAAGGGCTGAGGGAGGTGGGCACATCATAATAATAGCTAGCATAAACTTTGCAATCCCTACCAAAATTTTATGAGTTACAAGGAAACTGAGACACAAGGGGTTAAGTAACTTTCTTAAGGTCTCAAACTGGCGAGGCCAAGATTCTTACCCATTATGTGTTTCTGGAGAAAAGCCTCCAACAACCCAAGTGTGTCTGCAACAACAGGTGGGTCTGAGTTTTTTCTTTCTTTATGCATCATTCATCTAGGCCACACGCACCATCTTAGGGCACAGATGCTCTGCTCAGCCCGAGGGGAAGAGCATCTTGGCCACCACAGGACCTGGTCACGTCTACGAGAAGGGGAGTTTTCCACAGAAGACAGATCAGGTTGTTACAATGTTCTGAGTCAAGTTTCTTCACGTTCTCTACAATCGGAGAGATACAGGAGGTCATTCTCTATCCACACCAGATGCTTTGTCCCTCTCAAAAACACTCAAGTGTTTTTGTTTACTGTTTTCTCATGGCTGTGCTTTGGAGTCATGTTGAGAAAGTTCTTCAGTGTAAACAAGAGAAAGGTTTGCTGATAGCATTGAGGTTTCAAAGTAGCAGAAACACTACGAGATACATAAATAATTATCGTTTTGTGTTCAAGCACCCTACTATTATTGTATTATTGTCAATTCCTCCCTTTACCTCTGTTAATTTTTGCCTTATATATTTAAGTGCTCCCACATGAGGTGAATGTACGTTAAAAAATGTTATATCCTCTTCTTGTGTTGATCCCTTTATTATTATCTAAATAATGCTTTTTAAATAGGAATTTGACTTCACTGACTTGTGGGAGCTGGTTCACCAGTATCTGTGAACTGCTGCCCTCATATCTGATGCTAGAATTAAAAGTCTGGAAGAAAGAGCAAGAATATACTGGAAGCACAAACACAAGCAAAGCCCACGACCATCAACAGAAATCTGACTTGTTGCCTTGGAACTTGGTAGAACTGCAGAAGGTGGGACATGTGAAATCTTCACCTCTGATCTAGAGAAACTGAATAAGGCTCCAGAGAAAGGTGGGACAGTTGCAGGCCTGGTGGTGGCCTCCCAGCAACAAAATGAGTCATCAAATAAGCAACAGTGTGTGTGGAACAGCTGTTGCTACATCTTGGCTTTCCAAATATCCCAGAAGACTCTCTCACGCAGCCCACCCTAACTAGGTAAGTGTAGGAAAGAGAGCTCTGGGAAACGGTCCAGCCCAGCCAAACTGACACGATACAAAATGACCACAATCGACCCCTTGTCGACTTGGCATACATACACATCTTAGTAAATCATACTTAACCTCCAATAACCGTAGCAAAGCCACACCTCCACCTAACAAGATACAGTAACATCCCAAGTGCGACCAAAAGCAAGCTAACGTGGAGATACAGGTCCAGGAAGGCAGCGTGAGGAGTCCTGTGGACTGGCTCTCTGGTCAATCAACTATGGTTGGTAAACATTACCAAAAAAAAAAAAAGTTTAAGTCTCGGAAACTGTCCTAAGGACATATATCAAACAAAGAAAACTTTACTCAAGAAAGTCTATTACATCTTGGTAGGAACAGTAAGGATCTGTGGCGCTTGAGCCATGACCTGCTCACCCCCAATACTCTCCACAGCTCAGCTAATGGAAGAGGCATTTCAGGTGGGTGTGACCAACAAGAGGGAACTCCCCCACCCCTCAGCTCAAGGGCTGCGGATCTTCCCAGGAGCCACTAGTATTTCCCAACACCCCACAGCCTGGGCCAGACAGACTAAATTCCAGAGCGGTGCAGACAAGGGCCAGGGGGCTCTCCAAGCAGCCCCCACTGTTAGGCAGAGGCTCTAGCCCAGGTATAGCAGGCTGAGAATACTGGGGTCTCCATCATCGCACCCCAGCTCATTCGGTAGATAGAGGCTTCACGCTACGAGAGGCAAGCCAGAAACACCAGAAACTACCAATCTTGTTCAGTGCCCTGCCCATAATGAAGGGGGTCACACCAAAAGAAGTGGGTCCCAGGTCAGCTCTGGGACAATGGCTCCGAGTTTTGTACAGAGAAGAGGCAGGACATACAAACAGAGTCCACCGAAGGTCCCTCCAAAGGAAATGACTTTATGACAAAGGATGGGATGGTTCAAGACTAAGGGGGCTTTGAAAACAATGGAAATTTAAGTGGTAAGCAATTAGTAGGAGGCTGATTGCTCCATTAGAGCCAGAAGCTAAGCCCGAGGACAGCTAGTGTAACGTTAAAAAAAAAAATGGAAAGTAGGAACAAGATGTTTTATAATTCCGCAAATGGTAGTTTTGGCAGAAACATCGAGGACATCTAAGACAAATCCGTATCTACAGGACAAGTGTCTACTCAGTAAGAACAAAACACTGCCCCTTCCGTTATGGAAGCAGTCCTATGCAATCAACCTGCTACCATGTAGCTTGCTGACACCCCCAGGGAATGGTGACATGTCAGGGTTCAGTGTTGATGTCATCTGCTGACACAACGCAGCAGCAACTGTCATCAGACTGGCCTTGGTGAATGGAAACATGTAATCTCACCCTGCCATCGTGGTCACTCTGTGAGCCCATTAGACAATGGGGTAGGAGGCTGATTGAATCATTCCATCCCCTAGTTATTGAAACCCTTCTGTCTTGAGGTCACCACTTGGTGAGCATTCTCACAGGACACAAATATCTCCACATTCTATGTCCCTCTGACCATCTGGCCAAAAACTCGGCCACAGTCTATGAATTGCTATAACCCCATACTTTCCGACCATCTCTTCTTTCAAACTAATTGAACCGCTAGGCAAACACCCTGAAGTTCCGTCCACTGGACAGAGTGGGGTGGTGGTGCTGTAGCCATCCATCGGTGGGTAGTTCCTACATTTTCCACCTTCAGGCAACTGACCATAGAGAACTCCCTAAGTGGCCTTAGGGACAGGTTGAGGAAGAGAAAACAATGTATCGGAAGTAAGAGTCATCTGGTCAACCTTCTCACGCAACTTCCCGGTACCTTCAGGACCTGGTTCTATTTTGTTACACAGTGCTGGTGTGCATGCTGGACTTCATGGCATAGTGAGTCAGAACACACCTAGCTCAGGAAGGATAGCTCAGGTCACATGGTAACACAGCATGCCATGGTCAAGGTTTCAGTTCCTCTAAGGTCCAGTAGCAAGGCAGAAGCTGTTCTCGAAAGAAGGGGGTAGTCTTTTGGCAAAGAATGGCCTAGCTTTACTTCAACATCCTAAGTGCTGTGTGTGCCACTTTTAGGGAGCCTGTTGAAGCCTCCAGGCAGCCTCCCTCTCTGTCCCTGACACTCTGAGCATCATCAGATTTGCTGTGTCATGTGGTCCGCGTGGCAGAGCGGCTTGCACAGAGCCTGGTCTTGCCCTGAGCCTCACTCAAAGCTGGCCACTTACTGGGTCGCTCAATAAATGGGTCAGGGTAACATTCACAGATGAGTCCTGTGTTGTTCTCAGAATCCAAAAATGCCTACTTAGGTATTGTGCCTTCTCCTAAGTGGTTGGATGGGTCAGATGCAGTAACTTGCCCTTCACCTTGAAAGGGCTATCTCAGCATGCCCCTGTACAACTGGATACCTAGAAACTTCTCCAAGCTAGAAGACCACTTAACTTTGGTGTGATTTATTTCTCACCATCATTCATGTATCTTACCAATGTCTTTAGAGTAGTTGCTACTTACTGCACACCCAGGCCCAAGCAGAACTATATAATCATTGTAATAGATGAGCGTAATGTCCTATGGAAGGAAACTGAAGGACATCCCTGTTGTATAGATTACAACATAGGTCCTGAGAAGTTCGTATAGCCCCAAAGTAGGGCAGTGAAAGTGTACTGTTGGCCGTGCCAGCTGAAAATATACTGTTTTTTTGTGCTCTTTGTGGAGGTGAGTAGCTATCTACCAGGTAAATCACAAACACTCCAACCTCTAAGTTCTTGATGGTGCCACTGACGCCTATTAATCCCTTCAGGAATATGGCATTTCTCTCGGTTCACAATTTTGGTAGATAGAGGCAACTCTAGTGAATTTCCTCACTTCACAGACCAGGGAACCAGTCTCTGAGTATGTCTACTCCAATTACACATTTCAGTACTGGATAAGTAACCACAGAATAGGTTTGGGGACCTATTGGATCCACTGATCACCTAACCTCCACAGGCTCCTACTCTGACCACTGAGCCACAGTGACATTTTGGATCTCCAGGAATTAATCTGATTTCAGAGCCGGTGTCCAGTAATCCATAAAACTACACAAAAAACCTGGTCAATGCCTATAGGTCCCATTGAGGAAGGCTGGGAGGGTGACTGACACAGTAAATTTGGGACAATATAGCAAGGTCTTTCCCCAAGGGGACCCAACGTCCCCTTTATTCAAAGGGTTCAGGGTCTGTAGACCAGTTCAAGTATGGGAAATGGTTATGAGACTGTGATAATTTTCTTGAATCAAATTCTCTATCAATATAAGCAGAAAAATAATGTCTAAAGTAAAACTTCATTACTATCTATAGTTGATTTTCATTATGTTTAAAGTCACCACAAACACTGAATTAGCAAATACTAAACTACTGCTCCTAGGGAAAATACAGAGTTAGAGTCCTGCCAGCCTCTGGTCATATTTTCATCAACCTCCCAACACAGATCCTTGTTTTATATGTGTTTCTGTTTAAAGACACCTTATTTATATATTTTATTCATTAAAATTGAACTCACGGCCAAGAGCATAACTCATACCAACAAAGAAGGCAGAGAGGGCTTCCCTGGTGGTGCAGTGGTTGGGAGTCCGCCTGCTGATGCAGGGGACACGGGTTCGTGCCCCGGGCTGGGAAGATCCCACATGCCGCTGAGCGGCTGGGACCGTGAGCCATGGCCGCTGAGCCTGCGCGTCCAGAGCCTGTGCTCCGCAACAGGAGAGGCCACGGCAGTGGGAGGCCCGCGTACCGCAAAAAAAAAAAAGAAGGCAGAGAGTTGCCTTGTTCGCTTCAGCTGGTATGTGAGCATCCTCTGTGTATGCACATGTCCATGAATGGCTGCAAAATGCTGCTAGTATTGCTTTTGAGGTGACGAAAGTATTTTAGCAAGTAGGCAAATGTGCAAATGCAAAGTCTGTAACTGACAAGGATTGACAATTTTAGTTCTAGGGAACGCCATGATCAATCACTCAGCCAATGCCAACAATCTCTGTGAGTCAGACTATTCTGATTGTGGCTTTGGCTCTGCTGCCGGTTATGATAAGCCTGTCTACTAGTCTTTGACAGTTAGGTGCCTCCACTTGTCCTCTGCCACCATGGAATCCTGCCATCCCCATTACGTTTCAAGATCCCGGTTTGATGGCAGCAGCTCCCACTGTAATTTCTGGCCTACAGAAAAGAACCATCACAGAACTCTTGAAAAATATATCTATCAAAGCCACGTGGAAGGGAAGGTCCCCTGGACCCTCGCAGAGTGGTGACCAGGTCTGACGTGATAAATCCATTCTACCTTTCCAATTTTCCTAAGTCTTTGGATACTGTTCTCTGCAATGCACCAGGAGATTCTGGTGTTTCGATGTTATTTAGTGTAGGCTACCTTTGAGTCCATGTTTCGGTCAACCAACCAAGTGAAGAGAGCAATTCTTAGCCCCTCAAGCTAAAATACTGATTTGGGATTTTTGCTTACGAAGCTTATCGCTGGTAAATTCTTCCTGTTCCAATTTTATACTCCTTCTACCTTGATCGTACACCCTGAAGTTCCTTTCCCTAACATATTCCCTGGGTTCAGCACTATAAATTGGAAAAATCATGCGATTATTTTAGTATGTATTATATCCCTCACAGGGCACCCTTTTACCACACCCATCTGGGTCTTGCTGAGACTTGAGGCTGCTAACAGATCTAGAAACCAGAAGAGTTTGTGGAATTATGTCCTGAACAGCAGTATCAGTGCCTTAAAAGTCAACCAACTCAGAGGAAGCTTTCATAGGTTCCTCAGACATGGATGCTTCAACTTGCCACAAAGGTTTGACAAAATTTAGGGGTTCAAGATTCTGGCATCATTAGTATCTACCCCTATGTCCCTACCCCAATTTTCACAATCCCATTCCTCCCCAACCAATGCCTTAACTTTAATAAAAGAGAGCCTATGAGTTTGCAAAATCATTTGCATTGTAATTCAGTCTACCTCAAGATCAGATTTGAGGTCTGATTTCCAGAAATCTCAGCGCTGTAACTACAGGACATAAGTATTTCTTTCAGGGAAGTCAAAGAAGCCTTCAGATCCTTTGTGCAGACTTTGATCTGGGAATTTAAACCCTTATGCTTGTCACACATTTTCCCCAAGTTCTCCAGCACAGTTATAAGCAACCAATGCCATTGTCCTCCTATTTTTTTTTTTTTTTTTTTTTTTTTTTTTTTTTGCGGTTCGCAGGCCTCTCACTGCTGTGGCCCCTCCCATTGCGGAGCACAGGCTCTGGACGCGCAGGCTCAGTGGCCATGGCTCACGGGCCCAGCAGCTCCACGGCATGTGGGATCTTCCCGGACCGGGGCACGAACCGGTGTCCCCTGCATCGGCAGGTGGACTCTCAACCACTGTGCCACCAGGGAAGCCCTGTCCTCCTATTTTTAATGAAAGCTTTTATGATAGCAAATAATTGGTCACCTGGCGCCTTGCCTTCTATAGTTGCTTGATTACAAGTATCTAAAGATGATAATTTATGTAACTGTTTTACTGTTGCATGGCACAGCCTACCGGTATCCTTTTAACCACTGGAAACAGTGTCATTAATACCTTTAGAACCTATCCGATCAAAGAACCAATTCCAGAAAACCCAGAACCGATTCATTCTTAAGATTCTGTCCTTCTAGAACCATTGATGGTACCAAATTAGTATCAGTCAGGATTTTATTAGAGGCAAAACCACTAGGGCCAATATATAGGTAAGTTTATAAATATAATCAATATGAAGCCATTTATTACAAAAATTTGGCCTTATGGAATTCTGGGAGCTGATTAAGTACTTGTCTTTGCATTTGATTCTGGAGCTTGAAGCCCACGGGGCAAACAGTTGGGAAGGAAAGACAGACAAATGTGGTGGAGGGCAAAAGCAAGCTGAAACTCATGAACTGGAGGCCGCAGGGACAATGGGAAACGCTCGTCAGTTCTTTATGCTTGTGTGACCTTGGTGATAAGGGCGTCCTACAGAGACTAGGGCCCTTCCTCGTGGAGCCAGGCACACACACTTGGCCCAGGAGTCAGAGACGCTGAAGTCGGCTCTAGCAGAAGGTGGAATGCTGCCAGCCCACTACCACCAATGAGGTGACACGGCAGGTCGGTGGCACATGGGAGATACAGAATGGCTGCCACTTCACTTCCCGCCTCCAAATCTCCCACAAGAATCCCTCCCGATCGCATCCTAACCAGCTGGTTTCATTACAAAGGGAGTGGGAAGGATAAAACTGGCACTTCCAGAAGGGAGACATGAAAAAGGAACAAGGAAGGATGCAAAAGAAGATACTGGACCTCTAGCACTGATTCAAAGTAGTCTCTACACGGGGTAAATACGACCTGATGGGAACAGTAAAGAAATGTCTGCACTCTGGATACGTTCCAAATATATTTCTAACCGGCTAGAGTGAGGCTGAGTTCTTTCAGGTGATAAGCTGGATCTATATGCCTTGGCCAGCCTTGAGAGTTTTTAATAGCAAATTTGTAATCAGAGGACAAAATGCTCTTCTGTAAAGCGCCCCTGCAAGCATACCCTACAAGGAATTTCTTCAGGCAGAGTGCTAGCTTGGTGCAAAACCTTCAACACTTCCAGACAATTTCACGCCTGTACTAGTAATCTTGCTAGGATTAGGATTCATGCAATAGTGAGGAAACCCAGTTAAAGAAATTGGTCTACAAAGTTGTTAACACTAGGCTAGAACTGCCCTGATCATTATAGGACTTGGAACACAAAGAGAGTTGCTGACAGGTAAAGGGACGTGGAGTTCCCCAAACAGCAGTTCCCAGCATAGCTTTGATCCATTTTCAGTATCTCCTAACCAATTCTGAAGAGAGAGTCTCAGGATCATAATGGTAAGGAAAGAGATTAAGGAGCAAATTTTATTATCTGCAAAGTCACAGAAGCAAACGTAATTTCGGCATGTTACTTAGAAAATGTAAAGTTCAGGGTCCAAAGATTTTATAACGTAAGCCTGGCTCAAAGACTAGAAATACTGACGAAGGAGAGAGAAAACAACCAATGAGAAAATATACAGTACATTTTGTCAGCTCATTTCGATGAACCCTAAGGTGTGACAATAGAAATGACATTTTCCATTCATGGGTAGTTAAGTTCTCTCATGTCTAGATGTAGAGAGAACAATGACAATTTGATGGGATACCTTTAAAGCCACTTAAGGAATGAGGTATGGGTCTCATTCATCTTTCATTCTGAGTTTAGCACGCAGATACAACATAGGTACTAGCAAATGTATAGCTAACCTTCCCAACTACTTAACACATCCACTTGGTCAATGGCTGCCCAATAGACTGTATACGCATCAAAGTGATTTGCAAAGCAAAGACACTTCTTTTTGGGTCAATATCCGTCTTCAAACTCATCAAAGTGATTTAAAAGAGTATTTAAGTCAAGTTGTCCTTCCCTCTCATCATCCTGGAGCACCTTGTTAAACATCGAGTAACAGCAAAAGAGCATTTAACCATCTGCTTCACACACACCTCTTTTCCAGCCAAATTGCACCTATAAAGTTAAAACAGAACCTCTTTGGATTCTCAGCAAACACGAACTAAATATTTTATGATTTGTGCACTGTTTACGGTGTGTTGCCTTTTCTTAATTAGCATATCTGGGGATGCCTTTCTTTCATGGCACGTTATCACTGTTGCAATAATTCAATAAAAGTACCCTAAACATTTACATCGTGGAACATTTTTTATGATTTATACCAACACAACAGCACACCCAGTGCTGTACCTCTGCTTTCGGTCATCACTTTATTTCATATTCTCATGTCCCTTTTAAGAATGAGAAATACTGTAGCTTTGGAGCAATGCCTTTACTTTTCATCATTCTGTCTCCCTGTGAATTTCATTGTTTTACATACTCTACTCCCCATAACGTTGCTCAAATCAATACTGCTGAGTGGAATTGATTTTTTAAAATGCCATTTTTTGCCAAAAAATTGGCAACTTTTTCCTGAAATCTCTCACGACAGAGTAACAAATTGTTTCCTTAATCCACTCCACTGGATTTTTTTGGTCACTAACTAGACTTACATTCAGCCTCTTCAAAATGGCTTGTAAATAGTCAAAAGTTTCCTTCCATAAGGAAACTACATACATGCTGAAAGGAAAATCATTATAATTTCTTTAGAGTGTACTCCTCCCCTAAACCATTTCCAACCTCAAGGATCAATGGAATTATGGTTCAGCTGAACAAAATGATTATGTAAAACACCTCTCTAGGGCTTCAAGTTGTTTCCCTTTGTATTATTATACATATTTGTGACAAAATAGAGCCATAGCAGTCTGCTTCCATTCAAAATTCAAGGCTCTGAGATTTCATTTGCAATAGCTCTGTTATGTCCATGTGTCAGCCTGAGCGTTTAACCTGCCCATGTCTCTACTCCATCTCCTTTATATAGAGAGAAGCAAGCAGCCATCTCAGAGGAATTTAAAAGATATCTTTTGAAGTGAGAGTTGGACATCCAAAAAAACCGGAATACACATTCTTTTCAAGTGCACATGGAACATTCTCTAGGACTGACCACGTACCAGGGCACAAAACAAGCCTCAACAAATTTAAGGGTATAGAAATTATCTCAAGCATCTTTTCTGACCACAGTGGCATGAAACTAGAAAATAACCACAGAAAAAGAAATGAGAAAAAAAAAAAAAAAACATTACATGAAGACTAAACAACATGCTACTAAAAAACCAATGGGTCAACAATGAAATTAAAGAGGAAATTTAAAAATACCTTGAGACAAATGACAATGAAAACACAACCATACAAAATCTTTGGGATGCAGCAAAAGCAGTTCTTAGAGGTAAGTTCATAGTGATATAGGCCTTCCTCAAAAAAACAAGAAAAATCTCAAATAAACAAACTAACCTACCACTTGAAGTGATGGTTGGAGCTTATGGTAACAAAATTACAAATTTCAAGTAAGAGGTTTGGTCAATGAAAACACTCTTTTTAAACCTTAAGATGTGGTCTGAGTGACCAGCAAACATACCTGAAGTGGAGGATAGTGGCTGAGGTCTGGCCTAGCCCACTGGCTGAGTGCTAGTGGAGCGAGTGGCATTTGTGAGCACGGCACTCTAAGCTAACTCATTCCGAGGGAATCTTGCAGAGATATCTACAAGAGAAAGGGAAAGACAAATAAGTCTTGTTTTAATATCAAGGTATTTTAAGAAACCGCAAACACCAGGCCTACCTTAAGGCTAGTGGGGATAGGGACATCCTTTCCCTGAGATTAGAATTTCGTAAGGGCAAAGCAACAGGGACCACACAAGGAAAGAGACAGTGACGTCCGAGCTGAGACACCCTGAGAGCACCACGTGGTGCAGATCGGCATCCCCGTCAGGGTCACGTGGACAGCAGGTAAGAACACCAGTGATCAAGAATACAAAGGTCCAATACCATTTTCAGACATAATTTTAAAGGCTACAGAGGAGAATAGATGGAACGTTCAGGATTCCACAGATGAAGTGATGATGACGGTGATATTAATAATAATTACTGAAACTTAGAAAATTCTTTTAATTTGTCAAGAACTACTCTAAAAAGTTTACATAGGTCGTCTTATTTAATACTCAAGCCATCCCTATGAAGTAGGAACAATTATTATCTTTTTTTTTTAAGATGAGGAAACTGAGGGGTAGTAGGCTAAATTATTTACCCATGTTTCATAGCAAAAAAAAAAAAAATTACCGTGCTGAGCTTGAGCTTGGAAAAGCCCTATCCTAGATGCTTCAATCACTACAGAATCCCTGGCAGGGAAGAGGGGAGGCTTGGGTTTCTACTTCCAGGGCCTCCACTGTCAGTGTTCAAACACTCTTTTTGATATCATCGCGTATTGTTACTTAGCTAGATCTCCTTGACAGTATTCCCCCAGGCTTCTGTGAGAACTAAGATAACACAGGAGGGGTAACAGAAAATGTAACTTAATCACGGTCGTCAACAATAGTACTGGCTATTCTTTCACTTTCTCATTCATTCATTCACAGGATACCCACCCTTTTTCCATCTCACCCTCGTTGTGCCCGGAATGCTAACTATATAATCCACAAGCACTTACAGGCCCAAATGCCCATCTCCTTTTCCAGAAGAAGCCATGTTCTCATCAGCTGATCATAGTACATGCCTTTGATACATGCCTCTTAACTGCTAACTCAGTTCAAACAGCTCAGGGTGCCTCTGCTACTGCAATATAGCTTTAATTCTCCGTGCCCACAGTGAGAATATTTCAATACAAAAATAAAAGACACCGTGTTATTGGAACGAATGTGTTGATAACTAGTATTTAAGAAAATGTTGTTTCCATAGCATCGCCGGAGGTCTGAGTCATACAAACACACATACTCAAGAAGGTTTTGAATTTTCTTCACATATTTCAAATAACATAGGAATAAATATCAGGTTTAAAGAATAAAAAGTACAATTCTCTAAGTGAACTGACAATCCTGCAAATGTTAAATGACACTCAGACGTAAAATACATTGACAAAGAGCTAAGCTAAAGGTAATTGTTTACCCTTTTCGTCAGTATACTCAGATTCCAGCACAGCTCCAGCCCCTAAAATTCACTGCTCAGTATTCAAAATGAGTATAGTTATAAACATGCTCATTTTTTATGCTGTTTTATCAGCAGGTAACTTGGCTGATCTGAAACGGAAAGAAAGCTACAGTCTACCTCATTTTTCTTCACGCCACCTAATTCTGAAGACGCAGAGTAAATAAGTAGTCACTCAGTGACGCATATCTAAAATCCTCAAGGTTCATCCTGAGCGCCTACTTTCTGAGAGATTGACTGACTTATCCTCTGGGCTCCACGATCATTAAAATGTACTGGAGCCTCGAATCCACTGAAGTGCTTTAAAATTCAGCGGGTATAACCCTTCCTGCAAGTGTTCCATTGCTTTTTCTCCAAAGCATAAACTCTCTGGGGACCTGACACAAAGTAGCTGTTCCACACTTCAGAAAGGGAGTACCAGTTGCCAGACTTGAAATTGCTGCTGGGATTACAGCAAACTCCCAAACCACCACACAGCAGAAACAAACAGCTAGTCTCAAATGTTCAAAGAGCGAGATGAGACTGAAACTTTTACGCCACAGAAGGCTTTGTGGCAACTGTTGGGTAATGTTGAGATTCGAAATTAAGGGGTTTTAGTTCTAAGAATGAACTGGGGAGGAAGGTAAGCAAGTAGGACAAGGAAAATGAGACAGCTGATCATTTTAGAAAGTTTCGCTCACAGATTTAACCAATAATTCGTTCTTTATTATAGCATGTGTTACATATTGCCATACGGTTTAGTTATGCCATACAGTTCTGTAATGTTTATATTCAGAATAGGCTGTAACATGCATAGAGATGGCCACTCCCAACTATGTTTATTCATCTTTGTATACCTACAGGTCCCAAGGAGGCTATGCATTTGACACTTAAACTGAGAAAAACGTAAGTCATCATCTTAAACACAGCAAGGCTAGAATTGAGTAACGTGCCGTATCAGAAAATGGCCAGATGGCTATTCTTAAAATTGCAAACTCATATATTTCTGTCATTCTATAGGGACTAATCATTGGAGATTACAGGTGAGGCCTTGAAAGGAATTTTTGCCCATCCTCTGCCCTTCAAGTAAGCATTCAGCACTACCCCAAACAAATGAGAATTTCTTCTCTGTCTACAGAACTCCAGGGAAGCGTAAGGCACCGTCCTCTTCAGTAAATCATGCCATTGATCATATTGCCCTGTAGTAAATTTGCATGTATGAATTGATCGACTAACTGGCAATCTGGCAATGGGAGAATTTAATCTTAAATTTATTAACAAGGCAGCAGACTGAAGTTACTACCGAAAGCTAAAAGTCTTCTGCGTATGTTTAAAACTTCAGTCAAAACTTTTAAAAGTTAATAGGAAAAGTCCGAGACTCCCTCTATGGATTGTTTGAGGGTTGTTATTACAACGCTTGAAAATCAGGTAGAGTGTAGAAAAGTTAAAGCCTGGTTCAGGTCCATTAATTATAAATGCAATGCCTCAGCCAACCAACAGCTTGGCCTTAAATCAATACTCAATTAAATGCTTCCTGCAGTTCTAGCCATTAATTGCTCTGTAGCTTAGGAAATAACATTCTAACTGCTTGCAGAAAGGTAATCAAAATTGGTGCGTGAAACTTCAACTTGGTTCCTTTGTGAGTATCTTTCCTCAAAAAGGAAATTTAATTTCTTCAGTGACTTATCGTCCATACCTTTCAAATCTACTCAAAACGATTGAAAACTGAATACAGTAACCAGCAATAGTTTTTGTTGTTGTGGAATAATATATTTAGTTTATCTTACGAAGTGAACACAGCAAACAAAATAGCATTCTCAATCTTCCTAACGAAAAGTATCATTAGATCTTTACTTGGGGATGTACAGAACTCCTGCTGCCTATACACCATTGGATGGAAAATGTTTAAGGGGTACATCCAGCTGCTGCTGTCAAGGGAACATTTAATCTTTAAATAGGAAATGCTGTCTTGCTTCTGCAGTGAGGAATCACCTTTCAGCTCAACTGGAAGCACAAAGTAAGTCCTCCTGACTAAGGTGATTTATGATGACCCTCCCACTGATGTATCATCCGGAACGCTGATTGTATAGCAGGACAAATACAGAAACAGTGAAGGGAGAGGTGGGATTCAGGAGGTTCACTTTAGACAGAGCTGCAGAACCTAGAAACACATAGAAATCGTCACCACGGCCAACTAATGAGGATGAGAGAACATAACTGAGAGAAACAACACAAATATAAACACCTGGCAGGCTGGGAATACCAAGTGTTTGCAAATGTGATGACTAAGAATGTAGGAAGTAAGGTTTGAAAATGAAGTAATATCTCAGCCCTACACAGACCGGGGCAAGATATCCGGGGAGTGAGAAGAGTTGCAGAACGACGGCAATGCAGACAGAAAAGGAGAAGCCCCTGGAAGAGGAGCCCTTTGCCGTCCCTCACATATTCATGATTTAGTGTGGATGGTTTACAAGTGTGTGGTATACAGTTTTGTTTTTTGGTTTTTGTTTTTTTTTTGCGGTACGCGGGCCTCTCACTGTTGTGGCCTCTCCCGTTGCGGAGCACAGGCTACGGACGCGCAGGCTCAGCGGCCATGGCTCACGGGCCCAGCCGCTCCACTGCATGTGGGATCCTCCCGGACCAGGGCACGAACCCTCGTCCCCTGCATCGGCAGGCGGACTCTCAATCACTGCGCCACCAGGGAAGCCCCCAGTTTTTTTTTTTAATAGCAAGTTTGATACTTATGCATTATGATTCAGATGTGCAGAAACACAACTCTCCATATTTCTCCCCACTGCATTCAACTTGTTCTCGGAGCTTCCTTTAAAAACTGTAATATAGACTTCCAATTTCCTGTTCGGCACATAAGAAATTTGGAAGTCGCCACTCTGTCCTAACAAGAAGTGAAAAGCTGAACAAACTGAAAAATCAACAACTCTTTAGACCCCGAAGTGGGGTCACACGCCAAACTGCCGCTACCAAATTCACTGACAGGCAAATACAAAGAAGCACCACTTACCGGATCAGAAGCCCGGGGGCAGAAACCTCTGTAGGAACCGGCACGGGGGTATAAAAAGCCGAGCAGGAATTGATGAATGGCTGGTCAGTGTGGACAAGTCTGAGAGAGGAAAAACTCCAGGGGCACCCAGTCACCGGGAGGACGCCACACTTTTGGGAGTCTTTACCTTGGGAGCTTTACCGAGTTCTGACAGTGAATATCTGAGAAAAACCCTCTCACGCTTTTCGTACGGGATGGGAAAAGAAGCCATCTTGAAATGCACCAGAGCATTCTGGTTCTTGCAAGATCTGCCCTCAGGAGAAACTATTTAACCAGAGCCTAACCGGCTGGGGTTTATGAGTCTAAGTGCTCTGGGGGAAGGGAAATCCCCAATTCCAGCCCACTCTGGCCATCCTGTCCCACCTGAGGGGGGTCAGGGGGGTGTAATTGAGAAGCACACATGAAGTTCACCATCCAGGTGCAGAGGCTCATGAAAAGACCGAGACCGAATCAAAGGACCACAGAATGCTTCCCCTCCCCCTACACAACTCCCTCCCCCCCCCCCCCCCCCCCCCCCGCAACGTTACTAATGGCCCATTTACAGTAGTTCCTTCTGCCCAGCATATCATATCTGGCTACCAAAAAAATTTACAAGACGTACTATGGGCAAAAACACGCTCTGAAGAGACTAAGCAAGCATTAGGAGACGACATGGCAGGGATATTGGAATTATCAGACCAGAAAGTTAAAACAATTATTATTAAAATTTTAAGAGCTCTAAAGGATAAAGTAGACAGCATGCCAGATAGATGGGCAATATGAACAGAAATGGCAATCCTATGAAAAGAGAGAGAAAGAAACACGCTAGAGATCAAAAACACTGTAACAGAAATGAATTCCCTTGTTGGGTTTAGCAGTAGATTGGACACAGGTGAGGAAAGAATTTCTGCACTTGAGCATATCTTTTTTTAAAAATTTTTATTGGAGCATAGTTAATTGACAATGTTGTGTTGGTTTCAGGTATAGAGCATATCTAATAGACACTTCCAAAACTGAAAAGCAAATAGAAAAAAACTGTAATAAAGAAAAACAGAACATAATGTCCACAAACTATAGGACAACTACCAAAGTTCTAACATACACATAATGGGAATACAGGGAGGAGAAGAAAGAGAGAAATTAACAGGAGAAATATTGGAAACAATAGTGACTGAGAATTTCCCCCAAATTCATATCAGACACCAAACTACAGATCCAGAAAGGTCAGAGAATGCTAATAAGCAGGATAAATGCCCCCAAAATGTACATCTAGGCGTATCATTTTCAAACTACAGAAAATCAAAGATAAAGAAAAAAAATCCTGCAAGACACCACAACGAATCAACACTGATAGAGGAACAAAGGTGAGAATTACATCTGACTTCTCAGAAACAGCAAGCCAGAAGAGAGTGGAGTGCAATATTTAAAGTGTTAAGAGAAGAAACACCACCACCCCAGTAATCTGTACCTTGCAAAATAATCCTTCAAAAAGGAAGGGCAAATAAAGCCTCTCAGAAAAACTCTAAGGTACTCTATGGACTCTCACTGGTAATAATGTGTCATTTTAGGTCTATCAATTGTGACAAATGTTCCACTGTGATGGGGGTTGTTGACCATGGTGGGGGCCATGCATGTGTAGGGATGGGGGTTATATAGGAAATATCTGTACCTTCCATTCAATTTTGCTGTGGACCCAAAACTGCTCTACAAATTAAAGTCTATTTTTTTAAGAAATATAATCTAGGCTTCTGCAGGTAATTCTGTCACATCTTGTCGAAACGTTCTTTTTGGTGTAAGTATTTAATTAACAGAGATGTTAATGATATGCACTCCTCTTGGGCTCTTGCCTCCTGACCCGTTCCCCTGTGGGAGAGCTTTGGAAAGCAAGCAGCTGCTGACAGGTCATCACAACAGAGGGAGTGGGGGAGTGTATTTTTCAAGGGTACTCCTCAGGTTCCAATGGACTATATCACCCTCCATATTAACCTTTTATGACCACCTTTGTTCTCTCTGTATCCACAGCTGACGTATCCACAGATCCTTGCTCATGACCAGAGCCCCTACCATGGTCTTGATGTGTACACACTCATCTTGCCCCTTATTTCAACCTCAGGCCTCCAGTGAACCTTTACAATCAGATGTTCTCTCTTCAGGCATGAAGCAATTTCGTGATTTTCTCCATACCACCAGGTCTTTCAGAACTCTGCAATGCAACAAAAGATGCAAGCCAAGCCCGCTTTCTGCATGAATATGCAAAGCCTTCACGTAAAATCCTCTGGTCATCCCATTTGGGGAGCATTATGGAGCCCTGCCTCCCAAATGGGAACAGAGAACACGCTCTCTGTCCCTGAAATCACCTACGATATGGGAGTAGGCTTCCCTACTTACCATCTGATGCCTGTCTTGATTTAAGTCATTATTATTTATACTCCACATATTAAATTCCAGGAGGACCTAGTATATTTTAGTAATTTTTTTGTATTAAAATACAAAAACTAGAATTTAATATTTTTCCTTGACTTAATATTCTTATATCTATTTGTATGTATTTTATCATGCAATCTTCATTTATTTACATACTACATATTAAATCAATGAGAGGATTTATTCTACATATGTAAATTTTAAAAGACCTAATGGTAAGTTAAATTGTAAGAGTGGAAGAGAAGACAAAGGAAAAACCAGCTTGATTTCTGCAGTACTGTAGTGCCATCGCGTATTCAGTATCACCGTCCAGTCAGGAAAATAGAAACTTCGACTGGTATTTCAACTGGAGGAAATTTAATACAGGGAATAAGTGACAAAAGGTTTAAAAGGGAAACGAAAAGGTTCGCAAGTGATTAGTATCTGCAGTAAGCCAGTGCCATCTTAGGCCACCCAAGCAGAAGGGAAAGGGTGTCCTCAGTAGTGGAGCTACTGGGCCCCACTGTGGCCTCTACTATTTGGAAGCAGTGAGGAAGCTGCCTCGCAGAAACCATGGCCCATTCTCCTGTTGCTAGGGTGGGAATCCTGGGGTCCAGAGTTCCTTGCATCTGTCACTGAAACAGACGGAGTCAGGGCACGTTAGCCAGGGCCGCTAAAGCCCCTGCAGCTACTGCTGCTTTGCTATGCCCCCGGAAACCTGTGCAGCTGCTGGAAGCAGGCTGCCTGAGGAAGAGCCCAGGGGCTCACCGCCACCCTCTGCAACTGCAGCTGAAGCCTATGCTACACGCTCTGCCCTCCCCACCTAAAAGAGGTGTGAGTTTTTGCCTAGTTTCCTTCCTCCCAACTTCTAATCACCTGCCACAGTGTCAGAGTCTAACAGAAGCCAGCGGGCAAGGAAGTCTCAGGAAGGTACCTTTCGGGCATCCAGCCCTCTGTGATACAGAGAGGAGCACAGAAGATGAGAAGCGGAGCTGAGAGCAGATGTACAAACAACCCTGTCCCACCTCCTAAGTTACCGAACCCTTTTCTTGACATCAGTCTTTGGTAGTCTCCAAAGATTCCCTAGATTGTTTTCTTTCTCTTCTGCTCATTTTGAAAGTAGAAAATATATCTTCATTCTTTTAGTAATTTCTGTAAAATTTAAAATTCTTTGTTGTTATATAAAATACAATTTAAAAATGTGAAGTTCTATCCATCAGTTGTGCTAGATTCGTTTACTTGTTCTAATAATTTATTTGTAGATTCTTCTGGATGTCTATATATATAATAAAATTATCCATGAGTAAATGGCAACTTGTTTTCCATTTTTCAATATTAAACAGTTCACGTATGTATGTGTTTGTATACTTTTGCTTTATAGTGCTGGCTAGTATCTCAAGCACAATAATGAATAAACGTTGTAATAGAGGGCGTTCTTGTTTTCCTTTCCTTATATGAGAGAAAAAGATTTCAATATTTCACCATTAATATGAAGCATGCCATAAGATTTTCATTTTTAGAAATGTTATATCAGAATAAGGAAATTTATTCTATTTTTAGTTTCCCAATTCTTTTTATCATAAATGTTTGATTTGCCAAATTGTTTTTTCAGTACCTGTTATGAAGATTATATGATCTTTTTTTAAAAATTCTGTGAATGTATGACTTAATTGATTTTCAAATAATAAATCTCAAATGAACCTCCCCTGGTCATGGTGTATTATACATTTTATATAGTTGTAGATTCTGTTAGATTTTGTTTAGAAGTTTTTTTCATAGTTGTTTATGATTTTTCTTTCACAAATTTTTATTGTTAGTTTTGGTATCAAGGTTATACTGACTCCATAATTCCTGTTGAGAACTGTTTAATAATTTTGTTCTGTTCTCTGAAAGAATGTGTATAATATTAATGTTATGTTTTTCTTAAATATTTAGGAGAATTCACCAATTAAGGCACTCGAGCTGTGTCTTGCAACAAGTATGAACTATGAAGAAATGAAGGCAAAAGAAAAGAACTAAGCAGGGGTAAATACCAAAGCAGAAGTAGTACCATAATGAACACTCTTTACAAATTTCTTCTTCCAATCAACTGTTAATAAAAGATCCATTAGATTTTTTTTTTTCTCTTTCATCTCTTATAGAAGGAAGTAGAAGTGACAGTTGGGGAAAGACTAGGAGGTAAACAAGTTTACTTATCTGATGGAAATGTAAGCTCCATCATTCCATAATGAATATAAGAAAGAGGATATTCCCGCAAATAAATGAAAGTTACTAATTCAGTCTATTTACTTACTGTGAGGTTGCAGAATTTGGGTAGTTTGTGTCTTTCTAGAAATTTGTCCGTTTCTTCTAAAGTATGTTCTGTTTATTCTTCCTCATCCTTTTTTCTCTCTTTGGAATGCGTAATCCCTATGTATCTGTAATAACGCTAAGGTGCTTTCTTTGGCTGGCTTAAGTCTACTGCTGAGCTTTTCTACTGAATTTCTCATTTTATGTAAATGTTTTACGACTCCAGAATTTCTGTTTGGTTCTCTTTTTATCATTCCTATCATTTTAATAATATTGTCTATTTGATGAGACACTGTCTTCATACCTTCCTTTACTTCTTCAAGCATAATTTCCTTTATTTTTACAACCTATTTATCATGGCTATTTTGAAGTCTTTGTGAAATCTGATATCAGTTCCTCTCAGAGGCAGTTTCTGTTTCCTGATTTTCTTTCTTATTTTCTTATATGTGGGTCACACTTTCCTGTTTCATTGCTGGTCTCATAATTTTTTTTTTTTTTTTTTGCGGTACGCGGGCCTCTCACTGTTGTGGCCTCTCCCGTTGCGGAGCACAGGCTCCAGATGCGCAGGCTCAGTGGCCATGGCTCACGGGCCCAGCCGCTCCGCGGCATGTGGGATCCCCCTGGACCGGGGCACGAACCCGTGTCCCCTGCATCGGCAGGCGGACTCTCAACCACTGCCCCACCAGGGAGGCCCTGGTCTCATTATTTTTTTAAAAACTGGACATTTTAGGTAATATATTGTAGCCACTCTGGATCCCCCAAAGATCTGTTTTTGTTGTTTGCTTGTTTGTATTTTGGTGACTTGGTTTGGCTCTTTCAATGAAATCTATTTCTACCTTTTTTATACCTCCTTGGGTGCAGCCTTGGATGGGGCCTAGTCACCCTGAGATAACAGCAGTTTTAACAGAGCTCTCTTTTGTCTCTTTCCATGATCTCTCTGGTAAAAGGTCGGCTTCATCTGGCATTAGCCCCTACCCATTGGGCTTTTCTAATTACCAGTTGACTACTCTATTTTTGCTGACAATGTCCTCAAGACAGAACATATTACTCAGAAGTCTAATCCAATGAAATCTGGGCTCCTCTGCAGATATATTTTTTGAGGCAAGTCTTTAAGTTTTTTTCTGATCCTACAAGGGTTCTTAGGTATCTCTTTTCCTAGTTCTCAGTTGAACTAGCTCACCTGTGGTTTTGAGCCGTTCTTCTTAATTAACACATTTTTGACCGGAGATGTAGTAGGGCCACAGGTGTTAGTTTCTGCAACAATCCTCCAGTCAACAATGTGTAAGAGGGACTATTGTTTGCAAGGACCTCCTTAGCCCTGAATTTCTCCACACACTGTTCCAGACGAAATCAGTTCCTTTGGGAGGAGCTGCAGAACTTTCTTCTCCTATAGACTGCCTCTCCCCCTGGACAAACTCTCTGCAACACTGTTCTGGGCACTGGGCATGGCAGCAGCCTCTTCTCAACTTGCCTCTCTCCCGTCATGGGACCTCTGTCCTAAAGTGAGCTGGAGTGAGGGCAATCTTGGTGCAAGTAGTCTCAACCTGCCCTGCACGGAGTCTTCATCCTGTGGACGGAAGCAGGTTGCAGGAAGGTAGCCCTTAACCTCTCACCCATACTGACCAGCAATATAGCCTCTTCGACTTGAAGTTGGAGGAAATGAGCAATGCTGGTAACTTTGTCTCAATGGGATAAAGTAAGCTTTGACTGGAAACCGAGAAGAGAGGAAGCCTCAACTTCTTGGCCACCCCTACCTAGGGTGAAGTTTCTGTGGATCTGAGCCAGAAAGGGGGTTGGGGGGGGAGAAAGAGGAAGTGGATTGAGGCTCGTTATCTTACTGCATTTTCGTAGATTTTATTGACTAAATGTCTCTTTCTCCACTGCTTTGCTGTGTGTCCTTAGGACTATTTCCAGAAACTTTAAATGGCTGGATTATTTTTTATAGTCTGCACTAGCTTTGCTTGTTTCTCTGGGTACTCACCTATGGAACTCTTCATGCTGGTGTCGTGAAAATGGAGCTCTCCTGAGCTTCAGTCTTAAAGGTAAGATAATGTAATGATGATCCCCAAATATTTAAAGTCTTTATATCCGTGGCTTTTATTTTTGGTATCCCACTAATTTATTGTCATATCCCCGGTATTGAGGGCATTGTGACTAAAGGTATTGGTGTTTCTCTGCTACCTATTTGATTTAAGAAAAAAGATTTTTACATGTTTTGCATCAGGACCAACCGTATAACTTTATGCCCATTTAATCCTCTACCATTATTGTTTCCAACATACTGATAGAGTAGATTGGTATGAGAAATGAAAGAAAAACTTCAGATTGCCAGAAGGGGCCAACTAAAAGGAACATTTGTGCTAATAATGTTCCTTGGGTTTGTGATGGGGATTGCATGATTTTAAATAGCATCAACCAGTTATCTAAGCCCAGGTAATTATTTCTATTAATTGAAAGATTCCAGAAGGATCTTCGGACTCATGTAATTCTAGAGTTAGAAGTGCTCTTACTGGGCATTTGGCCTAACCATTTCATTTACAGCCACAAATGTGAGAGGTCACTTGTCAGAGATGAGATCAAAGTCACACCTCTTGATTGACAATCACTGTAATTTCTTCTGCCATGCTACTTCTTCTATCTGCTGTTCTCAATTTAATGGTTGATCTAAAATACAATGGATACGGAGTTCATTTTTATCTAGTTAGGAATGAGGATATATCTGGGCAACTCCCTGCTCACACGGTTTACTTTTAACATATAATCTGAAAAATCCATTTCATATATGTAATTTCTGAGTTGTTACATCTTCTATTTCCTCATTACTATTTTCTAAATCTCTATAATTTTGATTCTATATGTTATGTGTCTTTTTCAAGTAGAATTTCATTTTGTAGTTTTACCCTTTTCAGTTCATTGTTATTAGTGGTTTCTCACAACTGGCGTTTGCAGTAACTATTAAACTCCTCAAAATTTGTTGGCGTGATTTTTCTATCCTTTTCCAACTCAAGATTATTGAGTAAGGTGTATAATATTTTCCTTTACTATACTTTTCCCAGGTGGTTGCAAAGCCCTCTATCATTACATCTCAGTTTATAGCAGTTCAGTCACATCCAAGCTAAAGGACTGCCAAGTAATATTATACCAATAAAATGTCAGGTTAAAGTAAACTCAGATGAATTTCATACGTGTAAATAATGTTACTGTTTCTCTTTTAAAAATAATACTATATTGTATGAGATCAAAGCATAGTGGTCTGCATTAAAATGTTTTAATTTATTGCCTACTTAAAATTACAACCCATCTCTTCCCCTCTCGTGATTCTCTTTCCTACTCTACCAGTTATTTCTATCACGTTGATCACTTTCTACTGAAGTATATATTTTTTCATTGACTGTGACCGAGGCTTATTATTTTTCTTCCCTCCCATTCTTCTACCTAAATGTGAACTCCATAAGGGCTTTAATTTGTTGACTGAGGTACTCTATGTGACCTGGATGATGCCTAGCTCTGCTGACTGATTCGGCGATGGATGTCTATCGGCAGCCTACTACGTTTAAGGCTCTTGGCTAAGCTGGTAGAGGAAAAAGGTGGTTACAGCCCTCAAGATATATACATTTAAAATATATTTGACAAGCTTAACCTTTTTAATAGCACTATAACAAGATAGGAGCAATAATAGCAGACCTGGACCCCTTTATTTTCAAATTAATTAGAGGATTTGTAATACAGCCTCCATCAGGAAAAGAGTCAATATCTCTTGATAATGAGATCAAAATTATGTAAACAGAGGGAACAGGATTATTTCACTGAGAACACTCAACTCCACAGTGCGGGGTATTAGTTTTTAAAAAATATTCCTGGTAAGGGGAAGGGTCTCCCCATGTTGGATTAGCTGGCTGTCCCTTCTCATTCACCCAGGAGACCACTTTTCTCCCAAAACAGGTGCAGAAGTCTGGCAGAGCTGGAAACATTTTCAATTCATGGCTTCTCCTGGAGCATAAATTCATCCATTTATCTATTCATTCACTTGACCAGTTTTTCTTAATTCCTGCCTATGTATTCGTAACTGTTCTAGGTTTGGGGGATTTAGCAGTGAACAGACCGACTAAATTACTCTTCCATAATTTACATGACACAAAAGTGGACTGGGGACTCAATGGTTTCTAAAAATGGGGTAAATTATTTTGGAAAGAGAAGTCTACAGGACCATAGGAGACTTAAAGATTATTTCTAAAAAAGAGAGAGATACTGAGGAGAAAGAGAAGAGCTAGAGTTATGGAAGAGGGTTTGTTCACATGGCAAACACATGGAAGCTTCTGTGTCACTCACATCCAGCATTGTGCACGACAGTGGCTACGAGCCACATGTGGCCTCTGAGCGCTAGAACTGGGGCTAATATGCCTTAGGACCAGGCAGTGAGGGCCAGAAACACTAATGTATGAGTCATCAGATCAATAACTCATCCCCTTTCTGCAAAATTCAGATTTATCCCTGAAGTCAAAACAGCTTCCAGGGACCTGTGGCAAACTCCATTTTGTCCACCACTGATGACCCCTTCAAAAGCATTAAAATTCAAAAAAGTCCAAAACTGTACAAGCCAAATTAAATATATGCAATAATCATGCAGGTAAATATACTGTGACCTGAGATTCAATGATTCCCAGAATATGAACATGCTTGTGTTTGTGTATAAGTAGCTGTCAACACGGTACCTGAAATAGGCAAGTACCACAGAGCCTCCCTCATCCAACAGACAGCATCAGAAACACTTTCGTCCTGAGATACGTAAGGGGCAGCATAGGGAACCCTCTTATTATAAAAACCAAGTTGAACACAGAGTATGGTTGGCAAGTCCTCACCCCATAACTACCACCAACTAGTCACTTTATTTCAGAAGCTACCCCAAAATACCATGCTGTGCAACAAATGAAAAGAATCTCAACTTGCTTTAACCTATAAATGAAAGCCTCCTGGGCTTCCCTGGTGGCACAGTGATTAAGAATCCGCCTGCCGGGCTTCCCTGGTGGTGCAGTGGTTGAGAGTTCGCCTGCCAATGCAGGGAACGCGGGTTCGTGCCCCCGTCCAGGAAGATCCCACATGCCACAGAGCGGCTGGGCCTGTGAGCCATGGCCGCTGAGCCTCCACGTCCGGAGCCTGTGGTCCGCAACGGGAGAGGCCACAACAGTGACAGGCCCATGTACCGCAAAAACATTAAAAAAAAAAAAAAAAGAATCCGCCTGCCAATGCAGGGGACATGGGTTTGAGCCCTGGTCCGGGAAGATCCCACATGCCGCGGAGCAACTAAGCCTGTGAGCCACAACTCCTGAAGCCCGAGCACCTAGAGCCCGTGCTCCGCAACAAGAGAAGCCACCGCAATGAGAAGCCCACGCACCGCAACGAAGAGTAGCCCCCGCTCGCCACAACTAGAGAAAGCCCGTGTACAGCAACGAAGACCCAACACAGCCAAAGATAAATTAATTAAAAAAAAAAAACGAAAGCCTCTTAACAGGCAAATTAATCAAGTTCCTAACCAAAGAAGGAGACTTTGTCATTCTCCTTAACAGACAGTTACATGACAACTCATTGCCAGTCAGCACAGCTCTGGGCCTCACAAGTCAGGAAAATCCACTTTGGGAAATTCTGTATTGCTAACATCTTCCTCACCTTGAGCTCCAATTTCTCAACCTGCAGCTTCTACACTTGGTTGCAAATTTTTCTCTTAGTACCTCTGAAAGTATATCGAACAAATCAAACTTATCTCCTCCAAGAAAGTGCTTCAAATATGTCACATGTTATAAACACTCTTCCTCCCTACCCTTTCCTCATCTTCCCCAAGTTAAATATTCTTCATTCTGTCAACGCTTTCTCATCTGACGTTAACTTAGAAGCGTCTAGTGTTCTGCAAACAGGTTTGGGTTTGTTAGGTTTTGCTTCTGATCTACTCTGAATTCAAAATTGTACTTTTTTTTTTTTTTTTTTGGCTAAGTGCTAACTTCATTTATTCCTATTGATTTTACCACACCTAGCATAAGAGACTCTCCCCAATTTTTCTACTATTTCATTCTGAATCCTGCTTTTATCATCCAATCGTTTATCTACAGCTGCAGTTTTACACCCCTATAGATTTTATTCATCTGCCTTTCCTGTATTTCTAAGCTACTGATAACATGCTAAATAAAATCAATCAATAACTAAAAACCTAGATAAATCAAGCCACTAGAAACATCTCATTCTGATTATCAAGAATACAATATTCTCTCCAAATAAGCTATTCAAATTTGGAAGATAAAACATTTAACCAATATTTGCTGAATGTTTACTATGTGCTAGGTACTCTTCTAAGAATATGGATGCTAATATGAGTAAGACAGAAAAAAACAAGACAAACTTTACAACATGAAGGAGTTCGTTCGTGGTGCCATAGGGTAGGTAAATACATAAGTAACTGCCTGCTCTAAATCAGTGCTATCATCTAGAAATTAAACAATCAAAGGTTAGATTTTATTTTGTTTTGTCTGACATATAAGAAGTAAAGTGGGAGCTGGTCGCTAGGCTGATTCATCCACTTAAGAATATCAGACCTGGGCTTCCCTGGTGGCGCAGTGGCTGAGAGTCCACCTGCCGATGCAGGGGACGCGGGTTCGTGCCCCGGTCCGGGAAGATCCCACATGCCGCGGAGCGGCTGAGCCCGTGAGCCCTGGCCGCTGAGCCTGTGCGTCTGGAGCCTGTGCTCCGCAACGGGAGAGGCCACAGCAGTGAGAGGCCCGCGTACCGCAAAAAAAAAAAAAAAAAAAAAGAATATCAGACCTTTCTGAGTCTCATGCCCTTTTCACAGCGGTCATAAGACAGCCATATAGCTCCAGCATCAAGTCTGTGTTTTGTATCTGAGGAGAACAGGGTGAGAAAAGGTAGGACTCCTGTGTCAAGAAAACAAAAGCTTTTCCCACATCAAGACTTAATTTATGTCTCATTGGCAAGAACCATGTCCAGCGGCCACGACTGGCTCGGGGTACGAAGGAAAAAGGGGTCGGGAATGGGGAATTGGCTGAGCTTAGTAAAAGTATCTCCCAAATTATGGGCACACGGGGTGTGGCACCCAAATCTACCCAAATGACCAGCAGGGGTGAGAGAAGACCTCTTAAGAGTTACTGAACTGAATCATGGAAACGTGACAGTTTTTCAGGTGCGTAGTAGACAAGGATGAGATGGACAAAGGTTATCGTAGGAGAAAAAGTAATGATATTTACAAATGCAGAAAGGTGTGAGAGACGACGTTGTGTAGCACAGTAGAGTATGACAGGTGGCAGGACGTCAGCCTGTGTTTTCTTCCCTCCTCATTTTACGCACAGCGCGGGCTTTTCGGATTTAATTTCAGTCACAGGGAATACAAGTGGAGCGCCCTTGATCCCACCTGCAGCGTGTCCTGTGTCATGGCTGATTCCTCCGGAGAGCTCTCCCTGAGTGCTGTTCAAGGTTCATAACTTCCCGTTTCTGATATGCTCTTTTATTTACTGTATCAAGGCCTTATTGAAGCTGAGTCCTAACTGCGCTGTTGCCCCATCTGCCTAAAGCTCAAATTGTCTCTTCTATGAGCAAACATCATCACGTTTTTGTTTATTTTCTTCAGACGGTTTGAATCAGTCTCCTGTCACTTGCATTCTGTTACTTGAAAAAGATTCTTGAGGAATACACGCTTACAACCTCTGGAAGTAACCGTCAATGAAATGCGCTTTGGGAAACATGGGTTACAGCAGGCAGAATTTTGAGATGACCCCCATAATCTCCACCTCTTCATGTTTCACTCTGCATAATCCCCTCCTTTTGAGTGTGTATAGAACTTGTGACTCTCTTCTAGCCCATTGAACATGGCAAAGTTAATAGGATATGCAGCCCTTGGCTGGGTTTCATTACATAGCAAAAGTAATGAGATGTCACTTCTGTGATTACATTCTTATACAAGATTCCTTCTTAGCAGGCTGGTATGAGAGACTGCCTTGCTGCCCTCAAAGAGGCAAACGGCCATAGTTTGAACTACCTATGGAGAAGACCACGTGGCAGAGAACTGCCGGTAACCTCTAGGTGCTAAGGACAGCCTCTGGCTGGCAGTCAGCAAAACGCCCGGGCCCCAGTCATGCAGCTACATGGAAATGAACTGTGCCACCTGGGTGAGCACAGAAGTGGACTCCCTCCACTCAAGCTTCCAGATGAGAATGCAGCCCACTGGCACCTGTGTTCAGTCTTACGAACACAGATTAACAAAGCCCAAGGGTTCCTCACATACACAAAAGTTAAGACACACGTTTGGCTTTGAGCTTCCTGACG
Source organism: Phocoena phocoena (assembly GCF_963924675.1). Classification (NCBI taxonomy): domain Eukaryota; kingdom Metazoa; phylum Chordata; class Mammalia; order Artiodactyla; family Phocoenidae; genus Phocoena; species Phocoena phocoena. Next base: position 133,741,112 of record NC_089223.1, read on the forward strand.
GATAATATAAAAAGAAAATACATTTATTTGCCTCGTTTTTATCGTATAAATATACCGTTTCTTGTTCGCATAAACAGCAATAGTAGAATGTGAATCAAAGTACCTCTGTATGCTTCTGACTCTTAATTTCAGAACTCTGGTGAAGTCCGAGCTGGAGTACGTTCTAAGTGCTCCAAGGAGAGGCACCTCATCCATGAAGCTAGAGTCTTAAGAACAGTCCACCCACGCAAGACCGAGGAGAAGGAAAAGAGGGAGAACCACAGCAGAAGAAAATGCCATGTCCCAGGAAGAGCCTTCACACAAATAGACCCACCAGCTGCACGGATCCAGGAATGGAAGAGAGATAAGGAGCCGCCCCTGGACATGCACAGGGTCTCACCACGCAGTCACTCCATCCACACATCGGCGTGGTCCAGCTGCCGGCTCTGTAGGTTGACCAATCAAACTAGTGTCTCTTCCTCCCTTGGAGGCTCTGAAAATGGTACTGGCAGAGGTAACCGTGGCCTGAGAAGAGCCCACCTCTCTCTCACACCCTCTCATTTTTCTTCTGTTTTAATCTATGTCCAACAATAAAGTCAAGTTTCAACCATGAAAATGGCATCTCTTTTAGGAGGAGAGCTCTTTTTGTATTCTCCAAGGCCTAGTGGAGTGGGAGACTAAGATTTTGCCCACAGAGTCTCCGAAGCAGGTCAGAACGGCCACCAAACGTTAACTCCAAAACACACTTACTACTAGATGAAATTCTCTCGCAATTCTTCTAACCTCAAATTGTGCCCAGCTACCCGGCCCAACAGGGTTCACAAGAAAGAGTCAGACAATGAACACCATGCGTTAGTCAGAATTCTTTCTATTCCAGGGAACAGAACACCATCCCAAACGAAGCTGAAGAAAGGAATGTATTGTTTCACGTAACTGAAAAAGCCAGACGGGGCACAGCTTCAGACACGTGCTGTGTAACATCAGGACCTGGCTGACCTTCATCTTTCAGTCCTTCTACCTTTGGATGGGCTTAATTCCCAGGCAGACTCCTTCTACATCATGGAAAAGAGAATCGATAGCATCTCAGTGTGTACATCCTTCCACCTACTCATCCTGAAAGACAGACGAGCTGAAGGCTTATGTCACATGCCTGTCCCTGAAACAAGAATCCTGTGACTGTGACTGGCCAGGACTTAGGACGGCCCCAGCCCCACAGTCAGAGAGAAGATCAACCATTCCCAACCACGCGGCCTGAGAACTGGAGAAGGCTGGCTCAGTAAAGCAGAACAGGAGTGTTCCATTAGTGAAGGAGTGGGACGGATACCCAACAGGCCAAACTAACGTGTCTCAGGCACACGACTGGCCATCACATCCCAAATACAAGAATGGAACATTTTCCTAAATGTGAACATAATGAACACTATTCCATGATCATCTTACCACACAGAAATGAAAATGCCAAATAAAAGCCCTGTCTCCTTATAAATTAAAGTAGTAAAATATTAAAGTCCAATATTCTCTCTTTCACAATTTTCCTTTGCCGCTTAGTTCAGCTCCACAGATTCAGAAGTCAGGGCAAATTGAGGGCTTTTACCAGGCACTGTGACGCTTGAAAAATATTTCATCCACTGAAATGAGTGTGACTCTTTAAATATTTCCAGAGTTTAACTGAACCACGCAAGTCGTTTGTACGTCAAGAGACAAGCTAGTACACGAGAGTCCCTACTCCTTAATGATATTTAGAAAACACAAATGATTCCTAACTAGCTAGGCACATTGCTGCATTGAATAAACTTGGAATTTTGTTACTAAGGAAAGAAAGAGGAGTGGATATTGTGGGAGAGTAGCAACCTCTACCATAGGCCATTATATTTACTTTCCTACATGATCAGAAGAAGAAAAGAGAAACAGACCCAAGGTCCAAGGTATCCTCTGACTAATAAGAAATTTTACACAGTTTTTATATTGGTAGATTAAGTAAAGGCAAGACCATGAGGTCATAGCCCATGGGTTCCTTATCACAAGGTTAGTGAGAAAATTCAATTACCAATGGCAAATACAGTCTATAAATGTAAGTGAACAAATACAATTTCCCGACATGCATGTTTTATAAGCCTTCCTTGCGGTCACAGCTTGCAGTTCAAAAGGTTACATTTTAAAGGAAAGCAATGGAAGCTTTGTAGCTAATTGCTGAACATGAAAGGAGACTTTCTGCTCTTCCTGGTAAAAGATACAGGAAGGCAAATCCATAGCGATAAATTGAATCCACAAGGATTCAATCTGAATAAAACCTCTGTGCTTCCTGGGCAATTCTTGAACAAATCTGGGGTCACCGGAGATTATTTACTAGCCCACTTTTAGTCCAAGACGTTTTCATCAACCATTATAACATATATTTTAATTTTAACCAGTCGGGAATTAAAGTTTCTTTAAAGTTATGATCTTTATTTCCATTAGAGGTTAGTGGTGCTGCCATTTGCTCTTCTATAAATAAACCTTGAGGAAGTCCCAGAGTGTCTTTATATCTCTTTGCTGTTCCCCTTGACTCTTCCCAAACCTGAGCTATTGGAGGCCCAGAGAGAAGCAACTGTCTTGGCCAGATGCTCTGCCCTGATCTGGCCTTTCTTCAGCATTTAATTTCCCAGATATTGGATAACCTGCACCACCCTGGTGTCAGCATCAAACTTCCTTCCCATCTTTGATAGCACTGCTCCAGCGGGACCTGACTTTACCGTTCCCGCAGCCAAGGCTAAGAAACAGGATAAAATGTAAAAGGTTAACAAGATTCTCAAGAAGGTAAACACAAGTGAAATCACTAGCAATTAATCTGATGCCGCCTACCAAGGTTCAGGACTCATCATCCAAAACCCAACGTCTCCCCACAAAAGAAAGCTGTCAGCATTTATCCGGACCCCCTGTGGTTGGCAGTGACAGTTGAAGACAAGCTTATTTTGTGATGCCGTCTTCCTGACTCTAGCTAGAGCTTTTCCATGTCCATATGGACCTCTAGGCTCTAGGAGATGGCCCTGCAGTCATGGTCTATAGAAGTGCTGGCCTTGACCCCTAAGGAAGGACTCTCCAAGCTTGGTCCCATCATTCTGTTTGAAGTTACCACCTAGGCTCTCCACCACCAACCTCCAGACTACTCTCCATAGCGACACCACAGCCATGTTTGGTGAAAACCACCCACATTAGCCAAGTCTGCTTAATTCACCAGTGTACGAACCGTCTCCCTGCAGAAACATTATGTAAAACGATTGTCTTTCTTCATAGACCCTCAGGACACCACATGGAGTGCTAATATCATAGAGATGATTTGCATGCCTATGTATTAAATCAAACTGTAATCATTACCTAGTAGCAAAGAACAAGGGAATGGAGGAGAGGAACATGTTTGCATCCCTTTTGGCTGAATAAATCCGACAATTAAATACATGTCTATATCAATGTACCTTCATTCTAGAGTACTTATCATAGTCATATGTTTCCATGTATTTGTTTTCTTACCTGGCTATATGCCTGTCTCCCCCACTCACTCTTTACTCTTTGAGGAAAAAAAAAAAAAAAGAAAGCCTGATTTACTCATTGTTGAATTAGCAGAACTTAATGCCATGCCCAGTATAAAACAGGCACTTGCTCCAGTAACATCTGAGCCTGGACCAGATCAACAATTCATTCTTGTTCATAGGTGAGGTTCACTGCATTCAAAAAAATAACTTGCAAAGAGGGACTTCTCTATAAAAATGAAATACATGAAGTACTAAATGGAAAATGTCCCCCAAAATACCTGAGGAGAATGGAATATTTGAGTTTGGTATTTTTTTATGTCATCTCTAAATAAAAGCCAAGGGCATGATTTATAATTACCTCAGTTAAATGATTCTACCAGAAGTCAAGGCACCGTGATTCACAAACTCAGATGGTCACTGCTTCGACTCAATCCAAGTTAAAACCAAATATGCAGATAAAACTTAAACCACAGCCTAGAATATCTAAAAGAGATCTAGAGGATATAATCCTTTCTTCCATATAAACTTTTAAGAGGAGTTGGATTCCAAGGTTATATTCTCTGGCAAGGCGCTGGATTATAAGCCCAGTATTCTGTTGTATGTAAAATGGCAGGCTAATTAGTAAATGGCAGTGTTGACAATTTTTTACAAATCCATAATTCCATCCTCAATAGATGAATATCCTACTTCTAGAAAGCAGGGCTAAAAGTTTTCCTTTAGGGAAAAATGAGTCTTTCCTGAATACTTATTACAATTTTGCTATAATAAAAGAACAACCTATTGATGAAACCCCGAAGTTCTACACCACAGACAATAGCCTCTATCGGTGCCGTTCAAATTGCCCCATGGATGCGTGGTGGTCTGCTATTGCTCTCAGTCCACAGTGATATAAGTCCAGAAGCTGGTAATAAACACTAAGAGACTTGTATCACAACCTGATATTGTCATGCCACCCAAGCACACGATCAGTGCATTCTACAAAAGTACGGGAATGTGACTGCATGAAAATTAAACAAATAAACAATAAGAACAACAACAAAACAGTTCTTTGTCACAGATGGTTTAAGAAGCTTTGGCTGAAATGGTTTCACTCGGAACGTTTTCAAAAGGTTTAACGGTTGCTTAAAATGACCACAGAAAATTCTCATTAATGAAATTACATAAAACCCTGTTTGAACAAGCATATTGGGGCAGCTGCTAGGATTAATTATTTGCACAACATGTCCAAAAGTAACCAAATGAAATGACTTATTTTGGGGAATGTTATCAGATACAATGATGTTAATTCCAGATTGATTCATCCATGGTAAGGCACTCCTCCTGACAGAAGCTGGAGAACAGGAGGAATTGTCCATTCAAGCCAAATAAAACAATAAATGAGCATAATATGATCAATAACATTTATTTTCACTTGGAAAATAAAGTTTATTATTTTTACTATGACAACTCCTCCCACACACAAATTGGCTTCGGTGAGGAACGTCTTGAGAGATAGAGGAGAGTATTTGAGAAGAGATGTCCAAGCGTGATTTTTTGGAATGAAATTTGAAAGCTGTATGATGTCTCTCTTTTGATAAAATCTACACCTTCCAATAATGACTTACAGAGTGAGAGGGAAAAGAAGGACAGTAGTTGGAATGTAAGGTCGTACTGAACTTGCTTCAAGGTTGACAGAGGCCAAAACAATCAACAGAAATAAGACATTCTGAAAGTGGAGCCAGTTACACCAGATTTACATAGAGGAGGACGTTTGTCAGCGTCTTCTCAAACACACGTGGAAAGTGAGCTCAGAAGTTCAACAAGCCTTAAAATATAATTTAACGTGAAATGAAGTCAGGCAACTCAGAAACGTGATGTAATTTGTTCTGAAGGCATCTATGCCAACCTCACTCTCCCCGTGGTTCTGGCCGATGGCTGGTAGAAGCAGCGCTGCGTAGGAGTTCATACCTAGTTCTTAAGAGATCACCCACCAAAAGTTCCCTTCCACAGACTCCAATTCTGAACTAAAGACAGTCATACTACGCTTTTGTCATCAATTCTCCAGAGAGTGATTGAACGAGGGTCAAAATTCCTTGCTTTTCATGCAACAGCAGGATTAAAGATCCTCGTACTTGTCATGGGTCAGAGGAAACCCACAAAGTTTAGATGCAGTGCTTGAAATTTTTAACAGAGGTAAGATACAGAGGAGTTTGTATGAACATAGGATCAACCATACCGCTTCTCAGGAGCGAAAGGGACTTATAAGGGGTTTAAATCATACTGTTCTCGGGATTATATTTTTTTAAATCTTCAGTTAACAGACAACTGAAGATCCAGGTCCTTGAGTTACTTAATTAATTACAATTTTTGGTCCATTGCACTAGTCAAAGTGTTCCAACCAAAGATGCATATAAGACATACAAAATGTTGACAATTTGCCTGTCATTATCGAGATGGCAAATTAACTCTCAGGTTAAACGTAGCTCGGGGCTGGTTTGCAAGGACAAACCCAGTAGCTATAACTGAGCTTACTGTATTTGAAGTATTTGGAAGCTATCTGCAAAAGGGTTAAATAGGCTAAGGTCTTGAGCAGCCCCTTTCATGATTCTGTCTCACTGTCTTACTGATTTCCCATTTTGCTTCTTTTTTTTTTTTCTCCCATAGCCCTTGTCAAACCAGGAACTTTAAGTCCAAGACCTACATTTTTCCAAACATGAAATAGACCAGATTTTATTAATTATCTGTTGATAAGACAAGAGGAATCTTTACTTTGCCAACAGTGACAGCAGTTTGAAATATTCTTAAAAAAAAATAGAATATAAGAGAATAAAAGCTTTCTTTACTCTTTCTCAATCTTTTCAGAATTCTCATCTCACCAGTCTCCATAAGGATATAGGTAGACACAAGAACACCTACAACCATGTCAGATAAACCAAGATACTTCGTCTAAGTCCGAAAGAAAGCAAATGAGTCCGTTATAATATAACCAGTGACATATGAATTTCTCCTAAATATAAGTGCCTTGCTTTCCAAATTTGTCCCATAGGCTGCCATTTAATGATACAAAGGCTTTATGTGTAAAACAATGAGAAGTAAATTTTCCATTAAATTGACACAGCTCTTTTGTCAAGAAATATACTGTCTTAAAAGTTTTCCCTAGAGCAGCTTTTCTCTTCTACAGGCAACTACAAAAGTCTTCACAAATCATCATCTCTGGTATATACCAAAATATAATATAATATAACACAGTCAAGTTAAAGGGTAATTACAATTTTAAAAAAAATCTGAACAGGCATATTCTGCTTTGGTGGGAGTGACATGCACAAGATATCAACAAATCATAGAGAAAGCCAAATCTGTGGGGCTGGGAGGGAAAAGTCTTAGGTCAAAGAGTTTAATAGCCTTATCTTTGCCGCCCCCCATTACCAATCCCCCCTTTACAGTTGGCGAGTATGAGGGCTTAAAACGTGGCACTTGAAGAAAGCTATTTTATAAAATTCCAGGTTGCCTCTAGACCTATAGTATAATATTAATATCCAACAAAAAACCTACCCATAAAGACTGTGCATTAGTTTTCTTGCCAAGCCACAATTCTGGAAACAAACCTTGGAATTTGGAAGGCAATCTTCATAGAATCTGCCAAACATGAAAAACCCCAGTCATTATTCTCATGAAGCTGAAGGTTAAATCTGTTGGTGCCAGTGGAACAAAGTAGCTCACTCAAACCAGGGACTTAAGGAATCTAGCCAGGTTTCTGAGGAAAGAGAGACAGAACTGTCTTTCTGGAATGGGTCACGAGCCCACTAGCTGGAAAGGAAGCCAAACAAGCACTATTTCAAACTATTTCTGAAAAGGATGGGACAGGATGTTGACAGGGGACAGTCTGAGGGTTCAATTACCTACCATTTCGTATCATTCTACTTAATTGGCGGTGATCAGTTTGGTTTCCAAAAGAGAAGACGTGTCAGCTTCTAAGAGAGTTTTAATTTATGCTCTTTTTATTTTTCTAAACCTAACCCTCTGCTTAGCATGGTCTTGTTTACAGAGCAGGCCCTGTTGGACTGTGGTTAAACTGAGCTGAACATATGCTAATCTCTGAGAAAAAGATGAGGGTTTTGTCATTACGAAGAACCACCACGCTAAAGACTATTAGATCTAGTAGATCCCTTTACATAATAGGAGTTTTCAATCAAACTTCTATTTTGGGAACTGTCATTAATATTTTTCTACAGTGTCACTTCCACAAAGACATTCTTTAGTTTATATTGGAGCCCAGTCAGTTTATGAAGCTTATCTTGGAGCCTAATCAAATTCTCCCACACTCTTCCTGCATTTCTTTGTATAATGACCCCCATTCCCCGACCTCAATCTCTGTTGTTAATTTCCTGAGGATTGTATAGAATGCTGCCTAAATGAGAAGCATGTTTTAAGGATGTAGGCAATGCCTTAATTGATCAGATAAACATGGTCCATTTAGTTCTGCTTTAACTCAAGACTTCAAAGTACTAAGCTGTATGTTTGCTCCGTTTTGGCAGAAGCAAAAAGCCTGAAACTCTTCAGGAGGTAAGGAAGCAGTGGAAATTAGGCATCTGCCCAAAATCTAGGATGAAGAATAAACACTTACAACCCATCTTAATTTCTACTTTGAACTGAAAAGAAAAGGACTTATGAGAACATTTGAAGACAGGAAAAGCACAGTTTTCAAGACCATGAACTTGAACCCATGTGACAGCAGAGGATGTGGTCTCTGGGCCATGGACTACTGGCCTTTCTTCATTAATGTCCCATCAGCCCAATCTAGATAAAAAACGGGTTCTAAACTTTCGTGCACTCTTCCACCTGCCCTCTGTTAGCCCTAGGTACAGACTTGCCTGGGAAGGATTTCTATATGCCTTTTTTTTTTTTTTTTTTTTTTTTTGCGGTACACGGTCCTCTCACTGTTGCGGCCTCTCCCGTTGCGGAGCACAGGCTCCGGATGCACAGGCTCAGCGGCCATGGCTCACGGGCCCAGCCGCTCCGTGGCATGTGGGATCTTCCCGGACAAGGGCACAAACCTGTGTGCCCTGCATTGGCAGGTGGACTCTCAACCACTGCGCCACCAGGGAAGCCCTCTATGTGCCCTTTAGAACTTCTAATAGAGTTTCTCTTTTGAGTAACCATGTAATAGAAGATTAAAGTTAATTAGACTGTATCTTTTTCCTGTGACATGCTGTCTTCAAAGTCCACTTTGTTACATTCTTCTACCCCAGCAGTGTACTAATGCTGGCTGGCACGGGGCACCTTCAAGATGCAGGGGGAAGGGAAGGAGATATTCATCCCTTCCTCCTGTACTTTATCCCCTGGGAGTATTTTGGAAATGGCTGACATCGACATCTATGCCAGTCCAGCAACACACCTGAGTAATTTTGCTCAGGGATCAACTGGGACATGTGACAAGTTGGAGGTACCTGAGCAGCGCCCCCAACCTGCCCTAGCTAGGAGCTCAGAGTCATCTTGGGTTCTTTCATCTACTTACACCCTATTTATTTTATTTTTTTGATGTTCTCTCAGTCTCTGAATTTATTAATAATAACTACACCACAATAGTAGTTGCTAAGAACCCACTTATGGAGAAGCGTTTGCTTTACCCTGAAACCTAGGTGTGATGTAATTAATGAACATTTCAGTCTAATTTGCTCTTAAAGCTATGTTTACACATTTACTATAAATACTATTTATTCAAACAAAATCAGTGTCAATGGCTTGAAAGGGATTCATGGGAAGCAAGTAACTCAATTGCTGTTCAACCGTTATTAGATCACGTAGGAAATCATTCCATGTAAGATTCAGTAACTATCATTTTTAATTGGTAGACCTTTGAGAAGAGAGAAAGAAATATGACAAAGAGGAAGTAGGCATTAAAAAAAGATAAAAGTCAGCATTTTCAACCTGGTACTAAGGACTTATTCCTTTTTTTAAAAAAATAAATTTACTTATTTTATTTATTTTTGGCTGCGTTGGGTCTTTGTTGCTGCGTGTGGGCTTTCTCTAGTTGCGGCGAGCGGGGGCTACTCTTCATTGCGGTGCTCGGGCTTCTCATTGCGGTGGCTTCTCTTGTTGCAGAGCATGGGCTCTAGGAGCACGGGCTTCAGCAGTTGTGGCACACGGGCTCAGTAGTTGTGGCTCGTGGGCTCCAGAGCACAGGCTCAGTAGTTGTGGCACGTGGGCTTAGTTGCTCTGCGGCACGTGGGATCTTCCCGGAACAGGGCTCCAACCTGTGTCCCCTGCACTGGCAGGCAGATTCTTAACCACTGCGCCACCAGGGAAGCCCCCAGGACTTATTCTTCTTAAAGGGGAAAAGAAATGCAGCTGATTGTTGGGAAGCGCAGATAAAGGGCATGTTCTCGCTTCATAATTGTGCTGTTGCTTTAGTCAGGATGTTACGGCATTTTACCAACCTTTCCCGACCCAGTCACATCTTTTACAAAGATGAAGAAGAAAGAAAACCAACAATTTTTAAAGCAATTCCTTCTTCATTTTGCTGTGTTTTTCAGCAATGCTGGAGCATCTCCGTGGCCCTGGCTGCAGGCTGGCTGCTCACTTCTCTGACGTCTAAGTCTCCCACACTGCTTGGACACGGGGAGGCAGAAGGGTTGTTGGTGATTTTTCAGTTTTTGCTTTTTCACTGGCATGACCTTGCACAGCAGTCTAGTCTATTCCTGCATTTTTCACTGGTGCAGAGGTGTGGAGTCGCTTAGCAAAAGACACCACCGGCGGCTAAAGGCAGCGAAGGGGATGCAAAGGGGCAGGCCACTCTGGCCTCTCTTTGGGGCCTGAAACTGTGTAAAGTTGATTGCTCGCATAAGAAGAATAACTGGTGGTGCTATAATTGAATTTTTACGGAAATAGACAGGTGGCAGATTTGCTATAGCTGTGGGGATACGAGGGGGTGAAATGCTGTAGCCACATTAGCCTGTTTAATTTAATAGCTCAGTACTCGTAGAAAAAAAAAGGCAGTGTTGCCCCTGGAACCAGCTGGATGCCAAATGTAAAGAATTACTGTTACCCTAGCATGCCCATGTCGTTGAGCCACAAAAGGGCACTGTGCCAGCTTCCACTTGTTTTTTCATGTTTATTAATTAAGCTCCTGGAAGTTCCAAAATAAACGTTTTAACTCACCAAGAACCCTGAAGAAGGAGAACAGGAAAAAATTTGACAAAGAAATAACAGACCGACGGACTGGCAGGCAGACAGACAGACAGACAGACAAAAGCTCTGCTTACGTTAAAGGCACAGCACAAGTCTTTGAGCGGGAGGTTTTACCTAGTCTCCCCGGGGTGCAGGAAGGATGAACGAAATGCTAGCTTTGCACTATGCTTCCCCCCAGTGGTCACGTTTGGGAAATGCACTTTTATAGCAAGGGAAGAAAAATTCGGGACCATCTGGGTGAAAATCTGCAAAGAACACCATTAGCTTATTAATGTACCTGACATTTACTTTTAGGCCAAATAATAAAAAGGAGAGTTTGTATTTAAATTGTTGCCGATTTGCAAATATAATATATATATATATATATATATATATATATATATATTTTTTTTTTTACGTCAGGGATTGAAAGAAAAAAATATTAAGGGTTATAAGAGAGCGTTTACTTTACTATCAGGGAGGCACGCCAACAGCATTGTGAACACAAAGGTGAGTGAAACAAGGGCTTCGTCCTGCCAAATTTCCCGGGTTTGGAGGGTGGACAGATTCCCAGATCCGCAAGCTAAATGTAAAGCAGAGATTTCTAAGTACTGAATGTCACACAAAAGAAATGGGGACGGGAGTGAAATAGAGAGCATCAGAAAGTCACTGGCTAAATGAGAAACGTTTTAGACTGTATTTGAATCACCAGATCAAATACTTAGTAGCCAACATTATTAGAACCAGAGGATTTGAGTGAAACGTTACAATCCAAGTTGGAATGCTTGTGTTTATTTTTACTGTTTTAGAGTCAGCTAGTAGACACTGAGAGGGCCTAAAGGGGTGCTCTCCTTTTCTATCAGTTTTAGATTTTAAGCCCATAAACCGTTAGTGAATTCTTGCCCGGTACGTTTCACTGTACTGACTTCATCCCAGGGGGACCACCGCCTTATCTGCTGGGGCCTTTCAGGGCACATCCTCAGGCTTTTCTCGTATTACTCTGCATTCCTCCACATCTCTGGCCTCACTTCCCATCTATGGACCAGTGCCCACGATATGTACGATTTCTTTCATCACCAAACTGGTTCCCATCCCTCATCGTTGTGTCTAAGTTTTCATTCAACATCTTCACATAAATGTGTCACACCCCTCAATCTCTACAGGTCCAAGAAGGGACATATCATCATTGCCCCAATTTTATTCTCATTCAGCGATAGATAGATGGATAGACAGACATTTTCTAGTGAATCCAAATTATAGTGAAGCAAATGAGCCCCAAATCAGAGCCACTCCAGCCAGTTCATATTATATATAAGATAGATAGATATAGATATACCAAGATCTTCTGCTATACCAGCTAGAAATATACCAGCTATACCAGCTTTACATTTTCTCCTGCTGCATACCCAATATTCAATCCATATCATGGTCCGTCACCGATCCTATTAATAGCACCTCCTAGATATGTCATCAATCTACCTCCTGGTTTCTATGTCCCTACCACAAACTCTCCCTTGAGACAGCTCCATAATGTACCTTGCCACTCTCTGTTCAGATCCCTATGGCAGTCAGTGAAGTCTTTTAAATATCTGATCATGCCGTCTTACCTACTTAAAACCATGCACTTGACTTCATGGATAGTCATACAGGAGCAAATCCAGCAAGGTTAGCCCCCCTGGCTACTACTTCAACTTCCTCTCTTCCCTATTTTGCGCTTGACACTCATCGCTCGAGGTACACTGTTCTTCATTCAGTTTCTGCTCTGCTCTCTGTGGTGTTTTGGTCCCTGCCCCATGCCCCCCACCCCCCGCCCGCCACAAGCTCTGCCTAGCTGACACCTTCCTCTGCCTCTGAGGTTATCTGAGTGTCACTTGCTAAAGGAGGACTTTCCTCACCCTCCCTGCTCCCTCCTCCGAACCCCCTCTGAACGCACATACACACGAACACCAGGACAACACAGGGCTCCCCTGTAAAACAAGCTCGTAGAATTAGCTTGAGCAATGCCAGTCTCTCCCACCAAAATATCTGTGCCACAAAAGCAAAGACACGTCAGGATTTGCTCATAATGGTACCCTTGACATCCAGCACAGAGCATGAATCTTGCTCTGTGCTAGAAAAAATATGTGTTAACTGGACAACTGGGTATAATTTATAATCATTCAATGTATCTGTGTCTTCCAAGCCTGTACATCTTCTAGACAGGCCTAAAGAGAGGCATGAAAAGAGGCATCAACCCTGTATCTTTCATGCTTTTGATGTCTTTCATCGTCATGCTTTACCTCTGGATGCAGTATCACTTGGGATTTCAGTACTTTGGTAGGTAAGGGCAACACCTGAAGCTTGGCATTTCCAATCATAATAGCCCTAGTCATGGTACAGGGACCCAGTAAGGGTTCCTGCCAATTGCTTAAGAGACCTATTCCAGTCACGTATTCAGAAAAATAACCACAAGACTAGACCACCTAGAGACAGCCTCAGGTCATAACTCAATTCATAACCTGAGATACAATTTGCTGTTCTGATCCGTAGATCACAGTGGTGGTCTCAGTCTCCAGGAATTAGGTAGCTCAGCATCAGTGTTTAACAATATCCCAAAGCTCCATTTTTTTTTCCCTTTCCCAGGGCATGTTCGGTATATACGTTTTTACTACATGGAATTTTACAGCTCCTTTGTATTCTGTTCACATGTAAGTAATACCTAGCATGACACGTCTCTGTAGCTGGATTCTAGGATGTGTTTGTATCAGCGTGGTTTGAAATGCAAGCAGTCCATTTTTGTCACAAAGTGGAAACAATGACATTTGGTACCTGAAAATGTTTACGTGAACGTTAACCCCTAAAAGCACATTACCCTTAGCATGTAATATCGCTATTCTTAACTCTTGCTGGATCATTGTTATAAGAGAGCAAGGGTTCTTTGTAATTCTTTCTCCAAAAAAACAGCATTTCCCAGCCATTCTGAATAAACCCAGAACAAAGAACAGGCTAACCAAATTAAGGACTCTTTATCTGCAATACATAGTAAATGGCCACAGATCCTTTGGTGAAGTCTAGGAAGGAGGCTTATTGCACATACAAATGGTATTATTGCAGAATCCATTATCAAGTAATTCTTGATTATGGAGATAAATCTGAGAACTGGGTGAAAATGGGAAATTCCTGGTCATGGTAGCCCACATCAGACCTATACTTCCCAGTCGTCGAGTGTTTTCCATAACGCAAATCAAGAAGGACTAATGTACTATCACCTGTTTCAATCAAGGGACTCGATGATCCACCACCCACTACCAAATAGTCCTGTAATTCACCGCATTCTGACTGATGCGCTCGCCCTGCTGCCTATTATGGTAACCAGAATGATTCTACCTTTGAATGCTGCCCCACGGCCTTGGCTGCCCTACGAGAGTTTCCTCTCCTTTCAATCAGGGAAACCGTTTCAACAGAAGCATCTGCCACCATCCTCAGCCTAGAAGGAACCGTGGCACAAACTCCTCTGAAAACTGCTGTCACTCTTCTCACCAACACATTTCTTAAGACCTTTTTAATGACCTAGAACCTCTTGGGGGACAAATTAGGGTGAAGGTCATTTGTATACGGTAATTTTACCCTCGAGTTCCTTGCTACCCTTCTCTGTGTTATTTAAGGGATTTCTAGAATCTCAGCTTCATTATCCTAAGCCTCCACTGAACCCAGATTACAGTCAAGCAAATGAACTAAGGATCAGACACATCCCTGCCAGCTCAGACTGATACAATCACGTCTTTGAAAAACTGTTGTCTACCTGTTCAAGGTCAATCACCCTTATTATTGTTCTCATTATTGTTCTTTCAGATAGGACCAAGTTTTGCCCAAAAAAATAAAAGGAAAATAATTCTCCACCCAGGTCTTACACAATGCAACTGACTCCCCTGGGACATGTCGGGTCAAAGTCTGGAAATAAGAAGAGATCTGTGGGTTCCAAGTGGTGCCCTGGCTCTCCCTTGCAAAGTTAGCCTCGGAGCAAAAGACATCCAGTCTCCAAGCAAGAAGAGAAGGCCCCACCAAACAAGGAAAAAGTACTTCTGAAATCCCAAGAACAGTGACGTGCTGGTACCTGTTTAACAACTCACTCTCCAGCAAGAGGGGGAGAGGGAATCCTGATTTGTAGCATTTAAAATTCTTCCAACCATAGTGGATTTCAACTTGTGCACATGGCGTCAGGGCACACAGAGCTGGGGAGAGATAAATGCAATTGGCTCTCAGAAGCATAAAGAGCTGGCTTCAACACAGCACTGCAGGGGTGGGGGAGGCTGCACGTTCGGGGTATTGCGAGCCTTTAGAATCAGTTCGCATGGTCCAATTGCAATCGGTGCGTTCACTTTCACATAAAAAGACCAGCAGCACTGTAAAGTTAATTGGTATTATGACTCAGCAACCACAGCAAACCACGGGTTTCATTTTCCAGAACATGCAAGTAGAAAGAAGCTGAGAGACTGGAGAGGCTCTTCTAGCATTGTTAGAGCTCCTCAGATACAGCCCTTGACATAATCAAGAATTTAAGGGGAGAGACTTATTCACCTCTTCCAGCTAGTCAATGCTCTCAAAACATTCCCAGTATCCCTATAATCTTTGATTTTAGCTGTTTAATGACAGTGGCAACTTGGTTCTCCCAAAGCCTCACCTTGAATAGACATTTCATTCCAAGGGAGTCTTTCATTCCAGAGACCAGAGGCTGTGTTTAATTAGCTCTTCACCACTGCATGCGATGGGCTGCCGGAGTCCTGTCCCTGAAGACGAATGGGATTCAGTGTTTTCAGCCCCTTCCTGCTAATAAGTCTTCACCCCACTTTTCCTAAGACTCCAACATTAAACCCATTCCCAAGTACCATTTCCTGTGTCAGCGAGGTCTTTAACTCAAAGGAACATAAACCAAATATTTCAATGAAGGGATGAAAGACATTTACAGAAAAGATATTAGCTAGCTCACAGAATTATGTGAAACTTAGAAAACCAGGCTCAGAAAGTAGGGAGGACCCAAAAGGAATGAGTCAACAGAAAACACTGCAGAGAAAAAGTCTAGTGTGGGACACCATGGACTCGATAGCCAGCGCCGTCACCGCTGTTCCAGGCTCTGTTGCTGCCGCTGTCTCTGTTAATAATTTCCCCTCTATCCCCTGCCAAGCCAAGACTGCATGCCTGTCTCTACCTGCATTTCTTCAACCTCGTACATGAACCCTGCCTTCTGCCAAGATGTGGAAATTCAAAAACACACCCCTGAGAGGAGGAGCGCTCAGACGCTAAATGGTCTAAAACTATGACACCTATACTCAGTACACAGAACAGTTTCGAAAAATGGGATTACAATACAGAGCCAAGTAAATGAAGAGGAAAGATAACAGAAGCTGAGGCTAATCTTTCAAGAACTGTTGTAGGAACAGAAGTGATAGTAGCTCGAAAGGCAATGTAGTTGCGGAAGTAATGTTTTGTTTCTTTTCCTTGATAAGGAGTAAATGCAAGTCAATCAGAGGATGCATTTAAGAAAAAAAGGCTGAATATTTTAGTAGTTAAGGGAATAACTGAAGAATGAGTGGAACTGGGTAAAATTAATAACACGTTTGGATTAACATTCTAAAGGGGGAGGGTAACTTTCTCCCTAAAACTGGGGGAAATGAAAGAATTAATGAAGTCAGGGATACTTTGAGTTGGAGGGGCAGGTTGCAGCTGTTTATTAAGTGAGTTCTCTCCGAGAGCCTTGATCTGTTTACTTAAACAGGAGATCAGAGCAGCTCAATGCTGAAGGAACCAGGCAGAGTTAGGAATGGGGGGTGACTAGAAACCATTTAGAAAAGCTACTACGAAAAGCAATAATGAACTAGGCTTCAATAAATGATCTACTAGTGGAATTGAGGACCACTTCCTATCCGACTGCCTAAAAAGCTGTTTCAGAATAGTCACTGAAGTTGGGCTGATAGATTTTTCCATTAGGAAAACCAAGCGTATACTAAATCCAGCTTCCCCAGCCATGGTAACAGCCTTCAACGTGATTATACAAACAACAGGCGTGGGAGATGTTAGCCATGCACCCACACACATAAAAGGCACAAACACCTTCTTGTAGTTACGGTAAGTAGAATAAAATACTGCAGGAGGATGAAATGATCCTGACAGATGGTAAATAAGTACCAAATTTCAGTGTCTGGGGCGGCTTTCTCTTTGGTCTGTGGTGCCTTTGATGGCTACTTAAAGGAACTAGAATTTAACCACCCACTGAGAGCACAGATCAGAACTTAGATTCACCTTGGTCTTCTGAGGTTTGCCCCTCTCCCACAGAATCTTCCAGATGCATTCTGTAATGACACTCTATCAAGCCACTGAGATCAACTGCCAAAGCCCAATCTGCTACAGGAATCTTCCTAGAAGAAAAGGATGTTTCATCAGAGGCAGTCATCCATCCTAGCCCTCACCTCATCTGCTTCTACTGTTAAAAACATAACACACTGGAGGAAGATTGTGCTATACTTCATGAGAGTTCTGTGCCGCTACCAAGGGACAGTTCCATCTGTTATTTGCTCTCAGCTTTGCTTTACTGATAAAACAGGAAGGACAGCTTGCTGACGGGCCCTTTGAAGCAAACGGCCCCTCTTCTTCCCGCAATTAATGTTTATAAATTATTTCTACAGTAGACAGTATGTATGGTATCATGATTTCAAAATTAGTTTCAATCAGTTAAGGGCCTGCATTGATTACAAGAGGAGCTCAATTACAATGCACTGCATGGAGTTCAGCATTGCACGCTACCTTTGGTGAAAATCGCTGCAAGAAATCAGTCATTAATTCTGTTGATTATCATCCCCTCCTAAGATCTTAAGATCGCATATGTTCCGTTGTTGAAATGTCATTTGATGCAGAGTATATCAGAGAGTTTTAGTTCTTCACAGAAAATAGGATTCCAGGGCACCTCAAAATTTCAGAGACTAGGTTAATAACCCTTTGGCCGCAGCAAAGGGAAATGGTTCATGAGAACAAAGCACAAATGTATCTAAAGTGATTTATTCTTCCCCCAAATTACTCTGCTGTTCCAATCATATACCATTCTTGGGGCAGAGAAATAACTGTATATTTTCTGGCCTCTGCACCATTTTAAAAGAGATTTCCACAGATCTAGAATATGAGTCACTTTTTCGAAACTGGAAAACGTTCTTGTACCACAACTTGTCATGTTTCCTTCATTTCTTTGGCTTAATATCTATGACCAAATTTGTCTATCTTTTCTTTCTAAACTAAATATTTTCCCGTGTTCTATAATGATCCATCTTCTAAGAAATAGTGACTCTAAAACTGATATGAGGCTCGTCACTTTTAAAGTTTTAGACTAGGAATTTTAACTTTCCAAGCAACGCCTATCAGTTCAAAGTCCAAATGAGAAAAAAATGAAATCATGATTTCTAAAGACTCCAGGTTGGAAAGAGAAGGCTTTTAGCCATGTGAGAGTCATTAAAAGACTCTGAAAAGCCCGGGGAGGCAATCACCTCTTCAGCCTCGTGTGAGATCAGATGAGAAACAGAACTCCTGCAAGGAGGGAGGATCAAGGGGGACAGGAACACCAAGACTGCTGGTTAAATAGAATAACACAGTACACTACCTGAAAGCACTACTCCTTGATGCATGTTAATAACAGAAAAATGGAAGAAAGAATTTACTGGAACATTAAGAAAAAGATAGGTCTGAAGCACTCCCTACCATTAACAGAATGTATTTAGGAGAAGCAATGTTATAAAAATGCAGGCCAGTGGTATTGCACATTCTGTGACCGTTTCACTTTAGTTCGTGATAAGTCACAGAAGATGTGGTCCGTGTTATGTGTGCTCATGGAACCATGAGTGTAAATCAGAAAGCATGGTACAGATTTGAAGCCTAAAACCAAATGCGAAAAATACAACTGATAACATCTTTAAGATTAACTTTAGTGGAATTTGAACTACAGCATTCTTTGTCAACTCCATCATTCAATGAGAAATGAGATAAAGCCCCTTTGAGATGGGACCACAAACATTAACAAAAATTAGAAAGAATAAAATGTTCTGTTCGCTTTTTTTTTGAAATCATTAAATCTGTTTCCTTCATTTTTTTTCTAACCTTCCAAGTACCCAGCCATTCTCATGAGATTGAAGTGGTATTCAAAGCAGCACTGATAGCAGATACAAACTACCGTGTATAAAATATATAAACAAGGTCCTACTGTATAGCACAGGGAACTATATTCAATATTCTGTAATAAACCATAATGGAAAAGAATATATACATATATATAACTGAATCACTTTGCCACACAACAGAAAGTAACGCAAATTGTAAATCAACTATACTTCAATTAAACAACAAAAAAAAAGCGGACTTCGCTGGTGGTGCAGTGGTTAAGACTCTGCCTGCCAACGCAGGGGACATGGGTTCGAGCCCTGGTCCAGGAAGATCCCATGTGCCACAGAGCAACTACTGAGCTTGCACTCTAGAGCCCATGAGCCACAACTGAAGCCCATGCACCTAGAGCCTGTGCTCCACAACAAGAGAAGCCAACGCAATGAGAAGCCCGCGCACCGCAACGAACAGCAGCCCCTGCTCGCCGCAACTAGAGAAAGCCTGCACACAGCAATGAAGACCCAATGCAGCCGAAAATAAATAAATGTATTAAAACAAAACAAAAAACAGCACTAATGAAATGGAGAAGTGATCAGAAACTAAGAGAACACTTATGAAAAGGCCAGGTAGAACAATTAGGGTTTTTTTAATTTTTGAATTTTATTTATTTTTTTATACAGCAGGTCCTTATTAGTTGTCCATTTTATACACATCAGTGTATACATGTCAATCCCAATCACCCAATTCATCACACCACCCCCACAACTTCCCCGCCTTGGTGTCCATACGTTTGTTCTCTACATCTGTGTCTCTATTTCTGCCTGCAAACTGGTTCATTTGTACCATTTTTCTAGGTTCCACATATATACGTTAATATATGATATTTCTTTTTCTCTTTCTGACTTACTTCACTGTTTAACAGTCTCTAGATCCACCCTCGTCTCTACAAATGACCCAATTTCGTTCCTTTTTATGGCTGAATAATATTCCATCGTATATATGTGCCACATCTTCTTTATCCATTCATCTGTTGATGAGCATTTAGGTTGCTTCCATGACCTAGCTACTGTAAATAGTGCTGCAATGAACATTGGGGTGCTTGTGTCTTTTTGAATTATGGTTTTCTCTGGGTATATGCCCAGTAGTGAGATTGCTGGATCATATGGTAATTCTACTTTTAGTTTTTTAAGGACCCTCCATACTGTTCTCCATAGTGGCTGTATCATTTTACATTCCCACCAGCAGTGCAAGAGGGTTCCCTTTTCTCCACACCCTCTCCAGCATTTATTGTTTGTAGATTTTCTGATGATGCCCATTCTAACTGGTGTGAAGTGATACCTCATTGTAGTTTTGATTTGCATTTCTCTAATAAAGCAGCTTTTTTATTAGAGAAATAAATTGATTTGCATTTCTCTAATGAGCAGAAATTTATTAGAGAAATAAATTTGATTTGCATTTCTCTAATGAGCAGCTTTTCATGTGCCTCTTGGCCATCTGTATGTCTTCTTTGGAGAAATGTCTATTTAGGTCTTCTGCCCATTTTTGGATTGGGTTGTTTTTTTTTTTTTAATATTGAGATGCATGAGCTGTTTATATATTTTGGAGATTAATCCTTCGTCCATTGATTCGTTTGCAAATATTTTCTCCCATTCTGAGGGCTGTCTTTTCATCTTGTTTATGGTTTCCTTTGCTGTGCAAAACCTTTGAAGTTTCATTAGGTCCCATTTGTTTATTTTTGTTTTTATTTCCATTACTCTAGGAGGTGGATCAAAAAAGATCTTGCTGTGATTTATGTCAAAGAGTGTTCTTCCTATGTTTTCCTCTAAGAGTTTTATGGTGTCTGGTCTTACATTTAGGTCTCCAATCCATTTTGAGTTTATTTTTGTGTATGGTGTTAGGGAGTGTTCTAATTCCATTCTTTTACATGTAGCTGTCCAGTTTTCCCAGCACCACTTATTGAAGAGACTGTCTTTTCTCCATTGTATATCCTTGCCCCCTTTGTCATAGATTAGTTGACCACAGGTGCGTGGGTTTATCTCTGGGCTTTCTATCTTGTTCCATTGATCTATCTTTCTGTTTTTGTGCCAGTACCATGTTGTCTTGATTACTGTAGCTTTATAGTATAGTCTGAAGTCAGGGAGTCTGATTCCTCCAGCTCTGATTTTTCCCTCAAGACTGCTTTGGCTACTCGGGGTCTTTTGTGTCTCCATACAAATTTTAAGATTTTTTGTTCTAGTTCTGTAAAAAATCACCATCGGTAATTTGATAGGGATTGCACTGAATCTGTAGATTGCTTTGGGTAGCATAGTCATTTTCACAATACTGATTCTTCCAATCCAAGAACATGGTATATCTCTCCATCTGTTGGTATCATCTTTAATTTCCTTCATCAATGTCTTACAGTTTTCTGCATACAGGTCTTTTGTCTCCCTAGGTAGGTTTATTCCTAGGTATTTTATTCTTCTTGTTGCAACGGTAAATGGGAGTGTTTCCTTAATATCTCTTTCAGATTTTTCATCATTAATGTGTAGGAATGCAAGAGATTTCTGTGCATTAATTTTGTATCCTGCAACTTTACCAAATTCATTGATTAGCTCTAGTAGTTTTTCTGGTGGCATCTTTAGGATTCTCTATGTATAGTATCATGTCATCTGCAAACAGTGACAGTTTTACTTCCTCTTCTTTAGTTTGGATTCCTTTTATTTCTTTTTCTTCTCTGATTGTGTGGCTAGGACTTCCAAAACTATGTTGAATAATAGTGGCAAGAGTGGACATCCTTGTCTTGTTCCTGATCTTAGAGGAAATGCTTTCAGTTTTTCACCATTGAGAATGATGTTTACTGTGGGTTTGTTGTATATGGCCTTTATTGTGTTGAGGTAGGTTCCCTCTTTGCTCACTTTCTGGAGAGTTTTTATCGTAAACGGGTGTTGAATTTTGTCAAAAGCTTTCTCTGCATCTATCGAGATGATCATATGGTTTTTCTTCTCCAATTTGTTCATATGGTGCACCACATGGATTGATTTATGTATACTGAAGAATCCTTGCATTCCTGGGATAAACCCCACTTGATCATGGTGTATGATCCTTTCAATGTGTTGTTGGATTCTGTTTGCTAGTATTTTCTTGAGGATTTCTGCATCTATATTCATCAGTGATATTGGTCTGTAATTTTCTTTTTTTGTAGTATCTTTGTCTGGTTTTGGTATCAGGGAGATGGTGGCCTCATAGAATGAGTTTGGGAGTGTTTCTTCCTCTGCAATTTTTTGTAAGAGTTTGAGAAGGATGGGTGTTAGCTCTTCTCTAAATGTTTGATAGAATTCACCTGTGCAGCCAGCTGGTCCTGGACTTTTGTTTGTTGGAAGATTTTTCATCACAGTTTCATTACTTGTGATTGGTCTGTTCATATTTTCTACTTCTTCCTGGTTTCATCTTGGAAGGTTATACCTTTCTAAGAATTTGTCCAGTTCTTTCAGGTTGAACATTTTATTGGCATAAAGTTGCTTGTAGTAGTCTCTTAGGATGCTTTGTATTTCTGCGGTGTCTGTTGTAACTTCTCCTTTTTCACTTCTAATTTTATTAATTTGAGTCCTCTCCCTCTTTTTCTTGATGAGTCTGGCTAATGGTTTATCAATTTTGTTTATCTTCTCAAAGAACCAGCTTTTAGTTTTACTGATCTTTGCTATCGTTTTCTTTGTTTCAATTTCATTTATTTCTGCTCTGATCTTTATGATTTCTTTCCTTTTGCTAACTTTGGGTTTTGTTTGTTCTTCTTTCTCTAGTTCTGTTAGGTTGGTTTATTTGAGATTTTTCTTGTTTCTTGAGGTAGGCTTGTATAGCTATAAACTTCCCTCTTAGAACTGCTTTTACTGCATCCCATAGGTTTTGGATTGTCGTGTTTTCATTGTCATTTGTCTCTAGGTATTTTTTGATTTCTTCAGTGATCTCTTGGTTATTTAGTAACGTATTGTTTAGCCTCTGTGTGTTTGTGTTTTTTACGTTTTTTTCCCTGTAATTCATTTCTAATCTCATAGCATTGTGGTCAGAAAAGATGCTTGATATGATTTCAACTTTTCTTAAATTTACTGTGGCTTGATTTGTGACCCAAGATGTGATCTATCCTGGAGAATGTTCCGTGTGCACTTGAGAAGAAAGTGTAATCTGCTGTTTTTGGATGGAATGTCCTATAAATATCAATTAAATCTATCTGGTCTATTGTGTCATTCAAAGCTTCTGTTTCCTTATTTATTTTCATTTTGGATGATCTGTCCATTGGTGCACGTGAGGTGTTAAAGTCCCCCACTATTATTGTGTTACTGTTGATTTCCTCTTTTATAGCTGTTAGCAGTTGCCTTATGTATTGAGGTGCTCCTATGTTGGTTGCATATATAATTGTTATATTTTCTTCTTGGATTGATCCCTTCATCGTTATATAGTGTCCTTCCTTGTCTCTTTTAACATTCTTTATTTTAAAGTCTATTTTATCTGATATGAGAATTGCTACTCCAGCTTTCTTTTGATTTCCATTTGCATGGAATATCTTTTTCCATCCCCTCACTTTCAGTCTGTATGTGTCCCTAGGTCTGAAGTGGGTCTCTTGTAGACAGCATATATAAGGGTCTTGTTTTTGTATCCATTCAGCAAGCCTGTGTCTTTTGGTTGGAGCATTTAATCCATTCACGTTTAAGGTAATTATCGATATGTATGTTCTTATGACCATTTTCTTAATTGTTTTGGTTTGTTTTTGTAGATCCTTTTCTTCTCCTGTGTTTCCCATTTAGAGAAGTTCCTCTAGCATTTGCTGTAGAGCTGGTTTGGTGGTGCTGAATTCTCTTAGCTTTTGCTTATCTGTAAAGCTTTTGATTTCTCCATTGAATGTGAATAAGATCCTTGCCGGGTAGAGTAATCTTGGTTATAGGTTCTTCCCTTTCATCACTTTAAGTATATCACGCCACTCCCTTCTGGCTTGTAGAGTTTCTGCTGAGAAATCAGCTGTTAACCTTATGGGAGTTCCCTTGTATGTTATTTGTCATGTTTCCCTTGCTGCTTTCAATAATTTTTCTTTGTATTTAATTTTTGCCAGTTTGATTACTATGTGTCTCGGCGTGTTTCTCCTTGGGTTTATCCTGTATGGGACTCGCTGCACTTCCTGGACTTGAGTGGCTATTTCCTTTCCCATGTTAGGGAAGTTTTCGACTACAATCTCTTCAAATATTTTCTCAGGTCCTTTCTCTCTCTCTTCTCCTTCTGGGACCCCTATAATGTGAATGTTGTTGCATTTAATGTTTTCCCAGAGGTCTCTTAGGCTGTCTTCATTTCTTTTCATTCCTTTTTCTTTATTCTGTTCCTCAGCAGTGAATTCCACCATTCTGTCTTCCGGGTCACTTCTCCGTTCTTCTGCCTCAGTTATTCTGCTATTGATTCCTTCTGGTGTAGTTTTCATTTCAGTTATTGTATTGTTCATCTCTGTTTGTTGGTTCTTTAATTCTTCTAGGTCTTTGTTAAACGTTTCTTGCATCTTCTCGATCTTTGCCTCCGTTCTTTTTCCGATGTCCTGGATCATCTTCACTATCATTATTCTGAATTCTTTTTCTGCAAGGTTGCCTATCTCCACTTCATTTAGCTGTTTGTCTGGGGTTTTATCTTGTTCCTTCATCTGGTACATAGCCCTCTGCCTTTTCATCTTGTCTATCTTTCTGTGAATGTGCTTTTTGTTCCACAGGCTGCAGGACTGTAGTTCTTCTTGCTTCTGCTGTCTGCCCTCTGGTGGATGAGGCTATCTAAGAGGCTTGTGCAAGTTCCCTGATGGGAGGGAGTGGTGGTGGGTAGAGCTGGCTCTTGCTCTTGTGGGCAGAGCTACGTAAATCTTTAATCCGCTTGTCTGCTGATGGGTGGGGCTGGGTCCCCTCCCTGTTGGTTGTTTGGCCTAGGGCAACCCAACACTGGCGCCTACCTGGGCTCTTTGGTGGGGCTAATGGCGGACTCTGGGAGGGCTTACGCCAAGGAGTACTTTCCAGAACTTCTGCTGCTAGTGTCCTTTTCCCCATGGTGAGCCACAGCTGCCCCCTGCCTCTGCAGGAAACCCTCCAACACTAGCAAGTAGGTCTGGTTCAGTCTCCTATGGGGTCACTGCTCCTTCCCCTGGATCCCGATGCACACACTACTTTGTGTGTGCCCTCCAAGAGTGGAGTCTGTTTCCCCCAGTCCTGTCGAGGTCCTGCAATCAAATCCCACTAGCCTTCAAAGTCTGATTCTCTAGGAATTCCTCCTCCCGTTGCCGGACCCCCTGGTTTGGAAGCCTGATGTGGGGCTCAGAACCTTCACTCCAGTGGGTGGACTTCTGTGGTATAAGTGTTCTCCAGTTTGTGAGTCACCCACCCAGCGGGTTATGGGATTTGATTTTACTGTGATTGTGCCCCTCCTACCTTCTCATTGTGGCTTCTGCTTTGTCTTTGGATGTGGGATATCTTTCTTGGCGAGTTCCAGTGTCTTCCTGTCGATGACTGTCCAGCAGCTAGCTGTGATTCTGGTGTTCTCGCAAGAGGGAGTGAGAGCACATACTTCTACTCCGCCATCTTGGTTCCTAATCGAACAACTAGTTTTTTTTTAAATGCCTTTTGGTGGGATTAAAAGAAATTGTTATCAACAAGGCAATGCTATTGTTAAAGAGCAGGCAGGGCTTCCCTGGTGGCGCAGTGGTTGAGAGTCCGCCTGCCAACGCAGGGGACACGGGTTCGAGCCCTGGTCTGGGAAGATCCCACATGCCGCGGAGCGGCTGGGCCCGTGAGCCATGGCCGCTGAGCCTGCGCGTCCGGAGCCTGTGCTCCGCAACGGGAGAGGCCACAACAGTGAGAGGCCCGCACACCGCGATGAAGAGTGGTCCCGGCTCACCGCAACTACAGAAAGCCCTCTCACAGAAACGAAGACCCAACACACCCAAAAATAAATAAATAAATTAAAAAAAAAAAAAGAGCAGGCACATCACTGGCCTTTGTGTGATGAATAAGAGCCATGAAATAATTTTCCTACTGAACATAGTTATGTCTTTGGGGGGAAACTTAGATAATCCAGGATCCCTGGAATGATTAGACATTTGACAAAACACTCTGGTCAGTGTATTCTCCCCAAGTCTTCAGGGAGATAGAAACATTCACAGAGGTTAGAGGAGAGAATAGATTCAAGTATATTTTCGTTAAAAGAAATAGCAGGCACTGAACCCAGAGAGTAGCCTACCATGTAACAGATTTCAGCAAGACATGGTAACTCTGTGTTTTCGATAATTAAAAAGAACATACGGTAAAAAAAATTGATAACGTAAAATGAGAGACTGAAGTTAAATCTGGGGCAACATACATAGAACCTGAAAGATACGAGCCTTTGTTCTGAGTCTTTATAGACACATGCCCTGTCACGTGTGAAATATTTTAATGCCAACCTTCTTACAGGCCTACTCACGATGATCAGCCCTATCGTTATTCCCTCGGATACAGTTTAGAAAATAAGTTTGTGCACTTAGTAAATGGACTGAATCGTAAGCAACTGTCTTTTGCTCCTGAATTGACTGCTTTGCTTATGCGTACCCGTAACTAGTCAATCTTAGGGGGAAAAATGTTCGTTTTCTTTTGAAAGAATTTAAGTGCCTGGTTTTATGAGAACTAGAAAGAATAACGGCATCCATTGTGTTATTTTCCTATGAAAGTTGACGGATGTTTAAGGTGACTATGACAACAAAATCACTGGCTACTAGTAACAGGTGCTTTTCTTTTGATATGGAACTTAAAAGAGTTTTTAATGATTATTTGAGAATTTCCAGTTGTCTGTTGAAGCGACCTAGGGAAAATGGGCCATGCAGGGCCGGTACTCAGGAAAAAGACAGGAAGCTGGTAAACAGAACAGCATGATAGGCGACCATAAAGAGACTTATTTAAGCGTTAAAACTACCTATCATTCAAATGGGTATTTTTCTTCAAAGTAATCTCCATAAGTGAAGCTATTATCACAACGATAACTTTGTTTTAAGTATTCTGAAAACATCACTTTGGGAATTGATTTTGTATACAACACCAGCTATGCAAGCAGTCAGGCACTATAGCTTTGCCACATCCTATGTAACAGCTCAACTTCTGTAGCTTCGCCCCAAATAGCAAAATAAATATCCTTTACTCAGAAGATTTGCTGCCTCCTCGTCTTACTGGCAGCGCCATACAATTAAACTGAAGCATTTTTAAACATTTTAAACTTGTAGTGAGAGCTATTAACTTCAACACAGATTCATGGCCCTTAAAGTTTTCTATGACCATGTGCTAAATAGACAACGTGAATGGTCATGGACGAACGCACCAACCCACTCCTGTTTTACTATCGGTTTGGTTACACGAGGTTACTCTGCATCAGCACGTAAACACTTAGGAAGAAAAATTACCTACACAGTGCAGGTGAAATGTCACAGGCTAGTTAATACATTTTGGTCCTCGATTGCCACTTTAAACTAGCTCGATACTCGTGCAAATTCTGCAGCCAGCTTGAGACCATTACTCACTCCTGACATAGTCGCTTACAATCCAAAGAATGGTCATGTCCCTCCACTTAGGAAGGCAAGAGTCTTAGGACCCAAACTCCATAAATTATCACCTCCAGTCTAAACAAAGCCTCTCGTATCTCATCATTCTGAATAGAGTTACTGTTCCTTAAAAATTGTTAAAATATTGGCTGAGGGCTTCCCTGGTGGCGCAGTCGTCGAGAATCTGCCTGCTAATGCAGGGGACACGGGTTCGAGCCCTGGTCTGGGAAGATCCCACATGCCGCGGAGCAAATAAGCCCGTGCACCACAACTACTGAGCCTGCGCGTCTGGAGCCTGTGCTCCTCAACAAGAGATGCCGCGACAGTGAGAGGCCCGCGCACCGCGATGAAGAGTGGCCCTCGCTTGCTACAACTGGAGAAAGCCCTCGCACAGAAACGAAGACCCAACACAGCCAAAAATAAATATTAAAATAAATAAGTAAAAGGTTACTATTAAAATATATATATATATATTGGCTGATAGAGTATGGTGGTATGGCAGATTTTTTAAAGGAAAAAACTGGCAAATACCAACAATATATAATGAAACGTAAGGACACAATTCCTGTCTTGCAAGCATTTATCATGTTTGTATAATGTATAATGGCGGTATATGGTATAATAGTCCCCTCCAAAGCCATCACTGCATTACTGTCATTATTGTTTTCAATAAAACCTCTTGCTTTGAAAGGGATGGTGGGAAATGTGACTAAAAATGTTTGTGGGTTAACAGCATAGATTATGTGTCTACTGTGTGCTCTATTACTATAAAAATATTTAACACGTCTAGAGAACTTACTGTGATCCACACACTATGTTTAACCTGTACAGGAGGCATTGCCAGCCCTATTCTAAAGATAAGTAAGAGGAAGCTCAGTGAGGTTAATAATTTGCTCTTGGTTTCATCCCTAAGAAGTGGTAAGACCAAAATTTCAACCGAGGTCTAACCTCAGTTTGCATTCGTACTGACTGTTTCTGCGAGTTTTGACTAATCCTAGTTGTTGACGTTTTACTAGGAAAAATCTCAGTCTCTAGGGGCTGAACCATCAATATCTAAACTGTTGTAAATGACAGTATCTGTCAGCCAAAGAAACACAATTTAAAACAATGTTTAAACCTGAGACAAAACTCCGTGTCCTATTTATTGTTTCAAAAATGATTAAATAAATTTCTTTTCCTGATGGATGAACATCAGAACGGCATCTGATATATTTGGAATCTACGGTCCAGCCTCAAGTGGCCAGAAAACAAAAGCTGCTTTCAAATCATTTCTAAGCAAAAAGCTGAAAGGCCAAAAATCACTGGAGAAATTCACTCTGGCGAGATTTTCAGTTCTGTTTTATTCTCCCTTGCGGTTCCAACAAATATCAGATAATTATCTTGAACTTGGTGATGAACCAAACTCAGATTCAGACAACGGCTTCTCAGAGGGTCAGCCCTTCCATTTAGACTAAGGCAGAGCTTTACAGTGATGAGTCAAATGGGGTCAGATGCTCCATACTTGGCAAAAGCCTCTGCTGTCATATTGAAACAATGTTGACAGGACGGCAGGCTTTAATAAATCCCCGGTGGAGGCTACTGATATCGTTGTTGCTTTCCCTTCTGTCTTATCCAGCCTTGCTGCTTTCTGGAGCACATGCCAATCACGCACAGCACTTACTAAGAACTACCGAGACTACGCGACAGGGCAGTATTTCAGCAACAGGAGTCAGTCCCGGGCACCCACACAAGGGCGCTTCCTCGACGCCCCAGCCCAAGATAAAACACACTGCTGACATCCATCTGCCTCAACGATCGGAAAGCAACCAAAGCCACCGCAGGCCTCACCCACCAGCAGTTAACCCTTTTCAGTCAATTTTACTGAATAAAGTGGGCATTGAGCCTCACGAGCTCTTCTTCTAAACAATCCATTTTGGCAAATGTTCGGAGAATGTTGATTGATTTCAGTTCGGCAACATCAAGCCGTGTTTCTGGTAAACGAGAAGCTGGCTTACCGACTTTGAGTTAAACACCATGTGAGGATTAGAAATACGGATCAGTTCACTCTTTGGGTGGTACCATTTCTCTACAATAAATTAACGTGGACTGCTTCAAGTAGAGCCTAAAAATGTAGCCCAAATTATGACAAGCCTAAAGCTTCGGATTTCATGACCTTTCACTGTGCCATCATCAACTGTATCAATAGATACAGAGCTAGCCACACTGTGAGGAAAATTCACTTTTTGACACATTACTCCTCTGTTCCAGATAACTGATCGTCCCATAGATGTAAGAGAATAATAGGAGAATACTGTAATTAAAAGAAATATAATTGGATATTAAGGTGATATTGTTTTAAATGGCTCAAATTATCTTTGCCTTTGGAATCTATGTAATACATGATTTCAGCCCATGTACCTTTTGGTGATAAAATTCTGAAGTTGGTAAACAGATATCTCAGTAAGCACACTGGGGGGTCCTAAACCACCAGAACACTCAGGTAAATTGGCTTTACTACAATGAAAAGTTGCAAAACTACTAAAATGAAGGGAAACGTTGAGAAAAGAATGTTTTTCTAATGGGGGGTCTTAGACTTACCCCATTCTTAGGCTATTCATCTTTTTAGTGCTTTCAGAATTTTACAGTCATGGATAATTAAAAAGCTAGAACTTGAAGGGGCCAGAAGATGGCTTGATTTGGTCCTTTACAAATGGGTTACAACGCGTCATTCCGAGGCTACCCAAAGGCGAGAGCCGCGGGCTGCCCACGTCTGCCTCCTTCCGGGCAGGTCCTCCACCCTTCAGCTACTGGTCTTGTGAGCAGAGTTTCTTTGGGGAAAACAAAGTGCACTGTTAAGGGAAGAATTAAAACTCATGGCTCTTGTCCACACTCATTTAACAAATGCATAAATTACACACTACTCTAAATAAAAACAGATAACCCACAAGGACCTACTGTATAGCACAGGGATAGCACAAAATACTCAGTATTTTGGAATAACCCATAAGGGAAAAGAATCTAGGGGAAAAAATAGATATATACGTGTGAATAACTGAATCATTTCTCTGGACACCAGAAACTCACGTAACATTGTAAATCAACTATACTTCAATTTAAAAAAAAGTGAAGTTGAGAAAGGTGATCAGGCTACCGTCACCCACCTGGCTAATGACCAGGTCAGAAGTGCAACAACTGTTCCCACTGCTGACGCCAGAACACGTCAGGCTCTTTCAGGAGACAACAGTTTTCCTCATGTTGCTGTTTCTTCTGTCCGCAGTACCCAACCCCCTCTTTTATCCTTTTATGTCCTCCTCATGTTCCCAGTATAAATCCATGAAGCCCTTTTGGGATTCCAGGCAAGTTCATCCCTGTCACCACACAGCTGAGCACCTACCCAAAGCCTGAAGGAAAGCACAGGGAGAAACTGGCATCAGAGAGAAAAGCCAGAGCTGGGGTGACACCTTCACTTCATTTCAGGATTACGTCATCATCATCACGATCATGATTACGTCATCATCATCTCCTTCATCATCCTTTATATTCATACTGCACTCTATAATGGTTTATTAACACGCATGTCACTTCATTTGATGACCCGTCAACAAGTACCAGGAAAGCATCTTAAGAAACTGAGTGCTGGGGAAATCGAGAATTCGGACGACTCTGTCCTTTCAGACAGACTGCTTTGTAACTGTCCACAAGTTGCCTAACGTGTGAAACTTCTCTCACAAAATAGATTTTCAAACTTTTGAGGTCGTCTGTTATGCCTCCTGTACCTTTTTTATTACACAGATGTCTAACACAGAGACACGTGTAGAGAAAACAATCTGCAGATGACTGGTTAATGGAACTAGAAATAAAGCCAACACCCTTCACCACAGAGTCCAATGACGAAAAGTTGGGTTGAAAGTGGAATCAACTACAGAGGAACTGCAGGGGTGCTGCAGCCCTGACGACCTCCCTGCCGCTGCTGATGCTAATGACCATGCCCTCCTTCCTGAACCTTCCATGCCCTTTGCTTCATATATCACTGCTCTCTTCTTGGCCCTTTGAAGCTCCCTTCTCAGTGCCATTTTATGGCTTTGCTGACCCTCCACGGATGTTCATGCTTCTGAGTATTTGCTTATGACATTCATTTCTGGCTTCGTCTCTGCTTGAACTTCTCACCTTGCCAGATTCACCTCAATACTGCTTCCCTTCTAAATTCTTTCCTGACCATCCAGGCTGGAATGATTTGCTCTTGCCTCTTTTCTTTTTAAAAAATACTTATAGTTTTTCAAACAGGTAATGCATTCACAGGGTTCAGAAACCAAGAATATACATAGGCATGCAGTGAAGTCTCCTTTACACCATTGTTTTCTGTCACCCAATTTTTCTTCCCATTGATTGACTGGTTGATTTTTGTGTTTCCACAGATACCTAAATAAGGAAACATGAGCATAACTTTCCTCTGGTTTTACACAAGTGGTTGTGTACTACACAGTATGTTTTGCACATTGCTTTTTTTTTTTTCACTTAATGTGTTTTGGTGAGAGGTGCTTTCCTATTAATACACAGAGTATGGTATCATTCTCTTATATTCTCTTATGCTTAATATTTTATTGCAGGGTTATAAATAGTATATTTTAATCAGTATCTTATTGATGGAAATTTAAGTTGTTTCTAACTTGTACCATTTTGAGCAATGATACAGTTAACAGTCTAATAATACGTTTTTGCACATATGTACTATTATACCTACAGAGTAAATTGGGATTGTTCTATGAGAGACTATGGAATCCTGATAAACATTTTCAATAGTCCTGCATGTCTGTGTTGTAGAAATTTATATTTTCTCAAGCAGTATGTGAAGTGCTTATTTGTCTCCCATTCTTGATAACACAGGATTATCAAACTTTCCTATCTCTGTCAATCTTAATAGGTAAGAGATGCTATTTCAGTGTAATATTAATTTTCATTTCCTTTATTATGATTAAGGTCGAGTACCATTTCTTACTTTTAAAGGTCACGTATATTACCTTTTTAATGAATTATTTGTTTATATCATTTCCACATTTTTCTACCAGATAATCTCATTTATTTATAGATGCTCTTTACATATTAGGGAAATTAGAGCTGCGATTTTTTTTCCAGTTTGTGCTGTTTGCTTTTGATTCTGTTCATAGTAACCCACCTCATTTTCTAGCTGCTCATTAACTATTCATTGAACTTATTATGTCATAAATGTTTCTATATTTGCTATTACAAACAAACAAATATTGTTGCTGCTAGACTTTGAGAATCTCAAGAGCACATATCATTTCTTATTCAATTTTCCATGACTTTTGTACATGAGCACAGTGCCAGGCACCTAAAGGTCAGCAATCAATTTTCTGTGAATGAACTGGTGTTTGCTCTATTTTTTCTTTTGAGCTTAAATGAAGGCTACACTGGAAAGGTTAAATCGGTGTTAACTACATGTATTACATAAACAGCATTTACAGCGCTGCTTTGCTGTGGCTCTCTGTTTCCTTTTCCCACTCTATTGATGTTTAACTGAACAATAACAAGCAGAAATTATTTAGCAGATTGGTTTTAACTTGGGGTCCAATTCAAAGCATGCCACGAGAGTGTGTCTGTGTGTGTGAGGGTGTGCGCACATGTGTGTGGGAGACGGAAGTGGAGGAGGCATGTTCACGGAACCATTTAAGCGCCTGAGCTTTTTTTTTTTTTAATCTGTAAAAGAAATAAGTTGCCAGAATACAGCCTCCTGGAACACACTGAAGATTTTGTGCCAAGATTCCTAGTCCCAGAAATCTATTTAGAAATGATAGCTTTGAAGTCGATCAACAGAAAATTCAAGGAAGTAAGAGACTTGCCCTTCAGTGAATCCAACATCAATCGGGACCACCTCTGTTTGTTCTTTATTTTCCTCCTTGCATATCCTAGATACACATTTTAAGGTATCTTTTTTAGAAAAAGAAATGACGATTTAATTTTCTAGGATCAGCCACTTATTCTCATACTACTGCTTCTCAAGTGTTTCTGTGGTTGAATGAAAATACAAGGACGGGGCTGGAAGGAAGGTGTGGAATTCCACACACACGTTCACCCGTAACTTTCTCTTGGGTTCAGGCCTTAATGAGAAGCCAAGGTGATCCCTCGCTTCGTTTGGGTTCGAGGTCTCTGTGCTAGCATGTGCTGGCTCAAGAGCAATTCACCCAGACTCACCTTCCCTTTTCGTTCGTTTGTATCTTTTTTTCTCTCTCTCTTTCTGCCACTGATAATTGCAGAAAGAAAAAGAAACAGTTTTCCTATGGTGTTCAATAGCAGTGAAATATGCCAGGGCAAGGACCCCTTTTCTAGAAAATGAAATACAACATATGGAAGGAAACTAAGAACTCTTGTCAAAATTATTCCACTGTGAAACTAGTTACATTCCACAAGAAAATATAATCATGCCAAGGGTTTCTTTCTTCAGTGACTCTCACATAAACTGCAGTAGGAGAAAAAAATCGAATGCTCAGCTTCATAAGCTGTCAGTGCCATTGGCTACCAAAACCCATTCATATTCGATTATTTTCAGTCCACTGCAATTTCTATACAGCCCTCGTTGATATTTCTTCGGTTCACTGAATAAAACATTCACATCAGCCTATGATTGTGCTGTTGCTGTCTTTGCTATAATTAACACAGCAACAGATTAAAAAATACTACTTAAAATAACTGGTGTACAATTCACTTCCAAACAGAATACACATAAAAAGGATTATCCCACAGAGAGCTGCCAAACGTACTGTAAACTGGAAGGATTTCAATATCCCTTAAACACTCGGCTAGAAGCTAACTGAACCACGTCTCTGCTGTCAGCAGGGCATGAAACCCTGAGATCTGTTTCAGTTCCCATCCAGTCTCTGCCAGTTAAAACTAAAGACTTCCACAGGGTAAATACATATTTCCATTTTTACTGGCATGGTCTACTTACTCTTTTCCAAGCAATATACTTCCCTCTCAAGGAGTCTTTTATGAGATGACATTCTGAAAAGCACTATGGTGTAACAAACTTTCCCAACTTTGATCACTTTCCCTCGTCTCTACGAAGGCTTTCTTGGGTGCACACAGTTGTGAATGGCACCGTAGAGAAAATCTAATAGACCCTATCCTTTTTCCAATGAGAATGTATCACAGAAAAATACACACACACTATCTAGAGAAAAAGAGGGAGAAACGAATGCAGGCGGTAAATCTGCTCCACTGAATTCCCATTTCTTATCAAATCAAATTCAATTTTCTCAGCATGTCATTCAGAGACTTCCACAGTGTGAGCCTAGATTATCTTTCCAGCCTATGTTCTAGCAATCTCCTGGATGTATCTCCCACTCCTAGTAAACCAGATTACTCGTAGCTCCTGTGACATTGGCGCTTTCCCATTATTTGATCCTACCTCCTATTTAAGCAGAGAATCAGGGCCGTGGAGTCAACTCGTCTAGGGTATGGGGTGTTAGACGCCCGCTTCAAAGGGAGGGAGGCAGGGGCCTAGGAAGGAAAAGGTGTTCCTTGTAATCTTATCAATAGGCAACTGGTATGCAGTTAACAAAGGGATCTGAGCCCGACCACTTCTCAGAGTCGCTGAGGAGGAAAGTCATGCAGACCGTCCAAATAAGTTGTCAGTTGAAATGAGTGCTGCAGAAATAAGGTTTCTGTGATGAAACCAGGAAGACGGAGATAGGGCAGGAGACGTTTTAAAGCGGAGGCACTGAGATGCAATCTAAAGCTGAAGGAATGAGAGGAGAAATGAAATGACTTCCTAATAGTGACTGCTCCTCCGGGCAGCTGGGGACAGAGTTAAGGATGTGAATGGAACCAAGTGCCCCCTCAGGGCTCCTATTCATGGCATTCTTTCTGCAAAGAACATCTTCCTCCACTGGTTCCAATCATATCCAGCCTTCACCACCCATCTCAAAGAGCGTCTTTTCCATGAAACCTGTTACTATCCCTTCAGAAGAGGCCACCCCCTCCCTCTTTTTCACTTCATCAGACATGGTTGGTACTTCTTTACGGCCTTAGGTAGATTGTATATTACGGTCTTCCAGTTTACTTGTCTCATACCTTTACTGTATTATATACATTGTAAACTATGCATTTATTCTTAATATCAACTGTAGCAACTACAAACCCTGATGCTTAATTGTTGCTCAATAAATATTGTTAATATTATTTTACTAATATCTGGGTAGGGAACAAAGATTTGCCTGATCTCTGGAAAAACGAAAAGGGTATCAAGGTCCAAACATATCTCTGGGTCTGCTCCCAGCTGTCCAGTATCACTGGCATTCCCACAGTATGTTTTAGAGAGATAACTAGTTATGTTCCGCTTATATTGACTATTTATCTACAATTCCTTATGGGCCTAGTCAATCAATTTGCTAATTTGTCAGAATAAGATTATTCACTATATTCTCAAGGTACATGGAGGGTGCTTAATAAATATCACTGCAGAAATATAGAAATGTCCGTTTTAACATTCTCTCTTAGCACAGCCAGGAAGCCATTTCATCCCACCTACACGTCTGATACCAAGACTAATTTAGGTTATCTTATGATTAAAATTTAGTTTGCTATTTTATTTTAGTCAACAATTATTTCTCACTGTATTATCTGTCTGTTAACTTCACCATTTTGAAAATATATGCTTGAAATACATATTTCACAGAAACCAGTGGTAGGATCCACAGGAAAAAATCTTACACTGCTATCAGGAATAAAATACTTGAATGTTGTCTGTATTAGTTGCTAGGAAGATTGAGGTCAAATTTTCAGCCAAGCTATAGCAGAGCCTATTGGACATTAGGAAATATATTTTATGGTTAAAAATTATCACCAGATTTATTTTACTTTTCCTACTTATTTCTCTATTTTCCAATTTTATCACTAAAAAAATTGGTATTTTACAAGTCCCTTTAAATATTTTTTATTTTAACAATGAGGGGCATAAATAATAAACACGTAAGATTAATCTACTCTTACTGACACTTCGATAGTCTGAAGTCAAAGATATTACACAGACGTATAATACTATTAAATAAAAAAGAAATTGCCACTTAGGTATATTTTCTTAAAAGTAGAATGATCTCAAAACTAGCTGGAGGGTTCTGGAAAAATTTATTGATCTAATTTGCTCCAAATATTGAGGGAAGCCATTTATTCATTTTTCTCTCCTTTTTTTCTCTAAAGGGTAAGGTAAATGAAACTCTTACCTGGCCACCTCACTTTTACAATTCTATCATAAAGTAGAAAGGTGACAAATATTGGCTTTCAAAATTCCTTGCAATACTCACAGAGCTGGAAGATGATAAGAAGTGCAGAATGGTCCTATTCATTAAGGACCTTGTCTTCCAAGGCTATAGGCATGAATCAAAAACATAAACTATAAGTATGATACATTGTTGGCCACTCAGCATTTGAAAGACCGACACCTTTAAAACACGTAGTTCTCTCACTAAAATAAGATGAAAACTTAGAAACTGAAGCTGACGAACAGCAAAATCATTGCAAGTGTGATGAAATTTTGTCATAACTTCTTTTTATTTCCAAAACTTCCCTATCCTTAGTAATGCTATGTTTTGCTTTTATTTGTATACGTTCATTTCCAATTAAAATGTTTCAGAACTTAATGTTTTGACTAAAAACAGTCATTGAAAGGCCAGTCCAAAATACGAAGTTTCACAAAAAACAAAGTCTTTTCCTTAAAAAACTAAAAATAGAATTACCATATGACCCAGCAATCCCACTGCTGGACATATACCCTGAGAAAACCATAATTCAAAAAGACACACGCACCCCAATGTTCACTGCAGCACTATTTACAATAGCCAGGACACGGAAGCAACCTAAGTGTCCATCGACAGAGGAATAAATAAAGAAGATGTGGTACATATATACAATGGAATATTACTCAGCCATAAAAAGAAATGAAATTGGGTCATTTGTAGAGACGGGGATGGACCTAGAGTCTGTCATACAGAGTGAAGTAAGTCAGAAAAAAAATAACAAATATCATATATTAACACGTATATGTGGAATCTAGAAAAATGGTACAGATGAGCCTTCTTGCAAGGCAGAAATAGGGACCCAGATGTAGAGAACAAACATATGGACACCAAGGGGGGAAAGGGGAGGGTGGGATGAATTGGGAGATTGGAATTGACATATATACACTATTGATACTATGTATAAAATAGACAACTAATGAGAACCTGCTGTAGAGCACAGGGAACTCTACTTAATGCTCTGTGGTGACCTAAATGGGAAGGAAATCCAAAAAAGAGGGGATGTATGTATACATATAGCTGATTCACTTCACTGTACAGTAGAAACTAATACAACATTGTAAAGCAACTATACCCCAATTTAAAAAATTAAAATTAAAAATGTGTTTAAACAAACTATGAGGCTTTTTACGAACCAGTTATTTAAATGTGTGGAAGTGAGCAAATGTTATCTTACTGTTGACTCAAAAGAAGACGCTGTGTGGGCAGAGAACGTGGAAGCTGTCTGTGAGGGAAGAGCTTGTCATCTAAAGTAATGTGGTAGACTTGCCTCATAAGCTATCTCCACCGCCCTGCTTTATGACTCTGCTGGGAAGAGTCAAGGTCAATATTCCACTCATTTAGAACACACAGAGCCTATTTATTTACTAAGGGACTCACATCCCTTCATGTAGTCAGGATACAATAAGACTCAGGTTAAAAGCTTCTTTAAGAAATCAATTATGCAGGGAAACGAATCAACTACTAAACTTGAACTCGTATGTCAAAATCCGGCTTGCTCTCCTCTGCTACTGAATGCCACGACTAGCCTACCCATACAGAGGAGATGGTCACCTACCAACTCAGATTTCAGTGCAGTTAAAGAGGCTCCTCTCCCCCGATGCAGTATGTTTCCCTCTTGGTGTGTTCGTTGAAGGCTTGATTTCTATTATTTTTCCCCCAAATCCTTTAACAAGGAACAAGGCATTCCTTTGCTCAATTAGACTTAAGAATTAAACTCCTTTATGCAGAAGGAGTGCTGTATTCAATACGGCACTTTTAAAATACTCATTCCACACCAATTATACAGGAAGCACTGTGACAGACTTTCAATTACAAAAATATTTTTAAAAAAATAATTCCTGTTTTCACAGAGCTCAGGGTCCTCGTGAAGGTCAGCATGAAAGCAATACAGCTGAATAAAATCTATTATAAGAACTGGTGAACACACCATTGTAAAGCAATTATACCCCAATAAAGATGTTAAAAAAAAAGAACTGGTGGCAGATTATGAAGAGATGAAACTGTCTCAGAGATAAGAGATGGAAGGGTTACTTAGCAGGAAAAACAAAGATCATGAAAAAGGTAGCATTGGAAGGAAGTCTCAAAAAATTGTGATTGAGAAATATAATGTGATTTCAACATTATGAGAACCAGGGAATCACTTCCAATTCCTCACCACCTGAGGGTGCGTCATACAATTGGGGGTTTGTGTTTCCATCCTATGCACTTTTAGCTACTTCCTGTTTCTATTTATGCACCGTTAGCTGGTTGGCTGGAAACTATGCTACCATGTGTTCATCCTTACTCGTCTTTCATTCTTTATAAAAAATGACTCAACTTCTATAAGATTCTATGAGATTTTCTCAGAGGTCTCTATTTCCCTATAATTTTATCATCTTTAGGCCCTTCCTTGACCATTTGTATGCCCTATAAATTCAGCTGCAATGGGGCTCTCCAAAGGGCAGAAGTATCAGACCTGGGGCAAATCAAAATTGGTTTTCCTTCTCCCCTATGAAGTATGGTTAAAAAACATCAATGAAATCTATGAAGGACCTAAACAGAGAGGAGATCTCACAAAACCAACTGAAATGAAGCAGAGTAAGGCCTGCTTCTTCCTCTTGTTGAGGGAACACTGTCATAGAGGAAAGAGTAGGGACTCGGCCACTGGGAGCCTCTCCCACCTTTTCTCCCTGTGCTTTCCATGGGATACAAAGCAGCTAAACCCTTGGTACCCACTTCAGGCCTGGACTCAAGTTGCATCTCTGTGCTTGTAAAAGCCCTCCATTCAGCTGGAACAGAGGAGACTAACTTAGTTGTCACGGCAGATAAGAAAGCACACGCAGTAGAAGTGGAGTTGGCAGAACAGACAAGAACACACGGGTGTCGTGGAGGGCTTTCAGCCACCTGAAGCAGAAGAGATCAGGCCGAGCACACACAGAGCACAACCCGGAGCAGAAACGCCTTTGTATGTTCAGCACACATTCATCACCCTTCCCTCTCCACCCATTCATTCTTTAACAACTGTATCCTAGAAATTGATGCTCTATCTCTTCCATTAGTTATATTTTCATTTGCCCAGATGTACTTTTGCTCTCAACCTCTTGGCATAAGAAACAGGAGGACAGAATGGCCACTATTCTCCTGAAAAGCAGATTCCATCTTCAGTAGCTTATGGAAAGGCTGACAATAATTCATTCCTACCAACCACTTCCAGAAAGTCAGAGAAGGAACAGCCCAGCGCCCTGAAGGAGAAAGTTAATTTCTCTGTGATGTTTAAATGTACAAAAAGAAAAATCTCTACTGCAGCATTGGCTATAAGCTTCACCAACAAATTGTTTTGAAGATTGATTAAGTTCGCAAGAGTTGCTATGACCATTAACTAATGGCATCAGCAAAGTTTACATGACGTAAACACAGCATTTGTGAAAAATCAACAAGCACAACTAAATTTGGTTGTAATCTGTTCAAGCCATCTTAGAAATCTCACGAAAATGGGAAACCAAACATGTATTAAATGGTACAGACGTCTAAGTATTCTGATTTTCATTACTACCGCACCAGCAGTTTGATTTTACATTGTAAAATTTTAGGGTAAATTTTTGTTTAGAATGTGTTCCCATTTTCAAGGATGTAGTTTTCTTAGGCCAAAAACATAGTCTGCAATAACTGTAAGGTTTTCTTCCCCTGTATTTTTTGTATCTTTGACAATACTACTTTATTTAACCCCTTTTCTCACCCTGTATTTTTTCTGCCTACCAGAATAAATTTGAGGCGAATAAGCTATTCAATTTAGCAAGCATTTTCTTTTATTTTTAAA
This sequence comes from Phocoena phocoena, assembly GCF_963924675.1. Taxonomy (NCBI): domain Eukaryota; kingdom Metazoa; phylum Chordata; class Mammalia; order Artiodactyla; family Phocoenidae; genus Phocoena; species Phocoena phocoena. The sequence continues at coordinate 133,781,504 of NC_089223.1, forward strand.
GATTTACTTATTATTTACTTATTTTTATTTATTTTTTTTGGCTGTGTCGGGTCTTAGTTGCGGCACACAGGATATTTCGTTGTGGCGTGCAGGCTTCCCTCTAGCGGGCCTCTCTCTAGTTGTGGCGTGCAGGTTTTCTCTTCTCTAGTTGTGGCGTGCAGGCTCCAGGGCACGTGGGCTCTGTAGTTTGCAGCACAAGGGCTCTCTAGTGGAGGCGCAAAAGCTCAGTAATTGCGGCATGCGGGCTTAGTTGCCATGTAGCACGTGTGATCTTAGCTCCCTGACCAGGGATCAAACCTGCATCCCCTGCATTGGCAGGTGGATTCTTAACCACCGCGCCACCAGGGAAGCCCCATTAGCAAGCATTTTCAATCATTAAAAAGCTGATGTAAAGGTAGCTGAATATGACCCAAGCAAACAGAATGGATCAGTGTAGGATTACCTGAACCGTACATCATCCTAAAGCAGAGAGGTCATCTCTAATCGTTCTTGCACCTCTTCTTATTGCCTAATACAGGACACGGCATAGAACAGGTTCTCAGAATCGCTGGGTGAAATTGGTTAGAGATGAATACTCTTATCTTGTAAGAATACAGTAAATTTTGTTACCCACCTCTTTCAAATGGCCTCTATGGAAGCAGGAGACCATCCTGCCTCTTGGCACTAAGCCTTGAAAAGTGGATTTGCCAAGCTCAATGTCAATAAGGCCAGTTACAGGATCACCCTTAGTAATCAGATCTGTGCTGAAAATTTAGTTCTATGTGTGTGAATTCGAAGTGATCTTACTAGAGTTTTATTTAGTTATTGTTTTATTTATTTATTTATTTTTGGCTGCATTGGGTCTTATTGCTGCGAGCAGGCTTTCTCCAGTTGCAGTGCAGGGGCTTCTCATTGCGGTGGCTTCTCTTGTTGCGGAGCACGGGCTCTAGGCGTGCAGGCTTCAGTAGTTGTGGCACGAGGGCTCAGTAGTTGTGGCTCACGGGCTCTAGAGCACAGGCTCAGTAGTTGTGGCGCACGGGCTTAGTTGCTCCGCGGCATGTGGGATCTTCCCGGACCAGGGCTTGAACCCGTGTCCCCTGCCTTGGCAGGTGGATTCTTAACCACCGCGCCACCAGGGAAGTCCCAGAAGTGATCTTATTAGGGTTTTGAAGTGTGAGACCTGACCGCAGTTTAAATCAAAATATCTCTTCAAAGAGGAGTCATGTATAACAGGAAGGGCACTGAGGTAGGAGTTGGCTGACAGAACTCTATCTTGACTGGGTCATTCTGAATGAATCTCTTTAACTTTCTAGGTCTCAGCATGCACACCTGCAAAATGAAACAAGTTGAACCCCCAAATCTTCTATGTGCGTCAGGGTGAAACTCTTTAAATAGCCTGTTGCCTTTCACCTAGTAAACCAACAATTGTGAGAAATAACCAGAACGGAGGTCTTTAACATTTACCTTTAATAATTATTTAATAATAACAACAACTGAAATAAAAATGTGATGAAAGGGCGCCTCTCACTTGATTCCTTGCCCACGGCCTTGGCTTTCCTCATCATTTTTTTCTTCTCTGTCTGATGCTGTTAGAACCTGTGGGAGAGCGTGTGAGTGTACTTCTGGTCCCACTTGCACTACCGCGAGGGCTTAGTTTCTTGGATTTCCCCACAAGGTTCTATTTGTCTGCCTGCGCCAGCACTTCTGTGATTTCTTAGTAACTGCTTCTCTAATCCTCCAACATCACCCTTCCAGAGCATCACTTCCTCAGCAAGCTCCCACATTTGTCTATAGTCTAACTTCTTCCACAAAACCTAATAAATCTTTTATTCCCATGGAACTTAGAGTGGCTCTGTTCTCCTAACTGAAAGCTGATGGGAACAGTGGCATGACATACCATGGGGACCACCAATTATAGTCTCTGACTTGTTGGCATATGTTCAGTCTCTACCTTCAAATCTCTTTGTCCTCAAGAAGATACCCCCAAGAGAAAAGGACAGTGAACTTCCCTGACAACGTGATACATGCAGAATCACTGCATACCTATGTACCTATTCTTTACCAGGTGGAACACAAGGTCTTAAAGATGCTTCCTGCTAAAAGGAGATCCTCGCCTATTCTGCGAGTATGAGAAGAGAATTCGTATGAAAGAGAAGTGTTTCCGGGCAGTTCTCTGTTTCAGCACCACTTCTAAAATTGATCCTGAAGGGAAGAAGGTGTCAGGAAAATGGTTATCAGGTGAAACTCTTGTCCGTGTCCCCAAGATCTTCACACACTTTAAAATCCATTCATTCCCTCCTCAGAAAACTTAGGGTAAAATGCAAAAAATAATGAGAAACTGAAAAATAGATATGAAGGAAGCATTGAGTTAATGAAAGTCAGTATCAATAGACATAAAACGTACTAAAGAATAAAAGTAAAATCCTATTTTATTGACAAACAGATTTCACATTGTTCAGTGATGCAGAAACCTAATCACTAGTGGAAGTGAGGAAAGGTATGACCTTCACTACTTTGAAAGGCACTCCGTCTTCTTTGTCCTATTGGTTTTCTAGTCCATTTCTAAGTGCCAATGCCCTATCAGACGCTCAAATGCGAAAACTTGAGTTCAAGTAATTGTCAGCACTCCTCTGGACTCTTTTTCATTCCATCTTCCATTTCTAAATCATGTTTATTTCATAACTTTAAACTCAAGTCAGATGAACTCCCTTGACAAAAGAACTGAACAAGTCCAGATTGATCTCTTAAGTGGATCAATAGAAACTTAACTGAAATGGATTGGGGATTTTATCAAACTTGATATAGTAGAACGCTAATGAGATCACTTCCAACTCACACATACAGAACTAAATTTTCAGCACAAATTGATCTGATTACTAAGGATGAATGGTCACCTTTAATAATGGATTAAGGTGGTAAAGAATTATCTCCTTATACAAAAATCCTTTTTTTTCTTTTAAACTACTGGAGATTGCTTTAACTTTTCTTCTTATATTGAACTTTACTTGCTTCTTACATGGTCAGGTTTGAGATTGGGATTGTTTTAATTTTCGGAATTTGACCTGAAGTTTTCAATTCAGAAATATCTTCTGAGGTATTCTCAAAAGGGAATTTTGTAACACCCAGAAACGCCATGGTGATACAAATGTACTGCTCCAGTAAACCACAACATCCCTAAAAGCTGTTCGTAAAATAATGCAAATAATAGTTAATAAAGCCGTCAGTATGACAGAGGATTGTACATTTGAAGTGTCAGCTTTGTCCATTTTGTGACTATTAATATGATAATCCGGATATACGTTTCTTAGAAGATGTTACACATTAGAATTTTTAAATATTATTCATAAAACAAATGCATGAAAATTTGATGATCAATCTTCCATTTGGTTGGGGTAAAGACTTAATATAGTGACGAACAGAGACCAAAAATTGTACCTCTCTCCAATCCATTTGAAACATTAGAAGATTCATCCATCCAACATCCGTCTCTTCATTTCTACATTCAGTGACTAGCTTCCGCAATGGCGTCAAGTGTTGGCTCAGACGCTCCCGGCAATCTTCACTTTTCTTCAACGAAGACAAAGAGTGGTGCTATGAAATGGTCAGATCCTAGGAGACTTTATTGGACACTCTGTTAGTGAATGCATGTGAATGTACCTTTTCCAGATCTTTTCTTCCTGGGATCATAGAATAATGCTCCATGACCTAAATCCCTTGAGAGAATCAGTCAGTCAATCTCAGTCTCTCTCTCTACTTTTCCTCTATCCCTCCCCCTTTCTCTTTGGTCTCTCTTCAGGTCTTTAACTCTACTGACTCAAAAATCTCCCCATCTTACATTAGGTAAATAGATCCAAAAGCAGAAAGCTTCTCTATACCTAAGAAAATGTTCAAACACTCAACCAAGGCTTTGTATCTTGTTCCTGCATTCTCCTTTGCTTACTGGTGGGTGTGCTCTGAATTAGAAATTCTTAAATGTATTTGTGCTTCAGCAAGGAAAGAACAAGACAGAACATGTGGTCTACTTTTTGCTTCTAGGTTCTTAGAACATAGATGGTTTAGATGGAGAAAATCCATCTAAAACGTTCTCTGTCTTTCTGGTTCAGGATAACTCACAAGAGTTTTATATTGGATGGGGGTCTAAAGCCCTAGAACTTCTGCAGTATCCTTGTCCCTTGGGATGCCTTCTCTGTTCATCTTTGTACCCAGAAGCACACACACACAAAGGTTGATTTGTCTAGTGCAGATCTGGATATAAATCTGTTCCTAAAACTAACACCACCATAAGGGTCACACACATCTTTCAACACTGGGAACTATAAGAAATATAAAAATGAACAAGATATTACAAATAGTCTCAAGTGACATGGAATTCTCCCTGATTTCCCTGAAGTCACTCTCCTCATGCAGGACTCTTCATTTTTATGTTGTTTTTGAAAATAAGTTTATTGTATTTTTTTTCTAAATGTAAAAGTAATGATGTGCTTATTGTAAAGTAAATGTTTGGAAAATATAGAAAACAAAAAACTAAAAGAAATAGAAACTCATATATAGTCCCACAACCCAGAGAAAATCATTAAGCTTTAGAGAGAAACTACTCTGTGTTTAAGTTGAAAAGTTCTGGAGCTGAAGTGCTAAATTGAAAATTTCTTTCTGTTTCTAGACCAAAGCCCCAATAATGGCCATATATCTTAGATATTCAATGCAAGTAGAGGTCACCATTTCAGAAAGAAGAATGGTCAAGATATCCAAGAGACATAGAATAGTTACCTCAATTTTTACTAAGTTATTAACTGATCCCATCCCCATTCCACTCACCCATCCTACCTGATTATGTTGGAAGGAATTCAAAAGAGAGAGACGGCAAATATAAACGGTCTAACCATCCACGAGAAAGAGGATGCCCCCAGCTACCGACAGTACCAGACCACTCCAGCCCTGCACAGAGAAAGCCCCTACCCATTTCCAAGTGGATGATAAGGCCTCTTTGGCTTTGAGCAACACATCTCCTAAAAGCACATTAAGTGGACTATTCCTACCTCTTCTGCAATAAGGAGTCAAGAGGTTCTGTGGGGAGATAGGGTTTGAGCTCCTTTGAGAGACCAAAACCATAGTCTAGGATGTGACATGAGTATGGGTAAGTGAAGTGGAATAGTAGCAAAAGTTAATTAACGTGAGATAGTGGACAAAATGAGAGCTGAGGGTCATGGCTTGCTGTTAGATCAAATGTTACTACTTCCCTTCTTTCAGTGACCCTCTTGGAGGGATGCTTCAACATCCCCACTCTGCTGAACCTAGACTTGCTTTGGCCAAATAAATGTGTGTGAAGTGGTGTGAGTTAAAGAGATGTAGAGGTTTTAAGAGCCTATTTGTGGTTTGCCATGCCTCTTTTCTCCTTCCAGCTAGAGATGGTTCCATTACCCTAAGTTCTAAAGGAAGTACAAGGAACAGAGTCAACATGAACCAGTGAAGGATATTAACGTGAGAAAAATAAACATTTACGGTTATAAGTTAATAGGACTTGTGTGTTGTTTACTACTGTAGTACACAATAGCCTACTCTGATGGATACGCGCCACGCGCCAAAGATTTCACAAACTGATGAGAGACAGATAATAACGGATGCTACCAACAAGAAGGGGTAGAACAACCACAACTGCAAGAACTGAGCTGCAAAAGAGGTTTGTTTTTTTACGTAAGAGTGAAAGGTAAACTCTGGCAGCTGCATAGACTCAATTTTTTCACTGTGCATTTGAGTCATAGATTAATTTTACTCAACCTAATACTGTGAGCGTTTCTCATGTTTTAAGCGTTTTTGGAAAGCAACATTTTTAATGCTTATGTTCTATCCCATTTATTTACTTACTGTGCCATTGCCATTTGTCTCCTATTATATACCATTTCAATGATACTCCAAAAAATATCATTATCTCGATACTCAAGTTTTGAATATGTAATTTTATAACCTCAGCTGACTACGAATTTTACTTATTTAAAATCTCTTTTCGTACTGCCCCTTGCATTAGACTGGAGCTCCTTATATGCACATATTATGTGTATTATTTTCTCTTAATTTCCCTTGACATTTATTCCAGTAAATGACACAGAGCTAATACATATAGTAATTATAGCTAGCCAACTAACCCAACAGTGCTACGAACATACTTTTCTCTGACTCTTATAGAGATAACTGACAAGATGGTGGAGTGTTTTCTTAACAACAGCTGCCGTATGGGTGATGTAATTGCATAAACATTTATATTTATTTATAGGAAGGCTAACTCTGAGTTTTATTCTACATTTGATACTGATAGCCAGGCTCTCATCAAAGTTCTTTAGAAGACAAATTAAGAAAACTGGCAAAAGCCAGTATTTTAATACATCCAAATCCCTATTTCCCTTCTTATTCAATAACTAAAAGCTATTCAACACAGTAAGATTTTACAAAGTCAAGATCATGACTGATTCAAGTGTGAAATAGAAACGTCTGTGACTGAAAGAAAAACTAAAGTCTATACAATTAATCATCCGTAGATGACACGTATTCACGCAGAAAATCTAGATAATTCCAGCAGGGAGTGAAGGGAAAGAACTAAGCTTCACCCCAATTATCATGTATGCTATACAATTAGATTCTAAATTCACCAAATGTAATGTGTGTAGATAAGACAGAGTGGGGTGATAGTTGAGAATGATAGCCAAATTTCTGACTTGAGCAATGAGGTAAATGGTGATACCATTCTCTAAGAGAGGGAAATCCAGGTTGAGGGGCTGGGTTGAAGGGGAAATGTCTCACATTGTCATGAACATTTAGAGAAAATGTGAGGCCAGGGTGTCTGACGTGTCTATGTGCATTTATCCATTTGTCAGTTTGGTGGTAATTTCCCATGTTTATCAACCTGGTTGGCTCAGGTTGATAAGTATCTACCTGGTATCTAATCCTATTCATTAGCTAGTTACATACTGTTATTTAAACTTACAAGAGAATAGAAAAGCAGTGGAGAAACAGGACAATGTTTTACCAAGGCAGAAAAGTCGGGAAAATAAATGCTTACACAATAATACGCTTTAACTCATTTGGAGTAAGTGCTGGTCATTAAATATAGTCAAAACAGTTACCATGCTGAGAATTACAGGGTCTTAAACATGCCTTTAACTGATACTTGACATGTTAGAGTGTAATGGTGGGTGGAGAGAGGAGTATCACAGTAAATAATTGAAGATAAATTCTAGGCCTCTCAGCAATGGTTTCTCACGTGTTATTTTCACTTCAACACTGAAAGAAATGACAAAGGCATGAATAGAATGAAAGCCGACTTAATGAAGTCTTTTTTCATACAGTTCAGTCACGCTGAATCTCAACCAGTTTCCAGACAAGGCAATTTTGGTACTAGAGCCACATCTCAGGACCGCTTTGCTGGGATCGAAACCGAGATGCACTTCTAGAATTGTCTTTATTTGAATGAGTCAAAAAGGTTAATATCGTCGTATCATCTACTTTCTGTGTTTTTTCAACTTGATGGTGTCTGCAAAATCCTTTTCAATTTACAAGATTTTAGGTAGAAATGTGCTTCAGATTGGTATCTACTTAGTTACTTCAGAGATTTGAGTGTAGCAATAAATCTAAATAAAGAAACACTATAGACTTCCAAAAGTTAAGGGGCCTCCAGCCCAACCTAGTCTACTTTTAGCTTCTAAGAGTATACTTCTATCTGAGCTGCCAGTGATCCAAATTCACATCGTCATTGCAAAATCAAAGCAAGTCAAAGATTATGCTGTATTGACCTTCCATACCCCAAGGGCTGTCTACGAACAAAAGTTGCTTCAAGAAAGGCAGCTGGCACTGGATATTCATTCATTCATTCAACCATTTTATTGAGGATCTATTTATTGTCAGACATCATATTGTACCGATATAATCAAAATACTAAGTGCATCTTCCCTATCTCTCCTTGGGACCTAGCTATATGGCTTGAATTGCAAATTTTAAAATACTGGGAAAGTCAAAGCCTTTCTGACAATTGATATGATTCCAGAGCCCTACTTTATCTTGAAGTCATCTTTTTCCATACCCATCCGTATCTGAAACTTAGCTCCTTTAACAGAAGATATACACATACACACACATCTGCCTATTCTCAAGTTTAGTAATGCTATTAAAAATACTGTATACTCCCAAGTACAGAATTATATGGCAGAATATACAGCCTTCTCCCGTCTCTCTAGCTCCCTGTCTCTCCCCATTAAAACTCTCTCGTCTTCTCCACTCTCCTTCACCTCTCAAGACCTAAGCGGCAGTGCACTCGACGGTCCTACAGATCTGTCTCTTGCTTCAACAGTGTTTAGATGCACCAGACCCAGGGACGCCCCTTGCTTCAGTCTCTGCCCACCCTCCAACCTTTTTTCCAGTCTCAACCTTCTGAATCAGCCACTCATCTACCCTCGGCCACCAGGACCCGCCAACACCATTTTTCGATCTTAACTCCTTATTAGCGATCAACCATGAGCTCCCAGATTCATCAGAATTATTCCACTGAGGTGGAGACTGTCGTCAACCACCTGGTCAACAGGCATCTGCGGGCCCCCTACACCTACCTCTCTCTGGGCTTCTATTTCGACCACGACCATGTGGCTCAGGCCGGCGTGGACCACTTTTTGTTTTTCCGCGAAATGGCCGAGGAGAAGCGAGAGGGTGTCCAGCGTCTCTTGAAAATGCAAAACCAGCGCGGCGGCTGCGCCCTCTTCCAGGATGTGCAGAAGCAGTCCCAAGATGAGTGGGGCGAAACACAGGGTGCTGTGGAAGTCACCGTGCTCATGGCGAAGAACCCGAGCTTGGCCCTTTTGGAGCGGCACGCCGTCGGTTCTGCCTGCAGACCCCGCCTGAGACTTCCGGGAGAGCCGCTTCCTGGAGGAGCAGGTGAAACTTATCAAGAAGATGGCAACCACCTGACCGACCTCCGCAGGCCGGCTGGTCCCTAGGCTGGGCTGGGCGAGCATCACTTGGAAAGACAGCCTCAAGGACAGCTAGGAGCCTCCAAAGCCCAGCAGCCTTTGAGGAGCCCCTCTGGTGTCAGGGTTTCTACCCGAAGCCCCTCTCTGCAGCCACCAGGCAGCTTTTTAACTACCCTGGAGCCCTCTCCCAAGCCTTGGACCAAATGGAAACAATAAAGCCTTTAGCAGGAAAAAAAAAAAAAAAGACCTAAGCAAATTCTTTTCCTAGTTGCATGCCTGCATGCCTGACATTTCTGTCTTATTTTATTGAAATGTTCTGACTCAAACCCAAGTCTCTCTCTAGTCTGCGACGTTCTATTTCCCAATAAAATCTCTAATGTACAGAGCAAGGTTGTTCAGTAGAACTTTCTGTAATGAAGGAAATGTTCAATATTCATCTGGTCCATAGAATAGCTACTCGCCATATGGGACTACGGAACATTTTAAGTGTAGCTAATACAAGTAAGGACCTGAACTTTTTAATTTTAATTAATTAAAGTTTAAATAGTCACATACGGCTGGGGGCCACCATCTAGAACCACTCTAGATCCAGTAACCTTACTTATCAGGGCTACATTGGCCACCAAGTCATTAAGTGTATCTTTACAGACCTCATTTTCTTCACGTTAAATATTCTAATCTCTTAGTGAAAAAATGCCAGGGACTGAATTATCAAACCAGACTCACTTGAACCAGAGTTTCAAACTTCAGTAATGATTTTGAGTTTAAAATTAATCCATGGGACAGGCAAAGCAAAGAGAAATCTAGAATCCCTAGTGCAGGTCCCCTGATGCTTTCTTGTCACATCAATACCTTCCAGCCCTGATGAATGTATGAGATCACTAATAATGTATGTGACTACAGTACCTACACAGAGGGGATCTATTTTAATCCTGAAATTCCTTCACTTTATACCAAATAGCTTTCATAACATTTCCTAGAAGGCCATGGCCACACATCCATAGATTTCATCCCCCCACCCCCGCCCCCGCAATCCACAGACTATCATAAGCAATCATGGACAGACCAGGTGCATCAGCTCAAAGTATTCCATAGATAAAAGACTCTCCCACTACTGAGCGCATTAGGGCTTTCCCCAGGAGTTCTGTAATTAGAATGTCTATAAGAAGATTGACTGGGTCACCTTCGTTCTTTCTTGGAGGCATTTTCCAGGTAAAGGAAGAGAATGCATTGAAGACCTGACGCTTAACCATTTTCTTCCTACTCAAGAAACTGTGTTCACCGATACTCTGTTGAGTCCTAACTTATACGCCTCCAACGGTTAGGTGGCTATGGTGAGAATGTATTACCGGTTGAGCATCATCCAGGATGTAGTGCCATATTTGGTCCAAGTTCAACAATCCCAGGGGAGCACTGAAAAATGAAATCTTACTATCAGCTGCAGGTTACCTGGACTATGGAAATCTACAGTTTTGATGTCCAGTATAGAAGCCACTAGCCACACATGGAGTCCCTGAATGTGGCTAGTTCAAATTCAAATGTAAATACAAAATGTGCACCAATTTTTGAAGACTTAGTATCAAAAAAGGAATGTGACACAGTACATTAATAATTTTTATGTTAACTACATGCTTATAGGAAAATATGTTGGATGTATTTTGTCAAATAAAACATATTATTAAAATTAAGCCTACTACTTATTTTTACTTTTTTAATGTGACTACAAGAACATTGAAAATTACCTATGTGGCTTGTCTTTTGTGATTCACATTATGTTTCTATTGGGCAGCACTGTTCTAAAATATTCTATTTCAAAAACCCTTTGCTGGGCTTCCCTGGTGGCGCAGTGGTTGAGAGTCCGCCTGCCGACGCAGGGGACGCGGGTTCGTGCCCTGGTCCGGGAAGATCCCACATGCCGCGGAGCGGCTGGGCCCGTGAGCCATGGCCGCTGGGCCTGCACGTCCGGAGCCTGTGCTCCGCAACGGGAGAGGCCACAGCAGTGAGAGGCCCGCGTACTGCAAAAAAAAAAAAAAAAAAAAAAAAAAAAATCCCTTTGCTAGTTAAAGCTCAAAGCCTCTTTGTGATCTCTTCAAACTCCCAGATATTACATTTCCATGGCACTTTTGCCAAATACCTCCTCTATCCACACTGTCTCTGTTTTGCTCTATGTTAGCTCAGCCCCAAATTCATAACCTTTATCAGTTATTAATTTAAAGGATAGGATTTATAAGCGTAGAAACATGATTGACAATTAATGGACCGGAGTTGCATCTTAAGATCTCCTGCCTTCTCTTTGCTGCCTTTCTTTTTATTCTTCATTCATTCTTCCTTTTCCTCTCCTTTCTTCTCAGGAACAAAACAATCTCTCTCTCTGTCTCCCACAGAGCAGTTTGGTAAGCATCATATTTTATTTAAGCATGCTTTTGAGGTCTCTCTCTTTACCTAAATCCAGGCAAAATTTCTCCTTATGATGAAGTCTAGGGAATACATTTTTCTGCATTTTTTTACACTTGCAATACAAAGATGAAAGCCACTGGGGAGATCCTTCGTGTATTCATAATCTAGAGGGGGATACAGAGAAGTTAAAACAAAAATGAAAATGGAATATGGAAAGAGCCATGATCAAGCTATGTACAAGATGCTGTGAGAACATAGGGAACCGACAACACGAGTTGTTAATTACACAGATGGATAAACGCAATCACAGCTGTATGGTTTTGGCTACATTCACCCTATGCTCTACCAAGCGACCATGTGATGTCCATCATTCACTCTACCCCAACTTCACTACTCTAGAGATTTTCATATTTTAAATACAATTTTATTAAAAAGCCCCTTATTTAAATAAAACCCTATGGAAAAAATGTGAACCTATGACTCAAATAAAAGCACAGTCACTCTGATTTTGGTGAGCAGTGCGGAGTCCTATTTATTCACTCCTCTCTTCTACTGTGAAATGCAGTAATCCCTAGCGGGACTTTGAAGGGCACAGTCTGCTCTGTTGCCTTGGTTCTTGAAATATTCCCTTTACCAATTTTCTGACAAATCCTCCTTGGTCAACGTTGAGGGCTGCTGTTCCAAACACCCCTAATGGCGGCTCCCTGTGATTCTCCCCACTCTCAATTTCTCCCCATGTGTTTTCGTCCAACACGGCTTCAACTCTGCTCCCTAAAGGCTGGAAACATCCAAATCTAAACTTCCAACACAGTTTTCATCCAGGCTTCAGGTTCACATAGCAACATACCTGCTGGATAGCTAGACGTCTCCCGTGGGCTTGAAGTTCCACAGGCACCCCCATCTCTACGTGCCCCTCACCTCACACCTGAATGGTAACCCTCACACCTGAACGGTTTCTCCTCCAGCATACTTCATCACAGTTGATGACACCTCTTTTCTTAAAGTCAGCCTGGTAAACAGCCGGGCATGTTTTACTTTCTCTTTCACTCATCCCACACCATCTTCCTGAACTATCGAGTCCTCCTAAATATTTTTTCAACATGTCCTGTGTGGTAGACAGAATAACGACCCGTCCAAGATGCTTCCATCCTTATCCCTCAAACCGGTGGATATATTACCTTACGTGGCAAAAGGGACTTTGTAGATATGATTCAGTTAAGGGTTTGGGGATGAGGCTAATGACACGGGATAGTATTATCTCGGTGAGCCAACCCCATCGTGATCACGGTCGTTATAAGAGGGAGACAGGAGAGTCACAGTCAGAGATGTGACGACAAAAACTAGGAAACCAATACATCCCTTACCTCAGTCTCTATGTCCACAGCCCTGGTTTGGTTCTTGTCACGTCTTGTCTAGAACACCGTCACCACCTTTTTCTTATGACCCTTCTTATACACTGGTCCTCTAGAATCTAGTCTCTACTTACTATAGGGTTTTGTGAAAGCTGCCCCTTGCTTACCCCCCCAAGGAATCATATAAAGATTGCTCACCAAGGCCTATGTGATCCCAAATGACCTGGCCTTTGCCTCCTTCTCTGGCTTTATGCCTTTATATCAGCCACAAACACCACCTGAGGTCCTGTAACAGAGAAGAACAAACCTGACTCCATATTGGATCTGTTCCTTTAGCCCTATCCCTTACACTTGTGCTCTGTAGCCTATGCTTAGTCATGCTGGCTCTGCACGTTTTGTAAAAGAATGTTGCCTAAAGCCTGAAATATACAGGATAGTCCATTCTCAAGGCTCTGATCTTTAAAGGAATAACACTTTTCCATTCAGATAGAGATACAGAGTTGCAGAACAGAGAACAGCATTTGTCTTGCTGGAGCTTTATAGGAACCTTGTGACAGGCCCCACATGGATGTTTGCAAGGACAAAGGATTCCTGCAGCAAGAGGTGTGCCACAACCTGCAACACTCCCTCCCCTTTTACTATAAAAGAAGCCTGCATGCTAACTCGGGTAAGATGATTCTTTGGGACACTAGTCCACCATCTTCTCCGTCTGCTGGCTTTCCAAATAAAAAGATGGAAAATCCATCTAAGATAGCAAATGTTGTATACAACAGACCAGGGCTGCAATGGTATATTTCCAGTTTAAAAGTATAAATTACCTTTGCATTGGTATGTTGCAGGTAAGACTCATACTTGGTCAATGAAGGAAAAAGATTTTATAGGATAAGCAGTCATTTAAAATCCATATTCATATTGGAACTCAAATGAAAGTCTCTGGAATGATCTCCCATTGCCATATTTATCTTATATAGCTGAAAGGTTAATAAGCCCATCTCAAGGCTTCTTTTCATGCTTCATTTACTATAGAGTTAAATGTAAATTGTGGAGAATATCTTATGATTCATGCGATATTGGTATTTGAAAATTATACTACCTGGAAACTTCAGATTATTAGGTCAAAAATTCTGCCAGGCAAGGTGAGAAGTGAGAAAGTTTGTTCTAGGCTTCATTTTTCTCCAAAATCTAGAAAACAGGACTGAACTCCCTGGAATGAAGCAGGGGATTGCAGTAATCCATGGGTGAGATGGGCTTCTCTTGCTAACATGGTAAACTAACCATCCTTATCCTTCTTTATTTTCTGCTCTCTCTTTTACGGATCTCAGATGCATAAATAACTAAGAAATTTGTGGTAACTTACAACACGCATTGACAATTATTTCATTGGTACATGCATTTCTATCACAGTTCCTCGATATCAATTTAATTTCCTGTAAAATAACCCCCCTTCCATTCTAAAAACCGATTTGGATGGAACACATTCTTATTGCATTATTGCAGTTAATTTATTCAAAACTATTGTCTTTTAAAAACACTAGTAAGCGGTTTCTCAGTTCATGATTGATCCTCCATCTTGATCAACCTGTGCAGTCTCTGTCCTGGTTTTGTCTCTGTTGTGCTGTTATTATTGTTATTATTTTCCCCCTACATCTGCATCTCCACTCTTCTTGCCTTCCAAATTTCCCTCTTAGAATGCTTTACCTGTCTCCTAAAACTCCTGGCTTGTTTTTGCTCTCTCTTCATTACCATGTAGTTCAAAGTATCCTGTAAAATATTTTTACTTAAGAGTTTCTTACAGTCTCTTTTTAATATTACAGATATACAGACTTTTTAAAGCTATCTTTTTATTATTAGATAAGTAAAAAATTATTAGATTTATTCAAATTTTCTAATTTTATTACATTATTATCATAATCTCCAAGATATTGATTCCTTGAGATTTGGTGGGTTTTCACTGAGTCCCAGTAGAAACTCAGCTTTGGTGGATGGTCCATGGATGCGCAAAAATAATATTTGCTTATTGGATATTAAATGTATACATATGTAATTTTATATATAAACATAATTTATATATAATTAAATATAATTATGATTTTCAAACATTCTAAACTTCATGTCTTGTGTCTGTTAAAATTTTCAATTAAAATTGGTAATCCATCCAAATTTCCCTGTCACTCTGTCCACTGCTCACCCCTTCACCCCAACTAAAAACAAGTCCTGAAAGCAAGAAACCAAAAGGAACGTAGAATTGTCAATCAGAAGTAATTTTTTACTAGCTACGGCCTTAGGGCAGGATCGTGGAAGTGAGGCCTGTAATTTGAGGTGAATTGCCTTACTATTGGCAGGACGTTCCAGTGGTGAGAGGACCTGGCGAATTACACTTCCATTCTTAATATCTCCCCACAGCTGGATAAGCCATCGTCAAAGTGAACGTCATTATCCCACGGGTATCCCAAAGAACTAGTAATACCCATCACCAGTCCTCCTACCAGTGGAGGTTTCTTCTGCTTTTGCCCAGTAAGCAAAGAAAATTCAATACTTAGGAACAAACTGAAAAGAAAACATTTAGTGGTTGGAGAATAGGAATAATTTTTAAATGCTTTTATGTAAAGATATCTGAAATGTTCCAAGCACTTACCATGTGACTTTTGAACTTTTGATGCTTTGGACTTAATTCCAACTTGCCTCTGTTTCTTCCTAATTGTGAGGACCTCCTAAAGTCGCCATGAGGATTAAATGAGTTAGTATATAGTTAGTGCCTAGAACAGTGCTAAAGGCACATAATATGTATTTGTGAAACATTAGTTATTTTTATCTTATTCCTGCCTACATTTCACTCTTTCTATTCTTTCCAACTTCTTGAATGATTCATGCTTTATAGAATGTGTGTGTGTGTGCGTGCGCGTGTGTGTGTCTAGAAGCCTTTCATCGTTACTAAAATCTCCAGGAATTCTGCTTCCTCAAAACCATTCACCCATTCAGTTATGCAGGAACCTGAAAGCCATGACTGGATTCTGCTTGGGGTTAAAATCTGTTACCTGGAATTGTGACTAAGAGAGTTGATTCTTCGTCTGAGCTTTTCTCTTGATTGGAAGAGACGTATAAACTCAGGCATTGTGTAACGAAGGCCAGTACAGGGAAGAATAGAAGTATAATAGAGTCACACGGAGACAGAGATAAGAAATGGAGAGAATGTGACCTAGCTTCCTGTAGCTTTCCAGTTCCAGACATGTATTCCTTTCTAAGGCCAGATTGCATTCCTGACAAATGGTTCTTCAAGACATGGCTATATCCATATCCTATTCCCTCTCGTGCTTCAATTACTTGAACTGCTTTCTGTTACTTGCATCTAAAAGAGTCCTAAATAATATAATACAACACATCACAACCGCCTTGTTAAGGCTGAAAATTGTCTTTGATGGCTTCTGGGATCAGAAGGTAAAACAGTAATCATTGTTCAACATCTTTTCATTTACCACATACCTGAAACCACAAATCCCAGAATGGCTGTCAACCTGACCAAAATATGAGAAATAGAGAATGACATCATTGGAAGTGTTCTGAAACTACAATACATCATGCCGTCGTCCAAAACAGACATCCCCCTAGATCCAGAGTCTTAGTAGGTTTTCCTGTTTAGTTCCCCTGCCTTTTTCCATTTCCTACCTAGCTCATGCAAGCTTACTCCATGGGGTTACACGCTTCTCCTCTTACACTCTCTCCAATGGAAATACATCAAGTTACATCATCTTCAACTGCCAACTTCATATTTACCCATTTAATCAAAAACGATTTGTTGGGTAATAGACACTTTCCAAGTTCCATGCTTGAGTCAGATTGTGGATAAAAAATAGAAAAGACATGTTTTCTGAACCCATGAAGGTGCGTTTCTATGCAGAGTACTCTTTTTTTTTCCTTAATAAATTTGTTATTTATTTATTTTTGGGTCTTCGTTGCTGTGTGCAGGCTCTCTCTAGTTGCGGTGAGCAGGGGCTACTCTTTGTTGTGGTGTGCAGGCTTCCCATCGCTTCTTTTGCTGCAGAGCACAGGCTCTAGGCGCGCGGGCTTCAGTAGTTGTGGCACGCGGGCTCGGTAGTTGTGGTTCGCAGGCTCTAGAGCGCAGGCTCAGTAGTTGTGACGCACGGGCTTAGTTGCTCCGCGGCATGTGGGGTCTTCCCGGACCAGGACTCGAACCTGTGTCCCCTGCGTTGGCAGGTGGATTCTTAACCACTGTGTCACAAGGGAAGCCCCAGAGTTCTCTTAAATGTGATGGGGTGGGCAGAAGGAGCGATGGTTCTTTCCCATAGCTGATATTTACTTCCATGTAGAAGGCACCATGTTAGGGAAACACTCTTAAGCCTCATTCTAGAAGAGTAGTGTCTTAATCTCATTGGTGAGTTTGGAAAGAAAAAAAAAAACCAACTGTATGTCTTTTCTCTCTTGGGAGCCATCCTGACCTCAGAGGACATTAATTCTGCTGTGCTGCTCCACGTCTTAAGTTTTACAGGGGCAGAGACCCATGCGAAGAGGCCTGAAATGGTACAAGACTGCCTGCGGTGGGGTGAGTAAATCTCTCTAACCCCAGAGTTCAATGTTAGAAAGCCTACTTGCCCATAGCTATGAATCACATTCTTCTATACGAGCTGTATCAGAAATAAAGGTGATATTTTGTTCTCCTATCTGCCTTACAGTTTCGACTTCTATCTTAATTGATTCATAACTCAAGTAGGGAAGAGAGGTGCTATCCATAAGCCTCCACAAGAACATTTAACGATGTGTATCTAAATTCTCTCCTCTCACCTGAGCTCTTGACCTATAAGCTGATGATCAGGGGACGTGTACAGATGGAATTTTCACGACCTCAACTTTAGCACTTCACAAATGAAAATGTGCTGGAATCGCCAATCACCTCATAAAAGGAAATCAGATGTTTTACCACCAAAAACCTCTGGTCAGTCACATGCCCCTTTATTTTATCAGCTCATTCAGGCCTGACACCACAGAGTCACCTATGACTTCTCTTCCTCTTAATCCTCCAGAGTGAGTCAGGCATGATGTCATGCTGCTTTTTTTCTCCAGAATTTCTCATTCATCTGCCCTTTTCTTTCCCGTCCCAATCTGGACTTCTTCACACCTGTTTCCTGCACAAGCTTGTCAGCTAGATTTTGCCGAACCCAGATCTTTCCTCATCAACTCTAGCAGAACTGACAACCTTGCTCAGTTGCCACTTTGACCATACGATTCCCTTCAGAAATGTGTTCGGTGGCTTCTGTCTTCAGGTCAAACTCATTTTCCTGATATAAAGGCACTGGCGTAAGGGGACATGGTACAATCAACTTCTCTGTATTTACTCTTCTCAACTCCACTCAGAATTAGCTCTGTTATGAACCAAAAGCATAGTATGCTTTTAATACATACCTTCCACCAAGTTGCAAACCACGCACACACCATCCAAAATCAACATCCACCCAGCCGACCCCCTCCTCCAAATATTTAAGAACTAATGCGAAGCCCAACACACATTGTCACGGTTAATCACACACTGTATTCAATGATGTGTTCCTGCGGTTTATTATTAGGTTATAGATTCTTCTTTATCCAAGCTGAATTACTGTGAGTTCCCTGCGCTGAAGAATCAGGGTACATTTCCCATACCATAAAGTTCATTGTTAATCATATAGCAGATACAAAATAAATATGTAATGACTGATTGACGTATAAATATAACGAAGTAATTGTCTTTACCTGAGAGATGGTTTGATCCAAGAGTCAGGAATTTAAGAGTGATTTGATAATCAGAACTTCTACTCTGACCTTTTTGACTTTCTCTGTTGCTTGAGGCAAGGCATTTTAGCTATTTTGAACTCATTTTCTTAATCCAAAAATGGAAGTAAGGCTTGTCCTCTCTCTTATTCACAGAGAGTGGTGACGAGTATCCCAGGCAATGCAAAGCACGTGGCTGATACAAGGTTTAATAAAAATGATAAATAACATCTATTACAAAATTGAACCGTTGTTCAATTTCTTCTGCCCTTTCAGTCCTTTGATTCCATATTCTCTCACTGAAATCTGAGAGCTTTAATTTGAGAAAGCGTTTTACTAAGAATCATAGACTTTCTACATTAACCTTTTGTTATCACTAGGCACGCCTGGATGGTATCAAATTATTCTCTTAAGGAAATCAATACATCACTATAAGTGCATAGAGAAACACCTGGTAATGGAACTTCAGATTAGGGAGACCTGGGTATGAAAATCTGCTTCAGAGCAAAATGGCAAAATGGATGGTTCCTGATCTCATTCCCCCTCACAGAAAGAGCAAACAGCACTGCCCATAGATAAGACGCCCTTGTGAAGATCCCAGGACGTAGGGGTGAGGCTGAAGCACCCTCTTGGACCGCAGAAATCAAGAAAAGACGCATTAGAAGGGTGACCGAGTCTCCCCTCCCTCAGGTCAGTACGCCATCACACCTAGCAGTTCTCCCCTGGCCTACAGTTTCTCCAGGGGGAAAAGGAGAGCACAGGGCAGACACCCAGCTTCCCCAGCATCCAGGAAGCTTCCCAGGAAACCCACTTAGGTATCTCCTGATGGGAATAACTGGGGGAACAGCTAGAGCTGGAGGAGAGAAGCGGGCTCACAGAAACGAGTGTATAGATCTCGGCAGACAAATTTCTGCTGGCAGTGATTTTAGCCTGATCTGAGATCTCAGCCAGCAGCTCTGCCCATCTGCAGACCCAAGCCGGTGGCCTGTCTAGCCAGAGAGCTTAGTAGAAGTTCTGCCCAGTTTGGGTGCACAGCCAGCGGGCTGTCCCAGTGGCGGAGCCCCTCCTCTAAACCCACCAAGAGAGTGAGAGCTTGTGAGCAGCTCCGTTCAACTGCTAGACATAGCCTCCAGCCCTGCCTGACCAGCAAGCCCAGCCAGAGACCCTGGGCAGCTGTGAAGCTCATCCTGGAGCCCCGCTGAGGCAGAGAACCAGGCTGGCAGCCCCAACTGCAGAGCATAGCTTCCAGCCCTGTCTGCAAGGGAGCCCAAACCAAGACCCCAGGCAGCCTCCAGCCAAGCCCGCAGTACTTGCTGGCCGAGCACGGCAAGCTTCCTCCTGCAGGCAGGGGGCCCAGCCAGCAACCCTGCCCAGTCATGGAACACAGTCTGTGGCCTCACCTGCCCAGGAGCCTTGGACTGCAGCCCCACCCACTGCCAGGTAAAGCTGGAGGCCCTGCTCCACCAGGGATCCCAGACAGAGACGTCGCCTAAGAGCGGAGCTCAACCAGCGGACTGCCCGATCACAGGCGGCAGCCCAGCCTCAACGGAGTCCAGCCAGTGGCACCATCCAGCTGGGGAGCACAGCCTGATGAACACAGATTCGAAAATTCTCCACAAAATCCTAGCAAACTAAAGTCAACGTTTAAAGGATTTACGCAATGACCAAGTGGGATTTATTTGGGGGATGTAAAGATGGCACAGTATCTGCAAATCAATAAGTGCGATTCATCACATTAATAGAATCAAAGATTAAGATCGTATGATCTTCTCAATAGACGCAGGAAAAGCATCTGACAAAACAGAATATCCTTTCATGATAAAAACTCTCAGCAGATTGGGTATAGAAGGAATATACCTCAACATAATAAAGGTCATACACAGCAAACCCACAGCTGACATCCTACAGTGAAAGGTTGGACGCTCTTCCTTCAAGACGAGGAAGAAGACAAGGATGCCCACTCTTACCTCTCCTATTCAACATAATACTGGAAGCCCTAGCCAGAGCAGTTAGGCAAGAAAGAGAAATAAAAGGAGTCCAAATCAAAAAGGAAGAAGCAAAATTGTCTTCGTTTACTGATGACATGATCACATATTTAGCAAACTCTAAATTTGCCACCAAGACAAATACTCTTTGATCTCACATAAGTATTATCTAAAAAGTTGAACTCATAGGAAGGAGGTTGGTGGCTTACCAGGGGCTAAAGGGTGGGGGTAATGGGGAGATGGTCAAAGGGTACACATTTTCTGTTAGAAAATGAATACATTCTGCACATGTAATGTACAACACGGTGACTGTAGTTAACAATACTGTACTGTATACTTGAAATTTGCTAAAAGAATAGATCCTAATGTTGTCACTACAGGAAAAAGTAGTCACTGTGTGAGGTGATGGATGTGTTAACTAACCTTAATGTGGTAATCAGTTCACAATAGGTACATGTATCAAATCATCCCATTGTACTAAACTTAAACAATATTACTTGTCAGTTACATCTTAATAAAGCTGGGGGGAAAACTGTATCAGAGAATTCCCCGTTTTCCATGGAAGTGTTCTTTAAATAATCTCAAATAATTTTTCTTACTTTATTTCCTTATTTCCTTAAATGAAATTCTTGTTCTCTTGCTAGAAAAGTCACTTTTCATCCATCGTGAATTACGAAGAGTGGAAAAAAAAAACCACTAAAAGTTCTTCTCTGTGTTTCTACAGAACCAGAAAAAATTTCAAATATCTATAGTATTGACATTTTTCACATTGATCCACTAGAGTCAGATGAATGATACCTTTATTCATAAGACAATAACTCTGTTAACAACAGGTCATGCAAGGTAGATTTTTGTTTAATGTTTTCATTTGGGCAAAAAATAAATTTAGAAGTTAAGAAGAGATTTAAAAATTATAGCACCAGAGGAATATCTCTCTCAAAAAAAAAAATTACAAACCATCCTAGAGATAGCTGATGAATGTTCAACACTGTAGATCAGATGTTAATCTAACTTGGAAGAGAGAGGGGAAAACATGCTAAGGAGAGACAACAATAAAATTCCCAGAAAAAAGCTTTCCCTCCTACGTTGATTACATATTCCTGTAATTACTTCCTCTTTCAATATTAGACGGTGAGCCTATTGCAGTTTACAAATACCTTTGGCAGTGTGAACTAATTAGATAAAATATAGGAATAATACGAAAGTGGTAAAACAAATTATCTTCTACTACTGAAAAATTCTATTTCGAACTTTAGGAGAGGGTAAGATTTGAAATTTTGATAAAGTTCGACGTTCATGTTGTGTGTGAATTTCTTTTTGTCTGTGACATCTCCATTATACTGGGTAAAGACCAAAACTTTGAACATTGCCTAATAAGTCCTCTACAATTGCTCCTCTTTTAAAGCGCATTATAAACTTTGTCCTGTGCTCTAGTTGCACCGGTCTTGCATTTATTTCCTTTAACAAGCCTTGCTTTCTGTGGTTCAGGGTCTTTATCACACAGTCCGCTTTGCCTGTAACACTCCTCATCCCACCTTCCCTTTACCTGGTTAATGAGCACCCATCCTTCAATATCAGTTCATATCACATCCTTAGGAAAGCCTTCCCCAACCTCCTAGACCAGATCACACTGGGGTATACTGCCTTCTAGCACTTGAGATTTACCCTAATTCTTAACAATACAATTGAGTGATCAAGAAAAAGTATATCTCTGTCTTCAACTTCGTGAAGCACAGGCAATACCAACTGTTCAGTATTGTATTTCTAGCACCCACCTCTTTGCTCGGCATGGGGAGGTTCTTGTGGAATTTTTCTTGAATCAATAAACAAATAAACTTTGACTTTAATGCCTTGAGTAACAAATTCTTAAAGGAACATGGCAATGTGGGAGTGAGAAGTAAACATAAAGTTTAAGGTGGAATTCAGAACATGAAAAAACTTTTATGGCATATTTAGATTTTAGGAGATGGAATACATAAAAATAATGACATATTGTTATATAATTACAACGTTAATTACTATGACAAAAGGAATATTAGTTTCTCTTATTTTTAAGAGACGTTAGAATAAGAGGAAAATAACTGGTTTGCTCATACCTTTCTTAGGGTTATACTCATTTATACTTATTTAGTTTATTACAGCTAGAGGGGATTTCAATTTTTATAGTAATTTAACCTGAATTAACACCTTTGAAATCCTGTTTCATATCTCTTTTCAGAGATTAATAAATCTTCAAAGCTAAAAACGTAAAGGGTATTGAATCCTAATTATATTTTTATTTCTAAATTCTTTCAAACATCAAACATTTTAAGATCATAGTTTTTAGTCAACGTCTGCTGGTGACCAGGTGTTCTTAGGCTTAATACTATAAAAACAATAAAATGGCTATGAAGACCAGACCTTCTAAGTCAGATTCCTAGAAAGTCTGCCCATATAATTTTTAGGGCATGTGGAGGCAAAAGCAACAGTACAGTTATCTATGACCTGCCCACCCATCCCAGGATACATCATCATCTCAAATTTTTATAAATTAGACACAGCCTAAAAATTCCAGTAGAAAATTATTAGATGTAGTTCAGCTGCAAAAGTCATTGTGAAGCTAAACCAGCATGTTTAAGAGCCTAAAGAAAGTTCTTAAAAATTATTAGCCATTATGTATTATCTAATTTTTCCTACACATTTTCGTTACACTTCCAGTCATATTCATTAATTTTAAAATAAGTATATCTACATATCACATGCTTTGTATTTCTTTTCAAAAGTGTTTAAATTTAACAGGTGCAAAAGTTACGTTTCCTTTTTTATTGTTCTCCCAAAGTATGTCATCAGGAAAAAGTGCTACTTAATCTCCTGTGACTATTTCGAAGAGAAGTTTGTTCATCAGAAATATAGATTTTCTTCTGCTCTCCATTTCAGACCATTATTTGTTTTCAAGTTAGTATTATGAAAAAAGATACCTTATCAATAACATAGGAGCCCAAATGCATTTTCATGGGAAGAGATCATAGTAGGTCATTTGCTCATTGCCTCTATTCAAGACCCACCTACCAACATGAACTGGGGAGGTAGGAGTGGGGAGAAAGAGAGAACGAACAGGAGAGGAGAGAGTCTGAAACTCTCCAGTTTCCTTATATTCTGAAGGTAAGACATTTCACAGAATTTCACAGAAGCTAACAGATTGCTTAGTTTTAAAGGTACTGTAAACTACTTCGGAAAAAAGTTTATCATGAAACCTAATGAATAAACGTCATTTGTTCATTTATTGAATGTATGAATCTAAAGCACTGAGCACCTACTATGCTTCAGTCAGTAAAAGACAACTAAAAATTGGCAAATCCAGGCAGAGAAAGGAATCGAGCATATCGATTACAATGGTGTACAGTGAGTTCTACTAAAGAAGTGCACCCCAGAAGATGGAGGTGGTCAGGGCTCAGGTCCTGAACCAGCTTGGGGAAAGTTTTTGGAAGAAGTGACTTTTGAATCTCAAACTTGAATGTTGGGTAGAAGTATTCTACGCTGGGTATAGGAGACAGGAATGGTGGAAGAAAATATAATTCCTGTAGGAATCCGCCCTATGTCAAATGAAATGATGGCATGTTTTCTTTGTTAGACTAAAAAGACATTTAATATTGTGGCAGAGAATATGGAAGTGGTCACTTGTACCTGGAGAAAGAAACATGGCAGATTATGGAAAGCCCAGTATGCTATACAGAAGTATGGATTTTACCCACCCAGAAAAAATTATTAATAATTACTAGATGTGAAATCATAGAGGGTTTTTTTTAAACATGTACAAATCTCTTTTCTTAAAATAAATTTATTTTATTTATTTATTTTACTCACTTATTTTTGGCTGCATGGGGTCTTTGTTGCTGCGCGTGCTTTCTCTAGTTGCGGCAAGCAGGGGCTGCTCTTCATTGCAGTGCAGGGGCTTCTCATTGCGGTGGCTTCTCTTGTTGTGGCGCACGGGCTCTAGGCTGCATGGGCTCAGTAGTTGTGGTGCACAGGCTTAGTTGCTCCACGGCATGTGGGATCTTCCCGGACCAGGGCTCGAACCCGTGTCCCCTGCATGGGCAGGCGGATTCTTAACCACTGCGCCACCAGGGAAGTCCCCATAGAGGGTTTTTACCATATTTGTGCTTCAGAAAGAATATTCTGGGGAAACACGTGAAGGCTGAATTATAGAGAGACAAGAAACGAGACTTTTGTTAAGAGGTGGGAAATAAGAAGACCGAATTAGGACAGGTGAGAAAAGAAAAGAGAAGTTGCTAGATATTTCAGAGCAGAGGACAGATGGATGGAGGCCATGGGGAAGAAGAATGTCTACAGTGTTTCCTAAATCCACCACCACTTTCAGTTTTTAGAACAGGAAATCGTCGTGAAGTGGGATACTCCAACAAATTCACGTAATGAGTGACAGATAAATCCAATCATTAAAACCGAAGCCTTCAATTTAATGGAATGGACACTGCTAAAAAAAAAAAACACAAAAGAAAACAAACAAAAACACAACATGGTTTTCATTAGGTAAACTATCAAATGTTTATTTAACTTCCATGTCAAATGTTTTCTACTAAAAATATGTACAAAAATATATATACAAAGGTTGAAGCAACTAGAAGCATGACAGGTGTACATATACATAAATACAATTGCAATTAAATTCAGTGCAACATTGAGTGACGTCATATTGCACCAAAATCTATTCCATACAAAAACACATGCATCAAGAGTTTCCATCAGATGAAATCACACTTATTTCATAGCATCTTACCACTTACACAAATAGCCCGTAAACACCATCTGGCAGTGCGATTGCTGTACCAGAACTCTCCCCGGAGGGAAATCATTAAGCTGTAGAAAAATCCATTTTATGTCACATATCACATGCTGGTATAGGCATCAGTGCCACAGAACCCTAAGAAACGGCACAGTCCACAGATGAAAGTCCCTTTGCACCATTTATATTTTCATAGTTAATTATCTTAGCACTTCTAAGATGGTTGGAATGTAGATACAGAAAAGAAATGTTGCTCTTTAAGAATTTGTCGATAGAAGATGTTGTGCAAAATTTGTATAAAATAGCACAATCCCATTTACTGAGCTTCATTATCACGATGCTAAGATGAAGAAACCCCACCACAGAAGAGGACCATGTAGGATGTCAGGGCTCCCTCTCCCTCAGCTGAACTTCTTGTTCCTGTATTTTAGAGCACCCGCCCAAACGCACCCGCCCCTACTCACAATGAATGGTCCAAGGTCATGATGAACCCATTCCAGATCCAAGTTAATGGATAGAGCTGGTCTATAAATGACAATCTAAGCACAGATCAAAGAGACAGCTAGCTACCAGCACAGCCCTTCAGGATAACCGGACTACTTCCCCACTGGGCTGTGAAAAGCACTGAAATACATTCATATATAGTACCTAGTAATATGTTAATGAACATTACAATACATATGGATTTTTCTGCCCCTTGATAGTTGAAAAAGAAATTACTGCTACCAGGTCAAATTTTAGCACAGAGCTCGCTAAACCCATGTTAATAAAGTCAATACAGATATACAGACGATAAAACAACATGAAAGATTCATCCTGAGATGAATTCTGAGTCAATAACTGAAAACCATGTCTACCAGTACATCACTACCATCTAATCTGCTCTCTGATAAGTAAAAACCAAGCTCTCTGAAACCCAGAGTCAAATCTTTGCCAGCAAATTAGGACAAATTAAGTTCTCGAAGCATTCAGTACAAGAGGTCATTTGTCTTGCCTCTCTGTGACTTGCACTTATTATAAAACTGCAGGCAGTCAACATTTAGCATCAGTGAAACAATTCTATCAATACACGTTTGTTCACCAGTTTGGCGTAAAGAGAAGACACTGCATTACATGGTAATAAGCAATTTTTGTTGGTTTGTTTTTTTAAACACATCTGATGCTTATGTTCGCAAAGTTCCCCAAATGCTGAAAGGTACCACTGAAAATTCATTATTATTGTGCTGCAGTCCATCTACAAAAAGACAGAAATTTGGGGCAAACGTCTGTGTCCACAGTAAGCAAGAATAAGGTGATATGCCACTCTCTGAACGCAGATGGTTACTGTCAAAAGATGAACCCTGTTTTCAAGATGGTAAGTATCAATAGTTAAGTTCTAGATGTAAAGCAGTAGTAACAACATTCACAAGGAAAAACCATAAAGTAAAAAATTTCTCCAAAAAGAGGATCAAAAGAATCCCAGACTTAAAAAAAAAAAAAAAAAAGAATCCCAGACCACTTAAAAATCTTTGCAGGGGTCTTGTGTGCTAACCATAGTTACATATACCGTTTTTGCTTCCAGAGCAATTTAAAAGTGCCCTGTGGTAGTGTCTGAAGTAATAGCATACACAGTAGTTTAACGTAGATCATTTCTATTCTGTTATAAGCATACGCTCATTTGAAACAATCTGTGTTTTACTTCTCCAAAGTACTTTTACTTTATATTCCATTAGTCAGTAAGTGGAAGTTTGGAATGAAGGAGGAATGCTAGGGAAAAAAAAATAATTCAGACATGCTTTAAAATAAGACAGCTCAAACCTCAAACCAGGGAACCATACTGCATCGCCTCCCGGTGCGCTATGAATGTGCTTCAGAGCGCACGCAGAAGAATATTCATTGGTAGGAATAAGTGGGCTCTAACTTCACAATCCTCGGTGCAGTCAGGCCAATCACACCCCAACCGGTTATACAGCTGTAACGTCCAAAGGCCTAATCTGTCTTCCCACAAGACGCTGTACAAAATACCCTGCTACACAAAGGACTCAAAATACATGGCCTTTAGAGGCTTCAACAAGAGGTAATAAGGATCCGGGAGGCAAGTCTTCTAACCAAGAAATTAATTCACTTGAAAGTCACACTTTTAAAAAATAAAATCAGTAGTGTATATGTTGAGGGAAAAAAGTATGCTCACTTTCAAAGCAGTGCATCCATCTGTATGGCTGCTAGACACCTAAATGCTCCACAGTTTCTTGAGAGGTTATCTATAAAACTGTTAAGGCACTTATTGATACTCTAAATGTACCCTTGATCCAAGTAGCCAAAATGCACTCGTGTAACAGATAACTGTCTGGAGACTGTAACCATCCTCCACTGACATTTTAAAGCCAACGGTAACAGAGAGAAGGGGGCAGGGACGCACACAAGGGCATAACCGAAGTGGTAGTTTCAGGCTAAGAATATCAAGTAATTGTATAAAATTAAGACTCACTCCTATCTTGAAAATGTCATGTCAAGAAAATAAAACATACAGGGAACCATGTGATTAACTCAAAGGAAACAGAGAACCGGTTCGGAAAGATCAAGTTATTATCCTGACGAGATTGTAGGGAAGGGCAATTATCTCACAACATATGGAAAACTGGTGAACTTTCTGTGAGACCATGATGTATGCCTCCGTGAATTTGTTATCAGACCTAAAAATAGACCAAGCATTGATTTTTAGACTCCAACTAATTTGAAAAATGCGACAAAAAGAAGGATTAACTCCCAAAATTGGCTATTAAAATATCTTTTTAAGTACAGTACTAATAATACCTAGAGGTTACACTTTTAGGTATTATATATATTGAGATAAATTAAAAATACTGTTTATGGGAAAATTAACCTAAAATACATTTATAGGTAATAATTCTTTTACCTATATATATAAATAATGTAAACAGAAGCTGCCAAGATGACTCTATCTACTCTAATTTATATCCACCATGAGCTTCTTGTCAGTCACACGATGCCATGCTTTAATTCCTGACTTTGAACGGTTACGAAAGTACATGTAGCTCTGTAAACATTATCAGCACCAACATACAGCATATCACGTAGGGTGAAATGAAACAAGGTTTTATTTAACTAAAATCAAATTTCTTGACTCCTCTGCATTCAAATTTCAAATCTCTCTCTATTTCCTTCCAAACTAAGAAAAAGAGATACAATTAAAATCCCATGCATTGTTCTTCTATCATTCAGAATTGACACATAAAATATGTCCAAAGTGAAACTCTCTCCTTATATACCACATATAATATGTACTATGAGAAAGCCACTTAGTTATATAGAGATATTTCAATTAACTCACAACTTTATTACTTAAAAATATATCCTACAAATACCCCATGCTTATTTCTAATAGACAAAGTAATGGGAGTACTTTGACCTTTCTCACAGGGACAGATGCAGATTTTTTTAGGGCCAGAAGTATATCTAATTTTGCTAACCTTCAAGAAACGTGATACAAAATTCCTAATGCAAAATTAGGTACAGGACCTAGGAAAGGGCATGTCTAAGTAAGGGGCACTGAAGCTTACATTTCATTAGCTTTTAGGGGATTCACAAGGGCATAACCAAAGTCCCTGTGTACAGCAGACAGTTAATTTTTAATATTTCTCTGATTATGTGGCATAATAAGTTAGACCAAAATATCGTTCCCTCCAATCACATACTACCTTTCATTTCCTGCTACTCTGACCTTTAGTTTTCCATCTTTTCATAACCCATTCCTCAATTAGAAGAAATCAGCTATAGGTCAAAGATGCTCCCTTCCTCAGTTAGCATTACATTCATCTCAAATAGAGATAATAAGTTTCCTGAAGACTGATTCAGTTCAACATAGAATTCTATTGAGTTATGTAATTATACTCATGTTAACCATCTGACGATATATCAAACAGCAACTGGGGAAACAACTGTACCAGACACACAAAACAATGTAGAAGCTTGTTTCAACTTGCATATCTTAGTGTTAGAGAAAAACTGCCGTGAATTGGAAATGTAATTTAATAATCTGTCCTATTTTTGTGCCAGCAGAGGCAGGGGAGATACGGTATAAGCACGTATGCAAATGTGTGCAAACACACATCTAACGTTTATGTTTGGCACTGGAGTCAGCCATCTTTTCTAGGGCAAACCTTTAATCTCCTAAAGAAAGATAAGAAGAGGGTCTACTCCTAGCTGACCAAGACACCAGTTATAATAGTCAGTTTTCTTCATTCAATCTTAGAAAAATCTCAGAAAACTAGTCTAATATTTTTTAAAAGGGGTCAAAAACGTTTACTGAAATATTCATAATTGTGTAAGGAGAATCATTCCATTTCTCCTAGCAAATTGTTTTAGCTTTGGAGGTCTTTACTACATCTACTAAATTCATATCTAAATACTTGAGAATCTATGTACCAAAAGAGCAGAACATTTGAAAACAGTATATTAGCCGTCGTAAACTATATTGGCTACTTTTACTTTTTTGTGTTACAATAAACTGATAAAATGTATTTAAACATTTGAATATGCACACTGGTACAAATGTATCACATCTAACAGTTCGATATATGAGAAAAATATATATGAGACAAAATTTTCCTAAATATGAGAAAAAATTACTTAGCATAAAAATATATATACATATAAAAGTGTGTAAGGGAGTTTTCAAACTAGAATCTGCTTGACATTAATACCATTCCAAATAAATGTTACGACGATTGAATGGATGATTACAGAAGCCCTGTATCTTGTCATGATGTATCCTAAGGATAAGTAGAAATACAACTTAATCCTCGTCGCTTTAAAAAAAAAATACTGGGCTTCCCTGGTGGCGCAGTGGTTGAGGGTCCGCCTGCCGACGCAGGGGACACGGGTTCGCGCCCCGGTCCGGGAAGATCCCACATGCCGTGGGGCGGCTGGGCCCGTGAGCCATGGCCGCTGAGCCTGCGCGTCCGGAGCCTGTGCTCCGCAACGGGAGAGGCCACAACATGAGAGGCCTGCGTACCGCAAAAAAAAAAAAAAAAAAATTACTGACTGACTTTCCATCTGGTTAAAATGATATTACAATGGCATTAGAAATTTAACAATGCAAAAATCATTTTTTAAAATGATGAAAATAATAATGAATATGTAATCTAGTTAGCTTGTATAATGACATATTTAAAGAGAAATTAGAACTAAAACTAAAATAACTAAAATGAGGAGACCTATCTCCCACTTTTGATATAAGCACATTAACCTCAGGAATTAATCAGTAACTATACAAACTTCTCCATGAGACTTTACCATTTTTCTCTTTCATTAGGGGAAAAAAACAATTCCAGGAGAGTTTGCTGGTTTAGATTACATGGGCCTAGACTATAAACAAGAATATAAAGGAAATCTGTTTTCACCTACAGCAACAATTTAGTGGGGACAGATGTAGACAAATGGATATAAGCTGTACAGACTACAGATCAAATTCTGAAAATCCATGGTAAGAGAAAAAGGAAGGAATTTTTATAAATTCACTTAAAGACCCAAACACTACGTTTGGCTGACAAAATTTCAATCTCAGATAGATATTAAATTGAAATTTAATTAACTGAATTAAATTTTGAAATTGAAATTAATGAACTGAAAATTAGTTAATTGAAATTGCCTCAAATTATCATCATTTCTACTTTGACCAACTGTCTATGAACTCTATATATCTCTTCTTAATGATCTGAATCAGTGTAATTCTTCCAAAAATTCTTCTTTTCAAATGGACAAAAATAACAGAATGAAAAAATTCTGGCCCTGACTATTTACTCTGAGACTTAAGTAAATAATGGTCAACAAATTTCATCATTATATTATTCTTATTTGAAAATTCCACAGTATTTTCCAAACCCAGCATAGTAATACCTGTCTGAATATATACATTTCATGTACAGTTTCTTTCAGTGAATTTATCAGTTATCTCTTTTACTTTGTCAGGAAATTACTGATAAAGCCTAGAGAGAGAAATGGGAACATTCTTAGAAACATCAGTTGTAAATCTTATTTAGCAGTGACATTTCTTCCTTAATTTTTATGTAAATATATGTCTTTTCCTAATTGATCTGGACAGTTTTGTCCAAAGAGATATTTTAACAATACAAAATGTATAAAGAAAACGTAAAACTGTCAAAATTCATCACCATGTAAAAACAGCTATGAGATTTTTTAAAAATGTTCAGAAACACTAACAATGTATGTAGAACGACAGAGTTGGGCATAATATTTTGGGCATTTTCTTTCTTGGTGATTTCCGTCTCCTGTTGATATTGTAACTTGGAGATTTAAAAATGCACATATTTAGATGTATTTATCAAAGAGTAAATTATTAGTGAAACACATGATCATGCTTAAGAGGATTTAATACCAAACTGACTTTTGTTTTGCTCTAAGACAGGCGTTACATCCTTTCCTGATCAATTAGGCTGCCATGAAAACAAATGGCACGTAACTACGGAGCTTCCTGATAATGAGTGAAAAAATTCCTAACGTAATAAATTCTCAAGCATTTTTTTTACTTAAACATAATTCCTGGATTTGCCTCATAAACAACAGCCCCTAGAAACTCTTCTTTAATGTATTCATCACAATTAGGCATACCCCTAAGTTTTTTTTCTTTTTCAAAATGCTCTGGGTATAATCCATTAAAACATGTATGATATCTAAGTTGATACCTGTGGGAAGCAATGCAATGCCAATGTAAAATAAATTTCTTTCTTTCCTCTGTCCATAATGATGACATACACTTTTTTTTTCCCCCAGAGGAGTAGAAAACAATTTTCACAGTACAGTTATCTACAGTATATAAAAATTGTTTTTACAAAACCCATATTAAAGAAAGCATCTCAGTTTTCAGTCTGAAGGTTCTTAGCCATAAGATATGTTATAGAGAAAGACCACTAAAGTAATTTCCATTCTGTAGTCGTTTTTCCTAACCTCAACAGGTAGGTATCAGGGACTCAATGATCATGTGAGCTTATGGTATAATTGCATATCAGCGTTCTATAACCACATGGAGTAATAACTAAATTTCTTAGAAGATCCATTTTTTGTTTCAGCCCTTTGGGCAGAAACAAAGCCAAGGATAGATTGCCAAGACTTCAAATGCGTTAATTTATAATTTATGACAATCTTCTTCTGGTACAACTTCCAGTATTATTTGTAATGTTCTGGTTGTAATGTCTACAAAGAAATAAAGAAGAGAAATTTAAAATGCACAGAAATCAGAAATGCATAAAAACAGCAAAATGCAAATTATTGGGGATTGAATATTGAAAACTCACAACCGCCTATCTCACAGCGCACTTTCAAGAATTACTTATTTCATTAGAATCCTATCATGCTCAATTAACTTGTTAGTCACCTCTGTAACCTCCCATGATGGCTTCTCAGCAAGAATACATTAATACTGGGGTTTCCCTGGTGGTGCAGTGGTTAAGAATCCGCCTGCCAATGCAGGGGACACGGGTTCGAGCCCTGGTCCGGGAAGATCCCACATGCTGAGAAGCAACCAAGCCTGTGCGCCACAACTACTGAGCCTGCCCTCTAGAGCCCACGAGCCACAGCTACTGAGCCCACGTACTGCAAATACTAAAGCCTGCGTGCCTAGGGCCCGCGCTCTGCAACAAGAGAAGCCACAGCAATGAGAAGCCCGCGCACCGCAACGAAGAGTAGCCCCCGCTCGCCGCAACTAGAGAAAGCCTGCGCGCAACAACGAAGACCCAATGCAGCCAAAAATAAAAATTAAAAAATAAAATTTATTTTAAAAAATACATTAATATTTTGCGTTCGAATAAGGACTTTTAATCCTGAACCAGGAGGCTGAAAATATTTTGAGACAATAGGACCAAGATATAAATAAATGTTCAAAAATATACTTCATATTGAGTCTAAAATTGGTTTGTTGTTTTTGCACCTATGAGAGTACATCCAACTCCTCAGCAAAATCAGAAGAATCAGAATATAATTTCCAGTCTCAAACTTGTAGTGTATTATTGAGCAAAACATTTTATCTCCTAGGGCCTCATTTACCTCCTCTATAGAATGGGGGGGACTTGGAAGTGATGTCAGCAAGACGGAGGGCCGGGAGGTCCCCAACCCCCAAAAACAAACAAACAAAAAAGAAAACCAAGAACAATAAACAGTTACAAATGGAAGAAAACAGCTCAGGGAAAGCTCTAGACAACAAAGAAGCAGCAGCAAAAAACCTGGCAGAGCTCAAAAATCAAGGATGGCCACAGACAAAAGCAAAGGAGGCATTTTGTCCCCATCACCCCATCCCCCAGTCGGGAGCTGCTGGGCACCAGGAGGAATCCTCTCAGGAAGGTCACCACATGGGGAGAAGGAGAGCAGAAGGACCACAGCAAGCCTCGCCACTGTGGATGTCTGCAGCTTTTGGTACAAGAGTCTCTCAGTCTTCAATGATGCTGACCTCACCTGATGGAGCAGTCTGTAGTACCTCCCTCTTCTGGATCTACTCCCAGAGGCTGGAGATGTTGCTGAGGTGAGACCTGCCCTCAGGGGTCCCAGT
Organism: Phocoena phocoena; assembly: GCF_963924675.1. Lineage (NCBI taxonomy): Eukaryota > Metazoa > Chordata > Mammalia > Artiodactyla > Phocoenidae > Phocoena > Phocoena phocoena. Next base: position 133,815,265 of record NC_089223.1, read on the forward strand.
TGTTGCTGTGCCCACCTCTCACACATTGGGTACCACAGCACATCTCCACATAGGACACCAGAGCTGCCATGGCTCTTTGCCCACCCCAGCCCCAGGTTGGGGCCTTGCTCCACCATTACCAAGGCAATCTCCCTGACCTGAGCCGTGCCTCCTGGGTCCCAAGTCATGCTTTGGCTGCCCGAATTGGCTGTTGCCCTGTGCCCCACCGCCCTGCCCCATCCCAGGTCAAGACTCTGAACTGTCATTGCTGAGATGAGTTCTCACTGCCTCCCAGGTCCCAGGTTCTGGCTCTGACTCATCATTGCTAAGGGCAAGGCCACTATCCAGAGCCTCACCCCCATGGCAGGTCTGGTCAAGCCTGAGACCCTCCACTGCTGGGACTGGGCCGCCTCTACCCTGAGCTCCGCCTCCATCCCAGATTGAAGCTCTTGAGCCATCTTTGCCAGCGGTGCTACCACTGCCCTGAGCCCCGCCCCTCAGATTTCAGGTCAGGACTCTGACCCACAGAGGCTGGGACCAGGCTACCACTGCCCTGAACTTCGCCCCCCATCCCAGGTTGCGGCTCTGAACTGTCATTGCCAGGGGCTTGCTGCCACTACCCTGTGCCCAGTTCCCTGAGTCCCAACACACAGCTTTAACAAACAACTACCGGAGTTGTACTACTGCTATCCTGTGAGCGCTCCCAGTGGGCGGTGGGAGGGGTGGGGGCAGAGGTCAGACTTTGACCTGCCATTCCCAGGCTGTGCTACTATTTCTGCCCAAGCCACCACTGCACCTTGTCATCCCAGGGCCCTCGTCACTGCCACATTCCCTCTCACCAGCACAAGTCACAGCAGTGGGCCCTCGAGACCCAAGTACCAGCTCCGTAGGATATCTGCACATGTCCATGCCCTTAGACACCTGTGTCACAGCCACAGCAAGTGTGCCTATGCTCCAGGACCCTGGCACTGTGGTAGTTCCATGTGTGCCTGATCCCCGGACCTCAGTTCCAATACTGCTCTGAGAACTCTGGGTGTCAGCACATCAGACCAGGCACCAGGAGGGGTGTCCTCAAACAGAGGCTCCTTCCAAGAGCAAAAAAGTAGAGGAGCGCAGGAAGATGTCAGCAGCCTTAGCCTCTGAAGATACCAACAGCCCTACCTGCCACCTATAGGTCCTCTGCAGCCTTAGCCATATAAGAACCCCACGGTCTGGCCAATTTCAGCCTCAGCCAGTGGAGTGGCGTAGAGACTGCATCGCTGTGCCTTCTCGGGAACCAAAGACACCACGTCCCAGTCAGCAGGTGCTCTAACGGCCACCTCCAGGTGAAAGTCTTTCCCTACTGAAGCCAGTCTGAAAAGACTGGAAGAGGTGACATCATTCTCAAATGCACAGATATCAACACAAACCCATCAGAAACATGAAAAAGCAAGGAAACATGACATCACCAAAGGAATGCAATACGACTCCATTAACTGCCCCTAAGGAAATAAAGATCTGTGACCGATCTGAGAAAGAATTCAAAACAATGATTTGAAGGAAGCTGAGTGATATGTGAGAGAACACAGACAGATCAATGAACTCCGGAATAGTATATGAACAAAATGAGAAATTCAACAAAGAAAGAGGACCCATTTAAAAAAAAATCAGGAATTTTGGAGAAGAATACAATGAATGAAACGAAAAATGTAATAGCTTTGACGAGTAGGCTCAATCAGGCACAAGAAAGAATCTTGGAGCTTCGAGACAGACCTCTTGATATTTTCCACTCAGAGGAGAATGAAGAAATTAGAATAAAAAAGAAGAAAGCCTGCATGAACTGTGGAACATGATCAAAAGAAAAATTATCCATATTATGGGAGTCCCAGAAGGAGAAGAGAAGGAGAAAGATACATAAAACTTATTTAAAAATATAATGGCTGAAAATTTTCAAATCTGGGCAGAGATACAGCCATCAAGGCACAAGAAGCTCAAAGATCCCCAAACAGATTCAACCCAAAGAGGTCTTCACTGAGACCCATTAGAGTCAAGCTCTCAAAAATCAAAGACAAAAAGGGAATCTTGAAAGCAGCAAGACATAAAAGAATCATCACATATGAGGGAATCTTGATAAGGCTATCAGCAAACGTCTCAGCGGAAATCTTACAGACCAGGAGAGAATGGGATGATATATTCAAAACGCTCAGAGGAAAAAAACTACCACCAAGAATACTTCACCCAGAAAAGCTGTCATACAGAAACGAAGGAGAGAGAAAGACTTTCCCAGGTCGACAATAGCTAAAGGAATTTGTAGTCATTAGACCTGCCCTGCAAGAAATGCTAAAAGGAGTTCTTTAAGCTGAAACAAAAATATGCTAATCAGTACCATGAAAATATATGAAAGTATGAAGAAGAGGGAACACTTCCAAACTCATTTTATGAGGCCAGCGTTACCCTGATACTAAGTCCAGACAAAGACACTATAAGAAAAGAATATTACTGACCAATATCCCTGATGAATACAGATGCAAACATTCTCAACAAAATTTTAGCCACCCAAATTCAACAACACATTAAACGGATCATTCACCATGATCAAGTGGGTTTTATCTCTGGCATGCAAGGATGCATTCAACATAGTACTAAGCCAGAGCAATTAGGCAGAAAAATAAATAAAATGTATCCATATCAAAAAGGAAGGGCTTCCCTGGTGGCGCAGTGGTAGAGAGTCCGCCTGCCGATGCAGGGGACACGGGTTCGTGCCCGGGTCCGGGAAGATCCCACATGCCGCGGAGTAGCTGGGCCCATGAGCCATGGTCACTGAGCCTGCGCGTCCGGAGCCTGTGCTCCGCAACAGGAGAGGCCGCGACAGTGAAAGGCCCGCGTACCGAAAGAAAAGGAAGAAGTAAAATGATCTCTGTTCACAGATGACACGATCTTATATAGAAAATCCCAAAGACCCCTAAAAAACTGTTATACATAATAAATAAATTCAGTAAAATTGCAGGATACAAAATTGACACACAGAAATCAGTTGTATTACTATACATTAACACTGAATTATCTGAAAAAGAAATTAGAAAGCAATCTCATTGACAATAGCATCAAACAAATTAAAATACCTAGGAATAAATTTAACCAAGGAGGTGAAAGACCTGTATACTAAAAGCTATAAGGCTTTAAGGAAAGAAACTGAAGAAGACACAAACCAAAGGAAAGATACCCCATGTTCCTAGATTGAAAGAAGTAATATTGTGAAAATGTTCATAGGACCCAAAGTGGTCTACAGATTCAGTGCAATCCTGGTCACAATTCCACTGACATTTTTCACAGAAATAGAAACAAACTATCCTAAAATTTATTTAGAGCCACAAAGTAATCCTAAGAGAGAAGGACACAGCTGAAGGCACTGTAATACCTGACTTCAAGCTATATTATAAAGTTATAGCGATCAAAACATTATGGGGACTTCCCTGGTGGTCCAGTGGTAAAGAATCCACCTTACGATGCAGGGGACGTGGGTTCGATCCCTGGTCAGGGAACTGAGATCCCACATGCAGTGGGGCAACTAAGCCCACACGCCCCCAACTACTGAGCTCGCGCGCCTCAAGGAGAGAGCCCGAGTGCTGCAAACTACAGAGCCCACGCGCTCTGGAGTCTGCCCGCCACAACTAGAGAAGAGAAAACCTGTACGCCACAACTAGAGAGAAGTCTGTGCACAACAATGAAGAGACTGCGTGCCGCAACTAAGACCCAATGCAGCCAAAAGTAAATAAATAAATCTTAAAAAAAAAAACACAGTATGGTATTATCATAAAAACAGGCATACAGATCAGTGGAACAGAATGGAGAGCACAGAGGTAAACTCCCACATATATGGTCAACTAATTTTTGACAAGGGTGCCAAGAACACACCATAGAGAAAGGACAGTTTCCTCCATAAATGGTATTTGGGACAACCAGGTACCCATATGCAAAAGAATGAAACTGAACCCCTACCTCATGCCAATCACAAAAATTAACTTGAAACGGATCAACGATTTAAATGCAAGATCTGAAACTATAAAACTCCTAGAAGAAAACATAGGGGAAAAGATCCTTGATATTGGTCTAGTCAATGATTTCTTGGATAAGCCACCAGAAGCACAGGCAACAGAAACTAAAATAAATAAGTGTAATTGCATTAAACTAAAGAGCTTCTGCATAGCAAAGGTAACAACCAATAAACTGAAAAGACAACCTACAGAATGGGAGAAAACATTTGCAAACTATACATCTGACAAGGGACTACTCTCCAAAATATAAAAAGAACTCACAACTCAATAGCAAAAAAGAAAATAATCCAATTTAAAAATTGGCAAAGGACCTGAATAGATATTTTTCCAAAGAAGGTATACAAACGGCCAAGAGGTATTATGCAAAGGTGTTCAACATCACTAATCATCATGGAAATGAAAATCAAAATCACGACATCACCTTCACCTTAGCAAAAGGATGGCTTTTATCAAAAAGACAAGAGATAACAAATGGTGAGGATGTAGAGGAAAAGGAACCCTTATACACTGTTAACGGGAATGTAAATCAGTACAGCCAGTGTGCAAAACAGTATGGCGGTTCCTCAAAACATTGAAAATTGAACTACGGTATGATCCAGCAATTCCGCTCCTGGGTATGTACTCAAAGGAATTCAAATCAGTATCTCAAAGGGATGTCTGTACACCCATGTTCACTGCAGCATTATTCACAGTAGCCAAGATAAGGAAATAACTTAAGTGTCCATCAACAGATGAATGGATAAAGATGTGGTATATATATATCACATCTGGAATATTATTCAGCCATGAGAAAAAAGGAAATCCTGCATTTGCAACAACATGGGTGGACTTGTAAGACATATGCTAAGTGACATAAGTTAGACAGATAAAGACAATACTGTATGATACCACTTATATGTGGAATCTAAAAAAACTGAACTTGTGAAAGTAGAGAGTGCTTACCATGGGCTGGAGGGTGGGGAAATTAAAGAGATGTTGTTTAAGGGTACAAACGTACAAGTAGTAAATATATAAGTCCTGGAGATTATCGTCAACAATACTGTATTATAAAAGTTGCCAAGAGACAATATCTTAACTGTTCTCAACAACAACAAATAATAAAAGATGTTTACCATGATAAAGACATCGTAAAGGTGCTAGCTAATGCTACTTTGTTTTATCTAATGCAATATATAAATATATCAAAATCAACACTTCCTACACCGTAAACTTACACAATGTTATAGGTCCATTTTTTCTTAATTTAAAAATTAATTAATAAATAAAGAAGAATGAGGGTCTTGGACTAGATCAGTGGTTCTCAAAGTCTAATCCCCAGGCCAGCAACATTAGAATCACCTGAGATATTAGAAATACAACTTTTGAAGCCTCATCCTAGACCTACTGAATCAGAAACTGAAGGTAGGGCCCATAAATCTGTGATTCTGATAGACACCAAAGTGCAGAGGTCACTGGGCTAGGTGATTTCTACGGTCATTTTATCTCGACAGTCTTAGAACCCTGTGACTCCACTTTCCTGAGATATTAGCTCTTGTCCACCTCTTATCTCTGTAATTGGTCTCCACAAAACCTCTTCAAACTGCTACTGGTCCTGAAGCCCCTGGTGCCTATTGTCTTGATGGTTTTCAGAGCCACATCATCTCTCATCCAGACAGGCCATCTTTCTCCTCTTTTGTGACTTGTCACCTGTAAGAGTCCCTTCCCAGCAATATTTAATGCCACTAAAAAAGGTACGTTTTTCATCCTTTATTTTCTAACAGTGTTCCCAAGTTGTTTTCCTCAGCACACTGATTTTTATAATATACATTCATTACAAAGGGTCCAGCATCATTCTGGCAAAAGGTAAACTCTATGTAAATGTTTCTCGAATGAATTCTCTTCTGTCACAGCCCACTCTTGACATTGAGATGTACATGGAGCACAAGGGAGTGCTCAAGAGCAACTGAAGTTCATGTTTACAGAAAAGGGAAATGATAGAATTATCCTAGAAAAATAGACTGTGGAAAAGTAGATAGCAGTCAATAGTAAGGGCAATGTGGCTTTTGCGGGCAGAGATGGAGCTAGGACTAACTGATAGCTTTAAATAACAATTCTTCTTCCATGGTCAAATGCAAAGCGGTGGGGTTAAGGTGACGTGCTCTGCAGCCCTTCCTCCCTGGAGAAGTCCTGCAGTCGCTACTCGAACTAGTCTCCATAACGACGGCCGTTCTTGAGTGTGTGTGCGCGTGTACGCACGTGTGTGACTATTTATGCAGTTGTCTACGGAGATTTTTTTTTTTTTTTTAACGCAGCATCTACTCCTCCATGCCCCAAATGAAAGCCTTTTCCAAAAGTGTGCCTCTGTATTCTGCAGCCCTCGGCCCTCGACTTTCTTAGACATCTTACTGACCCATGTCACCACACTGCATGGGTTCCAGACAAAGGGAGAACAACTTAAGAGATCCTGTTGCTTCGCTCGTGTGGCATTCTCCTTCCTGAAAGCTCCATTTGGATCTTCTATTCAGTAGCACTTTTGGGGCCAAAGAACCTCTCTCCTCGTTCTACACACCCAGTAGAACCTCCACGCTCAGTCAGCCCTGTTGACAGTCCCTCGTGTGCTTTTCTTATGCCCTCTCTTGGGATCTCGAGATTTAAATAATTTTCATCATGATGGAGGTTTGAGCAGAGTGACTGATTTGGGCTCTGAGTGGCTTTTGGAGTCCTACCAACTTTTCCCACCAGGTCATCTACAGCCATGGGGGTCACAGAGCAGTGCTCAGCGGACCCAAGTAAGCCTCTGAGGAAGCTTCCTGCTTGCCCAAAAAAGTTGCAGAGCATGTGATCTCCCACTACATCCCTACCCAGATAGGGCCTTTGGCTTTGGGTATAATCAGCCCCCTGACAATATTTCTTTAAATAAAGTCAAGCCATTCAGTCTGCATTTGGTGTTTTTAGTTATGTAAGCTATAAGACCAAATAGCAATTGAAATATTTTCAGCTTTGTCTTCCATGTTCAGTAGTTGTTTTTGAAATCCGTTGAAACAACTACTGCCCTTGCAGAATCTGATTTACCCAATCATACCTGGTACAAGCGTGGGAACTACAGCCAAAATGGAATAAGCCTATGAAAACCAAGCTTCCCCAGAAATCATAACAACAGTGTCTACGTTTTTCTTTTTTTTTTTTTGGAAAAGCCTTCAAAACCTTTTCACATGCATGGCCCCACTTGACCCTTACCATGAAGATGGTTTGGTAAGAAATGCAGGCAAGCTTAACTCGTGTAAAACATCGCACCTCGGTCTTCGTGAAGAGCCCGTCAAATGCACGCGGCAGCTTTCAGCGGAGCATCATAAACAAACTGATCACAACACACCGTATGCAGAACATGCTTTTAGAATTCTGGTTTTGCAAAATCTGTCCACGATGGACAACGGTCATTCTGTGGTGCTGCCCTGTATGATTCTTTATAACTAAAGATTTTGTTTTAATACAGCTGTCCTCCACAACTCGCCTGGAGCCGGAGGGACCAACTTCCAGTCACCCCACGCACTCCCGGCTGTGATGGGGTTGGACGGATAAACAGAGGCGGCCGGGGAAAACGGCTGTGGGGAGCCCTGGCTGGGGTTTGCCGGCTCCAGCATCCCCACGAATTTGAGTATGTCAGTGGGGTATCTGTCCCCCCTTCCTTGGGTGAGAAGCTTGAGTTTCTATAAAGAAATCGATCCAGATGAATTAAGCACTCCATCACGGATGGGGGAAAAAAGCTCTCTGCACATCCAAGTATTCCCTTAAGAGCACGTTTTCTTTTCATCCCAGGAATGCTATCAAATGAAGCACGGTTCAATACTGGCACCCTGTGGCCAGAGAAATTCATCAAGTCTCTGGAACTCTCTTCTGGGGTTCTGAACGTTCTCTGGCTATCTAAACTCAGCAGCCCGTCTCTGTTTTCTGAACGCTGTTCGGTGACCCTGTGTTTTTTTAATGGATGCCCCCCTGGTAAGATGTATTTTGATAAACTATCATTTCACAGGGGTGATCTGTTCAGGTATACTTGGGTGAAAATAAGTGATCAGACCAAGGCTAAAGAATGTCCCCCAGCAGAACAATTTGGTGTTAACTCTACACACTGCTCCAAGCAGAGGCTCTCTGGCTCCAAGTTTACACTGAGTTTCTCCCTAACAACAAGGAGGCAATTGGGAGAAGAGGCGACGTGATGGCTCAGGACTCTGCTGTGGTGTGTGTCCGTGTGTGAGTGTTCTGTTTTGGCCAAAGGCTAGGAAAATACTTGCTACGGCCGCAATAAATATTATGAATTTTCTTTATTTTACTTTTAAGAATGCTGCCTAAGTGGAAATCAAACAAAATTACAGAGGATTGTTGCTTTTCGCAAACTCACTCAAAAGGCAGCTATAAAGATAAAGGGTTGCAATGATCGCAGTTTCAAGGCAGAATTGCCACGCTCCCTGGTAAGACTCGATGGCGTTGTTGAGAACCAAATAACCATTACGGGACTGCTACTTTCACGAATGGCTAACGCTACATTTAGAGTCCTTGGAGATGTTCAAAACGCCATTGGAGACAGAAAAATAACAGAAAACTTCACAACGACATGAGCATGGAAAAACATCAAAGAAGGAGCAGGCATGAAAACCAGTAGTTGATACGTACCGGCAAAGAAATGGAAGGAAATATGCACATGTTAGCAGAAAGAAAGCATTTTTAGAGTTGGCTGACTGCAAACAGGAAGGACAAAATGCCTACTAAGTGCGCAAGAAGGGGAATTTGTTCTTTCATCATGGTCTCTCACACTGTAGTCCAACTCTAGGGCTACCCACTCTTTCTTCCTAAATTCTCATGGTTTTCCATGCATTCAGGGGTTTTAATTGTCTCTAGCCAGGATCTGAGATGGACACAGACCCCCACCCCCCAGTGGTGAGTACTAATCTACCCCGAACATTGGTAACAAGCAATCCTAATGGTAAATACTGTTTAACAAGACTTGGATTTGTTTTTCAGCAAAGGCTCTCTATGTATTGCCTACAACAGATAAAACGTAACTAAAAATACTCTACCGAAAACCAGTGTGATCTAACAAGACACAGAGATTAAATACCCTGTTAGGCAATCTGTGTGCCTGTGTAAACCTTGAAGAACCTAACTTTTATAGTAACACTTCCTCTGGGAATAATGTTGCCAGCTAGGCAACAAAATGCAGGTATAAGTAATAGTATAAGGTCTAAAGATATCAAACACCAATTAAAAGCTAATAGAGAGTAGTAGCAGAAGTCTATTTTACACTTGATCTTAGCCAAAAGGCCGAGAAGCAATGCAGAAGTCTATTTTAAATGACTAGCTTCTAAATGAGTTTGTGTAGCATACTAGAGATGCAATATGTACACAGAGTTGTTTGTTTTTTACTTTTAGTAACACTGACATTATTTATTAATAATTTTACCAGAAATCTCCCTGAACTTTTTACTGGGCTTTAAAAAATTAATGATGGTAAAGTAAGTAAATTAAAATGAATGAAAAGAAAAAAAGTGGATTTTTTAACTCACCAACCTCACCAGCAAGAACCTATCTGCTCCCCTGGATATAGTTCTCCCTCTCTCTCTTCCTATAGGTACCCGATCTAAAAAGAGCATGAATTTGAAATCCAGCATATGTGGGTTCAAATCCCAGCTCAATGGTTTAAAATCTGTACACTTAAATTCTCCATCTCCCTGCACCCTGGTTTTCCCATCTGGGTATAGAAATCAGCCAGTTCACACGTGGATCTTGTGGAGGATTGAATGAGACGATGATGTGAGGAAAACAGCTTCACTGGCAGAGCCTCTGACAGAGGGTGAGGCTTTTAACAGAGGCTGTTCCGAAGCACCCTTCCTACCTACTGATTTTTTTTTTTTTTTTTTTTTTTTTGCGGTACGCGGGCCTCTCACCGTTGCGGCCTCTCCCGCTGCAGAGCACAGGCTCCGGACGCGCAGGCTCAGCGGCCATGGCTCACTGGCCCAGCCGCTCCGCGGCATGTGGGATCTTCCCGGACCGGGGCACGAACCCGTGTCCTCTGCATCAGCAGGCGGACTCTCAACCACTGCGCCACCAGGGAAGCCCGGAATGCGGAGTCTTAACCACTGGACCACCGGGGAAGGCCCCTCAGGATCATTCTTGCTGTTCTTATGACCCTCCATGATTCACCAATAGGGTGGTGTTATAATAATGATATTTAAGCCCTTTGCAGGCTCTACCTAACTCCCCACCAAATCTCATATCACTCATTAAGTAGTATGTTATCATACAGAATCAATAAACTACGTTCAACCCAGGATAGAAACAATTAAGTTAGTAAGGGATGTGGAAGAACAATTAGGTCGTTTACAGAACTGCTGATAAAATTCTATCTAAAAATGTGTTCTCCTAAGAAGTGATTAAAGCAACTGGAACTCAATATCCTGAAAGGATTCAGTGGCTCTACCCCCAACATCCTTCCTGCCTTTTCTTCTACCAGTTCTCATTAGAATACGGTAATGTATTCAAACTAGCAACTTCCCCACTTATATTTTCACACTTTAATGCATGCATGTTATATAGGTACACATAGATGGGTTTTCTACAACATGGTCTCTCAAGAGGTCCCGAAACTGCTTAAAAGTCTTACCTGACATTCTTCTGAACCACCTGGGTTTCTTGTCCCATATAATAAAGAGATAGTAGGCAGGGACCCCGGTCAGAGTGATGATGAAGCCAATCCCTGTACTAAATGGGTCTGAATAAAGGGAAAGGGCGACCATGAAGAGACACGTGAAGGAAAACAAAGCCGGGATGAATAGCGGCACCTGGAACACAGCACAGAAGAAAATCACTTCAAGGGTGGTTCAAGAGACAGAAGGTGGATTCAAGATGAGCACATCAGTCATGTGATCAGGTGATACACCTTGATCACGTGACCAAGTGACAGGCCCCATCCTACCATACCTTTATACCAAAATCTCTTGCGTACGGCACAGAGACTATATTAAACACACTCCTTTAAATTGAAAAAAAAAAAAAAAAAAAACTTTGGGTAGAACAAAATCTAAGGATAAATAAGTGTGTTTCATTAGAGATGTTCTGTTCGAACTATTTTACTAGTTAAGCACTGTTTTACGAGTTATGTTTTTGATTGTAAAAGATTGGTTCTCTGACAATTATGATTAGAATCCACTTTAATGTAGAGCCAAGAGCACGGGCTGCTTGTTACATGTTAAAGCCTTTCAGTGCATATTGATTTTCTGTTGGAGATTCACAATAAGAACGGACAGGGATAAAACAGGCCAACTCCTATTCAACCACTAATAAAGATGTTGCCGGCATTAGGCAATGAATACAATTAGAAACAAATTCTGACAACATGACGGACAACATTATCGGTGTTATTTCTTAAAAGCAAAAGCACGTTTGAAAGAACGTGCTTTCAAAGAGCAAGTAAAGACAAATCAGTCCATGAACTTTCAAGGCTAGAGGCATATGCGCCAGCCCTCCCAAAAGGAAACGCTTAGCTATGGTAAATGGACATTCTATTAAGCGGTATATTCACACATCTTCACTTTCCCTATGTATTTCACAGTTCTACTCCTTCTGGAGTGTACAATGCAGAAAAGGGGCAATATAACAAGTCATAACATTTAAGAACACTTAAAATGCCTTTCTGTAAAGCAGCATCCTTTTTAAAGTTTGAATTAGCGATGATTTCATACACATCGGCCTCACTCTCGGTATGGTTGTCCACAACTTATTCAGCATAAAAAAAAAAGAAGCAGTCTATATTTTGAACGTATCAGGTCATTAGACGCATTCATGAAAAATCAACATAACAAACATTGTATATTAATATCCCCGCTTCTCAGCAATGTGACCTACAAAGTTCAGGACATCACAAACAAGCCGATGAACTATTTTTCCAAAGTAAAATAAATCCCATATGAAGGCATGACCTGCAAGGGTTAAACATGTTATTCCAGAGGATTCTGGCCCTCTGCCCAAGCTCTTCGTCATCAACTTATGACAAAGGGAGGACCAGGCATTAGGAGGAAGATTTATGGAAACCCATCAAGATTGCTGAGGTTACCTTGAAAGGACGATGCATATCTGGGCGTTTGTATCGAAGATAAATCAGCCCAGCAACCGCCAGCCCAATAAAAAGCCACCTGGCAAAACTGAGGAAATTCAAAAGACTGTAGAGGTCCCCAGAGAAGAGCATTACCATTGTCAAAGGGTGCTGTGGGGGGGGGGGGGAGGGAGAGAAAAATTATGCACAGTGAGTTAAAAGAGAACACACGTGATAACAAGCAATACCATCACTGTACATTATTATTATCTTTTCCAAACGATTCTTTCTACTGATAAACAACCACTGCGCCTAACACCTATACTCAACTAACCTCCTAGCTATACATCCAGCTTTTCTACTCTCCCTTTACACACACACATGCATGCATTGCTTTTAGTTGTTTTTCATTTGAGTTAAGAGAACGTGCTTTCAGAGAGCAAAACACAGGACACTCAATGACTCAAAATTTAAAGCCCCAGAGACTGAGATGGTCGGTAAATAACTAACAATAAAAGTCAAAAGCGCATCCAATACACACATTTGCAGAAAGCTCTGCGAATGGTGTCTGATGAGCCCCTGGCGATGCATACACGGGGACGACAGCCACCTCTAAGAGACTGTGTCCTCTCCTGAGTGCAAAACGTTGACCTCTCCTTCCTCCACACTTCCTCTCCCTGGGTGCTTGCCACGTGTGACCCTCAAGACCGCAGAAAAGAATGGAGCGCAGAGTTCAGCAGAGCAAGTCTCTACAGCTGCACAGACCAAGGACAGCATGACTGATAACGCAGGCTTAAAATGAAAGCCCTGTTCACCAATAATATATTCTGTTCCCACAAAATAATACATTCTGTTCCCACAAGTGAAGTAAATTTCCAGAATCCACACAGAGCACCCCACCCGCCCAACCGGCCTTTACAAAGAAATTTCAAGGAAATATTTTGAAACAAATGAAACCCATGGGGGGTGGAGATGGGGGTAAAAAAGTGTTCAGTGCATTCTGTGGTGTGCCTGACAGCAGGAGATTGGGAAAAAATGTTACTGGGGAACATTTCTGGGAAATGTTTTTGGGTTTTGGAAACGCTATTGGGAAAAATTAGTAGGTAAAAAGAATATAACATTGCCAATGGGGATCTGAGGACTTCTACACCTTACACAGTCTTTCATATCCCGTGTTTCACAAATACTTTTCTCTGCATAAAGAATCGTACGGCTCAAATTTAAGTTTTGGTGCTTTTATTTCTCCCATTTAGGGTTGCTCTCAAAATTCTCACTTTCAAGCACAGAATCCCTGCACTGTCTAGGATACTGTCAACTTTATCTATAATTTTGTATGCACTTCACGATAAGGGGCCTCTGATGAGACATCTGGGCGTTTTGGGACTGTAGCTTTTAGCTCCACTTTCAATAAGTAGAATTGGGACTTATTACTCGACCTCCTTTTCTGCGAGGCTCTCTGTCGGTGACAGGAGCCCAGGCAATCATTTCCCTTTGATCTCACAGATTTCTACACAGATGAAAAAGAAGTGACGTGTCATTGCTCCAAAGCATCAAATATGCATCAGATATACTGGATGAAGGGAAGCGATGGAAAATATCCTGCCTGTGCAAATCCACCAGGATACACAGAGAGCCACTTTAGCAATGAATGAGAACAGAAAGCACGAGCTGAAGTCAAGTTTGAAATCCTCTTTGCTAAGCGGTTCTTTGAGGGTACATCTAGATACACGTTACTATGCATTTACCAAAACAATAACAGCTGGCAGAGGAGTGTGCTTGCGGATGTGAATCATGGAGAGGATTTCCGGAAGGTGACCCTCCCGAGATGCAACATAGAATAACCTGACAGGAGAAAAATGTATAATTAATCATTTCCAAGGGAAAAAATCCAGAAATCGAAGAGAAAACTTGCATCTTCTTCCTACCGAATGGTTTGACATTTCTTAGGTGATTACTTCGAATTTTATAGAGTCTGCCCAAATGTTACGTTCCTTTGAGGAGAAAGGGTAGCAACATCTGACTCAGCAAAACTCACCCCACATATAAATAGCTGGTGGTGAATTCAGTTCTAGATTTCTAATACTGCTCGTGTGTCATCAGTCCAGTCCAACTCGACACACACGCACGCACACACACACACACACACCCCATTCACATTTATCTGATTGGGTTTGCATCAAATTAAAACAAAAGTGACTTCTGCATCAAACAAAAGGGATACAGATGGTGGCATGGTGATGTCTGGCGTCTCTTACTTTACTTTTTTGCTTGTCACCTTTAGAGAAACAAAAGATTTTATTGCCAGAAATAAAATGTTGTTGCTAAACTCTGTAGACATAACGTTAAAACAACAACAAAAAAAACCCCTGCATCCCTGGCTTCAGAGTAGGCTATGAGTAGACAAGCAGTGCCCTCTAATGGACAGAACAGAACATGCTGTTGACACTTGGAGAAAGATTTCAATCTTGCGTTTCCCTTTAAAAACAGCAGGTTTAGAGGCACTATTTCTTTTCTTTTTAAACTTATCCTTACCACATCCCATCTCAGACACAGAAATGCGTTTCTAGAAATGCCTGAACTCACTCACCTGGAGACAGCAAACACACCACCATTCATGGAACCAAAGCAGGAGAGGGCAACAAAGATTGGAACCGCTACTGAGAAATTTCCCAGGAGCCGCTCCGAAAAAGTCTAGCGAAAGACAGAAGGAAGCAAGTTAATGCTCTGCCAAAAAGTGGAATAAAATGAACAATTTAGGTCAAACTCGCTCTATGACTTTCTGTTCACCTGGTGATATGTGTGTGTTTTATAATCCTTTTTTTGGGTTAGGGTCAGACTAACCTCTTAGAATAATAATCAAAGGCAGGCACCATGTCCTTGCTTGTTGCAGAATTATGGGCAATAGTCCAAACAAGCGCCTTCCCTCTACTTCCAAAGAGCAATGATCCATTGATCAAATCTTTATCAACTATGATATCTATTGTCTCTGACTCTGGTAAATAAAAAAAACTCAGTACAGAAGTTCTCCTTTTAGAGACAGAAATCCTTCTGTATAATACCTTCTCTTTCGTCTGGAAAGCCACATTTTTATAGCAAAGTACAAAGGTACACTGAGAAGTGCTGCAGATACCTGTTTCATATACCAGTCCCACTGTTATGACTCAAAAGCGTGGCAAAAAATAATTGAGGACTTAATCATGTGTATTAGGGATATGAACGGTTCTGAAAATCTTTTGCCCAGAACAATCACATCAGCTGAATCTCTGTTTATGAAGTCCATCCCGCCCTCTCAGTTATCTGCCAATTCCCTCTGTAGTTTCCTATTAAAGGGCTAGAACACCAACACAAGTCCAAGGAAATCAAGCTACAGAAAATATAAAAGTTAAACAAAACTTCTGACATTTCCTTTTGTTGCATGGCATGTGCAACACTGCAAATTTTCATGAAGGATGTATTTTCCAAAAAAAAAAAAAAAAAAAAAATGTGGGATTCTCTACTTGTCCTTGATGCAGCCGGTGCTGTGTAATTAATGGACCATATTACGCTCAAAGACTTAAGTGCTGCCCTCTGTCTAGTAAGATGAGATGACGACCTGACATCAGGAAGCTCTGTGCATTTGGTTGTCTGGTAGAAGCTACAGCAGTGGACAGAGTCTTTTCTAATACAGTGAACTCGTACATAGGTTCACATGAAATGAGATAATTTGTTCCCTGTGGATGTTTCTGATATGAGGTAATAGTGACTCTTTTAAAAGGAACTGACATCTAGTGATGGGAAGTTCTTTTTTTTTTTCACCCGTCATTGTTATAAGGTCATGAATGAGTGCCCTCTTACTAGCTAAGTTTTTATACCAAAAAGTCTGGGTCACAGAATAGCAGTCCCATAACATGACCTTTGAAAGCAAAAGATGCTCCTGAAGTCAAATAAATTTGGGGAAATGCTGTAAAATTATGAGTATCCGCATCTCAGGGAGTTAAAATGTACATTAGCTTCTCTAACATTCTGAGAAGTACTATAGCAATGACATCTGCTTAACTTTGAATAACTCAGTATTTCCTTAAATTTATAATATCCTAGAACTTGTATTCAAAATGATATATATACTAGAAAAAAAAAATGTTATGTGGTCCATTCGGAAATTCTAAAGTGGTACTTTGGGAAAAAGATTTTAAGTTAGCATTTGAAAAGCGTCTAAACAGGGAGGAGTCCAGAATCCATTGCGATTTGCATACCTCAAAGTGCATTCATTTACACTCAGTGACTGCCCACCTGTCTTTAAAGACATGTTGGAAGAATAATGACTTCTATTCAACATGTATGTGTGGAAATATGTTTTCAAGCAGGCATATGTGGAAATGTTTTACATGAAATTAACAGTACAGAGAAATCATTTAGGAGTGTAGCTGTATCCGTTAAATGGAATATGCTAAGGTATGTTCTAAATTTTTTAAATATTCATTATCGTTCAGTTAAAAAAGAATTACTGGGTTTCAAAACACTTTCTGCTGGAGGGAACTACTATAAAATTGCATCATTTCATTAACCTAAATTCAAACTGGCGTTTTCCCAACTTAGACTTACCACTGCCACTGCCTCTGAAAGCAACAGCTCCTCCGCGCTAATGGTCGTAAAGTAGGCCACATTTGTTAGCACATAGCCAATAGTGACAACGGCCATGGATATACATATCGCGAGGGGGATGGTTCTGAAATGCACAAAGGAATCACTTATCAGTCATCTTTTGTTAGCCATTTCTCTGCAAGCAAAGAAGATAACAGGCTCATTCAAACAAAGAACAAAACGGTATATGGCTAACCACAGGCTCTGTTGGGTATGTATAAACATTTCATCAGGGTGAAGTACCACATATTCCTTTGTAATTTAATAAAGTCCATAAGGGGAGGTACTACCTTTGTCTTGTCTACTGCTCTACCCCAGAACACGTGGGTCTATCTGATTCTCGTGCTCCATAAATCCTACGGCAGGGGTTCACACACTTGAGCACACATCACCCGGAAGGCTTGTTGAAACAGAGATTGCTGAGCCCACCTCAGGAGTTTCTGATTCAGGAGGATTTGCGTCTTTCACAAGTTCCTGGGTAATTCTGATGCTGCTGGCCAGGGGACCACGCTCTGAGAGCCACCGTCCTATATATATGCCTTTCAAATCCTGATTCACTTGCCTTGATACTAGTTTCTAATATTAGTTTCTAATACTAGTTTTAATACTAATACTTTCTAATACTAGTTTCCCAAAAGATCTTTCGCATTCAGTGTTTTCCCCTTCAGTAATTCCCCTTGCCGTCAAATACGCGTACACTTTGGGAAGCATGCCAGCAACACATATCTACCTTTCTAAATGACAGTAATAATAATTTTGTACATAACACAAAAAGCCCAGAAGTGTTCCCAGTAATGCCTTTGCACTGCCCTGCTGTGAGTTCAAAGGGAGCTCAAGATCATGAGTATCTATTAAAGCAACAGCACAGATAATCCCATGAAGTCAGAGGTGACATGCTGTGAAGTACATATGACCGGACGGTACTGACACTACGTAGCATCAAGAAGTAGCCGGCACAAACACAACGTTATGTCTTCATTTAATGCACCGGGAAAGCCAGGAAGTTACTGACCCTCATAATTTGACTCCATGTTACCGATACACATTACTTGCTTAATATAATCACCTCTTCAGACTGTTTCCAGTTCAAGCAACTTAAACCTTCGGCTCCCTACACAAAGGCTGATGGGTTTTGTGGGTTTTTTTTTTTTTTTTTTTAGCCATAGAGCTTATCAGCCTTCATGGAGCCTTAACCCTGCTGGGTGCCACTAATGAAGACCTCCATATAATTTCTTCCAAGATGAAAATACAGGTCCGAACCAGGAAAAAAAAAAGGCACAGCCCGCCTCACTCCCCAAGCTGGGTGTGTTGAGAACACTAAGTCCCAGCTCATTACGCTGAATTCTCTATCCCCTGTTGAGAACAGGCAAACCCAGCCAGCCAGCAACTGTCATTCATTATGCTGCCTGGAGCCCGACACTTCCCCTGGTCCCCAAAGCCTTAAGCCTTGATGGGGAAACACACTGACCTCTAAAATCCTGGCATCCTGCTAGAAAAGGAGCAGATGTTCCCCTTCCCCAGTGTGAAGAGGGTTCTGTGGAATTTTCTGTTCATGCCGTACCACGCACTGCTACCTGTGACTGCTAAATGCTTAATGTAAGCAAAGGAGATTAAATTAAATACAGAGGGGTGAGTGGCATAAGGCATATGAAAGATAAAGGCGGCTTTTCAACCACTCGCTGTATTATCAACATTTTAAACTCGAATCCTTCAGCTCTTATAACACGCCAAATGGGGTTTTGAGTTCTTTCTATGGAGGAGAGAAGCAGAGAGAAAGGGAGGGAGAAAGACACTCTCTAGAGATCTCCTCGCAAGAGGAGGATTAAGAAATGCAAAGGCTCTGCTAATAAAAAGTGAGGTGATTTACTGTTCAGTGCGGTGAAGTCACCTAACCTGTCCAGGACAGGTAGTAACTGTCACATCACGTGATGCTGTCATAGAGCACAGAGGAGTCACTCTGAAATTTTGACTGTGGCCCTGCCGGCATAGAATCTAGCCTCCCAGCCCAGCTCTTTCAAGGCAGCCTGTGTTTCCTGCCCGGAGAGTATGGTCTTTCTGGGGGAGGATTTCTAAACTGACTTTAGCAGAAGGGACCTTTAAAACATTTGAAACTTCCAAGTTAGTTTTCCTTTTGTTCTTCCTCAGCTTGTCAATAACAAAAAACAGCAGATGCTGCTATGTACACCCACCCTTTTATTAGCTACTTTACATATTTGCCTCATTTTGTCCTTGGAAAATCCTGTGAGTTAGGAGCACAATTACCATGTTATTTATGAGGAAATGAAGTCTTAGAGAGTTTAAAGAACTGTTCAAGGATACACAGCTGGTAAGTGGAAACCCAGAATTCGGCTGCAGATCCAGCTACCCTGAAGTCAAAGCATTTAAACCACTGAAGCGTATTCTCTCTCGTGCATGTGGGTCCTCAAACTCTTAACTATTACTTTCCAGAGAAATTATAATTATTGAATATAATGTTTATTGGAAAGCTCTTATCAAGGCTGTATTCCTCATGTGTTCACTGAAAATACAGTTTTGTGTAGTATGAAGGAGGGGGAGAGACTTATTCCATGATTTTCATGATTTTTCTGTGTGATACGAACTATAACATCAAGTGAATGTTTTCAAAAGTTTCAATGTTTTGGAAATACTAGTTTATTCTGAATTTAAAAAACCACAGAGGCACACTGAATAAACTTCCCTAGACAACTGTTATAGAAAAGGAGGAAAAGGAGGCATACTTATCAGACAAAATGAAACAGATTATTAACAGTTTTACTATCAGCCAAGTATAGATAGCCTATAGATATAGCCTATAGATAGATCAGCCTAGTATATAGATACTAGAGGAAAAAAAAAAATCAAAGGAGCTTAAAATATAGGATAAAAGAGAAAAGGGCTCTAACCTTGCAGCAACTCACAGCAAACCCAGTAATTCCTCCCTAGGTAAAATTAAGCCATGGGAACTGAAGAGGATGTGGCCAGACAGCCAGTAGCTTCTGTCCTTAAGGTTCCATTTCACTTTAACAAAGGAATAAATAAAAGGAATCACAGGAACTGGTAGGCCACTGACATTTCGAAGCCCCTGTGTAACTGCGAGGTATCCACCAATTCTAAGTGCAACAAAAGCATTGCCTTTAAGCTGAATAAAAATGACTCACACCTATGAGTTGTAATCTTTCTCAAACGTTGTGTATATATATTTTTATGATTAACAAGATATGAATGTATTGGGAAAAGTTACTTAATCCTTAAGAGCTTTTTGTCATTATAGTCTTTTCAATCACGTATTCATGAGAAATAAGCACTAAGTAAGTGAGAATCTGATATTTTTATTCATTGCAAATGGTCTTCAATCAAAAGGTCTTGGACGGTCTTCTTTCCTTGTAGGTTTATTTTAAATTGGCATCTGTAACCAGTCTATGTAACACATAGATAAATACTTGTTTTATTGGAAATTATTAAATGGAAGTCTCTGGAACATCTGCTTAGAAGCACTCTGATTCTAAGGATAGAGCTGCCCAGGAATTTAAATGGCCCCAATAGTCACGGCAGGTAGCTTCTATTTGTATAATCTACAAAGCACTGGCAAACGCATTTTATCTCCAAATATACACATTTCATTTCAAATCCTTTGTGGAATAACACAGAATACGAACAAATGACAAAATCCACAACAACCCACTGAAATAGGAGGTAATACCACCATCTTCAAACAATGGAAACAAGGCTCAGAGAGGTTAAGTGACTGGCCAAGGTCACAAAAGTAGTAAGGGAGAAAGCTGGGTCTTGAATTCAGATCTTCCATCGCTAAGTCCCACGTTCCTGAAATATCTTGTCCGTGATATCATGGCTGTTTTGTGCCTACTTTAACTCTAGGTACAAAGTTCCTAGGATCCTCACATGCTGACAAACATGTCCTCTATTTTATATACATGATACAAATATCAGAAGGCTGACTGTTACAATGTGACACATTTTAAGCCACGTAATATTTTACTATGCACTTAATAGTCATCACAAATAATCTTGCAAATGATGGAGCATGGGATGCATTTTGAATATACTTTGCAACTATACGGTAGAGCATCAGCAAAGATCATTGTTTCCAGTGCTGTATGTTGGCTAAAAAGACTCCTGCCATGAAAACAGAATGAGTAAACCTAGCTTCAGAGAGTTGAGGACACATGAAGGTCACAAGGATTTCTGATATTCAGGCCATCCGAGTAATTCTGTAGTCACTTGTATTTAGGACATTCCTAAAATTGTTTTATAACTGGCGCAAAATCTTCTGAGGTTTATGTGAATCAAAATAAGTTTCATACATTCCCCGGTGTGGATACATCCACTGGAGACCACAGAAACCATTGATCCTGGGGCATCTAAAATTGTCTTTGAGCCATGGGACTGGGCCTGATGCCAGTTCTGCTAAAACCTTCTCTTGTGTGTTCTGGAATCTTCTAAGAGAAGTGCCTGATACTTCACATTTTCTATTTAAAAATCAATAATGTTTTAACACATGTATTTTGCATTCAGGAAAAAAGAGGGAGGGGAGAAAAGAGGAATTAAGAAGGGCAAGAAAATGACGAACTTCTTAATATGTGAGATGCAAATAAAAAAGAAAACAGGGTTTTTCAAAGAACTTTAAAATTTTTTAGTAAACTGTTTATATATAATTGAAACAAAGCCATGATTCATCTCAATATAAAGTATTTAAAATTATAAATGAGTATTTCTTGATTCTGAGTACTTATTTTAGGATCATACCTATTTCACATTGTCTTTTTTTTTTTTTTTTTGTGCTTTGTGACCGCCTGGAGGGGTGGGATAGGGAGGGTGGGAGGGAGGGAGACGCAAGAGGGAAGAGATATGGGAACATATGTATATGTATAACTGATTCACTTTGTTATAAAGCAGAAACTAACACACCATTGTAAAGCAATTATACTCCAATAAAGGTGTTAAAAAAAAAAAACATTTTCTTTATAATGACCCTGTAGAGACCGTGAAAGCTTTTCTCTAGATCTGACCCAGAAGTGACTCAAGTATCTCTTACTTCTCTTTTTTTGATCTACCAATTTATTTTTGCAGGATTATTCAGTTTACTTTATTACCACTGCTGTTAATTTTATTGTACTCCTCAAACTTCAGTCATGTGTTACAATCCAAAAGATAAATACTAGTATATCTCAAAGAAAATCTATCTATATTTTTCACTCACGTGATTTTTTTCTTCCATACGTTTTTACATAATTTCCCTGATTCTTGCTCATCTCAAACTTTCCAGAGACACCCCCCTGCCCCCCGGCAAGCATGAAACTGTACTATCTGGCTATGTGATTTCTGAGATTTCTAGCAGGGACTGAATTACAAATAAGGGTTCTTGATTGTTTTCCAGACTTGAAACAATTAGATTACAGATGACTGGAACCCTATGAACTGCCTTGTATGTTATCGGTGGTTTTGCCCCCTTGTCATTTAGTGCTATCACTGTATCTCTAGCTGCATATTGTGAGTGGGAACTGGACTGTGAATAACAGTATAAGAGAAATGCACTTGAGGAGACACGGCAAGTTGCGGGGGAAGTTGTGGGTTGTCACTGAAAGAAGAAAATGTAGCAAGAGGAAGAGTACACTCAATAAACCCATTTAGAAACGTTCGTAAAGGTCCATGGTTCATGTTCTAACTTAATGACAATTTCTGGGCCAAGGCTGAACACAGTGATGTGACGAGCAGATTGTCACATAAAGGTACACAGTGATCCCACTGATCTCAAGCACTAAACACCTGCCCTCGGCTTCTTATTGTACCACGGCAAGACTACAGGTGTTTTCACAGAGACGCTTTAAATTTCAATACCACTGATGTCTAATCTAAATCTCACCATTCTCCATTGTCCACAGATGAAGAACTCCATAAACAAAAAGAGAAGACAGAGGGACCTGTAGGGAGATGTAAGAAATGAACAGACACAGATTAAAAGACTGCAGCCTGAAGGAGGCTCATGGAAAAAACATACACAGATGCATGAAGGAGACAGAAAAGTACAGCAAACCCTCGCAGAAAAATGAACTGAAATGGAAACTTATAATTCAGAAACATAGGGTCATAAGCAATCGGAAGCATGAGTCTAAGCGTTTTTAGCCCTAATAATACTTTATTTTTTTATCCAACTAGCAGAATAAATTCCTGCCTAAATAAAATTATTCAGCAAAATGTAGCTTGGGGGTAAATTTTCATTTGCTTGAATTTCATACGAATAAAAAATCTGCATTGTCTGCATCTCATTTGTTCTCATTTTCTCAAGATTTAGAGTGTGGCGTCCAGATATATTACAGTTATCCATATTTATCATGGATGAACGTAAAGAAATTAGTAGGCAAGTTTGAGGGCGCAAACATAGAAACAAAATTGGTTTTTGATAAAACGTTAGCAAGTAAATAACTAAGAAAACAAAATATTTTAATAACAATAAATTACATTTCATACTAATGTTCAGCTCTTATTTTTTTTTATTTTATTTTTTTAGTACGCGGGCCTCTCACTGTTGTGGCCTCTCCCGTTGCGGAGCACAGGCTCTGGACGCGCAGGCTCAGCGGCCGTGGCTCACGGGCCCAGCCGCTCCGCAGCATGTGGGATCTTCCCGGACCGGGGCACGAACCCGTGTTCCCTGCATCGGCAGGCGGACTCTCAACCACTGCGCCACCAGGGAAGCCCCAGCTCTTATTTTTGTTATATTGTTTTTATAGTATACTTTTTAAAATGTTATTTCCCTCAGGACTTTGTCTAAAGTACTCTAAGGTGATGCAACATCTCAGTGAACCTTTTTTTTTATGTTTTATAACTGAGTTCCTGAGATTCAGATATGCATGGCTGAGAGAATGAAGTACTCACCACAGTTTTGTGCTCGTCTTTCCAAAGTATCAGTCATTCCTGAGAAGAAGCTACCCAGACAGACCACATTTTCCAGACTCTCTGGTATCTAGGTGGGAGTGTGACTCATCCTTATGTGTCAGCTGATGTGGCAGTTTTAGGCCAAGGTGGTTAAGAAGTGGGTCTGCCCCCAACCCTTTCTCTAGTTGTATAGAGGATTTATAGAGAGGCAAAGCCACAATGTGGAAGGAATCTGGGCCACAGAATCAACATGAGGAAGAAAGTCTACCGCTCAGCCAGGGACACCAACAGTGGACTGTAACATGATCTAAAAACTAAACTTTCGATTGTTTAAAGCCATTGAAAATTTGTGGTTTGCTTGTTGGAGCAGCTGGCACTACCCTAACTAATAAAAGAATGAAGGGCCTCATTATATCAAGACTTTTTGTAGATTGCAGTGAATTCGTTTTTATGAGACAAAATGGGTCCTCATTAATTTTTATCTCATATTTTTTTGTTTCGTAAGAGACCAGTATATGATATAAAGTCTTTAAAATAATGTCCCAAATGAGATCAAATTGAAACACTTACATTTGCTAAAGTTAGAACAGTGAAAATTCGATTACTCAAAACTTCCCAGAAACAGAGCAAACATAGACCCCATTGTTCACTATTTTGAAATATAAAATCTCCTGCACATTTGACAACTGCCTCCGATCCAACAAAGATCAAAGTATAATCGCCTCTTGTTTTGGCCAAAGATACATAATAAAACAATGCAATGTTAAATAAATATACTCTTACGCTAAGTACAAGGCAAGGTAAAATAAACATACCCACTTTGGTATAATAAGTGGGAATTAGAGTCAAAATTCCCTCTGGTCATAAACACGTGTCTTAGAAGGAACTGATAACACTTCTCCTACTATAAACCCATAAATCAAATCCAGTCACATTTCTGACCAGCTGCACGGTAAGAAATGGAACAGGTACATACGGAGACATTCAACCCTGACAAATGAACTACTGCTCTACCACCGGAAACTGCCTTCAATATTTGTCACCAACAACGACAGGTCTAATTATTAGAAATCATTTTACTTTGACATCTGGTAGTCAAGGAGACACCAGGGCAATATGGGAATCAGAATTGAAGATGGACAATTGATAAGATTAGAGGCTAACCTGTCCTCACTCACTTCAACCAGATCAGTCATCTCTTCCTAGTTTTATGTACTGATATACAACTGAAGGGATCCAGTGCTTTCAAACAGTTTTAACATCACTCCACTAGATGCTACAAGTCAAATTCTGTCTTTAAATACTTTTTTGGGACTCAATGCTGGCTTCCTAAAGTACGGTTTTCAAACTCTATGAATTGGTTTCATAAAATACCTATCTATGAATGATTATACAGGTATGTACGTATGTATATATATATTCGATCCTACAAAGTTGGAAATAATTTTTCACGGCAACAAATCCTATTTATAGGTAATTGAGGGAAACATTTGTAGTAGGAAAGGTATATGGTTGATAGGGGAGCCAACAGCTATGGCCTGGCTTTAATCAAAGTGGTAAATCCACATGGCCGGGCCCCAGAGAACATGACACAGCAGCTTAATGGAGCTGCAGAGAAAGGTGAAGATGAGAAGAAATTGAATTGATGGGTTAAATACCTTTCCAGTTGAGAGAGATGGTATGTCATTGTCAAGAAAGTGATGATGCTGCCTTCTGCTTGGAACAGTTGACAGCTCCCTGCAAAGGTCACAGAGGCCCCCAGAATGGCAGAACCTCCTGTAAGTTCCCCTCTCCTCTCCTTGGGCTGTCCATTTACAAAGATTCATATTCCCAGCCGAAACGGAAATTTCATTATCTTTTATCTTTCAGCTCAAAAGTTAAACTTTTCAAAAAATAAGCTTTGTGCTTTATTTTATATTTGCTAATGCCTTTTCTTAGACTACAAGGATTCGTAGGCAAATTTCTCCCCAAGGATACTTTTGCAAAGTTAAACACAACATGCAATGGTTGAGGGACTACCTGCCCCAGAAAGGGAAGTGGTCCCCGCATTCACCCACCCTGTAATTTCCCTTCTCTTTCATATTTTCCCTCAGCCCCATCCCCAAATTCCTATAACCAAGAAAAAAATGTATATGTACCATCCCAAGTGTAAGTTTTCTTTATGCAACATCTTGTCTCCGATGTTTGCCTTCAGAGTTTGTTTTGATTTCATAGAATTATGAACATTCTCTGGACTCCAACCTGAAAGCAGGGTCCAGTCATCTTCCAGTCACTGGCAGGAACCCAGGAGATCACTGGACCTCACTAGGCATAAACTTCCTCCTTAGTTAAAGAGGGTGCTGAATTAATGAACTCTAACGTCCATTTCTCTTGGAAGTTCATTATCCAATCACTTTAATAAATAAAGCTGACCTTTAAAGACTGTTTAACAGAATACTTTGAAAACTTAGTTCAGTCCTTGCTCATGTAACAGAGCATCCTAAGGAAGTGCCTGCATCTGTCCTGTTCTGTTGCTCAGAGGAAAAAACAGGACACAGATTTTACCGACTCTTCTCCTGGGTCTTGAGGTTATGATCCTATCCTCAATCAGGAATACCAGTACATCGCAGTACCTTCATAGTATCAGCCTGGCTGATAACAGTGATCATTACAGAAGAGCATATAAAGGAAAAGTGGTGAGGGACCTTCAAAATGGCAGAGGAGTAAGATATGCAGATCAGCTTCCTCCCCACAAACACATCAGAAATACATCTACGTGTGGAACAACTCCTGCAGAACACCTACTGAACGCCAGCAGAAGACTTCAGACTTCCCGAAAGCTTCCCAAGAAACTCCCCACGTGCCTGGCCGTGTGGCTGACAGGGTCTTGGTGCTCCGGCCAGGTGTCAGGCCTGTGCCTCGGAGGTAGAAGAGCCGAGTTGAGGACACTGGTCGACCAGAGAACTCCTGGCTCCACGTAATATTGAACGGTGAAAGCTCTCCCAGAGATCTCCATCTCAACGCTAAGACCCAGCTCCACTCAATGACCAGCAAGCTACAGTGCTGGACACCCTATGCCAAACAACTAGCAAGACAGGAACATAGCCCCAACCATTAGCAGAGAGGCTGCCTAAAATCATAATAAGGTCACAGGCACCCAAAAACACACCACGGGACGCAGTCCTGCCCACCAGAAAGACGAGATCCAGCCACCCACCAGAACACAGGCACTATTCCCCTCCACCAGGAAGCCTACACAACCCACTGAACCAACCTTAGCCACTGGGGGCAGATATCAAAAACAACAGGAACTACGAACCTGCAGCCTGTGAAAAGGAGATCCCAAACACAGTAAGTTAAGCAAAAGGAGAACACAGAGAAACATACAGCAGATGAAAGAGCAAGGTTAAAAACCCACCAGACCAAACAAATGAAGAGGAAATAGGCAGTATACCTGAGAAAGAATTCAGAATAATCATAGTAAAGATGATCCAAAATCTTGGAAATAGAATGGAGAAAATACAAGAAACATTTAACAAGGACCTAGAAGAACTAAAGAGCAAACGAACAATGATGAACAACACAATACATGAAATAAAAAATTCTCTAGAAAGAATCAATAGCAGAATAACTGAGACAGAAGAACGGATAAGTGACCTGGAAGATAAAATGGTGGAAATAACTGTCGGGGAGCAGAATAAAGAAAAAAGAATGAAAAGAATTGAGGACAGTCTCAGAGACCTCTGGGACAACATCAAATGCACCAACGTCCGAATTATAGGGGACCTAGAAGAAGAAGAGAAAAAGAAAGAGACTGAGAAAATATTTGAAGAGATTATAGTTGAAAACTTCCCTAATATGGGAAAGGAAACAGTCAAGTCCAGGAAGAGCAGAGAGTGCCATACAGGATAAATCCAAGGAGAAACATGCCAAGATGCATATTACTCAAACTATCAAAAATTAAACACAAAGAAAACATATTAAAAGCAGCAAGGGAAAAACAACAAATTACATATAAGGGAATCCCCATAAGGTTAACAGCAGATCTTTTAGCAGAAACTCTACAAGTCAGAAGGGAGTGGCAGGACATATTTAAAGTAATGAAAGGGAAAAACCTACAACAAAGATTACTCTACCCAGAAAGGATCTCATTCATATTCGATGGAGAAATTAAAACCTTTACAGATAAGCAAAAGCTAAGAGAATTCAACACCACCAAACCAGCTTTACAACAAACGCTAAAGGAACTTCTCTAGGCAGGAAACACAAGAGAAGGAAAAGACTTACAATAACAAAACCCAAAGAATTATGAAAACGGTAATAGGAATATACATATTGATAACTACCTTAAATGTAAATGGATTAAATGTTCCAACCAAAAGCCACAGACTGGCTGAATGGATACAAAAACAAGACCTGTATATATGCTGTCTACAAGAGACCCACTTCAGACCTAGGGACACATACAGACTGAAAAGGAGGGGATGGAAAAAGATATTCCATGCAAATGGAAATCAAAAGAAAGCTGAAGGAGCAATTCTCATATCAGACAAAATAGACTTTAAAATAAAGACTATTACAAGAGACAAAGAAGGACACTACATAATGATCAAGGGATCCATCCAAGAAGATATAATAATTGCAACTATTCATGCACCCAACATAGGAGCACCTCAATACATAAGACAAATGCTAACAGCCATAAAAGGGGAAATCGACAGTAACACAATCATAGTAGGAGACATTAACACCCCACTTTCACCAATGGACAGATCACCCGAAATGAAAAGTAAATAAGGAAAGACAAGCTTTATATGATACATTAAACAAGATGGACTTAATTGATATTTATAGGACATTCCAGCCAAACACAACAGAATACATTTCTTCTCAAGCACTCATGGAACATTCTCCAGGATAGATCATATCTTGGGTCACATTTCAAGCCTTGCTAAAGTTAAGAAAAAATTGACATCATATAAAGTATCTTTTCCGAACACCATGCTATGAGACTAGATGTCAATTACAGGAAAAAATCTGTAAAAAATAGAAACACATGGAGGCTAAACAATACACTACTCAATAACCAAGAGATCACTGAAGAAATCAAAGAGGAAATAAAAAAATACCTAGAAACAAATGACAAGGAAAACACAGGACCCAAAACCTATGGGATGTACCAAAAGCAGTTCTAAGAGGGAAGTTTATAGCAATACAATCCTACCTCAAAAAACAAGAAACAGCTCAAATAAACAACCAAACATTACACCTAAAGCAATTAGAGAAAGAAGAACAAAAGAATCCCAAAGTTAGGAGAAGGAAAGAAATCATAAAGATCAGATCAGAAATAAATGAAAAAGAAATGAAGGAAACAATAACAAAGATCAATAGAACTAAAAGGTGGTTCTCTGAGAAGACAAACTAAATTGATAAACCATTAGCCAGATTCATCAAGAAAGAAAGGGAGAGGACTCAAATCAATAGAATTAGAAATGAAAAAGGAGAAGTAACAACTGACGCTGCAGAAGTACAAAGGATCCTGAGAGATTACTACAAGCAACTATATGCCAATAAAATGGACAAACTGGAAGAAATGGAAAAGTCCTTAAAAAGCATAACCTTCCAAGATTGAACCAGGAAGAAATAGAAAATATAAACAGACCAATCACAAGCACTGAAATTGAGACTGTGATTAAAAATCTTCCAACAAACAAAAGCCCAGGACCAGATGGCTTCACAGGCAAATTCTGTCAAACATTCAGAGAACAGCTAACACCTATCCTTCTCAAACTCCTCCAAAATATAGCAGAGGGAGGAAGACGCCCAAACTCATTCTACGAGGCCACCATCACCCTGATACCAAAACCAGACAAGGATGTCACAAAGAAAGAAAACTACAGGCCAATATCACTGATGAACATAGATGCAAAAATCCTCAACAGATTACTAGCAAACAGAATCCAACAGCACATTAAAAGGATCATATACCATGACCAAGTGGGGTTTATCCAGGGATGCAAGCATTCTTCAATATACTCAAACCAATCAGTGTGATAAACCATATTAACAAACTGAAGGAGAAAAACCCTATGATCATCTCAATATATGCAGAGAAAGCTTTCGACAAAATTCAACACCATTTACTATAAAAACCCTCCAGAAAGTAGGCACAGAGGGAACTTACCTCAACATAATAAAGGCCATATATGACAAACCCACAGCCAACATCACTCTCAATGGTGAAAAACTGAAACCATTTCCTCTAGGATCAGGAACAAGACAAGGTTGTCTACGCTCACCACTATTATTCAACATAGTTTTGGAAGTTTTAGCCACAGCAATCAGAGAAGAAAAAGAAATAAAAGGAATCCAAACTAAAAAAGAAGAAGTAAAACTGTCACTGTTTGCAGATGACATGATACTACACATAGAGAATCCTAAATGCCACCAGAAAACTACTAGAGCTAATCAATGAATTTGGTAAAGTAGCAGGATACAAAATTAAGGCACAGAAATCTCTTGCATTCCTATACACTAACGATGAAAAATATGAAAGAGTAATTAAGGAAACACCCCCATTTACCATTGCAACAAAAAGAATAAAATACCTAGGAATAAACCTACCTAAGGAGACAAAAGACCTGTATGCAGAAAATTATAAGACAGTAATGAAAGAAATTAAAGATGATACAAACAGATGGAGAGATAGACCATGTTCTTGGATTGGAAGAATCAACACTGTGAAAATGACTATACTACCCAAAGCAGTCTACAGATTCAATGCCATCCTTATCAAACTACCAATGGCATTTTTCACAGAACTAGAACAAAAAATTTCACAATTTGTATGGAAACACAAAAGACCCCAAATAGCCAGTTTTGAGAAAGAAAAACGGAGCTGGAGGAATCAGGCTCCTGGACTTCAGACTATACTACAGTAATTAAGACAGTATGGTACTGGCACAAGAACAGAAATATAGATCAATGGAACAGGATAAAAAGCCCAGAAATAAACCCATGCACATATGGTCACCTTATTTTTGATAAAGGAGACAAGGATATACAATGGAGAAAAGGCAGCCTCTTCAATAAATGGTGCTGGGAAACCTGGACAGCTATATGTAAAAGAATGGAATTAGAACACTCCCTAACACCATACACAAAAATAAACTCAAAATGGATTAAAGACCTAAATGTAAGGCCAGACACTATCAAACTCTTAGAGGAAAACATAGGCAGAACACTCTATGACAGAAATCACAGCAAGATCCTTTTTGACCCACCTCCTAGAGAAATGGAAATAAAAACATAAATAAACAAATGGGACCTAATGAAACTTAAAAGCTTTTACACAGCAAAGGAAACCATAAATAAGACGAAAAGACAACCCTCAGAATGGGAGAAAATATTTGCAACTGAAGCAACTGACAAAGGATTAATCTCCAAAATATACAAGCAGCTCATGCAGCTCAATATCACAAAAACAAACAACCCAATCCAAAAATGGGCAGAAGACCTAAATAGATATTTCTCCAAAGAAGACATACAGATGGCCAACAAACACATGAAAAGATGCTCAACATCACTAATCATTAGAGAAATGCAAATCAAAACCACAATGAGGTATCAGCTCACACTGGTCCAAATGGCCATCATCAAAAAATCTATAAACAATAAATGCTGGAGAGGGTGTGGAGAAAAGGGAACCCTCCTGCCCTGTTGGTGGGAATGTAAATTGATACAGCCACTATGGAGAACAGTATGGAGGTTCCTTAAAAAACTAAAAACAGAACTACCATACAACCCAGCAATCCCACTACTGGGCATATACCCTGAGAAAACCATAATTCAAAAAGAGTCATGTACCACAATGTTCACTGCAGCTCTATTTACAATACCCAGGACATGGAAGCAAGCTAACTGTCCATCGACAGATGAATGGATAAAGAAGATGTGGTACATATATACAATGGAATATAACTCAGCCATAAAAAGAAACGAAATTGAGTTATTTGTAGTGAGGTGGATGGACCTCAAGTCTGTCCTACAGAGTGAAGTAAGTCAGAAAGAGAAAAACAAATACCCTATGCTAACACATATATATGAAATCTAAGGGAAAATATGGTTATGAAGAACCTAGGGGCAGGACAGGAATGAGGATGCCGACGTAGAGAATGGACCTGAGGACATGGGGGGTGGGAAAGGTAAGCTGGGACGAAGTGAGTGGCATGGACATATATACATTACCAAATGTAAAATAGATAGATAGTGGGAAAGAGCCGCATAGCACAGGGAGATCAGCTCGGTGCTCTGTAACCACCTAGAGGGGTGGGATAGGGACGGTGGGAGGGAGACGCAATGGGAGGAGACATGGGGATATATGTATACATAAAGCTGATTCACTTTGTTATAAAGCATAAACTAACACACCATTGTAAAGCAATTATACTCCAATAAAGATGTTTTAAAAAAATTAAAATATAAAGGACAAGTGGTCTGTCCATCCTTCCAGATTCTAAAACAGTGTCTGTAGATCAGGTCAGACCTCTGGGTGCCACATTATATGGACCATATTATCACAGACACTCATATTTTCTGCCTTTAGTTTTTATCAAAACTGTATTGCAAATATATTTTTAAAACTCATATGAATTTTAGGAGGACATCTGTAGTAATATTATTAAGGATATTGTCCTTTATCAGAGTCCTTTACAAAAATTTCATTTCACCTCTGTTTATCAAATATCTTCTTTATGCTAGACATTATTGTAAGTAAAGTGATACAGACATCAACTACAAACGAAAACTCACTTGCTCGTGGAATCTAAAATTCAAACAGGATAAGACATGGGCTCCCTGCTCCGGTTCTTCATGTGATCAACTCATTCCTTTCGCTGAGGCTTAAATCAAAAGTCTCCTCCTCAGAGAAATCTCCCCTCCTTTTCTAAGTATGCCCCACAACCCCTGTACTCCTCATTCTCTACTATTTTTAATGTGAGGAAAACAAAACCAAACATTTTCTAACTTCAACAGTCTTCTCAAATATCTTTACATATTCATACTCACCAAATTCTATGGAGAAATTAAGGATATTCAAGTGAGCACGTAATGTGGTCTGAAAATATATCCTCTAAATCTCTAGGGCAAATTTTTTTTTTTTTTTTTTTCGGTATGCGGGCCTCTCACTGTTGTGGCCTCTCCCGTTGCGGACCACAGGCTCCGGACGCGCAGGCTCAGCGGCCATGGCTCACGGGCCCAGCCGCTCCGGGGCATGTGGGATCTTCCCGGACCGGGGCACAAACCCGTGTCCCCTGCATTGGCAGGCAGACTCTCAACAACTGCGCCACCAGGGAAGCCCTAGGGCAAATATTTTTGAGAGGAGTTGTCAGAACTGTTTGCCACCCTTAAGGATAAGTTCTGCTTTTTATTAGCTTGTAATCACACATGGAAAGAGCTCCTGACCTCTTTGGCCTCTGTTATTTATTTATCTATTTATTTTTTGCTTTCTTATCAACCTTTTATTTGTAAGACATGTTTTATTTTATTTGTAGGACATGTTCTAAAAGAAATAGTTCATTAAAACAGGGAGAGAAGATAACTACTTTGGAAAATATAACTTGGGATTAAAATAAGTAAAACAGAAGTGCGTTTATAATAGTGGTGAAAAGACTCACAAAACTTACCAAATTTAAATCACTTCAACCAAACTAAGCTATCGTTTTGACTCTTCCTTTTACATTATCTTCATAGCTTTGAGATAAATCTGTACAAACCTCCCAAAAGAAGACTTTAAAAAAATAAATAACTGGAAGCAGCGAAGAGGAAAAAGGAAATAAAAGGTTAAGAGGCAGCTTTAACAGAGAAAAGGAATGTTTATTCCACCAAAACCTCATGTGAATTCTAAATTATTAAATCTCTGAGAACACCTGACTTATGAACAGGATAACATGGCCCCTAGCCAAAATCATTTTTAATAAGAATCAGGAAACCTCCTGAAGTTCATCTCAGATTTAATACCAAACGCAGCAGCCGCACATGAACATCTCCCCATAAAACACGAACAAACACAGCACGGCACAGTCAGCTGGCAGCCATCGGCAGGGAATCAACAGTACAAACAAACAGGGTGTCCGAACCACGGAAGGGATCAGGCCTCACAACCTGGGGGGAGAAGCCAATGGAAATGGAACACAGACTAAAATGACGTCATTGAGGAAGGAAAAGGGCACAAGGGAGACTCATTTCTAAATACACAATAGCAGCTGACTCACTCTTGGTCAAAGCACTGAGGTTCTCGATTGACTATTCGATCGAGAGAGCAACACAATTGTGTCTTGAGTTGATTTCTGTGCATACATTTGGAATATACCAGATGAATTGGAAACAGCATGAGAAAACAAATGCTAGAAATGACATAATCCAATATTGCCATTCTCATTTTGTAAGAAAAGTAGCAAATGTCTAAGAGATGCATAAAACATGATTCAAATATTTTCCAACAGATGTTTGGTTCAATCATAAGAAGGATATCAAGGAAAAAACTTCTACTGTCCAATGTATGTTGCTTAGGAATTGTGTTTATTACCATGTTAATAATCTATGTAGCAAAGGATTATTTCTCAGGAATATAAACTCAACTATTTGGATACATACATAATAATTAAATTCATTGATATTTAACCCCTTACAGGGCAGTTGCACCAATTACAAGGACCGTAAAGAAATAATTTTTTGCATGTTTCCATTGATATTTCCACTAATATTTTGGCATTTGGTATTTTGTTTAAAAATATTCTGGAAAATAGAAAATCATTATAAAAGTGCTTCATTAGTAGAGCTCAGAGGTTAAAAAAGAAAGGCTGAAAGGGGAAAAAAGTAAGACTAATATTATCAGAAGATACCTTGTAGGTTACTTTAGTTAGTATTTTTAAAATCTGATAGAAGTAAAAGAAGAAACCAATTAACCATGATATAACCAATATACAGGAGTCAACAATTAACCATAGTACACAGCAAAAGAAATTTCTGGAGTACAAAGGATTTAGTCATATATGAAGAATATATCTTTATACGATACAGATTATGAGATAATACTACCAAGATAATCTGAAAAACTATGAGCTTTAAATTTCAAAGCACTGTATAGATTCTCTTCCTATGCATGAAAAGCTGAGAGTAAAAACTGCCTTCATACGAATAAGTTATACTCAACGTTGATTTATTTAGAGAAAAAGAACAATACTTAAGGCTACCTTTCCCTCCAGATTAAAAAGTATTAAAACTTTTAATAATAAAAATTGTATAGTAATTGGCTGATATATCAATAGAAAGATAAGTGGAGCAGAATAGATTACCTTGAAATAAAATCTAGTATATGACATAAAAACTTAATACATAATATGATGTGTAGTAAGTATTATAAATTAAGTAAATACCATAAGCTAAGTGGCATTATGACTTCAATAAATGATGGGATATTGGGAAATTTGGGGGGAAATCAAGAGCTTACACTGGATGGATCACACTCAAAGAAATCCACTCCAGATAAGATTAAAAGTTTAATGGGAGGGCTTCCCTGGTGGCGCAGTGGTTGAGAGTCCACCTGCCGATGCAGGGGACACGGGTTTGTGCCCCAGTCCTGGAAGATCCCACGTGCCGCGGAGCGGCTAGGCCCGTGAAGTTTAATGAGAAAAGAAATCAGGGAAAAACAAACAAATAAAATATGAGTGAGATTTAAATGATCTAGGGATGTAGAAAGATTTATGGTATAAAAGCAATATATGGAAAAATTTTTTAATGGTTACATTTAAATGTAGTAGTTAAATTTAAATATCTAACTTATTAATTACTATATTTAAATTTAAAGTTCTATAAGCTGAATCATAAAGAAAAATTTAATTACATGAAAAACTGATGAAATGTTTACAAAAAATATAGGATATAAAGAATAAGGGCTTCCCTGGTGGCGCAGTGGTTGAGAGTCTGCCTGTCGTTGCAGGGGATGCGGGTTCGTGCCCCGGGTCCAGGAGGATCCCACATGCCACGGAGTGGCTGGGCCCGTGAGCCATGGCCGCGCGTCCGGAGCCTGTGCTCCGCAATGGGAGAGGCCACAACAGTGAGAGGCCCATGTACCACAAAAGAAAAAGAAAAAGAAAAGAATAAGTGCCCATGATATACAAAGAATTCTGCTGAATTGTGAATATTCATGCCCCCAAATGGCATCCACACACAGCTACTAGACATGGGAGAAGTATTAAGCCTCATGCGTGATCAAAAACTGCAAATGAGGGCTTCCCTGGTGGCGCAGTGGTTGAGAGTCCCCCTGCCGATGCAGGGGACACGGGTTCGTGCCCCGGTCTGGGAGGATCCCACGTGCCGCGGAGCGGCTGGGCCCGTGAGCCATGGCCGCTGAGCCTGCGCGTCCGGAGCCTGTCCTCCGCAACGGGAGAGGCCACAGCAGTGAGAGGCCCGCGTAACGCATAAAAAAAAAAAAAAAAAAAAAAAAAAAAAACTGCAAATGAGGTATAATTTTTGCTTTCAGTTAACAAAGATTTTTGTTAATAATGACACACACTGATTAAATATTCTTTTTCTTTTTTTTCTTTTTGCAGTACGCAGGCGTCTCACTGTTGTGGCCTCTCCTGTTGCGGAGCACAGGCTCCAGACGCGCAGGCTCAGCGGCCATGGCTCACGGGCCCAGCCGCTCCGCGGCATGTGGGATCTTCCCGGACCGGGGCACGAACCCGTGTCCCCTGCATGGGCAGGCGGACTCTCGACCACTGCGCCACCAGGGAAGCCCTCTTCTACATATTTTTGAATATTCTAAAATTTGATCATCTAGTATTATTAAGAGAAAGGGGGAAAGGCTACATATTGTTATTGAAAATACTGAAAATCATAAAGTTTTACTTTGACTTTTCCTGGTAGGGTACAGAAGCCATAGAAAGTGATTTTCCTTTCTATCTCTCGACTAAATCATTTGACTACAACTAGAGATGGAGAATTGTGTCCTAGCCATTTAAAAAATGGAATAAGCAATGTGTGTCTGTCAGGAGAAATATGAGAATGAAATAACCAGGATATCTTGTGCTCCTAGGTGCCCCCTGGATCAGCCATGTGGAGTTGTGAGGCCAGGCTGAGAGGTGAGGGACTTTTGGGAGGAGTTGCTATAGAAATGGCAACAGCAGGAACAGAATTAACACTATCTTT
This sequence comes from Phocoena phocoena, assembly GCF_963924675.1. Taxonomy (NCBI): domain Eukaryota; kingdom Metazoa; phylum Chordata; class Mammalia; order Artiodactyla; family Phocoenidae; genus Phocoena; species Phocoena phocoena. The sequence continues at coordinate 133,852,039 of NC_089223.1, forward strand.
TAGAGAACAGGAAACTGCCGCTCCGTTTAGTTACTGACATGCATCATAAACTTGACGGTTTGAAAGCACCTACATATCCAAGCAGAAGCTCTCTCGTTCGCTGCCGTTCAGAGTTCAGGCTGTGGCTTGGCAGCAAGACAAATAGCTTCGTGGCCCAGACAGAGACATCGCTGAGTTCAATTTGCAGCTGCTTTCCCCCCACCTTTGCTACTTGCTCCACCCCTCCATCCTCGGCAAGAGTACACGGCACTATGGGGATCAAATAGCTAAACACATACATTTAAAACACATTTAACCTTTCCTCCATCAGACCCTGAGCAGCTACAAAACAGTCTTTTAGAATCATGACCTCCTCTTGCTATCTATCTCATTCATTTCTTTTGTCATTTTCTGGCTAAAAAAAAAAAAAATTAATGGCATCTTCTGTCTCAATTTCTCTTTTGCCCGCCTCGGGCCAGAATACAGGAAGGGAGATTTTGATTGTTTGACAATATCAAGACAGGGAAATTAAATGTTGTCCCCTCCCCCAGAGACAGCAGAACCATTTTAAGAAGCAGTCTCTCTGTAAAGATGTTAGAGAAAATAAAAAGCAACTATTTCCTGAGAAGAGCCTAACATTTTAGCATTTCCTAATCATCAAATTTCTGTTTTAATCTTGTAACTAAAAGACCTTCGATAAACGACCTGGAATAGAATACTTAATTCAAGTTAGCCTGGGACCTCTTCCATTATGTGTGTGAACAACAGTTGTAGAAAGTCGAATGCAGGCAAATGTCAATGCTTTTACACATTTTTTAAAAGCAGTTTTGTGGTCTTCTCAAATGACGTACAGGTCACTCCAAATGATTACATTCTCCTCCCAGCTAATTTCAAGGCTACGAGCTCGCCCTAGCCATCTCTCTTAGATGTGTGTTCAAACAACATTAAGTATTTAGAAAGAGGACTGGAAAGGGTTCAGGGTTTTAACTCGTAAATATAGACAAATTAATCTATCTCTATGACTTTGATTCTTTGATCTTTACAAAGAAAGGGTTGTAAAATGTGACGGCCACTTCCCTTCCAATTCTAACACCCCAGGCCTTTGTGATTTATTTTCCCAAGGTCAAGTTCGTTGTGTTGTTAACTGTGACAGTGAGTTAGTCTAATAAACTAGGCCACCCCAATGCCAATGTGTGAATGGAAGAAGGTAAATGGGTGGAGAAGTATTTGTACACAGAGGTAACATGAAAATTGAAACAATTTAGACCTTTAGAGACATTATTACATCCTTTGCGATATATCCATGAGAGAATGACCATGATGGTAGAATGTTGGGGAGGAAGAAAAAATGGCATCCTGAAAGGCCAACAGGTGAGACACTTTGGATGAGGTGGGACATGAGATGCCTGTAAAAAGCACTGTGTGATGGGTAACCTACCAGGTTCTAGAAATGACTGTTTATAAAGCCATGAATTACAATCTTTAGTCTCTTTCTCATTTTATGATATATGACTATATATTATAAGCCTTACTTTTTCACATATTATGAAATATTTGAGTGCTATGCTATAGATTTAATTTCATAAACTATCTTCCATATAATATTGTATATCTCACCATGTAAAACAGTGGCCTTTGTATTTCATCACTGCATTCTCAACTAATTTGCATTGGTATTGATTACTGTTAAGCTTTGGGCAGTTCTATTTGCTCCATATCTAAAATTTTAAGAAAGAGAGAGAATACAAGAAAAGAGGAAACTTAGAATATGGCACACTAGTGAACAGTCAGTTGGGAAAATCATTTGATTTTTAAAAGCTATGAGCTGGTCTCCTTAGAAAATGAATGAAATACTATATGTTTTTGGAAAACAACCTCCAAATTCAAAGATTAGAAATGCCTAACTCTGAGACTGAGATAATTTCTGCCTCCCATGGCAAGGTGTTTCAGAAAGTGTGTCTTTTACCTTGTCATAATGGATCGCAAACCCAACACTTAAGCAGGACAGAAGAGAAATACTTTGCCCAAGTTTACAAATCCTGATCTGATAAGCCCTATCGGATTACAAAGGAGCTAATGACATGATGTTTGATGACAAAAATAAAAAGTTGACTACCATTAAATAAGCATCTATTACGAGCAAAATAATGTCAGACACGTCAGTATATTATTTCTAATTCTCACCAAAACTCTGCAAGGTAAGCATTAGAATACCCACTTAACAGCTGGGCAAAGGAATGCATATACACTCTTGAAAGTTATTACCAAAATCTCTCTCTCTTTCTAACTCTCTCTCTCCCTCTCTCTCTCTCTCTCTCTCTCTCTCTCTCTCATTCTTTAGGTAGGCGGTATAAAATTATAAATAAATCAATAATTCTAATTGGATTATTGGAAATGTCTTATGCTTAAAGTAGTAGATCTATCAGAGAAGATACCTCCCTGCATGAGTAATTCCCTCATAATATAGGCTTAGACTCTTGAGAAAAATAAACACAGTAAAAGGTTACTAGGAACGTCCTGTACCACTTTATAGACCATTTTATACCTTCTGTAGGCATATATGATAAAAATAGTAAACAGGATCTAGGATTCATCATCAGAGATTACCGATCACCCTAACAAGTGCATTAGCATCTATATTCCTCCTGGAACACGCCACATATCATAAGATCCTGTACTTAGGGTCACCCCACTGCATCAGATTCCACAACTTGGACTAACCCTAGATCTTCAGATCTAATAATTAAGTTTCCACATAGAGAGGTGCCAATCTGGCTTTATCCCCACTCCCTCATTTGTCCATCCAAATTTCTTACCATTTTCTGAAATAACTCGAAAAACTTTAGTCCTGTCTGATCTCCAAATCATCATGAAATCTAGAAACTGGTCACAGAATCCCCTTCTCTGTGTCTGTGTACTTGACACTTTTTCTTCCTGAGATAGATCTTATAAGTTTCATCCCTTACGCCATGCTCCCAAAATATCTTCTACTTGTCAAACCAGGTACTTGGTGTGTCATCTACAAGAATGATAGAACATACTAGAGTTGACAGAAAACTCAGAATTTGCTACTCTACCATTCCTTTTCTGCAGATGAAAAATCAGCAGCTCAGAGGGGATAAAGGATGTAGCTAACGTCACAAAATTAAATATTTTCAGAAGCGGAACTAGAACCTTACTCACTTACTCCAAGTTCAGAGCTCTTTCTACAACACCAGTGTGAATCTCACTGTGGCTGGCAGTGCCAATTACCTCCCAGCACAACTCTTGTCCTGTACTGGCATAGCTATTTTCCTCACCTCCTTATGCCCCCTTCCCCTGGAATATCAAATGTTTGAATGTAAGCTTTTATAACACATCTTATTTAAAATATTTCAAAACTCTTTGACCTTAAAAATCTAACTAAGGATTTTTGGATTTCCTTTATCTTCCTAGCATGTGATACCCTCCCCAATAATATAGACCTGTGATGTAGTATATGCTTCCCCACATTGATTCCTATATATTTACTAACCTAAAAAGGGAAACTTTATATTACAGAACTAGAAGCAAACTTAGGCAATGGTCTCTCCCTTTTCAACCTGAATATTTGCATATAAATTTTATTCTAAAATGAGCTCTCTTCTCATTTAATCTCACTTGCTCTTCTACTGGCATGGAGAATAAATGATACCACCTTCTTCATTCATTCATTCAAAAAAAGACAACTCTGTATATTTTCGGAGAGTTATGTGAAGCCTGTGTTGACTTACTCCTTTTCTCTGAGCAGTTTGTTTAGTCCATATCTTTAAGCTAGGACAGTGTAGAGATTATGGTGCTATTTCCTAGAATTTTCTGCCACGTAATTTGTCACCGTGTCTGACTCCAGCAATGGTTCAAGTACAGGAAACAATTACGTTTTCTGAGATACTTGCTTTAATTAAAAATAAACTTATAAAAGATTGAAATGTGACTTCTTGGACGGTAACTCTCTTTAAACTGTATATATGTCACAAAAAGAAAATCCACTGATTGTGCCACTGGGGTCATCTTCCCCAAGCACTGCTTCACATACACCAAAAACATACAACACACCTGCACCCGTCCCATCCCACGGGCTCCCGGATCAGTTCCTAAACTCCTGTAATGGAAGCTAAGGCTCACCCCACACCAGCACCCACATCTTAATTATCCCCGTGTCTTCTATTCCTCTTCATAATCTTTTGCTTTAGCTACAGCAGTCTACAGAGTTTTCCCTGAAACCACTGAACAGCTCCACGGCTTTGTGCACGCCCATCCCCTATCTGAGATGCCTTTACTTCTCTAGTCTACCTTTCTAGGTTCTGCCCTTCTCCCAACTTCCTCTTCCACAGCCAAGTTACTTCCTTAGTCAGCCGTTACACCACCTTGCATACCCATGGATCATTTCTGCTCTGCCTCCCAAAAAGAACAACTGGCATTTGGAAAGAGCTCTGATGGATGGATCTAGAGGTGATCGTATCAAGCAAAGTAAGTCCGAAAGAGAAAAGTACCACATGCTATCACTTATACTTGGAATCTAAAATATGACACAAACGAACTTCTCTATGAAACAGAAACAGATTCACAGATTCAGAGAACAGACGTTTGGTTGCCAGGGCGGCACGGGTGGGTGGCGATTGGAGGGATGGAGTGGGAGTTTGGGATTAGCAGATGCAGACTGTGATATACGGAATGGATAAACATCAGGGTCCTACTATAGAGCACAGGGAACTACATTCAATATCCTATAATAAACCATAATGGGAAAGAATATGAAAAAGAATATATATATATACACACACACATACATATATACATATGCATATGTATAAGTGAATCACTTTGCCGTATACCAGAAACTAACACAACATTGTAAATTGATTATACTTTAATAAAAAAAAGAAAAAGAAAAGAAGATCTCTGGAGCCAGACAAACAGTCCATGCGTCATGTCTAACATGGATTATAATCCTAATTTCCTCACGTACTAATTACATGGCCATGAGGAGTGAATTCACTTCTATGCACTTTCTCAACTGAAGAATGCAAATAACACACACCATATTTTCAAAAATAATGAAGTGCTACCCCGTCATCCATCTCTTACTCAGATAACAAGTATCATTTATATTTTTAATGATGCATTTTTAAATTAGACAGAAATTCATTAAAAAAAAATCATTTGGGCCTAAACTAACACTCGCATTCTCCTGTTGTGTACCAATTCTATAGCTTCTTTCCTGGAAATAAAAATAACAATTTCAATACATGATACCAGCCACTCAGATCAAGACCTTGTTCGTCAGACTTCATAAAGGAGTTTCTTGGTAAGACAGTGAGCCTAAAAATAGGTGACTGAAGCGGAAGTACAAATAGTCCATCCATTATAGCAGCACCACTGGCCGACAGTGTGACGTAGGCGGTATGGGTGTGGCTATGCAAATACTGGTTCAGAAGGGAAAAAAAACCTGCCAAGAAATTCACCCTGATTATGATGCGTAACCTGAGGGAGGTTAGAGACTATTAAATAAAAAGCAGTTCTCATCGTCTTCTGAACCTTCTAACGACCGATAATCGGGTACTTTGCTGACTGTGCAGAACTTTTCAAATTGATTAACAAGCCATGTGTGTTGAAAAGGCAGGCCCGTCCATAAAACAATTATGCTAATCCTCTCGTTTTTTCCAAAGATCATGAAATATTCTGATCTTTGAAGAACACAGGTTTGGGTTGCAGATGGGTCTGTATATTACTTGTCAGGCTCATGAACGTTTCTGATTTTCCCATACTTTATCCTCAAAACCCCATGAAAACTGCAATATAGGGATTATGACCCTCTATTTCAAAGGGGTAAACAAAGATTCAGAAGCATTTAGAGGTCTACCCAAGGTCAAACATCTAGTGAAGAGGAGACAGCATTAGAATGTTTATTTTCTGAACAAGCGCTATTTTCAAAGACTCAGTAAGTGTTTTTAGAGTTCACAAAAGTGAAGGAAAATGTTGCTTTCCTGGCAAGTCTCAACTTCACTGCGTTCATTTTAGATGTTTACATTATCGGTAATACGGCTTTAGCTTGCACCTATGCGAATTCCAAAGTGGCTCATTTTCCTGAGCTGGTCGGTAGGCTGAGTCGCTGTTTGAATATGACTAGAACTAAATTATCAAAATTACTTCAGTGCATGGCGAGCACACAGATAACGGCCTAGACGCATCTTGTCTCTGCCCATAAGGAGCAATGTGGGATATTATTCTATTTTTGTGAGAATCTTAAACGACACTCTTTCATGAATGAATGAATACCACGCAGCAGTCCACGAGCTAGATATTAGGGGGTCTAAGAAGTTTTTCACCAATTATAACCCAGGATGTAAAATTTAGTTATGAGCTGCCTGCTGGGTACAATCATTAACTTTCCAATTCAGGAAGAGAGAAGGGTAGCTTATTTGCATAAAGCAGCATATGGATGAGGGGACCTACTAAAGTGTGAACCCAAAAGCGGGAGACAATCTCATGACTGACTTTTTACTTCTAATTGCAGGAGGTACTTCCTTTCAGATAAGAGGATTCTAACTCTGCAACCTCTGGTGCATGAGAAATTAAATGACATTTGGGTTGTGCCTATTTAGTCAAGACATTTGGATCACCCTATGTATGCCAGCCAGCCAACAATTTATCAAAGTTTGAAATGGTTACAGAAATTAGCAGGTTGGGGGGCGGAGTCAAGATGGTGTACTAGGAGGACACGGAATTCGCATCTCTGCGAATCACCTCGCAGCACAACTAGGGCACCCACCAGGCACCAGTGGAGAACCACAGACACCTAAGGGGACGGGAGGAACCCCCAGCGACTGGGTAGGACGTGGGGCGTAGGGGGAGTGAAGGGGGAGGAGAAGTGGAGGTAGGACGGGACTGGCGCCCCTGAGGGGTGGCTGGGGTGGGGTAGGGATCCCACGCCTGAAGGGGTAAATTGGGGAACCACTGAGAGGTCAGAGGGTCCAAAGGGAGTGTGGCCAGGTTTCCCCTGCCCACTTGGGCCCCCAGGAATCTGCTGAGATCCCAGGTCTGATCCTCTGCCCACCAAGGCCCCTCCAGCCGTGCAGGTCCTGAGGGAGTGGGACGGAGGGAAGGGGGAGCAAAAGTAAAGGCCGGACCTCTGGGACCGGGACCCCTGAGGGGCGGCTGGGGGAGGGGAGGAGTTCCTACACTCAGTGGGACCCACGCACGGTTAGGGTTCCAGCGGGGACCGGGGAGACCCTGGGGGAGAACTGGGGGTGAGGGGGCATGGAGGAACAGAGGGGAACACAGCCAGCGCTTTCCTGTCCACTTAGGCACGGGGCAGACTGTTGGGGTCCACAGCATAATCCTCTGCCCTCGGAGCCTCCCTCCTGCCGAGAGCCCAAGCCCCGCCCCTACACCCCCACCCAGGGCCCTCTACACTCGGAGACACGCCCCCCCACCCAGACCCCCCTCCAACGCTCTGGGCCTAAACCCCACCCACACAGCCTCACCCAGGGCCTTACCTCCAAACTCTGCAACTCCACACTCGAGGCCCCCCTTTGGACGTGCTGCCTCTCCGCTTCCGGGCAGGTCTTAAGCAGGGGGCCCTGCCCCCACGCTTGAACATCGCCCTTCCTAGGCCCCACCCCCCAGGGCCTTTTCCGGCTACATGGGTCCTGAGACTACAACCCCACCCCCACCCCCACCCCCCCACCCCCCGCCTAGATCCTGTCCCACCCGAAACCCCACCCCTGCTTAACTTCCACCCCTGCCTAAACTCCACCCCCCACAGCCAAAGATTTTTTTTTTCTTTTTTCCTCTTTTAGATTGGGATTCTCTTTTACCTTGCTATTGATTCATTGTTGTTGATTCATTTATATTTTTATTTTTTTCTAATAAATCTTTTATTTTTCTAATTTTATTTCATTCTTTATACTTTGTTATTGTTCTGCTCCTTTTGGCTTGTTCCCCTTTTTCTTTTTTTCTGTGTGGTTTTGTTTTACCTTGTTGCAGTTGTTTCAATTATATTTTTATTTTTCCTAATATATTTTTTATCTTTCTAATTTTATTTTCTTTTTTATTCTCTGTTATTGTACTGCTCTTTTTTTTCTTTTCCTTTTTTCCACGTCATTTGGCTTGCGGGATCTTGGTTCCCGGGCTGGAGGTCGGGCCCAAGCTCCTGTGGTAGGAGCTCCGAGTCCAAACCACTGGACTAACAGAGAACCTCAGGTCCCTGGGAATATTAATCAGACTGAGGCCTCCCGGAGGTCCTCATCTTGGCACTAAGAACTGGCTCTATCCAACTACCTGTAAACTCCAGTGCTGGACGCCTCAGGCCAAACAACCAGTAACACAGGAATACAACCCTAACCATCAAAAAAAGAAAAGAAACGACAAAAAAAATATGTTACAGACTAAAGATCAAGGTAAAAACCTACGAGACCAAATAAACGAAGACGAAATAGGCAACCTACCTGAAAAAGAATTCAGAGTAATGATAGGAAAGATGATCCAAAATCTTGGAAACGGAATGGAGAAAATATAAGAAACATTTAACAAGGATCTAGAAGAACTAAAGAGCAAACAAACAATGATGAACAACACAGTAACTGAAATTAAAAATACTCTAGAAGGAATCAGTAGCAGAATAACTGAGGCAGAAGAACGGATAAGTGACCTGGAAGATAAAATGGTGGAAATAACTGCTGGGGAACAGAATAAAGAAAAAAGGATGAAAAGAATTGAGGACAGTCTCAGAGACCTCTGGGACAACAGTAAACACACCAACATTCGAATTACAGGGGTCCCAGAAGAAGAAGAGAAAAAGAAAGGGTCTGAGAAAATATTTGAAGAGACTATAGTGGAAAACTTCCCTAACATGGGAAAGGAACTAGTCAATCAAGTCCAGGAAGCACAGAGAGTCCCATACATGATAAACCCAAAGAGGAACATGCTGAGACACATATTAATCAAACTATCAAAAATTAAATACAAAGAAAAAATATTAAAAGCAGCAAGGGAAAAGCAATAAGTAACATACAAGGGAATCCCCATAAGGTTAACAGCTGATCTTTCAGCAGAAACTCTACCAGTCAGAAGGGAGGGGCAGGACATATTTAAAGTGATGAAAGGGAAAAACCCACAACCAAGATTACTCTACTTGACAAGGATCTCACAGATTCAATGGAGAATTCAAAGGCTTTACAGACAAGCAGAAGCTATGAGAATTCAGCACCACCAAACCAGCTTTACAACAAATGCTAAAGGAACTTCTCTAAGCCGGAAACACAAGGAAAGAAAAAGACTCACAAAAACAAACCCAAATCAATTAAGAAAATGGTAACAGAAACACACATATCAATATTCACCTTGAATGTAAATATATTAAATGCTCCAACCAAAAGACACAGACTGGCTGAATGGATAAAAAACAAGACCCTTATATATGCTGTCTACAAGAGACCCACTTCAGACCTAGGGACACCTACAGACTGAAAGTGAGGTGATGGAAAAAGATATTCCATGCAAATGGAAGTCACGAGAAAGTTGGGAGTAGCAATACTCATATCAGATAAAATAGACTTTAAAATAAAGAGATAAGGAAGGACATTACATAATGATCAAGGAACAAATACAAGAAGAAACCATAACAATTATACATATTTATGCACCCAACAGTAGGAGCAACCTCAATACATAAGGCAAATGCTAACAGCCATAAAAGGAGAAAGTGACTGTAACATGATAATAGTGGGGGATTTTAATACCCCACTAACACCAAGAAACAGATCATCCAGACAGAAAATAAATAAAGAAACACAAGATTTAAATGACACAATAGACCAGATAGACTTAATTGATATTTTCAGGACATTTCACACTAAAGTGAAGAATACACTTTCTTCTCAAGTGCACACAGAACGTTCTCCAGGATAGATCACATCTGGGTCACAAATCAAGCCTTGGAAAAGTTAAGAAAACTGAAATCTTATCAAGCATCTTTTCCAACCTCAACACTATGAGATTAGAAATCAACTACAGGAAGAAAAAGAGTAAAAAACACAAATACATGGAGGCTAAACAGTGCACTGCTAAATAACCCAGAGATCACTGAGGAAATCAAAAAATACCTGAAAACAAATGACAACAAAAACACAATGATCCAAGACGTATGGGATGCAGCAAAAGCAGTTTCAAGAGGGAAGTTCATAGCAATTCAAGCTCACCTCAAGAAACAAGAAATATCTCAAATAAACAACCTAACCTTACACCTAAAGCAACTAAAAAAAAAAAGAACAAAGAAAACCCTAAGTTAGTAGATGGAAAGAAATCATAAAGATCAGAGCAGAAATAAATGAAATAAAAACAAAGAAGACAATAGCAAAGATCAATAAAACTAAAAGCTGGTTCTTTGAGAAGACAAACAAAATTGATAAACCATTAGCCACACTCATCAAGAAAAAGAGGGACAAGACTCAAATCAATAAAATTAGAAATGAATAAGGAGAGATTACAACTGACACTGCAGAAATACAAAAGATGATAAGAGACTACTTCAAGCAACTATATGCCAATAAAATGTACAACCTGGAAGAAAAGGACAAATTCTTGGAAAAGTACAAGCTTCCAAGATCGAACCAGGAGGAATTAGAAAATATACACAGACCAATCACAGGTAATGAAATTGAAACTGTAATTAAAAACCTTCCAACAAACAGAAGTCTAGGACCACATGACTTCACAGGACAATTCTATCAAACATTCAGAGAAGAGCTAACACCTATCCTTCTCAAACACTTCCAAAAAATTGCGGAGGGAGGAACACTACCAAACTCATTCTATGAGACCACCATCACCCTGATACCAAAACCAGACAAAGATATCACAAAAAAATGAAAATTACAGACTAATATCACTGAGGAACATAGATGCAAAAGTCCTCAACAAAATACTAGCAAACAGAATCCAACAACACATTAAAAGGATCATACACCATGATCAAGTGGGATTTATCCCAGGAATGCAAGGATTCTTCAATATATGCAAAACAATCAATGTGATACACCATATTAACAAATTAAAGAATAAAAACCATATGATCATCTCAATAGGTGCAGAAAAAGCTTTTGATGAAATTCAATACCCATTTATGATAAAAACTCTCCAGAAAGTGGGCACAGAGGGAATCTACCTCAACATAATAAAAGCCATATATGACAAACCCACAGCAAACATCATTCACAATGGTGAAAAACTGAAAGCACTTCCTCTAAGAACAGGAACAACACAAGGATGTCCACTCTCGCCATTCTTATTCAACATAGTTTTGGAAGTCCTAGCCACGGCAATCAGAGAAGAAAGAGAAATTAAAGGAGTACAAATTGGAAAAAAAGAAGTAAAACTGTCATGGTTTGCTGATGACATGATACTATACATAGAGAATCCTAAAGATGCCAGCAGAAAACTACTAGAACTAATTAATTTGGTAAGGTTGCAGTATACAAAATTAATGCACAGAAATCTCTTGCATTCCTATACACTAACAATGAAATATCAGAAAGAAAAATTAAGGAAACAATCCCACTTACCATCACAATAAAAAGAATAAAATACCTAGGAATAAACCTACCTAAGGAGGCAAAAGACTGGTACTCAGAGAACTATAAAACACTGATGAAAGAAATCATAGATAACATAAACAGATGGAGAGATATACCATGCTCCTGGATTGGAAGAATCAATATTGTGAAAACGACTATACTAGCCAAAGCAATCTACAGGTTCAATGCAATCCCTATCAAATTACCAATGGCATTTTTCACAGAACTAGAACAAGAAATTTTACAATTTGTATGGAAACACAAAAGATACCGAATAACCAAAGCAATCTTGAGAAAGAGAAACGGAGCTGGAGGAATCAGGTTCCCGGACTTCAGACTATACTGCAAAGCTACAGTAATCAAAACACTATGATACCGGCACAAAAACAAAAATATAGATCAACAGAACAGGATAGAAAGCCCAGAGGTAAACCCACACATGTATGGTCACCTTATCTTTGACAAAGGAGGCAAGAATATACAATGGAGAAAAGACAGCCTCTTCAATAAGTGGTGCTGGGAAAACTGGACACCTACATGTAAAAAAATGAAATTAGGACACTTCCTAACACCATACACAAAAATAAACTCAAAATGGATTAAAGACCTAAATGTAAGGCCGGACACTATAAAACTCTTAGAGGAAAACATAGGCAGAACACCCTATGACATAAATCACAGCAAGATCCTTTTTGACCCACCTCCTAGAGAAACGGAAATAAAAACAAAAATAAACAAATGGGACCTAATGAAACTTAAATGCTTTTGCACAGCAAAGGAAACCATAAACAAGATGAAAAGACACCCCTCAGGATGGGAGAAAATATTTGCAAATGGAGTAACTGACAAAGGATTAATCTCCAAGATTTACAAGCAGCTCATGCAGCTCAATATCACAAAAACAAACAACCCAATCCAAAAATGGGCAGAAGACCTAAACAGACATTTCTCCAAAGAAGATATACAGATTACCCACACACACATGAAAGGATGTTCAACATCACTAATCATTAGAGAAACGCAAATCAAAACTACAATGAGGTTTCACCTCACCAGTCAGAATGGCCATCATCAAAAAATCTATAAACAATAAATGCTGGAGAGGGTGTGGAGAAAAGGGAACCCTCTTGCACTGTTGGTGGGAATGTAAATTGATACAGCCACTATGGAGAACAGTATGGAGGTTCCTTAAAAAACTAAAAATAGAATTATCATATGATCCAGCAATCCCACTACTGGGCATATACCCAGAGAAAACCATAATTCAAAAAGACACATGCACCCCAATGTTCATTGCAGCTCTGTTTACAATAGCCAGGACATGGAAGAAACCTAAATGTCCATCGACAGATGAATGGATAAAGAAGATGTGGCACATGTATACAATGGAATATTACTCAGCCATAGAAAGGAATGAAATTGTGTTATTTGTAGTGAGGTGGATGGTCCTAGTATGTGTCATACAGAGTGAAGTACATTAGGAAGAGAAAAACAAACACTGTATGCTGATACATATATATGGAATTTTTAAAAGTGGCACTGATGAACCTAGTGGCAGGGTAGGAACAAAGATGTAGATGTAGAGAACGGACTTGAGAGCATGGAGGGGAAGGGGAAGCTGGGATGAAGTGAGAGCGTAGCATTGACATATATACACTACCAAATATAAAATGGATGGCTAGTGGGAAGCAGCCACATAGCACAGGGAGATCAGCTCGAAGCTTTGCGATGACCTAGAGGGATGGAATAGGGAGGGTGGGAGGAAGGCTCAAGAGGGAGGGGATATGGGGATATATGTATACGTATAACTGATTCACTTTGTTATACAGCAGAAACTAACAGAACATTGTAAAGCATTTATACTCCAATAAAGATGTAGAAAAAAAAGAAATTAGCAGGTTGATAATCAACATATGCAGGTAAAAAATACTGGTAGCCCAGTCAAAGAGGTTTTAGTAAGTTTCTCATTGTATTTTACATGAATTATATCTGTTTAAAGATATTATGGAGGAGATTCGCGCATTTGGTGAAAAGCTAGATTATACAGCGTCCAAGGTCCTCCTCTAGTTCTGAAGTTCTTTGATTCTATTCACTTGTGGTCTCATATTTTACGGATAATTAATGAGATCAGAAACACAGGGTAGAATTAAATCAGCCACTATTATTGCTCCTAAAACACGAGTTTATGATTCTAGACTCAAAACATGAACTTCAATAAAGCTGAAATTCAAATTTAGAAACAACTAATGTGAAAGGACGTAAAGCAGTCAAAAGCACTGACCTTCAAATTTTTGCCTCATAATGGGGTTAGAATCCTTAAAATTTTTTTAAAAATATCTAAATGTCTTCCACAAAGCACTTGAAGGATTAATATCTGTCTTCTTTGATTACTGCCTGATAAAATACTATAACATAATCCTGTAATTTCTGCACCACTTATTTGACATTTCAGCCTTACAGGAACAAACTGTGTTTGAGCCAGACGTATTTTTTATGCATATGTGAAGTTGAGAAATGCAAGCATTTTGATCCCAGGGTACATCAACCTCATGTTCCATCAGTGAGAAATTCTCAAACTGCACGAAGGCAGAATAACTTGGTGACCTTGTTGTCTGAACATAGAATCATTTCTTCTCTGCGTCATCTGGACAAATTCTGATCTTTTGTCTGCCTCAGTGCCTCAACCACTATATTTAAAAATGGATTTACCAGATTTTTCGTATATATATATTTCCAGAAGAAATGCATAAAATAGAGTGATTTTAATTTAGGTTTCAATTATTTCAACAACTGAAGAGAAACACTGTCACATATTAAGATAATCCTAACAATGTCTTGTTGTCATTAATAAAGAGATGCCTCATTTTGCCAAAGAAATCTTTGTAAATTTTGGTATAAATTCAATTTTACAAATAACCTGGTTAGGAGACGTCATTTCTAAGAAGTTCATTTGGCAAATTCTTTTTGCAAATTAATTCTGCTTAATAATCCCTATTTTTTTCTATCTGCATTTATCTATAGTGAGGTAACTGTGAAAATGAGTTTGCATACCTTAAGAACATTTATCTATAGTGAGGTAACTGTGAAAATGAGTTTGCATACCTTAAGAACATATATCCCTTGAGTATTTGTAAAAGACAGTTTGAAAATATTCTAAGAATGTAGCAGATAACATTACTTTTTAACAAAAAGATCACAAAACATAATATTACTGTAATCTGCACGTGTATACATTATATGCTATTTTCTAGCAACTGTTGCATTAGGAAGCTAGAAAGCATAGAAAGCGGAAGATTTGCCTCTCATAGAAAACTGCATCCTTAAAATGCCAATATGCAAGATCAAAGACTTCAAGTCAACTTTTCATATTCTGTCATGCAACTGTGCTACGGCCCATTTGGGCAAGATCTTTAAATTGCTTTGTTTTGCTGTGTTTTTAGTCATGTTAACAGTTGTATATGTCCTATAAGCAATAGGCCTTATAAAACAGTAAAATATTATTAATAAATGCCTTTACTCTGGCTTAATATAAGTCAGTGAGGATTAAAACATATATGCTATGAATTTAAGACTGCACCATCTGAACGGAATGCAAGTAATGTGATAGTGGACCGTTTATAAGCCCCTGTGGTCGATCACAGACCTTAAAGGTTTTGGGGCATTTTTCCCAAACCAAATTTCTCTTCTTCTAAGTTATCATTGGTGCAAGATGTGATGACTTTCAGGCTTCAATTAATATAAATTGAAAGCAGGCAAAGTATTAATTAAACATGACACCCTGATTATTTAAACCTTCTATTACAGTTGATTATTCACAGAGAGTTGATAGCCTGCTCTTCAACAATGACGGATGATATCAAGGTTTACTGACTTCCTTCAAGTCTAGTGTTTCCAACTATTCAGAACAGAAGGAATAAATGAAGTGAGAAGAACGCTGGAACGAGTCTGATAGACAGACTGACTAATCTCAGACCCGCAAGGTCAAAGTAAAGCAATTCACTTCTTGGCTTTCATGAACATGAGACATGATTTATCCATCTGAGAGCAGAATTACAAACATCATACATCTCAGTGATAGGTTCTTCGCACCGTGTAACTTTCTGAACAGTGATCGGTGGCACGGCTGCCACAAAATTCATGTCATAAAGCAAAACTCATTATAGTTGCAAATAAAAACCCTTTGATTTTTAAGAACAAATGTACACATTAGCAGTTATTACCACTACATACTTCATTTGGGGGGAAAATAACATTTTAAAATTCATATGTTCCTTGGGATTCTATCACCTTCATGGTCCAAACTTTGGATATACGTGCTCCTCAAAATACTATTCTTACTCTAATATTTATTGCTTGTGGAGCCAGTCAGCATGCTATAAATAATTATTCAATGAAATACTTTTACATTTCTATAAAACTTCAATGATAATCGCTGTGTTTTCAAATAAAAACGTTAAATACCTCGTAAAGGGTAACTACTCCCATAGATCCAAAGCCACTCTTAGAGAAGAAAACACAAATTATAAGACAGACCACGGGAACGTTTTTTAACATTACAAATGTAATCACAGAACAGGAATTTTGCCCAAATTTTTAGGATTAGTGCTTTACAAGCTTTAAAGAATAGATGAAACTTAAGAACAGAAAAAGCCACGAGCTAGTTCTTCGGATTGCATTAATCTCCCAGTTTATCTCCCACTTGTTACGATATTAAGGAACTGTTCTGTAAGTCATACTCGTAATAGCAGTTCAGAAATTATTCCAGAAAGTAATGTTAGCTAATTTGAAAGATTTCCGCTGAAATTAAATTATATGTAAAGGGTAGCCAATTGCGATCATGAAACCTCATTCCACATCCTATATATTCTAACTCACAGTGCTGTTTTCACTGATCTAAATTAATGATCCCTTTTTCGATCAGGTCACAATTTTAGGGAAATTTTATTGCCTAGGTGGAGGAGGACAGTAAAAAGGGTTGTATCTCCAGCTGATGATTCATTTCACCAGCTGCTGAATGCTGCCCATTACAACGCACCTGGACACATGCACCCGTGACTGAGGCGCAAACACATTTATCTCGGCACGTCACAAAGGAGATGGAATTATAATTATTCTCCCTTGTATCTAAAGGTATTTTGGAGCCGGTCTCCCTACAGAATAATACAAATTACACATCTGGACAAGGTCCACATACATAATTTTACCATCTCTTCTCAATATTCGATCATTGATATTTCCCAAACCATTCTCTGCGTTTAAAAAATAAGATTTAGTTTTAAAAGACCTGGGAAAATTGTCAACATTTCAGGGAAATGCTATTTTTAAAATTAAGACATTGAATAAATTGCTCAAAACCCTGGATTTCTTTGGTTGATAAATACATAGTACAAATTTGACCTTTCCTTTCCATTAAGGGGATTTTGGAGATTTCTCATATTCTGATTTTGAGAAAATAAATGTGTTGTCTGAGTTTTACACAGACTCCTCCATGCAAACATTGCATATCTGAGTACCTAGCATAAAAGGACCAAAAGGTATCAGAGGTTTCTTTCTTCCAGTTGTCTTTGTGGTTACTCATTATCTTGACCTAAAAATCTAGAGATTTGTACTCTCTCCTGAAAAGTTCCTAAGTTTAAGAGCTTAAAATATAAGTTTAAAATTAAAAGTATTCTAGGAATATTTCATGAAATTTGCAGAATCACGATTTCCAGAAAATGACAATATTTCATCCAGTGTAACCAGTGATAACAATCTTAGTCTTATACAACAGGCTTCAATATGGTGTGAAAATTTTTTTGCCTTTCTTTCTAAAACACTGAAGAAAGAGAATTGCTTAGGATCCTGAAACCTAGGAAACACTCTGATGGGAGTAACATTTTACCTTGCTCCTAAAATAAGGATATGGTAATAGTAGCAACAACCAATTATGTAGAGATTAAAAAGTAACACTCATTAATCTACGTACTCACTGCCACAGCCCAGTGAAGTAGGTGCTATTATTCTTCTCACTTTTTGAGATGAGATTTCTTTGCAACAGCGGACAACAAACCCCGAATCAACACATCCCTGTTATTTAGTATTTGTATATCTTGATCATAAACATTATCAATGTGTGAAACTAAGCCTCTTAAATTAAGAAGAAGAAAGAGGGAGAGAATCCTAAACTGGCATACCTCTCTGGCAGAATGCATCAGAAATTCAGATCAAGCTAATAATGGCATAGTTTGAATATGCAAAATAGTATAATTGTACATATTGAAAACAAAATCTATGCTTAAATTATTAAATAACATTCAATGAGAATATGAACTATCTCCATGCCACTGATGTACCATGTAACTGTTCCATTATAGGTCACATCCACAGACCTACAGTTTGCCACTCTTTTCATAAGAAATATTCTCTGATATTGGATTTTAGTAATTGGTCTCTTTAAAATGTTTGTAGACTTAAAAAAAGACAGTCATAGGGCTTCCCTGGTGGCGCAGTGGTTGAGAGTCCGCCTGCCGATGCAGGGGACGCGGGTTCGTGCCCCGGTCCGGGAAGATCCCACGTGCCGCGGAGCGGCTGGGCCCGTGAGCCGTGGCCGCTGGGCCTGCGCGTCCGGAGCCTGTGCTCCGCAACGGGAGAGGACACAACAGTGAGAGGCCCGAAAAAAACGATAGCCATAAACCGTAGTAATCTCTTTCACACAATGGAGACTCAATAAATACTTTACATAAAATCTAGTAAGAGGAGTCTTTCCTCCTCATTGCCACTTACACACTAATTATGTGCAAAAAATTAAAAGGCAGGGCAACCCATTTATCTCTGTGATCAGCGGATTTAGAGTCATAATGTAGTTTATCACTTCAGAGCCATGCTAGAAAGGACTAGTTCCCGGTAAATGTATGTTCTCTACCACAATTCCAGGTATAAATCTGAAAACATTGCTAGAAACTTACCATATTTCTCAATAAAATAACCATTTCACATGTTTAAATTACATAGTGATTTGCATAATGGTTAAATCAGATAGTATGAAACACTATTTGAACCTCAATTACTGGTTTGCGTATTCAAAATTCTGACAACTCTGGTACTTGGCCAGATCTAATCGGCTACCAATATACTTGCTGCCCGAATTTTAGTCTACCTTAATTTGAACTGTCAACCCTTAAGCATGTTCTCTGAAGTCCAGGCTACTTCATACTGACTCACCTTTGCACCTGTTTCCCTTTCTTGGAAGTTTGTCCCTTCCTCTCCCTTCGCTCTCTCCCTCTCTCCCTCTCTCTCTCTCTCTCTCTCTCTCTCTCTCTCTCTCTCTCTCTCTCTCTCTCTCTCTCTCTCTCCTATAATTACCTAAGGAACACCTACTTATCATCTGAGTCTCTATATAAGCAACATCTCCCTAGATAAATATTTTCTCCTTTCGTCTCTGTCAAATGGGGAAAATAATCTACTATGGTACCAATCACACCATGTTAGTTATTTGTTTACACATTTGACTCAATGACTAGGCAATGGAATCCTGAATACATCTTATTCAACATGTCAGATGGTGTACCATAGTTGGAACATGGTATAGATATTTCATAAAAGTCAGATGAATTAAATAACTCTAAAATTCTGTCTTTATCTTACACTGTGCTACTTAAAATTTCCCTTTTCTGGCTGTAGATTATGTGATTTTCCTGTAAAAAGTCAAGTTTTTAGACAAATCATCAAAATAATTCAGTTTCCAAAGTTCTAGGTTAAAAATAGTTCATTCTGAAACATTATATAAATCATCATCAAATCACCTAATCATCAAAAGGATGATTTTTACCAGTAACAAAAAGGAAAAGCAGTCACCCAGCTCCCCAAATTTACAAGTTCCTAGAATATTCTGCACTTATTTATAGGTTTTCATAACTACTTGTTCATTAATTACATTATTCCCTTTAATTGGATAGCTCTGAAAAAGCTCACGTGAATTACTAGAAATAATCAACTTTCAGAGTTCACATCTCATAACACGTTTGTGAACATCCAAGACTCCGTTTTAATTTGTATGTATGTTTTTATGAAATGAGTTACCTAAAATACAACTCTATTATTTTATGCTTTCAGTTTACCAGACAATTTTATATTGGATGTAGAATATACAATAAAGTTATTTACATCTAATTTATGATAAAATCAAGTAAGTTTTACTGTCCAAGAGAATGATGATAGTGAGAAAGCTAATTAGCCCTCACTGAATTCCTTCTTTAGGTCCACTTTTTTAACCATACAACCTTACACTTCATTCCTTATAAATATTTCAGAGTAGTTATGGCTACTTACTTTTCAGGATTTTCCACTTCTTCAGTAACAAAGTTGAGATAAAACCTAAAAAGACATCCATGAATTATAAACCATTAATATATTTTATGATCATCACCCAAAGTTTGAAATTTTAAATATTTAAAATCAAACTCAGAATCATAAAAACTTTATAAACAAATAACCTAAGATGAAAATCTCCAGCACCCAAAGCTCCCACAATTCATTTTTCTATTAAGCAGTATTTATAGAGTTCTTTTTTATTTCTTAACTTTTTCATAGAGGTATATATGGCACACAAACAGTAAAGTGAACAAATCTTAGTATACAGTGATAAATTTTTACATATGTATACACCTAGGTAACTGACAAAGGGATCGAAAGATACAACATTTCTAGCACCCTGGAAGGTCCCCTCAAGGCCCTTTGCAATCATTATCATCTCCTCCACCCTCCTGTAAAGGTAACCACTTTTCTGGTTTCTACCACTATAGATTAGCTTTGTTCGTTTCATTACAATAGACTAATAATATTTGCTTGTATAACTATTATACAATATTTATTCTATTGTGCCTGGCTTTTTTGCTGGACTTTATGTCTGTGGGTCTCATCCATGTTGTTTGTAGTAATTCATCATTCTTTATTGTTGCTTTTCATTGTATGAATGTAACACTATACGCTCTACCACTGATGGATATTTGAATCATTTCCAATTTACAGCTATTATGAATATAGATACCATAAATATGCTTGTATATGTTCTTTTGGGGACCATGCAATCATTTCTCTTGGGCATATACTCAGAATACGATCACTGGGTCACAGAGTAGACACATGTTTATAGTCAAACTATTTTCCTCCATTTCTGCATTCCTACCAGCAGTGTATGAGATTATCCCATGTCAGTCACTGGGGAAATAAAAGTAGAAAATCTATAATCTTTCTTGTCAAGGAGCTCATAGTTCACAGAATGGTCCATAGAGTGGTGTTAGAGCATGCCCAGGTTACCATGGAAGCCAGGGGTGAGGTCTAAACCAGACTGGCAGGTCTTGGAAGGTTTCTGAGAGAAGGCATCACCCAAGCTGAGTCTTCAAAACTGCTTGATGTTTAGCCCCAGTCAAGTGGCGTGAGGACATTCTAGGCAGAGTACAGCGCATGAGCACGGGGGGGTGTGGGAGAGGGGTGTGAGCAACAGCCTAGTACCACAAAGCGTGCCCTGGGAGTGAGAACAGGATGTAGGTACAAGATGGCCTTTGGCTTCTGGGAATCCAGCTTTTAGTAGGCGTGATAAAAACTTGCAGGACAATAGAAGCATGATAATAGCATTTCTTAGTTTTAGGGGATTGGCTTCTGGATATGAACACAGAAGGCACACAGGAAATAAAAATGGGATAAAGGAGAATAAATTCTCAATTTGCACTTTTTTTTTTTTTTTTGGCGGTACGCGGGCCTCTCACTGTCGTGGCCTCTCCCGTTGCGGAGCACACGCTCCGGACGCGCAGGCTCAGCGGCCGTGGCTCACGGGCCCAGCCCCTCCGCGGCATGTGGGATCTTCCCGGACCGGGGCACGAACCCGCGTCCCCTGCATCGGCAGGCGGACTCTCAACCACTGCGCCACCAGGGAAGCCCTCAATTTGCACTTTTTCCTTTCAATGCACTGTTTTCCAATATGCATCCCACCCAAATAACCTCGTCATAAGGCAATGCCTTACGCATAATAGCAATGATGAAGTTGCTTTGTGTGTGTGTGTATTTAGGCAGCTAATTTTAGGCCCACCGTTAGTCATTACACTGTAAGTTGATAACTAAAGGGCAGAACACTTTGAGTATTTCCCCCGGATCCTGGACACTTTTGTCATCTCTTACATGACAAGAAGCATTGGAGGCACACAATATTTCACTTTCCAGTCCCATAGGATTACACATATTACCCTAAATTTATGGCCCTAGAGAAATTCAGATTCCTTTCCCTCACTTTATGACACTACTTATCCCATCCAGGCATGTCAATTGCCTTGCATCCTTGACTTCTTTTTCTAATCTAAAGTGACTTCTCGAGACCATTTAAAGCCCTTGAAGTTCTCTTTCAAGGTTCCAAGATGTAAAATTGAGGCAGACTCCTCAAATAAGCACACAGAGATAACCGGATCATGAAGATGGGAGAACTAAGGGATCGTAACGAAGAGAACTAGACATACAAAGACCTTTCTACTTCTCCATTTCAGAGGCTTAGAAACTTTCCGCAAAGTAAAAAAGTCATATTTCCATTGTATTCCTCTATGCTCTAATTATTCCTTAGAATATAAAATAGCTATTATATAGGTCCACAGAAGCATGGTTCTACAGGGACAAATTCTCTATCATCTAAAACCAAGAGGCTGGAATATTAGCCCATCAGCCTTTAATATAATTAAGGTATCTCACACCTTAAAGCAAAGATGAGAAAACCTGTCTTATTCCACCTTTATTCACAAATAGGCAGTTGATGTTCATGGTTGTAAAACAAAACAAAACAAAACACAAGACAACAGGCCCAAAATGGAGTCGCTTATGCTAAGCCTCGTGTCACCAAACCAAACTGTAATTCACTTAAAGTTTCAGATCTCCCAGAAATGGAATCTGAAACCAGTCGATTAGGAATTGCATTATCTAAGCATTCTGCCTGACAGACCCCTGCCATCCCCTAAATGGAAATAACTTTGTAATAACTAAGCTGTTTTATGGCTTAGTATAACTTCTTGTTCTCACCGCCTTCTGCCTATAAAAGCCTTCTCTTCTGTACAGCTCCCTGGAGCTCCTTTCTGTCTGCAAGACGGGATGCTGTCAATTCATATCGATTTTTGCTCAAACTCTTAACATTTTAACATGCCTCAGTTTATCTTTTAATAAAGTTCAGGTGTCTAATACTGTAAGGACCATGTTCTAAGTAGAAATATTTGAATACCTGAGAGAAAACAGTAGCAGCAAAGGTGATCTAAAAAGTCAGCAGAGGAGCCAAGTATATGTTTTAATGACTAGAAAGTAAGTTTCTAAAAATAGAGGTTGTAGTTACACCAGGAACGCAAGCAACAATCAATACTTATATCTGGAATATGCACTCTGAGGGATCTGATGTGTTTGCTATAAGCCCAAGGCAGTGGGAAGTACAGGAAGAAAATGAACAAAACAAAAAACCTAAAAAAAAAACCCCACGCAAAAACCACACACACACTTAGAAATATTTCCAGGCTTCTCACTTCAAAAATAACCAGTTCCTTCTAAACAGTTGTTTTAGAACTGGTCTTTTTCCAACAATGTTAAGGCGAGAAAGGAAATATGAAAAAAGAACGCAATTGCAAATATTTTGCCATAGAGAAAAGGAAAGGGCTTGGGACAGGGTGGGAGGTGGGAAGGAGAAAGCTTCTTATTTTGGTCCAAACATTCACTCCTGTGGGAAATACACCTTTATGCTCTCTAAGTCTCCAGCCATGCGTCCACAGCCCGTCTCCTCAAGTTCTCTAGAGAATGTTCATAAGATCCACTGTTCCAGCTTTTCCGTGATTGTGTATAAAAGGCACTGCAAGGCTGGCAATGCATTCTGGTACCCAACCATGTGAATTATTTTGAAACGAATCTTATTCTTTAGATTCGATTTGACACAATGCTACAAAATAATCCCAGCAGGTGCTTTAGAAAGACTAAATCCACTGAGGATAGGATTTAAAAGGGAGAAAAAAGACAGACCAAAAAAACTATTTTCTATCACACAATTCAAAAAAAAAAAAAAAAAAATCCCACCAAGCAATATTTAGCTTGGGATCAGGATATGGGACTGAAATTGACTGAGTTCCCCTGGGCCACAAGGGAGACTGGCGGACATACTTCTCTGAATGCAGACGTTGGCAATAATACAAAAGTTGTTCTGACCCAACTCTGTGGCCTGGCTGGGTTAATGATTTCTTTCCCCCTAATCATGTTTCCGTGAAGGAGTTTTCATCATTCTGAAAAGGTCCAGCACTCCTCATAAACCAACAGCCTGCTCTATTCAGGTCCAAGGTTTGGCTACGTCTATTCAACACATAGGGGGTGACTTACTAAGGGAACAGGGCCTCCCAGACAACAGGGGTCTTGCTGCGTTTACTTACACCCTGGGTGGTTAACTTCTGAGGACGACAGCTGCTTCTGTCTCCTTGTTTGCAATGCGCCCTACACTCTTTTTTTTTTTTTTTTTTTTTTCCGTTTTTTGCATCAAATATTGTCAGGGCAACAGCACAGGGAGTGGAGGTTCATTCCTGGCACCCAATTTATAATTCCACAACCCAGTCTTGGAATTCCGTCACGAAAGACAAAAAAAAAAGGTCAGAGAGGCGGGATCACATTTGGAAAGTGCCTAAACACCCCCTGCTTTGGGAACTCTTTTAGTCTCCATCTCGTTGCGCTTATATCCAGATATTAACTTTTTCCTCCGGCACTCCAAACCAACAGACTAGTTCTTCTACCCACAGCTCCCCTTTTCTAAGACTGGTGGCCACAGATTAACAAGCAGGTGATTTCTACCTATCCACAAAGCAGCATGCAGGTCGCAGAACAGCCTGTTGGAGACATACGGTTACTTATCTGCCCCCGTACATTAACCATTGGTAACGCGTAACGGTCCATTGAAAATCCCGGCCTTAATTTCCTACACTATGATTGAACCCTCTAGAATACAAGAAAACCAACCGTTTCCTGTTCTTTAACCTAGGATGTGGACATGAGGATTCGACGGGTAAAAGTAGGACCAAGGGTTCACGTAAACCCCATTTACACTGTAAACAGTGTAATATATTTCTAGGCCCAAGATGGAGCCACTCAACCTCCAAACGCCAAGCCACCTCTGGGGTCTATAATTATTTCCTTGTTTCATACTCATTTTCTACTTTTCTTGGCTCCTTACTCTTCATCCTATAAAAGCTTCCTGTCCTCCACCCCGTTTTGCAGTTCTTTGGACTCGTCTGCTATCACCTAAATTATCATTTCTAATCATTTTAACAAAAGTAACATTTGGGGTTCAGCATCAAAAAACCAAAGATTAAGATAATAAGATCATTCAAAATGAAGAGTCTTTATACTTGGAGAGGTCTACCAGCCCTCAAGAGCTTACAGAAGTGGAGAAGATTTGCTCAACATAAAGCAGGTTAACCTCAAGATTCAGCACTTACAGCAGGGGAGTGAGTTGGATAGAAGCACACTGTTAAGATTCCGTGGGAACACACGCATGGTACTCACAGGCTAAAGAAACTTCATTCAATAGAATTAATCAAATCTCCCTCGTGATGATCTCCACATTCCGCATTCCTGATTGAATACCGCCAAGCCCCCAACACTTGGCTCTAGCTGAAAGCTTTTGTCACCTCCCCCACTTGCTCTGGTGTCTCTTGGTGACCCTCCCAGGGCTTGGCTGGTGCCCCAGGGTGCCAGAGCTGTGATCAGGCTGAATAGCCATAGAATAGATGATTCTGCTGCTAACCCTGGGAGCACAATTCCGTTCTATTTTTTGTTCAGCCCCACGTCGTGCTTTGGACAAAAATGAAAAGACTTTAAAAATACTAAGAGTAATGCTTACACGCAATGGCTATCCAAATATTTCGAGAATACACAAATATTTTACACTAGACGTTTCAGAGCTACAATCTTCTAAGAACTTCAAACATTTTGCTTCAAATACCGTATTAAAATTTTTAGTTCCTGCGCTCTCCTAATTCCCCTCTATAATTCAGTGAGATTAACAGGGTAAAACTATCTTTATATTCCATGCATTAGCTGGAAGGTAAGATCCTAAAAACAAAAGAAACAAAAGGAAATCGTATTTGTATTTGAAATGAATTTACATAATTTTTGAGCTAGTGTAGTTCATTATTTTTAGACTCATAGAACATTCTCACAGCAACTGTACAACTATCAGCTCTATAAATAATAAAAAAGAAATACTGCTAGTAATTATTCCAAAACAATGAAATTTAACTGCATTACAATTATTTGGATGTTTAAGTAGTATTTTTCTACCCAATGGGATTTCTTGCAATAGTCGCTTCAACTAAATCTTATTAGATCAGTAAAATTTAATTAGGAAAAACAATCCCACTCCCGGCCATGATTATTGTTATTCAAGTTCCCGAACAAAGCAAGACATAAATACAAAGCTTTAATGCTTCAACCAGAATGGCATCACAGTTGGACAGGGATTTAAGGAAATGCACTTGTGGCACAGTGATTTTATTCATCCTTTCTGCATTTTTTTTGTTTTCAAGTGTTGAGGAAATTTTAAGGAATCTGTAAGGTCCTTTAAAATGTAACAGATTATCTAGTACACCTGATTTCACTATCCCGTTTTCTCCTCCCTGCCTTTAGAGTACCATTTTACCTCCTGGGAACATCTTACTCATTTCTGTAACTGACTTATTTCCTTCTCATGGGAAGGGGGAGTAAATCAATTAATCACTATTGGGTAGACCTCTGCAGCTTCCGCTGGGAGGCTTTCTGACAAAGTATCAATACTAATCTTTAATTTCTTGTGGTGCTCTTATGCCCTTACCGATCCATACTTACAAGTGATTTGTACTGGTTCTCAAGACCCAGCATTTGTTTCTTTTTTACATTATCAGGTTAAATCTGGTAGTTGCCTTGACTGGAAACCTCAGCCATGTTTGTGTTAAGTTGTGTGCACGGTAATGGGCCTGGTGAAGGGAGCCTCATCATCTTTCTCACTTCAAGTAAAGCACGTCACGCTGGATTATCCCTGTTCACGTTTGCCTAGCGCCTTGCTTGGCACTTAAAGTACCTGAAGGAATTAATGAACCACCCAAATCACCTGTTGATAGCGATATCAACTTACCAGCCAGCGTATGCATACATTCCGTAATAAAAAGCCAGTGGCAATCCCATAATACTTGCATCTCTTCCTGAAAAGGCATCTTTAAAGTGTTGTGTCTGCCCTACAATAAGAATAGAAAGATTTAGGACTTTTCAAAGAATTGGTTATTATTCATTCTTTAACCATAAACATGAATGCGGGGGTGGGGGGGGGACTGGGAATAAACTATACAGTTTCAGGCCTAGATTTCTTACTGTCTGCTCATTCCCAACTTTATTAATGCTGTATCCATTCTACAGAAGGAGTCCCAAAAGTATACTGATTGCCACTAACACTACCTCACATTTATTTTACTAAAATCATGGCAAAGAGGAAAATGGCATTTCAAAAACAATCTGTTTTTTAAGCATGCCTCTACTCGTAACAGAGTTTGACCAGGAAAGAAGACTGAAGGATAGTCTGTAAACTATAGTTTTTTGGAGTGTGATATAATTCTTAAAAATGATGATAGGGCTTCCCTGGTGGCGCAGTGGTTGAGAGTCCGCCTGCCGATGCAGGGGACACGGGTTCGTGCCCTGGTCTGGGAAGGTCCCACGTGCCGCGGAGCGGCTGGGCCCGTGAGCCATGGCCGCTGAGCCTGCGCGTCCGGAGCCTGTCCTCCGCAGCGGGAGAGGCCACAACAGTGAGAAGCCCGCGTAACGCATAAAAAAAAAAAAAAAAAAAAAAAAAAAAATGATGATAATATAATGTTTGGGAAGAAATATTCAAGGGTCTATCTTCAGTGAGGAGGCATGAAACCCAAGAACCACCTCCTCAGATCATTTAACTTACTGTCTGCTTTCTCCCCATAGTTCATTAGATACCAACAGGGCTTGGAAAACCCTGTGGAACCAATCTGTTCCGCACCCCCAAGCTCCTTTTGTAAAGAAAGATTTATTGGAGCACAGTTAGGTCCACTTATTTACCTATGACTGATACTATCGGTCTGCGGCTAATTTCACTCTCCAGCAGAGCTGATAGCTGTGGCAGAGACCAAATGGTGCACAAAGTTGAAAACATTTACTATCCGCCCATTTACGGAGAAAGTCTGCAGACCCTTTCCTAGAGAATGGCATGCTTTCCTTCTAGAAACAGAAAAGAAACTATACTGAACTCTAAAATAAATAGGTTTAAACAAATTTTTGCATCAACACGTGAACTGAGCATTTTTATTTTCTATAAATTTATTTATTTATTTTTGGCTGCGTTGGGTCATCACCGCTGCGCGCGGGCCTTCTCCAGCTGTGGCCAGCGGGGGCTACTCTTCATTGCGGTGCGTGGGCTTCTCATTGTGGTGGCTTCTCGTTGCAGAGCATGGACTCTAGGTGCACGGTCTTCAGTAGCTGTGGCACGCAGGCTCAGTAGTTGTGGCGCACGGGCTTAGGTGCTCCACAGCATATGGGATCTTCCCAGAGCAGG
Organism: Phocoena phocoena; assembly: GCF_963924675.1. NCBI lineage: Eukaryota > Metazoa > Chordata > Mammalia > Artiodactyla > Phocoenidae > Phocoena > Phocoena phocoena. The sequence goes on from NC_089223.1 coordinate 133,880,188, forward strand.
GCTCGAACCCATGTCCCCTGCATTGGCAGGTGGATTCTTAACCACTGCGCCACCAGGGAAGCCCTGGACTGAGCACTTTTATGCATAACAGTTTTCTCTACTTTGTAAATCATAATGGGACTTTTCCGGTATATCTTTTGGATAATTAAAAAATAGAAATTCAGATTTACTTTAGTCAATCAGTATTCAAAGTTAGGCATGAAAAGTCTCTATTTCCCAAAGAAAACAGCAAATGAGATGATCTAAATGGGAAATGTGACTTGTTTCAAAAGTGGCCTTCCCGTAAGAAAATAAAAGGCGGATGGGAGGTAGGTGATATACATAAGACCCTTTTTCTCTTCACTCAAATCTCAGTTTTTGCCTGCATTGTACAGACAACAACACATGTATCAATATAACGTGCAAGTTTTGAGACCCAAAATGGAGAATACTGAGTTATCCACTAAATGACTTTCCCCTCAAAGCATCCAATTCCTAAATATAGTTCATTTTTTAAAATGATACTGTCAATTCAGAAATACCTATTTTACAAAAACTTCTCTTGTCCTCATAGAAGGAAAATACTGGAAACCCTGTAAAAACATCTGTTGCATATTGCTTTACCATGATCTGTAGTCTACTTGGCCTTAAGGGACAATATTCCTAAGAGTGCAGCACTGAATAATCAATAAAAGATATCAATTTTTTTTTTTTTTTTTTTTTTTTTTTGCCGTACGCGGGCCTCTCACTGTTGTGGCCCCTCTCGTTGCGGAGCACTGGCTCCGGACGCGCAGGCTCAGCGGCCATGGCTCACGGGCCCAGCCGCTCCGCGGCATGTGGGCTCTTCCCGGACCGGGGCAGGAACCCGTGTCCCCTGCTTTGGCAGGCAGACTCTCAACCACTGCGTCACCAGGGAAACCCAAAAGATATCAAACTTTGCAAAGACTGAATCCCAAGCACAGATCCTGAAAAGGGCCATTTTGAGAGTATTATGAAAGAGAGGTGTTTCTAAGTTTCAGGAATATTTCGGCTGCATAACAGAGGTCTCACGAAGATGAAAGTTATTATATTCAAAGGAAAGTTTAACAAATCCTCGTAAGAGAATACAGAACACACAGCTAGTTTCTGGATCTCATTAGATTAGAATAAATGCACAATCTGTATAAGTAAAATTTCTCTCTTCTTGAAATTTCATATTAATGCGAGAAATATGTGATAAGTTAGAGACAAAGAGAATCACTGTTTTATAGTAATAGAGTAAATAAACCTGCTAAGAATACTCTCCAAAATATTTAATTTACTTTAAATGTAGTAAAATTCTCAGGTCACTTCTCTGTTAAGTGAGATATAAGGAAACATGGTCACATGAAGCACTGATATTGAAACTGAGCAGGACCCTGTGGGGCCTTCCTGGGGACAGATCACTCCCCATGTCCCCTGCCTCTTGTCTGTAGAAAACCTTTAACCTTCTAGGCCTTCCCTGAGTTCCAAAGAGCAATTTTAATCAGAGAAGTGAGAAAATGCAGAAACAAAGGAAAGCAGTCAAAGAAGACAAAACAGAATAGTCACAGTTTAGCTGTAAAACGAACTCAAGGTCTTTTAGTTACTCCTCAAGGGCTATAGATAACATCCTGAGTCATACCCTTGAGTTGTTTTCCCGATACTAAAATCCCCACCAGGTGGAAGAAGCTAACTGTGTGATCACCAGTCTTGTGGCCCCCAAACTGGCTGCAACCTGAGGATCGACAACGCTGACCTCTGTGACCTTACCTGTTACCTCCTCATCAACCAATCAGAGAATGGTGCCTGAGATGATCATGCACCCTGTGTGACCCTCTCCCCCACACTGTCTTTAAAAAGCCTTTCCTGAAAGCCATCCGGAGGTTCAGGTCTTTTGAGTATGAGCTGCCCATTCTCCTTGCTTGGCCCTGCAATAAACACTGTACTTTCCTTCACCACAACTTGGTGTCAGTAGATTGGCTTTGCTGTGCATTGGGCAAGCAGACCTAAGTTTGGTTCAGTAACAATATCATAAGTATTAAAGGATCATTCTATTGTAATGTCAAAAAACAAATCTAAACAATCTATCGTGACCTTTGCTCTCAAGGAATTCGCAATACACTACCACTTGGGTAACCTCACCTCACCTCACACACATATATAAATAAGTGGTAAAAACTGACTACGGTCTTACATTACAGCAAAAAGAAAAAAGAAAAGAAAAAAATCTTTGTTTTAAAGGATAGTATATCATCTTTTGGAACCTAAACTAGAACAGAAGAAGGGTCCATGACCCAGAGTTTCTGCACTTTCCGAAAATGGAAGAAATTCCTTACAGAAGTCTAAAGAGTTAGCCCAGAAAAGGAAAGCAGCAGCAAAACAGATTATTTTCCCTACATTTCTGACGGGTCAGATAAAATATGGGCAGGCCAGCTCTGTGGAGGCCAAGGTGAATTTAGAAGAGTGAGCCCACGTCTTCCCTTCAGTGTAAGCTATAGTGTTAAACATCTTCATTGTGTTTACGTTGGCTGAGGTTGCTGGATTTGATGCAAACATTCAGCCAGGAGAGCTCTAAGCTCTCCCACAAGGCTTATTAAATGGACAGCAGCAGCTCCCTTTCCCCAGCTACAGAATGACGAATCGTTCCACTTTTATTACTGTTTAATGCCTCTACCATCAGCAATGATTTTTTTTGCTTAATTTTGGCATTTCCTTTTGTCTTGTGTAATTCTTCTCTTGCCACTTCATTAAATTTCTCTATAAATTCCCTTTCTTGGAACAGACAATATCAATGTAAACATTAAATACTTAACATGCCCAAGTTATATGTCAGTCCTTTACAATTTCATCTCACTTTCTTACTTATTTCCTACCATTGTGCCCATTGTTAGTTAAATAACTCACCTGGACCTCCTTCTCATCCAACAACTTCCCCTGAATCCAAGCAACTGCCTGTGCCTTCTTACCTAGAACAACTGAAACTCTAAATGACATCACCTTCAACCATCTCATCTTTGCTTGTTTAATAGTCAAGTCTATAAGGCAAATACTCCCAGAAAATGGTGTTACATCTCCACAGAAATGCAGATTTTACATTAAACATAATGTAACAATAAAACTTACATTTTTACAGCTATCTTTATTGTCAGATAATAGTTGTCTTTTTGCGAACGCTATTCCCATATCTGACTCTCCTTCTGTCGAGAGTCTATTCTCAAGGTAAAAGGAATGATAACCGTAAAAGAATTATTCATCATTTTTCATTATTTTCCAGATATCTTTTTCTCTCTAATCTTTAATACTGTGGTTGAACTACTTTAAAGGAAAAATAAGAAGACATATTTATCTGTAGTTAAAACTAATGGCTTATTTTTCTTTCCCCCTTTGTGTTTTCGCTACAAATAGTTTAGACCAAGAGAAAATTCACTGATGCCTTATTTTGTTGCTTGGCCCAGTCTTAATCCTCTTGTTGCCGTTCAGCTGTAAATACCAACTCAACCCCCAATGTTGCAGGCTTTCAAATCAATTAGATGACAGTACAGAGTCTAAGTTCCATGAGCAGACAGTCTAATTAAGGGATTCTGCTAGTACAAGCGAAAGTTAGTGTTAGAAGAGACCAAAAGCAGAAACGTATTTTAAAAAGCATTTACTTTTCAGTCCCTACCTTTAATTAGCTGCATCACTCCAGGGACTATAATTATCAGAATTGCTGTGAGCTTGCAAAAGGTTAGGAAAATCTGGATCCGGGCGCTCCAGCTGACACTCATGCCATTTAGGACCATCACCACAGCTGCAAACAAATAGATGAAGTTAGAAAAGGTGAATCATCATTGGTATGAAGACGTCTTAGGTTGTGGCTCTTCAAAGTGCCATCCACGAACCAGCAGTGTTGCCATTACCTGGAAGCAGTTGAGAAATGCTTAATCTCAGGCGCCACACCAGACCTAAGGACTACAAATCTGTATCTCAAGATCTCTAGGTGATTTTTATGCACACTGAAGTTTCAGAGGCTTGGATGAAACCTGTGAACAGTAAGAAGTTCTCTCTTGTTCTTTGTATATGTCAATAAGAGTGGACAAATACCGTAGCGCCCTAATAATCATATAAAAATACCTTCTAAGCAAATCCCGAAGTCATCACGTGCAATGAGATTGTTGAATGTGACTCTTCAGCTTGATACAGCTGGCAACTCTTTCCTCGTTCAATGATTGCGTCACCTGCCAACTGGGCATCACACTCAAGAAGGGGCAATGTGTGATTCTTCACCGTCAGGACTAGCTGTAGACAGCACTTCTTGCATTTCCTTTCCACGTTCCAATCAGCACAGTCAGGAGTGACTTTCATCCTACCCTAAATGTATAGGCTTCCCAGATACGTTTTGGAACTTGAAAAAATGTTACAAGGGATGAATCCAAAAGAGTTCCCAGATGCACAGTGGGTCTGAAGCCAGCAGAATTTCCCTCTCTTGGTGGTACTGTCCACAGTGTCCCGAGTAGTATTCAACTATTCACTCTCCCCACACTGTGGACCATGAGAACCTTGAGGGCAGAACAAGCATTATTCATCTCTGTCTTGCTAGTATCCAGCTTCATCCCTGGCCCAGGAAGATCGTCAACATGGTTTTGTTGAATCACTGAATGAGCTGGATCCTCAGTTTTAAAAAGCCAACTTCAGCCAAAGAGGAATGAAATGAATGGCGATATTCTCAAACCGTGCCTCCTATACTCTGCTGGAGTGACTTACTCTAGACAGTGGATTTCAACTTTACGCTCCTTCTAAAACTTTATGCTTAGTGTTACTTGCTCCCTCCCCCACTGCCCAAAAAGCTACTTCATACCTGATATCTGTAGTTATTATCTATAAGCTTTATTTTTAAAAAGGTGTATTCTCCCTAAACAAATAACAAAAATGTATGAAAATACTTCTTGGAGGATAAAACCAAACACAGAATTCTTACAGTTCAGGCTGCAATAGGAAGCTTTCCATATGTACAATAATGAGTCATCTTCATAGTTCCAATTGCCTGATACAATCATTAGCTCATTTAAGAATTGGAGCCAATGTATCAACACAATGTATAATAGCAGAATTTTTAAAATAACCTAGCCCCCTAAAGGAAGGCTAATTAAGGTATACCTTTTTAAGGGTTTACTATGCAGCCATGTAAAATCATGACGCAGTTAAATATTTATTCCACGAAAGATTGTTCATGATGTTTTACTGACCAATACAGCAAATTACAGAGAGATGGGTAGATAGAAAGATAGATAAAGACACAGAGAGAAAGGAACGGAAAAATTCTGAATGAGTGTTTACTAACACATTAACAGAAGGTATCTACAGATGATAGAATATTGAATAATTTTCAAGTTTAAAAATTTATTTTTCTACATGATTTCAAATAATTTTTATAATGAACATGAAGTATTAAGTAAAAAATCAATAAAAGCAATTTTCATTTTTGAAAACAACTCAAAGATGGGAAGAATGAGGGACCATGAAAAGTTAGATACGAGGTTACCAATGAAGAAATGTTTCAATGATTAGAAAGGCTGGAGCCCTGAATAAGCTACAGGGGAAGCTAAGAGAAATATTTTATCTACGTTTGAAGCTGGAAACATGAAGAAATAGACAGGTCTATTGTTAATCACCAAGTGCATTATTTTATCAGTGAAAAGATAAAAAATAATTATTTTTCTCTCCCCTATACAAAGCACTTATATACTGAAAATAATTTAATGCAACTCTGTGTTCATCTTCATCATCCAGTGATTCTTTTCCTTTTTCTATGTAAATTACTCTGTGATAAATGAGTCATGATAAGAAAGGGATTTTTTTTTAGTTAAGGAGATTCAGCACTGATCTGAAAATAATTGGGTGCATGTTCCCACCAACAACAAAAGAGCACTGTTTTCTTTTAACTAGAGCTCCTAAAACCCCAAAGTATTTTTGAGAGTATTTTTGAGAGTACTCCACAATAGAAAAGAGCTGTTGTAAGGAGAGGAGGGGAGAAAAACGAGGAAGGAGAAAAAGGAATAGAGGGCAGGAGGGCAGGAAGGAAGAAAAAGAAGAAAGGGAGGGAGGGAGGAAGGGGGAGGGAAAAGAGAGAGGCATTCTCATATTTAGAACCTCTATATATTTGGGAAGAAGGTTTGTTACGTTCATAAAGAGCGTAGGCATTACATTCAATGCCTATTGAAATAGAAAAAAAATGAGTTTTGGGAATTTTATATTTTGTAAAGTTTTCTTAGAAAAATGGAAGACAAAATCAAACAAATATTATGAATGGATAATCTCACCTTGCTTTCCTCTCAGACAGCTGAAATAAAAATTCTGGTTAAGCCTGATTTCTCTCAAAGGTTTCTCAAAACCCTGCTTTATCTGAGCATCCAGACATTGCCCTCATTATTCCATAAGCCAAATTCCAGCTGAGATGTACCTCTATGACCCTGAAGGGATACAGCTTAACAAGTAACAAGGTAGCCAGTACAGAGGCACTGTGAAGGTCCTCAAGCCGCTAGAACTGCTGTTTCATCATGTGTCTTTACAGAGAAATTTAAGTCTATGTATATTGCTCATCCAACAATACTGAAAAGGGATTTGGGATTCACTAACTGCAAGTTTTCAGAGCTTCTGAAACGACATCTGCAATACTTCGGTTTTTATACACTATCTATCCACATTGTAATCATCAAAGAAATGTAAGCAAGCTTTCAGTCTAGCTTTACTTCCCTTGAATAATGATGGCTAACTTCATGCATTAAGAATTACTTGTATCAATTTGGGCTTATTATTATTATTATTGCTTACCTTAAATGTTACCAAAATGAAAACAGAGGGACATACAGTTTTTATTTACTTATTAATGAGGCTGTTTCCTAAGAACTGAAACGCAGCAACAAGGAGTGTTGAAAACTGGTACCATGATTTAAGGACTGGTATTTCTTTCTGCACTTCCGCCATTCAAGTCTGTCTTTTGTTTTGCAGAGTGAGATGACCGAGCCTGGATATACTGGGTTATCTCCCAGGTTCAGGTTCTCCCTGGCTTCTGGCTTCTGACTGCTCTGTGCTAAACTGGTAAAATATATGGACAGTATATGGATGCGACATGGTGAGCTAAAGTGAATTGTTCCACTGTTCTTTGTAGCAGCTGCCTGGGTCGCCTCTGTCTCTTTGCATTCGTTTCCTGGATACATTAATTTCAGATAGGCTTTTAGCAATAAACAACCTTTATAAAGCAGAGAGACTATATCTAGGATCTCACTATTGGGAATAAAAATGGTAAGCCTTAAATAAATACATACTCTTGTTATATGACATTGTGCAAGGACCTTACGTGGATAATGTTATTTAATCTTATCTCTCTGACGTGGTTACCATCACTGGTGTTATTTTTCTGATGAGCAGCTGAGAATCCAGATATTACTTAACTTGCCCGTGTTCACGAAGGTAAGGTGTAAAGATAGGACTGAAGCCAAATAAGCTGACCCCAGAGTCCACACTTTTACCAGTTGTTCACAGGTAACAATGAGGAAGTAGCTCAGAAGACACATACGATCTCACTACTATACCTAGTCCTTCCAAACTCCCGGTGACTCTTCCTCTCTGCTAAGGTTCATGTTTATCTTGGCTGGGATTTCAGGACACTTTGATTCCACATTTTATTTCTCATCCTCCTGAAGGGTACCGTTGCTGTACTGTGGTCCTTGTATATTTCAACACGACATGTATTTACCTAAGAATTGCTTGTCATGGTATCTAGTTATGGTAGAAAAGGAGTAGGGATAGTCCAATTTCAGATTTATAAAGAGCCACTCCATGTACAATGTCTGAGAAGCTAGCACAGAACTGGGCCTAGAGTTTCTTTCATGTAATTTAATAATGCCAGGGAAGGACAGTTTTAGAAAAGGAAGTACAGCACTGCATTTGTAGAAATGGCTATTTCTTTTTCCCACATCGCCATCATTAGTGTTACTTTGTTTCCTTCCCCCAATTATTCCCACAGGTTATGGGAAGAAGGTAGGGCTCTTTACTCACCTATGTAAAACTAAACTAGTAAGAAAATTGAGATGGAGAGAGAGGCTGTTAGGGATGCATCTGAGACTAGATCCCACATTTTATTTTATTTTATTTTATTATTTTGCGGTACGCGGGCCTCTCACCGTTGCAGCCTCTCCCGTTGCGGAGCACAGACTCCGGACGCGCAGGCTCAGCGGCCATGGCTCACAGGCCCAGCCGCTCCGCGGCACGTGGGATCCTCCCGGACCGGGGCACGAACCCGCGTCCCCTGCATCGGCAGGCGGACTCTCAACCACTGCGCCACCAGGGAAGCCCTAGATCCCACATTTTAAGGAAAGTATCTTTATTATAATATTCTGCCATTCGAGTGTATACTTAAACAGGGTCTAGTTTCAGGAGTGCAGAACCAAAAAACTAAATATCATTTCAACTATTGAACATACTTCAATGTTTATTGAAGCTACAAGGAGAGTGAAAATTCATGGAGTTCCATAAAAGTTAAAGGGAGTAATGTCAGTATTGGGCTAGAGGAGAGAAGACAAATGTGAATATATAAGATTTCCCCGTTCAACTTCCGTGTGCCTGGTACGTTTACCAGAATGGACAAGATGTGGGGTAAGCCAAAACTTCTCATTTTTGTTAATTTGGCAGAAACGAGGTAGAGTACTTTTAAAAGGGGAGGGGGTGAATTAGTGTTCAGTAATGCCCCCCTACCACCCCACTCTCATTTCTCGAGTGGTTGGTTAAGGCACTCTGCTAAGTGTTAAAAATCTCACTAACTTCGTCCTTCCACAGCCATTCAAGATAAATGATCTTTTCACAGGTATTTTACCAATAAATAAAAACAATGCTTAAAGAGGTTTAATATTTAGCCCTAAATCACATCACTAAGAAATTATGACACTAACTTTCAATTCAAATGCTAAGATGTTTCAAAAATTCAAAACTTCATGGTGTTAGATGGGAGCAAACTATTTACCTCCATCTTCCCGCTGCCTGAGAGACCTGAAGACGTGTAATCCTCCAAGTTTAACACACAGGCATTCCACTGGCTTCTCTACTAGAGAAAAATTCTTAGACCTCTTCTCATAAAAATCAGTTGTCAGTAAATATTTACTGAGCGCAAACGACATGCTAGGTGCTATGGGAAGGGCTGGAAACACAGCAGTGAGGAAGCCCCTGGTCTCACGGAATTTGATGAGATGTTTTCCCACAAGGGTATAAAGAGCTACCATTTGTAACTTCATTCTTAAAAAATTTCTGGCATTCTCCAAAACACTTTATATACATTGTCTCTTTTACTATCGTTTCATCTTCACAAGACACCTGATGAGACTGGGCACGATTTAAAGGTAAGAACACGGAAGCGCAGAAAGTTGAAGCGATGTGTCCCCAAGTCTCACATCGGTGGCAAGGTGAACCAAGAACACCATTACCTTTCCAGAACTCAGAAATGTCTAATTCAAGTATTTCTCTTTGCCTCCCTTCAAAGATTTCACCGAACAATTATTTGTGTAGGTTCCATGAATGAGGGGGGAGAACCCAGGATGAACCTACTTGAGTTCAGAAATACATGTACCCAGCACTAGGGATATTTTAAGTGCAATTCCTAACTCTTTCCTGCTAACTGACCACTCACCCCTCTACTGTCAAATGTTCATGTCTCTCTTCGTTGTTCTATTGAAATACTTCAGTCACGTACAACTACAAATTCTTTCATGGGTATGCAGTTCAATTATTCCTGGGGAGCTCTCTAGCTCCAAGTAGGTCAAACTTCATCAAGTGGGATCATATGGATTCTGAAAACAGTGATTCAGTTCGTATCTACAAGTAAGTGATCATCTCCCATCATATTTAAGAGTTTGGAATGTCGACTCTTATAACAGGAAGTTAGAGTCATATTGGGCTTCATATCACTTACATCATGTTGGCCATGTTCCTCTTTTTTAATTTCCTTTTTTAAAGAGAGTTCTAATATCTGTGCCCATTGGTGAAAATGAACAACTTCCTAATCTAGAGACAATAAAGAAGACTCCTAGTTGAGGAACATTGCTAATAATCAAATACTGGAGGAAGACTCTTGTGACCGTCGATGGACAGCCAAAATCCTAACGCTGAGAGTGACAGCTGCTAACACTGGGAAATGCATGAACACCACACACACCCAACACACAAACACCACTCCATGAGGCTAAGTGCGTTCTAATTCAACACGTTATCGGTGAGGAAGGATATTTTCCAATACAGAATCCATTTAAAAATTGGGTTTTCATTTGTAAACGTCTCTTTTTATGTACAATCCAGTTACTATTTTACTAACAAAGTGGTTTTGTTTGCCTATTTTAAAAGCTTAGCCGTCAGAGCTACTGACCCGGTGCAAAACGGGCATGTAATGTCATATCAGGTATCACTCCACCTCCTTATTCTTTTCTTTGTTTTCCAAACACAAACTCGGCAGTGAACGGTAAGCAAAAAGATCATGTGGGAAGCAGTCCCGCCACACAGAAAGTCTTAAGAAACTTTGTCTCCAATCCCTGTTGTAGGGATTTTTTTTTCTCTTTCATATTTACACCTATGATACTCACTTATGCCCACAGCTGTAATGAGCTTGACTGCAAGTTCAGGAATTTCACACTGAATGAAAAATGGTTCCAGAATGTACCGTCCAAAGGCCAGAGATATCACAGCAGTGGCTGCAGGGCTAGAAAAAACAAATACATACTTAGGTTAACTACAGAAAAAGAAAAGAGCATCTTCACTCAACTTGTTCTACACTGAGGTGCTATAATTCAGCATGTGGAACATATTAAATACGGAAGTCTGTGATTTTCAGAAGTCCGTATTTGATTAGGTTGTCATAGACATTCCAAATGAAATACTGTCTACAACTTTGCTGGCTCCTTTTTAAACTTCACGTCTCCTTGGGTACAAGGCTGGGTACTGTCAGTTTTGCCCCTGCCTTCCCATGTTTGAATTTTTCTTAAAAATTGAGTCTATTACTTGAGATCCTGACAGGGGTGGGCTTCACAAGAAGCAATCTTCTTTCTCCGTAAGTCAACAATTAAACTCCAGCACAGTATGAATGCATTAACAGTGCAGGTCTAATGGGTTGGGTCATGGTCAGAAAAGGAACACAAAACTCACCTTAAAAAAATTAGTACTAATAAGCGTTCATTGCAAATATATGCTTATGTGCTTGATACCGTGTTAGTCTTGGTTTTCCATACAGACCAAAACTTGAAGAGCCAAGTGATTATTCTTAATTCCACAGAAATATTTAGATGCAAAGTATGCATTGGAAAATAAAAGTATTCTTGTAATTTTACAAATGGAGGAAACATGCATGAAATAAGAAAATGCAATAACTTCAGGTATATAGTGAAATAGGTAACAAACCATTCTATCTTAATTTTTCAACTATTTCTATGAAAAGATTACAGATGCCTTTCAGTTTAAATATATCTATATATGAATGCATATTTGTTAGATACACAGGCAAGTCCATGGTATTATCTACTTTGTCCTGCCTGTCTTCCCTTTCAGCTTATCTTCCTTCTCATGGTTATACAACACCCATGTCCAACTCCTAACTGTCAGAAAACCAACCACCATTATGTGTTCCAACCTGGACCTGCCAGTACTAGCATGACAGATTTCTTGATTTTTTTTTTTTTTTCTTTTCCAAGAGAACCTCTTCCTCGCCCCAACAAGCTTATTTTTCTCGGTCACCATCATTCATAAATTTTTGACGTATAAATTAAAATCTGATCATGACATCGTAGTGCTTTCAAAACATGCTCAGGATATGCAAAAACTCTTCAATCCAAGGCTCTATCTGCTCTAAGCTTTTCCTTCCTCTTCAGTGTGCTTCTTCCCACACAAGGATATGAATACCCTTTGCCTGAGGCCCCTGCAACTCACTGACGGTTTCTTATACCTCAGGTCTTAGTTCAGTCTTTTGCCCAAGGAAGCTTCTCCAGTCCTCTGATTGGGTTAGATCTCCCAGAGTGTACTCTCTTCCGGAACCTCGTGGCTTCTCTTTCACGGCGTGTATCACAGTAGTAACTTTATATTCTCTTATGTGATGTCTTGATTCATAACTATTTCCCTCATTTGACCCTGAGATCCAGGAGTACAAGGCTGTGTCCAGCTTAATCATTATTTCATCTTCAGTGTATAGTATAGTGTCTGTCATACAGTAGAAACCCAATGAATATTGGATATATAGTCAATGTGTGAATTCAATCAAATGACCCCTGATGTGTGATTTTTTTTCCCTTAAGATTTGTTTTTACAGACTAATTCTGACAAGAGTGTCTTAACCTGATGTACAATTTTAATAGTAAGTATTTAGGTACCATGGGTGTTTTCAGTGGAAGAGAAATGTTAAAGCACCTAGGTATCTTGTCACCCCTGAAGCCATTCATTACTCTGCCTATCTGAGAAACCAGTTGAGTAATGTAAGTCCATTATTACAAAGAAATATATGAACCCATTAAAAAAGCTTCTAGAATATATCTAGGTAATTTCTTCTGTAAACACACACACACACACACACACACCACGAAGTAGCTCTCCCGTGATTAAAGTAACATTTGATTATGAGCTGCTTGAGAATAGGAACCATGGCTCACTCCACTTCGGGTCTCTTTAACGTACCATTCACCATTCAGTAGCAGTTTGTGGAATGAATAAGTGAACGCATAAGCACCGTTTCGGTGCTACTACCGCAAATGAAATGATCACGCTGATCACACTGCTGACACAATCAGCCAATACAGGACTAAAGCAGGACTCAAGTCCAGCTACATCACGTTCCAAAAGCCTACTGTCCTGACAGGCCAGCACTCTAAATAAGTAGTGTAGCCATCTGAATGCTGAGTGTGTTGTATTCAAAATACTATAACCTTAACCTTTCAGTTACTTGTTCAAAAAGAATTTAATATCTGACCATCAGGGCACTGAATGAAGTAGTATAAGGGTTACAAAAAGTGTGAGACTTGGTCTTATATGCTTGAAATGCTTGCAGTTTTAACAGGGAGACAGAGCACGGATTCCTAAAATATTAAGTAAGGTTTTATGACATCTTGTTCAATGTCAAACGAGAAGAAGAGACTGCATTCTTTTCAGAAGGATTAAGAGAGGAAAGACATACTATAAACTAGGGTGAACAGGAACTTAACTGTGGAAGTGATAGAATTTAAGTTGACCTTTGAAGAGTAATATTCAGATTATCAGAAAAGAGTGGAAGGCGCATCCCGGGCCAATCCCAGAGTTTAGGAAAGGAACAAAATACCTCTTTATCACTATTTCATTATAACAAATTTTAAATAATGCAGAATTGTCTAAAAGGAGAACAGATTTAACAAAGAAGTAAATACTACTCTAAGCTCTTTGATAAAAAAGAGATTCCTAGAACTATAAAAACCAAGATTAGTGTTAAGTCAATACTTATTAGCTCTGCATTTGCCACTTAGGCCCACATGACAGGATAAAAGCTCACAGGAGCTCTCAGCTGTGTAAGTTTGATAAGTTTACAGTAAGAGCAAGTGTCCCTACTTACTCATGTTAAACTCTGCAATCAGAATGTGCTAGTCACATTTCACGGATGCCCTTTGCCTTCAAGATACTTTTAAACTTCTCAGGTGACATCATAAGTTTCCCACAAAGTTGGAGGAAATTTGCTGCTCAGAGTGACTTAGCATTATTTGGTTTGATTTTAAACCAGGGCAATCAGGAAGAGGAACATATTCTTACAAAAGTAAACTCAAAAAAGCTTTTCGCAACAGTAGTTCACTGATTTGTTTAAGATGAGGATGTGAGTCATCTGTGACAAGTGAAGTTTTGTTCTTTTCTAGAGTATAAAACTTGGTAACGGGCTTCCCTGGTGGTGCAGTGGATAAGAATCCGCCTGCCAATGCAGGGGACATGGGCAACTAAGCCCATGCACCGTAACTACTGAGCCTGCGCTCTAGAGCCTGCATGCCACAACTACTGAGCCCACGTGCCACAACTACTGAAGCCCGCATGCCTGGAGCTTGTGCTCCACGATGAGAAGCCACCGCAATGAGGAGCCCACGCACCGCAATGATGAGTAGCCCCTGCCTGCCACAACTAGAGAAAGCCCACATGCAGCAATGAAGACCCAACACAGCCAAAAAAAACAAAAACAAAAGCAACAACAACTTGGTGACATACTAAATTGTTAGGAACAGAAGCTTCCTAGTCACAAAAACTGAGTAAACTAAGATGGCTTAATGGTGTAATCTACAAGAAGAAAAACTCCAGTTCCTATAACATAACATTTAATTTTGTCTAATTATGATTTACAATCAAACAAAAGGTCTGATTTATCAAGGTAGATTTTGATGCTTCATATCCTTTTCAAGTCAGCATCTGTCCTGAAAATGTCATGGAAAATAACTGAATATTAACAAAAAGCAGATGCTTTAAAAGTTTGACAGGGTTGGCAAACTACCGCCAGTGGCAAAATTGTATTAAATACATTAATTGAGAAAGGTATTCCATCACAGATTTTATGTCCTGAAGTAGACATGTTTACCATATAATCACATGACATGTATATTTCTAACTACTTAAAAATAATCAAGGTGATTAAAAAATGGTATAATGAAGGGCTTCCCTGGTGGCGCAGTGGTTGAGAGTCCGGCTGCCGATGCAGGGGAAACGGGTTCATCCCCCGGTCCGGGAAGATCCCACATGCCGCGGAGCGGCTGGGCCCGCGAGCCATGGCCGCTGAGCCTGCGCATCCGGAGCCTGTGCTCCGCCACGGGAGAGGCCGCAGCAGTGAGAGGCCCGCGTGCCGCAAAAAAAAAAAAAAAAAAAGGTATAATGAATAGATTTATTTTTCCCTAATTTTTTTGTATGTAGGCTCTTACCGTATAATGAGCAGTTCTACCCAGACTCGCACAAAAGCTGGTAATGGGCCAAAGACTTCCAGAATGTATGTGTAATGACCACCAGATTTCCTTATAGTTGTTCCCAGTTCAGCATAGGACAAGGCTCCTGTGAAATGTTTATCATAAAAAGGTGAAAGGTTAAAATATTACCAAGTCATCCAGCAGAAGAATGGATACAACAACGTTTCTGTTGTGTGAGATGTTATTACATCCTTTGATCTGAATGACATCCTTTTTCAAAATTAATAAGAGTCATTGAATTCCTAAGAGCCTCCAGATGCCTCTTGTAACCTCCTCACATTTGAGATCTAGTTCATTCTATTCAAACAATGTAATCTGACTTGAAGTAGTAAGGACAAACTTCTCAAACAATATCATATGATTAAGAATTTTGAATCTCCAACCTGACAAGAGAAAAGGAGTAGATGGATGCCAATATCACTAGCCTATTTTTCAAAGCACTTCACATCAAAACAAGGAATTATCACCAATTGACCTCATTATATTGAGAATCCTTTTAATAAATGATATTTCTGTGGCATGTCAAAATAAATAAGATTCATCTGTTCTCCAGACAAGTATGGACTCAAGGATTTGGAAGGCTTCATTTAATTTGTAGGATATGTTTTGCTGGTCAACAAAATGAATTTTGACGCAGATATTCTGTTTTTAGGAAAGTTTTTCTTGCATGTCTTCGAAGTACACACTCTGTATGGCTGAAATAACACACACTTTTAAAAAAGAGGTGCTATGACATATTTACATACGTTAGGTAAAATTAACTATAGACCAGATTTTAACATTTAGCAATAAACTTCACACAGAGTTGAGCAAGTTATATAATCCCCCCAAACGTCAGTTTCATCCTCTGTAAAATAAAGATCTTAATTCTCACATCACAAGGAGGTTGTGTGTTTAAATACAAAACGGATGCCAAGGACAGCGCTGAGCCTGACACGCAGAAAGCACCTCATGAAATACAGCTATATCTACTAATGTGAGCAACTAATTTCCAAGAAAATGAAAAATATATTTTGACATTATGTGAAAAGTTCCATCCATACTGCTAAGTACTCAAACGTAAGACATAATTTCTGCCTGGCCTGCTCTGGGGACTCAAAGTGTGGGAAATTATTACTAACCAGTAAAGCTTCAGGTAGAGCTGCCCAACATGTAATTTGGATCAGCAAAATCTTAGTGTCAGTTACTGTATTCCTGTATCACTTATTGTATTCCTGAAACTAGTACTGTATCAGAGTCACCTGGGGAGAATTTTTTATTTAAAAACAAACAAAAAACAAATGCTAAGGCTATACCCCAGACCTCCTCTCTAACCAAGAGAGGCCAGACTGTCCAATAGAGGCATCCAAGAAAATCTATTATTTTAAAATTCACACCGGTTAATTTTAAAGTAACTAGTCTACAGATTGATATTTGGGGATCACTGATACAGCCCGTCTATTTATAACTAATTGGGACTAGTTGCAATTCACTCTCTGTTGGAAACCAGTCACCATGTTGGTAGGCTGTACAAAGAAGCAGCCAATATAAAATGTTATTGGAAAGTGTCTTAAGCACCTCAGAATTTATCCCCCAAGAATCAATACCTAGACCTTTGTATGCTTTGCTGAAACTCCAGGATAGTTGCCCCAGGTTTAAATTGAGTTCTGGAGAAATGAAATTTTCATTTAAAGGTCTCAAGCTCCATAACCATTTTACCCAGATGAAAAAAGTTCAGAATAGGTTGTAAGAATCCATGTATTGACCCTGGCTTAAAAAAAAAAACCTGTAAATCCAATATACAAATTCTTTACTTTTAGTCCCAGAGTTCTAGAGTTCTAAGACAAAGGATTTTTTTCCTTATATTTTGCTTTGCTTCCTGTTAAGAAGGTACTCCTATCAAAGTTGCTAGTAACGTAAGTGATAAATGCAATGCAAATATAGATAAGTAGGTTAGTACAGAAGTACACTCACTGCAGTTAGTAATCAAAGAATACCAACTCAAGTATAAACTTAGCTA
Organism: Phocoena phocoena; assembly: GCF_963924675.1. Classification (NCBI taxonomy): domain Eukaryota; kingdom Metazoa; phylum Chordata; class Mammalia; order Artiodactyla; family Phocoenidae; genus Phocoena; species Phocoena phocoena. The sequence continues at coordinate 133,897,126 of NC_089223.1, forward strand.
GTCCCCTTAGCTTTTTTTTTTTTTTTTCCTGAACTTCTTGAGATGATATACTTATGCAGAAGCATATTTTCTTAGTACAGGTCTACATCACTATCATCACTTTAACTAGTTAATGCTCAGAGCCATGCATTTTATTATATCTGAATAACCTTTTATTGTGTACGAAAATGGAATCGCATAGTGGGAGCTGCATGCCCACAGTATGCAAAATCCAGGAAGCTGGTTATGGTTTCTCCTATCAGACACTGATTTGTTCTGAATATATACCACGTGTTGGAGAAGATTAAAGGCTGAGGAGGCATAGTCATTTAGAAAGATCAACAGTTAAGTTTCTCTTTGTTCATCTATAAACATACATGCCACACCATATGAATGCCACGAACTCTTTGTAAGCTAAAATAACCCAAAAATAATTCCTCTGTAGATCTTTCTATACAGCTTTTGTTTTAACAAGTTTTATTTAAAATACCTTCTTCCTAATAACGGAAGTTGGAGTTCTCTAGATGAATGCTCAAACCAACGCTGAAAACACTGCAAGGCCTTAAGAATAAATGGATTGGTCCGTGTAGGACCAAGAGTTAGTACTTGGTCCTAGAGTTTGGACAAAGAGTTAGTACCTTTAAAGAACAGTATCTTTTGAAATCAGAATACACTGTTTGCCAGAGAAGAGCAAATATGTCTTAGACATGTTTCCCATAACATAAATAAAATTTAATTTTCTTGACCATTCACCAGTTTTCGTCACCTTCACAACTAACCCAGGTAGCTCTCTAGTAATGTGCCCACCTCATGAGGGGACATTTATTACCTCTTTACTATTAATTATCAAGTCAATTAAAAAAATCTCGATTTTGAAGAAAAATTAATAATCATACTTCTTCTACCAGTTCTGTTTAGACTAACTCAGCAGACAGGTGGGCCAATGACCTGTGTCTCTGAAGACCAAGTGAACTAGAAATGAAGAAAACAGAGCTGGGCAGACACAGCAAGCTAACACCCAATTCCAATTTTACAATTTATATTGCAAAGGTTTATGGGTACTGGGGAGAGATGAAAAGTTGAAAAAACTGTGGAATATGCTCAGACCCTTGCAATATTCTCATTTACAAAAGGAATTGAATTGTACGCCATCACACTTCTTTCCACAATAAGGACTTCTGGAAGAATACTGGGAACTGACAAGCGCATGAAGTTAAAAAATTAAAAAGGAAAAGACTGCCACCCATTTGTTTAGCCAATAAAAAGTCAGTAAAACTTCTGCTGAACACTCAGTCCTGTGTCTAAACAGGCCACACCGGGTTTCACTTCACAGGTGTTTCATTCGGTACGCCAGCTGCCAAGATGCCCCAAACACAGGTAACTGAGCACAGATGCCCGGTACAGAAAGCTTGCCTGTATTTTACTGGGTCATCAAAGCTAGCCTTGACGTTCATTGCCACAGGGAAAAATCAGAAAATAATCTACCTTAGTCAGGAAAAGCGAGCACAGCCTACAGGTCGCAATTTCAGGGAATTCAGGATTCTGCCAACAGTGGAGAGTGTGCGTGGACAGTTCGCATACCTCCCCCCAGATCAGAAAATCTGGGGAAACCCTGGCCATTCATTCCCTCCTTAGAAATCACCCTCTGTTCTCCCAGAGAGCACGGCACCCAGCCCCACAGACACACCCCCAGAGAAGCGGCAACACTCACCAAACAGTGACAGGACCCCGCAGGCCGTCCAGACGACCAGGGACAAGCCCACGCTGCCCGTGTTCTGGAGCACGCCCTTAGGAGAGATGAAGATTCCTGCTCCGATGATGGTGCCAATGATGATGGAGATCCCTCTCAACAGACTGATCTTCCTCTTCAGCACAACTTTCTCCTGCCCAGGTGGCTCCTTGCCACCCAGGGAAGACAGCCTCGTGTTAACACTGCCCTGCAGGTAACCCCCATTGGAGATGGTGGATGCCACAGCCTTTCTGACCATGGTAGTGACCCGCAGGGAAAAAAGGAAACAGAGCAAAAGAAAGAAAGAAAAAAAAAAAAGAAAATTAAAAGAATAAAACCTCCAAACTTTCAACTTTGGTGTCTCTTGGGGTGACTGACCGATTTGATCTCTTCCTCTTTGCCTTCAGATTCCTTCTCAGCGCTAGTGTGCTCCCAGGTAAAAACTCTAAGGTGTATTTTCACCTTCCGCAATCTAATTACTCCCAGGAACACCTGTGTGCTCGTTCATGGTGTTCTGGTTTCTCCACCTCCCGGACTACCTCTGCGGCTGAGGCTGCGGCTGCCGCCCTATCATTACAGCCCAGCTCAACTTCCTCATGGGCTGGTATTTAAGCTGCTGCCTGTTTCACCAACTTACTCCAGCTAGATGATGATGCAAATTCTCCAGGTTTGCATCAGCCACATGAGAAGGCTCCAGCATTACTCAGCTCTTTTTTTTTTTTTTTTTTTTACCACGAGCCGCAAGTTGCTCAACTGACCAAAGCTTTCAGAGAACAAAGCACACTCTTAACAGGGATCTTAACCAATCCAGAAGTAGTAAATTCGGAACAGACCTTCCGAGAGATTTCAAGCAACTCCTAGTGAGGGACAAAAGCTCTTCACTCGAAAAGAAAATGAAAAATGAAACAGGAAATGATCACTGTGTTGAAAGGAGTTTCTTTTCTTTAACGTACAAATAAAATCGTTTAGACCAACCTTTTGATCACAGAACAGAACTCAAAGCTGCATTGTTTGTAACAACAAAATTTAGATTTCATGATGCTTCCTGCTTATTTAAATTTCTTTTTATTTTTGGGTTTCCTAGCAACACGGTCAAATCTAATATTTACAAACCTAGAATGATTCTGTATAGCTGCTGTCACGCACATAACAACTGTGAGTTTTACTTAACATTAAAAGATAAAAATTATTTCTTACTTCCCATAATAACACCAGTACTTAAAATTGCCATCTGAGTCTGACTACTTCAAAAATCACAGTGACTCCAGAAAACAGTCATTTTCTGATTCTCATAAGTGCTAGGTGATCTCCTAAACTAAGTAAAAGATATATTCTTCATTTGCACGTTATTCCAACAAATTACACACACACAAATCTAATTTCAATATTAAGCAAAATTTACAATGATATAAAAACATGCATATAACAAAGGCTTGAGAAGGGATACACAGAATAAAATGTAGGAATTTTTTCAAAAGTATAGCAACTATTGTTATATTATGATTATAAACTTAGAATGAATTAGAAATACAAGCTAAGATTAAAATGTTTAGTTTGCTAATAAGGACCTACTGTATGGCACAGGGAACTCTACTCAATACTCTGTAATGGTCTATATGGGAAAAGAATATTAAAAAGTGGATACATGTATATGTATAACTGAATCACTTTGCTGTACACCTGAAACTAACACAACATTGTAAATGACCTATACTCCAATAAAAAAATTTTTTTAAATGTTTAGTTTGAAACAGTAAGAAAGGCAAACATTTAAAAACCCTATTAACTTTCTTAACCAAGTGTCCATAAAACAAATACTGAAAGAAAAGAAATCCTAGGTATCACTTTTGGCTGTGGTCATAGGTGGTTTTGGATTCAGTGAGAAGAATTAGATGTTATCATTACCCTGAAGCTACATTTGTAAATGCGATTAAATATGTTTCTGAACAGCTAAGCAAAGACAGCAGACAGAAAACTTGTGTGTGCAAGGTGGAGGTGGGGATGGAGAGGGGGTCAGGATGACACAAGAAAGAAACAGCCACTAGAAAGTAGCACGGAGAAGGTCAGACTGTTTTCTGTTATGTTGGCACCTGAGGAAATGATACCACATCAGTGCTCTATCATCCAGATAACTGAGGCTACATCATTTCTTATTTGTATTATGTAGCTAAACCCTACGTAATTTGCTTTGAGTATACCAAGTTAGGGTTTTTATCAAGCCAAAATAAATACTTTTCCCAGCTGCATGTCTTTCAAAAAATAAAGATGGGTAGTTCTGCTCATTCAACCTTGTTGAAATGCCAAAAAAAAAAAAGAAAAAGCTATAGGAAAAAAACAGAAGCTAAAGGAAGATTCTATTTCTCTTTCTCCTCCTACGAGTCCTTCAATCACACAATTCTCCTGACTAATGCACATAATGAAGAGAGGAGAGGCCTTTGTTTCCCAAAAAGGGGAACAGATTAGCCCTGAAGAAACAGGAGTTAAAAGTAGAATGCAAACTAACGCAGAGCCACAGTTCAATTTTAAATTTTGTGCTAAATGACTAAACTCATAAATTGAGAGTAAGAATGCATTCAGACAGAAGTTAGATACATTCTAAAGGACAAAAAATATTCTTTTAATATCAAATGACATTCTCCTCCTTTGGAGTTTTTTTTTTTTTTTTTTTTTTTTTTATGCGATACGCAGGCCTCTCACTGTTGTGGCCTCTCCCGTTGCGGAGCACAGGCTCCGGACGCGCAGGGTCAGCGGCCACGGCTCACGGGCGCAGCCGTTCTGCGGCATGTGGGATCTTCCCGGACTGGGGCACGAACCTGCATCCCCTGCATCGGCAGGCGGACTCTCAACCACTGCACCACCAGGGAAGCCCCCTTTGGGGTATTTTTAAAAATTATTTACGAAGAAAAGTTACTGAAGTTAGAACAATGGCCAAAAGGATTGTACTATCTATATAAAACACAGTCACATTCAAAACCTCTGCATAGCTGCAAAACAGTTACCGAAGACACCCGTATATCTCATCCAGTCGCCCAGAAATTTACAGAAAGTGTAGTTTGTAAAGAAAATACTGAGTTACCTTCTTGGTTGCTTTATAAATCAACAGTCCTAAACTTATAAATTAAAAAATTGTATGGTCTTCAAATACGTGTGTATCATGAAAATTAGTTCCAAGCAAATGCATTTATATCCTCCGTCCTGCTTTAGGCCTTATTTTAAGCATTCCTGTCAAATTGGGAAACTATTCGGGTGCTATCTACAAATATTAATTTAGTGCACAAGAAATAGCCCCCGTTCCCTAAAAGCATTTCATGGAAGAAATAGATGTGATATATCGTGGTAGCTTCCCTTTTCTGGTAATAATTTCTGTTCCATGATTATAACTATGGGCATATAATGAATGACCGGGCCAAATATAATCATCTCCCCAGCTGCAGGGTATAGGAATGTGGCCTGAGCTGGGATATTTCTAAACAGAATTAGATTTTTTTTTTTTTCATCTGTCAGAAGTTGTAAAGATGTGACCCTAGAACAACTGGAGGCCATGTCCCCTGCCATATTGAGAAAATCCTTGCAAAATAAAGAGAATAAGCGGAGGAGAGAGATACTTAGTCCCAACATCATCAAGCCCTGTTTTCATTCCTAAGGAACTCAGATTGGCTCTGTATCCTGAAGGTCTTCCTTCAATTCTATAAGCTACTTAGTTTCCTGGTCAAGTATGCTACCTTATGCTACACACGAGAAAACAACTGCATTTGGGTGGTAGCATTAAATGTAAATGGCATATCATTAAAACCTCTAAACTAGGTTATTATGGCATATTGATAGCCACATATGATAGCCCTTAGACACATATGGGTATCAGCACTTGAGATGTGCCTAGTCCAAATGGGGATGTGCTGTAAGTGTGAAATATCCACTAGGATTTGAAAGCTTTCTTTTTAAAGAACAAAAAATATCTCCTTAATAATTTTGTTATCTCTATTAATTTCTCCAGCTTCATTATATTTTTAATGTGGCTACTTAAAAATTTAAATCATATGTGTGGTCCAAATTTGTGGTCCACATTGTTTCTAATGAACAGTGCTGATCTACAAGAAAACAGAGACTGTATTTCCCAACTTGGTATAAGTGGGGATTTCTTAAAAGGGACACACGAAGTACTAACCATAAAAGAAAGGTACGTTGGAAAATATTAAGAATTTCAGTTCATCAAAATACACGATCAAGAGATTCACGATACAGGGCTTCCCTGGTGGCGTAGTGGTTGAGAGTCCGCCTGCCGATGCAGGGGACACGGGTTCGTGCCCCGGTCCGGGAAGATCCCACATGCCGCAGAGCGGCTGGGCCCTGAGCCCATGGCCGCTGAGTCTGCGCTTCCGGAGCCTGTGCTCCACAAAGGGAGAGGCCACAACAGTGAGAGGCCCGCGTACCGCAAAAAGAGAAAAAAAAAAAAAGATTCATGATACAAAATACATGATCAAAATACATAATCAAAAGTGAACCATAAGGTGGAAGAAGGTATTAACACCTGGCAAAGATCCCATATCCAGAACAAATAATACATTTCTACAAATCAATAGGAAAAAGACAGATAACCCGGTAGAAAATGGGCAAGAAATCTGAACATACACTTGATAAATACATTTGATGTGAAAATCTACAGTAAATGGACATCTTTTTGGAAAACAAATAGATATTGAAATGGCCCTGAAAAATAAAACAAATAGAAAAAATTGAATAACCATTTAAGGTGGTAATCAAGGATATCCTTGGCTCAAAAAAACAAAACAAAACTAAGCTTCGTTTGATTTACAGATAAGGCCTACCAAATTTTTATGAACTAAATAATCTTTCTTAGAAAAGTTATTTAAGAGAATGGAAAAAGAAGAAACATTATCCAACTCATTTTTGTGAGTCTAGTGTAGGAGCTGGCAAACTTTTCTGTAAAAGGCCAGGTAGTAAATATTTAGGCTCTAAGGCCACACATAGTCTCTGTCCAGTGTTATTTGTGTGTGTGTGTGTGTGTGAGTGCATGTGTATGCATTTGTGGTTTACAACACTTTAAAAATGTAAAAATTATTCCTAGCTCTTGCGTAGTTTGCCAACCCTTGGTCTAGTAATACCTTGACTGCAAATAGGATAAGGTCATGCAGTCACTGCACTAGCTACGACAGATGACTTTGTAAATAATTTTTTATTAAAGCATAGACATGCCCACTTATTTGTATATTGTGTTTGGCTACTTTCACACTACAACGGCCGACATGAGTAATTGCAACAGAGACTGAATGGAGCACAAACTGGAAAATGCTTACCATCAGCTCTTTACAGAAAGTGTGCTGACCCTGGCCTAAGAGAACACACAGGAACTGCCAACCCATTTTTTTATTTTATTTTGTCTCTTGCTAGTAACTGTTCTTGAGTATTCAGAGCTTGCTAGTCCTACAAGATAGACATGCTGCAGCCTTAGGGCATTTGCAATTGCTATTCCCTCTCCCTGAAATTTGATTCCCTTAATATCTACATGTTTCATTCTCACCTGCTGTACTAACTTCTATCACAAATAATCATTCTTTTTCAGTTAGTTTTATTAATTTTCTCTGTACCTCGTTAGATTGTGAGCGCTCTCATCTTGGACTGAATTTTTATTTCTACATTTGAAATGCCTACCCTGTAATGTGTTACAGACTAGTAAGTACTGGATATGTATTTGATAATTATTAACTCCCAGAAACATAAACAATATTATTCTATAGCTCTACTGGGGGAAAAAAGGGGTGGATTAAGGGGAGAGAGGAATAGCCAAAGAGACAAGTCATCATCTTTCATAGCAGAAAGTTGATACATAACATACAAAACAATAACTGTAACCTAACAGGACACACATATTATTTAGAGATATGGACACAAAGAATAGGAGAAAAATCAGGATCTGGGGGAACGTGTTGTGTCTGGGGAGCACCAAGAAGGGTAGGGGAAGGATGGAAAGGGATATAAAAACAGGAACACCGATCGTGTTATAAGCCTTATAGAATAACCTGAATTTTCAGACTGTCTTCTTATCTTTGATAAAAATAAGACCAAAAAATAAAATTTAACAAAATATAGCTAGATTTGGATAAAATAACATAAAATGGGAAGTGGTTAAAGTAAGATTACTAAGGCCTTTTTATTTGAGCATAGGAAGGTAGAGGTATTAATCAATTAGATTATATAAAGTTGTGTATTCATGTGAATAATTTAAGAGTAATTATAAAAAGGGAAGAAAGGAAGGAAGGAATAAATGAGGGAAGGAAAAAAAAAGAGAAAAGAAAAAAAAAGAAGTGATTCATGACTCCCAAATCCAAAGAAAGGAAAAAGGAAATAGAAAAACCTCAGTTATTCCAGACTGCAATCAGGAAAGAGAGAAAAAAGGGCCAAATGAGGGCAAGCTAAACAAAACACACAAAATTAGATGATAAAATATATCCAAATATATGAATAATACCTATAAATTTAAATGGAGTAAAAGCACCAGTTAAAAGACAAAGATTTAGATTGAATTATAAAAAAATCCACATTCAGTTAGGTTCTACTTACAAAGAAAACATGAAGTTGAAACAAAATAACTTTAAGATAAAAAATTATTATGGATGAAGCCACTGTGCAAATAAAACATATTTATGCACCTGAAATATAGACACAAAATAAGTGAAGCCAATTTGATAGAATTACAAGGAAAATTTGATACACAATTGTTGGCAACATCAACACTTATTTTATTTTAATTTTATTTCTTTATTTATCTATGGCTGTATTGGGTCTTCATTGCTGCACACAGGCCCTCTCCAGTTGCAGCAAGTGGGGGCCACTCCCCGCTGCAGCGTGAGGGCCTCCCACTGCAGAGGCCTCTCCCGCTGCAGAGCACAGACTCTAGGCACGCGGGCTTCAGCAGCTGTGGCACACGGGCTCAGGAGCTGTGGCACGCAGGCTCAGGAGCTGTGGCTTGCGGGCTCTAGAGCACAGCCTCAGTAGTTGTAGTGCACGGGCTTAGCTGCTCCGCGGCATGTGGGATCTTCCCAGACCAGGGCTTGAATCCATGTCCCCTGCACTGGGAGGTGGATTCTCAACCACTACACCACCAGGGCAGCCCAACACTTATTTTAACATTTGCTGAATGAATAAGAAAAAGTTTTATCCATTGTAGCCAATTATTGATGTTCTATCCAAATTTCCTCATGTCACTATTTTTGTTTCTGTGTACCTACTTCCTGGCTTGTGATTTTGCTTTATAAAGCCATGGCTGTGACTCTTCTCAGAGGACTGTCCACGGACTAATGGAGTCATTTCCCAGGTTCATAGAACAGGAAGTACCTGGGAGTTTACATCCCTTACGAGATGTCAGCCAATGACACACTGATCTGATTATATGAAAGTCCAATATCCTTGCCTTGAGTTGAGAAAAACTCTAAGGTACAGTTTACCCTCAAGAAGTTCTTCCTGGGCTTCCCTGGTGGCGCAGTGGTTGAGAGTCCGCCTGCCGATGCAGGGGACACGGGTTCGTGCCCCGGTCCAGGAAGATCCCACATGGCGCAGAGCGGCTAGGCCCGTGAGCTATGGCCACTGAGCCTGCGCGTCCGGAGCCTGTGCTTCGCAACGGGAGAGGCCGCAACAGTGAGAGGCCCGCGTACTGCAAAAAAAAAAAAAAAAAAAAAAGAAGTTCTTCCTGCAGAATCAGGCTGGAATGTTACCTGAAAAGTTGTATAACGAAAGTTGTATAACGAAAAGTTGTATATTTGCTTGTCTTCTTCCCCCTCCTTGCCCTGTTTTCTGCATTCCCTTACAAGTTTTCATGAAAGCATTTCTTTAGAAATTCACTTGCATATGATTCCTCATCTCATGATCTTTTTCTAGAGAATCTGAACTAAGATGGTTGATATTGAATATAGTCTAGAATGTAAACTCTAAGAAAGTGATAGTGTAGTTTACTCACTCATCTGTCAAATGGCAGTAAGGACCCCATAACTAACAGCAAGTAGAGCAGTCATAGCCCCTTTCAGGCTGTTGTATTGCAATTACTAAGGCTTTCACCTGAGGTGAACTGGAAAAAAACACAGCTGGAAAGGGATGCACTGCCTTGTGCAAGTTCTTTGGTATCTGAGAACACAAGAAGCATTCCTTTCAATGTCAGGAATAACTCAAAGAAAATTTTTGTTACCATTATTTAATATTATCTATGAGGTACTAGCCACTGCAATTAGAGAAGAAAAAGAACTTAAGTATTTAAAAATAAAAAAGAAGAGGCAAAAATGTTCACTATTTTATGATTAAATACATGTAAAAAACAGAACATTCAACAATAACAATAAAAAATTCCTACCAGAATCAAAGAACTTATAAGGTAGTTAATAAAAACAAATAAATACAGAAAATCAGTAGAGAATAAATATATATCTACAAACAAGTTAAATGAAATAATGAAATCAGTTATGTCATTTATAATAACAATGATAAATTTAAAATCAAAGAATGAACTTAATAAGAGACTTGTAAAACTTATATTTTAAAAAGATCAGCTTCACCACATGGAAAGGTATGTCATGTTCTTGGATAGGAAGACTAATATCATAAAGCTGTCAATTTCTTAAATTAATTTATAAATAGAACATGATCCAGAGGAAAATGCCAAGAGTTTGTTGGTTTTTAAGTGATTCTGCACTTATACAAGAATACTGTTTTTCATTCTGAAAAATAAGAGCATTAAGGGAATACTAGGTTATCAAAATATACTACAGTTATTCATTAGTTAAAATCTGTGGCATCAGTACATTAAAAACCGAGTAATAGAAGAAAACACAAAGCCCAGTATTGACCTAAATACATTCAGGACTTTATGATAAAAGTGTCATCTCAAACTACAGAGGAAAATATGGACTATTCAATAATGATGTGGGGGAAGCTGGATAACCATGTAGAAAAACATAAACTTTTATGTTTTACACACCAGTTCTACACACCATATAAGAGGAATAAAATCCTAATAGGTCAAAGGTATAAATGTAAAAATAAAATCATAGAAGTCCTATAACAAAACATGTTACAGAATTCCTTTAGAATCTAGGAGTGCAGAAGGTTTATCTAACTGACACAAACTCCAGAAGTCATTAAAAAAATGATAATGTTAAGAGGACACAAATTTTAAAATCCATATAGCAATAAAAAAACCCCAAAACTCAAAAAATAAAATGGGAATGATATATTTAATATTACAACCAAAGATCTAGCCTCTTTAAATTTAATAGTTTTATACAAGTAAATAAGAAAAAAAAACAATCCAACAGAAAATGAGCAAAGCATATGAATAAATTCTTCACAGAAAAGGAGACACAAATGACTTTCATAAATATGACCAGGTTTTCAACCTTACTCACGTTGAGAGAAATGCAATTCCATAAATCAAGAGTGTGCTCAACAGAGCTGGTTGAAAGAGACTCTTTCTTGAAGCAGCTCTTATAGTCCAAATTTGGTAATTTGAGCATCAGGAAAGATAATGATGGCAATGGACTATAGCACACTTTTGTAATGGTGTGTATAGTTTACTTAGGAAAGGCGGGGAGAAGGAAAAGAAGAAGAAAAGGAAAGTTCTCTAAAGAATCACCACTAATACATGTAAACTGATTCATGGATAAACAGAAATTTTGAATGCTTCAATAGTCAGAAATTAATCAGCAGTTTAAAAATCATGTATAACAAATGGACAAAAAGCATACTGGTAGTTTTATAGGAAAGTTCCGTAAATAATCAAAGAACACATAATTCGTGTCTTAAGCAGACTGTCACCCAAAGTAGTAAAAGAGAAAAAACTCCCAACTCTTTAATCATACTCCCAGTGTATTTAATAATTCATAATTATCATCAGGCTATCTCAGTAATATAAAGTAGTTACCCTGTTTTGTTTTTCATCATAACAATTTATTTTTCGTCACTGCTGAGATAGGGAATTTCCCAAGACCTAGTACCTAGCACATAGAATTCCCTTGATAACATATTTAGAATTATAAAAATACCAAAAGAATTTAAGTATTTATAAATTTATCACATTAAGTTGACATTTTTCTGTACATTAAGTTGACATTTTTCTGTACATTAAAAATCACCGTAAACACAGAAATAGGCCATATCTGAAAGTTAATATTTATATTTCCAATAAGAGAAATACTTAAAGTCTAGAATATATTCATTTGCAAATCTATGAGAAAAGATAATCCAAGACAGAAAGGATTTAATCAAACTATTCCAGAGAAGAAAACCCATTTGGCAGAAAACATAAAAATGTGTACCTCACTAGGTACACAATCACTTTATTGACAAATGGTAGTAATAAATTAGACCGGAAGACCGGCACCACTTAGGAAAATCAAATGAGGTTTATGTACCTAAAGCACAGAGAAGGAAGCAAATGCACTCAAGGTATACCTCAAAGTTCTCAGCTACATTCTTCAGCACAGACAGAAGTTCAAGTTCACCAGGTGTAGACCATAAGATATGAATGAGATGAGTGAGGTCCCCCTGGCTTTCTGTTAGCATGACATCTACTGTCCAGATCTAGCCTGACATAATCCTGGAGCAATTCTGCATGTAAACCAGTCTGAGTAAGTGCCAAGATCACCCTCTCTGAGCCAGGTTTACCTCATCGATCTCAGAAGTGTACAATCTACAATTTGATTACAACTTACCCTATGTTTTACTCCTAGACATGAACAAACCTTCTCATCCAGCCTCATAAGCCTTCCTGGGGTCAACAGAGTCTCATCCAAGACAGAATCAGAAGAGAAAAACACATTCTTCTCAAATACACACAGAACAGTTATCACAGTTGACCATACACTAGGCCATAATACAAATCTCACAACTTTTCTGAGAAAACATATCATACAGATTATGTTTTCTGACCACAACACAATCAAGTTAGAGGGTGGAAATCAGAAAATTAAAATCCACATAAAAAAACAAAAATCATTGGTCAAAAGATAAATAGTAAGCAGTTTAAAAATCCTTAGAAATTAATAAAAATGAAAGTACTACACCTAGATTTGTGGAGAATACTTAAGGCCTTTCGAAGAGAGGAACGTATAGCCTTAACTACTCACATTAGAAGAGAAGAAAGATTAAAAATTAAAGAGTAAATGTCCAACATAAGAAATCAGGAACAAACAATAAGCCCAAAGAAAGTAAAGAAGGAAATAATTAAAAGTATGAAATGGAAGACGAATATGAAATAAAGAAGTCAATAAACTCTAAGTTGGATCTTTGACAAGTGACAAAATAAAAGCTAGGGGTTTCCCTGGTGGCGCAGTGGTTGAGAGTCCGCCTGCCGATGCAGGGGACGCGGGTTCGTGCCCCGGTCCGGGAAGATCCCACATGCCGTGGGGCGGCTGGGCCCGTGAGCCATGGCCGCTGAGCCTGCGCGTCCAGAGCCTGTGCTCCGCAATGGGAGAGGCCACAACAGTGAGAGGCCCCCATACCGCAAAAAAAAAATAAATAAATAAATAAATAAATAAATAAAAGCTAGCCTCTGGTAACACAGATGGATGAAAAGAGAGAGAATGCACACATAATTTTATGAGTGATAAAGGAGACATAATGCTGATGATGCAAGTGAACTTTAAAAAGATAGTAAGTAAACATTATCAGCAACTTTATTCAAGTTTAATTGAAAACCTAGGTGAAATGGAAAAATTTTTAATAGAAAGGTAACCTAACAAAGCTAACCTGTGAAGACAGAGAACACCTGAACAGCAATATAATTTTTATTAGAGAAATTGAAGAGTTGTAATATGTTAACAGAGCAACACAGATGGTTTTACAGGTGAATCTTACCCAAACTTCCAAGATGGGTACAGTTGGAAATTTGCTCACCCTACAACCCACCGATTCTCCCCATAGCAACTTAACTAAGAGAAAGGCTGACACGTACACTGTGAGAGGTCCTCAAGAACAACTAGAAAGCAAAAATTACAAGCAGCCCAAATTCCCTTCAACTGCAGAATTGTTAAATTATGTTTTATCCACACAGTGGAGTGTGAAAAAAAAAACCTATAGCTGCATATAACAACATGGCTGAATCTTACATAATGTTAAGTAAAATGAAGTCCCCAAACCCTTCAATAGGATACTCTTTTCATGAAGTTTAAAAACAAGCAAAAGCAAACACACACACACACACAATTCCTAAATGGCAAGGAAATGATAAACACTTTAAAATTCAGGGTTATGGGATGCAAAGGGAGAGGATTTGAGAGTTCCTATGTGTCCGTGACATTATTTATAAACAAACAGGTAAATAACAATACGGCCACGCATGGTCTAACATGGTTTTGCATCTTGAACCTAGGAATATAATGAATGTAATGCTTGAGATCCTAAAGGAAATAAAAGAAGTAATTGTACCTTCTGGTCTCCTAGTAACAAACCTTAACCAGCTAATTTACACAGGGCAATGAAAGAAAAACTAACATTTTACCCCTCTCAGGTTGACAAATATTTACGATGGATAACATCCACGTTTGGTGAGGTTATGGGGAAAAAGAAACCTAAATATTGATCTGAGAGTGTAAATCTATACAACTTTAGAGAGCAATTTAGAAATATCCAGAAAATGTAAAGTTGCACTTGCCCTATGAGTTATGAATTTCACTTCCAGAAATCCACCGTAAAGAAATTCCAATACAAGTGTTCAAAGGAGACAAGCACAGGATCTCTCATTGCAGCAACGTTTATAACATCAAAAGTGTGGAAACGACCTAACTATTTGTCATAGAGCAATGGATTAACAGGTTTATTCCTATAAAATGCGATAAAACTGGTAAAATGTATGAACCAAATGTGCATGTATCAACATCTCAGTGAAAAAAAGCAAGTTGCAGCAGGATACACACAGTATGATTCCACTTATGTAAAGTTTAAAAGCACACAATACGATTTTGCATAGCGTTTATGAATCCATTCCATATGTAGGAGAAGAACAAAAAACACAAAGGGATATAAGCAACTCCAGAAGAGTGGTTACCCTTAAAGAGGAAAGAGAGGGAAGGGTTACAGGAATGAAGCTTTGTTGGGTTCTTTAATGTTGTATTTCTTTCAAATAAACTGTGATCTCCAGGAAACACCACATCTGTTAAATGACGTCTGTTAAGTCCAAATTGTGCACCCTGTGTTTGTTACATTATTTTCTAATTTTTCTATATGTTTGAATGATTTCATCAATAAAATTTGATTGAATTATATGACAAAATAATCTATTTCAAACTTTACCTGAAGTCCCAGTGAGCACCGTCATGTCCAGGAAGGATTCATAGTACACAACAGTAAGGGAATCGTTGGAATCTGTGGAATGGTAAGATGTGTCTGGTCTTGCTTGTAATTATTTTACTTAACTAAGCCTAAATTGTGACTTGAAAGAGATTTGGGGAAGAGTACTTAGCCTCCAGTAACATACATTTTTATCAGTCATCAGGGAGTGCCTGAAAGTACTCTTTTGTAACAGATGGTTGAGGTTATATTAAACCTAAACAAACTAAAATCATTCATAAATGAGAAATTTCAAAACATCTCGAGTAATTAAGAGCTTTAATTTTTTTGTACTGTGATTTTTTTGGAAAAGGTGTGAACTCCAGAGGAAATATCCAGAAGCAATGAAGGAAAATTATAAATATAAGTTATAAATATAAATACGTGCAACTGAAATATCATGATTCTTATGGTATTTCCATCTCAAAAACTCAAGCTATAAATGAATCTTGTGCTTTAATTTCAATCATAACACTGAGTCATCACAACATAAGTGCGGGCAAGTCTCAACTTGGATTTCTACTCTTCGTTCTTTTAAGAAGCAGGAAATCTTATAATCTCTGAAAAGGATACACCCATCACCACTACTGACAGCACATCTACAATACGATTCATGTCAACATTCAGTGGCATAATTTGTTAGAGGTCCCGTACTTCATACTTTGTACCAGGAATGAGCTTATTAAAGGAATTTTCCAAAAGATAGTTATAAACAAAATCATTGCTGAATGGAAGGGAGGGTGGAATCTTTGTCTCTAACATAGAACAATTCACGCATTTTATCTATTAAACAAAGTAAGTTAAAAACCGTGAATTGAACCCTAGTTAATTCAGTCATGAGTTATATGAAAATCTCACTGTGAAATTCAGGCCAGAATTCACCAAAATAATTTCTATAAAATGGCTAACTCACTCTCGCAGGTGTCACAAAGAACGATAAATGACTAATAATATAAAATTATTTTGCTGAAATTGGATTCTTTTCAAATCTCTTTATTAAGTATTTGAATTAATTTTGCCAAGCAAATTCTCTTTCCACTTGAACATGCCGTGAAAGTACAAAAATGAGATATGAAGTCATATACCTGACCGTATGTAGCCCTTATACGAGAACATCCACTATGGAAGAACCAAGCCAATTCATTGACCTCTTTAATCTAAGCTTTTCCCCTGCGCATCTCAAACATTTAATGAGTATTTACCAGGGGCCAGGCATTATATTATACGAGGTGGGAATATTTAGTGGTTAATAATAATAATAGTAATAATAATGTGTGCTATGTACTTGGAACCGAATAACCACTTTACAATCCCTTCCTTCACGAAGTTTACGGTCTAGTAGGGAAGAAGTAGCTAATGAGTCTAGTTCAATTATAATAAACAATTAGAAGGAATCCTATGGGAAGCTAAATGACAGGGAGATGGTCTGAAAGTCAGGGATGATGTTGGTGAGAAACCACAGGAACAGAAAGTACACCACACCTCCCTGTCTTGCCCCACTTGTCCGATACTGCTTTTCTCTGAACACCAATGCCGTACCCCATGGACTTCACTCAGCCTCTTCCTACCGCTTCCCCTTTCTCTCCCGTGTCCTGACTTGCCCTTGACGATAAGCTCATACTTGGCCTCCATCTCCATATTTAGGCAAATATCCTTCATCCCACTGAATATGCAAAGACTCACATGAGCACACATGTGCAGTTATTTCCCCACATCAAATAAGCAAACCCAAACAGAATGCAGGAATTGCTGATTCAAAGCTACTTTTTCCCCAAATTCTTACATCGCTCCTAATTCGGAATCCGTTCTCTTTCCTTGCAAGGAAGAAAATGAGAACAAGAGGGCAGGAAGGAGGAAGGAATAAAAGAAGAGAAAAAAAGAACAGAAAGAAAAACTGGAAGAGAAGGAAAGGAGGAGGAGAGAAGGGCACCAGCAGAAAGTTCGTGATCAATTTTGAAAGCACAGGAGAACTATGACATGCCTTTTCCTCCCTCCCTTTTTCCTTCTTCCTCTTCTTTCTTTCACCTTTCTCCTTATGTTCCTTTTTATCTCCTTTGGCCATCAATACACACAAATGCACAAATTACATAACCTACATCATTCGATTAATATAGCCGGAGTTCCTTCCTACATGCTGATGACATTGCAATGCAAAAGTCAGTCCCTGGATATGAGGGCTGCACAGCATTTGAGGTCACCTTTCTGACACTGGAGAGTTTTGCCTGGTCATCTTCCTTCCAGAGAGAATGCCAACCGTTGGAAAGTTACCCAGTGGCTAGTTATCCCTTAGCTACTTTCATCTCCTCTCTCATTCTCAGGCTGCCTAGAGCACCTCAAACTTCTTATTTGGCCACCAGAGCAATTGGTTTGCCTTTGCCTCACGCCTAGCCCAGCCTGTTCTTACACCAAGAGGCATCATTCCACAAACCAAATGGCCCATCGTAACACCTGTCTCAAGAAGGTGTTTGCTTCACCAAAGAGGAATTCTTTCCTATTTTTTAAACTAACAGGTTCTTTTCTCTTCCTGTCTATAATTTTGAAAGTGTAATTGTGAATTAAAATAAAAAATAAAGCAAAAGCAAACAGAACAAATCAGTCTCAAAGGAATAATACTGAAAGGTAAAATATACTGTCATAAGTATGTTTAAAAATTCTGGCTAGTACCTTATAGAAACAGTACTTCACGGAAGCAACTACAATGGAATTCTCTCCAACAAGTATAAGTGTTGTTCAGTTATACATGTGTGTGTGCGTCCTTGTATCCAAAAGTCTCTAAGATAGTAAGAAACAGTCTACTATGTGGCATACCACGCTGCGAGGACAAAGAAAAAAAGAATTGAGACTTCAGTGAACAGTCAAGCAGTAGCAGAAACCTCAGAAATAGAGGCACAGTTACTGGTACCGAGTCCAAGCTTGCTCTATCTGCTGCAAGAGGGGTCAATCAATTGAGAGACGAGTCTGGGGGGCAAGAAATAGTGAATTCATTCAGAAAGCCAGCAGACTGAGAAGACGGCGGACTAACGTTGCAAAGAACCATCTTGCCAGGATTGGATGCTAGTTTCTTTTATAGAACAAAGAAGAGCGGGTGACGAAGTAAAGTAACAATGGGATAAGTTATTGTAAATATTTCCTGGTTCCAGCCAGAGTGCAGAGGGAATCTGTTAATATCTTCTTTCCTACAGCCATTCACAAGTCGGCCTGGTCAGGATGCTTCCCGTGAGCTAAACTAAAGGTATTTTAGCTTGGCACTCAGGCGTGGGGGGCAGGGTTCCCAGAGATGGGCCATTATGTACATACACTTTAACCTATAAGCAGCATCCCTTTAGTAATTAACTTGTAGCCAAAGCAATAGAATACAAAGGTTAAAGTGAAAGAAACAGATTCAACATGGTGTCATATTTGTTCTTCCCTGTTACGTTGTGACTCCGAAAGTCTAACAGGTTGTGCAAATCAGTGTATGTACGGTGTTGGTTGAAAAGGTGGGATGGGAAACGTGAGAACCGCTAAAGCAGCCACTCAGATGACAACCATACACCACATATCCAGAAGGTCTATTTGTTCTGCCTTCCCGCGAAACTCTGAGTTGATCAACCTGCCAAGTTAATGAGCAAACCGCAACATAGCAGTGTGTCCCATCCAAGCCTGTGATGGTCAAACACCACACTTGCGAAAGAACCAAAGAGGAAACCCAGGCTGGAGCTAACCAAAAACATATATCACATCCTGGGAAAGTGTCAATGAATCTGGAATGAACACTTCAAAGAAAAAACTAAAGGAAGAAAGCATCAAGACTTGACAGGAGTTCATGACAAAGCTGAAAACGAGGTGGGTAGATGATAAGTGAAGCTGATGCAGAGAGAGTGTGTTGAATATTTTGAAGTAATGCAGGTAGTCATGCTTTGCTTGGGGATTACAGACTCCAATACAGCATGACTGACAATAACTTACATTTGCAAAGCTCTAAGTTGGAAGTGAGTTTTAATTTGACAAAGTAGCCTTTTCCTTCCATGAACGTCAAGTCAGAATGCAGCCATTTCAGTTAAAGAAAGAGCCCGTTGCAACATTCAGTGCCCTTGTCATAACTAGGTATTTGGCCACATCATTGTGGCTTCGATTTCTTGATAGGAATGGTAGGAAATTGGACCATTATAGCTTTGAAGTTTGGGTATTCAATATGCCAATGAAGTAAGGGTTCGAACTGTACATTAGTGTCAGGTATCATTTCCTAGCAAACTGAGTCAACACTGGTTTGCATTTTAAGAAAAGGAAGGAAGGAGGGAGGGACGAGGGAGAGAGGAGGTCATCTTTTAAGTATCTGTACGTGGCTAGGTGTTTTACGGTCATCTTAATTGAGAATGCCATATGAGAAAAGCATCCAATTACAGTAACTCATGTTTCTCTGACACATTTTAAATATGAGAAAGAAATTGAAGCCAGCCATCTTTATGGGTTGGAGAGAATCAAAGTATTTTTGCTGTTTTAAAAGATGAAGGTCAGGCAATCTATGACGTGCAAAGCGTTTCAAGGAGAACATGTTCGGTGGCACACTTAGGAAAGTGGTAAATCAGGATAAATTTATTGCTGCCCTCCTTCAATCATCCTTTTCCCTCCTTTCAGCTGAATATACTGTTGTGTGTTTGGTCTACTGAAATCCTCCAACTAAATCCACTTCTCACTAAAGTGCCCCACAACACAAAATAATCCTTTCTTCAATGAAAATGCCTTTTCTTATACATATAACCAATAAAAAAGCAATTCTATTGGAGAAATCCATACTAAGCGTGAACGGCTGATCTAAGCCCAATCCTCGAAGGGGAATTTTCTAATTAAAATCAATCGATGGTACAGATGGGTGGTGTTTTTGTTTATTTGTTTGGTATGGAAGCATTCAAAGCACTCATTCTGACAGAGCAGACTTTTATCCCATGCGTTTTCAAAATAATGACACGATAATTCAATAGATTTTTCTACTGGTTGCTGGCCCTTGCAAAAAAAACTGGCAACCTATCCTTCTGTTTGTAGGATAGTGGCATCTTCCTGATTTCATGGTACTGCTCCCCTATTACTCAACCCAGGTGCTACTGAGGACAGGTATTGATACCGAGCAGGGCCCTGTGGGGCTCCCGGGTGCAAAGCCTTTCTGTGTTCCCCATTTCTTTGATTACAGGAAATAGCTTTCATTCAGCCTCCAAGACCTACCCTGAGTTCCCATGGGCAGATTCCATCAGTTGTTAATTAGGGAGGGAGGGGATGCCAGAGCAGGGAGAAACAAACAGTCAAGAGAAACAATAGTGCAGCCTCGGGGCAAGGTCCTGGTTCCCCATCAACAGATGCGCACAACAATATCTTTGAGCCGTTCTGCAGGTTCTGAAACCCCCTCCAGGTGGGAGCAGTTAATAACGATGGTATGCTGCCCACAAGCACGTAGACCCCAGACCAGCTGGAACCTGAAGGTTGATGATGCTGACCGCCAGCCCATCCAAACAATGTCCACGAGCTGATCACGCCCTCTTTGAACCATTACTATAAAAGTCCTTACTATCTCCTCCAGGTTGGGACACATAGTTTTTCGAGGCAGGAGCCCGCTGTGTCCCCCTTTGCCTGGCAAAGTAATAAAGCTCTCGTTTTCCACTTCACCCAGACTCTGTCTCCAAGATTCGATTTGGCACGGGTGTACAGAGAGGCTGAGCTTTCGGCATCAGTAGTGGAATTTCAGCCTCAGTCACTGGGAGTTATGATGAGCAGGTCTTGCCACCGTTTCCCCCACAGTCAAGAATGAGATCACCCCGGTCATCCACCTGCCCAGACTGCTCCTGCTGTCCCAGACCCACAACATGCGAGCCCAGATCATGTGAATGATTTTCTGCCTCAGTTTCTCCACATATGTTCTTCAGCTGTAACTAGACCCCGATCCTGACTGCATCTCTCTGTGAGCCCTTGACTTTCCATCTCTCTCAGGAGCCAGAGCTCCGTAAACATCCCACCTACCACCTCCAGCAAACCAAACACACTCAGCCCAAACTGTTACCTGTCACATGGAGCTAACGTATCCTCATAAGGCCATGAGGAACAAGTGACCTTCTGAACACAAAGGACTCAGTACAGTGCCTCACAGATTATGTAAAATGCCTTTGACTTCCTTTCTAAAGACAAAAAGTCATAGGAAAACACTAAGTCTAGATTTGTACCGGGCCCATGGTTTATTAAGTGTCAATTAAAATTTTTGATTTTAAATCCCTGAATAAGGTAGTTTGTCTTTTGGGGGCTCCTCCAAAATCTCTTGAAGAAGACAAAAACAAAAGAAAAAGCTCCATTCCGAGAGTTGTGAATATTTACATATGATAAAAAGATTCTGGGAAGATATGATAGTGAAGGGATCTCCCTGAATCCCCCATATAAAGACCTAAAAGCCACAGATAATATCTACAACAAAATTAAGTGACAGAATCTCCTTACAAACCCCCAAATATAAGTCAGTGGCCACAAGCCATCCAAAGCAGAAAGAACCAGAGTGTCAGCAACTGCTAAGGAGAAAGTAATGGAAAGGTAAAGGGCCCTGACAGCTGGAGAAGCCAAATATTGCCACGAGATACTCACTGAAAAGCCGAGTAGGGCCGGCTGTAAGCAGCATCGAAACTGCAGGTGGGGACTTCCCTGGTGGTCCAGGGGTTTACACTCCCCACTTCCACTGCAGAGGGCACGGGTTCAATCCCTGGTCGGGGAAGTTCTGCATGCTACGTGGCGTGGCCAAAAAAAAAAAAAAAAGAACTGCAGGAGGTGGGCTTTGCTGCTCCAGTTCATAGGTGAGCGCAAAGGGACCACAGAAAGATGTGGCTGTGCTGGAGGATTCGGACCCACAGGACTCCTGAAATTAACCAAATGAAGCTGCCTTCCGGGATGAAGAGCCCACTAAGGAGAGCCTCTTGAGAGCAGAACGTAAAATGAAGACGACAGGGACTAGAATAGAGGGGGCAGGTTGGGAGGAAGAGCACCGTGGTTTTACATCAGGAGTTCAGGGACAGACCCACCCATAACATGACACTGGAGCGGAAATCCGAGGAGAATAAGGAGTATGTTACTTTCCTATTGGGACCCTAGTAAATCACCACAGACTTAGCGGCTCAAAGCAGCAGAAATTTATTACCTTGCACTTCCAGAGGTGAGAAGTTCAAGATGAGCCTCACTGGGCTAAAGTCGAGGTGGCAGCAGGGCTGGTTCCTCCCGGAGGCGCTAGGGGGCAAACCCTTTCCTTACCTTATTCAGCTTCTAGAGGCTCCCTGCTTTCCTTGACTCATGGCGCCGCCTCAATCCAAGTTCTTTTCCCCTATTCTTCTCTCGGATCTCCTGCCCCTATCAGAAGACCCTTGTGATTACATTGGGCTCACCTAGATAATCCAGTATAATCTTCCCATTTTAAGATCCCTAAACACACCTTCAAAAATTTTTTTTTGCGGGGCTTCCCTGGTGGCGCAGCGGTTGAGAGTCCGCCTGCCGATGCAGGGCACGTGGGTTCGTGCCCCGGTCCGGGAGGATCCCGCATGCCGCGGGGCGGCTGGGCCCGTGAGCCATGGCCGCTAAGCCTGCGCATCCGGAGCCTGTGCTCTGCAACGGGAGAGGCCACAACAGTGAGAGGCCCGAGTACCGCCAAAAAAAAAAAAAATTTTTTTTTTGCAATATAAGATGACGTCATCACAAGTTTCAGAGATTAGGATATGGATGTCTTTTTTTTTTTTTTTGCGGTACGCGGACCTCTCACTGCTGTGGCCTCTCCCGTTGCGGAACACAGGCTCCAGACGCGCAGGCTCAGTGGCCATGGCTCACGAGCCCAGCCGCTCCACGGCATGTGGGATCCTCCCGGACTGGGGCACGAACCCGTGTCCCCTGCATCGGCAGGTGGACTCTCAACCACTGCGCCACCAGGGAAGCCCGATATGGATGTCTTTGAGGGGACATTATTATGGATGTCTTTGAGGGGATATTATTCAGGAAGCGAGTTTAGCAAGACTAGCCTTTCTTATGAAATGCAAGGTAAGAAATACCTTCACTTAGGTAAAGCTGTGATGGGTCATTATGTTCCCAATTCTGCGAGTTCCTCGGGCCTCTCAATTGTTTTGAAAACAATCACTGCCTTCTGGGTTTTAACTGTGTCCCTGGAACCTGAACAGAAAACGTTTCAAAGATGAGAAAGAAGGTTTAGATTTAAGGCAAATATCTATTCATTTCAATCTATTTCAAAATCTGCTATTTCGCTAGAGAGACTTAGGAGGACACCAAATTGTACATCAAAATGAAAAAAAAAAAGGAAGATATATACTGTACATCAACTTTTCACTGTGAAGTACGATGTTAGCTGTGTGTTTGTCATATACAGCCTTTATTATGTTGAGGTAGGTTCCCTCTGTGCCCACTTTCTGGAGATTTTTTATCATAAATGGATGTTGAATTTTATCAAAAGCTTTTTCTGCATCTACTGAGATGAACATATGGTTTTTATTCCTCAATTTGTTAATGTGGTGTATCGCACTGATTGATTTGAGGATACTGAAAAGTCCCTGCATCCCTGGGATAAATCCCACTTGATCGCGGTGTATGATCCCTTTAACGGTGTTGTTGCATTCAGTTTGCTAGTATTTTGTTGAGGATTTTTGCATCTATGTTCATCATTGATACTGGCCTGTAATTTTCTTTTTCTGTGGTATCTTTGTCTGGTTTTGGTATCAGGGTGATGGTGGCCTCATAGAATGAGTCAAGATGTAAAGAGAACCCATTTATGAATCCATGCTTTAAATGGCGTGCCATTGCTGAGCATTGATATGTTAATTTAAGTAATTTCTGGTATGATTTACAGAAAACTGTTTGCTGCCCTTTGGCCCTGCTACAAAGTACAGTAGGTGGAAACGTGAAGAAATTTTCATTCACTCATGGTCATTAATACAAAAGGCAATGCATTTTATTAAAAACTAATAATTAGTCTTCATAGTATAAAAAAAGAAAGAAAAACATTTTAAACACATATAAAATGTTTAAATCTCACCTAATATCCCAGGAAGGAAGACATATTAGAATCTGGACTCTGGAATCAGCTCTTCTCAATGAGACTCACTAGCCCTATGAGCTTAGACAAGTTGCTTCAACTCTGTAAACGCATTTTCCTGCCTATAAAATGGGGATAAGTGATGGACTACCTCTTAGATCAGCTGTGACGATTAGCTGAGGTTATGTAACGTTAACTCTACCCAGGGTTTATCCATTGGGTAAAGCTTTCAGTACATACATGCTACTCCTCTCTTCATTTACTTTTCCATTTCACGTTTTAAGATTTTAAAGGAAATCAGGTCCTCTACCTCACAGATCACTGAGAACGTGAAACACAGAGTGATCGTTGCTCTAAAATGTTGAGTCCCACCCGGTCGCTCCCTTGGTTTCTAACTGATGGTCTGTGAAAGCAGTCGTCGTATGCTTCGTCGTACGACGGCCATGCTTCGTCGTATGACGGCCTGGAAGTTCCCTCAGTCCTCTCTGACAGCATTTATTGCTCCTCCCCTCAGTTCATTCCTGTATCGCCTTTCCTGCCAGTCTTGGGGAATGCCAGTTCCTCCCTGCCTCCGGGCATTTACCCTTGCGCTCTACTCTGTCTGGAACCTTTGAGCCCCATGAGTCTGCCAGCTCCCTCCTTCTTTCCCGTCTTGAGCAGGGAGGCCATTCCTGACCATGCTGGATGCAATAGCTCTTTTTCCCACTCAGAGCTCCCAATCACCTTCTGCTTGATATTTCTCCAAAGCACTTACTCCCTTTCCGTTATATGTCATAAGTTACCTGTCTATCATACCTATCATTTGTCTTTCCTACCCACGTATAGACTCTAAGACATCAGGAAATTTTGTGTCATTTGTTCATTGTTCCATTCCCTTTGCCTAGAACAATGCCACAGAGGTATAAGATATTCTGGTGCCCTCACTTAAATTGATGGCTTCACTTTTTTTTTCCATCAAGGGGGAGCCAGACCAGGGCCCTGTCATCCACTGAACACTTCTAACATCATCAGAACAGCACGTTCCCCTCTATTACCCTCAATTGTCAGGCAAAGTTTACGGGGCTTCTCTTACAATAATTGTCACGCATACCTACCTTATATACTTTACCTCTTAATTCTCACAGAGCAAAACCAAATAGGACTGAAGTATCTTCTATAATGGGCAAAGCTCCAAACTTCCTATTATAATTTAATGAAATGTTTCTCTCCCATGTAACAGTCATCTCCTGCTACTGATGCTTTACTCTGCTAATCATATATTATCCCACTTCACGCTCACAATAACTCTATGGGGTATATACTACAATCCCTATTTCAGAGATGAGGGAACAGAGCCTCAGAGAGCTTAAGAAACCTGACACAAGGTTAGTAGGTCTCACGAGGAGTGATTTCAACTTAGAGACGTCTTTCTCCAAAGTCTCTGTTCTTGGCACTTTGCTATACTGCCTCTTCAACTGTGGAAGATCTGACATCATTTTCAAAGAGTCTTGAAGTCTAAAACCACATTCTTTTCTTGTATCCTTAGAGACAAATTAGTATTTGAAGTGTGTGCGCAAGTATTTCTACTCTGTACAATTTCCAATAAAGATAAATGCTTTCTTTTTATGTTTCTGATAATATTTGAAATGCCAAATATAGCTTTTCAGCAAAA
Source organism: Phocoena phocoena (assembly GCF_963924675.1). Lineage (NCBI taxonomy): Eukaryota > Metazoa > Chordata > Mammalia > Artiodactyla > Phocoenidae > Phocoena > Phocoena phocoena. The sequence continues at coordinate 133,922,848 of NC_089223.1, forward strand.
CCTCCTCTGTATCCTTGTGGAAGGCAGTCATCACTTCTGCTGATAAAGGGACGGCATAAGAATAACCAGGATATCCATTTAAGATTTAAGTTGGATCCAAGTAGAAACTCGTTTATAAAGTTGACTAACCAATAGCGCAAACCACTGGAAGCGACCCACTTTCAAAAGAATCTGGACAAAACTAAAAACAAAAAAAGGAAGGGAAAAAAAAACACTTGGGTCAACACAGATTCTCTGTACTATGAAAGAAATTAAAATAAAGGTGGAGAACACATCCCACACGTGTAAAAAATTCTTCTGCATACGTAATATCAGATAGCACAGAATGCTCACAGAGTTAGTTAACGTTGAACTGCCGTCATTGGATCCTAGAGGGGCTCATTTTCCCGACAAATCAATGTGCATATTGTATCTTCCTAAAGGAAAAATGCTCAATCTGAAAAAGGATTGCTTGGAGCCCTACCAAGGAGATTACCAGTTTATTGGAGCACAGCCTATATTTTATTCCTGCATTTTATTGAGACTGTTATTTTAGCCTCACAGATATTTTTCAAAATCTATTCCCACCTCTTTCTCTTTTGGCTTTCTGAAAAGTATCAGAGCTCAGCTTCTTCGCTTTTAGGATACACTCTTCAGTTTAGCATATTACCTTTAACGATTATGTCTAAAATGTAGCAACCTAATCATAACAGAAAAATACTGTCATTTTGAGTTGAACGTCTTGCATAAATTACTTGCAACAATCTCCGAGGACAACTTTTAGCCGGAGAGTTGAATCATTCTCCTATTTAAACAAATTACATCTAAAATATATCCCTAATATTTGTCCAATTATCATTTGCTTGATGAAAGTAATCTTGTGCCTAACCGGCAAATCACTTTATTGTGTATTTGATTACTGCACTTGTTGATTAATAACTGTTTTAATTGACTAAATTGTAATGTACAAATATAATATTTGAAAACTAGGAAAAGCTAGATATTTTAAGGTCACTTTATTCAAAACCACAAAATCTACTATGAAAGACAATTCTATTTCCTCATTATCTAGGGTTAATTTTCAAAGGCATTGACTGTTTGCTCTTTTCTTCCTTTCTGATTGATACAGACACCAGTTGATGCTTGTTATAGAGAATCAGAATCCCAATCTTACTTAACACATTGCTCCATGTCACAGATCAGGGAGATGTGAAAGCAAGTGTTAGCTTTAGCAAGTCATTAACTGCCAGACCCTTAGAAACAGTGCTTGTTCCAACTTGTTAGAGAACCTTGCTTCCAACTATTTCTGCAAAGTTCTGGTGTGAAAGATAAGAGTTTTGGTGGCCCTTGGCGCAGTGAGAAAAGACATTCAAAACTACAGTGGACGAGGGATGAAAATTCTTAAAGGATCAAGTAAATTCAAACAGAACCTGAAATTTTACTACACCCAATGGATGTTCTTATATTTCGAGCAGAATCGGGTGATCAAACACCCGATTAGGGCCCCATCCTCAAGGCATATCTGTGGTGCAGTAAAAATAGGGACCTCCCGAAAGACAAGGAACAAGTAAAAATAGTTGACCTACAAACGTAGAGCATCACATTAGCAGGATGATTTATTCTGATCTTCAGATACTGTAATGTGTCTCAGATTCACAAATAATTCCAGCTGCGACTGTTCATTTACTCTCTTGACCCTGGTGATGTCACTACCCACAATGACTGAACTAGATCTTGATTACACTTACCTGCATTTTCATAGGCAAAACATCCTCTGACATAAATTGTACCCATGTTTTCTTAGGTCAGTCTCCCAAAGGCGACAGAAATAAAAGCAAAAATAAACAAATGGGACCTAATCAAACTTACAAGCTTTTGCACAGCAAAGGAAACCGTAAACAAAACAAAAAGACAACCTACAGAATGGGAGAAAATATTTGCAAATGATACAACCAACAAGGGCTTAATTTCCAAAATATACAAACAGCTCATACAACTCAACAACAAACCAACCAACCAACCCAATAGAAAAATGGGCAGAAGACCTGAATAGACATTTCTCCAAAAAAGACATACTGATGGCCAACAGGCACATGAAAAAATGCTCAAAATCACTAAGTATCAGAGAAATGCAAATCAAAACTACAGTGAGGTGCCACTTCACACTGGTCAGAATGGCCATCATAAAAAGTCTACAAATAACAAATGCTGGAGAGGGTGTGGAGAAAAGGGAACCCTCTTACACTGTTGGTGGGAATGTAAGTTGGTGCAGATACTATGGAAAACAGCATGGAGGTTCCTCAGAAAACTAAAATTAGACCTGCCATATGATCCAGCAATCTCACTCCTGGGCATATACCCAGACAAAACTATAACTCAAAAAGATACACGTGCCCCTAGGTTCATAGCAGCACTATTCACAATAGCCAAGACATGGAAACAACCTAACTGTCCATCGACAGATGAATGGATAAAGAAGATGTAGTACATATACGCTATGGAATACTACTCAGCCACAAAAAAGAAAGAAGTAATGACATTGGCAGCAACATGGGTGGAATCAGAGATTATCATATTAAGAGAAATAACTCAGAAAGGGAAAGACAAATACCACATGATATCACTTATATGTGGAATCTAAAATATGACACAAATGAACTTATCTATGAAACAGAAACAGACTCACAGACATAGAGAACAGACACGTGGCTGTCAAGGGGGAGGGGGGAGGGGAGGGATGAAATGGGAGTTTGGGACTAGCAGTTGCGGACTATTATATACAGAATGGATAAACAACAAGCTCCTACCGTATAGCACAGGGAAATATATTCAATATCCTGTGATAAACCATAATGGAAAGGAATATTTAAAAAGAATGTGTGTGTGTATATATATACACATATATATATGTGTATATATATACACACAGACGTATGTATATATATATACACATATATATATGTATATATATACACACACACGTATGTATATATATTATGTATAACTGAATCACTTTGCTCTACAGCAGAAATGAACACAACATTGTAAATCAACTATACTTTAATTAAAATAAATAAACTTACTTCTAATTTAAGGACCATCTCATTAAGGTGATCCTAATTGCTAACTTTTTAGAGATTTTGCTATGTTCATTTAAGTGCTGGGCATTTATTTGTCCATTTAATCCTCATAACAAGAGCTTAAGAACTTGTTTCAAGGGGTTATCCTAAGGTCTAATGAGTTGATATGTGCAAAGTGTTTAGTTCCTGGTTCATATAAGAATTCCAAAAGTGCTAACCATTTAGTAAACAAAATTATTATCTACATTTTACAATTAGAGAGAACCCTTAAGTTTGTAACCATGCCCTTGTCCACAATTCTGTGTTCAGTATGAACTGCATGAAATTAGAAATCATATGCAGAAGAAAGGACACACCTGTCTTTGGAGTCAGATTCTCTTCCCATACGATTCTACTCCCTTGATCTCATTTCTCACTAACCTCCATTTCATGCCCTCTCTGACAGCATGTTGCTACAGAGTGAACTTTGAGCCCCTAAACAGGCAATTTCTTATTTCTGAAACAAATTCCAGGAAAGAATATTGCATCTTCTGTCTAATTGTTCGTTTCAAGGTCTCTATTTTCTGAAGCATTCTAGGGTTTACTCCATCTCTTTTCAATCTCTAACCCACCTCACAATCCCTGACCTCTCAATATTCTCCATTTCTTTTCTTTATATTGAGGGGTATGCTTAGAAACACATCTTTCATTCTCCCTATTGGATTCTTAGGAAGTAGCAACGTTGTCTGAAGCCTTGGTTGTTTTCTACAAAAGCCCAATTTATTAAAATTGTAAGCTTCTAAGGGTGCCTGTGTCAAGAAGTTGCACCTTTGTCTGACACGCTCCAAATAAATGATACTTATCAAAATTATTTTAAAATGTTGGTTAAAATATTCAAATTCCTAAGTGTACCAAATATTGCCCAATTGTGAAGCACAGTCCAAGATTCAATCTACTTCTTTTTCCTCCATTTAACAGGTCTGAAATGCAAAATCAAAAGCACAGCCTCTATCATTAATAAATTGTATGCTTTGTCTAATAAATGAAGTAGAGTGTGTAATTACACAAGGAGTGCACAGTGTTCAAATAATAAATCACCTTGGTATTTAGAAAATATTGTGCCATGAATCAAAACCTTTATTAGAATCATAAGGTATTTTATTTATGTTACATCAGAGTGACTGTGAAATATTACACAAATTTCCAATATGAAGTTATGTAAAATTTTCCTGATACCAGATTCACAAGTGATACACATTACTATGACAGTCTCACAACCTAGAAGGATCCCTACACTGCAGAGTGAGTGTGATAGATCGACAATAGCCCCTGTAGCCCATTCTACACAGAGTAGTAATGGGATGTCAGGCAAATGACTCGCCTTATCTCCCACCGCAATTTTTTCATTTACAAAATGGGTGGGTTAACACAGTCCTGCCTTGTTTCTAAATTCTATCAAAAAATCTCTAAATATGCCATATAATTTTCAAAACATTGATAACATATTATTCATAAGAATGATTTAATTTAGTCACCATGTCTATATTTAATATCTATGGTGTTCCTACTTCATAATTGAACATTAATGCGACACTGCCACACTTCTGACAAAATTAAATCACATTCTAGGCTACTTTAAGCAGTTTTGTAATTTATCCTACTTAGAATGTCTCTATAATAAATGTTTCCTTGATCTTTATAGAAAAATAATATCTATATTAAGAAAGCTTTAGGGAGAACATTGATAATATACAAGCGTTGCACATAACTTTTCATTGGGTGTTTTTGAAAAAGTCACTGTCTCTTTAGAGTAATTACAAAACTTAAATATATTTCAGAGGGGCAGGAATGTTTCTTTCTATTATTAGGATACAAATTTTCCTCCTAAATTCTCTCTCTCCCCTTTGCCTCTGGGCCTCTATTTTCTACTCTCAAGTTCAAAATGCTGTGTGAACTAGCAAACACATCAGAAAGCAAACACAAATGTATCAATGTAAATCACACCCATTTTCCAAGCATGGACATTGGTGCAGTTTTTATGAAGGGTATGTTTCTTTATAATGATCTCTGCCCCCATCAGCTCAGCTTGTCCATGGCCTTAGAAAATATATTCAGACAGGAGACACATTCAACACCGAACACCAGGATGCCGGCGGGCAGAGGCAGGGGATAATGACTTATTACAAATAACTCATTTTGGATAATACCAGAGATTTATTCAACTAGATATTCCTGGGTTCTGATGTCTGATAGCTGTGCAAGAACGCAAACATGGTATATGCCTCTGCAGTGGCTGTCAGAAACAAGAGCTTTGAAACATACTGTTTTTTTCAAGTGGACTTTTGTAATGGAAGGGAAAACATCAGGGAGAGTGGAAATCAAATTACTTTTTGCTCTTCCCTTCTAACCACTTTAAAACGGACTCAGAGGTTGTTTTACTAAGGAATTTGCTAGCATCACACAACTCCACTTTCAAAATAAAATGAACAGGATGGTATGACTATAAACACATCAGCTACCTTTCTGGATTTGTCCTGGCTTATCTCACCACTAACTTTTTGCTTGATGTAAGACTGATGATTCCTTTTTAGAATACTTATTATATTGAGAAACAAAAACATCATTTGAAAGAGAAAGCCAGAAAAAAAGATCCAAGTTACGGAGTATCGAAAGAAAACCTCCATTTGGCTCTACTGCTTTTCTTTTTAAGGTATTGATCTTTATTGTTTACTTAGATGTTCAGAGCTAGGAAAAAACAATACAATTATCTAACTCACCTCCCCATTCTCAAGTAACTTTTATTAATGAAATGCAAAAATTATTTCTGCACCATAATGATTCAATATTTCCTATTATGAATGCTCCTTGATTCTGTCCCTAACATTGCTATTTATCCCAAAGAACATTCTTTTCAACCAAGTAAACCTTAAAAGTGCATAGCAATCGGAAACTTTATTTTTGAATATATTTGCGAGTAATACTGTCCAACTTTAAAGCCCTAGACTTAGGACTCAGTGCAAATCGTTTAATAGTTACCCAGTGACCTCGGGATAGGTCACACCTCATCAAACTGATGGTATTACCTGCTGTTCAGTGTCAGGCCTGCTGAATAAATTAGAAGAAGTGTAAACTGAAATATGGACTGTGTCTTGCTAGAATGAATATTCAGATGTTAGCTCTGTTTTTTAGTTTGATATGTACCCTTGATCTTCAGCTGCCAGAGCAACTTTGGGTGTTATGTTTTTTGTGGTTTAAAAAGTATTTACACGTGTGAGACAACAATTCTTTTAAGCAAAATGGTATGTTTTCACAATTCAAATAATCTAATAAATAAAATACTTTGTTTATAGACAAAGTATTGTTTTCACTGGGATATAACATCATAAAATAGTAAAAGAGAAGTCTAGTCTTTTATGGTCCAATGTTTAAAAATATGTATGTATATATTTATTGTTTATGTATATACTCACTCACATAATGTACATTAATTGTAAGTCACACAACCAAAAATTAATACATTGAGTGTAATTTTTAATTTTTATTCAAAGTCTGTAAACTAAACACGAAGTTTGACAACTTGCAAACCACAAACAGGCATTTACAATAATCAGAAATGGAGAAGTTTTTTCTCCTTTTTTCTGGTATTAATTCTGTGGAATCCCTTTAGAATATCAAAGTAATATTTGGAGAGAAAAAGGAACCAGGAAGTACATCTGTGATCATTTTCTCCACTGCATGGGGAAAAAAAGTTTTAACAGAAACTTGTGGGAAAATATCATTGTCCATATAACAAACAGGCAGGTAAGAATAAGGAGAAGAAAGGTAAAACGTAAACTAACGCTGTGTTGAGATAAATCTTTATCTTGTATCACATTCCACTGGATTCACTCAAGGCTACCCAGGATTATGTCTTTATTGGCCGTCTTAATTTTTTCCCAATAAAAACTCTGAACATATGATTTGCTAAAATCTGCATTGCTCCAAAACAAACTATTTTTAGAAAACTACATTCAATTTAATGGGAACAATTAGAACCACAAGGCTTCCAAGAGAATTTTAGAAAACTAGTTAAATCTTTGTGAATTTTTAAAATAAGAACTCCTGTTGTGCACAGACCATTGGGTCAATATTTATTTTTAAAAAGAAATATATTTGTAAAAAAATAGGGAAGAACAATTCGGACTCCATATTAGATCTGTTCCCTCCGCTTTAATCTTTGTGCTTTGTTCCCTGTGCTTAGATCATGCTGGCTCTGCACCTTTTGTAAAAGAATGTTGCCTATAGCCTGAAATATACAGGATCAATTATTCTCAAGACTCTGACCTTTAAGCATCCGTTCACACAGAGATAAAAAGTTCCAGAACAGAGGATAACATTTGTTTTGTTGGAGGTTTGTAGGAACATGGTGACTTGACCTAGGCAGACAGCTTTAAGAACAGAGGATTCTGACACCAAGAAGTTTGCAACAACTAACCACGCCTCTCCCTCACCTTGCCTTTATTAAAAGTGCTTTGCTGAAACCTTTGGGGAGTTCGAGATTTTGGGGGCACGCGCCCCTGTCTCCTTGCATGGCCCTACAATAAACCTTTCTCTGCTCCAAATTCTGACGTTTTAGTTTGGCCTCAGTGTGCATCGGGCACAGGAACTTGCACTTGGTAACAAAAGTGCAAAATGGGCAGTTGCAGAATTCAACGTGTTGAAGAATATTTTATTCCCAGGCTTGGAAAGACGACTTCTTGACTTTGGTATTCTACCCGTAACTTGGCAGAGAGACAAAAAAAGAATTTTCATCTGAGATTCCTCAGATGCTAGCCTTATTTAAAATTACAAGTATTATCAGCTGTTTTAAATACCTAGACAAAAAAATCATCAACAGTACAAAAGTGATTTCAAGATTCAACTCTTCACCTGGATGACTAAAAACAAAATGAATGTAAAGGTGTTCGGTATATAAACACTATTGGCCAATATTATTCTAAGGGTATTACTGATGGTTGGTTGTCAAGTGAGCGAAGAGGCTGTCCCAGACATCTTGGTCCAAATCATCCTCAGGTTTCTCACAGTTAATGGTGTGTCTGGGTTTCCTAGCCAACAGAATGTAGGGACTCAAAATTTGTAATATATAGGTGACCCTACCCCAACTATCAAGCTGTACCTGTTGGTTTGCCTGAGAGCTGAAATATCTCCCAGAGGAAAAAATGAAACTTACAACTTTGTCTTTCTAAGTATCTACTAAAGCCTGTGGAACTGGGAGAGGGTAGGCAACAGGATCCGTATTCACAGATGCTCATACCCTGAGAGAGCATATTTTACAAAGGCTCAAGGAGACGGTACAAGGTGCTGGATTTCATAGGAGGACCTGAGCATCAGAGGAGAACCCGTGCACATTCAATGACACAGGAGAGCACTTTGTGTGCTCCAGGCAGCAAATGAAGTTTAAGTTTCGAAGACTCTCAGTGTGCTTAAGAGAGCTTAAAGAAGTGTTCAAATGGTCACAAAGTTTTGGAAACTCAGCAAACATAAGATGTTTTAGCCTCAACCACTAAAGACTACTAACTCTCTCCATCCCAACCTCTGCTCCAGTTGGAATGGTTGCAAAAGCATGTTTAGGATCCAGTAAAGTAGAAGTTGAGTCGGGGATACATTTATACTGAGTTTAATGAGATATATTCCTGTGGATCTCAGTCATGTATGTGTGTGGTTAGGTTACTGCCAGCTGGGTGAGGCTTCCAGCAACATGCTACCTCATAAACACACCCAGTTTCATGACGCAAACAGGCAGATCCAGAGATTATATCACAATGGGAGCAAATCCTATAGCACCTAGGACCAGAGCATGTGGGGAGGTACATGAGATGTGAGATGCAGAGAGCCAGAAGCTAGACTGTGGAAAAGTGTTCCAATTATTAGATAAGTTAAAATTGTAAGCAGAGAATTTGATTCACATTGACATCTACTCAAAAGGAATTGACTCCTGTCAAAAATACACCTGATAAATAAATGTATACAATTACAAACACACTATAGCAATTTTCTCAAATTTTACAATCCCCCAAAATGGACATGATGGCATTACTAGGAAGTGGTGAAAACATCAATAAAGACAAATTTTAATCAACCATCTCAGAGGAAGGGTGGAATTATCTTTCTATACTTTATAGAAAATGTTATAAAATCTTTCTTCTGTGAAAAGGTGTTCGAAGAATATTTAGCCCAAAAGCGGAGGAGGAAAGTATTCTTGTGGTGTGGGGATTTTTTGATGGCCTCAGTATTAGTCAACTTTTTAAAATGTGCTGTGGTTTTCTAATTCTGTATCAATAGTCCCTTTCATACCTAAATTTGTACTCATACTATTGTATCCTTTTCTTAAAGAGTTTCTACAAAATCGTGTAAGCGCCAGGCTCAACGAGACCTATATCTTCCCCTAAGTGGGGAATTAATAATAATTTCTCCTCATTTATATCTGAATCAGGATGTTGAATAGGACCCTACCAATAGTTTGAGATTGCTATAAAATCCCAAAGCTGAGGACTATCTGTGCTAAATATCACACACACTCTTGAGGGCCAACCGACACATCTCCCCGGGACCTACCAAGGGTTCTGGCCGCTACCCTAAACATCACACACCCTACCCCAGCCTTCTAGCCTTACATAAAAGCAGACTACAACATTCAAAGAGAATGCATAAGAATCGAGAGGCATTAGTCTAGGGAGAAAATGTTACATGCCCTTCTCCTCCCCTGCAGGTCCACCTTCCAAGCCTTCTCCATAGACCCCTGACCTGAAAGGCAGCCTGTATGGGCTGCATCAATTGGTTCTCATGCTCTCTGGCTGTCCTTGGATGCCACTCTTGGGGAGAATGGGCAGGAGATGGTGAAGAGAAAGGAGAGCTGTAGCGTTAACAAGAGCTGGCTGTACCTACTGGGTGAAGAATACAATTCCTGCTGAGTGACCTTCTCGCCACACAGCTCTGTCTCCAGCTTCAGTAACCATCCTCTCCCTAGTATTTCGGTCTTAGGGGTAGTGGCTGCAAGAGGTCAAGTGTACTGAATTCTCCTTTTGGTATTCCTATATCTTTCCCACACCTTTTAAAATAGTCATATTTTTAATGCATAAAAAATTTATTGTTTTACTTTGATCAGTTTATCACAAGTTAGATTTTCATTTTCTCACCCATAGGCTTTTCCAGGTGAGTTTTTTCTCCCAATTTTTTTCTGGGAAAACGTACCAACATTGACTGTATGAACTACTTGTAAGTGTACAGTTCAGTGGTATGAAGTATATTCACAACAATCCCCACCATCCATCTCTAGAACTGTCTGTCTTGCGAACTTAAAACTCTGTACCCATTAAACAGTAACTCCCTATTCTTCTCTCCCCCCAGTCCCTGGCAAACACTATTCCACTTTCTGCCTCTAAAAAGACAACCCACAGAGTGGGAGAGAAAGTATTTATAAATCATACATCTGATAAGGGATTAATATCCACAATATATGGAGAACTACTAAAACTCACCAACAAAAACACAATCTGATTTTTTAAAAATGGCAAAAGCCTTGAATAGACACTTCTCCAAAGAAGATATACAAATGGCCAATAAGCACATGAAAAGATGCTCAACATCACTAATCATTAACAAAATGCAAATCAAAACCACAATGACATACCGCATCATAACCCACTAGGAGAAACACACACACGCGCGCGCGCACACAAAATAACAATACATGTGAAGATGTGGAGAAATTGGAACTCTAGTCCACTATTGGTAGGAATGTAAAATGGCTCAAAACTGTGGAAAACAGTATGGTAGTTCCTAAAAAAAAAAATGCAACGATCATACGCTCTACCAATTCTACTTCTAAATATGTACGCAAAAGAACTGAAAGAATTGAAAAAAGGGACTCAAAGAGATATTTTGGACATCCATGTTTAGCACTGTTCACAAAGCTAAAACATAGCAGCAACCCATGTCCATCGACAGATGAATGGACAAACAGAATGTAGTACATACACACTGGAATATCGCTCAGCCTTAACTAGGAAGCAAATAGTGTCTTTGTCCCTTTAAAAAAATTTTTTTTAAACCTCTCCTTATTTTGACCCAATTCAGATGTGGTATCTATTTCTTACCGTCACTCAAACCAAATATATCTATACAAACTATGTAAGGGAGTTTTCAGGAAAACCACTCAACGAGATTAGATATCAACCAAAAGGGAAAACAGCCTTTCAAATACCTTTAGACTTCTGCTCATTCAGAGGACTTGCTGATCTTCCCTCTATGCCGTGGGGTCTCCTGCCAGAGGCAGGAGCTGAGGGGACCCAGAAGAGGCGAAACAGGAACACAGTCTCCCGGGTCAGGGACTTGAGCACTGGGAAGTCACCTGCAGAGCCTCCTAAGAGTACGCATGTGCCCATGAGGTGGCCCCCCGTTGGAGGTCCTGCCACTAGGGCAGCAAAGCAGACCCCTAGAATCAGTCAAGAGGAAATGGCTTAGTATCATGTGCTCAGTTACACAAAAGACACTTTTCTTTTTCTTTTCCCTTTTTCCAAGCTCCAATGCCCTGGAGGATCCAAAAGGATGTACGAGGAGGGTTACCAGATAAAATACAGGATGCCCAGAGAAATGTGAATTTCAGATCAACAGCGGCAACAAAAAACATTAGTGTAAGTATGCACCACGGAATATTTGGAATATACTAAACTAAAAATAATTTGTTGGGGGGACTTCCCTGGCGGTCCAGTGGTTAAGACTCCGCGCTTCCAATGCAGGGGGTGTGGTCTTGACCCCCGGTCAGGGAGCCAAGATCCCGCGGCTAAAAAAACCCAAAAACAGAAGCAGCATTGTAACAGATTCAATAAAGACTTGAAAAATGGTCCACATCAAAAAAAAAAAAAAAAAAAAACTTAAATATTTTTTACAAAACAAAAATAGTTTGTTTATCTGAAATTCCAATTTAACTCGGACTTTGCTTTTTGTTGTTGTTTTTGTTCTTTATTTTTTGTTTTCTAAATATGACAACCTAACATAAGAGGAAGGAGACAGTGTCTCAGGGTGAGAACTTTCCCCACCCGGACCGCCACACACACAGTTTAAGGCTGATCATTAAAGGGGAGGAGAAGAGAGAGTTTTAGATCAGAAATGAGATTGAATTCTAAAGTATTCTACACCAGACTGGACTGTTTTCCATAGAAAAGGAACAGGAAAGTTCTAGAATCCGTCATAAGTCCGCTTAAAGGGTGACAAGGAGAAAAAGGAAGACAAGTTCACGTTCTGGTGCCCCACCAATTTCAGATTTGTTCAATAAGACTATAAGAAAAGTAAATGTCCAGAATTTGGTAAAATGTCCAAATGCAACCCTGGATTGTCATTAATTCTAATGTGGAGGCTATCTATCCATACACAGATAACTGCCATCCCTAGAAATAGATGTAATGAGTTTTTGGAATAGTGGCCATGCCTTTCTTTGAGGACAGATCCAATATTTTTTTTTTTTTTGCAGTACGCGGGCCTCTCACTGTTGTGGCCTCTCCCGTTGCGGAGCACAGTCTCCGGATGCGCAGGCTCAGCAGCCATGGCTCACGGGCACAGCCGCTCCGCGGCACGTGGGATCCTCCCGGACCGGGGCACGAACCCGTGTCCCCCGCATCGGCTGGCGGACTCTCAACCACTGCGCCACCAGGGAAGCCCCAGATCCAAGAATTTTTGATGAGGATTCTCAGAGACCAGTTCAGGCTTGAGAAATACCAGAAAACTGGGATGGGGATGAAAATGAGGACTTTCCAGCCTCTTAGGTAAAGGCCCCTGTGCAGACATAAAGTGCTCGGCTAGAAGTCCAAATGGGAACAGCATGAATGCAGCCTTGATAGAGCTTCCTGAGGATGCTGATTCCTCGGCCACCTCCGGGGACCCCTCATGAAAAAGGGGTGTCTAGAAAATGATAACTTAGACACCACCTCAGATACTCAGTTTTTTCAAAAGACTGAATCTCTTCTTTTTTTATTTATTTTTAAATTTAATTCTTATTTGATACTGAACCTCTTCTTAAAGAAAGAAAAAAAACACTGTGTGAGAATGGCCCACATCTTATGACCTGACATCCCTCCCCAAAGAGCTTGGGCGCGCCGTCAGAGAAGCAGGCTCATCTAATAGAATGGACAGAAGAGCGTGCTCTCAAGCCTTTCAGGGAAACCAGGAAGGCACAAAACTACAGGGAATTCTGGACGTGTCCTGGAGGAAGAAACTTTGGAGCCCTAGTTAAAAATTACTGAGATGCAAGCTACTGTTCTCCTGAAGTTAATGAAGTTAATTTGGGAAAAGGAGGAGAGGGACGTCAAAGTCAATGAAGACAGAAAAAGGGAAAAGATGAGAAATTGTTAACAGTCATGAAGATCCCTGGCAGGGCTTTAAGTGGAACAGATGCTTCCTTGGAACACTGTTCAGTGATAACTTTAAAGGCCTGAGACTCAGTAAATCAGACAAGCCAACCCTGCTTTCTAGATTGAATGCTCCGGTATCAGATGCAAAAGTAGTAGATCTTCTTCTCTTGAACGAATGGACTACTCCTCCAAGGTGAAAAATAATATAGAAGGCCTACCTTGTAGGGATAGAGATAAATCAGCCTGCATAAAACTGTTGGAGAGTCCCTTTCTGAGAAAGCAGCATTTAACACGAGGAGTCAGCCCTGCAAACAGCAAAAGGGAAGAGCAACTCAGACTGAACAGCACATGGTATGGCTTCAAAGTGAAAAGCAGCTTTGCATGTTTGAGGTACTGAATAGAAATCCATTTGGCTGGAGCACAGTGAGAGAGCAAATGGAACCAAGGAGTTAGGGAGGCATGTTAGAAGTTGAATAAGAAGGTGAAGAAATAAGTGAATAAATGCGTGATTACTATGAAGGACGTTTGCCTTCCACTTGTCAGTCAGATTTGTGAAGAAAGGATGCTCTAGGTACAAAACGAGTCGTGGCTGTTTTATACAGGAAAGAAAAGTAAAATGAATCCCTAGAATCTACAGACAGAAAAGAATTTAAAGTCTTGGGGAAAGACAGCATGAATGTAAAAAGTAGATATTGGTTCCATGGTAGAGAGACACCCTTCTCCCCTTGCTCCAAGAAGGCTGATGAGGTAAGGATTTCCCACCCCAGAAGCCCCGCATTTGGAAAGCATCAGTGCAAACAAAAGCTCCCTTGTTTCTTTCCAAGAAACTGCAAGAAGATCCTCACTCACAACAGGTGTTAAAGGATAGACTGTAGACTCAGGATTTCCTTAACTGGCCAAGAACAGCTCCTGCATGACTGGTTTTTGAGAAGATGGTAGTCATTGCCATTGACAATTAGTAAGTGTCATATAGTCAATAGTGAGAAGAATTATCTAGGTGACTATGACCGTAACTGTCAGCTTCTCGAGACTAAGTCGAATTAAGTCATGAAAATAGATCTTTAAATCATAACATTTTGAAACTGGAAGATAACTTGAATACAAGTCATCAGTCTCTCTATGTCTCAAATTAGGAAAGTGAAACAAACATAAAGCAAGTGATTTACATATAGCTATAACAGGTTCAGTGACTGCTAATTTAGACTCAGTAAGAGACTCAGAGACCAAGGTCTATAACAATTCTTTGCTAGCAAAATGTAATTCAGAAAAAGTGAATACTAGTTTGAATGGCCCTTTCATGTCAAGGACAAACATATCTACATTTTTAGTGTAAACCGTAACAGATACATTTTTATACCATAAATTGTGTAAAGAGGGGTAGCAATTCAGGAATAAATACTAAAATGAATAATTCTAGAGTTTGGGATTATGAACATTTGGGGATGTCAGAATTTCCAAGGCACATTTTTTAAATCCTGTATCTCAAAGTATATTGAATATCTTTATAAATACTCAGCTCTTCTATCTCAATTGTTTTTGTTCCACAATCAGGAACACATTTTCCTCCCTGGAGGGTGAAGTTGTTGAAAATATCTACAAACTGCTGATTTAGATAACGCGATCCTAGTAAAAAATGTATCACCTCTCTGAATCTGCCTAATCCATTTCAGTCTGTAGTTCCTTTTGCAACAAAGTGATGTTGTAGAGAGAATGTGGTCCCCTGAATGTTAGTTTACATGGCAAAGGGGAATTTACTGTACAGATGGGATTAAGTTGTTAAGCACCTGACCTTTAAACAGGGAGATTAGCCTGGAATATCCACATGGGCCCAATTAATCACCAGGGTCCTTAAACATGAAAGAGGCGGACAGAATATTCAATGTCAGAATTACACGATGTGAGAAGGACGTGAATGGCCACAGCTGGCTTTAAAGATGGGAGGGGGGCTAGGGTCAAGTAACGTGGCCAAGCTGGAAAAGGCAAGAAAACACATTTTCTTCTGAAGCCTCCAGAGAGGAATGCAGCCCTGCCGTCGTCTTGACTTATTTTAGCCCCGTGAGATCCATTTTGGACTTCTCACCTCCAGAAGTCCAAACAGTTGGACTGTAAGATGATAAATTTGTATTGTTCAAAACTACCAAGTATGGTAATTTGTTACAGCAGTCACAGAAAACTAACATGCACGACAAAGGAGTACATATAAAATGACTCAAGTTTACGAACAATATTAAATACGCTTTACGAACAATATTAAATACGCGGAGTTAAGAAAGATAACTGAATTTGGAAATTAACTTCTCAAAAATTTCATGTCACACTTTCCCAATGAAAAATCAATACATTTAGCTTCTAAAAGAGCATGAAAGAAGCAGTATGGTAGGCACAGAATATGCAACTTGTTTAATGTTATTTTACACTAACCACGTTCTCTATTCTTCAGAACAATTACTTCTTTTAAACTTCTGCACTGCCTATTATAAATTTAAAGATAAAATTAATCTGTACCATTTTAGTTACGTATTCACATCAGTCACTCAATATTTATTGAGCTTTCTCTGCCCAGCTGTTCTCGCAGAATTTATAATCCATATTAAGAGGCTCATTTTTATGTTTTTAACGTAAAAAGAGTGGTACAATAAAAGTAGGAATTGTACAAATAAATCATATGGGGTGATTTGAGAAGATTCTAATAAATATTCATGGGAACGTTATTAAAATGGTGTCTATATTCAGGACTCTAAGGAATAGGATTAAATTAGTCTGACATGTTTGCAAACTTTCAAAAACCGAAAACACAGTTAACAGTGCTTTTAGGCACATGATACAAATGTAAGTGCTTACTTTTTAGAAAAATAGTTTGATTTATATTTGTTTTATATAATAATGTCAATCATTATTTAAAAATGATTGACATTTATTACTGCTCACAATCTGAATAGTGTTACTCATAAGAGAAAACCATCATTACTCATTACATATTACAAAACCTCTGATTACTTGGGAATTTTTGCCTTCACATATATTGCATTTATTATTGGTATGCTTTATTAGAATTTACTTTGAAACTACAAAAGCAACAAATGTTTGTTTAACACACAGAGTAACATAAATACAGTAAAGAAAAACATGACAAATCTTGTCTTTATCACTTTCTCAATTAAGATACCAATATTAACAGCCTGACAAATGTTTTTCTTAGATTTTCTCTATGCTAATACAAACTAACAGAAATGTACTTCTAAGTATTAGAATGTGTTGTTTTTACAAAAGTGTGATCTTTTGTTATGCAAAGTAGTCTTTTTCCTGCATTCATTTTCCTCTCAGTAATATTCCATGGATGTCAATATTTTCACTGGCCACATAATACTCTATAGTTTGGAGAGTAAACTACACCATAATTTCTTCAACATTTCTCTATTAATGAATATTTTAGACTGCTTCCACAGAACACAGTGATGACTCACACATCTTTTTATCTGTATCCTGACATATTTATGGTTTATATCCTTAAGATAGATGCCCCAAGTCATACTGCTGCGTTAAATGGAATGTACAAGTAATATTAGTAGATATTATCAGGTTACATTCCAAACGTTGTGGAATGTAACTCACAAGAGGAACGCAGGAAAACATCCATTTTCCTATCATCTAAATAAGTGCATGTTCAGTCTTCTAATTTTCAACAATCTGATAGGTGAAAATGGAACATTGCTGACCTTTCACCTGGAAGTCTCTCAGATGAAGTTTCTTTACATACATTTCTTTTCTAGTTGCCTTTCTGTCTCTGTGGGGGACCTGCTTTTGTCTTTTGTTCAGTTTTTGTACCGAGCAGTCTTACCTCTCATTTCCTTCTTAACTGGTAAGAGCTTTTTATATTTAGGGATATTCACACTTATTCTACCATATGTGTTGCAAATATTTTCTCAGAAATGATTTTTTATATTTTGATGTTTTATAAGCATCTTTTGCTATGTAGAAAATTTTAATTTCTATATACTCAAATTTGTCATTTTCTACTTCTGTGGTACCACAATACTTTTTTTTTTTTTTTTTTTTTGCGGTACGCGGGCCTCTCACTGTTGTGGCCTCTCCCGTTGCGGAGCGCAAGCTCAGCGGCCATGGCTCACGGGCCCAGCCGCTCTACGACATGTGGGATCTTCCCGGACTGGGGCACGAACCCGTGTCCCCTGCATCGGCAGGCAGACTCTCAACCACTGCGCCACCAGGGAAGCCCCATAATAATTTTTAATGCAAGGAAAGTACTGATTAAGTACATTGCAATTGTCCTTCTAGTTTCCCATTTATTTATTCAGTACTTAAAATATCCTGAAACTGACTTAAGTAGCAAATTGTCTAATATTCTATTTCACTGAAAATTATTTTCAAAATGCAACAGTTCTGCTTTAAAATTCCTAAATAATTTCTAAAATTGCATGCTTCTGTAGAATTTGAATTTAGAGAATAGATTGATTATTGAGATTTACTTGAGAGTTGACATTTGCTGAGGCAACAGTGGTGTTACTGACTAAATTGCTCCCTAAAATATTAAGAATACTCTGTTCGTATCAGTATGAAATGTTGTGCCTGAAGATAAACAAATGCACCCACGTGTTTGCCTGTAAACAAATGAAGAGCTGTAGAGATAGATTACTAGTTTGGGAGACAGCGAAATTAGCAGGCAGAGATAATACCATCTGCAGCTTGATATGGGAAAAATATTTAGTTTGGGGTAGAATTTTACCACATTCTCTGTTAGCTGAATCTTCCTAAACCTGTTTCCCCCTTTTATGGTAGTATGAAGGCGTAAATAACTAAAGTGAACTCTTTTTCTCCCACAAAAATCCAGAAGAAGTCTAAATCGCACAAGAAGACCCTCTTTATTAGCAAGGAGATAAGTTGACAAGCAAGTTTATGGCCAGTTCCTCAGGATCAGCACATTAATTCTGGCATGTGGCAAGTGCAGAGACCACCCAGCTGCCAACTACCCTGACTAAATCAAGCGGCTGAGAGAGTTACTTGCGAATCCGAATGGCGTTATATGAAAGACTTTTAAAATATCATAATTTCAAAAATGATTACACCATTCTATTCCATTCAATTGAGTGATCAGTTTTTCTCTATTTGATAACCACTATTTGTTCCTTAACGGAATACAATTATGCAAGGGAATCAATAAGAAAACAGTGGATCATAAAATTATCACCTAATTGTCAAAATGATAATAGCCAATACTTTGTGTGTATTATGGAACAGGAACCATTTTGAGTGCTGTTAAATAGGTTAAATGACATGCTTAGGTCACAACATCAATAAGTTGCAGACGTGAGATTTAAATCCAGAAAATATGGAGCTAGAGCCTATACTTGTCACTATTATGCCACAGTGCCTTGTATAAGCACACAGATAAAAGAAAATTATTCTTTTCCAAAATATGGTCAATGCTTAATGGCTTGTGATATTAATCTACTAGAGTATTTTTCTTGGAATTAAAACTTCTTTGGGTTAGCTAAGTTTATAATAAAAGGATTCTATTTCATTTAAAGATACTATTGTTACAAAAATGTGTTTATATGTTCTGATTTTAGTAAAAGCAGATCAGGTAATTTGGCAACTCTCCCGCTTAGAACAACTAGAAAATTTAGGGTACACATTTTAAAAAATCTGTTTAAAGATCTCAAAGATCTTAAATAAGCAGTCATGAATTTCAAGATCAATATCTGGGGGTGGAGCGAGGAAGAAGCCTTCACTGGCTAAGAAAGTTATTTATAAGTCTGAACACCATTATATGAGAGATTTGGAACTGGCATCATTCTGAAAAGCCATTAGTCATCATGACACCATTGTATTCTATTCAGTTGAGTAGAATGTGAAAAGTGAACCTGGCGTTTAGACCCCCTTTTCTCCTAGGGGAATCCCCTGATTTCTGAATTAGCATCTATCAGGCCTAGAAGCTGAGCAGACCTTTTGACATCCTTGTGAGGCAAAGGGGAAACGTTTTAGAGTCTAAGGTCCTGGTAAAATCTCTTATGCTTTAGACTGGAAACCTAGAGGCTACAACTTAGAGTAACCAGGAAATGCACCAGCTCTCACAGGGGCTGAAGCTTATCTTTAAATGGGGTAAACGTGGTAAAACGGTCTAGGATAGAAAGAGTTCTTATCCACCTGAGAGAAGCCAAGACTCAAATTATTGCTACAAATTTTCACACTAATATCCAGCACTCAATCACAAATAAATAAGCACAGGAAGAGATGGGTTAATTTGATCAAACACAAGATAAGCAACAAAGAACAGAAACTGACCTTCAGAGATGCAGATAAGCAAAAGAGACTTCAAAATAAATATTCCGCTGAAATTCAAGAAACTAAAGGATGTAAGTAAGAGTTTTGGCAGAACACCAGAAACTGTTTAAAAGGAAACCAATAACAGTTTTAACTGAAGAGTACAAAAAAGTAAAAGTCAGTGGGTAGATTTAACAGAAAATTAGACTTGATTGAATAAAGAATTAGCAAACAACAAGATAAGCAAAAAGAACATAAGCACCCTAAAGCATGGAAAGACACCCTGAAGAATGGAATACACAGAAGACAGTATAAAGAGATATGGTAAAAAAGTGAAATGGTCTATTATATGTGTGACTGGAGAGCATAGAAGTAATGGGACGAAAGGAATATTTGAAGAGATAATAGCTGAGAATTGCTACAGTCATATATTTCCAATTCTGTACTCTACAGTCTACAAATGCTACAATCATACCTTGAGATACTATAAAGAAAGAACAATGAATGAATTCCAGGGACTTCCCTGGCAGCCCAGTGGTTAAGACTCCCCCTTCCAATGCAGGGGGTGTGGTTTTGATCCCTGGTCGGGGAGCTAAGATCCCACATGCTTCGCAGCCAAAAACAACCAAAGCATAAAAGAGAAGCAATACTGTAACAAACGCAATAAAGACTTTTAAAAAAAAGGTCCACATCAAAAAAAAAAAAATCTTAAAAAAAAATTTAAAATACAATGAATGAATTCCAGTTGTGCCAGAACAGGTTGAATTAATTTTATACCCATAATATTGAGGCAAGGAAGCCAAACAAAAAAGAGTATGTGCTAATGATTTATATGTGTAAGAGAAAGTTTGAAAACAGACAAAATTGATTAAAATGTCAGAAGTCAGAATGGCAGCTATCTTTTGTACTGAAGAAGGGAATACTGATCGGAGGGTCACCAGGCAGGCTTCTGAGTGCCGACACTGTTCTATTTCTTGATCTTTGTGCTTTACCCAAGCATATTCACGTGGTAATAATTCCTATATATTTTTTTACTTTGTATATTTTTGACACACTTCATATAAAAACTTAAAAATAAAGGAAAGAGCTTCCCTGGTGGCGCAGTGGTTAAGAATCTGCCTGCCAAGGCAGGGGACACAGGTTCAAGCCCTGTTTCGGGAAGGTCCCACATGCCGCAGAGCAACTGAACCTGTGCGCCACAACTATTGAGCCTGTGCTCTAGAGCCCACGAGCCACAACTACTGAGCCCGTGTGCCACAGCTACTGAAGCCCATGAGCCTAGAGCCTATGCTCCGCAACAAGAGAAGCCACCACAATGAGAAGCCCGCGTACTGCAACAAAGAGTAGCCCCTGCTCACCGAAACTAGAGAAAGCCCATGCACAGCAACGAAGACCCAACACAGCCAAAAAATAAATAAATAAATTTATTTAAAAAATAAATATAGCAAAAATAATCATTATAATATACTTATTATAGAGAAAATATTAATTCCAAAAACTAAAAGAAATTTATTTGAATACAGCTCTTAAATTAAGAATTACATTTTACAATTTATATTTTAAATATGAAACTATATGTAAGACTATAGATCATTTCAATTCTCTGTCTTTTTCATAGTTTCTATAATTTAGGACTTCCATGACGAAAGAAAAGAGTCAGAAGTTTAATGCACCTTATGTCAAAAAAAGAACTTTGTGGTGACACTTATACAATTTTTCCTCTTTTTTCCATTTTTCTGATTCCCAAATGGTCAGATAGAATATATCAGTACTGAAAGCTGCATGTGAATATCTTTACTTTTTTAGAATCATGAATTTTTCCTATATACTAAGTAAGATATGCAGAAGGAACTTGCTAGCCACAATATTCATTCTGGTTTGGATCTAAGGCAGCAGGTAACAAGAGATGTCTATGTTAAGTTATCTGATTAAGTTGACTGAGCAAATCTTGATTGCCTGCTTGACATGGAATCACTGTTGTACAAAAACCTTTGTGATGAGATCTGACCTTGAATCATACTTTAATGAGACCTGAAGAAAATATATATAATCTTAAGTAGCTGAAAATATTTACTGATTTTAAGAAGAAAACATCAGTATTCCAAACACAAAGCAAATGTGTGGAATTATCTTCCCATTATAAGGTGTGAATGCCAAAACTGAGGGGTCATTTCACTGTTTAACCAACCTCTAGGAATAGGAAACCTAATCATTTACAATTGAAACTGTAAATAACTATTGATAATCTAAAACATGAATTATTCTGAGACTTGCCAAGAGAGATCTGAAAAGACATTTCTTTAATCAAGTGTAAGAAAAGCAATAACTATCAACTTCAATAATAGATGAATGTTGAAATGTCAAGAGAAATGTTATAAGGACTGATCTATATATGTCTGCATCCTTTTTAAAATTTTGGGGTAGTTTTATCCTCTTTAAAGAGGGCAACTTGCAAAAGAATAACAAAATTTAAATGTACATCCCTGTAAAATTTTTGATATAAATAAATCCATGAGTCAGCGGGTACACAGAGATTCATTTGTATCTCTATTACTGTGTTTATCATATCATGTTAAAACTATGTATTTATTTATTCTCCCAGTGTACTGTAAGCAACCATTAGGAAGGAACAATACCTTGTTTATATCCCCAGGACCTTACATGATATGGTGCTCAATAAACATTTGTTGAACTAAACTGAGCCTTAAAAAGTAGTCTTATTCCTACAATCCCCAAACCTTAACACTAGTTCCATTGTCCTGTATAAAATAAAGAGCAGGCAAATAAGCCCTCTGGCAGAGACTCAAAGTTCATTCTCTCTTTTTTTTTTTAACAGAACACCAATTTTCAGCTGTACACTTGCCACCCAATAAAAGGTCTACATTTCCCTGCCTACCTTGCAACTCAGTATGAACACGTTAGCCTGGCCATTCGGGCAACGAGTTCTTTCAAAAGGAGAAGATAAATAGACAAATTATATATTAAAATGTATGTTAAAAATTAAAATATAAAACATACTAGTAAAAGTAAGCATACAATCAAATTCAGAATAACATCACAATATGGCAGTGTGTTAACCATTTAACCCTAGTGTAAGGGTAAAAGGACAAGCCACTCTAACTATAGCTACAATAATTTGTTAATTGATACACAATATAAAGAGAGGCAAATGGTGACATCAAAAACATAAAATAGGGCTTCCCTGGTGGCGCAGTGGTTGAGAATCTGTCTGCCAATGCAGGGGACACGGGTTCGAGTCCTGGTCTGGGAAGATCCCACATGCCGCAGAGCAACTAGGCCCGTGAGCCACAACTACCGAGCCTGCGCGTCTGGAGCCTGTGCTCCGTAACAAGAGAGGCCACGACAGTGAGAGGCCAGCACACCGCGATGAAGAGTGGCCCCCGCGAGCCGCAACTAGTGAAAGCCCTTGCACAGAAACAAAGACCCAACACAGGCAAAAATAAATAAATAAATTTATTTTTAAAAAAACAACAAAACATAAAATAGATGATATATCAATTATAACCCCAAAAATAAATAAATAAAAGAAAAAAATTAAAACCAAAGTGACAACTCATAACAAAAAGCCATAAATTATGGAAGGGAGTAAAATGACAGTGTTTTTTTTTTGTTTGTTTGTTTGTTTTTTTGTGGTACGTGGGCCTCTCACTGTTGTGGCCTCTCCCGTTGCGGAGCACAGGCTCCGGACGCGCAGGCTCAACGGCCATGGCTCACGGGCCCAGCCGCTCCACGGCATGTGGGATCTTCCCGGACCGGGGCACGAACCCACGTCCCCCGCATCGGCAGGCGGACTCTCACCAACTGCGCCACCAGGGAAGCCCAAATGACAGTGTTTTTATATGTGATCAAAGTTAAGTTAATATTACCATAAAATAGTCTGTTATATCTACAAGATGTTTTCTATAAACCTAATGGTAACCACAAAGCAAAAGCCTACTATAGATTCACAGAAGATTAAGGAAAGGGATTCAAAGCATAACACTATGGAAAATCATCAATTCAAAAGGAAGGCAGCAAGAGAGGAAGACAGAAACAAGGGAAATTACAAAACAGCCAGAAAATAATTAATAAAATGACATTAATAAGTTCTTACCTATCAATAATTACCCTAAATGCAAACTGATTAAATTCTTCAGTCAAAAAGTACAAAATAGGGCTTCCCTGGTGGTGCAGTGGTTGAGAGTCCGCCTGCCGATGCAGGGGACACGGGTTCGTGCCCCGGTGCGGGAAGATCCCACATGCCGCGGAGCGGTTGGGCCCGTGAGCCATGGCCGTTGAGCCTGCGCATCCGGAGCCTGTACTCCGCAACGGGAGAGGCCACAACAGTGAGAGGCCCACGTACTGCAAAAAAAAAAAAAAAAAAGTACAAAATGGCTGGATGGAAAAAACAAACAAACAAACAACCCTATGTTGCCTACAAGAGACTCACTTCAGCTCTAAGGACATACATAGGATCTAAGTGAAGGGATGGAAAAATATATTCCATGCAAATGGAAACTAAAGGAGGAGAGTGGGGTAGCTATACTTATATCAGATAAAATAGACTTTAAGCCAAACACTGTAAAAAGAGACAAAAGATTAGCGTATAATGATAAAGGTCTCAATTCATCAAGAGGATATAACAATCATAAACATATATGCACCCAACACTGAAGAGCCTAAATGCTAACAGATCTGAAGTGAGAAATAGACAACAATACAGTAATAGTAGGGGATTTCAATACCCCGTATTCAATAAAGGAAAGGTCATCCAAACAGATAGTCAACAAAGAAATGTTGAAATTGAACTACACTTTAGACCAAATGGATATAACAGACATATATATAAAACATTCCATCCAATAGCCACTGAATACACGTTCTTCTAAAGTGCACAAAAAAAATTTTCTAGGGTATATTACATAATAGGTCACAAAATAAGTCTTAGCGAATTTAAGATTAAAATTAAATCAAGTATCTTTTCCAACCGCAGTGACTTGAAACGAAAATCAACAACAGAAGGAAAGCTGGAAAGTTCAAATATGTGTAAATTAAACAACACACTCCTGAACAAGCCATGGGCCAAAAGAGAAACTAAAAATATCTTGAAACAAATGAAAATGGAAAGACAACATACCAAAAGCTATGGGATGTAGAAAAGCAGTTCTAAGAGGGAAGTTTATAGTGACACATGCCTACATTTAAGAAAAAAGAAAGATCTAAGACATACAACCTAAGGTTACACTTCAAGGAATTAGAAAAAGAAAAACAAACCAAGCCCAAAGTTAGTAGAAGGAAGGAAATAACAGAGATCAGAGCAGAAATAAATGAAATAGAGACCAGAAGGACAATAGAAAAGATCAACAAAACTAAGAGCTGGATTTTTGAAAGGATAAACAAATTGACAAAACTTTGGCTCAACGAATGAAGGAAAAAAGAGAGAAAACCCAAA
Source organism: Phocoena phocoena (assembly GCF_963924675.1). Lineage (NCBI taxonomy): Eukaryota > Metazoa > Chordata > Mammalia > Artiodactyla > Phocoenidae > Phocoena > Phocoena phocoena. The sequence goes on from NC_089223.1 coordinate 133,948,002, forward strand.
TAAATAAAATCAGATATGAAAGAGGAGACATTAAAACTAATAACACAGGAAAACAGAGGATCATAAGGGACTACTAGCAACAGTTATACTCCAACAAGTTGGGTAATCTAGAAGAAATGGATAAATTCCTATAACATAGAACCAACCAAGACTGAATTAAAAAAAAAGAAAGAAAGAAAGAAAATAGACAATGTGTACAGACCAATAACAAGTCAGGAGACTGAAGCAGTAATTAAAATTTTCCTAACAAAGAAAAGGTCAGGTCCAATCCTTCTCAAACTCTTCCAAAAAGTTGAAAAGGAGGGAATGGTCCCAAACTCATTTTAGGAGGCTAGCATTACCCTAAACTAAGTCAGATAAGAACACTGCAAGAAAAGAAAACTTGATGAATATCCTTGATGAATATAGACGCAAAATCTCTTAACAAAATATTAACAAACTGAATTCAACAGCACATAAAAAGAATCATATACCATGATCAAGTGGGATTTACCCCTGGGATGCGCAGGTGGTTCAACCTAGGTAAATGAATAAATGTAATGCACTACATTAATAGAATGAAAAATAAAAACAATATGATCACCTCAATAGATGTAGAAAAAGCTTTTGGCAAAATACAGCATCATTTAATGATAAAAACACTCAACAAACTGGAATATAGAAGGAGTATACCTCAACATAATAAAAGCCATATATGAGAAGTTCACAGCTAACATCATACTCAATGGTGAAAGGTTGAAAACTTTTCCTCTAAGGTCAGGAACAAGACAAGAGTGATCACTCTCACATGTCTATTCAACATATTACTGGAAGTCCTAGCCAGAGTAATTAGACAAGAAAAAAAATAAAGGCATTCAAATCAGAAAGGAAGAAGTAAAATTGTCTCTGATTACTGATGATATAATCTTATATATAGAAAATCCTACAGACTCCACCAAAAACTGTTTGAACTGATCAACAAACTCAGCAGTTTCAGGAATCAAAATCAACATACAGAAAACAGTTGTATGTCTATGCAGTAATAATGAAATACCTGAAAATAAATTTAAAAAAGAAATCCCATTTATAACAGCATCCAAAACAATAAAATACTTCGGAATATATTTAATCAAGGAGGTGAAAGTTTTGTACACTGAAAACCATAAGACTTTGATGATAGAAACTGAAGAAGACACAAGTATCCTATATTCAGGGATTAGAAGAAATAATATTGTTAAATTGTCCATACTACCCAAAGCACCTATAGATTCAATGTAATCCATACCAAAATTCCATTGCATTTTTCACAGAAATAGAAAAAACAATCCTAAAATTTGTACGAAACCACAAAAGACCCCACATAGCAATCTTGAGAAAGAAGAACAAAGCTGGAGGCATCACACCCCCTGATTTCAAACTATACCTTTAAACTATAGAACGCAGAACAGCATAAAAACAGACACATAGATCAACTGAACAGAACTGAGAGCCCAGAAATAAACCCACACATAGAGGTCAGCTAATATTTGATAAGAGAGGGAAAAAATAGTCTCTTCAATAAATGGTGCCGGGAAAACTGGATAATCACATACAGAAGAATGAAATTGGACTCTAATGTTACACTACTCGCAAAAATTAATTAAAAACATAAGAAGTTGAGACACAGATGTAGAGAACAAACGTAGGGACACCAAAGGGGGAAAACCATGGTGGGTGGGGATGGTGTTGTGCTGAATTGGGCGATTGGGATTGACATGTATACACTGATGTGTATAAAATTGATGACTGATAAGAACCTGCAGTACAAAGAAACAAACAAACAAATACTAAACTTTCTTTGGGTTATTTGTATGGAAATATGTTAATATAAATGTTTAGATGTTACATGAAATTTCTAAAAATCTTATATGTTCTGGTATAATGTTATGTCATAATTCTAGTTATTACTTTAAAATGTATATCTCAGAAATAACTAAATTTCCTTGTCAATTGCATTATTATGAACTTTCATCAAATCTTTAACTGTGGTCATTTTTAAGTCTTTTGTCATTTACAGACAGTTCTGGGTGTACTCTGACGCTTTTGCAAAAATGTTCCTATAAAAGGGTTTCATCTTCAAGGAATTCATGGAAAAGACTCTGACAAGCACAGGTTTCTGGTAACTGACTACACTGCTGAACTGAATGAATAAGCATTTTCAGAACTCTAATGGAAAACTGATGAATTCATAACAGTGCTAACAAAAGATCAAGATGAAAAAAAATTAATTACACGGGACTGAGTGAACTGATGAGGATGATTACAACTTTTGCGACTTTCTGTTTGAATAATAAAAAAAAAAATCCCACAAGGACTCAGAGGCACAAAAATATACAAATCAATTTTCACTGCAAAGTAAAGGAGCTGTTACAGTGGAGGATTAATGGACTGAATGTCAACATTATGACATAGTATGAGTGTGTTTCATGTTTGGTAATTGCAATCATTGTTGCTTTTGTTGTGGCCATCCGTTTACAATGCTTGGTGTCAGTTTATTTATCTCTTGTAAAAATAAAATACAGCGTGTGTGTGTGAAAAAAAATTAATTTAAAATTAATTAAAAACATAAGACCCAAAAAACTCCTAGAAGCAAACACTGGGGAAAACTCTTTGACATTGTTCTCAGAAACAATTTTTTGAATATTACACCAACATAGCAGGCAACAAAAGCAAAAATAAGTATATGGGACTGCATCAAACTAAAAAAAGTAATTTTTTCATAGCAAAAAAAAAAAATGAAGAAAATTAAAAGGCAATCTACAGAATGATAGAAAATACTTGCAAGTCAAATATTGGATAAGGGGTTAATATCCAAACTATAAAAGGAATTCATACAACTCAAGAGCAAAAGCCAAACAATCTAATTTAAAAATGGGCAGAGGAACTGAATGGACATTTTTTTTTTTTCCAAAGAAGACATAGAAATGGCCAACACGTACATGAAAAAGTGCTCAATTTTACTAATAATCAGGAAAATGCAAATCAAAACCACAATGAGATATCAACTCACTCACGTTAGAATGGCTATCATCAAAAAGACCAAGAGATAACAAATATTGGTGAGAATGTGGAGAAAAAGGAATTCTTGGGCACTGTTGGTGGGAATGTAAAATGGTACAGCCATTATGAAAAACAGTATGAGTTTCCTCAAAAAATTAAAAATAGAACTGACATATGATCCAGCAATCCCACTTCTGGGTATATATCCAAAGGAAGTGAAATCAGGATCTCAAAGAGATATCTGTGCTCCCATGTTCATTGCAGCATCATTCGCAATAGCCAAGGAAACAACCTAAGTATCTAGCTATGGATGAATGGATAAAGAGTATATGGTACATATATATACACAATGGAATATTATTCAGCCATGACAAAGAAGATTCTCCCACTTGTGACAGCACGGGTGAACCTGGAGGGTATTATGCTGGGTGAAATAAACCTGAGAAAGACAAATACTGTATGATTTCACATATATGTGGACTCTAAAGAAGCCAGGCTCCTAGAAACAGAAGGTAAAATGGGGGTTGTCAGGGGCTGGAATTGGGGGAAACGGGGAGATACTGGTTCAAGGGTACAAAGTTCCAATTATAGGATAATAAGTTCTAGGGATCTAATGTACAGCATGGTGATTATAGTTAACAATACTGTATTGTATATTTGAAAGTTGTTAAGATCTTAAGTGTTCTCACCACATAAAGGAAATTGTAATTGTGTGAGGTGATGGATGTGTGAACTAGTGCTACTCTGGTAATCATCTGGCAATAAGTAAGTTCATCATCAGCACATTATACACCTTAAACTTGCATTTTGTTCTATGTCAATTAAACCTCAGTAAAGCTGGGGGAAAATAACCTATGAAATAGGTAATATTGCCATTACTGTATTACGAGTGAGAAAACCAAGGCACAGAGATATTCAATAATTTGCCCAAGATCACTTAGTGAATGGTAGGTCTGAGTCTTGAACCCAGAAATCTGGCTCCCAAGTCTGTGCTCCTAACCACTATGACTGTTTCCAAAGTATTTAGGTAATGGAGATTTAAAAACAAAACATCTCTCTGGAAATTCTTCAGGTTGTATACTTGTGATTTGTCCATATTTCTGTGTGTATGTTATACCTTAAATTTAAAAATTTAGTTTAAAAATATACTTTAAAAAGAACTATGGGAATTTTTATCATGCTAGGTACGAGAGGAATATAAATCCAGGGTCTCTGACTTCCAGAGGATTCTAGGCAATTAACACCTGATACTATTAGGAAATAAGAGATGATGGAAGGAGTGGAAGGTTGCAGATTTGAAAGGAGATATCTTAGTTAAAATATCATTTTCTTAACCAAAAAAACTTTTTCTAAGATCAAAAGATCCTGTATATTTAAAGACAGAAGAGAAGAAAATAATTTGTGCGTAAAGGAAGACAAAGTTAAAAGCAAGAGCCTGTGTGATTCGGCAATAGATAAATAAATCACACGAGGTTGGCGAACTATGGCCTCTGGGGCAAATTCATCCCACTGCCTATTTTTGTAAGTACAGATTTAGTGGAAGACAGCACTGTGGCTTAATTTACTTATTGAGCCAGTGGGACAGAGACACCATGGCCTACAGAGACTAAAATAATTACTATCCGGCCCCTTACTGAAAAAGTTTGGCAACCCTTGATCTAGAAAAAGTTAAAAATTTTAATAATCCATATTTTTTAATAATATTCTGTGAAATGAGATCCATCTAAAAATTTTAAAATGTCTTCTAGAAAGCCAGTGTGGCTGACTTTACTTCCCTAGTCCTTTGAGTGAATGCATGATACATGTGTGTTCTTAGTGGTAACTGCACTTCCAAAATCAAGGCCACTTAACTGTTAAATTAGAATCTGGGGTATAGATATAAAATGCTTTAAATAAAATGGAGATTAATTAGGAATTCAAATGCATTAACATTACGTGAATGGTCAATTAAATAACTAATTACGTTGAAAAATTAGTTGCCTGCTTAAGTAGCTGACTGCACCCCATCACATATTTTTTCTCAGCCCACACAGGTGCTGCATGTCTCCTAGACTTCAAAAATGATTTGGCCTTCATATTTAATGATCAGAATAGCCAGACATTTTTAAACAGTTCAATTATCTATTTATTCTACAAGCATATAACGAATGACAATTTTGTGCTAGGAACTATATTAGCCATTTAGGAGTATAGTGAAAAAGATGGTCCCTCAACTCAAAAAGCTCACTTTTCTCTCATGTGTTTTAGTTCTCATTCCAAAAGCTACACATCCCTATGGCATTAAGTTTATACAGTAAGCCCTCCACATCTGTGGATGTGGAGCCCAGGGATACAGAGGACCAACTGAATCCCTATAATAGGATGCACAAAGAAAGAAACATTGCTACTATGACAACTGATGCTGAAGGAAGATTTGCTTGGTTGGTAAAACATTTGTCTGGGCCCATTGACTGTATCCATGTTGGCTCTCAGGATGGTGTGGAGGAGAGAGGCTGAAAGTAATATGGGCAAATTTATCCCACATAACTAAGTACCGTCAACTTTTGATTCCTCCTGGTGACTTGGAAACTCTTCCTTAACATTTGGGAAATAGAGATGGAAGGTGGATTTTGGTTAGGGTGAGGGTGAACCCCAGCAATACGTGGGAAGTCTGGGACCCAAAGAAATACATGAGTGAGTGATTTCCATACAGGAAGAATATCTGACCAAAGTGAAGAATTGCAGAACGTCTAATATTCAAGTTTAATTGATCTCTTAGTCTGTACTTTAATGAACTTCCATTTTCTTCTAGATTTTCAGTTACCCAACCCAACAGCCTTGGGTTAATGATTCTTTGGGGAAATGAAGGAGAAATGCCCAACCTTGGGATAAAGCCCCAAGAACCAGGAATAAGCAGGCAGAGATGATGAGAAGCAATCCAGGATAGAGTTCGGAGTTGAAGATGCAGGCAGGCATCCACTGGGAGAGTATAAGTGCCAGCAGGCAGGAGTTCTCAGAAACCCGCGAAATGACACTGAACTTCTCACAGTGGTTGGAGTGGGGCCTTGAGTGTTTTATTTGGACGTAAAAGACAAAGGCCCCAAGAAGCCTTGGGGACTTGGAAGCTTTCAGCTTATTATTATGAGCCTGATTTTTGCCTCATGTTATGCATATTTAAATCACATTGACCTTCCCCAGTGGAGCATGAGCACATGTTATATTTATCTTTTCATTTCTTCTGTACCAAGTTAGTGTATTATAGAGCAGGAGCTCGTTAAATTAAGGAGGAAAAGGATTTCAGAAGCAGCAGGAAGACTGCATAAAAATGATGATCTTTGTTTCAACATAAGAAGCAATATGGAATTGGCTGAGGGCTAAATAAATTACTTTTGTCTAGTTGAGTTTCCCCAACTGAAAATAGTTTCTCTACGGTTAGGAGTGGGGAAGGGTGGGAATTGTGTCAGGGAGTAGATGTTCAGAATAGTTGTAAATGAAGTTGCAAAATGGAAAGAACTTCTTCTGTAACAAAACTTCAGTCTGGGAGAAAAAAAAAGTAAAAGAGGGGAATATATTTGCCCTTTCAAGAAAGAGAAAATAGGAATCCCTAATGCTAATGTTGTAACAGGGAAGAACAAACCTGACTCTATAGTGAATCAGTTCCTTTAGCCCTAATTCTTGTGCTCTGTTGCCTGTACTTGGTCATGCTGGCTCTGTACCTTTGTAGAAGAATGTTGCCTATAGCCTGAAATACACAGACCAGCCCATCCTCAAGGCTCTTATCTCTAAAAGTATAACACCGTTCCACTCATATAGAGATAAAAAAAGTCACAGAACAGAGAATAACATGTGTCTTCTGGGGGGTTTATAGGAACACTGCGACCAGATCTATATGGACAACTGCAAGAACAAAGTGTTCTGGTACCGTGAAGTTTCCAACAACCAACCACACCCTCTCCCCTTTTAGTATAAAAGAAGCCTGAATTCTAACCCGGGTAAGATGATTCTTTGGGACACTCGTCCACCGTCTTCTCGGTCTGCTGGCTTTCCAAATAAAGTCACTATTCCTTGCCCCTACAACACATCTCTTCATTTATTGGCCTGTTGTTCAGCAAGCAGTACGAGTGTGGGCTTGGTAACAATTTGACTTATTCTGTGGATCATATATGATATGAACCAGAGATTTCTAAACATAACTGTACAATATTGAAAATATATGCTCAGGTTCAATCTCTGGACATTCCGATAGTTTTGGTCTGAGTAGACCTTTGAAATCTATATTTTTATTCTATTTCCTACAGCACGTTGAAATCCTAGAGGAAAGTTTCTATTCCTACTGGTCTTTTTTTCTGCGATACGTAGGCCTCTCACTTTTGTGGCCTCTCCCGTTGCGGAGCACAGGCTCCGGACGCGCAGGCTCAGTGGCCATGGCTCACGGGCCCAGCCGCTCCGCGGCATGTGGGATCTTCCCAGATCGGGGCACGAACCCCCGTCCCCTGCATTGGCAGGCGGACTCTCAACCACTGCGCCACCAGGGAATCCCCCTACTGGTCTTTTTAATCTCAGGTCTCGCATGCTTACTGAATTAATAATGTGTTCTCAATGCAACATCTGTCTCTTGCCTTCAGAAATTCAAAATTTATCAATAGAGATAGTTTAATCTAATTTTCACCCTGTTTTGCTTTAAATGAATCTTCCCAATGCCAGTATTACGTATACCTAAGACACTCATCGTCCTGCCCAGTAAGCAGAAAACTTAGGGAATGGCTGAAATAAGGCTCTCGGCTAGGAAAAAAATTGGTAGCAAAAAAAAAAAAAAAGGGGAAAAAGTGCTGAATAAGTAACTTTTATTATGTCATTAATGGACAAGATGATATTAGTAGCAGCAGCATATAGAGAAAATTTCGTTTTCATGCTTCAGACTTTCAATCTGTAATTGTTTTCTTGCATTCACCTTAAATACTATAACAGATCAATCAATTCTATCCATAGATAGAAACAGAGAGAAATAAAAAGATAGAGATAGATAAAGAAACAGTAAGGAATCTTACAATTTAAAACATGTCACACAAAAAATCCAATTAGAAAAAGAAAGGGAAATCCAGATTTCTCAGTGTAAATTCTTCATTTGTTGTTTGACTTTAAATGTAATAATGTCCATTTCTGGCATGTAATTATGTGGTTCTGTTTCAGATGCTGATATAATAAATGTGGCTCCAGTACTTTTATTCACCCTCTGTTCATGAGATTCTAAGTTGGGGCATCAGCTTTGTTTAGCAACTTAAACTGAGAGGATACAAGATATGTTTTAAGAAAGCTAAGAACAGGAAAATTGTTGCAAAGCTCATTTTCTGATAGAAGATAGCAGAAAAGTTTGGAGTCCACACAATACCCACAAATGTTATGACATGGGAGTTCCAATGACTTGAAACTTCTGAAGGAGAAAAAAGTCTATTTCCCCCAATTGAAAAAGCACAATTCTGGAATAGTTCTATTCACACCACACCAAAGCTTTCAAAGTATTTATATAACATTACCACCCATGTTTCTGAGATGCAGCCACTTAATTTTCATAAACACACACACACACACACACACACAGCTTTCTGCAAGAGGATGCATTTTACAATTCATGAGTATATTCTATGTAGTTTGTTCTCCATGAGAACTAATAATAAGTCAAGGGTATATTTTACAACTGAGAGCATATTAAAAATGAGAACATACTGCATTCAATTCCCAAATTTAGTTAATGATTCATTTTTTCTGTGTAAATGAAAGTGTGCTACACTGATGCTACGAGCCTAGGCCTAGAGAAAAAGGAAATTCCTTGGTAGTCAAGAGAACTGGGAAAGATCAGGATGATATCGCTGTGCACTTAGACCAGGTGTAATTAATTTAACAGGTTATTGGGAGATCCAAAGGTCACAGCTGTTCCAATACTTCATTCAGTTCCCATAATAAGTCAGAAAGGTACTGCCCTGTCCCTGTTAGATTAACAAAAACTGACCAAGATAAGCGATGAAAATAAATTAAAAGAAGAAAATTTGAAGAGTTCTAAAATTAACCAAAGTAAGTCCCACATTCACACTTCTCCAGAGAAAGAGAATAAGTATTTTGTAAGCGTGCTGAAACCTACTCTTACGGACTCCCTAAAACTGATTTCTAAATTTTCAGGAATTCTGTGAGCCAGTTGTCAACTTAACAGTAGCTTGAATTTGGCCATAGCGGGAGTATCTTCAACAGGGAAACCAGAAAATGCTACAAGTCTGGACCTTCTGTTCCCCCAGAGAGTCCTTTTATTGAGAAACGTTTGCTTTGGGACAACTGCTTCTCAATTTCAAAATGTATTCACTTTTTATGGTTCTATTTTTAGAAATTATCTGGAAAACACATGAAACTCTATGTTGGGACAGAATTTATTACCTTAAAAAGCAACACTTTAGATCAAGAAACAAGTTGCCCAGGGCTTCCTTGGTGGCACAGTGGTTGAGAATCCATCTGCCAAGGCAGGGGACATGAGTTCGAGCCCTGGTCTGGGAAGATCCCACATGCCGCGGAGCAACTAAGCCCGTGTGCCACAGCTACTGAGCCTGTGCTCCAGAGCCCGCAAGCCACAACTACTGAGCCCACGTGCCACAACTACTGAGCCCACATGCCACAACTGCTGAAGCCCGCATGCCTAGAGCTCGTGCTCTGCAACAAGAGAAGCCACCAAAATGAGAAGCCCGCGTACCACAAGGAAGAGTAGCCCCCGCTCGCCACAACTAGAGAAAGCCCGCGTGCAGCAACGAAGTCCCAACGCAGCCATAAATAAATTTATTTATTTATTAAAAAAAAAAAAAGTTGCCCTAGTTCTGACCTAGCCTCATCAACCAAATATCATTTTAACATATTTGCTTATCAATATTTACAAAGATACACGAAGTCTTCTCACCTTAAGCCAAATAGAAACTAAATTAAAACTAAATTACACACACACACGCACACGCACACGCACACTGACGTGGGCCATACTCTCCCAATGCAAATACAGTGATAAATATCATCCACAAAGAAGACAACCCTTTGGGCATCTGAAACCTACAGGCAAGATGGCAGAGCTCCTAGAGGCATAACCCATCTAAACATGTCTCCCTGAAGACACCACAAGGTACTAAATAATAATCCCTCACTTGAAATCTGACTGCCTGCTCCAGTGAAAATACAGGCCTCTGTGAACCCTGAACTGGGGATAAGGGATAAAATGGCTGATTCTATTTAAGATTCTTGTATATGAAGATTTCATGTGTGAATGTTTTGAGAAAAAAATATTAAAGATTTTTTTAAACCAAGGCATTTTAAAGCATGAAATTTGGTCCAAATATGGGACTAAGTGGGTCATAAATATCGCAGTCTCTCTTCAATACTATAATAACTATTGAAGAGTATATTTCTTGGGAGCCTAACAGTATGCATATAATTGTTTTTCATATTAAAAACTGACCTGGTCTCAGTTAATCTGTTTAGAGCGAGGCAATCTGTGCACCGTATCGGGAGAAGAAGGCTACGGCCAATAACATAACATAAATAGAATATACATTTGCTACATGTTCTGTAGGAAAGAAAAAGCCCTTATAAAGCCTTTATAAAGCCTAAGACTCTTAAATCAAATCTTAGTAGCGACGTTAAACAAAATCTCTTTTCTAAGCAAAAGCAATGAGAATGCTAGCTCACAAGGAGCTCAAATATTCTACTGCATCTCTTGTGCTAGGAAAAATGGCATATTTACAGAAATGAATAAAGGTTGAAAATTAAAGTAACTATAGATGAGTTTTTAAATTTAATTTTTAAATTTAAAAATTTAAATTTTAGTTTGGTCATGAACACTAAATATCCATATCTAAAAGTCTGCTCTAATGTATACTGGTTCCCTTGCTGTCCCTAAAATACTTCAATTATCCTCCCACCTCAGGGCCTCTGCACGCGCTACTTCCTCTGTGTGGAATGGTCTTTCTCCCTGATATCGGGATGGCTCACCCCTCACTTCCTTCAGGTCGTTGCTTAAACACCACCGTGTGAGTGTGTCCTTCCAACATAAAAGAGCAAATTACATTCCCTTCCTCCATCCTGCATGTCTTGTCTCTCTTAGCCTTGCTCCAAAGCGCTTATCATCACCTAATATAGAATACATATGCTTAAAAAATTTTTTGTTGTCCATTTATTGTCATGAGAGAAGGATCATTATCCGTTTTATTTACTGCTATACCCTGAGCACCAAAAGCAATGTCCACGTGTAGTGATAGCTTAATTACTAAATCTGAAATAAATGAAAATAGCCACAGGGTCAGAAGACACCCAAGTGTTCTCTGCCAGCTTCAACGTTAATTCATTGCAAAACCACAACTAGAATTACTGCCCCCCCAAATAAAAAAGTGTTGTATTTAAACATAGTAAACACTATTTCTCCACAATCACTTTATTGGATCTTTACAATCGTATTATTCTAATATAAGGAGGAAAAGGCTTTTTTATATACCATCAAAAGAAAGCTACTTAAAAGTTTACTCCGTCTAGTATGCAAACCATTAGGAGAACAAAGGGCTTTATGGGCCAAAACTTTACATGGGTGGAGAAATTAAATCGGAAAATCAACAGCATCTTATATATATTGAATATATGTTTCCATTAGACAAAAATTTAATTAACTTACGAGTATAAATTGAATATCAATCTATAGTTTGATTCCCAGTTACTTAAAAGGAAGATCCTCCTTTAAGCCCACAGTGATGGCTGATAATTTTGTTCTCATAGACTTTAACTTCTGAAGTGAATGATAAACGTCCCTAGAAGATAAGAATAATCACTAATACCAGAGTACTTTCTATGTTTCAGGAGCTGTGCTTGCATTAACCGCTATCCTATGACAATTCTGTAGGGTAAGATTTTCTTTCCGATTTTCATAGATTTAAAAAGAAAGGAGGAACTAGGATTTTTGCACTGAATTCTTGTTGAAGCGATCAGAGAATATTTAAGTTCCTCCTGACCCTATGGTTACATTAATTCACTTAAGGTGTATTAACTGAGCTGTCACTACATGCAGACATTACTTAGGTACTTAGCAGTGAATAAAACAGATAATGATAAAAATTGAGTAAATAAATAAATAAGGGAAGAAATGACAAATCTCCCTTACAGAAGAATTCAGAATAATTTATGTAGATATTCTCCTTTTGAGGATGTGGAGTTGAAGGCCTTCCCTATTCTTGAGCGTGGGTTACGCTTATACACTTACCGACTTTCTTCCAAAGGGTGGAGTGCAGAAAAGGGAGAGAGAAGGAAGAAGAACTTTACAGTGGAGAACCCTGGCCACACTTCCTCAGCAGGTGATCAAGGTTAACATCATCAGTGGTAAGTCATGTTGATAGCCTGTGTACTTGACATGCTGTGATGAGAAAGGTACTTCACCTCTGTGGTCTTCCTCCAAAAGCACATAACCCTAGTCTAATCATGAGGGAAAACCTCAGACAAATCCAAGTTGAAGGACAGTGTACAAGATACCTGATAAGTCGGCCTCAAAATTGTCCAGATCCTCAAATCAAGGAAAGTCAGAAAAACCGTCACACAGAAAACTAAGGGGCATGACAACTAAATGTAACGTGCACCCTGGAACAGAAAAGGTCATTAGGGAAAAAATTAGTGGAATTCAAATAAAGTGTGGAATTAAGTTGATAATAACGTACTAATGTTGGCCCTTTCATTGTGACAAGTGTACCCCTAGTCATGTAAAAGGTTAACGATAGGGGAAACTGAGATAGGGACAGATGGGCGTTCTCTGTGCTATTTTTGCAACTTTTCCGTAAATCTAAAACCATTCTAAAATTAAAAGTTTTAAAATATATATTTAACATAGTGAGCCCCTTAGACAAAAATTCAAAGAACTCGTACTCCCATTCCCAAGCATATTCACCCACCCCCACCACGACAATAACAAAAGTGATGTGAAATGGAGTCCAAGATATTCAAACTGGAACCGCCATAGAGAGTGGTTTACCTTGGACGAGTGGGGATGACTCTATTGGCCAGACATAAGAGACAGGCTGGAAAGTATAATGACCTGGATGAAAGATGTTGGTTTTTCTAATTTCAGGGGTGGATAAAACTTCAAAATCTCAGCCGAGCACTAGAGCAACAGGGAAGCTTTCCTTTCCGGGCATGAGAAAGGCCTCATTAAGAACTTCTGTTAACTTAGGATAAAAATCAAGAAGGGGTTACTCTGGAGATGTTGGGAGTGAGGCAAAAGAAGGGAGCTCTGGGAGCAGAAAACCACAGGAAAACAATTGCTGGAGAGACCTTGGGGGTCCCGGGGCAGAAATGCTTATCTGCTCACTGGAATGTGATTCTGAGTGCTCTAAGGGAGAGATTCCTGACTGAGGGAGACTAAGACCCGAATGGCACTGTGGGTCCCGCCGGCACCATATTGGAATTGTAGACCTGAGGTTCATTTGTTTTGTTGCTGTTAATTAAATCTCTAAAATCCACATTAAGGACGTTTTCAAGTTAGGATATATTTTTTCCCACATGGGACAAGCCAGTGAATTTTCATCCTATCATAATGTAGATTTACAATCTGTGTCACTGAAATCTTGAATGTAAGGAATCAGCTGTAATTCTCAATTTAAGAGAGGCCCAAACCAGGAAGTGAGGACCAGAGGAAGCAGCATCACGAGAAGTAAATTTACTTTTTACCTTGATTATTTTGTATCTCTCGTCATAGAATTGTATCTCTCTTCCTTTCTTCTGATCAAAGAAGAAAGGAAACATTTTTTTGATTTGAAAATGAAACCTGTCCTTCTGAAAAAGGACCAAAAGGGAGACACGCATATTTCAGGCAAAATAAAAAGTGTGTATCTTTCTACTGGGCTCTGGTCACCTACTGCTCATATGGATAATTGTCTTCTCTGGCGTAATAATTTACTGCCTATTAGTTCACTATTTTGTAGGCCCACTTTTCTCTCTTTGGCTGCATGGGGTTACTCCATTTGTGGTAATGAACTGGGTTGTGGGTAATCACACCATCGAGACCCATCTACCTTAAGCCCCAAAGCTTGAGACCCTCTCAGCATTTAGTCCTGCAAAACAGAAAAAAAGCAACGACCTGCAAAAATAGAGACCTGAGAACTTCTGGAGATATTAACCTTAAGCTTAGCAGGGAGTCATTGATAAATAACATGCAGTATAATTATCAATATGGACCACATTTAGTAATTAATACCTTGCAAACAAAAGAGAAATGAAACACTGAGTGGAATTAGACAGAGGTTATATTCCGTTCCTCTTGAAGACCCTGCTTTGAAGGGGAAATCACAAACTGTCGAAAATTATAGAAGAGCCATTTCCCCAAAGCTCACATAGCGAGTCGCTTAGCAAATAGGATTTTTAACACGCATCCATCTGTGTGCTCTTACAAGCTTTACCTATGCTTAATTCTAAACGTCCAACTCCTCCCATTTAATTACAACTCTTCACCTTTCATGGAGGTATCCAAAGGTTTTGGCAGAAGTGTGTGATTAATAAAAATGAGTGGGAAAAGTAGTTAAACATAGCCTCTTTCGTATGTCATTCTTATTATCTGGGATTCTTAGGCTAGAATTTGTTGGTTGTAACCTCTAGTTTCTGCTGATAAATCCCATTTTTTGATGGCCTATACTTTATTGAGTAAGGGGAGGGAACTAGTAGTTACAGAGCAATCACCAAGGTAGATGGATTATCCCACTGGCTAGCTCATGGAATTCTCTAAACAAGTCTATGAGGTCAGGCTTGTTAACATCAACGAATAGACCAGAAATTTCAGGCTAAGAGAGGCCAAGCCACTGACCCAAGACTAAACGTAATAGATTGAGAATGCACTTACCGACCTTTCCAGCCCCTAAGCCTGTCATTTTCCAATTCTGGGAGCCAAATGAGTCTAGAAATAGAATATGAAGGTCTTCTCGATGCTTTGTAAGTGACCATACCTAAAGTAAAGTTGTAGTTATTTATATGACATTTGATCAATGCCCCATAATATTTAGCAGTTTGTCAATGGTTGAGAGAACAAAGGATAATTGCACTTCCCAAGTGCAAGTCACTGATTCAGAAGGGAATCCAGTCATTGCCAGCACTGCTGGCCAGTTGAGTCTGTGATAAAAGGAGAGAAACAAGCTCTCACCGTCACTCATAAACCCTTTTCACCAACCCGTCCCCACTGCACCAGCCGCGGAACAATGCCTGGATGTTGGAGGGAAGGGTTACAATTTCCTTCCATAACTGTTACCTAGCACAGCAAGTCTAACCCTCATCATGGTGTTCAAGTTAAGCTAGAATGAGAGCAGATGCACCTCAGGATATGTTATAGGATGTCAAAATGTAGTATGGTTTTTTTTCTTTCACTGTCTTCTGCTAGGAGGCCAAACACTTAGCAGGATCTGAGATTTCCTTTTTTTTTTTCTTTTTTTTTTTTTTAGGAATGGAATATTAGCTTAGTCATGATCCCATACCTGTACCATCTATGGTTTCAGTGACCCCAATCTGACTTTCTCTGGCAGGGCATCTTCCGGAGAGCTGTGAACACAGTAAGTATTCCATGCTTTTTAAATTGAATAAATGTGTATTTGGATCTCAGATTCCATTCAAAATACTCATCAGATTCTGTCCACATTGCTTCAATCTTAGTCAGATTTTACTGGAAACACATTTTTAAGACAATTGGGATAATAATAATAAATAACAATAGTAAAACAAATACTCCATCTTAAACAAGTTTTAATACTTAACACTAGAAAAAGGGCTCAATGCTGATTATAGTCAATGATTTCTCTCTACCTGATGAGAACACTACAAGGAAGCTTTAGGTTTTAAAATTTCCTTAGCCGCAAGGATCACATAGGTAGTTAGCATCGCCTACTATGATCAGAAGAAAAATGAAAGAGAAACAAAATTATCATAGGAAATAAGAACTTGGCATAAACTCGTCAAAAACAAGTCATCTATTCAAACAGAATTAAATTCGGACCCCCTAGATACACTATCTCTCATAAGAATAGCTCCAAAAGAACACATCCACCCAATTTCAGGAAATGTCCTTCCTGTTCTGTGGTACTTGTTTGAACTCTAGCCATCTTTCAAATCTCAGGTCATTCCATTTCCTTCCCGAAGCCATTAGCTCTTATTCTGTCCCTTTCTCCATTTCCTAAATGCCATGAAAGTAGGGTTGTACCTCACAAATTAACATACAGGACACGCTTCTATGACATCGTAAGGTGGTACACACATTTTCATGTGTAACTCTCATCTCTGACACAAGAAACCGAGCCACCGGAATGCAGAAACTGCTCCTACATTCCTTCCCTGTAGCTAGCAGTGAGCTAGGCACAAATTATACTCAATAAATGCTCCTGGACTGACTTCTGGGTGAATACCAAATGATCTGCTTGTTTGCTGTGAAATGCTGTGTTTTGGCATGTATTCACCTCTTATTGTTTTTTTGGAAGTTCTTTATCTCCTCTTGATTTATTTTCTGAACCATGACATGCAAATGTGTTTTTCCTTCCTCTCATCAATCTAAATGCTACACCTCATTGAAATCTATCCTTAAGCCCTGCCTCTTCCAGGAATTCCCTCTGATGCCCCTGTGTGTAGCCATCTTTCCTTTAGCAGATGTACTTTAAATAATGCTATCAAGCTGGTAAACCCTTATTACTTCACACTAGTCTTGAGTGTTTTCCATTGTCCATATTACTTCCCCAAGTAGATAATAAACTCCCTTAGCTCAGGGGATGTGCCTTCTACTTTCTTTGAATCACCCACAAAAATCATCCATGAAATCTAAAGAAAATGTGGATTGATTGGGTTTCTGATTCTGTCACATTTTGTGGTCTCTTCTAGCCTCAGTTAGCTGACCCATCATATACTTTTTTTCCCCAAAGTGTGATTGCTTTTTACTTTACAACTTAGCCATAAAGGGATTTTATTAATAGCTCAAACAACTTAATATGTGTGAGACATTCCTCCTGGATTTCCAATATGGTGTTTTTAAGAAGGTCCCAATTCCTGGAGATTTTAAGGTATTTTAAAAATTTCTCACTTCAGTTTTTTCTAGTATTTGGCCACAGTTTCCTTTTCTAAAATCAAGTAACCAAATAACGGACTTTTTTCCCCATTATAGCCAGAATATTTAAATAAATTTAATTATGTTATGATAATTCCAATAAAGGCAAAATAATTACAAAATCACCATGAATTACTGCGACCTCTCCCTTTTGTTCTTTATATACACTCACTGTATTTGTCTTTGTGGGTTCTGAAAGTCTGTCTAGAGAAGTGCCCTCTTATCAAATCACGGAATGACTGACAGAACCATTATATTTTTAAAAAGTCACATTTTCTCCCATTTCACAAATCTGTAGGTATATTATTACACGGAATATGTTTTTATCGTTAAATTAACAGTGTGCTTACAGAGAAAAGCGTAAGGTTTTGAGCTTCCTAAAAATTGTTAAAATTGAGGTAATAACTAGAAGTTTTGCTTCTTTGTTTATCGTAGTCTCTAAAAGAAATACATTAATCCAACATATTTGATATTCATGTATAAAGCAAAGGAAGAAAAAATAGTGTGAAAAGTAGAGTGTGTAAATGTTAGTGGATATGAATTTTACTTGGATTGATGTACACTTTTACAGTCATCTGCAGAGAAATAGCACTATTTAATATTTTAAGATTTTCAATAAGGAATCTGAAAAATACACACACGTATATGAAATTGCCAGTTGCTTAATTTAACAGATAAAATTTCAATTGTATAGATTAAGACCTGATGATAAACAAGCACCTCTTCTAGTTGCTTTTTTGGTTAAAACAATACATCTTTTACTATCAATACCAGAGATTTATAGATTTATGAGCGTCTCTCCATCGTAATGGTTCTTGCTCTGTAAATAATATATGCTTTCTTCAAAGTAACTGTAACACTAAAAGAGAAAAGTGTGAAGTTATTAAAAAAGAAAGACATACAGAGGGGATAGAGAATATTGAAGACAGAAGATTATATTGAGAATAAATATTGAAAATAATTAACCATATGCTTCATAATTAACTATATGAAAGAGACTCAAAGCCTTGAGTCCTTTCATTTATTTTTCTGAGCATGGAGTCATGTATATATAGACTGTTGTAACAGGTAAACATGTCTGCCTGCTTCTCAGTTGCTAGCCCAGTCCCCTTCTTTTCCCAATTGCCTCTTCTTCTCTTCAGTGTCAACTCTCTTAAGCCCCTTCCTCAACTTCCTATCTCTTAGTTTCTAAATTTACAATCAACTTGATGAGAATAATAAATTACTTCGTGACCATTAAAGCAACTGAAAGAGGCAAACATCCTTAGAATTTGATTTAAATAATTAATGTTCAACTCTCCTGACACTAAGCAGTGAAAAATTCTGGGCATAACAACATGCTGTCTGCATCCTGAGAGTGTCTCTCTGTAAGGTACAGAAAGGGTTGCTGCTTATTTGCTCTCTTTGAATCCTTCTCTACTGGCACTGCTCAGTGTACATCACAGGCCTATGGTATCTTATGTTTCCACAGCGCTGAGGTGAGATGGAAAAGTAATACTGCCACAAAGCTCTATGAGCTATCTAAAGAGGGACTCTCATTTCCATGTCTGTTGACCTTATATGTGCCGTTTTTTTATGCCTCAAATTCCTTCCCTTCGGGCTTCCCTGTTGGCGCAGTGGTTAAGAATCCACCTGCTAATGCAGGGGACATGGGTTTGATTCCTGGTCCGGGAAGATCCCACGTGCCGTGGAGCAACTAAGCCCGCGTGCCACAACTACTGAGCCTGCTTGCTACAACTACTGAGCCCACGTGCCTAGAGCCTGTGCTCCGCAACGAGAGAAGCCACCGCGATGAGAAGCCCGTGCACCGCAACGAAGAGTAGCCCCCGTTCGCCGCAACTAGAGAAAGCCTGCACAGAGCAACAAAGCCAACACAGCCTAAAATAAATAAATATTAAAAAAAAAAAATTCCTTCCCTTTGTCAGTCTTCCTTCCCTTCTTCCTATTCCTCCATCAGGACTCAACTGAGGCACCCCCTTTCTTGTTTCCCTGCCTCTGTGCTCCCCTGCATTCATCTTCTGTGGTGCTCACTACTACTCTGTAATTGCCTGTCTACTTGTCTACCTTTCAAACCATTCTGCCAGCCATACTGAGAGTCCCTTTAAGTGGGCACTCGGTCTTTCACCTCTGTGTCGCTCCTAGATATCCATCATGGTGCCTGAATTATAAATTTGAATGAATAGATAAATGTCTGTATTCATGAACAGCTCCCTTCTTCTCACAGGATAGTCTGGACTTGTAGCCTGGTTCCAGACTTGCCATCTTCCTCCCCTTCCTCTTTATCTCCTGTAAACTCCCTCAAGTTGTCTGGGCACTCAAATGGTCCAGTCATCCAGGACTTATCCTTTCTCACACAGCGTGTGTCTTTCTTTTTTTTTTTTAATTAAAAAAAAATTTTATCTTATTTATTTATTTTTGGCTGCATTGGGTCTTCGTTGCTCTGTGCCAGCTTTCTCTGGTTGTGGCGAGCGGGGGCTACTCTTCATTGCGGTGCGTGGGCTTCTCATTGCGGTGGCTTCTTTTGTTGTGGAGCACGGGCTCTAGGCGTGCGGGCTTCAGTAGTTGTGCCGCGTGGGCTCAGTAGTTGTGACTCACGGGCTGTAGAGCGCAGGCACAGTAGGTGTGGTGCACGGGCTTAGTTGATCTGCCAGCACGTGGGATCTTCCCGGATCAGGGCTAGAACCCATGTCTCCTGCATTGGCAGGCGGATTCCTAACCACTGCACCATCAGGGAAGCCCAGGCTGTGTCTTTCTAATTAAAATACTTTCTGTACTGGATGCAGGGAGAATCAAGACTGGGTTCAAATGTTGCTGCCTCCTTGTTCCCTGAGCACTTTGTTTATAACACTAATATAGCATGAATTACATTGTCCCATAGCTAGTAATATATCTGTCCATCTTTCCCATCACCCTGAACTCTTCATGGAGAAAGAGCTGTTCGGTTTTGTCTTTTTACCTTCAGAGAGTTTATTTGCTCAAGTCCACAAAGCTGGCAAAAAAAAGCAAAGGCAAACCCAGATATTCTGCCTGTAAGTCCGGTACTCTAAAATTATTTTTCTGAACTTCCCTTTCTTTCACACCTGCCCAGGGACTTTATTACTTTTAACAATATTAATAATACCAAACGTGTGTGTGAACACACATGGACACACACACGGACACACACACACACACACACACACAATACACACGTTTTTCTTTGACTGTTCTTATAAATTATGACACAAATAACCCTGGAAACCAAAATAAATGTAGATAGTAAATACAGAGGCCCTGCTGGGAAGAATTCTAAATAGAAAGCCAGACACCAGCTTTACTCCTAAAGCTATGCAAAGTTCTGTTGGTAGTATTTGCCGTTATTACGTAACTTCCTTTACTGAAGTTTCCCACCAAACCCTTAACGTTCTGATGCATAAGATGAAGACTGATGACAGCCGTCTAATTGTTTCCTGAGGAAAAAAAAAAAAAAAACTTTTGAAATTTCCCTATATGAAAGCCAGTTTTTGAGGAGAAACTGTCAGTTAAGCTATAATGGAGCCCAACTACAACCAGCCAACATCTGGTGTATTTTCTGGACTGTAGACCTCTTGCTGATAGAGCTCAAATACTCAACAGAGAGCTCTGGGGCGGGATGAGGGAGAGACGACTTATTAGATAGGCCAAGGCAGCTTGAAATAAGTACAGTCTGAGAGCAGGTCTTGGAATCTTGAGGCTTTCTGAACAGTAATCCTGCCTCAGACACTGACCCCTCCTGCAACCTGGGATAAATGACTCAACCTTCTGCCCTGGGTTTCCAGATCCTCTAAATAGGGATAATAACCCTGAGCACAGTAGGCTAGCATATGAATTAAACATCTGAGAGGTCTGATCTTAAGGAAAGGCAGAACGAGGCATCACATTCCTTACAGACAGCCGTGACCCTTTCAACTCAAGCTACCCGGAACAATTTCTGTTAACGGGGTAAGAGACGGCTGAGTCAGGTATCCGGGTATCCTGAAAGTGTTGTTTAGGCCTAAAAGGAAGTCAAAGACATAAATGAAAGAAACATGAGGCTGAAAACTGAAAACAAAAATAAAAACAAAATAATGTTTACTTCACCCCAAATCACCACAGTTTTCTATCCGTGACAAGATAGTGTTTCAGTTTGAAGACAGTTGACATCTCTGAGCATTGCTCCTCCTACCTAAACGTATCAGCGTATTTTGTTATTTACTTCAATAGCTTACAGATACATTTAGTTGGAGAAGAACTCAAATTATAATCACCAACAGTTCAAGGATACAACTTTTTGATACCTGGAGAGTCTATCAAAAGTGCCATCGTGGGTTATACAGAACATTAAGATTCTGTAATCTTGCAATAAAATTAAAATACGTAGAATTGAGTCACTTATAAAATAGGTGAGGGGATGCGTTTTAGAACGTCATACAGAGTTCCAAATTCACTCAATTCCAGGTTAATTTCCCCATAGGAATAAATGCAAAAGAGGGGAAATGCATTCTTGGAAAGATGAACTCTAAAGCCACTCTAATGCATATTTACTTTTATTCTCTTCTCAGCATTATTTCCCTTATCTCAGAGTCTGCTTTCCTATATTAACAACAGAACAAAACATGGTGGTGATTTGTCCGTTGAATCAGTTACCTACTGCTGCATAACCCATTGCCCCAAAACTTGGGGCTTAAAACAACGATATTTATTATCTCACTTTATTAGGAACCTGGACGTGGCTTAGTAGGGTTTTCAAGCTTAGGGCCTTTTTACCATCAAGATGCAATCAAGCTGCAATCATCTCAAGGCTTAAATGAGGAAGGATCTGCAACCACACTTACTTGGCTGTTGGCAGGATCTAGTTCTGCATGGGCTGTTGCACTGAGGCTATCAGTTCCTCACTAGCTGTTGGCCAGAGGCCGTTCTCCATTCCTTACCATACGGGCCTCTGCGAATGGCAGCTCGTGACGTGGCGGCTTACTTCACCAAACAAGCAAGCAAGAAGAGTTAGAGAGAAAGTGAGAGAGAGAGAGAGAGAGAGAGAAAGGGAGATAAAGACAGCAAGACTGAAGTCAGTCTTTTGTAACTTAATTTCAGAAGTGACATCTCTTTTGCCATATTCTATGAATTACAAGTGAGTTGCTAGGTCCAGCCCACATTCAATGGGTGGCAATTATATAAGGCTATGAATACCAGGAGGTGGGGATCAGTGGAGGCCATATGAGAAGGCTACCTGCTACAGACTTCTGTATAGCTTATATTACATCTACTGTCCTTTCCAACAGTATGTATATTCAAGAGTGTTTTTCAGAGTTAGCATAAGCTTTACTACTTAAGATATACTTGTATGACATTGTTATAAGTTGTAAAAGAGCTCTCAAGGTACCATAGTGAATGTTAAAATAACATCACAAAAGTCCCCCAAATCACTCAGGGAAGTACAGGAGCACAGACGTATCACCAACAGTGTGTATCCCAGGAGATCAACAAGGACGGCAGGGGTCTGTGCAGGGTAGAAGGTGGCATTACCCTGTGACGATAGCATCAACTCAGTTTACTCAATTCATTCAAGTGTGTTTTCCAATACAATACCGGCTTGCAAATAATGCAATTCTTGAATATTTGGGGGAAGAATGCTCAGATTTTCATTAGTTCATATTCATAAGTGAGATTTTATTAACATGCTCCAAATTTGTATAAAATATGACCACACTCTATGTCTCTGTATGTGAATATGTTTGTAAAAATAAGGCCTATATTCCAAAAATGTTTGTATGTGGAATGTTTTTGAAATCTGATCAGTTATTTCATTAAGATCATGGTGCTAATTCAAAGTCATATTCTTGATAGTCGTGTAAGCTACCTAGTTTTGCAAAAGAAAAAAAATATTGTTCCTGAGTGTTATCCTATTTATGTGTTGTTATGTGTGTGTGTGTGTGTGTATTTATACATATATGTATATATTTGTATAACATATATAATTGTGAGTGTGTACAGATTAGAATGTGGACAGATTGGAGGAAAAATGTATTACTGCTCTTACGAAAACAACCCAAGGTATATTACCTACAAAGAGAGGGTCAACGTCATGATTTATACATGTTGTCTCAACAGTAATCATTTGCTTGGAAAGATAATACTTACTTAAGAACACCTATTCAACTTCCACTCTGATATTGTTGAATACATATTTAATGAGAAAGGCCACTTTTAATATGTTTACTAAAAGAGTTCTGTTACAGTTGCGGAAGACATTTTTGCTCACCAGCCACTCCTTTTGTACAAATTTCTTCCTTTTTTCTGAAATGCTTTATATTTGTTATTTTCAAGCATATGGTTATTTAGCTTATCCCTAATTTAGTGGTCTGAGATAAGATATATTACAAAAGACGTACTTCCATTTCTACATCATCAAAGAGAACAGATGGAGAAAAACAGGAATTTTTTTCCCTCAAACTTGCTATCTATGATGAATTAGCTGCTGACTTTGTGGGGAAAAATTCCCTTCCACAAGGGTTTCAAAGCATCATTCGTGAATGTAAGATGCAGAAGTTCACTGTGAGTCAATAGTTTGAGCTGTGAAAACGCAATGCAACTTAGATTGTGTTAACAGAGGAACAACAACTACAAAAAAAGGAAAAAATAAATAAATTAACCATTCCTCTCTTCTGTTCACTTATCAGACCGTATCTAAAATAAAGTGTTGACAGCAACAAATTAATGAAAAATGACCAAAATCTCAACAGAAAAAAAAATGAGCAAAGGATGTAAACAGTAGGAAAAATAAAGGTTTTTAAACATTTGAAACGATTCTCAAACTCATTTATATTCAGACAAACAGAATGAAAGTATTTTTTATTCATCAGATTTGCAAAGATCAAAAAGTTTAAAAGTTTGTGGGTGAGAGCAGAGGGATGCAGGTAACTCACACACAATTAATGGAACTGGTCAGATTGCTACAGAAGGCAATTTTGCAATATTGTCAAAACATAAAATGCATATACCTTTTGACTTCTAGGAATTCTCCCACATATACATAGAACATGTGCAAAGATGTTCATTGCGGTATTAGTTATAACAACGTTAGAAAACAATGTAGATGTCCAACAATAAGAGAATGGTTAAACAGACCATATGCAGCTGGTTAAAAAGAACTATATGCTCTATATGTCCAGAATTGGAACTACATGGTATACAGTCACCCCTCCTATCAGCGGGGAATTGGTTCCAGGATCTCACATCCCCCGGGATACCAAAATCGGCAATGCTCAAGTCCCTTATATAAAATGGCGTCTGGGAAACCTGGGGATCCAAAGAGCTGACTGCAATGTGAAGTAAGAAAACGCACGATGCTTTTAGTGGTATACTTAAAAGGCTACCATTTATGTACAAAGCAATCATACATGCAAATACATATTCTTGTCTATCTCTGGAAGAATATCTAGTAAAAGTGGTAGTTTTAGGAAAGAAGGAAGGGTAGGAGGGAACCCTTTCACTGTTTACATTTTTAACACTGTATCAAGTTTATGTATTTCATTTTCACATAAACACATTAATTATATGTACAAGGCAACATTTACTATTTAATATGCACAAGTAGTCTCATCATAAATTGTTCCTTTCCAATGTCCGGAACCAGTTTTAATAACTGCACTTGTGAGTTTATACCTCCAAAACCTATAGATCTGAAATTCTGACTAGTCTTTGAAAACTTGAAGCAATGAATGAATTGCTGATTGGATGAGCCACTTATACCCTTTAATTAGAAGATAACTATTAAAAGAAATTGGTGAATTTTTTATTGTAAGCATAACCTTTCTTCCAACCTGCCTTTGCAAACTTTATTCCGTATTGAAGGGGCAAAAAAGAGAGCTAGATAGAGACTTAAAGCCATTTTTTTTTATAAGGTGGGCATTGATATAAAATCAAGAACACAGTATATATATCAGATGAATAATAGTTGGAAAACTATCTAAATATTCAGATCATGACCTCCTTTCACTCATTTAAAAATGGTTATATGTCAACACCAGAGCCTTAAAAGAAATTATTATTTTTGTTCCTGAAAGAGACACTATTAAACTTAACCTTCTCATATGCCTCGTAAGTTAATAAAAATAGTTTTCAGTAGTGTCATCTTCTTCATGCTATCTTGATTTGTAAAATCCCTTTTCTAGCTGCTGATAAAAATATCAATTGTCATTTCAAATTAGTATGATATGTATCTATTTTTTAAAAATTAAAATAAAGTGTTTAGTCTTGGCATAAAATTCCAGGAGGGATAATGATACAGCAGAATGACTGCGGTCAAAGGCCATAGGATAATAGTGGTATAAAAGGTAATTGAAGAATTCATGGATGCTATATTAGTCTGGGAGGGCTGCTGTAAAAAGGTGCCTGTCACAAACTGGGGGGCTTAAACAAAAGAAAAGTATTCTCACAGCTCTGGCGGCTGGATATCCTAAATCAAGGAATTGACAGGCTTGGTTCCTTCTGTAGACCGTGAGAAAAACATCTGTTCCATGCCTCTCTTCCTCCTGTACTTTCACATCACCTTCTCTCTATGCATGTTCCTGTGTCCAAATTCCTCTTTTTATAAGGCCAGCAGTTACATATTATTGGGGTCCACATTAATGACCTCACTTTAACTTGATTACTTCTATAAACACTCTGTCACCAGATAAGGTCACATTTTGAGGTACTAGGGCTTAGGACTCCAACAAATAAATTTGGGGAGGATGCAATTCAACCCATAACAAATTTCTATGTTTAGTAAAAAAAAAAAAAAGTATTTGAAGGTATATAATAAGTATTTTCAAATTTCTGAAGGACTGGGGTGAAAAAGAGGGACGACATTTTTCTGGGCTGCTCTAAAAAACCAAAAACTAAAATAAATCTATGAAGTTAGGGAAATAAAATATTCAATTATATATAAGGCAATACATTCTTTGAGAGGTTGTGTAAGTGCCTATACGAAAGGCTTTGTATCTTGCAGACAAGAATGTAAAGAATGTAACGGCTAGCTACAGACCCTGGACTTGTTTTTTAATTTCTCTCTGCCTTGACTATTACCCTTTAGTAAAATGGAGGTAATAACACCTACTTCCTATGGTTTCTCTGTAAACTAAATGAGATGATATATATTCAACATCCAGCACAGATTAGAACCTCAGGTAAGGGAGTTATTAATATCATTTTTATTACTATTTGGTATTTTCTAATAATTGTAACGTATCGAGATAGTTCTGAAGAATTAAAATTGTGGGTAGAGGGCCACTTTGCACGGATAATATTACAGGAACTCTTACACTGCTTGCAAGTTGGATTGAGGATTTTAAAGGTCACTTGTAAATTAGTATTTTATAGTTCTAGAAGGCAAATGGTAAGTTGAAAATAGATTCAGCAGCCTTGGTTATACATCTTCCCCCGTGAACACAAACTACAGCTGTTATTGTTTACTTTGGTTGTATCACTCCTCAGCTACTTAATTTCATAACTTGTAGCAATATTTTCCCCTGTCATGTGTTTGATTAATGTTGAAAAATATCTGTACAAACACCAACATCAATTTTAATGTAATCTTCAATGTCAAATATTATCACAAAAAACAG
This sequence comes from Phocoena phocoena, assembly GCF_963924675.1. Classification (NCBI taxonomy): domain Eukaryota; kingdom Metazoa; phylum Chordata; class Mammalia; order Artiodactyla; family Phocoenidae; genus Phocoena; species Phocoena phocoena. The sequence continues at coordinate 133,974,726 of NC_089223.1, forward strand.
CACTGAATATTCTACTGACGTAGCAGCTCCTTGGAACTGAATTGCCTCTAAATGCAAGTCCATTGTGGGTTTATCAAGAATAAGTACAAGTTAACCTTGTCCTCATATCATATATAGAGACTACATCATCCATTCATTCATTGATTCCTAAGTCACCAAAATACACTTTGGTACCCTGTTACGTGCCCAGAGACTGTCCTGGCTTGAGAGATACAAAAATAACAAAAAAAGGTATTCCCATCTTCAGAGAGTTTTCAGCTTACTGGTCAAAACATCTAAGGAGACATACAATTTCTGAAGTATTAGTACTGTGGTAGGTGAAGCATAGATTATCGAGGGGGTAGATGGGATGGGCACCTAACCGCAATTCGATGGTTAGGAAGGACTTGGCGATGAAAATGTTTCTAGGCTTAGACCCACAGGGTTAGTAGGCATTCACAACTGAAAAGGAGGGAAAAAGAGGATGCTAGAAAAGAAAAAAGTGTGTGTGAATGCTCAGGGTCAAGAAAGGTCATGTAAGGGGATGATGGGATGAACTGGGAGATTGGGATTGACATATATACACAATCATGCATAAAACAGATACCTAGTGGGAACCTGCTGTATAGCACGGGGAGTTCAGCTGGGTGTTCTGTGGTGACCTAGATGGGTGGGATGGTGGGGGGAGGAAGGTCCAAGAGGGAGGGGATATAGGTATACCTATAGCTGATTCACTTCATTGTACAGCAGAAACTAACACAACATTGTAAAGCAATTATACTCCAATCAAAAAAAAAAAAGGTCACGTAGTTCTATGAAAATATTGAAAACTGAAGATTGGGAATTTACAGAAACTCTTTGCTACCTGGATACTCTGTTTCTTACCTCACAACCACAAACTCTGCAGTAAACACATGACTGAAGACAAAGGGACAGAGTCACCTGGGCCAGTGTCAGATCACCAAGGTGCTTCTTACATGCAGACTCCTGGGCTCCACTGCAAACCTACCATGTTAAGAGTGAGAGTGGAGGTGGGGCGGTGTTGAGAATCTACATTTTTAACAAGTTATTCAGGGGATCCTTATGGACCCTAAAGTTTGGGAATCACTGTTACCTATCTTCTTCCAGTCCTAAGAGCAAAGACCCACAGCCTCCCAAGGATCACGTATTACTTCCAGAAGCCTTCAAAGCAGACCAGGAGTGGTAAAAATGACACTATTCGTCCCAATGATTCATTTTCACTCCCCTTCCTAATATGTCTATCTTTTGCCACGTGACTTGCCGTGGGAAAGACGCACTCCACAGTCACCTCATTTACATCTCACTTGACCGTGTAATTTACTGTGGCCAATGCAGTGTAAGTAAAAGTAATAGGTGCAACACGTGGGTAGATGCTTCAACTGCCGCTGCATGGTTCCCCCATGACGAGACTGAAATAAGGTCTTTTCTTTATTAGTCTGGATCCCCAAATGAAGAAGGTATGTGATACAGAGCCACAATTCTTCAGGAGCTCACACAGCGATGACCAGAAACAAACTGACTGCCAGGTATTTCTCCAGCAAGGATGGGTTTATTTGGGATCAGCAGAGAATTGAAATTCGGGGTCTACAACCATGGCGAGCCACATGCAAATCCGCCCCATAGGAAGGGAAGGAGAACCCTTTTGTAGAGGGGAAAAGCGAGTTGGGAGGGCAATAGTGAACAAAGAGTCCATGGCTTTTCATTGGCTGAGTCCTTACCAAGAAAGAAGGGGAGTCTTTCTTCTTCCTGTTGGGCTCTGCTATCATCTCAGGGCATGAGAGCTCCCCCTTCTGGGCTCCCAACTCTATTAAATTGAGGTTTCCGTCAATTAATTTTTTTATAATGGACAGAGTGAGAAATAAAGTGTTATTTTTGTAAACCACTGAGATCTTGAACTTACATTTTATTAAGGTAAAACATAGAGAAAGATTTCAGATCCGAAGAGATGAAAAAAAATTTTAATGTCTTTCCCTAAGACGAAATATGGTAAGTATGGCCACAGAAACACAAAAAGGAATTTGCAGTGCCCCTAAAGTGGTGTAGTAAGTGCACCTGGCAATACCCAACAACAGGCCAGACCCTACGTGTACAGTTACCTGATGGTCTCACCCCACCACGGCTCCCCAGACTATACTGTCTCAAGAACAACAATGAGACCGCTAATCTGTCTTCAGAACACTGCAAGGAGGGCTTATCTGCCCTGCTGCTCTCTTACACACACACACACACACACACACACACACACACACAGTTTGGGCAAGAAAGAATACCACTGGGCAAATAGCCTTCAAATACACAATCTGTCTAATTTCTTCATGGCTTTTCCTGTTTGCTTTTCCAAATTCACCTTCTCATCTTCCATGGTAACAGGACGAGACAAAATGGTTCTGTTTTAATATTCAAGGGCCGTCACTCGCAGACAATGCAGTGCTGTTCAGTGAAAGGCACCATTCAGCATACAAAAAATTTCTTGAATTCTTCCTTTCTCATCACTTGTGAATTAAAGGTTCCCCGAACAATACCTCGCCAGACTCCTGATTTCATCTTCCTGACGATATAGGTTACAAACACAAATCAGCATGAAAAATAACATGGATGGCTAAACCATCTGCTACCTACTCATGTCTTTGTATAAATCGACAAAACGGCAAGATTCTGAAATGGATGTGTAACATTAGCTTGGTAAATACCCTCTGGATCTGGAGCCCTATACATGGAAAGAAATTCCCAGAAGCCACCTTTTTCTAACTTCCGGTCTTCTAAAGTAAACAGACACATATGCAGACTTTTAAAAAGAAGAATTCTAAAAGATGCTGGAAACAAGTTTATAATGAATATGCTGAAAATATACATGCAGGTATATATACTCTGTACCTAGGTGACAAATAAGTCACACAGAATTTTATTAAAGGAATGCTCACATGCCATTTGTGTCTCACGATTACTCTGGCATCCTTAGATAGTGTAACGGCAAATGTCTCTGATGATAAAAAGCCCCTAATTCCTGCAGGTGCAATTAGTCATATAATTTGGCACTAATGCGCTTTAAAATGGTATGTGGCTACTTTCAAAGCCCCAATAGTTATCAAATATGATTTTTCAAATGTGCTTAAAGTTGCTAACATAAGCTGGAGTCCCTAGCTGCCAATACTTAGGTGCTTCCATAGGAATATAGCTGTTCAGAGGTCATAAGGTCCTTTACTCCATGACCCAAGCCAGTTGAGTCAGAGGTAATGATAACTGAAGTCCCTCTTGTCGCCTGTCTTAGAAGGCCATGATTCTGCTGGACTGTTTATAATTAAGCCTTACCAAGATCCCAGTGTCGTCCAGGGGTTTCTGAGGCTGTGAGTCAAAATTGGGAGCACAAGGTGTCCTAAACTCCACCAAGACTAACTCCATGGGGACAATTCCTGGCCCAAGATAACCATTGGAAACCTGATGAATTATTTATAGATTCTTTCCCCTTCCTTTGCTAACTGCAAGAATCCAAGATACTCCAAAAGGTCTAGGAGCCATTCGCTTGGTCCTGTACTTCCTGGAATACCTCAGATGGCCCCAGCGTTGTTTTTTTAACCCCAGGGAACCTCCAGATTTCTAGAAATGACAGGAAAGAATACACACACGTTGATTATGGGCTGGACTATGTGCCCATTAGATCAGAGTCAGAGTCAAGCAAATACTCAGATAAATCCAGCCTCCTCAAAGTTTCAGGGTACAAAAAGTCAGACTTCATTCATCGACTGGCAGCCACTATGACAGGCACCCCCGTCTCACCAAAGGTATCATCACTCCCATAGCGACAAGGATGCCCTCCATCTCGCAGGGATTCTTTTACTTCTCTTACACATTCTCCTTACCTAAGTTTCTTTCCTATCCCCCCTCCAAAATATATGGCCATAATAAGAATGCCATCTATACCGGTTAGGGCATTTGTTCATTAAAAAGCCATCTCTCAGCTAAATGAAGACCCAAAGATCATTAGAGGTGACAGGGCATAGAATTTTTACAATGACTACCTCCCAGAAGGGCTCAAATATCACCTTAGCCATTTATGACTCTCTTGGTGTGTATTTTATACACCATTTATTTAAATCAGCTTTGAGAGAAGGTCATTCAGGTATCTGGATGTGGGTTAACATCTAAAATGAACCATGGTTTCTTCTTATTGTTCACTTAGTAAGGATAGTATAGTAGGTGGGCGGAGGCTATGACCTCACTTGAGAAAGTGCAAAAACAGCACTTTTCCTTTGTTCACATTAGCATGAATATTTTAATATTTAAGTCTCTAACCCTTTAGGAGTGAAAGGTAATTTGGTGCATATAGTATAAATGTAGCTCATCCTTCTGACTCTTAAGAATAATACTCTAGCTCAGGTGGAGAAGAGCTGCAGCAAAAGGACATTAGCGTCTGCAGCAGTGTTCTGTTTAAACGACTTGGATCTATAAGGCAACCTTATCAGGCTTGTTTTAGAATAAATGGCAGCTTTATGTTGAAGAACAAGAGGAAGTAGTGAAGGATGCCGTGATACATCATAACCCTGCAGGATTTTTACAAGCTGAGATAAATACTGAGATAATGAGAACAGATTTACTTGTCAGAGGCTCTGATGTCAAAACCAGAGTTTTCTACGATTTTCAAAAAGAATGCTTTTTAATACATTCACAACACAATAGCCCGCAACAGCAAATGATGAATATAGATGTAAATTAATATCAAAAAGAAGCATCTCCCTCTGATTGTCAGGAATGCCTGTGGGTAACACGAGAGTTACTTTATAAACATGGTGATATTTTTGAATGTTAACTTTTGCAAGCCCATCTCAAGTTTGCTCTCATTTTTCTGGAAATAACTGAAAGGTCATACACAGAAAGACAAAAAACAATTCATCTGAGACTCTGAGTAGATTTTTATGAAACCATCCACAAGCAGGAAACTTAGTAATCACAAGGCACCAGATGAAGCTCCATCATAAAAACATCTTTGAGGAGAACTGAGAAGAATTAAATGGTTAAGATTCAGAATATAAAGAGGTTATTGTGGGATGCCCCAAGAGTGTACTTCAAAACTGGTTATGTTCAATGAATTTATTAACCTCGGAAAACAGGGGGTTGGGAGTTTAAAAGTTTGCTAATGTTATAGAATTATTAAAAGAATTCAGGAATGAGAAGTGTTTTTTTTTTGCGGTACGCGGGCCTCCCACTGTTGGGGTCTCTCCCGTTGCAGAACACCGGCTCCGGACGCACAGGCTCAGCGGCCATGGCTCACGGGCCCAGCCGCTCCGCAGCACGTGGGAACCTCGCGGACCGGGGTGCGAACCCGCGTCCCCTGAACCGGCAGGCGGACTCCCAACCCCTGCGCCACCAGGGAAGGCCAAAATTTAAGAATGAGAGGATTTTAAGAGCTACCGGGGGCCATCTGATTCCTTTGTACGCTGCCCTCTGCGTGAAGCCTGCAAACAGCCCTGATGGAGAATGCCTCTGCCTTAAGAGATGATGACTGAGTTTCCTAAACAAGGACCAGAGAACTATTTTAGATTCTTAAAGGGAAAGGGGGCAAGGGCACTCAGAATCATACTAGAAAAAAAAAACATTTTAACTATTTGTTCCTTACTGATAAATGTAATTATTGGACATCGAGGAAATAATGTTCAGTAAGGATTCGGAATCAAACAAAATTTCGAGGATTGTCTCAAACCAGCTTAAGAGATGAAAATTGAAGAAAAAATATAGATTGCGCCAATGTATAAACCAGTATCACAGACATATGACGAACACCATTTTTGAGTTTGATCAGCAAACTTAGTCGAATTTTATTTTTAAAATGTAAAGGGATTTCAAGCACTACGTCCTATTATTTCCCTTAACACCAGTACTCCCAGCTGCTCCAAATGGAGCAGCAAAGTGAAATTAACCAACTCCCTTGAAAGGCTGTAGTGGTTCAGCTTCGGGGTGCTTGTTAATTTCCCTTCTCCAGGGGTTCTCAGTGAGGCCTCGGAGCAGAGCAGGCAGAGTGAAAAAGAGAAATTAGCAAGCTTTCTAAAAATATTGCTTCCCCTAATTCTTTCAAGGGAATTGGTTCATTTCACTGTGCAACTCCATTCAGATCACTTCAAGTTTGAGAAAAGCTCCAATTAAAAAGAGGGAGAGGGGAAACAAAGGAAATTGGGTAGAGGAAATGGAGAGAATTTAAATCAATGACCTCAATCCAAAGCATTCCCCCCAAATACTTAGAGCACTTAACCTGTAAGGATTACAAATATATTTTTTAATTTGGCCAGGTAAAAAAAGTTTTCTTTTCACTTTTATTAATTTTATTCTCCCTTAGACTCTTGGTAGAACTTCTGAAATACAAATATTTTCTACTTTACCTGAATCATGGGGTTAAAGGCTGTTTATTTATGTCTGATCCATAAAACCCTCATTCCCTCTCTTCAAATCTGGATGATGGCAATATCTCTACCCATTTCCCATGTGAAGTAACATTATCAAGTGTTTTAAAACTGAAAAAGCTAGAAGGGACTTCTCATAAACACTGCCTTGAATTATGAAAAGGGGAAAATGAGAAAACGAAATGAAAAAAATGAAAAAAACTGAATTAAAAAACTGAAAGAAAATAGTAGAAAAACTAAAGGGATGATAAGTGGAAGAGGCTTGAAGGGAAGAGACACATGAAAGTGGTAAGTGCATGTATATCACCTAAGGACGCAAGGTACCATATTTTTTAAGGTATGGTTTTAATAGAGGAGAACAAACCTGACTCCACATTGGATCTATCCCTTTAGCTGTAACCTTTGTGCTGTTGTCTGTGCTTAGTCATGCTGGCTCTGCACCTTTGTCTGCTCAGTCAGTAAGAGAAGGTTGCCTTTATAGCCTGAAATATACATACTAGCCCTTTCTCAAAGCTCTGCCTCCCAGACTTGACCTTCAAACCCACAACACTTTTCATTCATATACAGATTTAAAACTTTGCAGAACAGAAACTAGCATTTGTTTCATGTAGGTTTACAAAAGCATCATGACCAGACCTACATGGACAGCTGTAAGAACAAAGGATTACCACCTCCGTCCCCTCGGAGGTCTGCCTGGCACCAAGAAGTCTGCAACAAACAATCACACCCCCTCCCCTTTCAGTATAATAGAAGCCTGATTTCTACCTTGGGTAAGATGGTTTTTGGGGACACTGGTCCACCATCTTCTCAGTCTGCTGGCTTTCCAAAGGAAGTGGCTGTGCCTTGCCCCGACACCTCGTCTCTTGATTTATTGGCCTGTTGTACAGTGAGCAGTGTAAGCTTGGACTCAGTAACGTAGTGAAGGGCAGAAGTCAACACACGCATTCAATTTAGAGCGTCACTAAATAACAGACAAAAGTTTTACTAAGAAAACCTAGAATATGTAAAATCACTGAAATAATGTACTACAGCTGTTAGCCTAGTATAAATAAGTGTTCACTAACGGTATCTTAAAATTACCTATTATCTATAGATCATTTCTATTCACGCTTCTCTTTTATCAAGTATGTAAAGTCCTTCGTTAGAGAATAATCTTTTATCTTCAACACATTTGACTTAAACCAACCAATAATATTAAAACAGTTAAGGATATATAAAGTCTTTTTGTAGGTACCATGGTTAAACGGAAAACGCACAGCTTTGATTCCAGATCACAAATAAAATCTAAGTTCATCAGTTTCTAGGTAGACTCTACATGTGGTCTTGGGCAAATTACTGGCCCTTCCAAAGAAAGAAATGTCAATTTTTAGAAAATTAGGTTAATCATGATCTTGGAGGGACAGCAGTGAGTGGTCCTGAAGAGAGATCTCAGTTCCCTACCCAGGAATTGAACCTGACTAGCCTGGATGAAAACCAGGAATCCTAGCCGCTAGAGCACCAGGGGCTAGAGGCTAGAAGCAAAGTGAGCCCTGGCTCTTTCCCCCAGTTGAAAGCAAGAATGTTTCAAGGAGGCAAGAACCGTAAAAACAGGTACGAAGTTTATTATTAAAGACACAGCACAACGTATGGGAGAGCACACAGAGAAACAGTTTATTTATTTAAGTCAGAAGCAGGGCAGAAATACACACCGGGAGAGGAGGGCGGGCGTCCCGAATGCGGAGCGCAGTAAAGAGGTGAACTGAAATCACTTATGTAGGACAGTCCTTCCGGATCTTTGTTCACATTTGGCCAACTATCTTGTTTCTTTTTTCACACCTGACTGGTCCCAGGACCCTCCCCACCATGCGTGCGCAACTTTTTGTTAAGATGGATCCCACCACAGAGGCCTGTGGGTGCACGTCCACACCACTTATTATGGGGTGGTGCCCCCTCCCTTTTTGACCCTCAAGGAGCCTTCCTGCACATGGACAGACAGGGAAGTTTTTCTTGACCTCAGGAGTGGTCATCTTATCTCTTTACTTCAGCAGAGCTCAGCTTCTGCCACTAGCTTTGTCCTTGGAGTGTCTGGGTGAGAGCAAAGCTTCAATTTTACTCCACTTGACAAACCCCAGCCGTCCAGCCCGGAGGCCCATCTGTCTCCTACCTCAGTAAGATCCACCAGGAGTGATTGTTTGATTAGAGGATATGTATGTAACGTACCCAAAACACTGAATGTTTAGTGTTCAATGAATGGCAGCTATCATTATCATTATTAAGGTTCAATATAGATAAGCCTAAGGCTGGAGTAATTTAAGAGATCATCAAGTTTAGCGGTTCCCAAAACTAAGATCCGATTTCAGGGTCCAATCTCAAATTTATTAGATCAGAATCTCTGTAAATGCTGTCCAGAAATCTATTTGCAATCCAACGTATTACTTTTATTAATAATACTTAAATAAGTTAAGTCACGTGCTAATATCTCACAGCAGCGGCACAAAAACTAGAACCTTACATTTTGTATATGTCAGCTTGAGGTTTTCTGTTAAACACTGTATCTCTACAGTCAGCTTTTCCGTTATACACTGAATCTCTACAGTATTATACTCATGGTGTCCTTAGGAGTCTGATTAATCTTCGTATCTTTGTTTTTTTTTAACATTTTGTGGGCTAATTCTATACACTTGGCAAATCCCACTATCTTTTTTCTAAACTCCAGATTCTTCGTGGCAGACAATACTCAAGCACCTATTTTGCCCACTTTCTATAGACTTTTCCTATTACTTTTGCAGTCTTGTTTATAGAGACAGAGCTAAATCAATAATTCAGATATACCAGCTTCAATAAAACCACATGAAAAAATATTTAACTTCAATGTAAAGTTGTACTTCTAAACAAGACAGAGTAACAAGAACTATATTTTTCTTCCTGTCTGAAGCAACTGAAAATCTGGACAAGATATATAAAACAACAGTTCTTAATACACTGGACATCAGAGAGTCTGAAATAAGGAGGTTTAGAACATGCTACCCCAAAATATGTTGGTTCGGCATATTGGCTATTTTGAGCTAAAGGTATTTGGAAAACAGCAGGTGAAAGAAGAGTGTGCTGACCTCCCTTTTTCTTCCTAAAAGCAAGGGATTAAAAAAAAAACCCAAGGGAGTTCAAGGCCAAGAGAAATCTTACATACAAACATACCTTGTTAAAATAACCCTAACTTCCCTTTACCCTCGCCAAATATATTAGCTACTTTGCCACAATTACTACTCTTTGTTCAACCTAGAATATAAGCATTTAGGCCTAACCATTTGGGTCTTCATTTTCCTATGGAAGGCTCAAAAGTACATGTAAAAATAAACATATGCTTTTCTCCTGTTGATCTATCTTATGTCAACTTAATTTTCAGGACTAGCTGGAGAGCTTAAGAGGGCACAGGAAAAGTTTTACTTCCCTTCACAATGAATGACAGTGATCCTTGCACAACTGGAAATAAATATGATAGTGCCTACCATGCCCTAGCTTATTTTTCTAAAGAGAGTTTTCAGGCCATAGTGTAGAGAGGGGAGAGCTGGGACAGGCTAAAAAGAGTTCAAATCATACAAAATATCTTATCTGACCACAGTGGAATTAAATTAGAAATGAACAATAGAGGAATCTCTGGAAAATCTCCAAATATTTGGAAATTAAATAACACTCTACTAAACAACCCATGGATCAAAGAAGAAATCAGAAGTGAAATTAGAAAGGCTTTTAAGTTAAATGAAAACACACATATCAAAATTTGTGTGATGCAGGACATATATACACTAACAAATGTGAAATAGATAGCTAGTGGGAAGCAACCACATAGCACAGGGAGATCAGCTCAGTGCTTTGTGTCCATCTAGAGGGGTAGGATAGGGAGAGTGGGAGGGAGATGCAAGAGGGAGAAGATATGGGAATATATGTATAGCTGATTCACTTTGTTATACAGCAGAAACTAGCACAACATTGTAAAGCAATTATACTCCAATAAAGGTGTTAAAAAAAAAATCTGTGTGATGCAGACAAAGCAATACATGAGGAAAATGTATAGCATTTATAATGTTATACATTTAGAAAAAGAGGCCTATATTAGAAAAAAAGAAAGGTATCAGTTTCCACCTGGAGAAAAAGAAAAGCAAAATAAATCTGAAGTAATCAGATAAAAGAAAAAATATCAGAGTGGAAATCAGTGCAACAGAAATCAGTAAAACAATGGAGAAAATTAATTGCTATAACCCAAATCTGTTTATTTTAGAAGATCAATAAAATCTACAAACTACTAACCGTACTGATTAGGAGTAGAAAAAGACATAAATTATCAATAGCAGAAATGAGAGAGATGATACCATTACTGATTTTACAGATATTAAGTGAATCATAAGGGAATATTATGAACAAAGTTATGTTAATACATACATTTGACAACTTCAATAAAACGGATAAATTCCTTGAAAGACACAAATTGCCAACTCAATAAAAAAATAGCCTGAATAGTCTTATATATACTAAAGAAATTAAACTTGAAATAAAAATCTTCCCACAAAGAGAAGTGATAGGGAAGGATTACAAAGGAGAATTGGGAAATGTTTGGAAATGGATAGATAGGTTCATTACTTTTATTGTGGTGATGTTTTCAAAGGTGAATACATATGTCAAGACATCAAATTGTACATTTTATATGCAGTTTACTGACTATTAATGAAACATAAAAATGGATGTAAAAAACACTGATTACATTTAGCAAGGCTGTGATAGTTAGTAGTCAGTTTATTCAAGAGGATACCAGAAATTAACAATCAGATGGATAAAGAAGATGTGGCACATATATACAATGGAATATTACTCAGTCATAAAAAGAAACGAAATTGAATTATTTGTAGTGAGGTGGATGGACCTAGAGTCTGTCATACAGAGTGAAGTAAGCCAGAAAGAGAAAAACAAATACCGTATGCTAACACATATATATGGAATCTAAAACAGAAAAATGGTTATGAAGAACCTAGGGGCAGGACAGGAATAAAGATGCAGATATAGAGAATGGACTTGAGGACACTGGGAGGGGGAAGGGTAAGCTGAGACGAAGTGAGAGAGTGGCATGGACTTATATATACTACTAAATGTAAAATAGATAGCTAGGGGGAAGCAACCGCAGAGCACAGGGAGATCAGCTCGGTGCTTTGTGACCACCTAGAGGGGTGGGACAGGGAGGGTGTGAGGGAGACGCAAGAGGGAGGAGATATGGGGATGTGTGTATATGTATGGCTGATTCACTTTGTTACAAAGCAGAAACTAACACACAATTGTAAAGCAATTATACTCCAATAAAGATGCTAAAAAAAAAAGAAGTAAATAAACATCACACACACACAAAAAGAAGAGGACTTGGAACTCAAAAAAGAAATCAGAAACATACAACTCCAACCTTTGAAAGTGGTCAAAAGAGAACATTCAAGCAGAGAGTAAAAATGCTTCAAGTTTGAGGACATTGTAGATATTCTAGAAGTGTTATTTTCCTTCTTTGGGTCAAATGTGATTATTTGAATTTCTGACTGAAAACACCTGATATTTTAAAAAATTTTGTGTTTACCAATGGAGAGAGAAAACTATAATAACTGTTACTGAAATCAATCAGAGAGGAAGAATCCCTCCATGTCAGAGTGTGGACAGTCTGTTCATCTCTCTCAGTTGTTTATCACTAATATCTGCCCACTTCTCTCATAGGCCACTTGTGAGAATAAAATAAAATAATGTATCTGAAAAAAGTTTTCCCTATAAAGTGTTTAAACTTTCTAATACTTTGAGTGAGCAAAACTCACAGGGTGGAATGGAAAATATCTTTATTCTATTCTAGAATCTGCCTGTATGTATCCATTCAAAGGTGATTATTTCAACCTCCAGCCCCCCAACCCTTCCACATTTCTAGTTTATATGGAATCTAGGGAAAGTCCCATGATTTTTCTGATAAAGTTCACATAATCAGAAGGTCTTCTTCAGTCTCCCAGGCAGTTCTGGGACATTAATGACTATGTTCCACCCAGGGTAATAGCAACACTGTACTGAATTTCGTGCTAAAGCTTCTTCCCTGATTCATACTGACCACCTACAGTGGAGGAAGCTAGAATGAATGACTGTCTCCTTCCCTTTTTCTCCTGTTTGTGCTTCAAAACGTCTTCCCTCAGCTTGCTACTGTAGACGTGCTACCTCTCCAGAATCTAAACAGAGGAGGTAGAACAGGACAAAGGGCAGGAGAGTTCCTACATAACAGGTACCAGTATGGCTGTCTTGGGGTTTAAAGCAGACCCTTTCCCTTACAGGAGCATTCATGAGTTCTTGGGAGACCCTCATTACAGGAAATCTTTTACTAGCAGTTCTCAGTGCAGGTATTCCTTGGATGGTTGTTTAGAATTCTTCTCTAAGCCCTTGGGTATCTGACTGTATACTGCCAACAACTTTCAGCTGAGTTTTCTTTGCCTTTTTAAGCAGTCCTCTTGAACACAATCTAAAATGACCCTCTAACCACTCGTATTCTCCTGTGCCTCACAATGTGTCCCTGGGAAACTACCCAAACTTTGCTGTCATTCAGAGTGCAATTGCATGCTGTATTTGTTTCCTAGGGCTGCCGTAACAAAGTACCACAAACTTGGTGGGTTAAAATAATAGAAATATATTGTCTCCCAATTCTGGAGACTTGAAGTGCAAAAGAAGGTGTTGGCAGGACGATGCTCACTCAGAAACCTGTAGGGGGAAATCAGTCCTGGCCTCTTGTACCTTCTGGTACTTGCCAGTAACCCTTGGCATTCCTTGGCTTATAGGTACATCGCTCCAGTCTCTGTCTCCGTCATCACATGGCCATTATCTCGCTGTGTGTCTCCGTCTCTCCTCTTCTTATAAGGACACTAGTCTTACTGAATTAGGACCCAGGGTAATTCAGTATTGCCTCATCTTGACTTGTTTACATCTACAAAGACCCTATTTCCAAATTAGGTTACACTTACAGGTTTTGAGTGTTGGGACTTCAACATAGTTTTTGGAGGGGAAGCAATTCAACCCATAACACGTACCAATCATTCCAACGGTACCCCTAAGCTCTACTGCCATTGGCTCCTCAACCCGACGCTCACCTTTCAGATTTCTCAGGCATGAGACAAGCACCAATCTCAGCGTCCTTCAAGCTCTCTGAATGGTTTCTTTAGAGCTCCTCTTATTGCATTGAAGTGAGAGTCAAACATCGCCTTCCCACCCAACACCCACTTCCTCTAAACTCCCACACAGATGGTTCAGCATCTCCTTTCGGAACATGGGAAGAGGTAGCACCTATTATATTAGGACCTCAGTTAAAACTGAAGCTGAAATAGCTCAATATTTCCATATACAGCTGTGAGAGTGGTTTAACTCTCACATGCTTCTGTTAAAGCAGATATATACCAAGTACATGTATCATCAGAAATTTCATTCTCAAAGGTTTAAATAAAAAGAATACATCCCCCAAAGTGAGAGTTTTTGCCTTCTCTATTGCTCCCTTAATGGGTGAAGCCAGACGATCTTTATTAAAATGTTGTGTGGTATTACTGGCTCACAAATACATAGTGTGATCATGAGTAATAAACCCCAAAGCACTATAACTGAAATCAATAAATCATGCAGAAGACTAAAATTAGCCTGTACCCTAAAAAGGCATCACTCCAAATTACTTTTGTTAAATAAATAATAAAATTTGACGTCTTTCACCGAATTGGCTTGTAGGTGAAATTTAGACGAGAATTAAAATGGTTGAAAGCAAGCATTAAAGAGCAAAAGTGAAGGTAGAAACTTAAAAGATGGCAGTAATCAAGAAACTGAATAACCGTTTTAAGAGTTATTGAATACATTTAAAATAATAAATAAAATTAAATTCAATAAAAGGTAGAGTAAAAAGTGGCTTTATTTCACATGACTCATAAAGACAACCAACTTTTGTAGAATCTAAGAAAACTAATAGCTGCACGTATAAAAGCTAAGATTACATGACTGTATTTGTAAGCATTCCTTTTTCTTTTTTTCTTTTGTAATCATTCTTGAGATGTGGAATGGACATTATCACATACTTATAACGTGCACTGCTACCCACCACATACCTCATGGACCCATTGATCATAATTTTATCTGCTAAGTACCAAGAGCTACATGAACTCTACTTGAGAGAGGATAATGACAGTTCATTCTTCTTTTCTAAGTTTCATCAGATAACATCTTTTTTTTCCTGCCACTATATACATCCATTCGAGCTTAACTGCATATGTCCAAACTCCATCACTGAGTCGAAAAAGCTACTTGGTAGTATTAAAAATTTTTGTACACATGTATAGTAACATCTCTCCCCCCTGACTGCCTGCATTTACACACAATTAACTTAAACTGATTCCCTAATATGTGATTTATTCAACGATATCAAATCACATCATTCTCTGCTTAGTACTTTTTGTAAGTCAGGCCAGCATCAGGACTTCCTGTAACATGTACGTGGTTAGAATTATAAAATATTCTTGGGAAAACCCAGCTGTGGCATTCTCTCACTTCCTTATTTCGTCTACTCCAACCTCTAGCTCTGAGACTCTCCATTCTCCCACAGAATCTGTTTCCAATAAGCTCTATTTAGTTTCCCTTTAATGGATGAAAGTTGTCAAACTGATCTCATCTCCAACTCATTATCTAAACTTGCTGTAGCTTTGAATGGGTTTTCCAAACATATGCTGTGTTTGAGCAACAAATACTCCACGCAGGGCAGGGTTCACTTATACGGAGCTAAATGGACAACCTTAGAAAATTTGGGAGGTAGAAACAATAGTTTTCATTCACCTTTTCTAAGCATCATTTTCTCCCTCTTCTTGTCTGCCCTCCTCTGCCAGCAAGATGCCTTTGATTCTTCAGCTCTCTGGCACTAACATGATGGTCATTGTGAAAATGACCTAAATTCATTTACAAGAAGGCATTATATGCCTAATAACTTATACCTTAGGAATAGTCACATTTCTAAATAATACGAAGGGAAGAAACTCTTTAAAAATGGGAACCAGTACAAAAAAAATCAATGAATTCTCGAACTGGAAGAAACATAAATCCTTCCTTGGATCTCGTTGTATTCAAGTGTCCAGCAGATATGTTTTGAGAGCCAATATGTACTCTCATGATAACATTCTTTTATTTTATCCCAATCTGTTCTATACCAATATTAGTTGGACATCTGTCTATTTCTCTCGGCCAGAATAATAGCCTTTTTAGTAGTGACATGAGAAATATTTGAGGAATTTAATTCAGCTCTATCCAGTTCCTCATTTTATAGTTAAGGGAAAGAATATGCTGGAATGTTAGGGGACTTTCCCAATAGCATACATGTGGTGAGTGGAAAGCAGGTGAAAACTACTGGCATTTTAGGCATTGGTACAGAAAAATACCAATGATACAAACCTAGAATAATGTGGGAGGAGGGTGACCAGGCTGGCAGAGGATGTAAACACAGTTGTATGGAAAATGGCTAGAGTATTAGGGGATCTTAGGCCTTGAGCATAAAGAATTTCAGGGGGCCTGTAAATGCTATTTTCAAATCCTTGAAGATATTTAATACGGTAAATGAATTTTCTTGTGTGTGTCTATCTTCAGAGACAATAATAAACCAAAGTTTTGAGGAAGTGAAAAGAAACCAGATAACTATCGGTTTAGGTATAACTGATTTATTGTATCAGCTGGACTCATAGGGTGCAACTAGAAAGACAGAAAGGAGAGGAGAGGAGAGGAAAGGAAAGGAAAGGAAAGGAAGGGGAAAGGAAGGGAAGGAAAAGAAAGGAAAGGAAAGGAAAGGAAAGGAAAGGAAGGGGAAAGGAAGGGAAGGAAAAGAAAGGAAGGGAAGGAAAAGAAAAGGGAAGGGAAGGAAGAGAAAAGGGAAGGGAAGGGAAAAGGAAAGGGAAGGGAAGGGAAGGAAGAAGAAAACTTTCCCTCTGCCATTCAAACACACTTATGGGATTCCTCTCTCCCCAACATTGATGACATCTAGGGCTACTCTCTCAGCCCCATTTAGTCACAAGAACAATCTCATTTCAATAATTTTAAAAGTCCCCTCCAATAATATAAAAATTCTGAACCTTATCCTCTTTGAAGCTCCCCCTTCCCTCCCTTCCCCTGTATCTGGGCTGGAATCAGAAATGCATGAGTGACTGACCTCCTCTGTCTTTCCAGTTCTCCCTCTTTTCCTCACTCCCTGGCTACTCGTTTGATGGCTCCAGGGCCAGACCCAGGTAGTGAATGAAGATTAGAAGGAAATGGCTTGGTTGTGTTAGGTTGGCAGAATTACTGTCATTGACTGTCTCACTGATGTTTTTGCAGACTCCTTGGAGCTCTTCTACTGAGGATCCCCATCTGAAGGTCACTCAGCCTGAGCAAGGCTGCTTCCCCAGCTGGCTTCTTAGGATTAATCTGGACTCCTGGTGGTCACCTCTGCTGAGGACTTCTTGTCCCTTTAGTCAGTCCTTTTGGGTAGGATTCCTTTCAACCTGAGCTACAGTCAGTTCCCTTCAAGTCTACAATGTTGGTGAGGACATAGCTGGAGCAAATGCAGCTCCTTCCCAGAGATTCTCTTCCCTCTACCACCAGGAAGGGGCAGCTCCAGTCACAGCCTCTCATCATTAGACTGTAACCTAGCAGGACCCTACGGGACCTTCCCAGGACAGACCCCCTCCCCCCATGTCCTCTGCCTGCCTCTTGTTTGTAGAAAAGCTGCAGTCTCCCAGGCCTCCCCTGAGTCACAAAAGCCTGGCTCAAGAATTAATGACCAAAAGGATGTGAACATGTAACGACAAAAGTAGCGGTTGGGCCAGGAGAACTGGTAACAATTTAAACAGTAAATTATCCATATGACCCTCACAGAATCTTTAGCTCCTCACTGAAATACATCGATAGCAGTATCTGATGCACATTTCCTGAGTTGTTTTACAGATACTAAAACCCCATACGGTTGGAAGTTAACTACTTGATGACCATGAGACCGACTAGAGCCTGAGGATTGAGATTAACCGCGTTAACCCCTTGACACCGCCCTGTTACCTCACCATCAACCAGTCAGAGAATCGCGCACAAGCTGGTCACACACCCTGCAACTCCCCTCCCTCGCCTTGCCTTTAAAAATATTTCCCTGAAACCCATCAGGAAGTGCAGGTTTTCCGAGCATTAGCTGCCCCAACTCCTTGTCTGGCGCCTTACAATAAACGCTGCATTTTCCTTCACCACAACCCAGTGTCAGTAGATTGGTTTTACTGTGAGAGGACCACCAGACCTAAGTTTGGTTTGGTAACAAGACTGTTTGAGAACAACCTGAGTAACATGTCACTAAACATCAAGAGCTTGACCAACACACGGGTCAACCAGGGAAACCTCTCTGCTCATTGAAATCTGATCCCTCCCTAAAGCTTTCTCACTTAAAGTGGGGAGGAAAATACTTACTTCTTCTTCCCCCATCCCAGCAACACACAGAAATTGCTCTCCAAAGAAATATCTTCCCTACAGTTTTTTCAACCTCAATCTTTCATATAGGCTTGCAGGTGGGTAATAGTCAATACAGGCAGGATCTAACTCCTTTGCCAGATTTTGCAAGTCTAGCTCCTTGAGTTAGAATGTTTTGTTCTCCAATTTGGGCCTCTGGAGAAAACAGAAGATACCACCGAACATCCTGTTGCTTAAATAAATTTTTCAATAATTACAGCAGTTGAGAAAATGCAATTGTCAGCCTTGTGACACTGACAGAGTTCAGACAGAGGCTGGATCTCGATCCGAGACTGTCAGAGCGTAGGTAAAGCTCCAGCACAAATTGGGAAGACAGTCATCTCAAAGGTACCTTTAGCTCTTAAGGCTTAACGATCTACAGGCTGCCTCTGTATAGGATGAGCAAGAGAGGTTTCCCTAGTTTTCAAGGACAAACAGAGGGAAGAACATCAACAGAAAACCAGAATATGATGTGAGTCAGTAAACATCTCCACATATCCGACTCAGCTGTCGTTTACTTGATCTCTTCTCATTTTGTTTGAATTGGCATGTCATGATGGCACCGAGCTTGTTATTTCAACTTTAACATAAGATCCCCAGAGGGGTAAAAGGAGAGTTCTGGGTTCATATACACCAAGGATTCAGATAATCAAAAGAAGTTTAAAAGCAAAACAGTAACAACATAGGAATAGTTATGCGGAAATAGTCAACATCACTCTATTTGAAAATAATTACTAATAATTATAATAATAACATAATTTTGTTCTTCCTTTCCCTCAGGCTCCTTCATTTTAATTGCACTTTGGTATTTTCTTTCTAAGGCCAGATATTATCTAACACATTTAGATAGGTCCTTCTTGCCTCTCACAAAGTTGCTTCGGTTTGATTTCTGTTCAGTAACTGAAAGAAATATTTAAAATTCTAGCATAGTTTTTTTTCAAATCCTCTTGCTCTGGAGTTCATCAACATATGCACTTTTTTGCTCTTTCTGAGAAAACCTGGATGCGGAACACATTACTTCTCTAAGTGGTCCTAAGGAATTCACACACACACACACAAATACACAATCTATGAGCAATGTAGATTTTCCAACATTTTCATAAGTGAGATGGGTGGAAAGGTTAACATTTTATACTCCACAACAAACAACTTGAAACCCCTCAGATGTTTCTGCCAAACCTCCATGGAAGACTTTGTTTCTTCTTTTGACCTCGCCCTTCCCTCCTGCAGTATTAGACCCTGTGCTCTTTTCTCCTCTCTCCCAGATTGCCCTCAGAAACTTCCAATTCTTCTCTCCTTTATATGTAGAGTAAATCCTCTCTACCTCAGTGCCTACCACGCATTTTGCACATCTGAACACATCCCCGACATGCTGAGCCAACAAACTCCCTCATGACACAAACTTCCTTCCTAAGAATACAGTGTAAACACCCCCTTTGATTGCCAGAACATGCTCACCTGGCCTACCCTCCCTCTTCCCTAGAGGTTCATCCAGATAGTCTAGTGAAGGAGACGTTCTCCCTCTGGATACGCCAGCCGGGTGAAAGAACGCACATTTTCTTCCTGAGTTGTTTCTCTGTCCTGTCAACTAAAGTTTAATGAATAATTTCTGGTAGTCACAGCAGAGAATTCAATCAGATGCCACGAACACACGACCAAGCAGTCTCTGAGTGAGTTGTGGAAAGTGAACTGGACGGTGCCACCACCGTCCTGAGCCCCGGGTCTCGAAAGGTCATGAGTCCTCATGCCCCAGAGTCTTCGTCAACGGGAACTGTTTCCTTTCCAGGACCCACATTTCTCATGGCCCTGAGAATTACATTCCACAAGATGAGTTTTCTTTCCAACCGTACACCTACAAACTTGTTCAGATGAAAAGAATGACAACGTGTAGGGCACTTTTCTGAGGAACTCAGAACTCTTCTCGAGGATCTAAGACTCCCCGTCATTTCCCTCCCCTGTATATCATCATCTGAAAACTAATGATTGGACCCATCATTGAAGACTTAGTTCAAGGGTTTAAATAAATCTTTAACAGCTAGCCCTAAATACAGAGTTCTAGCATATTCCACGAGTGACGAAATAGGAAGCTGACAGCCAGTTATGGTGCCTACGGTGGTTGTAAAGGACTTTACTTTCTGCCTGAGTAAGGTATTAAGACACGTGTCAGGGCTCGTTAGGGAAGGTGTTGAGCCACTGTCAGCCCCCAAATGATTACAGACCACAGTTTCTTTTAAGACGTGCTCCCCATTTCCTGCACGGTGGTACCTGCCTATCACCACCTGCTCTGTCACGCTGCCGGCAGAGTGCAAGGGACAGGCCTGGATCACCTGAGGTTAATGATTCCCTGGGGCTTCCTCCACAGTTTACACATGCTAACATTCTCCTGCTGGATTATCACCTGCCAGCTTCCACAGGGCAAGAAAGAAGTGCATGGTGGGTCCAAATTACTGGTAGACTTCACCACCGATTGTGTGTGTGAGCGTGTGTTTCATCAAGTGTTGCTGTAGTACCATTAGATTAAGTTGGAAAAGGAAGAACCAAAGGGAAGGGAAGAAGTTGAACCAAAATCCTCTCTCCAAAGGTATGTCATTGAACCAGAGAAGGGATGTCCTGCAAGCATTGAAAATGCTATTTTTAAGGGCTACTTGCATAGACAGATATTCTGCTCAGCTGCTTTAGAGTGTTTTGCCGTGCACAGATAGGCGCAAACACACAGAAAAACACACAGCAAGAACTTTCATCTGTTCTTAAATCCTGCCTTGACTAGGAAAGCTCAGGTCTTTATGCGGTTAGGAGACGGTAATTTGGGCACAGCAAGGCTGCTCTTTATGTTGAGAAAATGAAAGCCCTTTGGAGATTAATAGGACGGTGGGTCTTCGTTCATTTTGCAAGGGCACAGCCATGCTGATTCCCACACTGTAGCAATTTAAGGGGAGCAAGAATCAGCTTCACCTGAGAGAAATGAATCACGAAGCAATCTTCCCCAGACCGCGCCCATTCCTTCAGTCTTCCGCAAGCCCTCCGCTTTGCTATGTCAACTCCCATCTCCTCCAGATACTTCTGAGAAAAGTTCACTCACACTAGGCATCCCAGTAAATATAAAGTACATGAAGGGGTCAGACGTCTTGCCCAACAAATTAGCAAGTTTGATTTAGCATATTTGAACTCCCTGAAGTGGTATTTGGAATCTCCTGGGATGGTTCCTTCCTACGGCAAAGGTGATGCCAAAAAACTGTTTCCCCAAAATGCATTCATCCCACGTTTCAGGTCCATCCACAGGAAAACACAACCGCCCTGCTGTAGCTCCCCCTGCCTGGGTCCCTAATGAGGTTCTGCGATTCTCCAATTCCTGTAAGTGGCCAATCTTTTACTACATCTTGGGCTTACAGCTGTGTGGCTTTTGGGTTGGGACTACTTTTTAAAAGCCATGCCTAAAGGCAATTCATTGGATCCGAGAGTTATATCTTGACTTCCTCTTTTATCATTTCCCTGTCAGATTTGGGCTGCAGGTGAAATCCCGCAGTTACTTTGTTTAACATTAAAAATAATTTCAGTTTCCTGCCAGAAACTGGTCTTCCTGATCACGTTACTGCTTAGAAGCCTGGAGAGTCATGACTTTCACCTCACTTTTAGAAGTGAAAGATGGCAGATGATCCTAATTAAGAAAGAAACGCGGATGGGGAGAAAGACTGCAATACAGAACAAGAATAACAACTCTACTGTAGCAGCTATTTCCATAACCCGAAAGAGAAAGGGAAATTGTCAAGGCGGCAGGAACTGCTTTCAAGAGTAGAGCAGAGATGCAGCAAAATTTACTCAGATCCACTTCTTTCTTCAGCTCGGCTGAGGATTTCCATTTAATTTAGTACTGCCAAACCTATAGTTCAGTAGAGAATGCCACAGATTCTGAAAGGAAGATGATTTGCATTCAAGAAGCAAAAATGGTATATCTCACTATGGCATTAAGTAAATTTGCATTCAAAAGAGCTGAAGATATTTTCCCCTAGGCATTATTTCTTCTTTTCTTTTCTTCAAACAAAAATCTTCAGTTTGAGGACTCAGAGATGATGTAGAAATGCCAGTGACTGCAGGACTGTGACCTGCTGCAGTAGACAGCCAGCCTCCTGACTTGGGTGTCCGATGCTGTCGGCAAACCACCGAGGGCTTGTTCATTACAGCCCTGGGTAATGGCAATGAACGTTATCCAGGGCAGCATACCAGGAATGCCGAATCTGAACGCAGCACAGAGAAAATCCGGGAACGTCAGCGAATCGTTACCTTTTTGTTATATGGCTCCCATAACAGAAAACAGATGTCTTACGTACATGCAATAAAGAACAGGAAGGAAATTTCTCTCTAGACTGTTATATAGAAAGGGCATGGGCTTCAGAGTCAGACAAACCGAACTCCACGTAAACACACAGAAATGTTACTGCCCACTGGACACTTTATACTGTTCACAATTGGTATAGTTTCTAACTGGTATAGCAAACCGAGTTTGCTATAACTGGTATAGCAAACTCAATGCCCTCAGTAATGGGGGCAATCATGGGAAAGGTCTTGGCCAAAAGATATTGAACACCGAGCATCACTCATTCCGCATTGAAAATTTACAGAAATATTCTCTAAAATTCAGAATTAAAGGGTTCTCATAGAACCTAAAGGGCTTACCCAGAACAGTGTCAAAGATCCTATAAGTCATGGAGAGAGAAATTCAGGTTTTGCTGTGTTTAGAAGGGGATAGGGAAATAATTTCAATTGATTTCCTATCGCATATCAGATATTTTATACACAGCTCAATTATTTCTCAGTGCAGTGAAAGTATTATTACCTTCATTTTACAGAGGAAAAAATTGAAACTAAGATAATAGTAATAGCATGCACAATGATTGTTTTTATTACTATTATAGTTAATATTGGGGACAACAATTTGTCAATTACTGTACTAAGTGCCTTAAATATATTGCTTCATAGAGACCTCCCCAGAAGAGTCAGATATTTGTATTCTCCGTCTATGGATGAAGAAACTGAGGCTTGCAGAGTTAGCATAATTTGCCCAAGATCACACAGTAAAACAATCAGGCCAGGATTAAAACCCTGTAACTTCCCCTAGGTCACAACCGCCTAGCGAGTCGGGTATAATATACTCTACTTGCTATAAATCTTCACATTTTGTAAGTTACTAGTTATGTGAAGTATAGTAGGCCTCTCTAAATTACTGCTAATGATAATTAAAATAATTACAAAAATTAAAAGCGTACAGCAGTCACTGGGAAAATAAAGGTAATATTTAGAGCACGCAAGTCTGGAGGGGTCTACCTACATTAGATTAACAAATGAGAAACTTTACGCATACAACTTCCCTGAACTTCTTACCAAGAAATCTCATGATGATATAAAAATTACTTTGAGCACCAATAAATATATTCATTTCTCCACATCACCTAACCTGTATTTTATTAAAAGCACAATTAATGGTTGACTTAAACGGTTTACTTCAAAGAGTGGAGCCTCTTGAAGATTTTGTGTCAGCCAAGGTCACATTTCTTTCTTGATTATAATTACCCTAGAAAAATTATGAAGTATCTTAAAATCTATACATTGATAAACCAAAACGCCTGTGAAGAGGTTTGGAAATATTCTCATATTGTCCTAAAGCACCTGTAGAATTTCAAAGTGATCTTGCCAAACATATTTTCGAAGGTAGGTTTTGGGATCTCCAGAGTTTTACTTTCTGACTGTGTGAGGGGTCAGGAACCTCATTCTACCAGTGAGCACCTCTGCTTCCCAGCATACCTCACGGTTAGGTTGGCCATGTGACTGACAGCACACAAGGCAACATAGGCAGAAGGGATGGAAGGCCAGGCTCCTAAAATATTCCAAGTAATTTTTCAAACCCACTCTCCGGAGTCTGTGCATCTGGAAATGAAAGTCTCAAGACGTGGTGATGTCACACAATGGAAGGACTCTACTCCCTCAGTAGCCACTCGGGGCAAAGCTACCCAACTAGGAAACTCTGCATCAGTATTTGTGGGCGAGAATTAACCTTTGTTGGGTGAATTCACAGAGAATTGTTTTAATAGCAGCCAGCCTTATTTATGGCGACCTTGGATCTGGAAAATTAGGACTTTACTACCTGCTTCATAAAGTCCCCGTGAAGATGGAATGAAATAATGAACTTAGATGCACAGCAAATATCCCTCCTTCTTTACATGAGTTTGAGTCTGTAGCCTGTAAGCTTATGTGTGTGTTGAGTTAGCTAAAAAAAAAAAAAAAGAAAGAAAGTTAAATATGTATTCTATGAC
Source organism: Phocoena phocoena (assembly GCF_963924675.1). Taxonomy (NCBI): domain Eukaryota; kingdom Metazoa; phylum Chordata; class Mammalia; order Artiodactyla; family Phocoenidae; genus Phocoena; species Phocoena phocoena. The sequence goes on from NC_089223.1 coordinate 133,998,928, forward strand.
ATATACTTGTGTAAGTAAGTACACATACATTTATACCTAAATATATAGGCACACATCTCACCCAGTCCATACATTCCTCTGCTGTTAAAGTCTGAAAAGGAGACAAGCTTTTTTTTTTTTAAATTTATTTATTTAATTTATGGCTTCATTGCTGTGCTTGGGCTTTTCTCTTGTCACAGCGAGCGGGGGCTACTCTTAGTTGTGGTGCGCGGGCTTCTCATCGCAGCGGCTTCTCTTGTTACAGAGCACAGGCTCAAGGCGCATGGGCTTCAGCAGTTGTGGCACGTGGGCTCAGTAGTTGTGGCACACGGGCCTAGTAGCTCCACGGCATGTGGGATCTTTGTGGACCAGGGCTTGAACCTGTGTTCCCTGCACTAGCAGGCAGATTCTTAACCACTGTGCCACCAGGGAAGCTCAAGACAATCTTTACAATGCCATTTGGTGGTTACCAGACATAGACAAAGAAGGCGCTAAAACATGAATTTTTGAACAACATTTTGGTGTTCATGCTGGACTCCCACCAGCATTTTTCCTTCTAGAGCAATAGAATTAAAGACTCTGATTCATATAGAATCACCAAATTCATGTGATCATGAAACAGCTCTACATGTGATTCATACAGAATCACGAATGACAAGCCCACAGAGTGAACTTAATGAACTTCTCTATATTGAAAGACCAGAGCTGGAGTTCAGGTCTGTGTCCCAAAAAGATGGCCCAAGAGAGAAAGCTGTTGTGACTGATTTCTGGGACTTTTAGAAGCTCCTCCATTCTCAACTGAATTAGATAGCTAAAGCACTCTTTCTAACAGTGGTGGGTTTTACACCAGGCAGCAGGGAATGGGGGATCAAAATTTTAGAGAGATCCTAATACTTTCTCACTAGAAGTTAGAAGAACAACTAGAATAAATGACATGGTTGAAATCATTTGTATCTATAGAAAGACTATAACTGTTCAAGTCTAGTACATTAAATGCTTAAGCTATATAGATAGTGGGTCCGACTGGCTCAAGAGAGAGATCTAAATTCAGAGTCAAGATCTGTTCTAGCACTAAATCTCTTCCTTCCTCTGAATCAGAAATCTCTGGCAGGCTAGAATTTAAATTCCAGCTTCCAGGCATTGTTTACAAAATACACAGGAACAAGCCTAAGTGTCCATCAACAGATGAATAGATAAAGAAAATGTGGCATACACACAGGAATATTATTCAGCTATAAAAAAAAATCCTGCCATTTGTGACGGCAAGGATGAGGGCATTGTTCTAAGTTGAATAAGTCAGAGAGAGAAAGATAAATACTGTATGATCTCACTTACATGCAGAACCTTAAAAAAAAAAACAAAAAACAACTCATAGAAATAGAGAACAGATTGGTAGTTGCCAGGGGAAGGGAGTGGGAGAAATGGGTGAAGGTGGTCAAAGGGTACAAACTGTAAGTTATAAGATGAATAGGTTCTGAGGATTTCATGTACAGCATGACGACTACAGTTAACAATACTGTATTATATATTTGAAAGATGTTAAGAGAGATTTTTCTTTAAAAAAATTGTAACTTATGTGAGGTGATGGATGTGCTAACTAACCTTACTGTACTAAGCATTTTGCAATATATACACATATAAAATTACCGCATTGTATACCTTAAATTAAGCATGTTACATGTTAATTATACTCAATAAAGCTGAGATAGATAGATAAATTTCAGCTGCCACCACTGGCTCATCCCTCAGATCTAAATGTCTTTCTGAAATCTTGTGCAGATCAGAATGAATTCTTGTTCAACACTTCATCATCTTCTGCTTTTTATCCTACATGTTTCATTGCTTTATTTGTTAGCTTGGACCCTCTGGGTCTTCAAATCTAATTTCTGAAGGTGGATAGAAGCCGCATATGTATCTGTGACACTGGATACCTTGCTCCCTGAAAGCTTTTTCCTTCCTGTACCATAGTTTGTCCCATCTGCTACTACGTGGGGGTTAAAAGAAGTGGAGGCTGGAATTCTAGGTCAACACCAAATCACTGCATGAGATGATGCAGTGCAGGAGACAGGCATTTTAGGAAAGCAGCAGCAGCTCTCCAGATGGTGACAAAGGCCTAGCATAAAAGATCTCAGTGCTGCCGTCCTTCGAGAGAAACAAGATGAGACAGCCAGGGGGATAGTCAAGTCCTCCCAAGCTTGAGCATGGAGCTTTGGGTACCAAGCAATGCATTCTGCCAAGTAGGAACCTCTTCAATTGGATTTAAAGTTGGCTTCCTGCCAAATTCTGAAAATTATTCTACCCTAATTATACATACTCATATATGTACCAATACGTGCAAAAATTACTTGAATGTGTTGGATGTCTTTCTAGGTATATTTGCTAGGTCTGCCATAGCAAACTATCACAAATTTATTTTCTCCAGAGTTCTGGAGACCAGAAGGCTGAGGTGTCAGCAGGGCTGCTTCTTCTGAGGCCTCCTTCCTCTGCTCACAGACGACCACCTTCTCACTGTGCCCTCATCCCTAGCATCTCCTTGTGTGTCCAAATTTCCTCTTCTTATAAGAGTACCTGTCAGATTGAATTGGGACCACCCTAATAGCCTCATTTTAACTTAATTATCTCTTCAAAGGCTCTCTCTCCAAAGAACAGTCTTAGTCCGAGGTCCTGTGGGTTACGGCTTCAACATAGGAACTTTGGAAAAACACAATTTAACCCATAACACTAGGTCATGAATTAAATTATATAAGAGACTAATGATGGGCCTTAGGCGTAATTGCATGAAGAATAGATTCTAGGTTGGACCAGGAGTGGATGGATCCAGTGGTTCTGAATGCAGTGTACCAGGGAGTCATTAACAAGTAGGTCTGAGTGTCTTCTTCTCGCCAGGTACTATGGTAGGTGGGTACCCAGACATAACAGCAACAGTCTCTGTTTCTAAGAAGTTCAGAACCCAATGACAAGACATGAACACTAAAAATTTAATCTGATAATAAATAAGTGTTAGAGTAGTGGTATAGCTGGGACATCATGAGATCAAAGGGAAGGATCTCTCCTCCTAGAAATAAGGAAAGTTTCACGGTATAAAGGACCCTTCAGTGGAGTAAGAAACCGAGCAAGAAAGGTGGGAAAAGAAAGAAGGGAGAGAAAGCGATCCGGGTGAAACACAAACAGTAGTAAACTTTTCTCCATGCCTAGGTTAGGGTGTGAGCTAAAGAATGATGGTCATTTGGTCAGAAGAAAGAAAGGCCTGGTGTGTTCTCTCATGCGCTCGCAGACAATCTAGAACAATGCTGCCCAACAGAACTTTCTGTGTTGAGAGAAATGTTCCATATCTGTGCTATGCAATGGGGTAGACACCAGAACTTGTGGCTCTTGAGTCCTGAAATGTGGCTGGTGCCACGGAGGAAGTCGAATTTTAACTTAATTGTTTTACATTTAAATTTAAATACGCACACATGGCTAGTGCCTACTGTATTGGACAGCACAGACCTGGAGGAAAGAGCTTTTCACCCTTCTGCTTCTATACCGTCCACATGCATCACACAAAACTCCGACCGATAACACTTCTCAGAATGTTCAAACGGAAGTTTGGCTGAGAACATAAGGCAACAAGTATCACAAAGCAAAATTAATTGTGAGATAGACCTCCAAGTGTATTAGTCAGGGTTCTCCAGAGAAATAGAACCAATAGGATGTATATATATGAGTCAGCAAGCTGAAAGCCCAGGAGAGCTGATAGCACCATTCCCGCTCAAGTACAAAGACCCAAGAACCAGGAGAGCCGATGGTGTAGTTCAAGTCCAAAGGCAGGACAAAGCCAAAGTCTCAGTTCAAAGGCAGTGAGGCAAGAGGAATTCTCTCTTACTCAGGGGAGAATCAGCCTTTTTGTTCTATTCAGGCCTTCAGTTGATTGGCTGAAGCTCACCCACACTGGGGAGGGCAATCTCCTATACCAAGTCTGCTGATTTAAAAGTCAATTGCATCCCAAAACATCCAGACCAATGTTTGGCCAAATATCTGGGCAATTTGTGGCCCAGTCAAGACACAAAAAATGAACCATCACACCAAGTAAAGCCTAATAATAAAAGTACTTACTAGAGACTCTTAAACCTCTCACCCATGTGAAGAATATAAAAGAGATGAGGGAGGAGTCTTGGAGAAGATTCTTGGGGACCCCAGAAAGAACTACCTGTGGGTTGGTTTGCTATAAGAAAGGCCTCATCCACCCCTCACTCAACCCTAATGAAAGAGTTTCAACAGAGAGATGGATAGGTGTCTTTGCTATTGGGGTGAAGCGTGGATTGGAGTCTGCCTTTCACCTGAAAATCCCACAAGGCAGAGTGGGGCTGGATAGCTGTTCCAGGCAGGAAGAGGGAATGAAAGGCAGCAGATTTCAGTCGCCTGGACTCCCACACGAGGTTGACACAAAGTATGCTGGAGTCTTTCCCATCAGTAGAAGTGGGCCACATGTGAGCTCCTTCGTTATAAGATCACCCAGCCAGGAAACAGGCCTGAACACAGTATCACATATCATATGATAGTGTCCCTAGAGTCAGAGAAGAGTCTCTCACCTACAGGGGAGTGCAGATGAGAGCTCCCAGAAGACTCACAAGTTTACCACCCAAGAAGAAGGAGCTTTCAATTTCAGTCAGGTCCTGAGAGTCTGAGATCAGGTTTTGTATAGACCAGTCAAGTAAAAGATTTCCAGCCCACATACCCGCTCTTCCTGTAGTCAAACAGATCAGGAGTCACAGTCCCTAAGCTGAGGGAAGAACGAGAACAAAAAGAAAAAGCCGACCATGTACTCTTCCCCAACTGCAAGCTTTCTACAGCTGGCCTTACCTAGGAAAAGGGCAACAGCTCTAACCTGAATGAACTTGAAGTTTTGTCTGCAATGTGGAACTAGGCAAATTCAAGAGATGTCTAAGAGGCAAAACTGACAGCACTTGATGGACACATTTCATACAGGTGGTGAGGACAAGAGGTTTCTGAGGATCACGCTTGGGTTTCTGTTTTGGGTAGTTCTCTCCAGCTGTATTTGATGATCCTACGACTTTGTATTTCCTAAGATTGAATAGATAGTGGGGTTTCCATCTTGAGCAGAGGAAAATCTAGCCCCACAGAGACAAGGTTTAAGAGACCATGGAGAACAAAATAATTACTCTGAATCCATAGTTGTGTTAATTTAGTGTACCAGATACATGCACAATGATTTTCAAATGGTTGTTCAGTGAGAGGGAGAGGGCATGATCTCTAAATCATCTGAGAATCTTGGGGCAGGCGAGTGGAAATTTATATAATTCAGAATGCCTTTTAAGAAGCTTCTTTTTTGTGTGATGAAAACTCTAATTCGAAAAGATACATGCACGCCAGTGTTCACAGCAGCGTGACTTAAAATAGCCAAGACGTGGAAGCAGCCTAAATGTCCGTGGACAGATGAATGAATGAAGAGGATGTGCTTTATATATACAATGTACTATTACTCAGCTATAAAAAATAATAAAATAATGCCATTTGCAGCAACATGGATGGACCCAGAGATTATCATACAAAGTGAAGTAAGCCAGACACAGAAAGACAAATATCATATAATAGTGCTCACGTGTGGAATCTAAAAAATGATACAAATGAACTTATCTACAAAGGAGAAATAGATTCACAGACAGAAAACAAACTTAGGGTTACCAAAGGGGGAAGTGGGGCGAGGATAAACTAGGATTCACAAATACACACTACTATATATAAAATAGATAAATGACAAAGACTTACTGTATAGCACAGGGAGCTGTATTCAATATCTTATATACTCAATATCTTATATATATATTATATATATAGAACTGGATCACTTTGCTGTACACCTGAAAAACAATATTGTAAATCAACTATACTTCAATAAAAGATTTAAAAATTTTAAAAACTAAAAAATAAGGTTCTGGTGGTGGAGCTAATGGCGGACTCTGTGAGGGCTCACACCAAGGAGTACTTCCCAGAACTTCTGCTGCCAGTGTCATTGTTCTTACGGTGAGGGACAGCCACCCCCCGCCTCTGCAGAAGACCCTCCAACACTACCAGTAGAAAACTGAAGCTTAGAAGTTAAACATTTTGAGAGAGGGGGAAGATGGCGGAAGAGTAAGACGCGGAGATCACCTTCCTCCCCACAGATGCAACGGAAATACATCTACATGTGCAACAACTCCTACACAACACCTACTGAACGCTGGCAGAAGACCTCAGACCTTCCAAAAGGCAAGAAACTCCCCACATACCTGGGTAGGGCAAAAGAAAAAAGAATAAACAGAGACAAAAGAATAGGGACGGGACCTGCATCAGTGGGAGGGAGCTATGAAGGAGGAAAGGTTTCCACACACTAGAAGCCCCTTCGCAGGCGGAGACTGCAGGTGGCGGAGGGGGAAGCTTCTGAGCCGCGGAGGAGAGCACAGCAACAGGGGTGCGGAGGGCAAAGCAGAGAGATTCCTGCACAGAGGATCGGTGCCGACCGGCACTCACCAGCCCGAGAGGCTTTGTCTGCTCACCCGCCGGGTCGGGTGGGGCTGGGAGTTGAGGCTCGGGCTTAGGTCGGAGCGCAGGGAGAGGACTGGGGCTGGCGGCGTGAACACAGCCTGCAGGGAGCTAGTGCGCCACGGCTAGCCGGGAGGGAGTCCGGGAAAAGTCTGGAGCTGCCGAAGAGGCAAGAGACTTTTTCTTCCCTCTTTGTTTCCTGGTGCGTGAGGAGAGGGGATTAAGAGCGCTGCTTAAAGGAGCTCCAGAGATGGGCGCGAGCCGCGGCTAAAAGCGCGGACCCCAGAGACGGGCGCGAGCCGCGGCTAAAAGCGCGGACCCCAGAGACGGGGCATGAGACGCTACGGCTGCTGCTGCCGCCACCAAGAAGCCTGTGTGCGAGCACAGGTCACTCTCCACACCCTCCTTCCGGAGAGCCTCTGCAGCCCGCCACTGCCAGGTTCCCGGGATCCAGGGACAACTTCCCCGGGAGAACGCAAGGCGCGCCTCAGGCTGGGGCAACGTCATGCTGGCCTCTGCCGCCGCAGGCCTGCCCCGCACTCCGCGCCCCTCCCTCCCCCCCCCCCCCACCCCCGGCCTGAGTGAGCCAGAGCCCCCGAAGCAGCTGCTCCTTTAATCCCGTCCTGGTTGAGCAAAGAACAGATGCCCTCCGGCGACCTACACGCAGAGGCGGGGCCAAAGCCAAAGCTGAGCCCTGTGAGCTGTGAGAACAAAGAAGAGAAAGGGAAATCTCTCCCAGCAGCCTCAGAAGCAGCGGATTTAAGCTCCACAATAAACTTGATGTACCTGCATCTGTGGAATACCTGAATAGACCACGAATCATTCCAAATTGAGGAGGTGGACTTTGGGAGCAAGATAGATTATTTTCTCCCCTCTTCCTCTTTTTGTGAGTGTGTATGTGTATGCTTCTGTGTGAGATTTTGTCTGTATAGCTTTGCTTTCACCATTTGTCCTAGGGTTCTATCTGTCCGTTTTTTTTTTCTTTCTTAAAAAAATTTTTTTTTCTTAATTATTTTTTATTTTAATAACTATTTTATTTTATCTTCTTTCTTTCTTTCTTCCTTCCTTCCTTCCTTCCTTCCTACCTTCCTTTCTTTCTCCCTCCCTTCCTCCCTCCCTCTCTCTCTCTCTCTCTCTTTCTTTCTTTCCTCTCCCTTTTATTCTGAGCCGTGTGGATGAAAGGCTCTAGGTGCTGCAGCCAGGAGTCAGTGCTGTGCCTCTGAGGTGGGAGAGCCAACTTCAGGACACTGGTCCACAAGAGACCTCCCAGCTCCACGTAATATCAAATGGCAAAAATCTCCCAGAGATCTCCATCTCAACACCAACACCCGGCTTCACTCAATGACGAGCAAGCTACAGTGCTGGACACCCTATGCCAAGCAACTAGCAAGACAGGAACAAAACCCCACCCATTAGCAGAGAGGCTGCCTAAAATCATAATAAGTCCACAGACACCCCAAAACACACCACCAGACATGGACCTGCCCACCAGAAAGACAAGATCCAGCCTCGTCCACCAGAACACAGGCACTAGTCCCCTCCACCAGGAAGCCTACACACCCCACTGAACCAACCGTAGCCACTGGGGACAGATACCAAAAACAACGGGAACTACAAACCTGCAGCCTGCAAAAAGGAGACCCCAAACACAGTAAGATAAGCAAAATGAGAAGACAGAAAAACACACAGTAGATGAAGGAGCAAGGTAAAAACCCACCAGACCTAACAACTGAAGAGGAAATAGGCAGTCTACCTGAAAAAGAATTCAGAATAATGATAGTAAAGATGATCCAAAATCTTGGCAATAGAATAGAGAAAATGCAAAAAATATTTAACAAGGACCTAGAAGAACTAAAGATGAAGCAAGCAACAATGAACAACACAATAAAGGAAATTAAAAATACTATAGATGGGATCAATAGCAGAATAACTGAGGCAGAAGAATGGATAAGTGACCTGGAAGATAGAATAGTGGAAATAACTACAGCAGAGCAGAATAAAGAAAAAAGAATGAAAAGAACTGAGGACAGTCCCAGAGACCTCTGGGACAACATGAAACACACCAACATTCGAATTATAGGGGTTCCAGAAGAAGAAGAGAAAAAGAAAGGGACTGAGAAAATATTTGAAGACATTATAGTTGAAAACTTCTCTAATATGGGAAAGGAAACAGTTAATCAAGCCCAGGAAGCACAGAGAGTCCCATACAGGATAAATCCAAGGAGAAACATGCCAAGACACATATTAATCAAACTGTCAAAAATTAAATACAAAGAAAACATATTAAAAGCAGCAAGGGAAAAACAACAAATAACACACAAGGGAATCCCCATAAGGTTAACAGATGATCTTTCAGCAGAAACTTTGCAAGCCAGAAGGGGGTGGCAGGACATATTTAAAGTGATGAAGGAGAGAAACCTACAACCAAGATTACTCTACCCAGCAAGGATCTCATTCAGATTTGATGGAGAAATTAAAACCTTTACAGACAAGCAAAAGCTGAGAGAGTTCAGCACCACCATACCAGCTTTACAATAAATGCTAAAGGAACTTCTCTAGGCAAGAAACACAAGAGAAGGAAAAGACCTACAATAACGAACCCAAAACAATTAAGAAAATGGTAATAGGAACATACATATTGATAATTACCTTAAATGTAAATGAATTAAATGCTCCAATCAAAAGACACAGATGGGCTGAATGGATACAAAAACAAGACCCATATATATGCTGTCTAAAAGAGATCCACTTCAGACCTAGGGACACATACAGACTGAAAGTGAGGGGATGGAAAAAGATATTCCATGCAAATGGAAATCAAAAGAAAGCTGGAATAGCAATTCTCATATCAGACAAAATAGACTTTAAAATAAAGATTATTACAAGAGACAAAGAAAGACACTACATAATGATCAAGGGATCAATCCAAGAAGAAGATATAACAATTGTAAATATTCATGCACCCAACACAGGAGCACCTCAATACATAAGGCAAATGCTAACAGACATAAAAGGGGAAATCGACAGTAACACATTCATAGTAGGGGACTTTAACACCCCACTTTCACCAATGGACAGATCAGCCAAAATGAAAATAAATAAGGAAACACAAGTTTTAAATGATACATTAAACAAGATGGACTTAATTGATATTTATAGGACATTCCAGCCAAAAACAACAGAATACACGTTTTTCTCAAGTGCTCATGGAACATTCTCCAGGATAGATCATATCTTGGGTCACAAATCAAGCCTTGGTAAATTTAAGAAAATTGAAATTGTATCAAGTATCTTTTCCGACCACAACGCTATGAGACTAGATATCAATTACAGAGAAAGATCTGTAAAAAATACAAACACATGGAGGCTAAACAATACACTACTTAATAACTAAGTGATCACTGAAGAAATCAAAAAGGAAATCAAAAAATACCTAGAAACAAATGACAGTGGAGACATGACGACCCAAAACCTATGGGATGCAGCAAAAGCAGTTCTAAGAGGGAAGTTTATAGCAATACAATCCTACCTTAAGAAACAGGAAAGATCTCGAATAAACAACCTAAACTTGCACCTAAAGCAATTAGAGAAAGAAGAACAAAAAAACCCCAAAGTTAGCAGAAGGAAAGAAATCATAAAGATCAGATCAGAAGTAAATGAAAAAGAAATGAAGGAAACAATAGCAAAGATCAATCAAACTAAAAGCTTGTTCTTTGAGAAGATAAACAAAATTGATAAACCATTAGCCAGACTCATCAAGAAAAAAGGGAGAAGACTCAAATCAATAGAATTAGAAATGAAAAAGGAGAAGTAACAACTGACGCTGCAGAAATAAAAAAGATCATGAGAGATTACTACAAGCAACTCTATGCCAATAAAATGGAGAACCTGGAAGAAATGGACAAATTCCTAGAAATGCACAACCTGCCAAGAATGAATCAGGAAGAAACAGAAAATATGAACAGACCAATCACAAGCACTGAAATTGAAACTGTGATTAAAAATCTTCCAACAAACGAAAGCCCAGGACCAGATGGCTTCACAAGCGAATTCTATCAAACATTTAGAGAAGAGCTAACACCGATCCTTCTCAAACTCTTCCAAAATATAGCAGAGGGAGGAACACTCCCAAACTCATTCTACAGGGCCACCATCACCCTGATACCAAAACCAGACAAGGATGTCACAAAGAAAGACAACTACAGGCCAATATCACTGATGAACAAGATGCAAAAATCCTCAACAAAATCCTAGCAAACAGAATCCAACAGCACATTAAAGGGATCATACACCATGATCAAGTGGGGTTTATTCCAGGGATGCAAGGATTCTTCAATATACGCAAATCAATCAACATGATACACCCTACTAACAAATTGAAGGAGAAAAACCATATGATCATCTCAATAGATGCAGAGAAGGCTTTTGACAAAATTCAACACCCATTTATGATAAAAACCCTGCAGAAAGTAGGCATAGAGGGAACTTTCCTCAACAAAATTAAGGCCATATATGACAAACCCACAACCAACATCATTCTCCACAGTGAAAGACTGAAACCATTTCCTCTAAGATCAGGAACAAGACTAGGTTGCCCACTCTCACCACTCTTATTCAACATACTTTTGGAAGTTTTAGCCACAGCAATCAGAGAAGAAAAGGACATAAAAGGAATCCAAATCAGAAAAGAAGAAGTAAAGCTGTCACTGTTTGCAGATGACATGATACTATACATAGAGAATCCTAAAGATGCTACCAGAAAACTACTAGAGCTAATCAATGAATTTGGTAAAGTAGCAGGATACAAAATTAAGGCACAGAAATCTCTGGCATTCCTATACACTACTGATGAAAAATCTGAAAGTGAAATCAAGAAAACAGTCCCTTTTACCATCTCAACAAAAAGAGTAAAATATCTAGGAATAAACCTACCTAAGGAGACAAAAGACCTGTGTGCAGAAAATTATAAGACACTGATGAAAGAAATTAAAGATGATACAAATAGATGGAGAGATAGACCATGTTCTTGGATTGGAAGAATCAACATTGTGAAAATGACTCTACTACCCAAAGCAATCTACAGATTCAAAGCAATTCCTATCAAACTACCACTGGCATTTTTCACAGAACTAGCACAAAAAATTTCACAATTTGTATGGAAACACAAAAGACCCCAAATAGCCAAAGCAATCTTGAGAATGAAAAACGCAGCTGGAGGAATCAGGCTCCCTGACTTCAGACTTTACTACAAAGCTACAGTAATCAAGACAGTATGGTACTGGCACAAAAACAGAAATATAGATCAATGGAACAGGATAGAAAGGCCAGAGATAAACCCACACACATATGGTCACCTTATCTTTGATAAATGAGGCAAGACTGTACAGTGGAGAAAGGACAGCCTCTTCAATAAGTGGTGCTGGGAAAACTGGACAGATACATGTAAAAGTATGAGATTAGAACAGTCCCTAACACCATACACAAAAATAAGCTCAAAATGGATTAAAGATCTAAATGTAAGGCCAGAAACTATCAGACTCTTAGAGGAAAACATAGGCAGAACACTCTATGACATAAATCGCAGCAAGATCCTTTTTGACCCATCTCCTAGAGAAATGGAAATAAAAGCAAAATAAACAAATGGGACCTAATGAAACTACAAAGCTTTGGCACAGCAAAGGAAACCATAAACAAGACCAAAAGACAACCCCCAGAATGGGAGAAAATATTTGCAAATGAAGCAACTGACAAAGGATCAATCTCCAAAATTTATAAGCAACTCATGCAGCTCAATATCAAAAAAACAAACAACCCCATCCAAAAATGGGCAGAAGACCTAAATAGAAATTTCTCCAAAGAAGATATACAGATTGCCAAGACACACATGAAAGAATGCTCAACATCATTAATCATTAGAGAAATGCAAATCAAAACTACAATGAGATATCATCTCACACCGGTCAGAATGGCCACCATCAAAAAATCTAGAAACAATAAATGCTGGAGAGGGAGTGGAGACAAGGGAACACTCTTGCACTGCTGGTGGGAATGTGAATTGGTACAGCCACTATCGAGAGCAGTATGGAGGTTCCTTCAAAAACTACAAATAGAACTACCATATGACCCAGCAATCCCACTACTGGGCATATACCCTGAGAAAACCATAATTCAAAAAGAATCATATACCAAAATGTTCATTGCAGCTCTATTTACAATAGCCAGGAGATGGAAACAACCTAAGTGTCCATCATCGGATGAATGGATAAAGAAGATGCAGCACATATATACAATGGAATATTACTCAGCCATAAAAAGAAATGAAACTGAGTTATTTGTAGTGAGGTGGATGGACCTAGAGTCTGTCATACAGAGTGAAGTAAGTCAGAGAGAGAAAAACAAATACCATATGCTAACACATATATATGGAATCTAAGAAAAAAAAGGTCATGAAGAACCTAGGGGTAAGACGGGAATAAAGACACAGACCTACTAGAGAATGGACTTGAGGATATGGGGAGGGGGAAGGGTAAGGTGTGACAAAGTGAGAGAGTGGCATGGAAATATATACACTACCAAACGTAAAATAGTTAGCTAGTGGGAAGCAGCCGCATAGCACAGGGAGATCAGCTCAGTGCTTTGTGACCACCTGGATGGGTGGGATAGGGAGGGTGACGCAAGAGGGAGGAGATATGGGAACATATGTAAATGTATAACTTATTCACTTTGTTATAAAGCAGAAACTAACACACCATTGTAAAACAATGATACTCCAATGAAGATGTAAAAAAAGAAAAGGTTCTGATTCTCCCAACCCAGATGTGAATCAGTGCTATGAAGGGCGGGAGCCATTAACAAGGAGAATGACATATACATATTCCTGTTGTAATGTGAAACGGAAACGGACTAAGTGTAAAGACTTTAAATATGAACACTCGCTCGGAGCTAAAGGCAATTATTCAGGTGAAAGACGATGGGAATCTGAGCTAAGGTTACATAAGGGATGCAACAAGGGGAAGAAATTCAGGAGATATTTAAGAGGCAAAATTAACCGATCTTAGTAATAAAATTGGATATAAGGGGTGGGAAAAAATTTTTTTAAAGATGATGTTCAGATTTCTGACTTGGGTAATTCCCTCCAACTGTATTAAGGTAGAGACCCCAAAGACATAAGCTGAGACTTGGATAAGGATTGTCAAGTTAGAGCCAGTCCTGAGTGGGCATTCTGCTATATCACATGACTATATCATATCACCTTGCTGTGGTAGGTACAGTAAAGCCTGTCCCTTCACAACATGTCTGTGTTCTAATCTTGGAACATTGTAGGTTACATGGGAAAGAGGAATTACGACTGCACTGGAATTAGGTTGCCAACGACCTGGTTTTCAAATGGCAAGATTATCCTGAGTCATCCAGGTGGCTCCAATGTAAAATGTCCTTAAAGGTGGAAGAAGAAGGCAGTGCTGAATGATGCCATGTCAGAAAGACTCAGCAGCAGCCACTGCTGTTAAGGCGGGTTGGGTGGGGAAGGGCGGGGACAGGAGCGAAGACATGCCGGCAGCCTTAGGAGCTGGAAAAGACAAGAGAACACATTCTCCCCTAGAACCTCCAGAAACAAATGTGTCATTGCTGATGACTTGATGTTACACCAGTGAGACCCATTTCCATCTTCTGACCTTCAGAACTGGAAAACGACAAATGTCTGTTGTTTTAAGCCTGTAGCACTTTGTTACAGCAGCCATAAGAAAACGATACCCTTACCACCTATCCTCCTTTAGCAAATCACTGGTCTCTGACCTATGTTCCGAATTCGTTTACCTCTAAGTAATGCTTTAAACTTTTCTTGACTCTCTGAAATGTATGAGCTGGCTACTATGTACCTACAACTGTGTGACTACCTCTGCATTAAGTTAAACTACCGGGTGTATTCCCTGTGAACAGTTGGGCCCACTGAATTATTCAATACAAACATAAAACAAAAGAACACTTTGCCATGCAGTCCTTTTTTTTTTTTTTTTAACCCTGCTTATCTAATCACCATTCAACCAAAACATTTCTCAAGTAATCAATAATTTAGTTATAAAACTTCGGCAGCTTTCTGTCACAAGGTATAATATTTATTTTGCTGCTGAATTAATTAATGTTTGGAAAATGCCATGTAAATGTTAGCTCTTAGCCTTTCCTTTTTTATAGTAACTACATAACCTTAAATTTAATTCCATGCAATAGAAAACTCTGTGAAATATATGTGGTAATGATGGATGAACATTATTTACCCTTATGACTTTTTCTATAACCTATATATAATATTCAGAACTTGAAATGATGAGGATAATTTCTCTCAGGTCTAGCTTGGCCCAGTACTCAGGAAGTACAGATGTGGATGATTTTGGCTGGAAGACTTAAAAATGAATAGAAAGCCACTACACTTTTCGCATAACTCTAAAGCAAGAGAGGAGGAGAGCAAGAGTCAGGACTCTGTCAAAATTGTGTCTTTGGACGATGAGAATATTATACGTACTTTTATAAGGTCCAAAATACGTTTCCCAAACAGAGATAAAGCAAAGACAATTTTGATTCTGTTTCAAGGTCATAAATAGTCTAACATCAGGTTTACATTGTGAATCACCCCCGCTGGAAGATGGGTCCCACCTGGAAGCACACATCATATTCACTGTACCACTGCCAAGTGTTCCAAAAGGTTAGCAGAAAAGAGCGGCGGGGCCCCAAAGACAAGGGCTGCATCGTCTTCTTTATAGGCTGAGGAGTGATGAGGACATCATGTTCTTCCACAAAGTGCTGGCCAGACAGGCAAGGGAGCAAAGAATCTAGCCTCTGGGTTATCCTTAGTTATTACACTACCACCTAAAAGGACAAAAATGTAAAGTGGGTCAAGAAGAAAGACATGGGGCTTCCCTGGTGGCGCAGTGGTTGAGAGTCCGCCTGCCGATGCAGGGGACGCGGGTTCGTGCCCCGGTCCGGGAAGATCCCACATGCCGCAGAACGGCTGGGCCCGTGAGCCATGGCCACTGAGCCTGCGCGTCCGGAGCCTGCACTCCGCAACGGGAGAGGCCACAGCAGTGAGAGGCCCGTGTACCGTAAAAAAAAAAAGAAGAAGAAGAAACACATGAATTATATAAGTAAAGGAAACTGAAACTTGACTCCGGACCCACAGCAAGCTAGAGATACTCTACTCTAAAATTCCAGAATTTTGCACACTCGTCTAAGCCCTTAAGCCACAGAGACACCAAAAGGCCTCTCTATGAAGATGATACTGGAAGCTATAATTGGATTAAGGTTGAGGTACTGTGGTTATAAACTGCATGTGAAATAACAAATATTTTAAACACAAAAATTGTTTGTTGTGTTTCTTAAATTTGAGCCACATGCCATCAATCGCAAAATGCAGGGTAACTGCAGTCTCTGTGGCATGTCTGTTTGTACAGCAAAACCTATATTTGAGCATCTCTGGAGAGCTAAGGTGTCATGTGCCACAGCTGTGTAATTGAAGAAGCTCTGATGTGTGGAACTATACACGTTATTTTCAACTAGCAGAACTCAGGGTACTTTTTTTTTTCTTTTTCTGAGAATGAAAGTGTAGAGGTCTGGGTTATAGTTGTATCTCTACCGCATTAAAGGAGCTCACAAATGCTTATGCTGTGATAGAAGCTGGCCTTAAAAGAGTCCGTATGTACAACTGCACTTCTACTCGACAATGTGATTTTTAACCAACTTTTAAATAGCATAAGCAAAATTCACCTGAACTCATACGCACAGTGAATCCTGGGTGGGAATGTTAATTCAAATGTGTGCTTTGCCCTAAGTAAATATCCTGAAATACAGCTTCCTGTTCACATTATCTGCCCCTCCCAAATATAGGCTCCAAAGTTACTTCATGGGCTATTCCAAAGAATATTGTTTCCTGCCTACGTATGCGTGATTGTTCCAATCATCCAGACAGACTCTGGTGCAATGCTCAGTACTTGGAACTTTCCATAGCTTATGCTCCCTGGAAGCTTTGTAGCCCCTTTTCCACTTTATGAACTTGAGAATAGTTGGTTTGTCCCTGGCTTTTCTTGGGTGAATTGACTTTCCACCAAGTACTATCAAGAGAGTTTAGTTTCTGGATCTTGCCTTAATGAAAAAAAGAGTTGCAGTTCCACGTAGCCGGTTGTGGCCCACATGTAAGTATGCCCTTGACATAACTTTAGCACAACTTTAGACAGTGGATACGACCTAGATCCTTCTCTACCCTGAGAGAAACTAGCTAGAGGGAATGCCACTGGATCACCAGGGATTACTAAAGAGCTTTCAGCTTTTTGTAGGTCATTTAAAAGAACAACATATCGTTTGTAGGACTTGGAACAGGGAGGACTCTCTGTTCTCTATAAATGGACCCTGAACATGTTTAGAGACACTAGCAGGGAATGCAGCTCCCCACAAAGCCCTCTTACAAGGTCGCTATCCAGCAGGGCAGCCTCTCTAAGAACATAGCTTGGAAGGGACTCACGTGAGGAGGTAAGAGAGAAGGGAGCTGACAATTCAGCCACCCACAACAGCCAACACAAGGGTAACCAAGATGGCAGATGCCACAAGGAGATAGACAGCACTGTGTTCCCTTTTGTCTCCTACTATTTTAATTTGACTCCTTATTATTGTACAATAATACCCTAACTTGGCATAAGACATGTCTTAATAACAACACTATTATTAACATGCTAGAATTAGTTCATATACAACTAGCCTGTGAGCTTCTTTGCCAGACGGTAAAGTCTGTGAAGGAAGAACATGTTCATTTGTATATGTACAGAACCTGGCATATTCGGCAGACAGTGGGTGCTGGAGAAGTGTTTATTAATTTGAGTTTTTTTCAGTGCACCTTATGTGTCTAGTGTCTATATTGTCCTCAACATGGCCATTTCCTAGTCCCTGGAAACTTTGAATAATGGAGTATAAAACAAATATTTAATACCATACACAACACCACAAGATCAATTATACTATATCTTGGTTCCTTTGTACCTTTCATCTTACTTATTAAATAGATGTGAGTAAACACCACAAGGAGAGTCACTTGTTAGGATTTTAGAGGTATTTAAGAATGTGGAAATCCTCACTAGCCTGAGAGAGTTTACCACAGAAATTCATCAATTTCATCAAAAATGAATTTCTGATCAACATGGGGAAAGTACCAGGGCTATTAAATCCTGCATAGTTATAACTGCGCCCAGGTCTTCATTTCTTTAGTTCCACTGGCAGATTCAGAAGCAGAGCAGATGTGGAAAAGATACACGAATATGACGCTCAGCACATGGTTTTCTTGATCTCCTCACCCCCTTCTTTCAGACCTGACAAGTCTCGCGAAGACGCTACAACGAAAGTTTGCCCACGTGAGTTACCTATCCTTTGCACAGTTTCTCTCTCTTGGAGCCCAGAGCCGCTTGTGATTTAGATCCCTGTCTTATCCAGCTCTGCAGAGCTGAGAAAGCACGGGGGAGGAAGTCAGTGAAAAGAAGAGGGGTCACCACGCTCCCAGCTTCACTCAGGCCACAGATTGCCGCGGCTCAATAGCGCAGAGTGAAACGATCGTGATCCGGTGCTTGAAAATCCCCATTAGCAGAACACTTACAGCATTAGGAGAAAATGTGCATTTCTTTAGGGGTGACTGGCTGTAGGGCTGCTCTCTGTCAGTCAGGCTCTGAAAAACCTCCCCCGCCCCTCCTTGCCCCAGGATGTTACACTCAGGGCTGCTCTTCTCTGCCGTGAGGATGACACCTCATATACCCTCAGTCAAGAGGCAATCTGGAAAGATGAAAAAAACTGGACTATGTTTTTTAATTTATTTTTTTTATTGAAGTATAGTTGACTTACAATGTTGCTAGTTTCAGGTGTACAGTAAAGCGATTCAGATATATATACAAATAGATAGATACAGATATATTCTTTTTCAGATTCTTTTCCATTACAGGTTATTACAAGATACAGTTCCCTGTGCTACGCAGTAGGTCCTTGTTGTTTATCTATTTTATATATAGTAGTGTGTATCTGTTAACCCTAGACTTTTTGATCTGAACCTTCACGAAGTATTCAGGTAAGATGCCTGCAGCCCAGGGCAATGAAGCACCCCACAGCCCAAATAAAGAATAAGTAGTAGGGCAGGATAGAATATGGTTATTCTAATCCCTGAACTTATTAATTAGAGAATTTGGGTCAGTCGGGCGCTTGATTTGTTTGCAGATTTCCATGATGTTGGACAACTAATTAGAGCTCATGGGATTACTATAGTCTCTGCTTTTAACACACACATATGAAAAGCACAGTCACTCAATGACCAAAGAGAAAACTTCTAACAACTCTTTTATACCATGGAGTCCAGAAGAGCCTTTCAGGTCTTGATGGTGAATTTCATGAACACAGCAGGTCAGTATCAATTAAATTTTGACAGCCCTTCAAACAGTGAAAGGCACTGTGGGTGAGTGGTTCAGAGCATGGATTTGGAGTCACACTACCAGACTTGAAACCTTGGATCTTTTCAAATCACTGGTTGTATGACTATGTGAGTTATTTAACATCTCTGTGCCTCAATTTTCCTACCTATAAAATGGGAATGATAATAAGGTACTTACCTCACAATAATTAATAAAAGTTATGAACTTGTAAGAGTGTATGAACTTGGAAGTACATAGTAAGTGCTTAATAAGCATTAGTTACAATATCTAACATTTTGTGAGGAGAAAAAATAGTGTCTACGTTCTGTGGTCTTGTTGGAAAATAAGAAAGTACGTTTTAAAATAGTTTTTTTATATATAAATTTATTTATTTTTGGCTGCATTGGGTCTTCACTGCTGCGCACAGGCTTTCTCTAGTTGCGGCGAGCGGGGGCTACACTTCGCTGCGGTGCTCGGGCTTCTCGTTGCAGTGGCTTCTCTTGTTGCTGAGCACGGGCTCTAGGCACATGGGCTTCGGTAGTTGTGGCACGTGGGCTCAGTAGTTGTGGCACGTGGGCTCTAGAGCACAGGCTGAGTAGTTGTGGCACACGGGCTTAGTTGCTCCGCGGCATATGGGATCTTCCCAGACCAGGGCTCGAACCCATGTCCCCTGCATCGGCAGGCGGATTCTTAACCACTGCACCACCAGGGAAGTCCTTTAAAATAGTTTTTAAAAAGAAAAATCAAATATCCCAAGAGCATGAAAGGAAATAAGACCAAAGGCTGTTGTGGTTATAGATTATAAACAAGAAGGAGAAAGGCCTCTGAACTTGGCAATAGTCAAATGTGTTTTTCATGAACATTAAAAAATTTCTGTGATTGAATCAGCCATCCATTAAATTTTAAATGAAGAGAAGCCTTATAGAGAAGATAGACAACAATCTAGACAACTAAAACGGGGATTAAAAAGCCACTATATATTTGATTTTCATATAATTTCTTATAATTTCTTTATAAGATTAATGTAAATGCCTGTTAAAGTAGACTAGTCTATGTACATCAAATTTTACATAAAAAGTTTAACTTAGGTTAGGTATTC
Source organism: Phocoena phocoena (assembly GCF_963924675.1). Lineage (NCBI taxonomy): Eukaryota > Metazoa > Chordata > Mammalia > Artiodactyla > Phocoenidae > Phocoena > Phocoena phocoena. The sequence goes on from NC_089223.1 coordinate 134,018,953, forward strand.
CTAACAAATCAAGCAAGTTGTCCAATATAAAATATACTATTGCTTTAATATACAAGCACATCTAAATAGCTATTCCAAAAGAAAAGAAGAAAATTGCTTGCTTTTTAAAGGCATCCCAAGGTAGTAATAATAGTATTAGTTTCATTTGGGAGTTATTTACATATTCACTACATGGATGATGCAAATAGGTCCATTTCCTCACTGCTATGTAAGGATTCGTACAAACCAAGAGTATTTTAGATTTTGAGGCATTTCAAATCACTGACCACCAACCCTAATTTTTAGGTTTTAAAACTGAGGCCCACAGAAGAGAACGAACTTGCCTAAAATTATAAATAAAGTAATTCCCATGTATGTTTATCCCACATAAAGAGAATTTGCTCTCACTCAGGGAAGACAATACAATACTATAATGCCAGTGCACTGTTTTCCTAGGGCTGCCATAACAAATGATCATAAACTGGGGGGCTTAAAATAACAGAAATGTATTTTCTCATGGTTCTGGAGCCAGAAGTCCAAAATCAAGGCATGTGCAGGGCTGCACTCCTTCTGGAGGCTCTAGGGGAACATGCATTTCTTGCATCTTCCAGCTTCTGGTAGCCATCAGCATCCCTTGGCTTGTGGCCCCTTCTCTCTCTATGCCCTCTTCATGTCACTTTCTCTGTGTGGGCCTAACTCCAAACCTCCTCATTTAGAGCCTATCCAGATAATTCTGAATAAAGCCTCCGCTCAAAATGCTTAACTTAATCTCATCTTTTACCTTATAAGGTAATACTCACAGGCTCTGAAGGCTAGGTTGTAGACATATCTTTTTTTGGGGAGGGGAGGGGGGAGTGGGAGGGGAGGGACAGGGTACCACTTAGTCCACTACAGCCAGGGAGAGTTCATGAGTTCGTGGATGCCTCTAAAATAGAAATTCCACCTCTGAGGGGCTTCAGATGATAAAACCGTAAGAAATTACTGTCCTTTACCAATTGCTCTGCAACTCCCTTCTCTTGATTAATTGAAATGTCATTACAGACCTGCAGAATCCTATCATTAGCAAGCCATTTTTTATCTATATCTCTGGGTCCTACTTAACCTTGACATGTGGATTCTGGTTAAACATGACAGATTGGATACATCCAATGATCTCCATTCATTCCTTAAAACCCACTAAGAAGCCAGTTAAGGAATACAACAGGTAAACACATACAAGGTGAAAGCTTATAGAAGAAGATAAAGAGCAGAAGAGATATATCTACCAATTTTTTTTTTGCTTTGTTTTGTTTTGTTCTGTTGCGGTACGCGGGCCTCTCACTGTTGTGGCCTCTCCCGTTGCGGAGCACAGGCTCCGGACGCGCAGGCTCATCGGCCATGGCTCACGGGCCCAGCCGCTCCGCAGCATGTGGGATCCTCCCGGACCGGGGCACGAACCTGTGTCCCCTGCATCGGCAGGCGGACTCTCAACCACTGCGCCACCAGGGAAGCCCATCAACCAAATTTTGGAAGATGGAAAGCAGATGGGCAAGTGAAGACTAACTTAACAGAGCAAAGAAAGACAACACTAAGTTTGCAGAGGGAGAAGTCAGTAAGTCATGTACGGGTTCATACCTAGAAACTCCAGAAAAGCTAAGGAACTGGAGGCATTAGTTACCCTCAAAAGCCAAGTGAGAGGTAAGGATTCAATAATGCCTTATCTGTAACACCAAAATCCAAAATTTCTGACAACTAGATTTTAAAATACTCACTTGGGGGCTTCCCTGGTGGTGCCGTGGTTAAGAATCCACCTGCCAATGCAGAGGACATGGGTTTGAGCCCTGGTCCGGGAAGATCCCACATGCCGCGGAGCAACTAAGCCCCTATGCCACAACTACTGAGCTCGTGTGCCACAACTACTGAAGCCTGCGTGCCTAGAGCCCGTGCTCTGCAACAAGAGAAGCCATCACAATGAGAAGTCCACGTGCTGCAATGAAGAGTAGCCCTGCCCACAGAAACTAGAGGAAGCCCGTGCACAGCAACAAAAGACCCAATGTAGCCAAAATAAATAAATAAATAATAAAATACTTGGCAGCAAACCTTGACATTATCTGAACTGCTTTGCTATCAAAATTATTTTTAAAATATATAAAACTAATAGTAGTCTTTATTTACCCCTCTTAGTATGTGAATATTCATGTTCCATTGCAGAAAATTCAATATATTTGATTAAAGAGCCTGTCTTAGGTCCCACTAGGTAATATATGGATTATGCACTATATTTGCTGAAATCTTTAAAAATATTGGGTGGGATTGCCCAGGAGATGGCACAGAGGGAGAAAAGTAAGAGAGGTAGTGGACTGGGGCTTCTCACTCTTTCTAAGAATTTTAAGTTTCATTTTTGGCCCCTCAAGCCAGGCTTTTCCTGGAGCTTTCTCTGTCTGAACCATAGTGCTTACTTCCAGGGTTCTGGCTGTGTTAGGTACAAGCCAGGGGATACCACAGGAGAAAAAAGGGAAAACTCAATGGTGGTTTGGAGAAAAATCACAGTGCATTTAGAAGTTACTAGGGTGAGCGTAATCAATAAAATCAGAAATGAAAGAGGAGACATGATAACTAATAACACAAACACTAAGGATCATAAGAAGCTACTATGAACACTAACAAACCGGATTACCTAGAAGAAATGAATACATTCCTAGAAACATACAATCTACCAAGACTGAATCATGAAGAAACAGAAAATCTGAACAAACCAGTTACTAGTAAGGAGATTAAATCAGTAATCAAAATCTCCCAACAGACAGAAGTCCAGGATCAGATGGCTTCATGATGAATTCTACCAAACATTTAATGAAGAATTAATACCAATTTATCTTAAACTCTTCCAAAAAATAAAGAGGAGGGAATACGTCTAAACTCATTTTATGAGGCCAGCCATACCCTGTTACCAAAACCAGATAAAGATCTTTAGCAGGCTAGTATCCCTGATGAACAAAGATGCAAAACTCCTCAGCCAAATACTAGCAAACTGAATTCAAGAGTACACTGAAAGGATCATACACCACGATCAAGTGGGATTTAGTCCTGGAATGTAAGGATGGCTCAACATCTACAGGTCAGTGTGATACAATGCGTTAACCAAATGAAGGATAAAAATTATATGATTATATCAATAGATGGAGAAAAAGCATTTGCCAAAATTTAACATCCTTTATGATAACCATCAATAAACTATAGATGACATAACAAAGTGCATATATGACAAACTCACATTTATCATACTCAGTGGTGACAGGCTGAAGGATTTCCCACCAAGATCAGGAATAAGACAAATGGGTCCCCACTCTCACCACTCCTTTTCAACATAGTATTAAAAGTCCTAGCCAGAACAATTAGGCAGGAAGAAGTAACAAAAGTCATCGAAATCTGAAGGGAAGAAGTAAAATGGTCTCTTGACTGCAGATGATATAATCTTATACGTAGGAAACTAAAGACTCCACAGAAAACTGTTAGAACTAATGAACAAATTCAGTAAAGTTGCAAGATACAAAAACAACATACAGAAATCAGTTGCATTTCTATATACTAACAACTAATTATCTGGAAAAGGAATCAAGAAAACAATTCCATTTATAATGGCACCAAAATAATAATACTTAGGAATAAATTTAACAAAGGAGATGAAAGATCTGTATACTGGAAATTTTAAGACATTGATGAAAGAAATTAAAGAAGACACAAAGATGGAAAGATATCCTGTATTCATAGATCAGGAAAATTAATATTGTTAAAATGCCCATTCTACCCAAAGCCATCTATATATTCAATGTAAATCCTATCAAAATCCCAATGGCATATTCCCAGATATAGAAAAAACAATATTAAATTTCATAAGAAACCACAAAAGATCCGAAATAGTCAAAGAAATCCTAGGAAAGAAGGACAAAGCTGGAGGCATCACGCTTCCTGATTTAACACTTTATTATGAAGCTATAGTAAGCAAAGTGTACGGTAATAGCATAAAAACAGACACATTGACCAATGAAACAGAACTGAGAGCCCAGAAATAAACCCACACGTATATGATAAACAAATATTTGACAAGGGAGCCAAGAATACTCAATGAGGAAAGATAGTCTCTTCAATAAATGGTTTTGGGAAAATTAGATATTCACACGCAAAAGAATGAAATTGGCCCCCATCTTACACCACTCACAAAAATGAACTCAAAGTGGATTAGAAGTGGCGTACAGCCACTACAGAAAACAGTATGAAGTCTTTTCAGATTAAAACTAGATTTTATTTCTTTTGGACATATACCCAGCAATTATCCAGCAAATAACTTGATTTTAAAAATGGGCAAATGACCTGAGTAGATATTTTTTCAAAGAAGACATACAAATAGCCAGTGGGTACATGAAAAGATGCGTAGCGTCATTAATCATCAGAGAATTGAAGATCAAACAACAATAAGATATCACCTCACACTTTTGGACTGTCCATTATCAAAAACCTAAGAGCAAACAAGTGTTGGTGAGGATGAGGGGGAAAAGCACACCTGTGCCCTGTGGGTGGGAATGTAAACTGGTGCAGCCACTGTGGAAAACAGTATGGAGGTTCCTCAAGAAATTTAAAAGAGAACTACCATATGATCCAGCAATTCCACTTCTGGGTATATCCAAAGGAAATAAAATCATTAGCTTGAAGAAATATTCCTACGTTCATTGCAGAATTATTCACAATAAGCAAGGTATATAAGTAACCTAAGTGTCCCTTGATAGATGAATGGCTCAAGAAAATGTGATACACACACACACACACACACACACACACACACACACAGAGGAATATTATTCAGTCTTAAGAAGAAGGAAATCCTACCACTTGCATCAACATGGATAAACCTGGAGGGCATTATGCTAAGTAAAATAAGCCAGACACAGAAAGACAAATACTACATGGTATCACTTACATGTAGAATCTTCAAAAAATTGATTAGAAAATTATTAGGTTTCCTGGACTGCTTGTTCATATTGAAAGAGCCATAGGAAACTAAGCAAACAAAAACCAAGGCATTTATTACCTTCACTAAAAACAAAAAGTAGTATAAGAAAGGAAACAATAATTATAGTAGTCCACATGACTTTGCCATGCACAGTATTTATATAACATAAAATAAAAGCATCAAATATAAATTTGATATATGATTAATATATTATCAAATAGCAATTCCATATATGGTTAAAATATGTGCATGAGAAGAATGGGGGAAAGGAATTATGGGAGTGAATGTAGGGTATTATAACAGGTTGATATGAGAAAGATACTATCTAAGTTTTAAAATCAAGAACTAGATAAATGCATTTGAAATTTAGAAATAAGGAGGTAGCTATTAGAAGAAACAGGTAAAACAGGTGAAAGTTGTTACCTCTGATCCAGAGACCTGGGGTGGTTGACTTGAGCAAGAGTCTGTTATTTTTCATTATAATTTTCTGACTTTTTAAAATATGGGTTAATTTGATATAAATAAAAATCAAATTAATTTTTAATAGAGACTAGTGATAGTGTTAGCAAATAAATAAGATTAATATTATTGTAATTTCTTGCCTGTACAAGTTTAATATTTTCCCTCCTCTCCTTTCCTATCTAATCTGCATTTTTGCAGCCTAAATTGCATTTTCTTTTTTTGCCAAATTAATCTTTCTACAGTCCAGCTCAAATCATGTTCTCCTCAAAAACTTTAAGTGGCTAAACTCACTAATTTGGCATGCAAGTTCTCTACAACTCACTCCCCAACTATTTCCCTTCCATTTAATCAACAGATATTCGTGGAACCACGGTTGTGTGTTTTGTTGGAAGCAATGAGGATACAATGATGGACAAGATAGACATAATTCCAGTCTTTGAGGCACTTACATTACACAGACTTCCTGCTAACACTCTCTTTTGCTAGACCTTTGTTCTAATACTTTTGGATTTTCAGCCCTCTCCTTTCTCTTCCAGGGTGTATACTCAAACCTTGGTTCTCTTCAAGGCAGAAGGCAAACGCTACCCCCTACACAAGGTCCACTGTGACCTCACCCACCCGCAGTGAGAGTAAATTTTTTTCTTACCCAAACGTCCTTTGAACTTCAGCCCCGTGGCTAGTATGTACTTACTGCTTTTCCCCAGGATTACAGCAGCTCATAGACATGCCTTCCCAAGTAAAACCTGAATTCCTAGAGAACAGAGTCCTTATAGATTCATTTCTATATCCTTTACTGAACCCCTACACAAAGTAAGTAATAAGCAGTTATCTAGAGAATCCATTTGGAAATTTCCACCTACAAGCATTGAAGCACGATATTATACTGATACTTACTTCCTATTTTCTCTTCTGTCAAATAAACATTTTAGTTTAGAATAGATTTAAATTCACAGAAAAATTGCAAGGATAGTAGAGAGTTCCCATGTACCCCACACCACTCCTCTTATTATTAATATTAATAATATGGCACGTCAATATGGTACCTTTGTCACAATTATTGGACTAATATTGGTACATTAGTAACTAAAGTACACACGGTATTCAGATTTCCTTGGTTTTACTTAATGTACTTTTTTCTGTTCCTGGATCCATCCAGGACATCACATTACACTTAGTTATCAAGCCCCCTTAGGCTCCTCTTGGTTGTGACAGTTTAGTTTCTCAGACTCTATTAGTTTTCTATTGCTGCAATAAAACATTACCACAAACTTAGTGGCTTAAAACAATATAAATTGATTCTCTTCCAGTTCTGTAGGTCGTACATCCAATCCAGGTCTCACTGGCCTAAAATCAAGGTGTCAGGAGGGCTTGTTCTTTTCTGGAGGCTCTAGGGGACAGCCTTGTTTCCTTACCTGGTCCAGGTTCTACAAGCTGTCTACATTCTTACCGATGACCTCTGATAATTTTGAGGAGAACTGTTCCGGTATTTTACAGAATGTCCCTCAACTGGGATTTGTCTGATGTTTTTCTCATGATTAGACTGGGGTTATGGGTTTGGGGGAGGGTAAAGTAACACTCTTACCACGTATCAAGTCCACACATATGCTATCAACCTGACTTGTCACTGCTGATGTGATCCTGGCTCAGCTGGCTGAGGCAGGATTTGTCAGATGCGGTGGACAGCTTACCCGGAGATACGTCTCTGTCCTATACCCTGGAGCCTGTGATTATCTTAGGTTGCATAACGAAGGAGAATTAAGGTTGCCCGATGGAAATAAGTTTTCTAAGCAGCAGACCTTAAGATAGGGAGGCTGTCCTGAATTACCTGGGTTGGCCCACCGTGAAAGGAAGAAGAGAGAGTCAGAGAAAGAGATGGAATGAAGGAAGCAGCTCAGGATGATATGATGTGAGAAGAACTGGACAGGCCTTTGCTGGCTTTGAAGACAGAGGAAGGGGTCATAAGCCAAGAAATACGGGCAACCCCTGGAAGCCAGAAAAGGCAAGGAATCGGATTCTCCTCTCGAGCCTCCGGAGAGGAATGGAGCCCTGTTCCCATGCCTGACCACACCTTGATTTTAACCCAGTGTTACACTTCTAACGCACAGACTGTGAGATAATCAAGTTTTATTGTTTAACACCGCTAAGTTTGTAGTACTTTGTTCAGCAGTAGAACTAGTACCGATTTTTCCCTGAAAAATTATTCTTCCCTCCCCGCCCCCCAACAGCCTACTCTCTGAAAGGAAGGCACAATGCACAGTCCATACTTGAGGAGAGGGAATTACGCTCTATTTCCTTAAACATAAGGGAGCCGCATAAATTATTTGGAATTCTTCTACGGGAGAAATTTGTCTATTCTTCCTGTCTACTTATTTATTCAATCATTTATCTATGTCAGTATGAACTCACGGATATTTATTTGATATTTAGGATTATTAGATTTCCATCTTACATCTTCTTGGCCCAAAATGGGTCATATACCAAGCCCTGGACCAACTGCTAGCAAAAAGATCTCCATGACTGGTTCTAACTGATCATCATTCACTACTGGGGCGACACACAATAGCCATATACCCCCCTACCCCCCCCCCCCCAAAATAGATGAATTCAAGGGAGAGGGTAGGAATGCATCATTTGCTGTTCAGTGGGCAACAAACACTCAGGCAACTAACAGATAATCGTTTTCGGTTTTGCTTTGTTTTAATAAGAAATGAGTCCAAAAGACACTAGTGTTCTGAATCTATCAATTAGAGACATTGTACTGACTGATTTATCATCACATTTGAAAATAAATTTCTTCTGGTCTTGACACATATAGGCAGCTGAAAACACAAAAACATACTTTTCACATTGAAGCAAGTTTTTTTCTAAAGTTACATCACTAATCATTAGAGAAATACAAATCAAAACTACAGTGCTGGAGAGGGTGTGGAGAAAAGGGAACCCTCTTGCACTATTGGTGGGAATATAAATTGATACAGCCACTATGGAGAACAGTATGGAGGTTCCTTAAAAAACTACAAATAGAACTACCATATGACCCAGCAATCCCACTACTGGGCATATACCCTGAGAAAACCATAATTCAAAGAGTCATGTACTACAATGTTCACTGCAGCTCTATTTACAATAGCCAGGACATGGAAGCAACCTAAGTGTCCATCGACAGATGAATGGATAAAGAAGATGTGGCACATATATGCAATGGAATATTACTCAGCCATAAAAAGGAACGAAACTGAGTTATTTGCAGTGAGGTGGATGGACCCAGAGTCTGTCATACAGAGTGAAGTAAGTCAGGAAGAGAAAAACAAATACCATATGCTAACACATATATATGGAATCTAAAAAAAAAAAAAAAAAGGTTCTGAAGAGCCTAGGTGCGGGACAAGAATAAAGACGCAGACGTAGAGAATGGACTTGAGGACAGGGGGAGTGGGAAGGGTAAGCTGGGACGAAGGGAGAGAGTGGCATGGACTTATATATACACTACCAAATGTAAAATAGCTAGCTAGTGGGAAGCAGCCACATAGCACATGGAGATCAGCTCTGTGCTCTGTGACCACCTAGAGGGGTGGGATAGGGAGGGTGGGAGGGAGACGCAAGAGGGAGCAGATACGGGGATATATGTATATGTATAGCTGATTCACTTTGTTACATAGCAGAAACTAACATACCATTGTACAGCAATTATACTCCAATAAAGATGTTTAAAAAAAAAAGTTCTAAAAGATTTCAGGAGTTTGCTATACATATCCCAGTAAAGATTCCCAGAAAACAAACTTACAAAATTACAGAAGATAAATTGCCTGTTGTTGCTTTTTTCATGTGTCATTGTAGCTAGGCTTTGGCTCCAGTTATTCAATGAAACATCATTCTAGGTGTTGCTATGAAGGAACCATGCGGATGTACTTGAAGTCCCTAATCAGATGACTTCAAGTAAGGCAGATTGTCCTGGATAGGCTGGATGGGCTGGATTGAATCAGTTGGAAGAATTTAAAAGCAGGGATGAAGTTTCACTAAAAGAGAAAAGACTCTGCCTGTGGACAGCTACAACCCATGCCTGAATGTTCAAGTCTCTGCCCATGGTCCTCCCTTCCTGGTGAACTGCCTGATGGATTGTGGACTTGCTTAGACACCCCCTACAGTCAAGTAAGGCCATTCCTTGTAATAAATATCCCTGGCTCCCTTCCTGCCTCCCTCCCTCCCTCCCATATCCATCGTCCATCCGTCCGTCCATCCATCTATCTATCTACCTACCTGTCTATCTACCTACCCACCCATCCACTCTTCCACCCATCTACCCTACTGATTCTGCTTCTCTGGTTGAACTCTGACCGAAACACTTAGAGACAAATCACTTCAGAGAGGTTCACCTTCTGATCTTCTGATTAGTATTATAATATTCCTTCTTCACCCGAATATTTCTATTATGCTTTTTTCTTAAAATTGTATCAACTTTTGTAGATAAAGAATTAAATGATTTCACTGTTATCCATTAAGTGTTCAATGCACTCAACATTAATCACGTTCTCTAGAAGGAAATCTCTTCTGAGTTTGGCTAAATTAGAAGGGAAGGTCGGAGTTGGGGGAAAAACTAGGGCAGAGTGCAGAAGGTGGGGATGTGCATTCACAAGATGAAAAATAACACATTTTGACATTTTGACCAAATAAATACATCTAAAACATCTGCTGGTTTCGGGGTGTTTTGAGTACTCCACAGGCTTGCTGACACACTTCTAGAAGTATACAAGAAGCCAATGCCAGGTGATTGCAGCTCTTGCCTTTCAACAGGGACAAACAACAGTGCTTTTTATTTGCCTGAAAATTAAAACTCTTAATTCCTTAGCGGCGATGATACTCCAACTTTTCTTCTTCTCTCCATTACGATTGTTTGGTCTTTACTGCTTACTTGGAGAATAATGAACAAACCACAGAAATGATCTTTTCTCATGAATACGTCTCAAGAAATCTCATCAGGCAACAATCTCATGCTCTTCGTATCTTACTGTCACCAAAGTAACACAAGGGTTGAAGACAGAACTCCTAGGTTTAATCAACTGTACTCCAATATAAAATAAAAGTTTAAAGAAAAGAACTCCTAGGTTGGAATCCAATCAAATCTTGTAGCTGAACACTACCTCCCTTCCCTCTTTAATTTCCACCATAATACCACCTTCTTACATTGACTGTCATGTATTTTTTGTTTTGTCTTGTTTTGTTTTTTGCGGTACGCGGGCCTCTCACTGTTGTGGCCTCTCCCGTTGCGGAGCACAGGCTCCGGACGCGCAGGCTCAGCGGCCACGGCTCACGGGCCCAGCCGCTCCGCGGCATGTGGGATCTTCCCAGACCGGGGCACGAACCCGCGTCCCCTGCATCGGCAGGCGGACTCTCAACCACTGCGCCACCAGGGAAGCCCTGACTGTCACGTATTTATTCATCTGGTTTATTGTCTTTCTCCCCCATTAGAATCTAGGATTAAAACTCCAGGAGGGCTGGGATTTTGTCTATGGATTCACTGCTGAATTCTAGTAAGTACTGATAGCACAATGCCTGGCACATAGTCAGTGCTTACTAAATATCAACCAAACAAATCTCATTGTGTTACTAAATCTGTAACATGAATATCATAATGGTACCTAATTTACTAGATTATCATGAGGGTGGAAATGATAAGCCATGTGATGCTCTGGAATATCTCTGTAACCTGAGCTCAGAAACTTTCTACAGGGATTCCGACATCTGCTTCCATCCAAACAGAATATATGGGAGTTAGAGTAATACGGGGCAGAAACAAAGCATTCATTTTACCTTTTCTCAGAATTTACCATTCTGTTACCTACAATTCTTTGATTCTTTATCTACAACATTGTCTTGGGTTGCTTTAACCTAGTACTGCACTGAGTAGGGATTCAGGAGAACCTTTAGCTGCTTGTCATCTAGTCAAGTTATTCAGTCAACAAACAGAATCCATGTTGCCTGGCATTCTTCTGCAAGTGGTGGTGTATTCAAGATCAATATGACATTTGTTCCTGTAGCTGGTTAAAATTCCAAGAAATTTTTCTTCAGACAGAACCCAAATACCTTATGCTGGGCTTTGCAGTTTATCCTTTTTATTCTTTCTTTTTTCAAGTGGAAATGGAAGGAAAATGGATATCCCTTCTGCCACAAAATACTGGAGAGAACTTGCAGATAAACTCTTTTGAATATTCAATTTTGAACCCTGAGACCAAAGAACAGAAATTCGCCAGGCTTCGTTCTTCAATACTCTGATATTGAGAATGAATAACCCAATGTTAAATTAAAAATATGAATGAAGTCCTCAGGGACACACAAGAGTGTTAACAGTGGTTGTCTCTGGGTCACAGAATTTTTGTTATTATTGGTATCTTAATGTTTTTCAAGAGCAGCATTATTCATATATATATATATTAATTTTGAAAAAGAGTTTCTTTCTTTAAAATGGCATCTTAAATCTTGGGGGTAATAGAAATTTTGCAAATGTTTTCAAAGTCTTATCATTAGCTACGTAGAAAGGGAGAAGAGATAAAAAAGCAAACAGGGGTTTAAAACATGCAAATAGGTAACCACAGGTCACGTAAGAAATATGCAGTTAAAAGTTCAATAAACCAACCGTTTTGGCAACACAGTTAACTCACTTATAAACGGCTTCTCTCGGCCCTTCTGCTATTTTCACATAAACGCCAAGATATCACTGTGTTCAGGGACTGTGGGCTATCGGCAGGGGACAAAACGCGAAGCACATTTTTGACTAATAATATTTTACTTTAAAATGCCATTGATCTTAAGCTACCTCCACAATTGCATACTGGGGGCTTTTCAAGTAATTTATAGGGGAAAACTGTGAAGTTTATCTTTTGAAATGAAAATGAAATAATACATGCACTTCCTACTTTGGGGACATTTTATGTTAAATCACTGCGACAGGCAGAGATGACAAAACACTGAGAAATAGTTAAAGATTTCATTTCTTTTCCTGATAACGACAAGCTTCATTTTGTGCTCTCAGAGGGGAAATCAAATCTGATTTACTGTCAACTACTTCAGTGCCATGATGCACCTTTCACATCCTTTAAACAGCCTCAGCAAAGCAAGGCTATTACTGTCCTCTCACAGTGGGGTCGATCAACTGTCGAATGCCTGATAAATCATCAAATGCTTTCACTTCAAAACCGACCTGTTTCTTTATCGTGATAAAGCACGATGCACAGAAGAAGACTGTTGGCAGCTCTTTGAGGGTGAGTGTGGATTATATTTTATTGACGCTAGTTTTTTCTAAGAACTGGATTCAAGTTGGTCAAAATTGTGGCGCAAGGTCAAACTCCCAGGGGTACATCCCTCTTCCTGAGCCCGCCCCAAGCCATCAAGCTGGGCCCTTTGGGTTTAATTCTTTCCTCTGTGCCAGTGGCCATAAATTCTCAATGATAAGATTCAGAGGTGGAATGAGAAAGGCAAAAGACAATCTATTGCATTCTTGAAGAGATACCGAGATAAAGGATATAACTCTATCCATCAGTAGTCCCCCCCTGAATAATTGAGGGTGAGAAGCAAGAAAAACACTGGGAGAGCCAGGTGAGTGATGCCAGAAAACCGAATTCATCGCTTAAGGAAAGCAAACCAGAACAGCATGACAAATTCTCATTTTAATACGAGGTATAATTAATTGCCTATTTCTCCCCTTTCCAAAGCCTAAAAGAGGAAGCTGTATCAAACTTGCTTGGCCTTTCCATTCAAAACCATTTCTTTAGAATCCTGTGTTTCCTATCAAGACATGGATTCTCTTGCTGTTCACTAAAGACCTACATAATTTATCTGTTTTTCTATTCGGCCATTGTCTTGCTATTGGTCCACATTTCAATTAATCTTTTTTAGGCAACAAGTAAAACTAAAATATTTTACCATCTCTGAGGAGTTCAAGTGCACACAGAGAAGAGGGGAAAGATTGGTCACCTCATAAAATAGGCTTCAGGAGAGACTAAGCCCACCTCTCTTAACTCTGCGGTACACAGACTGTTTTCTACCGAAGGCAATGTCACAGACGTTGGTGGGGTAAAAAGCCACAGACATCCATCCTGCGACTGGGCCACAGGGCTGGCCGCTGCTGTACCATATGGCCACGGCACTCCTGGTGCCATCCGGATTTCCAGACCGGTGTGGGTTTTCTCTATGCCTAGTTGGCTATGTTCACAGTTTTGCACCGAAAGCCCTGAGTACCTGCTGCAATGTCCCTTTAGGCACCTGCTTGATGACCCAACTGTCTCTGTCACCATCACCTTTGATCATCTTATTTTTTCACGCATGAGACCCAAACCCACTTATTCACTCTGGTCCAAGAGCACAGAAAGAAGGAACGTCTGTCCGGCCTGCTGGACTCCTCACCTGGGCAGCCTTGGATTCATGGCACGGCCCTGGTATTGGATGGGCCAGCACATGTGTGTAAACATGCTTGGGCAACACCGCTGTCCGGTCCAGCTATTTCCCTTCCTCTCAGGATTACTAGGAAATGCGGAAATGGGATCACCTATTCAGATTAGCAACCCCTAGTCTGCAGAGGAAAGATAAAATAGTGCAAATGTTGTTGCCATGTTTAGGCAAAAGAAATTCATGGTGAAACTTGGAGTTCAAATGAAGTTCTGCCATTCCTCCCATTTGCTGAAAGTACATCCAGCAGATTATTTTCAAGAAAAATGTAATCTTTCATGGTTTTTAAATATGCGGACGACCTCTCAACATATTTGATGAATTGACCGTTATGTTCTTGTTAGACTCCTGTCCTCCTGGTCTGTGAACACTTTAGTCTCTTGGTTTTCCTCCTACCCCTCAGGTTACTAGACCATCTCTCCTTTAGTATCTCTTCCTCCACTACTGAATTTTGCAATGTTAGGATTCAACTCTCTGGCTTAAATTATCATGACTATGATAGTAAAGTGTTTATTTTTTAGGAAAAAAGTTTATTATCTACAATCCTCCTTCCCCCTCCCACTCCCACCCTCTTCGGCAGGTCTGAAATAGATCTTCGTTTCACAGAGAAGACTGACAGGTGACCTGATGAATGACAGAGGTAGGGAAAGCCACTCTTACACACAGAAATAAAGGATTTGTTGAGGAAGACTGGTGGGGGGCAGGAAGGGCAGTGATCATAGAAAGATAAGTGTTACAGAAAGAGAGGGTGAAGAGATAAGGTAGCCACTGCTGAGAAACGGCCTTTGGCAATGAGCTGCCGTATTTCAAAAGGAACTATGTGAGAAGTTTGCTATGTGATGTATGATATGCCCTTTATTGTCTCTCACGAAACCTTGTTAATAAATCTATATTATTCATCATTGTTTCTAGACATGGATTTAGATGGGGGGAGTTTGGGGTTTTGTTTGTTTGGGGTATGCAAAGACATGTTGCACTGATCTCAATTAAGGGAACAGAAGAACAAAAGTGGCTCAATTTCTGTGTCCCATTCAGACGTATTCTCTCAGCTCTACATTGAGTATCCAACTGCTTCCTGCCATGTCTGCTTCAGGCGACTAAAACTACTACAGCCCAAACTAAACCTGAAACGTGCTGTCCTTCCACCATTTCCCTTTGAGGAAATGGCAGCAGTCTACCTAGTTGTGTGTCTCATAAATCTTGAAGGACAGCTCCTTGTCTCCTGTCCCTGGCTTCACAGCAGTCATCACCTTCTTCCTTGCTATCTTGAATCCATCCCCTTCTCTCCATTTCCTCTGCCCCAGTTTCGACCCAAGCTACCGTCATCTCTGTCTAGAGCTCCTGCTAGAGCTCTAACTGGTGTCCTGCTTCTCATCTTCCCCTTTTCTATTAGAGGGATCTTTAAAATCTATCATCCCCTAAGAGGAGGGACTTCCATTCTTTTAGAATAAAATTCAAACTCCCTCCTTTCACTGGCAAGGCCTTTCATGATATGACCCCCACTTACTTTTCCACCCAATCTCCTTTCTCGGTATTCTTTGTGCTCTCAAGGCACAATGATCAGCTTTTTGGCTCCGCTGAAGTACTGAGTAAATTCCTGCCATCAAGCATGTTTGCTTTGCCCGAAAACCTCATCCCCACTCAGTTCCTAATCTTCACTTAGCTAAGTCGTCTCTTCTATTCACGTCAGATCACAGTTTGAATGTCACCTCTTCGGAGAAGCATCCCTAACCCTGCCCCTCTCCCCACCTCTTGTCACTCCCAGACTGATCGGGTCTCCCTGTTATGTGGGCTCCTAGCAAAATGCACATTTTGGTTCTAGCACTTATTTTATCTATAATTCAATAGTCTTCTCTATGTAATTATTAATGTCTACCTCCACCATAGGCTCTCAATTATATGATCCATGATATCAGCATCATTGGTATTATGTTGGTGAATAGCTAATTAGTTCATGCTGTATAGCCAGTCATATCTGGGCTCCCTATTTCCGTGATAGAATCTTTGAAGGCTAAGACATTAAAAATTAAAAGTTTATATATAAATCATATTTACATTTTCTATTTGTCTATACTTCAGAAGAAAGAATATACCTAAACGATTCTATACATCTATAGTAAATTAGGCTTGAGGTGAGAATAAAACTAAAATAAAAATTCTGGGGACTTTAGGGGAAGGGCATTTTTGTCTTCACGGATATGTCAATCACCAACAAGGACAAGATCTTCCACCTGCGACTGTAAGTCTTTGCACCTCTAGAAATAAAGAACTGGAATCCATTTTAATTTGAATACCACGCTCATTGCTGAGGGAGCTCACAAAAGGGGTTCATTAGCGCCACCTGGGGTTAAAAGTTTATGGTTCCATCATTACCGCTGCTCATAAATTAACTGATGATATGAATCAAATTCACTAAAATCTCTGTTCATCTTGAACTACACTGTGAAAAATCAAAGTCAAGACGATGTGCTCCACGGTATTTCGGTATTTCAGATAATATAGCCTAAAGCTCTTACCGCAAAATGAGAGTTACGTGCAGCGAGCCATCTTATTTAACCCACGATGGGGGCTAACAGGCCATAGCACACTACGTATCAAAACGGACCAAGAGAAAAGACGTGGTTGGAATCAGTAGGCTGACACTATTGCCACTTGCGACTGCTTCCACCTCTAAGACACGTGTAAGTATAAGCACATCTACCCATAGATGGCTTAGATGGTTTTCCCGGGGGAGCCACGTTGATTCTCTTCTCCATTCACCATCCACTGCAACCAAGCAGGACCCCGCAGGGTCTTCCCAGTGGTAGACCCCTTCATTTCCCCTGTTTCTTGTTTATAGAAAAAGGACTTTAGTCTCGTAGGCCTTCCCTGAGTTCCAAAGAGCAGACTCAACCGGTTATTAACTACAGAAGTGAGGGAATGCAGAAACAAAGAAAAGCAGTGAAACAAAAAGTAATGACAGCTTAAACAACAGTTTAGCCATAAAACAGTCACAAGACCCCTAGTTTTTCAAGAGATATAGATAACAATCTAACACATATCGCTGAGTTGTTTTACAGAAGCCAGGACCCTACCAGACGGAATTGCTGACCATAAACACAAAGATCCCAGACCGGTTGGAACCAGAAGACTGAGGATTAAGATTTCCAAAACACCACCCTGTTACCTCCCCACCAATGAGAGGAATATCCACAAGCTGATCATGTATCCTGCAACCCTCACCCCTAATGTTGCTCTTAAAAGCCCTTCCCTAAAAGCCATGGGGGAGTTCAGGTCTTTTTAGCACTAACTACCCACTTTCCTTGTTTGGGGCCCTGAAGACACACTTTCCTTCACCACAACCCAGTGTCACTAGATTGGCTTTGCTGCATCTCATGGTGGGAGAGCGGACCCAAGCTCAGTTCAGTCACACCACTACTTATGATCCTTGATTCTCTCCTCTGATAGGAATCTAATGTGTATTCAGTAAATGCTCATGGCCGCTTGGCAGACTGTCATATAAAATGAGATACAGAGTCAGCACCTTAAAACTAGTTAGCGAGGTTATATTTAAAACTTTCACATATACATCTACACAAAACTAGCAGACAACTATTTTTAAGAGTGGAGAGTCTTTTTAAATAGATCACATGGTAGGTTTTAAGTAAACTTCAAAATAAAAAGAGGTCATTGTGGGATAAGTGGAGTCTAAGAAATGTTCTTAGAGGAACATAAAAGAATATAGGATTTTATCCGCGATTGTACCTATAGCCTGTTTACTGTGTTGGGCTGACGAAAGTTGAAGAGGAGAAGTTGACAGATATTGAGAGCAGTAAGAGAAAACATTGATAAGGTGGGGTCATGTTAGAAAGACTTTAAATACTGGAATGAGATAATCTGAACGACCCTAAAAGGGCTAAGGAAGTACTATGCTCTTAAGGAGAGTGACATAATAAAAGTGGTGCTACGAGAAAATTACTGATTAAGGAATGAATATGCAAACATTAGGGAGACTTGTTACGAGATCGTTGTGGCAGTACAGGGCTACAATAGTGAGGGCCTTCATTAGTTTATGGAGATTAGAATACATAACACAATGACTGAGAACGACACTGAGAAAGAAAGATCTGTAGGATTTAGTGACAGATAAGTTACCAGAGATTTTGGGAGAGATAGACATGAAAGAGAAAAGTGACTTGAACATTTTGATACTTGGAGGTGGAAAGAAATGGCATTCTAATCAACAAACTTGGAAAAATGGAGGAAGACATCCATTTGGGAACTACTCAAATTTGGTAGGTAGGGATTTTGCAGTAAAGGACAGAGATTCAGATGGAACTGCCAAAATTCTAGAGTTGAGAGGCCCTTAAGGGCGGTGGGGTTCAAGTTCCCAGCAGGACTCAGGAATCCTTTCTGTAAAACAAATATTTTCTCTGTTTAGGGACATTACTAGGAACGCCTTCCTTACAATGAATTAAAATTTACTTCCCTGTAACTTGCACCTAAAACTTCCCTTTCTACCTTCTGGGATGACACTAAACAAGACTATGTCCTATTCCATGTAATAATTGTTCAAATATATGACAGTCACTGCAGCCCCCTTTAATTCCAGCTTTTCAGTAATGACCATCCCCACCTAGTTCCTTCAGGTATAGCTCATTCACAGAACTTATAAACTTCTTATTTATTAACAGAGATTAATAAGGCATCACAAATATCTCCCAGTTATGAGAATTACTGATTGCTATTTTAGTCCTATGGCTGGATTTTGATAATTCTGTCTTACAAAAAAAGGACAGGCAACTTTCTTTTCCCTAAAAGTAAAGAATATAAAAACTACATTCAAAACTAAAATATCTTGTGTCTAATGAAAACCCAAGACCAGCAAGTCTGAAGAGTTCGTGCTGGGGTTTCTATCTTAAATGAAAGAGTAAATTTAAGAGAATCAAATTCAATTTCCCAAAGGATTGTGATTTTCTACTCGTATTCATGCTACAAATTTGGCAGGCCATAAAGAGTTTAGAAAAATTATTGCTATTATTGTCTGATATTTTTAACAATGAGTTTGCTTCTAAACCTTGAGGTGCGCTCATGAAAAAGAAAAATCCATTTAAGTATCTATTATCTCTGAATGGAGACTGCATTTGATGAAACCTCCATGCAGCTAACAAATGTTTGCCTACCCAAATGACTTTTGCTCTGGCATTATGCCTCAGAAAATAAATTATTATTTATGAACATAATAATCTATATTTACATAATAAGTTTCTCAGAGGAGATGAAACCAGTTTTTGCATAGTCTACAGCACCTCTCATTTGTAAAAGTCAAAAAACTGCAGCTTCGTTGTTCCAAGAGGGAAAATGTATTAGAAAGGCATAGGCCTATCAAAGCAAAAGTCAGTATTCAGTGTGCCAGCAGTCAGAGAAGACTCATGAATCTTGTGAATCAACACTCATAATCCTTACATGCAGCATCAGCTACTTTTATAAAATAAAAATCTTAGAAACTTAAAAATAAATGCCCAATACCGTAAATACTATAATACCGTAAATACTATAATACCGTAAATACCTACTGTGTGAACAACATTTATATGATATGGAAGAAGTGGTCCAATCTCAAATCTGAGAAGATATCAAAACAAGAAATAACCTGAGATGCTTGTAAGAAAGAATATAATGGCTTCTTTAGGGGAAGCAGCAGCGTTGCTAAATTACAGGATAAGACATAAAAAGAGCTCTGTTTTATTCCCTACTCTGCAACCAACCTGAGGCTAGTTATTTATCCCACCTGTAAAATGCAGTAAAACTACACACCACCATCCTATCCCAGAAGGAGAGGTGAGGATTAATTACCTATAGGTGTCTGGAGTTTCACAAAGGGCGTTTTGATATACAAATTACAGAACTTTCATTTTGGTTTTATAACTCATTCATGGCCCTTACACACTGGAGGATACCTTCAGTGGTCCAGATAGCACATCAACATACATCCAACATCCCTCTTCAATATCTCCTGGGGATTAGCTGAAGACCAAGCCAGAGATATGACTCACTGATCACACATTAAACCATACAAGGTTGAGACGTACAAGGCCTCAGTTTACTTTCATAATACAAAATTAACCTTGTAGGTACAAAATTACAGCATTATTTTATAATTATAGGTATATCCTCTGTATTTATGAGACATTACAAAATACCTGACCTTCTCAATGTAGGTTAGCTAATTATTTTGTATCTAGCAAAAGCAAGTTCATGAAACCTGTAACTCAGTATGTGTGACTAACACTTCTTCATCTTACCAGTTTCTGTTACCATTGTTCCTGACACGTTAATTAAATTCCACATTCAAGTATGCGCTTAGAATTTAAAAACTTAGCCAAGCGCACCCCAGTGACTGTTTATAGTATCAGACTCTCAGTGTAGAAAAAGCATAAGTGACTTCCTATTTATTTATCCATATGTTTGTTTGTTTTTTCTCTCTCTACTAGACTATAAGCTGTTTTGGGGTACGGAATTAAATTTATTTTCTTAACTCATGCTTGTAACCATAGTTCCTAGAAAGACTTTGCACATGATAAGCAAATAATAAATATTTGTAGCATGTTTGAACAATATTTGGATTAAATGAAAGATACGGCTACAGTGTGTCGTTATGGTCAATGGAATGTTGTCAGTTTGTATTGGTCAGGTTTTTAACACCGGTCATGGTCTGATTTGCATGGGTTTTAAACAACTGCAAGTCTAAAACCCAAGATTCCATCCAATGAAGATATATTTGCAGTACGCGGGCCTCTCACTGTTGTGGCCTCTCCCGTTGCGGAGCACAGGCTCCGGACGCACAGGCTCAGCGGCCATGGCTCACGGGCCCAGCCGCTCCGTGGCATGTGGGATCTTCCCGGACCGGGACACAAACCAGCGTCCCCTGGATCGGCAGGCGGACTCTCAACCACTGCACCACCAGGGAAGCCCCTGATGCCCAAGTTTTGATATATGCATTCCACCTAACCATCACGCTATCCTTCCTCAGAGTTTTCTCAACCTACAGATTTTTCTCTTTCTTTTCTATGAAACATGCAAGAGCCATTTGCTCGCTACTTCCTTCCTCTGATGGGAACTCATAGGAAACCTGTATTTTTAATACGAAAGTTTGAGCTTAAGAAT
The DNA here is from genome assembly GCF_963924675.1 of Phocoena phocoena. Classification (NCBI taxonomy): domain Eukaryota; kingdom Metazoa; phylum Chordata; class Mammalia; order Artiodactyla; family Phocoenidae; genus Phocoena; species Phocoena phocoena. Next base: position 134,039,966 of record NC_089223.1, read on the forward strand.
TCTACTACAAGTCCTGCATATAAAATGAGAAAAATCAAGGTCCACCTATTAAGACGTAACTATGGAAGTAGATGAGATGCCGCGAAAGAACTTTCCCTTTTAACATATTCATCCTGTATGCCTTGTAGCACTGGTGCACAATCAAACTGACATTACTCAAGTGGGCTGCAACGTTAGCTATTTTAAAATAATTTATTTAATTTCCATTAAGAATAGAAAACTATTAGGTGCAGGTAGAAATGCAAATGAAATAAAGCTTGATCTTGAAGCGTTTATAGTAAATTTGTAGGAACAAAACATAGTACCAAGAAATGAGTAAGAATAATTATAACAAGCCGACAAGGGCAAGTCACACTCTGCTCGTAGAATATGTAAGTCCTTAGAAAAAAGGTGCTAGCGGTTAACAGTGGAGGTGATTTCAGAGGCTAGCAATTCCCACAAGTAGATTTAACAGGTTACAACAGATCAGAACCAGCTTTATTTCCCACTCACCGGTACCACGTGAATAAGCAATGTCACTGGCCACAATGTTCATATTGAAAAGTGGATGAAGAAAGCCAGGAAAATGACAACATCCAGGCTGTAAGAGTTTTCCCACGGCACCTCAGCTTTGTCCCTGAAGCACTGAGTATTCAATCCCCCTCAGAAGGAGGAAAGGGAGAGTGGGGGAACACGTGGTAGCACTTATATTAAAGATAAGTGGTGGCATCATTTGGAAAGATGAATTAAGATAAGAAAGAGATTTTCCCAGAATCACAAAATTTATCTTCTATAACTGAGGTAAAAGACAGCTAGGACTTGTGGTAAATCATCAATATAACATATACCATCAAAGGGGAGGGGATGAGTAATGTTAGGGCTTAAGGTAAAATTTCGACAGGAAAATGTGTTTATTCTATTCCAGTACAGGAAATCCCAGACTTCCTGGCTTTTAACACAGGATTGAGAATAAATGTAGTAACTTATGATTGCTAGATCCTATTTCAAAATTCATGGGAAATAAGATACTTATAAAATTATTTACATACTTAGCTAGCTACTCTTGCCATTTAAAGATCCTATAAGTCAAATTGCTGTCAGCCTTCTCCAATTTTTTTTTCAAAACATCTTTATTGGTGTATAATTGCTTTACAATGGTGTGTTAGTTTCTGCTTTATAACAAAGTGAATCAGCTATACATATGCATATATCCCCATATCTCCTCCCTCTCGTGTCTCCCTCTTCTTCAATTTTAAACATAAGTCAAAGACTGGGAATATCTATAAAGCTAGCATAAAATCATAAATAAGAGAAAACCTCAAAAATTTATCCTCACATTTTCCTGATATGATAATGACATTTTTAGTGAAAAGAAGGTAAAATTGAGACTTATGACAAATGAAGACATGAAAACAATAGAAGATTGTGTGTGTAAAGAATGGTATTATGTTCTTGATTTCTTCTCTATTTTATATAAAAATCCACTGCGTCTCTAAGTAGACGTAAATAAAATCTTGTTAAACATCAATTATTAATTAATAAATATTAACCCTAGTGAGTACAAATGATTTTTCATCTTCTTGTCCTGCCACTAGATAAAAAGACATCCTCTTCATTACTATTCAATTCGCGGTGAATATCAGAGTGGGTCTGCATCGTTACTGTGACCAGAGAATTTAATCAAACTGTTAAAAAAAACCAAAAACAGTTTTGTTTTTCATTCTGGAAGTTAAATTACATGTGGAGAAGTAGTTGCATTTTCTCTCCTACCCTCCAGCTCTGAAGTTCAGTTTTTGTTTTTTTTTTTCCCAGTATGCGGGCCTCTCACTGTCGTGGCCTCTCCCGTTGCGGAGCACAGGCTCAGCGGCCATGGCTCACGGGCCCAGCCGCTCCGCGGCATGTGGGATCCTCCCGGACCGGGGCACGAACCCGCGTCCCCTGCATCGGCAGGCAGACTCTCAACCACTGCGCCACCAGGGAAGCCCTGAAGTTCAGTTTTAACCTAATTTATTGATTCTACTTTATGGTGTTTCTATCCTTGATGAAGCATCTCTCAGGGGCTTTGGGCCTGGAAACAAAAACAATATCAAAAACTGCAACTTGGAACTACAGCTAAATATAAAAATACGGAAATTCGAAAGCAAGCAAGCAAGCATCGTCAAAAGGCACCAAGCAGGTGAGATCTAGCTTGCTCACTCATTTCTTCTAGAGAGAACTTAAAGTACTATTTGTTGTAGACTCACAGACTTAGAGAACGAACTTATGATCCCCAGGTTAGGGGAGGGATAGTTAGGGAGTTTGGGATTGACATGTACACACTGCTATATTTAAAATAGATAACCAACAAGGACCTACTGTCTAGCACAGGGAACTCCACTCAATACTCTGTAATGACCTAATTGGGAAAAGAATTTGAAAAAGAACAGATATATGTATATGTGAAAAAAAAAAGTACTCTTTGTTTTAATTATAAAAGCACACTTTTTCTCAATAGCATTGCTCGGTGTCTGTTGACCCAATATGGCGGAGCCAAAAACCGTTTTAGCTGTACAGTTCTTTTTTTTTTTTTTTGCAGTATGCGGGCCTCTCACTGTTGTGGCCTCTCCCGTTGCAGAGCACAGGCTCCGGACGCGCAGGCTCATCGGCCGTGGCTCACGGGCCCAGCCGCTCCGCGGCATGTGGGATCTTCCCGGACCGGGGCACGAACCCGTGTCCCCTGCTTCGGCAGGCGGACTCCCAACCACTGCGCCACCAGGGAAGCCCTAGCTGTACAGTTTTTGCTCTGATAACTCCATCCAAAAGTGGATGAAGGCTAAGGCAGTAGTCTCCAAACGTTCACTGTAGCTGCTTCAGAACCACCTGGAGGGCTCGTTAAACAGACTGCCACTCCTGCCCACCTCAGTTTCTGATTCAGTAGATCTTAGGAGTGAGGTGGGCAGGGTACTCAGATTTTGTTTTCCAACAGGCTCCTAAATGCTGCTGGTGCTACTGGTTCTGGGACTACCCTCTATAAACACTGGACTAAGGGGAACTAGAGACAAAGGAGACTGAAGAACTGAAACTTGTAAAGATTTAGTCTCCCCAGAATCCAGCTGAACAAAGAATTCCAACCCAGAAATTTAACTACCGACGAATGTACCATATAGAAATCAGTAAATGTTTTCAGATCCTTCGAGAAATTATCTAATCAATGCTTCCCGGGTGTAATGTCTGAGATTAATCTCATGTGCCATAGAACCACAAAGAACTAAAGATCCAGAATCAGGAGCAATGCTGGATCATCCATTTGTCTCATATCACCACCCCGCACGTTCCTTTCCTTATTGTATACATTAGCAAATGTACACCCTCTGCCAGCCCCACCAGTAACAACTGCAGGGCAGGCACAAGAGTACAAGTGGAGACCCACATACCACGGGTCTCAATATTTGAAGCTTATAAATCCACCTAAAAATCTATTAAATAAGATATGTTCTATTTACTTACCATGACGACGACATTTTCATCACAACTGGCCAGGGCCAGTTCTCGTTTAGAATACGTAAATGCAGAATTTTGTACTTAAACATTGAGGCTCCAGAAGAACCAGTCCCCGGCCTACAAGTAACTCTCCTTCTCTTTCCAACTTCAGCTCTGACTTACACTGTGAGGGGCCTGGAGATCTGGCCACACCCCACAGAAACAGCTGCTACTCCTTGGCCGTGCAGTGTGGACACAGTGGCATGGTCTACCTTGGAAAAGTGGCCCCATTCAATTGCAGACTAGATGTCAGGAAGGGCTGATCATCTGAAGGCTTGGTTGGGACTGGTAGATTTCCTTCCCCAGGCAGCTCACTCCCGCGACTGGCTGGTTGGTGATGGTTCTTGGCAGGAAGCCTCAGTTTTCTCCTACTGGACCCTCTTCATAAGCCTGCTTGAAGATCCTCCCTCCATGGCGTCCAGTTTCCACAGGGTATGAGGCCAAGGCAAAAGCCATAATGCTTCCTCTGTGACCTCGTCTCAGAAGTCCCACACCCTCACCTCCATCCTATTCTCTTGGTCACAAGTCAACCCTGATTCAACCAGGAGGGGCAATGCAAAAGCATGACTAACATGAGGCATGGCCCACTGACGGCCTATTTTTTTCTTTTCTTTTTTTTTTTGCGGTACGCGGGACGCGCAGGCTCAGCAGCCATGGCTCACGGGCCCAGCCGCTCCGCGGCACGTGGGATCTTCCCAGACCGGGGCACGAACCCGCGTCCCCTGCATCGGCAGGCGGACTCTCAACCACTGCGCCCCCAGGGAAGCCCTGAGGGCCTTTTTGAATTCTGGCTACCACAGATGACTTCTATAGACTCTTCACATTCTAAGATCTTATGACTGAAGGGAATATAGAACGGTTATGAATAATATTGAAATACATTCAACTGAAAATAGACTTAATGTCAGAGATGCATCAAATCATCTGCGGTAGGCAGAATAATGATCGTCCAAAAATGTCCATCCCCTAATCTCGAGAACCTGTGAATACGGTACTTTATATGGGAAGAGAGACACTGCAGGTGAGACTTAAGTTAAAGACCTCAAGGTGGGGAAATTACTCTGGATTATTCAAGTTGTTCCAATCTAATCACACGGTTAGTTAAAGGATCTTTCTTGGCTGCGGTCAAAGGGAAATGTAACTATGGAAGAGAGAATCAGAGGGATGGCCGTATGAAAACTCAGTCCCTGGCCATTGCTGGCCTTTGAAGATGAGGAAGGAGACAAGAAATGCCAGTATGACTACAGTGCTGCTGCTGCAATGAACAAGGAGGGGGAAATGAGACCGAGAAGGCAACGTGTACTTAAAGACAGACGCTCCTGTGGTCTTTACATGTTGAGTGAAGTATAAAACATATGAAATACATACGGACCATGGGAGTGTGCTCCAATAACTAGGGAGGGAAGATACACATTTGAGAGCTATGTGCACATAAACCGTAATTGGAACCATGAGGAAGGATGAGATCACTGAGTGAATTCCTGGAAGGAAAAAGAATAAGGACACAACTTGGGAAACTCCCACATTTAAAGGAATAAAGGCTGGGCTTCCCTGGTGGCGCAGTGGTTAAGGATCCGCCTGCCAGTGCAGGGGACACGGGGTTCGAGCCCTGGTCCGGGAAGATCTCACATGCCACAGAGCAACTGAGCCCGTGCTCCACAACTACTGAGCCCGCATGCCACAACTACTGAAGCCCGCGCACCTGGAGCCCGTGCTCTGCAACAAGAGAAGCCACCGCAGTGAGAAGCCCGCGCACCGCAACCAAGAGTAGCCCCTGCTCGCCGCAGCTAGAGGATGCCTGCGCACAGCAATGAAGACCCAATGCAGCCAAAAATAAATAAATACAATAAATAAATTTATGTTTAGAAAAAGATATAAAGGAAAGACAAGAAACTAGTAAAGGAGAGAGAGAAACAACAGAGATGCCCAAGGGAGGCATGAGGAAGATAGGATAGGTCAATCATCAGGGCCAAAGGCTTCTGCCAGATACGAGGACCCTCTGGATTGAGTAAGTGTTTTTGGATTTGTGTTAGATGTCAGCTTGTGACCCTTGAGAGAGTACTTTCAGATGAATGATTAAGTGGGTAATTGATACTGTACACCTTTTTGCTTCTAAAACTTATTAAATCAAAAGTTAACATATTGAAACAGAAAGAACAGGGCTCTCCACAAGAATCCAATATCCTATCACACTCCCTCCTCCTAGCGTCTACTAGGTTTGTATCCAAAGCAGTCGAAGTAGTTGCAGGTTTGTGAAGCAGCTAATGTCCAAACTACCCACCCACGTGAGGTCAGGCATATGTCAGGGGAGGAGTGTGTCTGTGCCTTGAACTTTGAAACCAGTGACGCTGACAACAGAAAGGATCTAAGGATCTCAGTTTTGTCACGGTGGGGACAGAGATCTACGATTTGTGTGGCCCCAAGTCTCCGAATATAGGGAATTCAAGTCAGTGTGGGCATTTCCTCATTGTTTGGGGGACAACTAACGTCTGAACCACAGAGGAAAGAGAGAACACTCTCCACCTCTCAAATAACCAGGGCAGCAACATTTGCCTGTGATATACATGATACAGAATAGAGGCAGTTTTTTCTAAGACAAACACTACCTTTACCTTCAAATTTACATTAAGAATTTATAGTAAGGCTGCAAGAGGAAAACATGTTAAATTAGCAAAACTGTGGGTTCATAAAGGTGTATCTCACATTTTTGTCAACACACTCTGCTAATTCTTCAGGATAACGTTTTTCGTAATTGGCAAGGCCGTGCCCCCCTGCGTGGACTTTCTCACTGAACGCTGAAAATCGCTAAATACAATTTATGTAATTTATGTTTGTCAGTGACCTTATTAGTGCTTCCACTGCTGAACTGTGTTTGTAAGTGGATGTGTATATGAAAATGCAGTCTTGACTTTTTCAAGAAAGAAGTTATATAACTTTGCACTTCATAAACTTAACAACCAAAATGTTATCTGCGGTAAGTGTTTCTGGGAAGCATGATTTTACCACTGACTGGTTTGATGGGAGTTGATTAGATCACGGTTTTTCATCTGTGTGTTGTTATCGATACTGGCTCCATTCCAGTTGGCAGTGAAGGTGTCTAAACACTCACAAACAAAAATTACCCATAAAACCTGTGACAGGGTCCTCCGGGTTCATAGCTACAGATCACTGCACGTCTGAATGGGTTGTTTCAGCTGACTTTATAATGTCACACCCCTTGTAAACATGACACACCTGTCTCTCTGTTTAACAGACAGTTTTTTGAAGCTGAAGCATTCATTTTCTCCCAGAACTCAGCAGTGACACATTATTTACCTATATTGAACCTGGGAGCCCCCAAAACATTCCATTCTTTTCTCTTTAGATGCAATAACCTTTGACTTCAACAAACCGGCAAACAAAACAAAACAAAACAAAACAAAACAAAAAACAGCTTTATTTTGACGTAAAGGGGGAATTAAAAGGGACACAATGAGAGAATCAAATTCTTGATGATTCCCATTATCTTTTCAGAAATTCAAGACAGGGATTTGTAGCTATTTTCAATTTTCCCAGGTTGAAAGTCACTTTCGCCGTCAGTGTTACAAAAGATTAATCACCAAACTATCTGTGAGCATCCACTTTGTGCAATGCTCTCTGTAACAGACTTAACGAAGTTACAAAGGGGTGTATCAGTGCTGTCACCGTGCTCCAGAGAGGCTTATAACCATTCAGAGGAGAGGATGGAAATGCATGAAGAGACGCTAAGCTGGACAGTAAGTGGGTGTCAATCACGTGCAAGGTGGGAATAAAGCAAATGATGAACAGCAAGTACCTATGTCCACAGGAAGCAGGGATGAAGTCCTCCCTTCGATTTAAGGGCTGAGCTGCTACGCGCTGAGTCAATCACTAGTTGTTACTCTGGCCCTCACCTCAAAATCATTAATTTCAAATGAGCCACTTTATTAGTGGAGGCCTCCAGATTGATTTCCAGCTGTGCCCACAAACTATATACCAGATTTTCCACTCTTCACCCCAGTGTTCTTCCGCTTAGCCTTAAATACAGACTCCCCATTCCCAAAGTATGTATCCATCTCCACACTCTACTTTTACTTTTATTTTACAAAATAATTACACTGGGAAGGAAGCATAGATGACGATACTTAAACACTGCCTGGGCACTTGAAGTCAGAGGTTGAATAATTTTCAGGACAAAACTCCTGGAGGTATATCTTTATAATTATGGCTCATATGAAGTGGTTTAAGGTAACAAAATGGAAACTAGTTTCTGAAGAACAAAACATACTCATACATTTTCTTTCCGACCAGACGACTTAACTCCCGTAATTCAACATTGGTGGATTAAAAAATTGCCTTGATCTTTTCAGAATTCATTCACTCCATTCTATATACCTCTATTAAGTAGCTACTACATGGCAATTTCTCTGATGGGAGCTAGGAAAAAAAATGAACCATTCTCTGCCCTCAAGGGGTTTGCATTCTGGTGAGGAAGACAGACAAGGAAGTAAGCTACGGAGAAGTATGCATGCGATTCTACAGAAGCACAGAACAAGAAGAAAGGAGGAAAACCCAGAGCAGGTAATTCTTGAGCTGAGTTTTAGGAAGATAAACAGAAGGGAAAGAAAATAGCAGGAAAAGGAGACAATACATGTTTTGTAGGTTCAGATGGGTCCAGAAAATAGTACCCCTTAACCCAAAATAAAGATTAAATTAGGGCTTCCCTGGTGGCGCAGTGGTTAAGAATCCGCCTGCCAACGCAGGGGACACGGGTTTGAGCCCTGGTCCGGGAAGATCCCACATGCCGCGGAGCAACTAAGCCAATGCGCCACAACTACTGAGCCTGCGCTCTAGAGCCCGTGTGCCACAACTACTGAGCCTGCGCTCTAGAGCCCGTGAGCCACAACTACTGAAGCCCACGTGCCTACAGCCTGTGCTCCACAACAAGAGAAGCCACCGCAATGAGAAGCCCGCACACCTCAACAAAGAGTAGCCCCCACTCACCGCAACTAGAGAAAGCCTGCTTGCAGCAACAAAGACCCAACTCAGCCAAAAATAAATTAAAAAAAAAAGGATTAACTTATACCCACTACTATATATAAAATAGATAACCAACAAGGACGTACTGTAGAGCACAGGGAACTCTACTCAATATTCTGTGATAGCCCATATGGGAAAAGAATCTGAAAAAGAATGGATATATGTATACGTATAACTGAATCACTGTGCTGTACACCTGAAACTAACACAACATTGTAAATCAACTATACTTCAATAAAAAAAAAATTTGTTAAAGAACCAATTGAAAAACAATTCAAAAAAGACAGCAGATGGGAGCCCAAAAGAAAATCTGTCTTACCAAAGAAGGCTAGGGTAAAGGATGCAGGTTTTATCTGTGGGCAAGTGGACACCACTAGTGAGTTGGCCAGACTTACTCTTCCAGTCACTGGCAGCGTGGGACCATGAGAGCATGGTGGGCAAAGGAGAAGAAGCTAGCTGCCAAAGAAAAAAAGACAGCAGGGGCCCGCTTACTCATGTTCAGCATCTCTTTCTAAACCCTCCAATGAGATAAGTCACACTTTACCCTCTCAGGAGCGACGTGTGGACGCACAAAGAGAGGTCAGAAATGTTGACTCTGGTGGACCTTCCTCCACATTCATAGATACGTGGGGAGCGGGAGAGAAACGTTCCTCCCTAACACTGTCAAATGCACAGACATGAGAGAGCATGGCCTGAAACCCCAAATAAGTTGACATGGTGGAAGCAGAGTGTATGTCAACAGACGCAGCTGAGGATAAGTGTTGGGGGCCATATCACAAAGGGCTGAACACAAGAAGCCAGGAATTCACTATATTTTATGGCTTCATGCCCACCCTGTCCCCCATCAACCCATTCCTACGCCAAATCTAATCGGTTTCAATATTTTGATGCCTGTGCCTAAGTGTTGGCGATATTGTCAATCTGTAGGAAATATACAATTAATCAGATGTCAGCAGGCAGGGTAAATGGCTAAATGATGGAAATATTGGGGATACTACTCATTAGACGCAATAAACTATCCCTTCTGCCCATCTGTTCTTTTTTTTTATATAAATTTATTTATTTTCTGCTGTGTTGGGTCTTCGTTGCTGTGCACGGGCTTTCTCTAGTTGCGGCGAGCGGGGGCTACTCTTCGTTGCGGTGCGCGGGTTTCTCACTGTGGTGGCTTCTCTTGTTGAGGAGCACGGGCTCTAGGTGCATTGGCTTCAGTAGTTGTGGCTCGTGGGCTCTAGAGTGCAGGCTCAGTAGTTGTGGCGCACGGGCTTAGTTGTTCCATGGCCTGTGGGATCCTCCCGGATCAGGGCTCGAACCCATGTCCCCTGCATTGGCAGGCAGATTCTTAACCACTGTGCCACCAGGGAAGCCCATCATCTATTCTTTTTTATGTCTTTAAAACTACAGTGTTACTCTGAAGGTTTGGAAATAGTATGGAGTCACAAAATTGTACTCTACATCTAAAAAAAGATCAGTCACATGAGTTTACAGAGTCATGTTTTTTAGTTATTATTTATTAAACTCCTTGTGCAAGATCTATTGTGCCAAGGTATTTCCTCTTAATATCCTGCAAAATCAAGATTTCCATTTGACCAGCAGAAGCAATTTTCTGAAGGAATTAAGTGACATTAAAACAACTGTTTCTGATTAACTCCATTTGTAAGATGACTACTTGAAAATATTCTGTCTGGTTCTGTCTGTAAAAGGTGATCTACAAATCAAAACTACAATGAGATAGTGCCTCACGCCTGTTAGAATGGCTGTCATCAAAAAGACAAGAGACAACAAGTGTCGGTGAAGGTGTGGAGAAAAGAAAACCCTTGCACACTGTTGGTGGGCCTGTAAGTTGGTGCAGCTACTGTGGAAAACAGTATCGGTTCCTCAAAGAATTAGAATAGAACTACTATATGATCCAGCAATCCCACTTTGGATATATAGTCAAAGGAAATGAAACCACTATCTCAAAGAGCTATCTGCATCCCCGTGTTTATTGCTGCATTATTTACAATAGCCAACTTGTATGGAAACAACTTAAGTGTCCACTGATGGACGAACGGATTTTAAAAATGTGATATACATACACACGCACACACAATAGAATGTTATTCAGCCATAAAAAAGAAGGAAATCTTGCCATTTGAGGCAATATTATGGACCTTGAGGGCATTATGTTAGGTGAAATAAGTCAGACAAGGAAAGACAGCACTACATAATATGGCGTAATCTCACTTATATGTGGAATCTGAGAAAACTGAACTCATACAAACAGAGAATAGATTGGTGGTTGCCATAGGTGGAGGATGGAGGTGGGAAATGGGTAAAAGTGGTCAAAAGATAACAAACTACCAAATACAAGATAAATAAGTTCTGAGGATGTAACACATAGCACAGTGACTATAGTTAACAATACTGTACTGTATATTTGCAAGCTGCTAAGAGTTCTCATTGTGAGAAAAAAAAAATGTGTTACTATGTGAGGTGATGAATGTTCTAAACTTATTTTGCTGATCATTTCTCCATATATACATGTATCAAATCATTATGCTGTACACCTAAAACGATTATGATGTTCTATGTCAATTATATCTCAATAAAACTGGGGGAAAAATTTAAAAGATAATCTAGAAGGTCTTAACCAAAAACTAATATACATACCCCACAGACACATACACACACATAGTTATATGCATGTGATAGAATGAGATGCCATAAATTGTTTTCAGAACAAACTAAGAATATAAATATAAGTATGTAAACACAAACACCAAATAGGAAACAACATCTTTCGAACAGTGATCCTCTGTTGTTTCTCTATCCACTGAATAAAAATTGCATCAGCTTGAAGTTTTCTCCTCTAATGGTGCTCAAATGTCCCGAACAAAAACAAAGGAAGGTTACCTTTATTTGCGTAGTGTCACCTCACCTTAAGAAAATCCCTTCCTCACTTCCCTCTACTCCGCTGGGCTAGCAGGATCCTTTGATTCCTGCTGCTGCAATTCCTGTTTGCTCTCAGGCTTATTTGATCACTGCGGGACGGGGAGGGGGGGCCACCGCAGAACAGCACGGAGCTGTAGCCTTTTTGGCACAGGTTTCGTATCCAACAGTAGGTGGTTTCTCACCAGTTTGGCTCCCGCTTTAGGACAATGAGTGACAAGATGTTAGTTCACACAGCACGACTTATGTAACGGACGAAAGATAAAAGAGATCGGGCTGGAGGTTTATTCTGCAAATCAGCAAGATTTTCAAAGCAAGAATAAAAGTCTTTTCCCAGCATCCAAAGATAAAGATGAGTTGGCCAAACCAATAAAGGGCAACTCAGTCAAGAGAATGAGTCAATGTGAAGAATGTCATTTTTAGGTTAATTCCATTCAAAAGAGCCAAACTAAGATCCCTGAAGAGGATATGCCTTTTGGAGAGGAGTTGAAAACATGAAATATTATTTACTAAGGTGTTCACTTACTGAAACAGTAGCCATGTTAATATAACATAATAATATAATGTAATCCTAGAAAAAATGTCTACCCCAGAGTTTCAAGAAATCGAAAATTATATAACAATTTTGCACGAACCTGATAAAACTCATATAAGTGCTTACGTCTTGCTTAGAGATTTTAGCTTCCTTAAAACTAGTTGTTAGGGGGACCTTGAAGATGGCGGAAGAGTAAGACGCGGAGATCGCCTTCCTCCCCACGGATACACCAGAAATACATCCACACGTGGAACAACTCCTACAGAACTCCTACTGAAGGCTGGCAGAAGACCTCAGACCTCCCAAAAGGCAAGAAACTCCCCACGTAACTGGGTAGGGCAAAAGAAAAAACAGAGACAAAAGAATAAGGACGGCACCTGCACCAGTGGGAGGGAGCTGTGAAGGAGGAAAAGTTTCCACACACTAGGAAGCCCCTCCGCGGGCGGAGACTGTGGGAGGCAGAGGGGGGAGTTTCGGGACTGCGGAGTAGTGCACAGCGACGGGTGCGGAGGGCAAAGCGGGGAGATTCCTGCACAGACGATCGGTGCCGACCAGCACTCACCAACCCGAGAGGCTTGCTGCTCACCCACCAGGGCGGGCGGGGCTGCGAGCTGAGGCTCGGGTTTTGGTTTTGGACGGAGCTCAGGGAGAGGACTGGGGTTGGCGGCTTGAACATAGCCTGAAGGGGTTAGTGCGCCACGACTAGCCGGGAGGGAGTTCGGGGAAAAGCCTGCACCGGCCGAAGAGGCAAGAGACTTTTTCTTCCCTCTTTGTTTCCTGGTGCGCGAGGAGAGGGGTTTAAGAGCGCTGCTTAAAGGAACTCCAGAGACGGGCGCGAGCCGCGGCTAAAAGCGCGAACCCCAGAGACGGGCGCAAGCCGCGGCTGAGGGCGCGAGCCCCCGAGACGGGCGCGAGCCGCGGCTGAAAGCGCAAACCCCAGAGACGGGCGCGAGCCGCGGCTAAAACCGCGGACCCCAGAGACGGGCGGGAGACGCTAAGGCTGCTGCTGCCGCCACCAAGGGGCCTGTGTGCGAGCACAGGTCACTCTCCACACCCCTCTTCCGCGGAGCCTGTGCAGCCCGCCACTGCCAGGTTCCCGGGATCCAGGGACAACTTCCCCGGGACAGCGCACGGCGGGCCTCAGGCTGGTGCAACGTCACGCCGGCCTCTGCCGCAACGTCACGCTGCCTCTGCCGCCGCAGGCCGGCCCCGCACGCAGTGCCCCTCCTTCCGCCATCCCCCAACCCCCGGCCTGAGTGAGCCGGAGGCCCCGAATCAGCGGCTCCTTTAACCCCGTCCTGTCTGAGCGAAAAAACAGACGCCCTCCAGCGACCTACACGCAGAGGCAGGGCCAAATCCAAAGCTGAGCTCCTGTGAGCTGTGAGAACAAAGAAGAGAAAGGGAAATCTCTCCCAGCAGCCACAGAAGCAGCGGATTAAAGCTCCACAATCAACTTGATATACCCTGCATCTGTGGAATACCTGAATAGACAAGGAATGATCCCAAATTGAAGAGGTGGAATTTAGGAGCGAGATCTATGATTTTTTTCCCTTTTCCTCTTTTTGTGAATGTGTACGTGTATGCTTCTGTGTGACATCTAGTCTGTATACTCTAGCTTCCACCATTTGTCCTAGGGCTCTATCCGTCCATGACTTTTTTTTAAAAAATTCCTTTTCTTAATAATTAAGTTTAATTGTAATAACTTTATTATACTTTACCTTCGTTCTTTCTTTCTTTCCTTCCTTCCCTCCCTCCTTTAGACAACGAATCACCCCAAATTGAGGAGGTGGTCTCAGGGAGCAGGATTTATGATTTTTCCCCCTTTACCTCTTTTTGTGAAAGTGTATGTGTATGCTTCTGTGTAAGATTTTCTCTGTATAGCTTTGCTTCCAACATTTGTCCTCAGGTTCTATCCATCCCTTTTTTTTTTTCTAAATATTTTTTAATTCAATAACTATATTATACTTTATTTTTACTGTATCATCTTTCTTTCTGTCTTTTTTTTCCTTCTTTCCCTCCTTCCTTCCTTCCTCCCTCCCTCCCTCCCTCCTTTCTTTCCTTCTTTGCTTCTTCCTTCCTTCCTTCCTTTCCTCCTTTCCCTCTTTCTTTACTCATACTTCTACTAATTCTCCCTACTTTTTCTCCCTTTTATTCTGAGCTGTGTGGATGAAAGGCTCTTGGTGCTCCAGCCAGGAGTCAGGGCTCTGCCTCTGAGGTAGGAGAGCCAACTTCAGGACACTGGTCAACAAGAGACCTCCCAGCTCCACATAATATTAAACGGTGGAAATATCCCAGAGACCTCCATCTTAACACCAGCACCCAGCTTCACTCAACGACCAGCAAGCCACAGTGCTGGACAACCTATGCCAAACAACTAGCAAAACAGGAACACAACCCCACCCATTAGCAGAGAGGCTGCCTAAAATCATAATAAGGCCACAGACACCCCAAAACACACCACCAGACGTGAACCTGCCCACTAGAGAGACAAGATCCAGCCTCATCCAGCACAACACAGGCACTAGTCCCCTCCACCAGGAAGCCTACACAACCCACTGAAACAACCTTAGCCACTGGAGACAGACATCAAAAACAACGGGAACTACGAACCTGCAGCCTGCAAAAAGGAGACCCCAAACACAGTAAGATAAGCAAAATGAGAAGACAGAAAAACACACAGCAGATGAAGGAGCAAGATAAAAACCCACCAGACCTAACAAATGAAGAGGAAATAGGCAATCTACCTGAAAAAGAATTCAGAATAATGATAGTAAGGATGATCCAAAATCTTGGAAGTAGAATGGACAAAATGCAAGAAACAGTTAACAAGGACCTACAAGAACTAAAGATGAAACAAGCAACGATGAACAATGCAATAAATGAAATTAAAATCACTCTAGATAGGATCAATAGCAGAATAACTGAGGCAGAAGAACGGATAAGTGACCTGGAAGATAAAGTAGTGGAAATAACTACTGCAGAGCAGAATAAAGAAAAAAGAATGAAAAGAACTGAGGACAGTCTCAGAGACCTCTGGGACAACATGAAACGCACCAACATTCGAATTATAGGGGTTCCAGAAGAAGAAGAAAGAAAGAAAGGGACTGAAAATATTTGAAGAGATTATAGTTGAAAACTTCCCTAATATGGGAAAGGAAATAGTTAATCAAGTCCAGGAAGCACAGAGGGTCCCATACAGGATAAATACAAGGAGAAACACGCCAAGACACATATTAATCAAACTGTCAAAAATTAAATACAAAGAAAGCATATTAAAAGCAGCAAGGGAAAAACAACAAATAACACACAAGGGAATCCCCATAAGGTTAACAGCTGATCTCTCAGCAGAAACCCTACAAGCCAGAAGGGAGTGGCAGGACATACTGAAAGTGATGAAGGAGAATAGCCTGAAACCAAGACTACTCTACCCAGCAAGGATCTCATTCACATTTGATGGAGAAAATAAAACCTTTACAGACAAGCAAAAGCTGAGAGAGTTCAGCACCACCAAACCAGCTTTACAACAAATGCTAAAGGAACTTCTCTAGACACGAAACACAAGAGAAGGAAATGACCTATAGTAGCGAACCCAAAACAATATATAAAATGGAAATAGGAACATACATATCGATAATTACCTTAAATGTAAATGGACTAAATGCTCCCACCAAAAGACACAGATTGGCTGAATGGATACAAAAACAAGACCCTTATATATGCTGTCTACAAGAGACCCACTTCAGAACTAGAGACACATACAGACTGAAAGTAAGGGGATGGAAAAAGATATTCCATGCAAATGGAAACCAAAAGAAAGCTGGAGTAGCAATTCTCATATCAGACAAAATAGACTTTAAAATAAGGACTATTAAAAGGGACAAAGAAGGACACTACATAATGATCAAGGGATCGATCCAAGAAGAAGATATAACAATTGTAAATATTTATGCACCCAACATAGGAGCACCTCAATACATAAGGCAAATACTAACAACCATAAAAGGGGAGATCAACAGTAACACATTCATAGTAGGGGACTTTAACACCCCACTTTCACCCATGGACAGATCATCCAAAATGAAAATAAATAAGGAAACACAAGCTTTAAATGATACATTAAACAAGATGGACTTAATTGATATTTATAGGACACTCCATCCAAAAACAACAGAATACACATTTTTCTCAAGTGCTCATGGAACATTCTCCAGGATAGATCATATCTTGGGTCACAAATCAAGCCTTGGTAAATTTAAGAAAACTGAAATTGTATCAAGTATCTTTTCCGACCACAACGCCATGAGACTAGATATCAATTACAGGAAAAGATCTTTAAAAAATACAAACACATGGAGGCTAAACAATACACTACTTAATAATGAAGTGATCACTGAAGAAATCAAAGAGGAAATAAAAAAATACCTAGAAACAAATGACAATGGAGACACAACGACCCAAAACCTATGGGATGCAGCAAAAGCAGTTCTAAGGGGGAAGTTTATAGCAATACAAGCCCACCTTAAGAAGCAGGAAACATCTCGAATAAACAACCTAACCTTGCACCTCAAGCAATTAGAGAAAGAAGAACAAAAAAACCCCAAAGCTAGCAGAAGGAAAGAAATCATAAAAATCAGATCAGAAATAAATGAAAAAGAAATGAAGGAAACAATAGCAAAGATCAATAAAACTAAAAGCTGGTTCTTTGAGAAGATAAACAAAATAGATAAACCACTAGCCAGACTCATCAAGAAAAAAAGGGAGAAGACTCAAATCAATAGAATTAGAAATGAAAAAGGAGAAGTAACAACTGACACTGCAGAAATAAAAAAAATCATGAGAGATTACTACAAGCAACTCTATGCCAATAAAATGGACAATCTGGAAGAAATGGACAAATTCTTAGAAATGCACAACCTGCCAAGACTGAATCAGGAAGAAATAGAAAATATGAACAGACCAATCACAAGCACTGAAATTGAAACTGTGATTAAAAACCTTCCAACAAACAAAAGCCCAGGACCAGATGGCTTCACAGGTGAATTCTATCAAACGTTTAGAGAAGAGCTAACACCTATCCTTCTCAAACTCTTCCAAAATATAGCAGAGGGAGGAACACTCCCAAATTCCTTCTACGAAGCCACCATCACCTTGATACCAAAACCAGACAAGGATGTCACAAAGAAAGAAAACTACAGGCCAATATCACTGATGAACATAGATGCAAAAATCCTCAACAAAATACTAGCAAACAGAATCCAACAGCACATTCAAAGGATCATACACCATGATCAAGTGGGGTTTATTCCAGGAATGCAAGGATTCTTCAATATACGCAAATCTATCAATGTGATAAACCATATTAACAAATTGAAGGAGAAAAACCATATGATCATCTCAATAGATGCAGAGAAAGCTTTCGACAAAATTCAACACCCATTTATGATAAAAACCCTCCAGAAAATAGGCATAGAGGGAACTTTCCTAAACATAATAAAAGCCATATATGACAAGCCCACAGCAAACATCATCCTCAATGGTGAAAAACTGAAAGCATTTCCACTAAGATCAGGAACAAGACAAGGTTGCCCACTCTCGCCACTCTTATTCAACATAGTTTTGGAAGTTTTAGCCACAGCAATCAGAGAAGAAAAGGAAATAAAAGGAATCCAAATCGGAAAAGAAGAAGTAAAGCTGTCACTGTTTGCAGATGACATGATACTATACATAGAGAATCCTAAAGATGCTACCAGAAAACTACTAGAGCTAATCAATGAATTTGGTAAAGTAGCAGGATACAAAATTAATGCACAGAAATCTCTGGCATTCCTATATACTAATGATGAAAAATCTGAAAGTGAAATCAAGAAAACACTCCCATTTACCATTGCAACAAAAAGAATAAAATATCTAGGAATAAACCTACCTAAGGATACGAAAGACCTGTATGCAGAAAATTATAAGACACTGATGAAAGAAATTAAAGATGATACAAATAGATGGAGAGATATACCATGTTCTTGGATGGGAAGAATCAACATTGTGAAAATGACTCTACTACCCAAAGCAATCTACAGATTCAATGCAATCCCTATCAAACTACCACTGGCATTTTTCACAGAACTAGAACAAAAAATTTCGCAATTTGTATGGAAACACAAAAGACCCCGAATAGCCAAAGCAATCTTTAGAACGAAAAAAGGAGCTGGAGGAATAAGGCTCCCTGACTTCAGACTATATTACAAAGCAACAGTAATCAAGACAGTATGGTACTGGCACAAAAACAGAAAGATAGATCAGTGGAACAGGATAGAAAGCCCAGAGATAAACCCACGCACATATGGACACCTCATCTTTGATAAAGGAGGCAGGAATGTACAGTGGAGAAAGGACAGCCTCTTCAATAAATGGTGCTGGGAAAACTGGACAGGTACATGTAAAAGTATGAGATTAGATCACTCCCTAACACCATACACAAAAATAAGCTCAAAATGGATTAAAGACCTAAATGTAAGGCCAGAAACTATCAAACTCTTAGAAGAAAACATAGGAAGAACACTCTATGACATAAATCACAGCAAGATCCTTTCTGACCCACCTCCTAGAGTAATGGAAATAAAAACAAAAATAAACAAATGGGACCTAATGAAACTTCAAAGCTTTTGCACAGCAAAGGAAACGATAACCAAGACCAAAAGACAACCCTCAGAATGGGAGAAAACATTTGCAAATGAAGCAACTGACAAAGGATTAATCTCCAAAATTTACAAGCAGCTCATGCAGCTCAATAACAAAAAAACAAACAACCCCATCCAAAAATGGGCAGAAGACCTAAATAGACATTTCTCCAAAGAAGATATACAGAATGCCAACAAACACATGAAAGAATGCTCAACATCATTAATCATTAGAGAAATGCAAATCAAAACTACAATGAGATATCATCTCACACCAGTCAGAATGGCCATCATCAAAAAATCAAGAAACAATAAATGCTGGAGAGGGTGTGGAGAAAAGGGGACACTCTTGCACTGCTGGTGGGAATGTGAATTGGTTCAGCCACTGTGGAGAACAGTATGGAGGTTCCTTAAAAAACTACAAATAGAATTACCATATGACCCAGCAATCCCACTACTTGGCATATACCCTGAGAAAACCAAAATTCAAAGAGAGTCATGTACCAAAATGTTCATTGCAGCTCTATTTACAATAGCCAGGACATGGAAACAACCTAAGCGCCCATCATCGGATGAATGGATAAAGAAGATGTGGCACATATACACAATGGAATATTACTCAGCCTTAAAAAGAAATGAAATTGAGCTATTTGTAATGAGATGGATAGACCTAGAATCTGTCATACAGAGTGAAGTAAGTCAGAAAGAAAAAGACAAATACCGTATGCTAACACATATATATGGAATTTAAGGGAAAAAAATGTCATGAAGAACCTAGGGGTAAGATAGGAATAAAGACGCAGACCTACTGGAGAACGGACTTAAGGATATGGGGAGGGGGAAGGGTGAGTTTTGACAGGGCGAGAGAGAGTCATGGACATATACACACTAACAAACGTAGTAAGGTAGATAGCTGGGGGGAAGCAGCCGCAAGGCACAGGGATATTAGCTCGGTGCTTTGGAACAGCCTGGAAGGGTGGGATGGGGAGAGTGGGAGGAAAGGAGACGCAAGAGGGAAGACATATGGGAACATATGTATATGTATAACTGATTCACTTTGTTATAAAGCAGAAACTAACACACCATTGTAAAGCAATTATACCCCAATAAAGATGTTTAAAAAAAAAAAAAAAAAAAAAAAAAAAAAAAAAAAAACTAGTTGTTAGAAAGTCAAACATCCCTCAAGAAGATAGTTCTGAAATAGTTGTTCTTTGAATTTGAGAAGTGAGGTTTCAGGGTTCAGTTATGATTTATTATCACAGCTCACAGGATAAACTTCCTGAGAAGTTACACAACAATCGTTACAATGCAGGGTGTAGATTTCTCAATAAATCATAAGCCCTTGCTGCCTACGAATAGTAATCAAACCGCAAGCACAATTTTTAAGACTGTCCAATGTTTCGTTATCATGATCTGGAATGCAAATCTCAATATACTTGCCTATAATTATGTCTGAAGGGGGCAATTACCCACCAAATTTAAGAAGCCAATTAGGTTTTACCAGGCAATTAAAGTCCAGCCCCTCTCCCCAGTCACACATCTATCCACTTTTTAAAATTAATTTTTATTGGAGTATAGTTGATTAATAATGTGTTAGTTTCTGCTTTAGAGCAAAGTGAATCAGTTATACATATACATATATCTACTCTTTTTTCCATTCTCTTCCCATGTAGGCCATTACAGAGCACTGAGTAGAGTTCCCTATGCTAGACAGTAGGCTGTTATTAGTTATCTATATTATATATAGTAGTGTGTCTATGAATATCCCAACCTCCCAATTTATCCCTCCCTACCCTTTACCCCTTGGAAAACAGTAAGTTTGTTTTCTACCTCTGTGACTCTATTTCTGTTTTGTAAATAAGGGTATTAAGACGGCTTCCCATTGCAATGACAGACCTGTAGGATTCCTTTCACCTCTACCTGCAAGAAGTTAAAATTTTTCACAGAAGCCTTGAAAATAAAGTAAAAATAAAATCACTTTCACAACAATTCTACAATTTAATTTTCAGAATGTGATTAGAACAGAGGTCAAATATACTGAATTACCAACCAAAACTGCTTTCAGTAAGTTAAAAGCAGATGACCATCCTATATATTGCAAGGTTCTATGTTTAAGTCTGAAAAATTATTAGGATTATTAGCAGAAAATAAACTGTACAGGTAGAGTTGTAGAGTGGAACAGCTACATAACATAGACAAACCAAACGAGCTTTTTGGCCAACCCAATACTAGTGACAAAAGAAATGGGTTCATGCCAGTTCAACCACAAACCATGGTGCCCTCTTCAACATGATGTTTCTGAGACACTGGACTACAATAGCTGCTCCGTTCACTCACTGCACTAGGTGGTTGTGAAGTTCAAATCATAGCATGTATATAAATGTGCCTGGTAAATTGTGATATACCCAGAACAAGGTTAGGTGTTATTGTGCGAAGGTAAGGTGTTACGATTTTTGTTAAAATCACGTGAAAGCTGCCTGCACTAGTCAGTATCTTGTAATAACCTATAATGGAAAAGAATCTAAAAAAGAGTATATATATATATATATATATATATATATATATAAAATATATACATAATATATGTTTTATATATACAATATATATACCTAATATATACTTTATATGTATATATATACATAATATATATTTTATATGTATAATATATATAATATATATGTAACAGAATCACTTTGCTGTATACCTGAGACAAACAACATTGTAAATCAACTATATTTCCAAAAAAATTTTTTTAAAAGAGAATGATTTTTTAAAAAATCAAGCACATGATTCTAAAATATCCATGAATCAAAAGGACACAGCTGGGGCTTCCCTGGTGGCGCAGTGGTTGAGAGCCCGCCTGCCGATGCAGGGGACACGGGATCGTGCCCCGATCCGGGAAGATCCCGCGTGCCGCAGAGCGGCTGGGCCCGTGAGCCATGGCCGCTGAGCTTGTGCATCCGGAGCCTGTGCTCCGCAACGGGAGAGGCCACGACAGTGAGAGGCCCGCGTACCGCAAAAAAAAAAGAGCACAGCTACTATTTATTTCATTAATCCTCACTTCCATCCTTTGGCCCAGTTATGTCATATAATCATATACTTTCAATATAAGAAGGGTATTAGTCAACTTCTAGTCCCAAATCATAATTTTGTAGCCAAGGAGACAGAAGTAAAAAGATAAAATGAAGTTACAAAGATGGTGCCCGAAAGGACCCAACTGCGAGCGTAAGATGTCAGCTGGCAGTGGGGATTCAGACTTAGTTTTCTTTCCTTCTGACTATCTCCATGGCTGGTAATAGTTTTAAGAAAGAAGGATTAGTCCTAGAATCACTGATGGCTAATAGTCAGCTATCTGCAAGAGCACAGTGCTGTACATATCATGTCTATGAAAGTCAAAAGGAACAATCAAATTTGATTAACTGTATTATTTGTGTTTGAAAAGTGTCCACGCTGACTGAACGAACACATTCAGGCACCGCATACCTGTGCTCCATAGCATCACAGGGCTTTCATCGCACTCTGCCCGTTCTCTGAGAGAGACTGGCTTCATGCTGAACTCAGCGTGAGGACAACAGGGCAGGACACCAATTAGTGGAGGCATTTGTACCAACTTGACAGGACCACCGAGCAGGGAAGGTCACTTGACCCCAAGCAATGGTGGAAGCATGTCCTTTGGCAGGAAATAATTCAACTAGAAGTAAAAACTTTATCCTTCATAGATATAGGTTGGATATTTGTCCAGGAAAATCTGCAAATTTCAGAAAATCTGATCCCACGTGACCTTGACAAAGCCACTAGAAATTGCACTGTTATTCTGTGCCACACTTCCTATGTGATCTAAATTTACTTTTCTGCCCTTCAGCAGGATAGGCATGGAAGCAGAGGTCATCACTGAATTAGCATAGTTTCAGGTAGAAACTACTTCCTGACAATAAAAACAACTATAATTATTTGTCTCTCTGGCTGGCAAATGTCATTATACATTTTTTTTTTTTTTTTGTGGTACGCGGGCCTCTCACTGTTGTAGCCTCTCCCGTTGCGGAGCACAGGCTCCGGACGCGCAGGCTCAGCGGCCATGGCTCACGGGCCCAGCTGCTCCGCGGCACGTGGGATCCTCCCGGACCGGGGCACGAACCCGTGTCCCCTGCATCGGCAGGCGGACTCTCAACCACTGCGCCACCAGGGAAGCCCTGCCATTATACTTTTATAGTTCACATGTTCCCATTTAGCTATAATTTTTAAGTATTCTATTTTCTAGGTTTTTACATCCCAAATTGTTTTTAGAGGGAAAAAAAAAGTGACCTAAGTAGCCATGTGTTGGCTGTATTTTTTGTAGCACGTTTTGCTTTTTAATTCTAATTTCCAGATCTAATTCCCTCTTAGTCTATTTCTATTCAGACAGATCCACTAGAAAATACTAAGGAAAGATCAGAAACCAAATCCTATGATAATATCCTCAGAAATTTTAAACAGCTCTGAGAGGTTTGGCCTCCGCCCCAAACGTTAACATGATCGCTCCGTTTTAATGAGGTCAAACAAGCTGCTGGGCACCTGGCTGGTGATCAAGTTCTTGACCTGAATGGGGAGGGCCACTGTTCTTACAAAGCATGTAAGATGCAGCGACAGGTGATAATGTAATGTACGAAGCTCCTGCCCTGGGCCACTCCATCTTTTCACCCCGCTGGGATCCCGGAGCCAACCACGCTTTAGCCAGGTGTAAACAGTAGCTGAGGCTCTGAAGGAGAACCATGTTTTTGCAGAGAAAAAAATTTAAGGGGTTTAAATAAATCCCTAACATTAGTCACATCAAAGATCTATATCATTTTGCAATTCTTCCCCGCTAAATATAATCTTTGAAACAATTAAGTCACTCTTGAGTAGAATGTTTTTGAGTACCAGCAATATATTCAGGTCCGAACCATTTACTAATTATAAAAGGAAGCTCATTTGAGGCCAAGGTCAAAAAAGAAAAAAAATACTTGAGCCTGAAATCTCAGAAACTTGACAAACAATCACTTCCATTTTCCTTCCAATTGCTCATATGATCTTTTCATCTTAATATCATGATCAGTACAGAGCCTGCCATGGTACCAGTGGGGGCCATGTCACCAAATACAGGAAGGGGAAAAGCACCTATAAACAGTTTTAACATTTACTTTTAAAATAAAACATTGAGATGAACATATACATACAGGAAAGAGGAAGCAAAAACACTGAAGTCATTCTCTGTTAATATTATGTTATACCTCAGAACGTGCAAACCTCCACTGTTTGATGCGTTTCAACGGGTTAACACCATAGAAATCAGCTTAAGAACCTAGAACTTGGTTTAGTTGACCTATAAACGACATCAAGCTACCTTATTACAGAAGTCGTGATGTTCTCTAGTACAATTTGGGAAAGTACCTCACCAGAAAATGAATGATAAGGGCTTCCCTGGTGGTGCAGTGGTTAAGAATCCGCTTGCCAATGCAGGGGACACTGGTTCAAGCCCTGGTCCGGGAAGATCCCACATGCCGCAGAGCAACTAAGCCCGTGTGTCGCAAGTACTGAGCCTGAGCTCTAGAGCCTGCAAGCCACAACTACTGAAGCCTGCATGCCTAGAGTCCCTGCTCCACAACGAGAGAAGCCAGCTCAATGAGAAGTTCACATGCCACAACGAAGAGTAGTCCCTGCTTGCTGCAACTAGAGAAAGCCCACGTGTAGCAATGAAGACCCAATGCAGCCAAATAAATTTATCTTTTTTTAAAAAATGAATGATGAAAATATAAAGCAAGAATACTGAGAGAAGCAAGAAGAAAAACAATCCTGTAGCCTGTGGAACAAAAACCACATTCACAGAAAGATAGACAAGATGAAAAGGCAGAGGGCTATGTACCAGATGAAGGAACAAGATAAAACCTCAGAAAAACAACTAAATGAAGTGGAGATAGGCAACCTTGCAGAAAAAGAATTCAGAATAATGATAATGAAGATGACCCAGGACCTCGGAAAAAGAATGGAGGCAAAGATCGAGAAGATGCAAGAAATGTTTAACAAAGACCTAGAAGAATTAAAGAACAAACAAACAGAGATGAACAACACAATAACTGAAATGAAAAATACACTAGAGGGAATCAATAGCAGAATAACTGAGGCAGAAGAACGGAGAAGTGACCCGGAAGACAGAATGGTGGAATTCACTGCTGAGGAACAGAATAAAGAAAAAAGAATGAAAAGAAATGAAGATAGCTTAAGAAACCTCTGGGGCAACATTAAACACAACAACATTCACATTATAGGGGTCCCAGAAGGATAAGAGAGAGAGAAAGGACCCGAGAAAATATTTGAAGAGATTATAGTTGAAAACTTCCCTAACATGGGAAAGGAAATAGCCACCCAAGTCCAGGAAGTGCAGAGAGTCCCATACAGGATAAACCCAGGGAGAAACATGCCGAGACACATAGTAATCAAATTGGCAAAAATTAAAGACAGAAAAATTATTGAAAGCAGCAAGGGAAAAATGACAAATAATATACAAGGGAACTCCCATAAGGTTAACAGCTGATTTCTCAGCAGAAACTCTACAAGCCAGAAGGGAGTGGCATGATATACTTAAAGTGATGAAAGGGAAGAACCTACAACTAAGATTACTCTACCCAGCAAGGATCTCATTCAGATTCCATGGAGAAATCAAAAGTTTTACAGACAAGCAAAAGCTAAGAGAATTCAGCACCACCAAACCAGCTCTACAACAAATGCTAAAGGAACTTCTCTAAGTGGGAAACACAAGAGAAGAAAAGGACCTACAGAAACAAACCCAAAACAATTAAGAAAATGGTCATAAGAACATACATATCGATAAATACCTTAAACGTGAATGGATTAAATGCTCCAACCAAAAGACACAGGCTTGCTGAATGGATACAAAAACAAGACCCATATATATGCTGTCTACAAGAGACCCACTTCAGACCTAGGGACACATACAGACTGAAAGTGAGGGAATTGAAAAAGATATTCCATGCAAATGGAAATCAAAAGAAAGCTGGAGTAGCAATACTCATATCAGATAAAATAGACTTTAAAATGAAGAATGTTACAAGAGACAAGGAAGGACACTACATAATGATCAAGGGATCAATCCAAGAAGAAGATATAACAATTAAAAATATATATACACCCAACATAGGAGCACCTCAATACATAAGGCAACTGCTAACAGCTACAAAAGAGGAAATCAACAGTAACACAATAATAGTAGAGGACTTTAACACCTCACTTACACCAATGGACAGATCATCCAAAATGAAAATAAATAAGGAAACAGAAGCTTTAAATGACACAATAGACCAGATAGATTTAATTGATATTTATAGGACATTCCATCCAAAAACAGCAGATTACACTTTCTTCTCAAGTGCACATGGAACATTCTCCAGGACAGATCACATCTTGCGTCACAAATCAAGCCTCAGTAAATTTAAGAAAATTGAAATCATATCAATCTTTCAGAAATCATCTTTTGTGACCACAACGCTATGAGATTAGAAATCAATTACAGGAGAAAAACGTAAAAAACAGAAACACATGGAGGCTAAACAATACGTTACTAAATAACCAAGAGATCATTGAAGAAATCAAAGAGGAAATCAAAAAATACCTAGAGACAAATGACAATGAAAACACGATGATCCAAAACCTATGGGATGCAGCAAAAGCAGTTCTAAGAGGGAAGTTCATAGCTATACAAGCCTACCTCAAGAAACAAGAAAAATCTCAAATAAACAATCTAACCTTACACCTGAAGGAACTAGAGAAAGAAGAACAAACAAAACCCCAAGTTACCAGAAGGAAAGAAATGATAAAGATCAGAGCAGAAATAAATGAAATAGAAATGGAGAAAACAATAGCTAAGATCAATAAAACTAAAAGCTGGTTCTTTGAGAAGATAAACAAAATTGATAAACCATTAGCCAGACTCATCAAGAAAAAGAGGAAGAGGACTTAAAAAAAAAATAGTGAGAAACTCAATGGCTTTTTCCTAATTCCTAGTGACAGGAATGAATCAGCAGCCACATAGCTAAAGATGACCATTTTCTGAGACCCAGACAGAGGATTCCTGAGTCCCTCTTGTGTTAAGTCCTGTCCTCCTGCTAAAAATACGTGTATGGGGTAAAAATTATTTCACTAACTCCAAGATTCTTTTACGATGCACTCAACAAGAGTATTGTCACAAATCACGGAAAGGTACTTTTCTGTGCCATTATGAATGCGTAGGCCGGCGATCAGGGGCGCTTTACACTGAGGAACACCATCCATCAGCACTTTCTGCAATGCTGAAAATGTTCCAGACCTACATTGTCCAATATGGTAGCCATTAGCTACCATATAGCTACCGAGTACGTGAGATGTGGCCACTGTGACTGAAATTTCTATTTTGTTTTATTTTAATTGGTTTAAACTTCACTAGTCATGGTTGGCTAGTAACTACCTCATTAGACAGTGAAGTTGCAGAGAGTAAGCGTAAAGCGTGTGGACGGTAATCAACTAGATCTACTGAAACGTGCATCAGTCTGCACCGGACAAAGGGAAACCTTATTCTTTTTTGACAGATCTATTTTAGTTCTATCACCACCACTGTTTCAGTTCTCTAACATCACCTGCTGTTGGATTTATGAAAATTGGGAAATGAAAAGCCAGGGTAGAAAACCTCATTAAGTCAGAATATTCCAGGTGGTAGAAAATATTAGTAACATGGACACTTATACGCACACCTAATGTGCATTATGCAGCCTACTCATGCACGGGGCAAACAAGTTTACCAGGAACTATGAATAACAACAGGTATTTAGCTTAGAGAAAGAAGTATAAACTTGATCAATGAGAGCTTTCAGGCCAACGGAAGGGTTCTTTCAAGAATCAGCTGTCTTTCCCTTCTGGGCAGGTAGTCCAAGAAGAAATAGCCAAAAGTTACACCGAGAAAATACAGATCCCATGCAAAGAGGTTTCTTCAAACTTTGACATTACGCAGTCCGTGGAATGAGTTTGCAAAGAGTGACTCTGGAATCGCTAACACAGGATACTGTCTACATGCCCTGTGCTCTAACTCTCTGGTATCATCCACTATATACTATTTCTGGAATTATGTGTTTTATTTCAGTTGAGTATATTTAGCTGAGTTTCTTACACAATGGTCTTGCTACATCTTTTCCAGACGTGCATAATTATTTCCTTAAAAGTAGTTGCTCCATTAAGGTTAATATGTTCAGTTAAAGTTAAGAAGCTCTCGCGTATGTTGTTAACGAAGGTCACTGTTTAGTTGTAAAAGGTAACAGTGTGGTTGGCATCGTATTGAGGTACAGACGATGCAATTCTTAACCTGCGGGCATAGTCTAAAATTTAGCCAAGTGATAGATAAAGAGATGTCCACTGATGAAAGAATAAAAAACTTGAGACAAAGAAAGAGTTAGGAGGGTTGAAACTACAGGAGCCCTGCTTTCCTGTCTCCAGTTCTTGAGCTGACTGAAGCTATGAGCAGACGTGACAGTGAGGGCTCATAACAGACAAGTCCCTTGCACTGCCTTCAACAGATCATGATCTGACTCCTACCATTAGTGTGATAAAGACCACAGAAATGTCTGGGCTGAAAATCAGATCACCCAGCCTCTAGCTGGTAAGGCTGGTAACATGACCACTTATACACCCACCCCATGGGTAAAGATCATATCACATGATGCACTGTGTAGCCTCCTCCTGCATATGGTTGAACTGGCATGGACCCATTTCTTTTGTCACTAGTACAAGAGCTGTTGCACTCTACAATGCTACCTCTACACTTTATTTACTTCCCTAAGACTCCTGGACACTTTACGACAGGTGCCTCTGGGTTTTGGAGTCAGACTGTCCGAGTGCAAGCCTCACACCACTGACCACCTGCATGACCTTAGGCAAGTTAATGACACCTCCCAGGCCTCAGTTTCCCCAACTGTGAATGAGCACACATTAATAGTGACCTGAAAGCCCGGGAGTCCTGAAGGAGATCACGTTCAGCAAATCTATAGAACAGCGCCTGGCTTGGAATAAACACTCAATAAATATTACTTATGATTATTATTTGTAGCTTTCCTACTGTATCGAAAGAGTTTAACTGAATTTTCCATAACAAACAAAATGATTGCTATTTAACAGGTACCTAACAGATCGACGTGGTGGTTTTAGTGGTTGGTAAATCTCATTAAATAGGTTCCTAACAGCCAGCTAACATTTAGTGAGCGTATTAGTGGTCTTGTTGCCTTTCAATTAAACTCTTATTTCAACCATTTAATTTCTGCTTATAACATACTTCCATTCTTTTAAAAGAAGCATATAAAACTTCTCTTATAAAAGAATAACGATGCCCACTGGTTCCTTTTCTTCCCTGTTTTATGGACGACCTAAGTCCTTAGAAGCATCTGGGCAAAGCCACTGTGAGCTGTTTAATCCTGCTGGGTCATACGTTGTTGTGAAATTATTTTCCGCCTAGCCACAAATACAGTATTCTTGGATAACTTCCTCTTTTACATTTGCACAATTTCTGATTCACAGACAATCTTAACGTCACATGCAGATTCTCTTTTTACTTGGCAACACAACATCTACCTTTATGCTCTACTTTCTTTCCCCTTACGTCTTTTCCCCTTGTGGATGACTTCAACCCCATCATTTCTGTTCCTGTCCACTCGCAATATCAATATTACCTTAACATTGTGTTGATCTGTACTTTCTTCTATCCCATGTGTCCTCTCAGTAGAAACTCTTTCCCTAGATTGACTAACCAGCCTGGTTTAAGGTACTGTTTCCTTGTCTTCAGTTGATTATCACACATTTATCATCACCGAATAAACTTCATAGCTTGTGCCACAAAGTAACAAGGGATCATTTGCTACTAGAAAAAGACACATTTACAAATCATACGGCAAAGAGCAAGCTGATCCCCTGCTTGAGATCTTGCAGAAAAGTGTGGAAAACTCACAAAAGCCCCCAACAAGAGAGTCAACTGTAGACATCTGTCAAGTTGTCAGCTATGAACACCTCACCTGTCAAGATGCTAGATCACCACACGGGGAGCCGTGAAATAACACCATTGCTGCCTTTCTTACCTCTTCTTCCTCTCCACCCCCAAATTCTGAAGAGCCAGAAAGTTCTATGGGTGAGTCGGAGAAGGAAGGAGGAGAAGATGATTAGGTAATAAATCCCTCCCACTCCCACTCAAATTCAGGCTTCCCACAGAGCTTCCAGACAGGAAGAAGAGTCAACTTTAACTCAAAATTGAAGTTTTTATTAACACATGCAACTGACAGTAAAATTGCTAAACTGAGACAGTTGTCTGTGACCTGAAGTTACCAGAAAACCATATTGACCAAGAGTGACCAGAAATGCCATGGAGCCTGCCTAACTTTTCACAGTGCTGGGAAAAATCTCATCCCGCAGACCACGTTTGTGACTAGAGTCTGCAAGTCATCTCTGTTCAATGTGTCAGTTGCTTTTTAAAAGAGAAAATGGTGATACCCAGGGCCAAAGTGGCTTCCCCAGGAATGAAGATGCCAGGGCAGAGTCTAACTCCGTGACATGCCTTGAAATCAGGGAAACCATCCTGAGCAGGAAACATGTCACTTGTCATCACTGGGTCAGAATTGCTAGTCACTCCATGTTTTTCTCTACCTAGGGACATGGAAAGGCACCAAACTTCAAATATGTCAACTTTCCTGTCCTGAGCTGCTGAGAAGGAATCATCTAACATGCCTCTCCCTTGCCTCCCAGGAAGGTAAAGATTCTCATGAAAAATTATTATAATTATCCTTTTAAATAATGACTTAGGCATTAATGGAAACGTTATTTTTCTGCATGATAACGCCATTGCTTAAAGACACAACGTATGACAGCACGAACTGCTCAGAGAAGAGGTGCTAAATCAATGCAAAACAACAAAAGGAAAGGAAACATATCCGCGGAGACAACCCAAGAAATGCACAGTTTTGCATTTATTAAAATGTAAATGTACACGTGAGACATAAAATGATAATATTAAACCAAGAACTTAAATTTTGTAGAATGTTATATCAGATTATAACTGCTTTCCTTTGGGGAAGCAAGGAGGGCAGGAAATGCACATTCATGAGACCGTTCACTATTGATTTGAAGGCATCTGGTACAATATTTGTAATTTTTTCCTAATGAACAAAGGAAAAGCAAAAAAAAGGACCCAGTATCCTTCAAGAAAAAGAATTACACCCTGAAAGTTTTGAAATAATATTGAAACTCCAAAATTACACATAACTCCCAAAATAGCCCAAGTAGGCACCTTCTTCCAACCTGGTGTAGAGGTAAGACCTCAAAGTCTGTTTCACTCCATTGAAACAAGTGATCGACTTTTTACAATTGTCTAATGTATGCATAAGATATGTGAGTATTTGCTCTGTTTGTTTTAAATAGGGACACTTCCTAATTGATCGTATTTCATTTCTTAGGCCTTGAGGAATCACACCCCAAAGGCATTGCACTACAGCAGACAGAACTATTTGGGGAACCAAGAGCCTTAGTGGGAGTTAGAATTCTTACTCATTCACACTGCAGATATGCCAGTCAGTTGTTACCTAGCCACAGCTGTGTAGCTTTCAAAAGCTTAAATAATACCAATTCAATTCATAAATTATTAAGGAGATACAAGACAGTGAACATGAAATTGTATGAACGTTTATAAAATAATCTAAGAGTGATGTATTTTTTTTTTAACAGTATTTCAGTGAGGAAATTCTGTCTCACTAAAGGACAACGGAAATAAATAGAAACCAAAGAGAGAGAGAAAGGGAGGGGGAGAAGAAGGAGCTATAATGCTCTGGGTAAGGACCACATCTCTCTCCACACCCTGCTTACCTTCATATGTAAATAGAGAGAACTACAAAGAACAATAATTTAAAGAAAGAAAGGGTCATTTAAAACTGAATCACAAAGGTCTCTGGCAAATCCCAGAGCCACCCATTTTAACGAGCCATGGCTAATCCATTAGTTTCTCTGTGTGATGTACAGTGGCGGATCTTCCAAGGTCTGTCTTCCTTCTCCTTGCTGTGACTGTTCCCCCAAGGGAGTGGCTCAGAGTTTACTCTCAAATAACTTTCAAGGACCAGATTTACTCTCCAGATTCCTTATGTTTTATTCCAATAAAGATGTATTTTATTTCCTCCATTCCAATGCCACATCAAGACAGAACTCTTGCTATCAGAGCTTTTTGCCTTAGCTGTTTGGGACAGGAGTCAATTTTCATCTGCGATTTGATAATTCTTGTCCCTTTAGCAGTAGCTTGCATTTGCTTGGAAGTCCCAGCACAAACCCAAAATTGTTTCTTAAAGTTCTTCTCCTAATTTTATTTTCCAGATTTTAAGAACAGTAGGGGTACATTGCAGAATATATTAAAAAGTGTAAGTTCCACACACAAGTAACCATGGCTCAAGCATTAGCATGCCTTCACAGAATCTTTTTAAAGTAATTATTTGGGGCCTTTGTTTATTTTTGCTATTCTTTAATATAGTAAACTTCATATTGCATATACATTTGGTATCTAACTTCTTTCACTAACATCATATGGTAAGCATTTTTCACGTCAAAAATTATTTGTGTCATGAGGTTTAATGCTAGAGTCTATTATTTGGATAATCTTCCCAATTTCATAATGATGAAATTTAGGTTGCTTTGTATTGGTTTCCAACAGATGTTAGTTTGTTTTCTATGGAAGTTTGGTTCTACTTACAATTTTTAAAAAAATTTTCAGGAATAGTTTTCTTAAACGTCAGGGATACGTTCGTATTGGAGCAGATGTCTTCAGAGCACCAATGGAGATATTCATCTATTTTTCCCTTTAACCTGTGGAAATATAAGCTGTTACCTTCATTTTTCTCTTCTAGTTTTACTGCTCTACAGTTGCAAAATGTGATCAGAAATATTTCTCCTTTTTTAGAATGCTCTGAGACTATCTCTGAAAGTGATTCTAAATACTTGAATCACTGCTTATAATATACATACAAAGTTAAGTAATTTAACAGTAGGGGAATTGGGAAAGTTTATTTTTCATAAACTTGGACATTTGCAAGTCTCTATTTTATTTCTGCTTTACCATTTATCTACAGAAGAAAAGGTATAACTGATCTCCGGTGGCCTCAGCCTGTAGCGGCGTGAAGCAGGGTTTCGGTTCCCCGGCCAGTGATTGAGGTCGGGTCACGGCAGTCAGAGCACCGAATCCTAACTACTGGACCCGTGGTCAGCGACAAGGCCCTGGCCCTTTGGCGTTGCAGAAAAGAATTCCCACAAAGACGGAAAGTAGTGAAACAAGTGAAGTATTTATTAGAAAGCAAAGAGTATGTGGGGATAGACACACGGGCGGGCTCAGAGAGAGTCGTGCTCTCGTGACAGTTTGAATCACTTTTATGGGGCTTTTCTTCCATGCTTCCTTTGGTCAATCATTTTGATTTGCCTGGTTCAAAGTCCACATCTGGCGCTTCTCAGGATCTTCACGTATGTGCACGCGCATCTCTTAGCCAAGATGGATTCTACGGAAGAGGACTATGGGTAAGTGAGCATCATTTGGCATCACTCCCTATTTGACCTCCAGAGAGCCTTTCTGCGCATGTGTAGTCAGGGAGGTCTCCTGACGTCAAGAACGGAGAATATGTGGTCTCTTATCTTCTATCGGGGCAGGGCCCAGCCTCCTCTCTCAATTGTCCTGTTATTCCCGGTCTCGGAGTATGGGTCCACAAGGAACGAACTCAAACCGTGTGCCCTGGGGGCCCATCTGTAACCTGCCTCATAACCACGCCTGACAAGTGATTTGGGGCACTGCCAGAGGCCAGATGGCATGTCACTGTTTCTCCCTCAAGCAACCATTTCCTGAGAAACCCTTTGAGAGCTCTGTTAGACAGTGACCAACCATCCTAATTTGTCCTAGTCTGAGGGGTTTCCCGGGATGGAACACTTCCAGTGCTAAAACCGGGGTAGTCCCAGGCTAGCAGGCACGATCGGTCACCCCAGTTTCCCGCAGTGAAACATCCAATATCAGATGCCTCAAATCTTGAACCCAACTAGTAAACCAGTTCCCGTTGCAGAGATTCACACTGGTAATCCTGTTATAACGTGAGAAGGCCTCATCAACTGAATGATCGTGAAAATCTTGAATGATGTACAACAGGGTTACTCATCGTAGCTATGATGGCTTATAAACCTTTGAGAAGGCGGCACTGAACACTAGACGGTAACCAGGTGACCTGCCCCCAGCCGCCACTCGTTTTGTCTCCCCTCCCCCACCCTTCTTGCCCATGGTATTCCAGCCACTCTGGCTCCCCGCTGTTCCCCGAAAATATCCCCTTGGCTGGCTCCATCATTCAAATCTTAGCACACATCTCCCCTCCTCAGAGAGGGCTTCTCTGACAACCTTTTATAAAATCGCCTTCTCTTCTTCACTCTCCAACCCTTTATCATTTCATTTCTCTTCCTGTAGTTACAATCTCCTAACATGAGCTCATGTCCTTGTTTAGCATTTATTTTCCTCTCCACTAGACGGTAAGCTCCAGACAGTGCAACGGGCACTTCATAGCTATTTGTGAAATGAACTGATGAATTATATGAGATAGCGGTAAACCACAGATTGGAATCAGCCTGTCCAAATTCAAAACCCAGCTCTACCTCAAGTAAATACATGTCTGCATAGGTAAAATGGGGCTAATGGCAGTCCCCTCCTCTTAAGGTTGTTGTGAGGAAGACATAGTCATACAGGTGATGCATTAAGAGCAAGTGTGATAAGAACTCAATGAACGCGACTGTGTACTTCTATTATTCTACTATTTAATGCATATGTTTCCAAATATTGTACATACATAGAGGCATCAAGTCGGGACCCTCTGAATATGAATATGTGGATGATCAAAGTCACCAAATGGCAGGTGCTGTATATCGTTGTTTCATTTTTCAGACTTTATTCTAAAGTTTTCTGAATGCCATACTCTCTCAAGGGGCCCTTCCTCTTTTGCAGAAGTTTCCATTCCACAAGCTAGACTCTGGTATCAAGCCGGCTGCTAATCCAACACTTCTGAGCTGAGTCAGGAGTGACGCTCTAAGCATGTCCTGTGGGTTTTCTGCCATGGGCTGGTCTTGGGTTTTATTGAGTGCCTTTACACTGAGAACAACATTTGTATTGGGAATTGTTCCTTTAATTTCTAAAGGATTTACAAAACCAGTGTCCCCGAATAGGATCATTTTCTGGGCCACAAAACGCACTAAATTTGGTTTAGTTGCGAGCATCAGCGGAGGGCTTTGTCATGGATTCCACCAGCAGGGCCTTCTTATAACATGTCACATAAATATTTCTGAAATTTTACAGAGTTGAGAAGATAGCTCAGCTCTCTGACATTGGCCATAATGGCCTTACCAAGCTTATGATTTCATTTGTAAAATTTTCATCTTTAAACAATGGATCATGAAGGTGGGATGGGGAAGTCACTGGGAAGCACTTTTTTTTTTTTTTGCAGTACACGGGCCTCTCACTGTTGTGACCTCTCCCGTTGCGGAGCACAGGCTCCGGACGCGCAGGCTCAGCGGCCATGGCTCACGGGCCCAGCCGCTCCGCGGCACGTGGGATCTTCCCGGACCGGGGCACGAACCCGCGTCCCCTGCATCGGCAGACGGACTCTCAACCACTGCGCCACCAGGGAAGCCCCGGGAAGCACTTTTTAAAATGATTCGATGATATCATCCAATGGGTCCATAAGTGGTCAAAAAGATAGGTTCTTATTCATAATCTTCCAGTCTACTGGGTTCAGGATGTTTGGGGAGAGAAGGAAGCAGATTTGAAGTTTTAAAATATAGCTTATGTCACTTACTAAAGGAAAACCTAAGGGTCGAGACCAGTAGGTAGAAGCTGGGCGACTACCACATCTCAACGCTCTCCACATCAACCGCAGGGCTGTCTTTGATATGAGGGCAAATCATAGGCCCTCCCTCTCTGTGAAGTGCTTTGTGATCCACAGGGAGGAAGGGCCTCAGGACACTCAAACAGCCCTTGTACTCACAAGTTAACAAACTTCGAAATGTCATTTGAAAGAGAAACTAATAACATATCAAAAAGAGGTCACAATACTGTCTGAAGATCTATAAAGGAGTCATGATCTTTGCTGGAGGAGGCAAAAAAATTAAGGAAACTCTTGCTGGTGCTGTTCGAACTGAATGTGTGCTATGAAGTTCCTCTGATTCTGGAAGTTGCTTTCCTATTCAAAAATAAACTAAAATGCTCTTGATATGCAAATAATAAGATTATCCTTTGGTATCCAATAGTACCTAAAAGCAAACTCTGCAAAGTGTCCCAGAACCAGTTTAACTGGTCAAACTTCAAGGTGGAACCTACAGGCAAATATTTACCCAGATTATTTGAAAAGGGATTTTCACTGATTTCCATTGTCCAGCTGTATTTCGTCGATTTCTACCATTTAACTTTTTCAATGATATCAAATCCTTGCTTTAAGAGATCAATAATAATATATTAATAATAGAATGCAAAATTTTCTAACAGTTAAGAACTCTACAAATAACTATAATGAACTCTCCTTAGGTTACACATGTAATAAATACATAAACTGTATTAACCCAGGTCACATCAAACAGGACAGCATAACTGACTAACAACCATGAAAAAACTTCTTGTCTTCGACCAAGAGCGAAAGTAGCTGGAATTCGAGTTGTAAAATTTTCTTCCACTAGTTCAAGAAGGTTGCCGGGTTCTTTCCCTTGATTTCACCACATGAGTACGACCACCATCTTTTCCAACGCTTA
The DNA here is from genome assembly GCF_963924675.1 of Phocoena phocoena. NCBI lineage: Eukaryota > Metazoa > Chordata > Mammalia > Artiodactyla > Phocoenidae > Phocoena > Phocoena phocoena. The sequence goes on from NC_089223.1 coordinate 134,076,467, forward strand.
TCCTCCATTTCCTTTATCGTACCATCAAGTACCTCTCGGTGTGTCCTGCTGGATTCTGCTGAAAGCAGTTGCCTCTCCTGGTAGCCCTGTCAGCTCAACTGAACCCAGGATCTCTGGCCTGCAGTAATATATTCTGTCCTGAGGGCATAGCTGCCCTCCAACTCAGCCTGAGTTCCGTGGTGTAACTCTGTTACTAGGCAACAGTGGGACATGACCATGAACGCTGGTTTCATATGGATACATCGTTCCTAGTCAGCTGACTTTCTGTAAGAGTCTCCTCTCACTGGGATCGGAGACAGGCCTTCGGAGAGTGGTTCAGAAGATAATTCGTGTTAGATAAAGCTTATATAAGCTTACTAATAATCGTCTGGGGCCATGCTCCCACCCCACTTCCCGATCTCTGTCGGAGGGAAACCCTGAACCAAAAGAACTTATTCAGAGCTGGCTCAATTCTATCATGGACAAAAACACGCAAGATAGTGACCTGAAAACCTAGCGTAGCTGGTTCTTTTGTCAAGAGACTGGACTCAGGCAGAGCCTAAAGGAGCTCACTGCCTGTCAGTCATCCTCTACCCAAAGCTCCTAAGAGGCGGCAATGCTCATTTTGCTACAGCATGGAGTGGTGAAAAGGTCAGTCTCTGAAAACGGAAGACGTGAGTAAGAATCCCAACTCCCTTGTTCTCTGAAGATGTTTTTAACCTCTTTTGGCTGGAATAAGTGCCTAATTATTTGTCTGGAATAAGTGCCTAACTTCTTTTGGCTGGAGTACGTTCCTGATAGAATCTCCCCCTCAGAAGATGTTTAAAAATAGGAATTTTAAAAGAAGAGAAATAATTGTCTAATTATTCATGTTAGACAATTAGCATGTCTTCTAGCATGTCTAGAAGACAAAAGAATGAATGACTACTGAAGCCTCAAATGACAGAAGTATAATTTGGAATAATTCTTGGATATCAGATAGTCTCATGACATACTCAATGGTTAATTTTTATTAGACACCTGTGAATCAAAGCACTTACAAATTTATTACTTACTGGTAATATCTGTTTGATTTTTAAAAATAATATCATGCCTCTAAATACTTAGGTTTAAAACACTGTCCCTGACATACTTTTATTTCTCTTCCCACATCTCTGTGAGATATAAAATACTCCATGAAGCCTTTACTACTGGTTCTATAACAAATACATATAGAACTGCAAAACACATTTTATGCCTGATTACTGTTTTTCTATCTTTGTCTACTAGTATAATCCATTCTATTGAGTTAACAACTTGGGTATTGTAATAGTTATGCTAGCATGTAGCCTCCTTTAGGAGTAGGGAGTTTGGAAGGCTGAGTAGAAGCAGTAGATGAAACAACAGGGTAATATATTTGAAAGTATGTAGATAGTGACATGATGAATTTGACTCTAGCTTATATGGGTATTAAAATTATGAGGGACCTCCCTGGTGGTCCAGTGGTTAAGACTCTGCACTCCCAATGCTGGGGCCCCCGGTTCGACCCCTGGTTCAGGGAACTAGACCCCACATGCCCCAATGGAGATCCTGCGTGTCCCAACGAAGATCCCGCGTGTCCCAACGAAGATCCCGCATGTCCCAACGAAGATCTTGCATGCCAAAACTAAGACCCGGCACAGCCAAATTAAAAAAAAAATTTTAAATAAATATTTTTTTAAAAAATTATGAGACCATTGGTGATATCAAATGTACAGTGAGTCAAATTCTATATGAATCAGCCTCTTAATAATGCTTGGAGCTTTCACTTGGATAGCAGTTCACCATAACCCCTTTTGGCTACTGGTTGATTAAACTCCTGGTAGTTAATGTCATTTCTGCTGTGAATGCTGCCGGACTCAATACACCCCAATATTTGAACCCTAGAACATAAGAATGCTTTAAGACTATCCAAAGGACCCCAAGTAAAATCTAGGAGACGTCCTACAAAACAGCTGCCGAAAGATTAGACACATCAGCCAGGGATTCCCTCAAGGACTTGAGGTACATTTATAAGATGGAAACGAGCCACACATGGCCAAGTCCAAGGTCCATCCCAGACAATATCTAATCAATGTTTATGGGGCTTCTCCAGAACGAGGCAGGGAGGGCTAGGAGCTAAGAGATCTGTCCAAATTCTGCCACCAATGAACTGTGTGGTTCTGGGAATGCCACTTAGTGTTTGCTGGCCTTGGTTTCTTCCGCTGCAAATTGGGCGAGATAATCTACGGTGCCATCCAAAGAATCCCATCCTCTACTCAGTTAACAGGATCATGGCTATTTATTGGGAAGTTTTATTTTAAAGTCCATGGGAGGCCAGAACATAAAACTTTATAACCTCAAGCACTTTTCTATTTTAAGCATCATTATATGTGAGGGAAAATGGTCCCAAATGTTTTTTTTTTGTTGTTATTGTTGTTGCGGTACGCGGGCCTCTCACTGTTGTGGCCTCTCCCGTTGCGGAGCACAGGCTCCGGACGCGCAGGCTCAGCGGCCATGGCTCACGGGCCCAGCCGCTCCGCGGCATGTGGGATCCTCCCAGACCGGGGCACGAACCCGCGTCCCCTGCATCGGCAGGCGGACTGTCAACCACTGCGCCACCAGGGAAGCCCCCAAATGTTTTTAAGCTAATTCTTCTTGGCAACTTTCTATCAGTCCCTAAATTATTCAAATTAAGCAGCAAACTGAGACACCCTAGAGCAGACATACATTTAGTTTTAAATTGCCGCCTTTATATTTTACATATAATTGAATTTTCAAATAATACAATTAGCAACAGGGCAAAAATATAAGTGAACTGAACTTAAACTGTGAGGCTACAGGGATAGAAGTTTTTAATCACTAGATGTTCTGTAGCATAACTGAATTCAAGTGGCTTATGATAATTTTATTACCTGGGCCCTCTTTTTAACAGAGTTATTATATTTTCTCATGATGTGTGATATCACACTTTCGAAGCCCTTTCAGTAATTGGAACTCTGTGAACCTGGCTTCCACGGTTCATTAATGTGAAAAATTATCTTAAAAGTTAAATAAGTACATCCATTTCATTTTAGTTCGGACCTTCCAACTATGAAAGATATTTTCTATATGTATGAAATCAGTGTTTCTGATTAGAGATTGCCTCTTTTTGTCAACACTGTGTCTTCATGAATTGCATTTACATTAGACTCATCTGTAAGAGGAGAGTTTTAATTTTTCAAACTAAAAAGGTCAATGTGTGTGTTTTGCCCACACTGCAAGTTTTGTTCCAGGGTCCCTACAGCAGGGATTTTAACCTTAATTGCTCTTCAGTCCACCTCAAAAATTTCATCAAAAAAAGAATCTATAACTGGGCCTAGCCCCGGAACATTTAAAGCAGAAACCGTAGAGGTGAACAGCAGGTTATCAGTATATTGCAAAACATTTGCTGGGGATGTGCAGTCAGGACTGAACTGCTGGCCTAGAGTAACCACTTATCTCAGTGAACTCGGATCAATCTCTACTGCGTTTTACTGTTGGCATTCCCCTGCCTACACCTGCTCTGCCACAATGCCCTCTGTGTCTAACAGTTTTTCAACATGTTCTTGAAGTAGTGGTTCATTTTGTCTTTCTTTTTAACAATTTTATAGAGTTGGCAGCCACGTACTATTTTACAAATGAGAAAGTCTGTGTCTGCCCAAGGGAACACAAATGCGAAGTGATAAAGCCAGAATTAGGACTCAGACGCTCCTATGTCAGGTGTAGTGCATTTCCCATGTTTGGAACCCCAATGTCAACCTTTAACCCTTCCTGGTCTGTGTGCAAAACTGAATCTAGGGGCTACCCAAAGAAGTTGGCAAAAAAGTAGAGGGGATTCATATTATGCGTACCTGACACCCAATGCCTGCCTGTACTCAGTCCATGATAATTCCTTTAACAGTTTTGACAAGGCCTTCAATGTTCTTTGTTTCTGTAATTTTTTCTCACTAAAGATGAGTCTTTTGAATAAGTAAGTCACTAGGTTTTAGCCAACTATCAACCAGCTGAAAATTATTAGCCGGATTTATGCTCTAGCCTGTTCTTCTCTGTCATTTTACTATTTTTCTCCCACCTCCTCTTCCCTAATTCAAAAATTCTCAGCTCTTTAACACCTTCTACTCTCTGGCTTCCAGATCTGGAAAGAAAGACGAGAAACTTTCCATTCTGAGAACGTATTTTAAATGCATATGATTAAAACATTAAAATTAAAGGAAAATATCACACAGCAAATATTTTTAGAGCAAGGCATCTTGACTCCAAGATTTGCTGACATAGAATCGTGTGAATGTGATCCATGCTTTTGATTTTCATAACTCAATCCAAAATCTCAACCTTCTTTCCTCAACAATAGATTTACACTTTTTTTGCTTCAGTAATCCAAATGATTGGTTCAACTGCCCATTTCTCTTTATTTATGTATAAAACTAGACCATGATAATATATAAAGAATATAGCTATACAGACTCACAGATTTAGAAAACAAACTTATGGTTACCGAAGGGGAAAGGTAGGGGGGAGGGATACATTGGGAGTTTGGGATTAACAGATACACACTACTATATTTAAACTGGATAACCAACAAGGACCTACTGTATAGCACAGGCAACTCTACTCAATATTCTGTAATAACCTAAATAGGAAAAGAATTTGAAAAAGAATAGATATGTGTATATGTGTAACTGAATCACTTTGCTGTATACCTGAAACTAACACAACATTGTAAATCAACTCCAATATAAAATAAAAATTAAAAAAAGAATATAGCTGATGAAAAGAGATCTCTAGGAACTGAAAAGTAAATTATATTTTTAATTTGAAAAAAATGATAAATAGTAATTAAAGAAGTCTTGCAGATTGATTCTTATTTATCGGTCAGTGGTAAACTGAAATACGGACATCCCTGGCCAGTCCAAACAAACAGAAAAGAGACAAGAATTTCCCTGCAACCACTATATAGAAGTAGTATAGCATGCAGTATCAGCGAAGAACAGAAACGGTGGGTCCAGTCCCAGTACTGCCTCAGTTTCCTTATCTATAAAACGAGGATAATAAAAGTTTCTGCCTCATATCGTTGTTGTAAGAATTTAAAAAGTTAATGTACACAAAAGCCTTGTAAGAGCATCTGGCCCACAGAGCAAGGGCTACCTACTAAAGTCTTAGCTCATATTATTATTATAGATTGTTGGCACAGAAGAGTTTTTTTTTTTTTTTTTTTTTAACATCTTTACTGGAGTATAATTGCTTTACAATGGTGTGTTAGTTTCTGCTGTATAACAGAGTGAATCAGCTATACGTATACATACATCCCCATATCTCCTCCCTCTTGCGTCTCCCTCCCACCCTCCCTATCCCACCCCTCTAGGTGGGCACAAAGCACCGAGCTGATCTCCCTGTGCTATGCGGCTGCTTCCCACTGGCTATCTATTTTACGTTTGGTAGTGTATATATGTCCATGCCACTCTCTCACTTTGTCCCAGCTTACCCTTCCCCCTCCCCGTGTCCTCAAGTCCTTTCTCTACGTCTGTGTCTTTATTCCTGTCCTGCCCCTAGGTTCCCCAGAACCATTTTTTTTTAATTTTTAGATTCCACATATATGTGTTAGCATACGGTATTTGTTTTTCTCTTTCTGGCTTACTTCACTCTGTATGACAGACTCTAGGTCCATCCACCTCACTACAAATAACTCAACTTCATTTCTTTTTATGGCTGAGACATATTCCATTGTATCTATGTGTCACATCTTCTTTATCCATTCCTCTGTCGATGGACACTTAGGTTGCTTCCATGTCCTGGCTATTGTAAATAGAGCTGCAATGAACATTGTGGTACATGACTCTTTTTGAATTTTGGTTTTCTCAGGGTATATGCCCAGTAGTAGGATTGCTGGGTCATATGGTAGTTCTATTTTCAGTTTTTTAAGGAACCTCCATACTGTTCTCCATAGTGGCTGTATCAACAAGCCCCTATTTTTACCCACTAATAATATTTTGCTTTAGACAGCACAATTGGTGGAGAAAATACAAAAGAACGGATCTGTTAAATATGATTTGGGGTATTTAGAATTAACCAACTAACTCGTGAGAGTAGAATTTTCCACTTCAGAGAACAACTTGATACCTCATAAACATACACATCACTCATTCAAATCCTGTAATATCCTTTCCTCTAAGCAGGACGAAATTCTATCATTTGAAACTCATACCTTTTTTTATTACTTAAAATGAACAAAATTGATTTGTAAGTCTGTAGGAATTTAAAACCTAGCAATAGGCTTACAATCCTTATGCCTTTGGCAATGACCCTGATGCTGCATAAGTGCCACTAGTGAATGAAGACTAATTACAGTCCTTTCAAGCTAAAAAGCAGCAGCTGAATATTACTAATTATGCAATGAAGCTAACAATAATGCTGAAAACATTAGCAATAAATGCATTCACGAGAAAGACAAAGAGTAAATGCAGCAAATCGGCTATTGTGGGGGAAAAAAATGGCCAATACTGAAATCTTCCTATAGTGCACAATGGATATTTTTAAATGCTTAATTATCATACAACGATTACTTCTAGCTCATCACAAGGCAATTTTCATAGCTGTCACATACCCCCGAATGCATCTTTAACACGTATTGATGACTGTGAGCTTTATATTAATGGAGCTATGCCTAGGCTCACATAGCAAACAGCTAGAGCTGACATTCAGTTATGCCAAGAATCATAGATCAATTTATAAGATCACAGTTATCCAAATGATTGGGAAGGAGAAAACTGGATTCTGTTTGGAGTTGGGGGAAGTAGTTGCAATTCAACGGCGTTAACCTGGCCAAATTGCTCTTCCGCGTGGACTTTCATTGAGGTCAAATTAGATGCTACATAAAATCCTCAGGATTCAGTTTGGAGCATATGCCAGTTTTATCCGTTTTTCTTTTAATTTATTCATTTTAATGTTTATTTTTGGCTGCGTTGGGTCTTCGTTCCTGCATGCGGGCTTTCTCTAGTTGCGGCCAGCGGGGGCTACTCTTCACTGCGGTGCCCGGGCTTTTCATTGCGGTGGCTTCTCTTGTTATGGAGCATGGGCTCTAGGCACGCGGGCTTCAGTAGTTGTGGCATGTGGGCTCAGTAGTTGTGGCTCGCGGGCTCTAGAGCGCAGGCTCAGTAGTTGTGGCACACGGGCTTAGCTGCTCCACAGCATGTGGGATCTTCCTGGACCAGGGCTCGAACCCGCGTCCTCTGCCTTGGTAGGCAGATTCTTAACCACTGCGCCACCAGGGAAGCCCTGTGATTATTTTAGAGGAGGAGGAACTAGAAATTCTGGAACTAACGTTTAAGTTAGAGACAGCAAACTAGGTGCCAGAACTAACTCGGAAATTAATGTGACCTTGAAAATGTTATAGTTTATCTACTTACAAAATGAGCTACGATTCTATTATTTTTAGCATTCTTAGTACTAAATTCCTATCTATAATATTTCTGAAACTTCTTGATCATTCCAAAGAGGGGGGGGAAAAGTTTTTTTTGTTTTGTTTTAAGGAAGTAAAGAGAAACAAAAGGAAAAATGAAGTTGAAAGACCGTAACCCAAACTATATGTCAGGGGGACTAATTAAATAGTAGGCAGGGAGATCCAAAATCTCCTGGACCTTAAGCAGAGGGGAAGGGACTCAGAAAACAGCACAAAACGATGAGAATAAAGTTCGGTGCAAAGATGAGTAGTTATTTTGAATGAAAAAGGAATGACAACAAATTACAAATTTTGGAGAAAATTTAGCTTTTGAAGAAAAAACTAAAGGTCAAAAATTCAATTAAAAAAAAAGTTACTGTTCTTTCAGGACAAGGGAGAGCCTGGTAAATCAACAAGTTCAGCAGGACTCTCAGAGCAAAAAAGCAAAAGGGGGACTCTATATTGAGAGGATTCTGATTAGTTAAGAAAAGGACTGTAAAATCCTCAGAATAAAATCCCTGCTTTCTTTTGTGTTCCAGGAGATCCTGTACAGTTTCAAAGAGGGGGAGCATCTGGGTCCAAGGTCATATAGGAGGCACTGTATATGCTCACACTTAGGAGCTGGTGAACTCTCCTCCAGTACCATAAATATCACAAAATCCGTAATAGAAATAATAATACTTATATTAGGTAACTGTCACACACTATGTTTTTTCTGGCTGCATACTCTTTTTTTTTTCTTTTTTTCTGCGGTACACAGGCCTCTCACTGTCGTGGCCTCTCCCGTTGCGGGGCACAGGCTCCGGACGCGCAGGCTCAGCGGCCATGGCTCACGGGCCCAGCCGCTCCGCGGCACGTGGGATCTTCCCGGACCGGGGCACGAACCCGCGTCCCCTGCATCGGCAGGCGGACTCTCAACCACTGCGCCACCAGGGAAGCCCCGTGGCTGCATACTCCTGACTGCCTTTTCATATGACAATTTTGCCACACATATTCTTCAATGAGCATTTCCTCTATTTTATTTGATACTTAAAAATCAATAATACGTATCTGTTGCACAACAATGCAAGCATACTTATCACCACTGAACTGTTTACTTAGAAATAGTTAAGATGGTAACATTTACGTTACATATTTTTACCACAATTTTTAATTTTTTTAAAATTTATTTATTTAATTAATTTATTTTTGGCTGTGTTGGGGGTCTTCGTTGCTGTGCGTGGGCTTTCTCTAGTTGTGGTGAGCGGGGGCCACTCTTCCTCGTGGTGTGCAGGCTTCTCATTTCGGGGGCTTGTCTTGTTGCGGAGCACGGGCTCTAGGTGCACAGGCCTCAGCAGTTGCAGCACGCAGGCTCAGTAGTTGTGGCTCGCGAGCTCAGTAGTTGTGGCTCGCGGGCTGTAGAGCGCAGGCTCAACAGTCGTGGCGCACGGGCTTAGTTGCTCCACCGCATGTGGGATCTTCCCGGACCGGGGCTCGAACCCGTGTCCCCTGCATTGGCAGGCGGATTCTTAACCACTGCGCCACCAGGGAAGCCCTAAATTATTTTTTAAAAATCAATTCTAGGATAATTCAGAAAAATTTCTTTCGGCGTCACAATTCATTATGTACTGTACATTTTTAGGACTGTGGTCAAATTGGGGGAAATAGCTTTACAAACTAAGCTCATCTAAGTATTAAGTATTGTAGTGAATAATCTTAAAGAGTCTGAATTATTGAACTTCCTTAAGTTTGTGGTTGATGATGTTTTATGTTATCTTCATCTATGTCAGTATTTATGTCAAAATATCAAGAAATTTAAATCTTTTCCCAATATGTTCATATGATTCATTCCTCTTCATCAGTTGGGTTATCAAAAATCTAAGACCCTATTCACTATCTGTACCTAAAATGTATCTCTTCCCCTAAATCAATTACTGCTTTGAGTATGATTTTTTTAATGTTACACTATAATTTTTTAATATCCCATTTTTATAATATTCTCTTAGCTCTTTAAAAATTATACCTAAAAATAACCAGAAAAAGGGGGCTTACTGAAACATTACAAAACATTTTTCCAAAATGCACTTCAAACGAAGTATCCGGGCTTTATCAACTGTTTTGAGTAAAGGGCTTTTTTCCATCTACTTATTGTTTGGGTTTCTCTTTCAAGTGCCTTTATTATCATTAATAAACCCAAGTTACTGGGCTCAAACCACTTGAAAGTTCAAACCATCCCATTACCCATGACCTCTAAAGACAAACCCCAGTTGGCATATGTGTTTAAAATTCCCTATCCAAGCAATGAACTAGAAAAGGAAAAAAAGACAAACTATTTTCACTGAAGTTGTTCCCAACCTCAAGGACAGATGGTAGAGGTTGGGAGTGGGGTGGGGGAGGGGGAGGGGAGGCCAGCAGATGATGGTGAGCGGTGGCTCTGCCTTGGGTGCCTGTACTTCCCACTGAACAAAGTTAGCACCAGGATTTGGAAGACAGGACTAGGGGTGAGTATCTGCTACAGGGCATCCTGGAAAAGAGACTTTGAGGCTGATAAAGAGACTTTGAGGTTCCCTTGAAAACTTGAGGTTTTCAAGGGAGCGCTGGCAGGAGGGAAGTGACAATTAGCTACCGTTCTGCGACAATAAAAGGAATTCTCCTCGAAGGCTCCCAGTTTCCTGCTTTCTGAGAGCAAGAAACATGCTGCGATCAGAATAGTCTTCAAGGCTTCACCAGTGCCTTCTCAGCAGATGTCCTTGCTAGCTATAATTTAACCACTCATGGAAGTATCTGCAAACCAGATAACTATACCCCACTAAACCCAAACTAACTGTGTTCCCAACTCAACTCATCACCCTGAGCCCACCAGGAAACAGCCACAGCCACTGAGACACTCAAGAGGAAGGGAAGTTTCATGGAGAGGGAGTCAGAATTGGGAGTTCTTAATCAATTGCAGACGAACTGGCTCGCTTTTGCAAAATATTTTCAAACGCATGATCATATGAACCCATTCCTAGGGCCCCTTTTGGAGCTCTGAATGGGACCTAGACAGGTGAGTGGCTCTGGAGCTCACACTTTATTCTCAACACCAGTAGATCCCCCTGCTTCAGCCTCCAAGCTTCCTGAGGACAGAAGCTGCCTCTTTCGGCTCTTTGCACAGTGCATGACGCAGTGGAGGTGCACATATAGCAGGGGTAAATGGAGCAACTGTGATGCATATAAGACACAGTTACCAAGAGGGGGCAATCAACTCGTCACGTCCACGCGAATAGAGGAACCAAGAGAAGTTTCTGAAATGCCTGAAATAAAATGTTATTAGGAGGAATATGGCGGGCAATTCCAAAGGATTTTTTTTCTACCCCTCATCTGATCTCTCTTTCCTAAATTTGGGAGATTAACCATTAGCTGAGTCTTGTGGGAGGCTGTGCTTGCCTCTTATTACAGAAGCAAAAAAGGTCAGCTATATGCTTTCCCTACCTCCAGGAGCTTAGGTTACAGGAATATGGCCTAAGCTTTGCCAATCAGATTCAATCACTAAGTCCTGCATCAGGAGTTTGCGATGAGAATCCGTTCCGGGAATGGGGAGAGTATCTAGTGTCCGATGGCAGAGGGCCAGCCACGATGTGTGGTTCCCAAGGCATGGTGATGGTGGTACCAGGGCCAGAATTCATTGTCAAACGGCATCTCTGGAGATGCACAGGTGTACAGAAATTATTTAGCCTCTCTTCCTTTGTCTCCATGACAACACACTTTTCTATTGCCCTCCTGTCTCTCTGCCCATTTCTTCTCTGTCACCTTTGAAGGCTCTTTCTGATTTCACCCGCCTTTAAATATTACATCTTCAAGGTTCATCCTTAGCCCTTCTTCTTTCCTCACTCTGTAATCTCCCACTGGCAGCCTTATCTACCTCTCTGTCCCCCAGTTCCAGGTACCACCACTTCCAGCTCAGACTACCACAGTAGCATCTTTGCAGTCCTCCCACACCCACCACTCATGCCTCCTACCCTCCACCTAGCCTCTGTAAACCCATCTCTATATTAAACCAGAGTGGCCTTTCTACATGGCAATCAGATCACCCCTCTTCTGTATAAGCCCCTCATTGCATTCCCAGTGCCTTTAGGATAAATACCAGAATCCTTACTTTGGCCTAGGAAGCTCTGTGTGGTCTTGATTCTGCCCACCCTCCAAACACATAACATGACACTTGCCTTTTGATGGAATCAGCCCGACCCCTTGCCCCCAACTCTCCTTTCAATTAATTATTTCCTTTTTGTTTTTCAAATCCCAGTTCAAGTAGTATATCCTAAAGAAAGTCCTTCCTGACCCAGACCAAGTCTGATCTCTGCTTAAATGTTCTTGTAGAACCAAATATCATTCCTTCATAAGACTTACCGTTTAGAATGATCCATTTGGGCATGGAATTATGGAATTTTATGTCTAAATCCCCAATTAAATGGTAAGAAGTATGAGGAAGGGACCTCATTTTTGTTGCTGTTCACCATCACGTTCCGATCCATAGACATTACAATAAACATGTTGAAGGAACAAGTGAAAAGAAGTTTCATGTTTAAAGAATTTAATACTAATCTGTTAATAATACCCAATTCTCCCACTCTCCCCCTCACTCAAGACCTGGGAGCTACCACTGACCCTTCCTTCCCTTCATTCGTTATTTAAACATTCAGTCTCATTATTCTTACTTGGAAATTTTCACTTCATTTTCACTTTTGTTATGGAATACTGAGCAGAGTTCCCTGTGCTACACAGTAGGTCCTTGTTGGTTATCCATTTTCAATATAGCAGTGTGTACATGTCAGTCGCTATATTCTTCTAAATTATTTATATTTACTTTTAGAGGGATCTCAAGTGAATTAGTTTAAACATAAAAATAATTGATTTTTATTCTTTTGGACTTAGACGATACTTTATTACAAAATTCTTTGTTTTCATGGAGTGTTTCTCTGTTTGACGGAGTGAAATTAGATTTACAAATATGAAAGCTAAGTATTAGCAAAGGTCAAAATCTCTCTATAGTTCCAATAATTTTTTATACTGACCAGGATTAATTAATAAGCATGTAGTTAGGACTTCCCTGGTGGCGCAGTGGTTGGGAATCCGCCTGCCAATGCAGGGGACATGGGTTCAAGCCCTGGTCCGGGACGATCCCACATGCCACGGAGCAACTAAGCCCGTGCGCTACAACTACTGAGCCCGCGTGCCACAACTACTGAGCCCATGTGCCACAACTACTGAAGACCATGCACCTAGAGCCCGTGCTCTGAAACAAGAGAAACCACTGCAATGAGAAGCCCGCGCACCACAGCAAAGACCCAACATAGCCAAAAATAAAATAAATAAATAAAAATAAATGAATAAATACATACCTGGAGTGGTTTCTGTTTAAAAATAAATAAATAAATAAGCACGTAGCTTATTCAGACAACTTTGTCTTCATCCCTGAAACACAGGCCATAAACAAATACACTGCAAAGCCATCCTTAGGGAGAAAGATTTCAGTAAGATCATGAGTTTCAGGGCTTTATCTCCAGAACCTCTGTCCTATTTAAATATCCCCCATCTTTTATCTCCACAGCTCTTACCATCTGGCTCAACTTAACCATTTACGAAATTTACTAAGATAAAACATGACTCCTTTCATAGCTCAAATGGATGAAAACAAATTGCCAATCTATCCATTAGTAAAGATTCTAGTTTTTAAGGAACTGCTCACGAGACAAGAGCATGCACATGGTAAGCATTTAACTTGCTGAGACACAGACAAGATGAACAACATAGCAGTTACACTACTTATATGATCATTTTCCCCCAATAGTTTTTTATGAAAAATTTCAAACCTACAGTAAGGTTGAAAGAATTGCATGATTTTCACCTACACACTTACCGTTTAAGCTCTATAGTCGTTCTTTCTTTTTAATTGCCTTATCATATATCTATCTAGCTGTCCATCCATTAACCCAGCTTACTTTTTGATGCATCCCAAAGCAAGCTGTAGACACCGTTACCCTGAAAACTCTTCTATACAATTTTTTGTTTCAGATGTTTTGGGTTTTTTTAAGTTAAAATCTTATGTTCTGTGAAATACACAGATCTTAAGTTTACCATCTGAGAAGTTGTGAGAAATAACACAAATAACCAAAACCACTATCCATCACCGCAGCAAGTTCCCTGGTGCTACTTCCCAGTCAACTTCTACTCTACATACACAGAGGCAACGACTGTTCTGACTTTTTCATCACAGATTAGTCTGACGTAACACAGAACTTCATGTAAATGGAATAATAAAGTATTCACTCTTGTGTGAATATTTCACTCAGCACGGCATCGCCTTACGTATCAGAAGCGCATCCCTTTACATTCCTGAGTAGTATTCCATTGTATTTGTATACTATCCAATCTCCTTCTGATGGCTAGTTGAGATACTATTGTAATATTCTAAATCTAATATTCTAATGTATCTATTAGAAAGAGCCCTAAACTATTCTTTCACATTCTTACATAAGCCTTTTTGTGGATGTATACTTTGATTTCTTTTGGGTAAACTTCCAGGAGTGGAATTGCTGGGCCATTCATAAATGTATGCTTAATTTTATTTATGAAAAAAAAAAAACTTCCAGAACTTTTTTCCAAAATGATAGTACCATTTTACATGGGCACCAATAACCTATGAGTGTTCTGATTGACCCACATCCTTATCAACATGGTGTTGTCACCATCTTTTAAATTTTAACTAAATAGATTATATTTTCTTTTGCATATGGCACATCGTATCGTATTTTCCTAGATAGTTTCATGAGATCTAATTGGGTTGAAGTGGTTTGGTATTAGGATAAAACTACATGCAGTAGTTTTACTAAGTATCAAAATGATTGTTGCTGGGTCATGTAAGCATGAGCTTCTAAGCTTTTCTGACAGTCTAGTTGCCATTCCTCTCTCAACAGCAGCTCCTTGAAGACTGGTTTCTTATTATTCCTTACAACCCCAATGTCTCCGTAAGTGCTTGTTGATTTCAGCAGTTGTATAGATATAATAGCTTGATTAAATATAGATGCACAGGTCCACGAGAGAAACAGGTCTGTTGGGTCACCACTGTCTTCTCAGTGTCTAGCCTAGTGCCTGGAGCATAAAGCACTAAGAATTTGCTCACCATTAAATTATTACTGACAGATAACCCTAACCATTCCTGATCTTAACTCTCTCTTTAACTAGAAAAGTGATGACAGCTTCTCAAGGTTTCTTTGAAGACTGAGACCATATTGTAACGGTATCTAACATAGCCAGGGATTTAGTACACACTCAAGTATCTTCTTGAACTGTTTTTCATAATTATAGATACTACTCAGAGGTCTAACTTGGTTTCCTTTCTCTCCTGCTCACATTATCTTTACTTCTAAAACCTCATCCAATCTCACAGCTTCAGTTCTCACCGCTAGCTCTGACATCTCCTCCAAGTTCTTGTTCTGTGTTCCCAAAAGACTGCTGGACAATCACAGCCACATTTCTCGGTAAAACCCACCACGTCTTCAAACTCATTATGTCTAAAACCAAATGCACTCGTTTCGTCTCTAATGGAACCACCACACACCCAAGCAATTCCTAAACTTCCTTGACTTCCCCTCCCCTCCCCCCTCCTCTCTTTCCCCAACTTCTCCTCCTTCTCTCGCAGACCCTCCCTCCTCTTCTTTCTTCTTCCTGCATTTGCCTGACAAATCCAGTGAACCCTCCCTATTATGACATATATTTATATTTCGTTCCCTTCCAGACTCCATCCCAAATGCCAATACCCTAATTCGGATCATTACTTATCTCTGAATTGGAGTATGGAAATGGCACCCCAACAAAGTTCCCTGCTCCCAGTTTCTCCCTATCTTTAATCCATTTCACAGTTCGCCACGATTAATTTCCTCAGAGCATTGCTAAACTCACTGGCTCAGCCCTCAAAAACCTCCCGACTTCCCTCTGCATGTTGAAGAAATTCAGATTACTTCATCCACCATTCCGATTCTCCTCCCTCTAGGCACCAACCCTTGCAGTTTCATTTCCTGTTACTAACCCGTGTCAAAAAAACATCAGATGTGGGTGCCCATAAATGACCTATCACTCCATCCCTTTGTAACTGCTAATATTGGCACTTGTGCCAGGAACGCACCTTCCCTCAAGTCTAAATTCCATCCTTCATTCAAGACCCGGAGAAACTGTCATAAATCCTCTCACGAACCATTAACTGAAAAATCTCATTCTTCTCTTACCCAAGTAATACTATATTTATGCTTGCGTTACGGTACTTGTCGTTTCCTATCTTATGTAATAGATTTTCATGCCACTCATTAAGAGGTGAGGTTGGGCAGTACGGTGAACCTATATGTGCCTTAAAGTTGGGTAGTCAGAGGTCCAAATCCTAAGGCAGCCACTCGCTAGCTAAGTGACCTTAGGCAAGGTAGTTGACCTCGGGCATATTATCTGTAAAAGCAGGGATAAATTTAACTTCACCTATTATTGTAAAGATTAATTGTGCATGTCAAGTGCTTATTACACAGCTGACACTGAAATAGTAGCAGGTATTTTTTCAAGCTTCATATGTGCCAGCAGATTTCACAACTTAATCTCACTCAGTGCTCACAACAATGCTGAAATAGGCTTCATGCCACTTGGCATTTGCAGATGCTGAGGATCAAGTCGCATACGTAGTAAGTGACGGACTGCCTGGTCTTTATTTATTTTATATTCCTCATTGGCAACATGCCATGTACATAATAGGTGCTCAGTTAACAAAACAAAACAAACCAGTGAGTGAGCGTTTCAAAGTGTCCAGAAACAAACAAGAAGAATTTACTGACCAAAACCAAATAAGAATGTAGCTATACTAAGTCAATCATAGTTCATGTTTTATGTTACATTTCCTTATGTTGTGAAAAAAAATGTAATCGGGACATATACTTAAAAGTGATTCTAAATTTGGAAGTCATCCTGCAAAAAGAGGACAGAAATAGCAAAATAATACCCCGCTGCAGAAAAAGCAAACGATTTATCTTAGGTAGGATAATCCAAAACACCTGGAAGGTGGTAATGACCAAAAAGACCCAGAGCGAAGAATGGATAACAGATGATATATGGGCTTGCATTAAAGTACAGAAACAAAAGGAAAGGAGGAAAAGCAGCCTAATGTAATTTTGCTGTGAGCTCAGAGGAATCGTGATGCCGAACAGAATTTCACCTAGAAAGCTCTGGTCAGTTCTGGATATCACGGTGTGTAATAGTTGTAAAACACTGGAGGCATTTCCAAGGAAAGTAATAAAAGTGAGCCCAAGAAGAGCCGGATGCAGGCTGAAATCTACAGGATGCTTCGTGCACAAGCGGTCTGTAAAATTCAGTCCTGACCGCTTACTTCCATTAACACAGCAGCAAAGAACAGATCAGCTTGAAGAATCCAACAATTTTGTGAACGTCTACATTTGTGCGTGGAAACGTTACATCTCTGAAAAATCAGTATATCGTCTCTTTCCAGAACTTAAAACCTAAAGAAGACGGGCCACTTTCCAGTTTTCTCTAGATATAGGACAAGTAAACTCAGGTTTTGTTTCCAATGAAACTTTAAGCTGCCACAAGGAGGGGGCCAAGTGGGCAAATGAACATTAACAAGGAGAGAACGGGCACCTTGCTAGAGAAAAGGCACAGCACCTTAACGGTTAAGAGACTGGGTTTTCTAGCCACGTGCCTGGGTTCAAATCCCAACTCTGCTAAGGACTTAGCTATGCTGACCTTGGGCTCATTACTCAACCTTGCCAAAACTTAGCTAACTCAGACGTAGAAACAGCCCTTACCACCAAGGGAGGGTAATAAAGATTAAGTGAACTAAGAGAGCGAGTGCACAGTAGAATAGAGTTCATTCGGTGTTAGGTAGTAGTTATTCAAAAAGCAGGCTCAAAATCAAGTGATAAAGGGAAGTTAAGATTTGAGGAAGTTGTCCAAAATTTATAGTCACAAATTCTGAGTTCAAATTGGAGTCACAGGACTTAATTGATGCGTGCGACCTATGAAATGCCCTGGCTCTCTGTGCCTCAGTTTCCTCAGATGTGATAATTCTATTTTTTACAATATCAAATTGGTTTTATGATACGATTACATAAGACAAGGAAGACTATAAGAGGCTATATGCTACTTTATTATTATTTTTCAGCACATGTCAGAGTGCATAATAGATGTTCAGTAAATGTTCCTGTTAGATGAATCTCATGATAAACTGTTTTGAGGTAGCTATTGAGAAAACAGAAGAGGAGGGAAGAATTCTCATAGCTGACATAAAACAATTTGTTTGGGGGTGTAAATTATTGATTGATTTAATTTTCCTATAATTATCTCAAATTTCACTTTTGCATTTTACAGTCAAAGACTTGTATATAAAATATTAAGAAATTAAGGTATTTTTGTCACTAAGAAAACCAAAACAATGTGGAGTTACTAAATTTAAATTATATCCAGTATATGTTATATCAAGCTACCAGATCATAAGTTTCAGCTATTTCAGAGACGAGGTCAACGAACAATATCTACAAAGTACGTAAGTCAACAGATTCAATTCATTCCTCCAAAGACCTTTTCTGGAACTAATTGCAAGAAGCAAAATGGACTAGCTTTTTAAGAAGCATCTCTGCTATGGAACATTTTTTTTTGAAGACATTTATGGAGGTACAGCCAAAGAGTTTTTTGACATGGTGCTTCCTGATTTCTCCAAGAACAGACTGGAAATGTGAAAAGATGAAAGGACCTACATATATCCACAATGGACATGTTCTTAAGACAGTTGTGGAAAGGAGAAAAGCAGGAACACGTGAGGAGTGGAGCTTCTTGGTGACTAAGTTACATGTACGATGATACAATACTTCAGTTGGTAATTGAGGTGAATTGACCTTCCAACAGTCAACTTCGTAAAACAGCCTTAAGTATTATTTTCCAAACATGAGTTTCTAAGCATCTCAATTCATGGAAATGACCCCCCTTGAAATTATTATTTCTTTTCAAATTTTCAATTGCTATCACTTCTCCTTGTAACAGAAAACGCCTATGTCTTTTCTAACTTTTAGCCCTAATATTAAGACATAAAAGTTATTAATTATTAAAAACAATAATAATAACACTGAAAACATTTGTTGACTGTATACTATATGCCAGAAAATTGTGGTATAGCTTTTAACATTTACATGGCATTTTTGTATTTATTAGAGCATCTGACCCTGGTAACAATTATATAAAATAAAAAGTTATCATCATTCCCATTTTAAATTTGAAGAATCTCCACAGCCAATCTCCACACCATACTAATGGTAAAACTGCAACAACATTCCCATTAAAGCCAAGAATAAGAGAAGAATGCCTCTTTGTCATTTTTCTTATATGTAGCACTGTTCTGAAATTTCCAGTTAATGGGGTATAAAGTTTGCACAGGAGAAGACAAAAATTATTTTATCTGCATATGGCTTTATTGTTCAACATATTAAACTCAATAAAATTAACTTCAAAAACCTGAACAACAACAAAAAAATTGTAGCAGTTAGGTTTGTGTTTTGGTAAATGATAAAACAACTGTAATAAACAATGGCTTGAATATGCAAAGGTTATTCTCCCATGAAAAGATTGTGGAGGTGGATGACATTCTACAAAATTTTCATTTTTTTGTCTCAAGGTATTTTGAGTTCTTTTTTGATTTTTCCTTTGACCCATTGGTTTTTCAATAACATGTTGTTTAATCTCCACACATTTGTGAATTTTCTAGATTTTTTCATGTACTTAATTTCTAGTTTTATACCATTGTAGTAAAAAAAAAAAGATTCTTCTTATCATTTCAATCCTCTTAAATTGGTTAAGACTTTTTTGTGGCCTAATATACGATCTATCCTGGAAAATACTCCATGTGCACTTGAGAAAAATGTATATTCTGTTACTTTCAGATGAAATGTTCCAACCCATGAAATCTAGGGAAAGAATAACAAGGCTAGAGGTATCATGCTCTCTGATTTCAAACTATATTACCAAGCTATAGTAATTCAAAAAGTATAACATTAGTATAAAAACAGACACATAGATCAATGAAACGTAATAGAGAGCTCAGAAAAAAACCCACACATATACGGTCAATGAATTCACAAGAAAGGAGCCAAAAACATATAATGAGGAAAGGTATTGGGAAAACTAGAGAGACACATAAAAGAATAAAACTTCAACCACCATCTTACACCATAAACAAAATGTAAATCGAAACCACAATGAGATATTACCACACACTTGTCAGAATGACTATTATCAAAATGACAACAAATAACAAGTGTTGACAAGGAAGTAGAAAAAGGGAACCCTTGTGCACTGCTGGTGGGAATGTAAGTTGCTACAGCCACTATGGAAAACAATATGGCAGTTCCTAAAAAAATTAAAAATAGAACCATATGATCCAGCAATTATACTTCTGGCTATTTATCTGAAGAAAATGCAAACACTAATTTGAAAGGACATATGCACCCCAGTGTTCACTGCAGCGTTACAGCCAAGATATGAAAGCAACCTAAGTGTACTTCGATAGATGAATGGATGAAGAAGATGTGATATATACGTACACACACAATGGAATATTACTAATCCATAAAAAAAGAAATCTTGCCACCTGCAACAATATGGCTGGACCTCAATGGCACTGTGCTAAGTCAGTAAGTCAGACAGAGAAAAACAAATACTGTATGATCACTCATATGTGGCATCTACAAAAAAAGCAAACAAACAAAAAGCAAGCTTATAGATACAGAGAACAGATTAGTGGTGTCAGATGTGGCAGGGACAGGAATGGGAGAAATGAGTGAAGGGAGTCAAAAGGTAAAAAGGAAAAAAATTTCCCTAAAGTGCAAAACTGTAGAAATTTACCTTTATGTCCTTGGGCTAGTTGCTCAGCTGTGCAAAGACTGGATTTTGTTATACGTAAAAGGAAAGTCCCAGCAATATCTGTTTCGGAGTCTGTCAAGAGCATCAAATGAGAATCTGTATGTGAACGTGCTTTGTGAACTTTAAAAAAATACACTAGGATTAGCTGGATGTTTATTTACAAATGGTTTTGTATACACACATTTTGTGAGAGTAATAGGATTTCAGATGATCTTTGTGGACTAGGTAGGAGTGAAATTGGCAGAGAAGAGAAGTGACGAGTCAGTGTGTGGGGGAAACGATATGATATTTTAAAAAGAAGAAGAAAGGGACAGACGTCTCTTGGAACACAAATCAGAATCACAGAAGGTTACTAAATCTCAACATTCTAAGTAGTGAATTTCTATTTAAAATAAATATCGCTGGTGTTAATGTTTTCCTTCTTGGTGTATCAAATTTCCCAATTGCCTGAAATTCGTTTTAAGCAAGACGTAATTTTCAATGAAATTAATGTGACTTCTGCTATCTTCATATTTATTGTCCCAGTCCAACAATCACATAAAACAATTTAAAAATAAAAATTAAAAAAAGATTCTCCACATCATCTCTCATCAGGGAAAGGCAGATTAAACAAGATATCACGGGCTTCCCTGGTGGCGCTGTGGTTAAGAATCCACCTGCCAGTGCAGGGGACACAGGTTCGAGCCCTGGTCCGGGAAGATCCCACATGCCGCGGAGCAACTAAGCCCGTGCGCCACAACTACTGAGCCTGCACTCTAGATCCCGTGAGCCACAACTACTGAGCCCACGTGCCACAACTACTGAGGCCTGAGCACCTAGAGCCCACGCTCTACAACGTGAGAGGCCATGACAACGAGAAGCCTGCGTACCACAACAAGCAGTGGCCCCCGCTCTCCACAACTAGAGAAAATCCTGTGCGCAGCAATGAAGACCCAGCGAAGCAAACGATAAAATAAAATAATAAAATAAATTAAAAAACAAAACAAGATATCACTACATATCTATTTATGAGGATGGTCAAGATCCAAAAAAAAAGGCCAGGTGCTGGCAAACATACGGAACAGCACGCGCTCTCACAGATTACTGGTATGAACGCCAAAAGGCACAGCCACTTTGGAAGTTCAGCCATTGCAGTCTTTGGTATTTACTCAAAGGGGCTGAAAACGTGTCCACACAAAAACCTGCACATGAATGGAGTAGCTTTATTCTTAACTGCCAAAGCTTGGAAGCAACCAAGATGTCCTTCAATAGGTGAGTGGATAAACTGTGACACATCATACAATGAAATATTTGGCACTAAAAAGAAATAAACTATTGAGACATGAAAAGACAAGGAGGAATTTTTTAAAAATTTATTTATTTTAATTTATTTATTTTTGGCTGTGTTGGGTCTTTGTTGCTGTGCGCGGGCTTTCTCTCGTTACGGCGAGCGGGGGCTACCCTTCGTGGCAGTGTGCGGGCTTCTCATTGTGGTGGCTTCTCTTGTCGCGGAGCACGGGCTCTAGGTGCATTGGCTTCAGTAGTTGTGGCACCTGGGCTCAGTAGTTGTGGCGCACGGGCTTAGGTGCTCCGCGGCATGTGGGATCTTCCCGGACCAGGGCTCGAACCTGTGACCCCTGCATTGGCAGGCGGATTCTTAACCACTGCGCCACCAGGGAAGCCGCAAGGAGGAATCTTAAATGCATATTACTAAGTGAAAGAAGCCATTCTGAAAAGATGACATACTCTATGATTCCAACTATATGATTATGGAAAAAGCAAAACTATGGAGACAACAATAAGCTCAGTGGTTGCCAGGGCTGGGGGCTGGGGACATACATAAGCAGAGCAAAGAGGATTTTCCCAGCTGAACAGCAGCTGGTCTCATAAGTGAGAAATATATAATTTTATTTTATGCCACTGAGATTTCTATGGCTGTTTCTTATGCTACATTATTATGGCAATGTTAGACTAATACACTTACTTGCCAGACACACACATTAAGACAACTATAATTATAAAGCATGGTGCCAGAGGAAACATACTTTACAATTTCAGAGAGCTAACAAAAAGGGAGCAAAACATTTTTTAAAAGTGGATACTAGGAGGAAGGAGAGAGACTGTGACAGTGTATTACCGTTACAAAGCCCTTTTCAGTAAGTGTTACTATTATCTCTGGTTTGGAGATCATAAAACAGAGGCTCAATAATTTCCCAGAAAATGGTAAAAATACGATTTCTGCTTAGGTCTTCTGGTTCCAAATTCTGTGCATCTCCAGTACTTAAGGCTCTTCTCAAACCTTTTCATGAAGAGAAAGCATACAGAGTAGTCTCACAGTTTTGAAAATGTTACTCATCACTCAGAAATCAGATAAGGATGTGTTCTAAAGCAGGAACTTTCAGGTTCATTCCAAGTCGCTTAGCCACGGATGAGCTTCTTTCCTTGACGCAAATATCTCAAAGTGGGTGCGAGACATTTATACAGTATTTTCTAAGAAAAGCGTTAGAAACTAGATGAAACAGAAGTCCGTTGTAGAGGGAGAGAGGTGAAACCTCCAGGTCAAAACACCCACCTTTGAGACATGAACGTATTGTCTTTCCAAAATAGAAATTAGAGTTTTCTCACGGATACTTATTTATGAAAATCCTTTTTTATGTAAAACCTGGTTCAGGAACAGATACCTAGCCTGCCGTTGGATGTATACTCCTGAGCTCCACATCCCTCGGGCCTATAGCATTTTCTCTTTCATTCTTGTATCTCCAGAGGAGAATACAGAGACATTACATGAGTTACTTTTTCTCTAGTGTGAACATTTGGCAGGGATGATATCATTTCCAGATGCTTTCTTCTTTTTCATCTGTTTAACGACCTTACTCATCAGAGAGTTGGAAGGTTTCTCAGTTTGGCTGTATCTACATATGACGTTGAAATAACGCTGAAAGCATTCTCGCCAGCAGAGTCTCCGTGATGACCGCCCGATGAAGCTTCCATTATGTAAGGCGACTCCCCTTTTCCCATCCTGTTCAGGTGTGGAATAATCTATAATTAAAGTAATGAAATTATTAACATCTATCAAGGCCAATAAGAGGGAGTTTAAGTACCGCTTATGTGATTCTACTGTCCAGGTAGCAGTTGATTGTTTGGTGGACATCAACGGCTGCGTTGCCGGCAGGATGACTGCAGACTTCAGATTGATAAGTTACTGAAAATACCTGAATGAGTGCACAGTGATGAAAATGTTGGGCATAGTCAGCTGACTCCAGGAAACATGGCATAACTTTAACATGACTGACGTCCCAAGACTCTCCATGTGATTATAATCTCACTTCTGTTGAGAATTTTGCAAATACCATTTTAGGTATCTTATTACATATAAGGTTAAATGTATTTCCAATAAAGTCATAGAAAACTATATAGAGTAATCTAATTACCATGAAGTAGTATAGAAACAACAATTCTATACAGAATTCAGCTACGCTATGGTCTCATTGAACCAGAATATCTAGCAAAACTGGAAATGAGCAGAAAAGACCTAATTTCAGGGAAACTGAAATAGGTGTGACGAAATTAATCTTCTTCCCAGAGCCCATTTATTTGTGTTTTCAAACATTTGCAAGAAACCTGGTTTTCCATTCCCTGTGGCCAGCAGTGATCATTTTCAATGCCTTAGAACCCAATTTGGAATGTCTTATCTCTTTTAAAAATATAACTTTTAAAATTTGGTGTTGTGTTTTCTTTGAACTTGTAAGATTGCATAACGAGAGATTATGTTTTCTTCAGAAGACTTCGGAGACTTTCTGTCCAAAAGCAACGTACCCACGGACTGACTAATTTTAGAGGACTAAAATATGCCAATTTACTTTCCTCCATCCAGAAAAGTGGTACCTCGGCAGCCCCATACCTGTAAAGCGCCATGAAAGCAAGAGCTTCGCATTTCATTCTGTGCACACCTGACACAACACTGAATACATTTAGGTATTTATATTTTCGGTGCTAGAGCTAATGACAACGAAGAAGTCTGGGGTGAACACTTCAGCCCATCTGTACACCTTTATAATTTTTCTGTTACTTTCCACGAAACTACCTGATTTGGGGAAAATCATATCAAATGATCGTTTCTTCATACCTTCACTTTAAATTTAATATTATCCTGTTTATACCAAAGCATTTCTCTCTCAGGTTTTTGAGAAATGAGCACAACTTTCATATCATGTGATAAACATGTCTTTACTGGGAGCCCAAGGACAGGGTAATTACTAATATAACATATGTAATGTCTTTGACATAGGATTTTGCACGTGTGGCTCAGAACATCTGGAAGGGGCAGCTGGAAGTCCCTTTCCCTTGCTTTCCTTTGCTCCTACTCTCTTTCCCTCCTCCAGGGCCCTGGCTTTATCCAGCAGCTAGTTCTGTGATCTGTTCCTAGTTTCAGCCAGAGAGAAGTACAGTGAAACTTTCTTCTTCAGAGACGAACGTTGATAAAAAATAAAAACAAGGTTATTTCCTGCTAATGCTGATGGTATTTATACCCTAAAAGATCTCGCCTCACTGAGAGTAAAGTGGAAAGGATTAAAGAAATGAAAGGCCATGTTCTGTTCACATGCATTTTCCCCCCAAATCACAATGAAAAGGACAAGGGTCTTACTAAAGCCAAGACTTTTTGCATTCTATAAGGTACAGCATGAATCTGGCAGAAGTTTTTCCAACAGCATCTTTTGTTCTTCCTTATGAAAGAGGGCAAAACCGTAGCCTCGAGCCTGTACCATCAAATGGCAGTGGAGGTGATAAGCCTTTCCCTTGTGAAGTGATGTATTTCCAAATGTAGGGATTCTTTTTCTACATTTGCGAAATGGCATATAGTATTATCTCTCTCCTAAGACAGACCATCGACCAGTGTCTGTCTAAAATTTTGTGGTTGTTGTTTAGGAGGTTTAGTGGGGTTTTTTCCTTAAGAAACATCAAGTTTTTGAAAATTTTCTCGGTGAACATCCCCAACCTAACAAAACCAGAGTTAACAATGAAAAACGACTTCTAAATACATCCCTATTTTAAGAATCCATTCTGATCAAAAATATCAAACTTAACAATTTATCGTTACTCTATAAAGCTGAAATTTAATGGGCAATCTAAACTTTTCCAAAAGAATCCCTAGTGTGAACCGAAAGACAAGGGATCTGCTTATCAGATTGTATTTTCACACTGTCCTATGCATATCATAAGCTGAAGGATTTTTGCTTTATTTAGAACAAGGAGATGAAATAGTTGTTATTCTTATTTTGATGTTCTTGAAGGGCAGATCAAATGAAGCTTACCCACAATGATAATGACTGACGAGCCTCATCTTATGGTAATCCTTAATACCTTAGAGAAGTATCCCAATAGCTGCAAACAGCGACAAAATTCTGGCTCAGTGAAGGGCACTGTGAGTACACACAAACATGTACAGTTAGTCCGTTGTTTTTTTTTTTTTTTTTTTAAATGTATCTATGTTAACCCCAGCATGGCACAAAGGAAAGACAGCTGGCATTGTAATTCTAAATTTCTGGCTGTTCATCCTAGCTGTGCCACTTAAGAACAGTGGACCTTGGGGGATTTCACTAATTTCTGTGAAATGTAGAGTCCACAAGTATAAAACAGGCACTTGTTTAATTGTTTCTTTCCTCTCTCGATTTTAAATTCTATGAAGTTAGAGACCCCGTCTCTCTGGTTTAGTTCTGTTTTTAAGGGAGTCCAGCAAAATGTCTGACTCTCAGTAAATGCAGAATAAATTTTTGATGACTTAAAGAATGAAATCATCCAGCATTCAATATATATTCAGTATGAATCTCCCGTGGTCCAGGCACTGTTCTAGTTGCTGGATAGAAGGGTATAGAGAGTAGAGGCAGAGGGGAGAAAGCAGAGAAAAATCCCTACGCTTGTGGAGTTTATGTTCTAATGGGGTAGACAATTAACAAAGCCAGTAGGTAAAACTGATACCAAAAAAAAAAAAAAAATTAAAGCCGGAAAGGAAAATATGAAATGTTGGGTGTTGTGCAATTTCAGTTAGGATTGCTAGGGAAGTCCTTGGTGGTGAGAAGATGACTTCCCAGTAAAGACCTGAAGGAACTGGGCTGCTACCCACATGCCTATCTGAGAAGCAACCATTCCAAACAGAAGGTACAGAAAGTACGAAGACCCTGAGATAGGGATTTCCCAAAAACAGCACGGGTGCCCCATGCCATTTAGGAGTAACAGGAAGGGAGGGAGGATGAAATCACAGAGTTAGGGGGTGGAGGCAAATCATAGGACTTGTAGGTTACAGCAAGGACTTTGGCTTTTACTCTGAGACAGGAAGCTGCTGGAAGGTTCTGAGCAAAGAAGTAACAGGATCTGACTTACACTTGAACAGGGTCACTCTGGCTGCTGTGTTAAAAACAGACCGCAGGGGGGCAAAGGTAGAGGTAAAATAAACACCCACCTCACAGCATTTTCGTAAAGATGAGTCCGAAAGACACTTGTAGAGCCTAGCACAGACCTGGCACTAATTCCCCTTCCTCACTAAAGGAGAGCTGTTACCATCTTCGCAGATAATAGTTGGAACACTTTTGCAGACATACACACGGAGCCCCCACGCGGTCACCGTTAACAATCCCAAGAGTCCGCATCTCCTTTCTGGCAGCCTGGGTTGGGATATTAAGTTAATATAAGCAACAAGAATAATGGACTCCCCAAAGGAAAGAAAGGACCCGAGCATCTCAGGCAAAGGGAAGCAGTCACCTTATTTACCATTCCTGCCCCCAGCTCTCATTCCCTTGCTGGTGAGGCATCAAAGGTTTCTGAGGATGCTGGGAATTTAGCTTTTATCAAAATGTTTACATTCAAATTCCACAGCACTAGCATCAAAGGACAGCCACTCACATCAACATCTTCAAACAAAACACACGGGGTGCTTTATACTCACTCCATGTCTGACATGTTTTCCCGAGGAAAAGCTAAAAGCTACATGAAACGTAACAAAATCCATGAATGCTAATTACATTTCTTCTCAAAACCCCATCATTAGACATTAACTAGGGATCGCTGAGTCTCTGAAGGAGTAGCTGGTGAGTTTCATTTCTGCTTAATATAAAAGAACCCGACGATCTGAGGGGAGGCTGTCCAAGCGGCCCTGATCTTGCAAATAGCCAGCTGAGCAGGTAGCACTTCCCTTCCCGCCCTCTATCCTTCCTGCTCACAGATCTTGAAAGACTCCCTGTTCCCATGGCTACCCTCACCTCAGTGCTGCTCCTGGGAGGGTTTGCAGCAATTGGTGCAACAATTTACCGAGTGTCTGTTTTGTGCCAGGTCCCTTTCTAGGTGCTAATGATACAGCAGGGAACCAGTCAAGACACTGCTGTCTGGAAGCCTACCTTTCACAACCTGTGTAGGTTAAAGGAGAAGAGGTGAGAATAAGAAAGAATAACCCACCTCCAACTCCTCCCTTTCACTACACCTCCATTCCCAAACACTCATCGGGTGGCCTTCAATACATGCCAACGACAGCCTTCTTTGCGAAGGAAAACACTTGAGAACAGATCAGGGCCTTCCTGGGAAATGTTGATGGAACACGTTTTACTTTTAGGGACCTAAGCACACACCACATCACCTGTGTGCTTTTTGTGTCTCTACATGTGATACTGAGCAGACAGGAGGAGGGGGGGAAATGTGCTGGAACTGTGTTCATAGCAAATAAAGTAGAATCCAGGAGTATCAGGCTTTTAATTTTTTTAAGTATCTTTGGAAACTTTGTAATTTTCCCTTTAATTATTACTTTTTATCCATTTTTGTTCGAGTTTCATCAGTTCCTGCATTATCCAGGGCTTCTGCTTTGCAGACGATGTTTATGAGTTACTCACTATATAAGGCACTCTTGCCTACTCTGCATCATTTCCCCATTCCACCTTCCTAGCAGAACCCAATTTTTATTCAGAGATCCCCTTCCCATTAATGTAAGGTGACATCCCTGACTCCAGGGGCAATTCATGATCAGACTCAGCCAATCAGCTTAGAGAATTCCAGAGAGGGTATTAATGCCTGAGGAGTGGACATGGGATGGCTTCATTAGATGGAATGGAAGATGTCCATTGTTGCGGAGTTTTTTCCTCTCTCTACTGCTAGATAAAAGCAAGAGATTCGAGCTAACACTGTGAGAGACAGAACCTGAGCCTGCTCTTGAGCTAAGTGACTCGAACATGAGGTTACAGGAGATGATAAATTTCTTTATTGTCTAAGCCAATCTGAGTCAGCTACTCTGTTACTTGCAGCCCAAAGCATTATATCAACTACACACTGGAATTGTCACAGCTCTGGGCAAATGCAGGATTTATTTGCAGTTCAGATTCTGAGCAGGAAAAGATTCTTCACATCACACAATCTTTTTTTTTAAACCACTCCTGTTTTATGACATGAAAACAGCTGTGTCAGAGCACGAAACTCTGATCCTGGCCGAGATTAGACACAGAACTCTCAGGTTAGATATTAATCCTACAGACCCACGGCATTATGAGATTACT
The DNA here is from genome assembly GCF_963924675.1 of Phocoena phocoena. Taxonomy (NCBI): domain Eukaryota; kingdom Metazoa; phylum Chordata; class Mammalia; order Artiodactyla; family Phocoenidae; genus Phocoena; species Phocoena phocoena. Next base: position 134,105,324 of record NC_089223.1, read on the forward strand.
TTGAGTACTCAAAGATGGCATTTTAAACAAGTATGTAAGTAAAGATCATATTAAAGTAACAGTAAAATCCTACAGGCAGCTTAACTGTGTGGAACCAGAACAACATAGGACACAAAGAAGAGAAACTGGACGAGACTACACTGGTTCCATTCCCTAGTGAAGAGGAAAGGGAGACATAACAGAAGCTGCTGCATATATTTATATATTTTATTATACCAGAAAATATGTCCAGCATATGTGTGTAGTACTAGTATTGTCTTCCTTATCGACTGTTCAGTCATTCTCAGCAGGTCCCACTCTTAAACGCACAAATAAATTCTAAGTATTTTTTTGTAGACATATTGATAAGATTAGGGTAGATCCTCTCTGGTAGATTGTTTGCAAAAATAGCTTCATCAATTCCTCCCATTCCTGGGAGCATATGTCTCTATAAACTGACTTTGCCACTCTTCTCCTCAAGGTGGAACTAGTTTCCCTCCCTTTGATATGGGCTGACCCTGTCCTGTGATTTGCAGCCAACTGAGGGCACACATTGTGTGACTGCAAAGCTTTAACTTCAAGAGGCCTTGCAGCTTCCTCTCTTGCCCTTTTGCTGCCCTGAGGATGCCATGGAAGGAAGCCCAGGCTCACCTGCTTGGGGATGGGCTGTGAGGGGGAGAGAGAGAGAGAGAGACCCAGCCATCACCACGGAGGCCCAGACATGTTACTGAGACCACATGGGGCCAGCCAGCCCCCAGTCAACACACCAACCGATGACAGCCACATCGGTGACACCCAGTGAGACCTACACGAGTCACCCCTCTGAGCCCAGCCCATGTTACGGAACTGAGAATAAATGCAAGTCATTACATTTCAAGTCATTACATTTGGGGATAGAAAACTGATACATCCTCCCTGGCTACTGAAGTCAGGATTCTGGTGCAAAATCAAGTATATTCCTACTTTAGAAGCTTTCTTTTTTCTGCTTGGATATGTTACATATTATGCCACAGATAAGTGTCTTAGAAAGCCCAGGAGGGAGTCATTATGGAAAGAAAACAAGCTCCTCTTCATCCAAAGGTCTAGTTCCTTCTATTCTATACATGTGACACCTTCTCTTGCCATCACAACTACTGTCCCATCTACCTGCTGTAGGTCACAGGAAACACTGTCCACGATTAGAACTGAAATGGTAGAAAGCCATCATCCCATTCCACCAGACACAGCCGCCGACGGTGGCCACGCACCACATTCCATCAGTACCATCGTTCACATGCACTACAGGGTGGGCTTCGGTGAGCTGGTCTGAGGACCTAACACCCATATGTCGCGCTAGTTAAGAGCTCCAAACCGCTAACTTACAAACCCATTTTGTTACAACTGTAACCAATTGATGTAAGAGCAAGCCCAGGAGGGTGCAATCAGTGGACAGTTTGAGTTTCCCCCACTGCTTTCTGGCTCATTCCATCCAATTTCTGATTATATTTTATTTTTTTAATCTATTTTTTAGTGGAGTATAGTTGCTTTACGATGTTGTGTCAGTTTCTACTATACAGCAAAGTGAATCAGCTATATGTATACATATCTCCCCTCTTTTTTAGATTTCCTTCCCATTTAGGTACCACAGAGCACTGAGGAGAGTTCCCTGAGCTATACAGTAGGTTCTCATTAGTTACCTATTTTATATATAGTTATCAATAGTCTACCTCATGATAGCACTAGGCTCAGACTCCGTACTTTTGAATCACTTTCAGGTTTTTAAAAACTCCAGTCAATTCCAAAGTATTTACCTCTGAGCTAATTCAAAGCTTCTCCCCTCCTTTCAGCATAAGCCTTTCCCTGGATGTTCAGTCTAGAAATCCTAGACTCTACCCTGGGATTTCTCAACCTCGGCACCATTGATGTTTTGGATCAGATAATTCTTTGTTGTGGGAGCTGTTCTGTGCATTGTAGGATGTTTTGCAGCATCCCCGACCTCCCAATCCATGCCAGTAGCACACCCTCCAGTTGTAATAAGCAAAAATGTCTTCAGATACTGCCTTGGGAGGAAAATTCTCCCTAGTTAAGAATCACTCCTCTAGGGACTTCCCTGGTGGTCCAGTGGCTAAGACTCCATGCTCCCAACGCAGGGGGCCCGGGTTCGATCCCTGATCGGGGAGCTAGATCCCACACGCTGCAACTAAAAGATCCCGCACGCCTCAATGTAGATCCCACACGTGGCAACAAAGATCCTGCTCGTGGCAACAAAGACCCGGCACAGCTAAATAAATGAAATGAAATGAAAATTAAAAAAAAAAAGAATCACTGCTCTAGACCACGCGTTCTCAATGGGCATATTCTTGAGGGATGAAAAAAGAAGCGTTAGAGGTTCCAACAGTTCGTGGGCCCCCCAAAGGGCCACAGTACATAAGCATACAGGGTATCTGTGGCATTAACCACTCACAGGGTTATGTAGAGATTAGGCGGGAAGTTAGATGACCTAGATGGGTGGGATGAGGGGGTGGTGGGGACGGAGGTCCAAGAGGGAGGGGATATATGCACACACACAGCTGATTCACTTTGTTGTACAGCAGAAACTGACACACCATTGAAAAGCAATTATACTCCAATAAAAAAAAAAAGTTAGAAATGGCTCCCTGAGGGAGCAGCAATGAGTAAAGTTGAGAAACGCTGCCCTAGACCAAGAGTGAGATGTGAGGTCTGTTCTTTCCCTCTCCTCTTCCTCATTTACTCTACCAGGGTGGGTAAGAATGGAATGGGCAAGGTCTTTTTCTTAGCTGCTGTGACGTCACTGTCGCTTGGCTACTGAATCCCCTCTGCCATGGCACAAGAATCCACAGGTGGGTCTCCTTAGAATGGGGGCCCTGGTGGTTTTTAACAGCTTCCACTCCTCACTCTGTACCGCTCTCTGATGTGGGTAGTACTCCTTCTAGCCGTCCTCCAGCAGTTAACCCTCCACAGCATCTTTCTACGGGGAGCCCTCAGTCTCTAGGCAATTCTCCCGGGTGAGACGTTTTAAAGATGGCTTTTGTCTGGCTACCTATCTTGGTTCCACTGACCCAGAGGAATTCACTGGGGTTCACCTTGCACAGAAGTGAAAGCAACGCCAGCCACCTCCAGCACTCACACTTCTCCCTGACCAAGTCACCAGTTTCCGTGCCCTTAGACTCCGGCGAGCTCCTATCAGGATCTACAGAGAGCTCTCCAGCTCTCTTAGCAATCCATGGAGCAGCCTCAGAAAATACAGCCTGTGGTTGAGTAAGCCTCCAGGCTGGGAGCCAGATGCAGGAGTCCCCCACTAGGGGTCTAAATGCACTCCCTCAAGTGCCTGGCAGGGGAAGCCTCCCACCGCCCATCCAGTGTTCCCTCAGCCCAGGTGGATCCCTTGACTTACGTGGGCTGGAAATAGGTAGTAAGCAGGGTTGATGGTTTGGCCACCTTTTAAGAAGTTTTTTAGGGATCTATATGAAGTCTCTCTGTAGAATATTTTGTCCTCAGCTTTGAGGCATCATTAAAAATCCGAGACAACAGGATAACATTCATTAAATGTCCAGTTATCCGACCCTTTAGTCAATTGCGACTCCACGTGGAAGGAAGAATCTAAGCCACTGTGTCCCAGTCTGTAGGCTGAAAAACTCGGTGATCATGACGGGTTTCATATTTTCTTTCTCGCTCAACAAACATTTAGTGAGTATCTATCAGGAGCACCCCTGGCTATTGCGGAAACAAGTCCGGCAGAGCCTCCGCTCTCATGAATAGTGTAGCAAAGGAGTGCAGCCAATGAATAAGCAACGCCAGATTGCAGGAAGTGCTGTGGGCGAAAACAGGGCAGGTGATGCAACAGAGTGATTGGAAGGCGTGGCGGGCGGTGAGAGTGCTGCAGTGGACTGAAAGGCTGTAGGAAAGGTTCTTTGCGTGGGAAACATTTGAGCTGAATCAGAATAGTAAGAAAAAGCCCATCTTGCGAAGATCTTGGGGGTAAGAATTCCAAGAAGTGGAAGAGCAGATGCAAGCGCCCCCGCCGCCCCCGAGCAGGAGTGAGCTGGGCATGTCCCCGAGCGAAGGCAGACATGCCTTGAATATGTTACTAAATGCCTGGCAGCTTTCTGTCATGAGTAAAGGGATGGTGAAATCTACTGATGTTAAAAGTCCTTACCGCTAAAAATACTAGAGACCACTCCCTTCTCTGACTTCCTGATACTAGATTTACTTGTACAAAATTGAGTTTGCATTCTTTCTTCTATCCTGAAGAGAAATCAAAGTTTGCAAGGAGGGAAATGCGTACAGACTCACTCTATATCCGTCTTCAAAGGGCCACGGTTCTGTGTACCATAGACAAACCTGAGGGTAGCTGATGGTATACGCAAAAAAACTAGAGATCACCTTCAGGCAAGTATCTCTGGGCTCCCGGTACGAAAATCCCCCTCACATAAACACGGTATTTGTTATCTCCAGAGATTCTGCGTATTTACATTCCGAATAAATCTAAGTAGAACAAGAACTCTATACCTTATCACTTTAGCAGGCACAGATTTCTACTAATAGAGATAATAGTTATTCGTAACGATACAAATTGAAAGCAGAGCTTTTTTAATGGCTGAACCCAAAATCATCAGGGAACGACCTCTAACTTACTATCAGAAGCTTATTTACCATAATTGAGTTTCTCGTTGTTTCACTTTGTCTTTGACCCTGTATACCAAGCAAGATGCTTCTGAATTTCAAAGAGAAAAGTGATTAATGTAGTCCCTGCAGAGACAGTTAAGCTCCTATAAGCGAATGGGGACCTGAGAGAAGCCCGATAAATAATAACCAGCACGACTGCCCACACTCTCATTCTCTGTTTCACTGCATCTTACAGGCAGCCCTTTAAATGAGAGGTCACTTATTTTAAAGCCAAATATGTTTCTGTGCTATTTGAAACTTATGTACGCCATGGTCGGGAAAAAATATTTACATCTGAAAATGCTGAACCATGAAACTCTAGCCACAGGAAAGGTTTCTTGTATAAAAAGATAGAAGTTTGTATCAACATAATTTCCATAATCATTTTTTCTCCTCAGGAAACAAACTCTTGCCTCAGCTTTGCCTTGAGAAACTAACTTTTGGGGATCCCTTCTGCTCCAGTTTCTCCAGGGGACAAATCCCAAATCAAAAGCCTTTGAGGATGAATGCAAAAATCCTTTCACTATGAGGGGAAAATAACAAAAGAAATCAATTCTGGAAACGTAGATGATGGAAGAACAATGGTTTTGTGAAATTAAAGAACAATAGTGGATTTCAGATTCATTCTGTGTAGGATGTAGAGAATTAGAAACGAATATCCAGTTTCTTATTTCGTAGTAATCAGGAGTTAATGAATACTCTAATTCAGTTTTGCTTTCAAAGATCATTTATATCTCCCTCCCACTATTACCTATTATCTTTCCATTATATTGCTCCTTGGGTCTATTCTGATAGCTATTAGTTTACTAGAAATTGTGCTCTCTCTTTCTCATAAGCAGTAAAGTAAGTCAAGGAGATAGGTACGGGGAGATAGGCACAGGGAGATAGGTGCTGTGGAAAATTCAGTTACCTCGTCACTGAGTGTATTAACAGAAATGTAATAAGCAAGAAGAAGAAAGACGGGAAGGAAGAGGTGGGAGAGCGCCATTCAAAGGGTCTCATTGGTACTTAGATTACTGCACTAGAGGTAACACTTACGTTTCTGTCAGCTTCCTACTTCATTCAAATATGCCAAGATTATTCTATTTTAGTGATGGCTCAGTCATAATTAGCCCCCTCCTCCCTCCCTATCCAAAGTTTCAAGTCTGAATCTCTATTAATGGATTTCATGAGAAATCCATTGCATTTAAATCTCAGCTCTGTCCTATAACACCAAATCATTTAAACCCATTGAATGTCAGTTTCTTTATCTATAATAGGAAATCATAATACAATAAAATAGCACAGGGGGCAACTCCAACTCTTGACACAAAGTAACTACTTCACAGGACTTAAGAGTGATTCTGATCTATTTTGTGCCTCTGTTTGAGGAAGTTCTTTCACTTATTGTTTCTTTTATTCTTCTAGTCATTTAAATATTTACTGAACATCAAATATATACCAGGATTTGAACCAGGTGTTAGAGATACGCGACATGACACAGTCCCCAACTTTAAGGAACTTGAAATCAAGTGGGAATTCAATCAAGAGATGCTCCCAAAGGGTCTTCACAATTTGTTAAAACTTCTGCTCTCGTTTGTATCTTAATACTTGAAGCCTGTGCATCACTCGTACAAATTTTAAGACAAAAGTCACTTTCCCAGAATTACTCAAGCCAAAACTTAGTTTTTACTATATAGTAGCTAATATAATGAAACACAAAGTACAGAACAAAGGAATTTAATATTCAAACCTAATAATTGATTATTTATATTTATACTAACTTTTAAAATCTTCAGATAGAATAAAAAGGAGTCTCATTTTTGACAGATCTTTTATAAGACAGTACTCAATTCCCCTCCCCCCCAGCTTCTCTTGGGTAAGATTTAAGGCTCAACCACATCAGAGTCAACATCACCAAGGAAATACCAACAGAGGAAGAAAACAGAAGATAAAGAGGCCAAAGACAGTGTTTTATTAGTTTGAAATGTTATAAGATAGATGACACTAGACAGTCCCTCTAATATCCTTTGGGTGCCTGAGTTCAAGTAGAAAGAATTACTGCCGACCTACTTGCTTCTTGCTTTCCCCTACATAATAGATCGACATACGGACTCCAGGAGGACAACATGTCTGGCTCAGCACTCACTATAGAAAGAAACAAGAATATGAAAAGAACATAAACAGATACCCATAAATATAGTCAACTTATCTTTGACAAAGAAACAAAGGAAATAAAATGGAGCAAAGATAGTCTTTTCAGCAAATGATTCTGGAACAACTGGACACCCATATGGCAAAAAATAAACAGACACGGACTTACACCCTTCATAACCATTAACTCAAGCGGATCATACACCTAAATGTAAAATTCAAGACTATAAAACTCCTAAAAGATAACATAGGAGGAAATCTAAATGACCGTGGTATGGTATTTAGATATAACACCAAAGACACAATCGATGAAAGAAAGAACTGATGAACTAGACTTCATTAAAACTAAAATGTCTGCTCTGCAAAATACAACGTCAAGAGAATTAGAAGACAAACCACAGACTGGGAGAAAATATTTGCAAAAGATATATCTGATAAAAGACTGTTATCTAAAATATACTAAGAACTCTTAAAACTCAACAAGAAGAAAACAAACAACCGGGCTTCCCTGGTGGTGCGGTGGTTAAGAATCCACCTGGCAATGCAGGGGACACGGGTTCGAGCCCTGGTCTGGGAAGATCCCACAGACGTGGAGCAACAAAGCCCGCGAGCCATAACTACTGAGCCTGCGCTCTAGAGAGCCCACGAGCCACAACTACTGAGCCTGCATGCCTCAACTACTGAAGCCCATGCGCCTAGAGCCCGTGCTATGCAACAAAAGAAGCCACCACAATGAGAAGCCTGCACACTGTAACAAAGAGTAGCCCCCGCTCGCCACAACTAGAGAAAGCCCGTGCGCAGCAACAAAGACCCCACACAGCCAAAAATAAATTAAAAAAAGAAAACAAACAACCTGACTAAAAATGGGCCAAAGACCTTAACAGACACCTCACCAAAGAAGACGCAGATGGCAAATAAGCATGGGAAGAGATGCTTCACATCATTTGTCATCAGGGCAGTGCAAATTAAAACAATGAGACGCGACTACACACCTAATAGAAAGGCCAAAATCCCGAACGTTGGCAACACCAAATAATAGCAAGGATATGGAGCAACAAGAACCCTCACACCATGCCGGTGGAAATGCAAAATGGTACAGCCACTTTGGTGGTTTCTTACAAAACTAACCTTACTCTTACCGTAGAATCCAGCAATCATTCTTCTTTGTATTTGCCCAAAGGAGGTGGAAACTTACATCCACACAAAAACTTGCACGTGGATATTTAGAGTAGCTTTATTCATAATTACCAAAAAACTTGGAAGCAACCAAAATGTCCTTCAGTAGGTGAATGCTTAAACTGTGGTATATCCGGACAATGGAATATTATTCAGAGCTTAAAAACAAAATGAACTATCAAGCCATGAAAAGACATGGATGAACCTTAAATGTGTATAACTAAGTGAAAGAAGCCTATCTGAAAGGGCTACATCCTGTATGATGACAACGACATTCTGGGAAAGGAAAAATGATGGCGACAACAAAATAGATCCGTAGCAGGAGGGGAGGATGAAGAGGTGGAACACAGAGGATTTTTAGGAGAGTGAAAATACTCTGTATGATACTATAGTGATGGATATACGCCCTTATACATTGGTCCAAATCCGTAAAATATACAACACTAAGAGTGAACCCTGGGCTTCCCTGGTGGCGCAGTGGTTGAGAGTCCGCCTGCCGATGCAGGGGACACGGGTTCGTGCCCCGGCCTGGGAGGATCCCACATGCCGCGGAGCGGCTGGGCCCGTGAGCCATGGCCGCTGAGCCTGCGCGTCCGGAGCCTGTCCTCCGCAACGGGAGAGGCCACAACAGTGAGAGGCCCGCGTAACGCATAAAAAAAAAAAAAAAAAAAAAAAAAAAAAAAAAGAGTGAACCCTAAGGTTGATGGGTCAACGTGGGTTCTTCCTTGTTAGAAAAAAAAGTACCATTCTGGTGAGTGATGTCAATTATGGGGGAGGCCATGTGTGTGTGGAGGCAAGGGGCATATGGGAAATCTCTGTACTTACGTCTCAATTTTATTGTAAACCTAAAACTGCTTTAAAAAATAGTTTTTAATTAAAAAAAAGAATATAAACATGACCAATTCGGTTTGGTATATGGTTAAACTTGCTACATCCTTTAAACTCTCTTTACTAGACATTAAGTGTTGGTATTTACCAAATATTTAAAAAATAAAACCAATAGTTTTTAATTTTAAATGAAATGACTGAAAAGCTACATTTAGATATGTAATATTAATAAAGAGTTCAGGCAGGAGAGCGCCTTGCAGAACCTATTTTCTTGATTTGTTCTCATTTCTTATCACTTTTTACCCCAACACTAAGTTTTCAAATGCTCTACATAGGTACGGCTGAATGATACCTGGCACCAGGACACTTTGAAAAAGCCAAGATTGACCAAATAATCCTGAGTCACTGGAGCACAGACAGTGAGATTGTCCCAAGGCAACAAAACTAGAAAATTCACTGACACGAAACTCAGTGTTCCTGAACTGAAACTCCAAAATAGATTATACCCCAACAGGGGAGGTACGGATTACAGACAGTGGGGCATTCTCTCCTGCACCAAAATAGCCAGTTCATTCAGTCAATGAAGTTGTGGAAAAAGCCAGGTTATTCTATTGATCTGGAAGAGAGTTAAGTCAATCAAAACAATCAATCCTGTTAGTCCGCGCACTAAGTGGGGAAAAGAAGAGTCAATTATCAGGGTCTTTATATTAAAAACAAAACAAACTTTTGTTCTATAATGGATATTTGACATGTGCTAGTATTTCTCCCTGATCTATCCTAAAACATACATCAGTTCTCCACTTAAACTAGACTAAGGAGATGCAATAAAAGCAACCAGTGAAAATCTCTTGCTCTCATCTAAATGAACTATTTTCGTTTTATCCCCTCTTACACACACATTAGTTATCAACTGTGTCAGCCTGAGGAAAAATTAATCATTCAAATGGATTTTGTCAATTCAATTCAACAAATTCTTGTTCGGCATCTCCATCAGAGACACTTACCCTCCTTATTATGGTCCACTTTCAGAATCTGAAGAAATCTGATGGACCCTCTTCCTAGGAAAATGATATGTACATATTGACAGATACACATACTCTCAAATGCACAAAATATTGCCTATCAATTTCAAGGACTTAACAGATTCTCTGAGTCATTAACTCTGGGTTAAGAACCCCTGTCTCATGTGCCCGGAACTAAACTAGACACTGAATTAAGAAAGACCTAATAGACAGCAAAACATACTAACACACTTTACAAAGCAAAACAGTCTGGTATCATGCAGAAATACAAAACCAAGGCAATAGAATAGAGTCTGGAAGTATACCCACACATACATGAGGATTTTAGCTGTAAGATTTATAACAAAGTTGTTATTTCAAATTAGCGGGGTAAATGAACTATTCGATAAATGGCATCGGTAAAAAAGAATGAAATAATGTCTTTTGTAGCAACATGGATGGACCTAGACATTATCACACTCAGTGCAGTCAGAAAAAGAAAAATACCATATGATATCACTTACATGTACAATCTAAAATACAACACAAATGAACTTATTTACGAAACAGAAACAGACTCAGACACAGAAAACAAACTTATGGTTACCAAAGGGGAATGGGAATGGGGGAGGGGTAAATTAGGAGTTTGGGATTAGCAGATACAAACTACTATATATAAAATAGATAAACAACAAGGTCCTACTGTATAGCACAGGGAACTATATACAATACCCTGTAATAAACCATAATGGAAAAGAATACGAAAAAGAATATTTATATATATAAATATATATATATATATAACTGAATCACTTTGCTGTATGCCAGAAACCAACACAATGTTGTAAATCAACTATACTTCAGTAAAAAAAATAAATAAATAAAAGAAATAATAGATGGCATAGGGAAAACCAGTGATTTGTAAGGAAAACAAGTTCAGATCCCAGTCCCACAACTAGGGCTGCAACATTGCACACAGCATTTACAAACTGAACATGGATTAAAGAATTAAACTTGTACGTGCATGTGTTAGAGGAAAGTACAGGGGAATATTTTGATAATTTCAGAATATAAAATACATCCCTAAACAAGCCACTCAAAAGTCCTAAAGGAAAAACTGACAATTTTGAGCTTATGAAAATTTAAGTCTTTTCATTTTGTTAATCGTTTGTTTTGCTCTATAGAAGTTTTAGTTTGATGCAGCCCCACTGTCTATTTGCTTTCATTGCCTGTGCTCTTGGTGTCAGGTTCAAGATATCATTGCCAAAAACAATGTCAAGAAGTTTCTCTATCTTTTCCTCTTAGAGTTTTATGCTTTTAGGTCTTATATTTAAGTCTTTAATCCTTTTTGAGTTAATTTTTTGTGTGGGGTAAGACATGGATCAAACTTCATTCTTTGGCATGTGGATATCTAATTTTCTCTGGACGATTTATTGAAGGCACTATTAACAGCATCATTTCCTCACTGTGTATTCTTGGCATCTTTGCCAAACACCAGTTGACCATTATATGTGTGGATTTATTTCTGGGCTCTCTATTCTGTTCCACTGGTCTATATGTCTGTTTTTATGCCAGTACCATATTGTTTTGATGACCATAGTATTATATTTCAAAATCAGGAAGTGTGATGCTTCCAGCTTTGCTCTTCTTGTTCAAAATTGCTGGCTATTCAGTCTTTTGCGGTTCTACACAAATTCTAGAATTTTTTTCTGTAAAAAATGCCATTGAGGGCTTCCCTGGTGGCGCAGTGGTTGGGAGTCCGCCTGCCGATGCAGGGGACACGGGTTCGTGCCCCTGTCCTGGAGGATCCCACATGCTGCGGAGCGGCTAGGCCCGTGAGCCATGGCCGCTGAGCCTGCGCGTCCGGAGCCTGTGCTCTGCAACGGGAGAGGCCACAACAGTGAGAGGCCCGCATACCACAAAACAAAAAATGAAACAAAAACAAAAACAAAATGCCATTGAGAATTTGATACGGATTGAGTGAATATGTAGATAACTTTGGGTAGTATAAACATCTACACATTATTAATTCTTTCAAACCATAAACATGTAATGTCTTTCCATTTATTTGTGTCTGCTTTAATTTCTATCAGCCATGTATTATAGTTTTCAACGTATGAGTCACCTCCTTAAGTTTACTGTCAAGTAATTTGATTTTTTTTTGCTATTGTAAATGGGATTGTTTTCTTAGTTTCCTTTTTGGATAGTTTGTTGGTGGTGTATAGAAGGGCAACTAAAAAGTTTCTGCACAGCAAAAGAAGCAATCAATAAAATGAAAAGACAATCTATGGAATGGGAGAAAATATCTGTAAACTATATATCTGATAAAGGGTTACTATCCAAAATATATAGGAAATTCCTCTAACTCAATAAAAAAAAAAAAAATAGGGCTTCCCTGGTGGCGCAGTGGTTGAGAATCTGCCTGCCAATGCAGGGGACATGGGTTAGAGCCCTGGTCTGGGAAGATCCCACATGCCACAGAGCAACTGGGCCCATGAGCCACAACTACTGAGCCTGCACATCTGGAGCCTGTGCTCCGCAACAAGAGAGGCCACGACAGTGAGAGGCCTGCACACCGCAATGAAGAGTGGCCCCCGCTTGCCGCAACTAGAGAAAGCCCTCGCACAGAAACGAAGACCCAACATAGCCAAAAATAAAAATTAATTAATAAAAGAAAACAAACAAACAATTAGAACATGGCCAAAGGGACTGAATGCACATTTTTCCAAGGAAGACATGCAAATAGCCAACAGGTACATGGCAATGTGTTCAACATCACTAATCATCAGGGAAATGCCAATCAAAACCACAATGAGATATCACCTTACACCTGTTAAAGTGGGTATTACTGAAAAACAAAAGATAACAAGTGTTTGCATAGATTTGGAGAAAGGGAATCCTAGTATAATACTGGTGGGAATGTAAATTGGTTCAGCCACTATGGAAAACAGTATGGAGGTTCCTCAAAAAATTAAAAATAGAACTACATATGACCTAGCAATCCCACACCTGGTTATATAATCAAAGGAATTGAAATTAGGATCTTGAGGGTATAGGTGCATGTCACGTTCACTGAAGCACTGTTCACAATAGCCAAGGTATGGAAGCAACCTAAATGTCCATCAATGAACAAAAGGATAAGAAAATGCGGTATACACATACAATGGTATGTTACTTAGCTTTAAAAATAAAAAGGGAAATTCTGCTCTTTGTAATAACATGGGTGCCAGACACATGACAATTACTACATGATACCACTTATATGAGGACACTAAAATAGTCAAACTCACAAAAGCAGAGAGCTGAATGAACTTCCAGAGGCCGGAACAGGGGGAAAGAGAGATAGTAGTCAAGGGGTACAAAGTTTCAGTTCTGCAAAATGGATAAATCCTAGAGATCTACCATACCGTACCATAGTGCCTATAGTGAAGAATACTGTATTGTATACTTAAAAATTTGCTATGTGGATATATCTTATGCTCTTATCACTAATAATAATTTATAATAATCAATAGAGAAGGCATGTAAAAACTTTTGGAGGTGACGGATATGTTTATGGCATAGATTGTGGTGATGGTTTCACAGGTGTATATTTAACTCCAAACTCATCCAGTTGTATACATTAAATATGTACAGCTTTTTATATGTCAATCATATCTCGATAAAGTTATTTTTAAAAAGAGCATTTTTATAACAAAAGACTTCCAAAACAAAGTCGGAGGCAAGTGACTGACAGAGAGAAAACATCCATAGCAGATTCTACAAAGGCTTAATATCTACAATGTACAAAAATGACTTAATATATACAATGTATAAAAATGACTTAACATATATAACGCAAAAAATCAGCATAGTAAATGAACAGGCACTTCCCAGAAGAACCAAAAATGACCAATAAACTCATGAAAGGAAACCACCCCTCTGGTAATCGGGGAACTACAAAGTTCTAAAATACAACAGCATCTTTTTATTGTGGTAAGAACACTTACAGGACACGTGCCTTAACAAATTTTATGTACACAATACTATAGGCAAAATGTTGTACAGCAGGTCTCTAGAACTTACTCGTATTGAAAAACTGAAACTTTATACCCATTGAGCAGTAACAGTCCGATTTTTCATTTCTCATCTCTCAGACTGGCAGCAGTTAAAAAGACATACTAAGCGCGGGTGCGGAAGGCCAAAGACGGGCATTCCTGTACACTTTAAAAGGGAAGGGTATAAATTAATGGAGTCTTTTTGGAAGGCAATTTCAGGGATGAAATTCAAAGAATTTACTATCCAGTGTGGCACAGGCCCTGGCTCATCAAAACAGATGCCAGCTATAACCAGGTGACAATATCCTTCCAGTACACTCTTCCCAATACATGCCCTTTGAATATCAACCCCAGCCATATTTACCCAGTCTTGAAGTGTGCATGCCCTTTGACCCAGCAATTCCATTGCTGGGAACCTATCCCAAAGAAATTCTCTTTTAAATGCACAAAGATGTGTGTACACTGATATTTATTTCATCACTGTTTCAAATAGCTTTAAAAAAGGCAAGCAATCTTAATGGCCCCCAAAATGAAGTGGTTAAATTAATGATGGTGCATTCATCCCATAGAATACTATACAGCCATTAAAAAGAATGAGGTGGGGCCTCCCTGGTGGCGCAGTGGTTGAGAGTCCACCTGCCGATGCAGGGGACACGGGTTCGTGCCCCGGTCCGCGAAGATCCCACATGCCGCGGAGCGGCTGGGCCCGTGAGCCATGGCCGCTGAGCCTGCGCATCCGGAGCCTGTGCTCCGCAACGGGAGAGGCCACAACAGTGAGAGGCCCGCATACAGAAAAAAAGAATGAGGTGAACCTAAATGGACCAACACAGAAAAAAAATAGCAGAATATAAGGTGGAAAAAGGCAAGTTGCAAGTCACAGAACAACTTGTATACTTAATCCCATGTATTTAAAAAATATGCATAGGTTTTCATGTGTAAGTATGAATATAGCATGATGTGCACGAGTACATATTAAAGCATAGAAAAGAGGATGCAAGAATGTGCAACACTAGTTCTAAGAGTCACCTCTAGCAAAGAAGGATGAAGACAGAAGAGGGAAATGGCATTTTGCTCTGTGTACTCTGAACTGAAGTTGGACTCATCTACAATGAGAATACCGATAACTTTTTAAAAGACATAAAAATATATATAGGAAGCCCTCGAAATACTAGGTGCACTCTTCAAAATCACTGCATGACTGAAAGGTACATTCACCTTTAGAGATAAAAGTCAATGTCACTTCTCGACATATAACCTGAAATACTCAAAGTGTTCGGAATAAGACCCATGTCAAGGGCAGCATCCTAAATAGAATTGATTGAACCATTTTTAAATTAGCTAATGCTCAGTTTTAAATATCTGACCTCTGGGTTTTACCCAGTGTCCTTATGTTCTCTCACATTCTGAATTTTGGTTTCTTCTTGAAGGAAAATTCCTAGAAGCACTCAGGGAAAACAGGCTAGCTCACTTTTTAAACATGGAAAAGTCTGAACCCAAAGCCCAAATGAACACTTGTCTCCCTATTTTTTAGAGCAGAACATCATTTGCAATTGATATTCCTCTCCACAGTTACGGTATTTTATTTCATATTCTGTATCACTAACTCCACAATGTGAACGGCCAGACTTCCAGTTGTAAAATGCCTATGCCTAACTCTTTAAAGTCTATTACATCTGCAGTGTGCCGTAAAGGAGAAACTCGGTTCTGCAAACAGACAGAATTTAAAGATAACTCTTAGAAATATCCAACAAGGGCTTCCCTGGTGGCACAGTAGTTAAGAATCCACCTGCCAAGGCAGGGGACACGGGTTCGAGCCCTGGCCTGGGAAGATCCCACATGTCGCAGAGCAACTAAGCCCGCGAGCCACAACTATCGAGCCCGTGTGCCACAACTACTGAGCATACACTCTAGAGCCCGCGAGCCACAACTACTGAGCCCGTGTGCCACAACTACTGAAGTCCCTGCGCCTAGAGCCTGTGCTCCGCAACGAGAGGCCACCGCAATGAGAAGCCTGCGCACCGCAACGAAGAGTAGCCCCCGCTCGCCGCAACTAGAAGAAGCCTGTGCACATCACATCAGACTCAAAGCAGCCAAAAAGAAAAAAAACGAAGAAAAAGAAATAGCCAACAAAAATCTGTGTACAACCAGCTCTATGTCTCATAGTCAAGAACACAACGCCTCAGAGGATGTTTGATTAGGTAGCCTTAATCAGGAAGGGAAAAGCCATCTTGGCGGGGAGGCGGGCTTGCCTGGGGAAATCTAGTATATTGCTCGTATTTTCTGAAGAATTGTACTCTTCACAATCAAATCTGCTCTAATTCACAGTAGATGCTGGAACAGATTTCCTGGTTATGTTTATTAAATCTATATCATTTTTGCATCACATATTCACCCAATTAACACCTTTAGAAGAGCTTCATCAAGGAGAAAAGGAACCACAAGACTCTCTTCTCAATTTTATATCATATTCTTCTTTTGTTTTTATTTTCTGATTTTTGGGTTTTTTTTTGTGTGGTACGTGGGCCTCTCACTGCTGTGGCCTCTCCCGTTGCGGAGCACAGGCTCCGGACGCGCAGGCTCAGCGGCCATGGCTCACGGGCCCAGCCGCTCCGCGGCACGTGGGATCTTCCCAGACCGGGGAACAAACCCGTGTCCCCCGCATCGGCAGGTGGACTCCCAACCACTGCGCCACCAGGGAAGCCCGATATCATATTGTTACTCAGAATGCCTGGACAACAGAAGAGTAATTTGAATAGATGGAGTCTATTTTCCTTAGGTAATTAGATTGTGCTTTATCTTTCATTTAACTTGTCTGGTATATATTCCTTTTAGATTCCTGCAAGACAAATGAATCACCGTTCTCAAGGTGACAAGAATATTCAATGAATTTGGGAAAACCTAATGAGGTGATGGTTCAAGTCTAAATATGAGACAATCAAAACTCTGTTATCCTTTCAATAATTTTAGCCCATTGATTTTTCTTCTAGTTTTAATTGTGAACTTGACTTTTTTGTGGATTTACTGAGATTACACTTATTCAAATAAAGAAGTTCGAACGGTGTTAATACAGACATCCTTATATCCTTTAGGAAAGACCTTTTTCATTGTCATGAACTTGACATGGCTCCACAAGGCAGAGTCCAATATTTTTCTTTCCCAAGCCACTAAAATCACAGAAATTTCAAATAACTGGATATATTAAAACTGGAAATGTGTCCAATTTAGGTCAAGTTTTTATTTTTTGGCTGTTCTATCATAATCCTTAAGAGACCTTGTATAGCATCTAAGCTCATCAAATTTTTGAGAACAAAATGTACTGAGTGCCATAAAGAGGCTTTTTGTTTCCACTGCAACTCAAAACATCATGTTCCAGAAATCAAAACTGCATAACAGAGAAAATATTCACACATTCTCAGCGGTTTCAGGTTATTTGTTTCAGGAGGTCATGGCTTTAAATACTCACAGGCAAAAGCAAGATGCCTATTTGGGTGGCCAAAGGGAGAGAGATAAGGTATGTAGAAAACAAGGCATGAACTGCCTACCTAGCCCTAATTACTCAGAAGAGAGAAATAAAAAAGGACTGACAGGTACACTACTAAATCAAGGATTATTCCATTTCAGATCTGGCACAAGTCTGACCACTGGAGGTCTACGTTCTGTCAGGTGTCTAGGCCACAAACCTGCAAGGAGGCTAGCAAAGTCTGGGGGAAGTGAAGACTTACTGCTTAACCCACATTCTTGACATAGATAGGAAAATAGGGCATAACTGAGGTTATTCAGTCAGCCCTTGGGAGATCTGGTCCCCCAGATCTCCTTCACCCAATCATTCCAGGCTATTGCTCTGATGCGGGCATCAAAGCCAGTAAAAGCACATTTGAAAATGAAAGGTCTATCACATTACACGCTTCTTTTGAAACATCAAAAAGCCACATAAAGAAGCGGTAGGACTAGAAAAAGCTGACAAGGAGCAGGGCAGTGCCTGTTAGGACAGCAGGCATAGCTGGAGGTGAACCAACGTGAGGTCTATGAAAAGGCGAGCGAGAGAACCAGAAATCTGATGCTGACAAGATGAAACAGCCCACAGCTGTGTCATGCTAATAAAAAGTTAATTTCAACTTTCAGACACTCTTCATGGTACTTTACAGTTCAGTGGTACCAAACTCATCCATTGTACTGCATCACCTGCGGAGGCTGGGTCTATTTACAAGCTCTCGGAACCCAGATAGAATTTGAGGAAACTATTTTATTCCTGGAAAATGTGGTTGAGGATAAGAACATTTGTGATCAAGTTGGACAGCTACCTCAGCGTCCTTACAAACTCAAGCTTCAGTCTCAAAGTAAGTCCCGAAACACAGACAACAACGGATCAGGAGATTTTCCTTAGCCATAGTTCATGCCGTCACTGTCAAAATCTGGGGATAAGCAGTTCCAGTTGTAATAAAAAAAAAAAAAAATCTTAAATTTCTTGATAAATCTGTGGTCACTCTCATGACCTAGTTCTTTCAGGCTGAAAGAGACAACCTACAGAACTTGTTTTAAAGGCATGTCACTAAGTTTTCTACTGTGTTATTTCCTGAGACTGTAAATCCAAGCTGTTATGTATACGTGGAAGCTGCCTCTAGGAATCTTATACCTGGTGATGTTTAAGAAATACAAGCCGAAAACAAAAATCCAATCATTTCTCACAGGCACATCTTCTTCTGTGCCCTGACTTCAGAAAAAGTCATAGTGACTCTTTCACTTTAGAAATAGGATAAGCGGACTTCCCTGGTGGCGCAGTGGTTGAGAGTCCGCCTGCCGATGCGGGGGACACGGGTTCGCGCCCCGGTCCGGGAGGATCCCACATGCGGCGGAGCGGCTGGGCCCGTGAGCCATGGCCGCTGAGGCTGCGCGCCCGGAGCCTGTGCCCCGTGGTGGGAGAGGCCACAGCAGTGAGAGCCCCGCGTACCGCAGAAAAAAAAAAAAAAAAAAAAGAAGAAGAAATAGGATAAGCATTACATTTCTTACAAAAACCATGTGATTTAGAAGTGCCATGTGTTTGAAATTTAAGAGCTTGGGTGTGAATCCCAGCTTTGTCACTGACTGTTTCATTGTAAGCAAAATATTTAACTCTATCCCAGGCCACAATCTCCTGATGTGTAAAGTGAGATTTAATAAAGGCTGTCCTGTCCTGCTCACCTTACAAGGATGTTTTGACGAGCAACTGAAAAACTACTTTCCAAATAGCACTGAAAAGTATGCCATTATTAGACTCAGCAACACCTAGCAGTACCTGACCCTGAGTACATTCAACATGCTGGCTGAATTAACGGAAAAATCAACTACTCATAATACTAAGGAAATTTTACCATGACTTTATTTCAATACACATATTTTAATATGCTTTATGATTCATGGTTGCAATATTCTTAATATTCCACTGCATATAATTATGCTTATTTTAATATCTTCTGTTTGCTATATTAACTCTTTTTCTTTTCGTTTTTTTTTTTTTTGGATATTAGCTCTTCTGCTCACCGAATTTAGTGTCTCACTTGGACAGAGATGCTTGTCATCAAATGTTTGGTGAGTCTTTGCTATTTGAGCACCTTTGCTTGTGAGAATGCCAGTTCTATGACCTTTTCTACTCCAACCTGCTCCAGATCATTGTGGAGAAACAGTGAGACATAGGGCTTCATGGGACATAATGATAGGTTCCTTTTTGTGAAGATGAATCCCAGACCCTCTTGGTCTTGGGAACTACTGAGGATACTGCTCTGCCTGTGCAGACCCAACACACACAGTGACTTCATCTGCTGTGGGGACATGACGCTACTGAGCCATTCTAGAAAAAGCGAGTCTTGCGGGAGAGGCAACCAAGCCAGATGCGGCAAGCTGGCCCCTTTGCTCTTGCCCTCCGTTGACTGTGAGCTGAGAAGACGGCCAAATGGTTCCAGCCTGCAAAGGAGTCACTTCCTCACGTGCATCTGGTGTATCTCTTTGCATCCCTTTGCTTCCTATTTTCCAGAAACACTTCCATTTCTCATTCTCTGATAAGAACCAGTTCTTCTTTTTGACTTGGTGATATGAGGGATTTGCTAAGTGAAGTATGGACAGAAGAAATTAGCTGGGAAACAGTCCCATGCAATTGGTTTGCTTATCACTTTATCTGTCCATCAATCCATCCATTTATTATGAAAATAACACATGTTTGGCCAGAAATGCAAAGAGTACAATAAAGTTTCCAAAGAAAAGTGATTCTCCGTCCTACCCTAGTCCTTCAGAGTTACTCCCAAGAGGTAACCACAGTCAACAGTTTCCTGTATGTCTTTCCAGAACATTTCCATACAAATACATGTCTGTAGACACAAAGTACGGACCTTCCTTTTGTTTAGCTTAAAAATATAGCTTGAAGTCTGTCCAAATCAGCACATGTAGATACACTCTTTTTAATGGCCATGAACCAATGTTTTATATAACTGCATCAAAATATTTTAGTCAGCCTCTTGTTGATGGACAAGTTTTTTTTTAATATTCTAAATAATACTGCAACGAACAATCTTCGTTCAGACCTCTGTGCCTATATGTGCAAACAAAACCAGAAGACAAACTCCTAGAAGTAGGAATTGCAATATTTGCACGTTTTAAATTTTGATGTTATCCAGTTGCATTCCAAAAAAGTTGTACTAATTTTTACCATTCCTGCACCACATACATACCCGTACCCTCGCCATCAGCCACTGTGAATTTCCAAATTTGATGACTATCACCAACCTGATAGGTGAAAAATTGTCTCACGATCTGAATCTGTGTTTCTTTAATTATGAATGAGACTGAAGATTTTTCATGTGATTAAAAAGATATTTTTCTCTCCAAACTCCTTTCTCATACCTTTTGCCTATTTTTTGAGATCTCTTTGTATTTCTCTTGTTGATAAGAACCCTGTATACATATTTTGAGGATATAGGTGCATATACAGTACAGGAGCAGTAAAACTTGGTACGACCTCTATGGAATACAATTGGACATGTACCTATATTTTTTACAGTTTTGCCTTTTGCCTTTAATTACCATATTTTTCCATAGAGAAGTTTTAATATTTTAGAGCAAAATACATCTCTATCATTCTTGTTTATAAATGTCTACTTAGGTGGCTTCTTACTTGAGAAGGTCTCGTTCCAAGATTACTGAACCTTTTTTCCAGGAGACCTTACAAAATTTGTATAGTTTTAGGGCTTCCCTGGTGGCAGAGTGGTTGAGAGTCCACCTGCCGATGCAGGGGACACGGATTCGTGCCCCGGTCCGGGAGGATCCCACATACCACGGAACGGCTGGGCCCGTGAGCCATGGCCGCTGAGCCTGCACGTCTGGAGCCTGTGCTCCGCAACGGGAGAGGCCACAACAGTGAGAGGCCCACGTACCGCATAAAAAAAAAAAAAAAATTGTATAGTTTTGCATTTTCTCTTTAAAGCAGAGAACTCATTTTTTTCCCCTAAAATGGCTAAAATGTTGTCTCAATACCACTTATTAAATAAACTTTCTTTCTTCACAGATTTAAAATGCCATCCTTATCATACACCAGATTCCCTGAAGTACTTGGACCTACTTAAGATTCTATTCTGTTCCACTGGTCTGTCTGCCTTTGCAGATATTTCAGAAGTGAATACGTTTATGAGCTATAATTTAGCATATATGGGCATACTTCCAGGCTTTAGTTATTTGTACCCTACAGTATGTTTATTTGTCGCTGTGTTCCTCTAGTTCGACTTCCTCAAGGGCAAAGATCATGGATTCTCCTCCCTTTGTAATTCCCTAAAACTCTACTCTTTGCCAAGTTTGATATTACAGAAACTGAAATCAAGCCGTGTCCTTTAGGTAGAAGCACTGATGGTGTGGGTGATTTGAGCAAATTAAATCCCAGCTCAAGACTTTGGACCCCTAAGCATAACATATACAACACTACAACAAGTAATTCCTTTCACTAAAGGGGCTTCCCTGTTAAAATGTTCATATATTTGCACATCACTGAGAGTAAGTTTATCATATTGTCTTCTCAGTCTAGGTTTTGCTAGAAAGGCAACATGAATTAACATTACGAGAGCCACACAATCTGATGAGAACGGTACATATTCCATCTCACTGAATATTCCCAACAGCCTAGGAAATTGCTATCATTAATCTCACTTGGCAGAGAGGAGATAGGCTCAGAGAAGTAAGCTAATTTGCCAAGACAGCTAATGGCAAAGCCTGGATTCAAACCTAAGCCTGTCTGACTCGGATATGTCTGATTCAAAGCTCAGTTACTTGATTGCATGTATAGTTCTAGAATGTTCCTGTGCTCTCCCATGCTGCCTCTCAGAGACAGAGTTCCCCAAGCAAGGATGTGAAATCATTTCCACTTCTTGTGCCAGCTCTGCAGTGGCTGCCTAGAGCTCGGAATGGAGAATAATTCCTAGCTGGAAAGAGGACCGTGATAAATGACAGATGTCTGCCATGGACGTCAGAGGCAGGCGTGGCAGGCTGGGACACTGCAGTTGTCACTACTGCCCAAGGCACAACACTGGGGACCAAAGAAACATATCATCAACTTCACAGCTGTCTTTTGGAAAAACCCTTAAAAAAAAAAAAATCCATCAATAAAACTCCACTTTGTAAATAAAGCCTACAGAGCCAATGATACAAATACATTTTGAGAAATATAGTAAATAGAAAAGAGCATTGTCTATGGTACCCAAAGTAGACCAGGCCTGCCAACCTGACCTACTACATGTTCAGCCTCATTTTGTCGTGATCAACTTGGCTCTTCCAGTCCTAAGAAGGTCCCCTTGACCTTCTGCCTGTGCTTCACCAAGGCCAAAACAGTTTTCCCCAGCAGAAGAGAGATGAGAAATCCTAGGCTGGTGGGTAAATGGCACAGCACCTCATTTGCTTTGTTGACAGCTCCATTCTAGAACTAGATATCAAACTAAGTAACTGAGCTTTGAATCAAGCTCTACCCAGATTTACCTGTTCTAGAAAGTGGGCTCCTGGATTTACGTGTTAATCAATCTCTCCAAGACCAACATCCAGCCTCTCTGGAGTAGCCACTGGGGGTGGCCACCCAACTCCTACTTCGCTTCCTTGCCCTCTGAGGCCTGCAATTTTATTTAGGGATCCAGTCATCCCTCCAGACCTCATGTGGCTCAGGAAGGCTTAGCGCCCCCTAGTGCTAACAGTGCGCATACAAGCCCATGCCCCTTGTCAGTGACCAGACTAGCAATGGCACGTGGTTGTGTTCAGAGTCCCAAGATGCAGACAGAGGTTTGCTCTAAGCATCTGATGACGTTCTTCCTTGTTCCTCTGGGGCAGCATCAGAGCACAGGTGTTTCTTTTCTTCCGGCCAGTGTCCTGTGCCGATAGGAGATCCAGAATTGCTGCAGCCATGTCTCTACCCGTCATCACTCAGAGGAGGGCAGGGCCAAAGAATCACAGGAAAATGGCTCAGGACTCAGACCTGGTGCCCACAATAACTGTGAGCTTGTGGATACCGAGTCAGTCAACGCGTTTACACTGTAAGCCGGTACTTGCCTCCAAATGCTCCCTAGCTGACCTCGCTCAGGTACTTCCACCACGAGTCTCTGAGACTCCAGACTAGGTCTCCAGACTAGGTCTCCCTGAAGCTATTAGCCTGATTCAAGGACAGTGGAAGAAGTAAAAACACAGGTTCAAACCTTGGTCTTGGCACTGATTTCCTGTGTGACCTCAGACAAGTTACGCAAACCATGCCTCGGTTTCCTCATCTATAAAGTGGGGACAACATTCACATCCCAGAGCTGTATGAGGATTAATGAGATAAATCATGTAAATTGCTTGGAACTGGGCCTGGCATGTAATTACTATCATTATTGCATGAAGGCTAGTAATGCCTACTGCCTGATTTTTCCCCACCCAACAGCAGGACTCCAACTCCACCCTCCCTGTGTCTACTTGGATTACTACCAGTAACAGCCACCCCTGAATCCAACCCAAGGTTCTGACTAGCCACTGCACCCTGGTCATGCTGAGTTTCGACTGACTCTTTTCACATCCAGCGTAGTCACTGTTATTTTCCCATCCAGGAATCCCAGAGAAGATATAGCTAATATAAGCTTGCAACTAAAAGGAGTCCAAGTCTGGCGCTAGAAGGATTCTTGCAGATTTTATCCGGGTTTTCTTGCTACAGCACTGTTGCTTAAGGGCTTGTTTTTGTAGATTCATGTATACAGAAAAGTAAGTTACTAATTGCTATTCCTAGCTGGCTTTTTGTTTTTACTTTTTTTTAATTTATTTATTTTTATACAGCAGATTCGTACTACTTATCTATTTTATACATGTTACTGTATCTATGTCAGTCCCAATTCCTATTTGGCTTTGCTTCTCCACGGACAATCATCTGGCTACAGTAGCCCTCTCCTCCCATTTGGCCCCAGCTGTTTAATTCATTTAGCATTACTTATTTATTTATTTAGTTTTCTTTGCTATGAAGCCACTCTGAGCTGTTAGGCTGAATTTCAAAAGGAGACTGATCAGGAAAATCTTCATATACATCTTTCAAGTTTCTCTTCTCCTAGAAAATGAAGTTGAACAGTCCTTATACCAGTAAATGTGGCAGCTGATGGGATAACTCCTCTAAAAGCACATACCTAGGGCTCTTTTTCATACCCTGGCATCCTCTTGTCCACCACTTTTCATGCAGCTTTCCTGGGAACAGTGCCATATACAGCTATCATTTTCTGCTTGTAAAGAGGAAGCATGAGATCAGGATCGTTTGATTCTATAAAGACTTGAATGCTTGAGAAATGCAAAGCAGTGAGCTATTTCACAAGGCTGCTATTTCAGTGCCAGAAGTGGAGAGAGGAGAAAAGATACGACTGTATCCTAAAACTCCGATGCTTACCATTGTTACATGATCTAAAGAGACAGGAATTCAAGTTGAGCATTTGAACATTGAGACAAGATAGACTATGCAATGATCCTTCCCGCAAAACAGCTGCAATACGTGTACTGCTCTGAATGGAAAAGGGAAGAAAACACGAGAAACAGGGATAAAATGAAACGCAGGGAAAAGAGACAGATGGATGGTCCAGGGAGGGTACAGTTAAGACTCCTGTCGTTTTGTATGAAAACTAATTCTGTTACAGAAAGGGAGTTGAAAAGAAAGAAATAGGAAGAAGTCAGGCTGAACTTCAGAATCTATGATTCTCTGACATAGAATAATCCCTCCTCTGATTGCAACAATTTGAGGTGGCCAATTCAGTGCTACAGAATCTCAAAACTGATTCATGGGGCCAAAGGAGCAACTTTGGAGAATCTAAACTCCCTGGTTCAAATCCAAAAATATTATTTTCCTATTTTTCTTCAGCGGCTCTCCAGTTCCAAGGCAGATTAATAGAAAGCCAATAAGATTTCAATGCTTGGGCTGAACTGTTCTTTTTTAAATGTGGTCTGTATAACCTTTCCCCATCTGCACAGATACGGAGAGGCCTATTTTGGTGTGCTTTTAAAATTTTCTGCTCCTCTATGAAATGGAATGTTCCTGAGAAACCAGAGTGGTAAAGAACTTGGAGACGGTGATAAGACCTCGTTTTGCACTGTCATTCAGTGACACTGCACTGCCGAAGATGCCAGGCAGTGACGGTCATTGAAGTGATACTGGCCCACCAGTCCCTGGACAGGAAGAGCACAAGCTGTGAGAACTCGGATTTTATTGAAAATCAAAAGTGAGCTGACAGGATGCTCTCTGCACTCACCCAGGAAGGTTTTAGTTGAAATCATAGGATATAACAATACTCTGAAAAAGATTCAGAACCTAAACCTCAGGGACTAGTTTTAACACACACACACACACACACACATCAGGATGAATTTTATAAAAGTATATGAAAGACTACAGGAAAAGGGGGATTTAAAAACAGTATACCGCAGCCATCAAACACCTAATACATTTTTAAGTTCACTAAATTCCTAATAACCATAATTGAGCCTGAAAGCACAGAGTAGAAAAATAAGGAAAATAAGAAGCGTTTTAAGGCTGTTTACTTATTTTTCTAAATAAACATAAGGCAGTATGGGTGTATACAAAGGCACATATAACAGGTTTGATTATATAAAACAGTAATTCCTCACTCATGTGTTCCACAAAGGTTTACTGAGCCCCTGCTCTGGGCTGGTGTCTGTTCTGTGTGTTGTGGTTACCACTTCAAACAAGATCGCATTTCTACCCCTACAGAACTTATTTTCTCATTGGAGAAAATAAAAAATAAACAAATATATTTATGTAACTACAGCCAATGTCTATATATAATCAAGAACAGCCTCTTCACTCAACATTTATACCAGAAAAAATATAAAAGCCTATTTGGATCATGGCACATTTTCATAGACTCCAAAAATGTAGCTCTTTTAGGGGTATGACGATTACACACCAGTGAGGACGGCCACCATCAAAAAGTCTACAAAGAATAAATGCTGGAGAGGGTGTGGAGAAAAAGGAACCCTCCTAGACTGTTGTTGGGAATGTAAATTGGTGAAGCCACTATGGAGAACAGTATGGAGGTTCCTTTAAAAACTAAAAAGAGAGTTACCATATGATCTAGCAATTCCACTCCTGGGCATATACCCAGAGAAAACTTTAATTTGAAAAGATAACATGCACCCCAATGTTCATAGCAGCACTATTTACAATAGCCAAGACATGGAAGCCACCCAAATGTCCATTGACAGGTGAATGGATAAAGAAGACGTGGTACGTCTATACAATGGAATATTACTCAGCCATAAAAAAGAATGAAATAATGCCATTTGCAACAACATGGGTGGGTCTAGAGATTATCATAATAATACAGACAGAAAAGACAAATATCATTTGATATCACTTATATGTGGAATCTAAAAAAAATGATACAAATGAACTTATTTACAAAACAGAAATAGACTCACAGACACAGGAAACAAACTTATGGCTACCAAAGGGGAAACTAGAGGTGGGGGATAAACTAGTAGTTTGGGATTAACAGATACACCCTATTATATATACAATAGATAAACAACAAGGACCTACTGTATAGCACAGGGAACTATACTCAATATCATGTAATAAACAGTGGGAAAGAATCTGAAAAAGAATATATATCTGAATCACTTTGCTGTACACCTGAAACTAACACATTATACTTCAATTTAAAAAAAAGAGTAGAGGGGCTTCCCTGGTGGCGCAGTGGTTGAGAGTCCGCCTGCCGATGCAGGGAACACGGGTTCGTGCCCCGGTCCGGGAAGATCCCACATGCCGCGGAGCGGCTGGGCCCGTGAGCCATGGCCGCTGAGCCTGCGCGTCCGGAGCCTGTGCTCCGCAATGGGGGAGGCCACAGCGGTGAGAGGTCCGCGTACCACAAAAAAAAAAAAAAAAAATTGCAATCAAATACTCAAGTAATTAGACAAACAACCACACAAAAAAGACAATACTGCTAAAAGGGAACTGTCTGGTACACAGCTTCACTATGCAACAGCTTGAATCTTTGTCTCCTGCTATAAGAAAGTGCAAAGTTAATGACTGAAAGGTGATTTAGAAGAGTGAAAGTATAATGGAATAAAAGGGTGATTTGTATGAAAGTTGAATTTAAAGAAGTGTCTATACCAAGTTGGGCGCACACACTGTGCTACTGTAATTAATAGACATTAATAAAATTAATAGAACTTTCCATTACAAGGCTGTCGTGTGACATCATTCCAGGGCTTGCCCTCTCTAAGGTGGGAAAGACAGGGGTCTGAGCCTCTGAGTGAGGTCCAAAGGAGCCATTAACGAAATATCTGCTATAAGACTATTCCATCCAACGGGTAAGGAAAACCAGATACGTTAGTCTTCTACTCAGAGTTCAGGGATGAGAGACTGGGGACCAGGTGATTGGTGCCATGTCTCGCTTTTTCTTCATATCCACACCATGTAGGTAGGCTAGTGAGAATGGAAATAGGCCATACATTTTTTAAGGCAGCCCTTAAAAAGTCATTCTGCAACAGTGGCCTTCGGTGATTCCTTTAACCTCTCTGAGGCTTAGTTTCTTCATCTCTAAAATGAAGAAGGATGATTGAAATAACTCATTAAAAGACAGTACTATTATGCAGGTACATAGAAAACACTCCATGTGGGTTACTGAATAAATATGCCGGTATCGCTTTTAACAGGTGACCAAAACTGTATATCTCGGTGAGAGTACAAAGGTATCTAACCCTTGATACATGTATCACCTATCACTAAGGTAATAAAAAATCAAAACTAATTCTTAAACCCACATTAGCAACCTAGAACAAATTCCTACAAAACACATCAAAGTGGATCTGATCACTGAGTAAAGAAATCTCAAATGTCCTCTGGAATACAAAATTTAATTTCTGATAAATCAACGAGCCATCTTCCTTTTCCTATTTTTGGTTTGGTTTTTGAAAACATATTACTTTCTCACCTTCTTTATGTTCATCTTCCTAATCAAACTTGTTTCAGCAGAAAATTAATGGTTATGAATTTATGATTGTCATTTACAGCTTTCAATCAGCTATAGAATATTATTTTTAAAGTATATAAAATACAAATTTTCTATTCAAGAAATAATTGAACACCTTGTTTTAAACTCATTAATTGTCTAATCTCATTAATATTTTTCTAATCCCATTAGTCATAGTAGTCATGTGTTTCACCTCTTAGTTTTCAAAGGCTCTTTGTGAGATGCTTTTCTATTTTCTCTAAACTGGGTTGAACAGAGTTCAAAATACAGCAATCACTGCTGCCTTCCAGGTGTGTCACTTTCCCGCACCACCATAAATAATAGGTAAAAATCAATAATAATTTTGTTTGATTGTCGGTTCAATGCCATTTCGTAGGAAAGAATCTGTGTGGATTCTCATAGTCTTCTATTTTCTCTAATAAAATTAGCCAGTAACTTTGCAATCTTTGTCCTCAATCAGATAAATTTTACTCAAGGCTCTTTAAAAATAAATGGACTTGGGGGTAGGATTCAGAAACATATTCTACCTCAGTTCCTCTTCAATAATGTTAGATTTAACTAGGCAAGACTCATTTGTTAAAGATCATGTGCTTATTTTTAAGACAATGCGTGATGGACATTTTAAGAAGTAATATGTAATACTTATTACTAAATACTCAAAGTTTATAAACTAGGGAATGTACTACATAATATCTATATTGATGTTCAAAGAATCAGAAAGTTAATATCTACAGGGAATGCCACACGTTGACCATCATCAGAACATAATCTGTACCTGTAAGAGTGTCTCGCAGAGCCAGCAAGGTATAACGCCCTCACAGGGCTCCTTGAGAAAAATCAGGGTAAGCAAGTTATATTGCAGCAACAAGGAACCTCCAAAACCTCAGTGACTTGAGACCACAAAGCTTTCCCTCTGGCCCATCACAGGTCAGCAGGGGCCTCTGTTCCTTTCAGCCTCTCAGGGATCCAAGCCAAGCGGCTGGCTACTCCATCTGAGTCCATGCTTAAAAATCACTAAAGCTGGGACGTCCCTGGTGGCACAGTGGTTAAGAATCCATCTACCAATGCAGGGGACACAGGTCCAAGCCCCGGTCCAGGAAGATCCCACATGCCGTGGAGCAACGAACCCCGTGCGCCACAACTACTGAGCCTGTGCTCTAGAGCCCGCGAGCCACAACTACTGAGCCCGTGAGCCACAACTACTGAAGCCCGCGTGCCACAACTACTGAGCCCACATGCCACAACTACTGAACCCACCCACTTAGAGCCCGTGCTGTGCAACAAGACAAGCCACCGCAAACCACAACGAAGAGCAGCCCCCGCTCGCCGCAACTAGAGAAAGCCCGCACGCAGCGACAGAGACCCAACGCAGCCAAAAATAAATTAATTAATTTTTAAAAAATCACTAAAGCAGGAGGGGAGCAAGAGCTTAATTAATCAAGCATTCAGCACTAAGGATTCTTCCTAAAAGTCACAATCAGCACTCCCTCTCACACTTCATTAGCTAAAGCAAGCTCTTGGACCACCCAAGATGATGTGGGCAGGGAAGTGTGATTCCTCCATGTGCTAAGGACAACTGGAAATATTTGGTGAGCGGCACTCATGGCTGCCACAGCCCCTGCTCACCTTGTCATTAAGGAGAGAAGCGAGAGACAGTTTTAACAACTGGCCCAACAAATGCCCAATCTCCTTTCAGCGACATTTGTCCTATTCCTTTCTAACTTGGACTCCAGAGGTACAGGGATGAAGAGAATAAGAGCTACCATTTTCCCTCAAGCATCACCTACTTGGACATGCAAATATGCAGCTGAGAAGGATCCTTTCCTCCTCTGATGTTTCCATGATATTGCTAAATGTGAACGTGGCTAGCTTCAAAACTTCCCAGAAAAATTAGGAAGAGGTTAGTTAGCTCCTCTCAAGTTAGAGGACCTAACCTGAGAACGTTAAGTCCTTCATGTTTCTTTAGACTCTATGCCAGATGCTATTCTTAGTGGTATGTATCCACCATCTCATATACAGTAAGTCCCCTACATACGAACCTTCAAGTTGCGAACTTTCAAAGATGCGAACGTGCCCAGAGAAAGGACAAAAAGAGACAAGAGGAAGAAGTAACTGAAGAACCGAAGAGATTCACAACACAGGAAATGGCAAGGGGATTTTATTTGAGGAGGCACTGTGAGTTTTTGAGGCACAGGACCTGAACATAGAATGGTACACGAAGGTTGCAGAAGCCGTTCAGGAGGCAATCCACTACTACCGTGTCGTCTATGACAAGATAAAAAGAGCTACCACCCAGACATCACTGGATCGTTTTTTCAAGAGGGTAGATAGAATTGAACCAGAACCTGGGCCATCAGCGTCAGGCGTGAGTGGAATTGCAGCTCGCCCTCCGTCTCCTCTTGCGGACGATCCCGATTCAGCTCTACCATCTCCCACCTCCTCTCCCTCCTCCAGTCAGGAACTCTCCCGGCCTGTTCACTTTTCAGGGGACTGTACTGTAAGATTAAAAATGTTTTCTTTATTTTTGTGTTTGTTTTTTATGTATTATTTATACGAAAAGTATTATAAACCTATTACAGGACAGTACGATACAGCCGATTGTGTTAGTTGGGTACCTAACTTTGTCGGACTTACGAACACGCTCTCGGAATGGAACTCGTTTGTTTGTAGGGGCCTTACTGTAATCTTCGTAACAACCGTATGAGGCATGTAGATACGATGCTCACCCTCATGCTTCGAATGAGGAAGGTTGAGAAGATCACAGAAGTCCTTAGTGAAAGCGGAAGGAATCTGTCCCAGCTGTGCACTCCCAACCCACATACGACAGTGAGTAATACTGGTAAAATGTTTTATTATAAATGACATTTGAACTTGTCTATTTATATAAGTGCCAATTTACAATCGTAACTCTGAGACAGGTGTTCCAAAGCAGGCTTCCAGCACATTCCCCTCCCCCCCAAAAAAAAACAGCACTGGCTTTTCACTTTGTCAGATTCCCTTCATACATCAAAATGGTAGGATACCTAAAGAGTATTTTTGGAACAACTTTATAAACTTTACACAGCTGTAGGCTAATTAGAAAAATGTTAACATTCCTCGGAATGAATCAAGTTCATGAGGCGTGTATTGAGAACATGACAATATTCACAGCTGTCGCATTTTATAACTGTGGAACGTCATTCGTGGAGGCCATGTGTGTGTCACCCTCTGGAGTTGTGCGGTGTACAATGTGTGTGACCATATGTGTCGGCCTTGATGTCTTCTACAGTAAAACTGTCATCGCCTACATTCCTATTTCAATATGTTGTGTCCTGACAGAAAATCCTACTTTGGTTTTGGTTTTCCAAAGAGCCTTGAAGAATCTAATACCTTAAATTCTTTTGCAAATTGATAGCAGAGAATGTTGTCACCCTGACGTGATAAGCATTAACAAATGCAGTCTTACAGGGCGAGAGAGAGTCATGGACATATACACACTAACAAACGTAGCAGGGTAGATAGCTAGGGGGAAGCAGCCGCAAGGCACAGGGATATTAGCTCGGTGCTTTGTGACAGCCTGGAGGGGTGGGATGGGGAGAGTGGGAGGGAGGGAGACGCAAGAGGGAAGACATGTGGGAACATGTGTATATGTATAGCTGATTCACTTTGTTATAGAGCAGAAACTAACACACCATTGTAAAGCAATTATACCCCAATAAAGATGTTTCAAAAAAAAAAACAAATGCAGTCTTAAACAAGCACTTCTTATATTGTCGTTCTGTTGGCTAGAAGGGTGTCTAGGTCTGCGTACGTAAATTATATTAGTGGAATTGGGAATCCATGAAAACAGTTGAATTTAAGGAACTGTATTTATTTGAGTATAAAAAGCTAGGCAACTATTTCAAAACTTTGTAGCGATAGTATTATGTTGCGTTGTAGACTCTTCCTGTTTGCCGATATCTGTGGAGAAGAAATCGTTAACTATTTTCAAGAATACAAGAAACAAACACCACTTCAGTTCATCAACCTCAACCGCATCCTATGCCCACCTCCAGAAAACTTCTGGCTTATTCCTCTCCCTCCAGAGGACCTCATTACACACCCCACAGGATCCCTCCAACTGCTGCTACTGTCTTAATTTTGTTTTAACCATTTTTTCAATCCTCCAACCCACCCTGGCTCAGCAAGCCGCTGTTGATCTTGAGAAGTCCTTTGCTGCAAATCCTGCAGAGCTGCTTTCTGCAGAGAATTACCCCCTTGGACGAATGGCCCCAGTAGTCTTTGTGTGAGCTCATAGATTCTCCGCTGACCTAACAGATTTGCAGCTTTATAAAGGCTGTGGCAGATGCTCAGAACATGCCTGAATCCTTTTCTTCTTTTGGAACAGGTCCAAAAAAGGAATGCCTTGTGGGCAAATATTGATTTCTTTTCCCAAACACCAACTATTAAGTATGAAAAGACACCTAAACGTGAATCCAAAAGATTTACACCGTCAAACCAGGACCGAAGGTGGGGAAGGAAGGCTGCACTTGCCCACTTTGGGAGCGCAAGAGCTAAGGAACAAGTCCGAGAGGCAATGCCCGTGGCACTTCCTATGAGAGCCCGGAAGCTGAAGATAAATAAATGAAGCAATCTAAGGACGTGCTTCTCAAACTTAAACCTTATGTGCCTATGAATCACCAGGGACCTTATGAAAATGCAGATTCTGTTTTACTGGGTCAGGGCTGGAACCTGGGAGTCTGCATTTCTGACCAGCCTCCTGACGGACGCCGATTCCACTGGTCCAGGGACCACACTTGGAGCACCCTGGTACTTTGAGTACCAAGGGCTTGGGCCACTTGCTAGTAATAACTGACTGTGCTGTCCCACAACAGCAAATGTCTGAGTTCTTTCCAGCAAAAGAGGCATTGACGCTACATCTGCATTTCCTGCCTCAGAGAATAAAGAAGCATGGGGAGCCTCCCAGGGGCACTCCGCCCATGAAAAGATGACATCCACGTGAAACAGGGACTGAGGGAGGCAATGGGGTCGTGCGGTGAGCTCGGCAATCCCTCTGCTGAGTGCTGCCAGCACTGAGTTTGGTTTCACGTTACCAGCCTCCGCGAGGTGGAACAGAGGATCACAAAGGGATAAACTAAATGGCAATTGCAAGTGTATCGGTGTGCTCACCAGCACCTTTTCCATCAGTATTTTCTACTTCTCCAAAGCCATATGGATCAGTTAATCTATTTCGATGATTTCTTAAGACGAAATGAACAATGCATGTTTCCAAATGGCAAGTGTAGTGGAAGTTGAAAACTGGTATTTTCTTTTACCCCACATCCTCCAAAAAGTTCACGGATCTTACTATTATCATAAAAATAAATGGCAAAAGGGATTTAGTTCCGTTAGAAATCAGCCTGCTATTGGCCAGGCCGAGAAACTTAAAATCAAACACACTGCTTTCTAGCCTTCAGTATTGGGATAAAAGTCCAGTATGAAAGCTAATGATCTACGATGTGAAGAGCTGCCTGCTTTAACGGAGATCGCGGGCAAAAAGTGAGAAAAAGAGGAATTTCAGATCCAAGACTAAAAATAGTAGATTTATGCTTAAATGGGTTTGTTCCTTTAGAGAACGCTCCAGTGATCTGACGGAAATTCTTCCAGGTGAGTTACTTGCTCTGTAGAAGAGCAGTTGCTATCTAAAAAATAATAAGGCATTTACTTCTAAGCTAACAGTTCTCTCCAGTTGAGTCAGAGACTTTGGACACATTTACAAAGAAACATTTTTCACTGACTTCCAAAGACGTATATCAATATTGTAAGTAAAAAACTCAAAGGAATTAAACATAAATGTTTAAAAGCCAAGGGTGATTGCATGAAATCTACATGGTAGAGGTCTGGAATGAAGCCTAATTAGAAGAATAATAACCAAACAGAACACGGCCTAATTTATACTGTTACTCCCAAGGCCAGGATAATCTAATTGGTAAGCAGAGGAGGTGCCCACCTATATGAAATAACAGGGTTCCGGGGACACTTCCTCTACCCCAGTGCCAAAATATCTTTTGCCTAAAATTCCAAATGAGATACCCTAGTCCTTTTAATATACCCATGGAAAATAACACACTCAATCGTGTTTGATTCTTTGATATATTTGCATTGTTTTGATTATTACAGCGTCTTCTTATGATCTAGCCACGAGAGATTTTGTTTTCAGGATGGGAGCAAGAGGAGGAACAAAGGAAAGGTGAGGTCCAGAACCAGAACAGGACTTATGAGCAAGACATCCAGGGGTGAGGATAAGGGTATTCAGATATCTGGAGCCTGAATTCTGAATTGGGCCTTTGCCCAAGGCAAACGTAGTATTCTTTACATTTTTGCATACAACAATGAAAGCAATCACAGAATGATAGGTCAAAGCTGGCACTGCACACCTCAAGTTAAACATACACAGACCCCAAAGAGAGACTCTTTTCAATTAGAAACACAAATGACTGACATTAATTGTTGGACAAAATTTGGGTAAAACACCCTAATTGAATGTCGTCCACCTTATCTGTAGTTGAGGAATTCGTAATAGACAGGAAACGAATCTCTTAATACCCAGGATCACTTATATGCACTTAGGAAACATTTTGCCCCTCTGGCAGGAAAGCCTTTTTGGTATTAAATGGATGTTTCCGCCTCCTCCTTAAAAAAGGCTGTGACTCACCCAAGTCCAAGTTATCTAGTCAAAACCTGTCAGGAGTTGCTTGAGGATGAAAAGTATGCAAGTTGCTTTTTATGTCCATGGAGAGTAACGGTGTGAGGGAATGGGTGAGACAGGTAACGCTATCAAATAAAAAAGACTTGGGCTTCCCTGGTGGCACAGTGGTTAAGAATCCGCCTGCCAATGCAGGGGACACGGGTTCGATCCCTGATCCGGGAAGATCCCACATGCCGCAGAGCAACTAAGCCCGCGCACCACAACTACTGAACCTGCGCTCTAGAGCCCATGAGCCACAACTCCTGAGCCCACGTGCCACAACTACTGAAGCCCGTGCGCCTAGAGCCCATGCTTCACAACAAGAGAACCCACTGCAGTGAGAAGCCCGCGCACCACAACGAAGAGTAGCCCCCGCTCACCACAACTAGAGAAAGCCCACATGCAGCAACAAAGATCCAACTCAGCCAAAAATAAATAAATTTAAAAAATTATTTTATAAATAAATAAATAAATAAAAATAAAAAAGACTCAGTGGATGCCAAAGACAAATTCTCCTGGTCCTCGGAGTCTCTTTTTCTGCTTTACCACACTGTTCCCCCTTCGGTGTCCGTGATGCAACTCTGAGTATGCTGAGAATGATTTTCAAACAAAATACATTTCGAAAAGTGTGGAATGGATGCCTCTCTGAAACAGAGAGATGAGTCTGAGAGAAAAGATGAAATCTGCACATATTCCTTTGCAGGCAGGACTCGCCAGTGAATCGCTTGATTCAGAAGCGAATTCCCCCTGTTTTTCACTGTCGGAAGTGTAACGTGTGCTCCAGCGGCTAATGGATCTCCTTCTGTCCACAATGCCATCTTTGGGATGCTAACCTTGCAGAGAAGACATCAGATCAACCTTCGCTTCCCAGCAGCTCTTGATCTCGCAGCAAACTGATTTGTTCTTCCGGAAAGAGAAGTATTAGGATTAGGAAGCACAGCACAGATTAAACGAAAAGAGAAATACATTTGGATTCTTTTTTTTTTTTTTTTTTTTTTTTGCTGAAATATTTTCACTTTAAAAAAAAATGTATTTATTTTATTTATATATTTGACCGTGTTGGGTCTTTTTTGTTGTGCGCGGCCTCTTGCCCGTTGTGGCGGGCAGGGACTACTCTTCATTGCGGTGCACGTGCTTCTCATTGCGGTGGCTTCTCTTGTTGCAGAGCACGGGCTCTAGGCGCGCAGGCTTCAGTAGTGGTGGCTCACGGGCTCAGTAGTTGTGGCTCGTGGGCTCTAGAGCACAGGTTCAGTAGTTGTGGTACACGGGCTTAGTTGCTCCGTGGCATGTGGGATCTTCCCGGACCAGGGCTCAAACCCGTGTCCCCTGCGTTGGCAGGCGGATTCTTAACCACTGCGCCGCCAGGGAACACAGGGGATAAAGAGTAAGCAAGACAATGCCCCCGCCTCCATGGAACTTACAGTGTAGGGGAGACAGACAATACAGAATCCAAAAAGTCCCGTGTACTTGTCACGCAATTCTGGGTAGTAAATAATAGGCACTGTGAGTTTAAATAAACCTGGGGGAGCAGGTGAGGGGCACCTTCAAGATGGCAGAGGAGTAAGACATGGAGATCCCTTTCCTCCCCACAAATACATCGGAAATACGTCTACATGTGGAACAACACCTACAGAACACCTACTAAACGCTGGCAGAAGACCCCAGACTTCCCAAAAAGCAAGAAACTCCCCACGTACCTGCGTAGGGCAAAAGAAAAAAGAAAAAACAGAGACAAAAGAACAGGGACAGAACGTGCACCTCTGGGAGGGGGCTGTGAAGGAGGAAAGGTTTCCACACACTAGGAGCCCCTTCACTGGTGGAGAGAGTAGGTGGGCATGGGGGAAGCTTCGGAGCCGCAGAGGAGAGCACAGCTACAGGGGTGCAGAGGGCAAAGCAGAGAGATTCCCGCACAGAGGATCAGTGCCGACCAGCACTCACCATCCTGAGACACTTGTCTGCTCCCCTGCCAGGGCGGGTGGGGGCTGGGAGCTGAGGCTCAGGCTTCAGTCGGAGCGCAGGGAGAGGACTGGGGTTGGCTGCGTGAACACAGCCTGAAGGGGGCTAGTGCACCACGGCTGGCTGGGAGGGAGTCCAGGAAAAAGTCTGGACCTGCCGAAGAGGCAAGAGACCACTGTTTCAAGGTGCACGAGGAGAGGGAATTCACAGCACCGCCTAAACGAGCTCCAGAGATGGGCGCGAGCCACGGCTATCAGCACAGACCACAGAGACAGGCATGAGACACTAAGGCTGCTGCTGCAGCCACCAAGAAGCCTGTGTGCGAGCACAGGTAGCTCTCCACACCACCACTCCCGGGAGCCTGTGCAACCCGCCACTGCCAGGGTCCTGTGATCCGGGGACAATTTCCCCACGAGAACACACGGTGCACCCTCAGGCTGGTGCAAGGTCACGCTGGCCTCTGCCGCCACAGGCCCACCCCACACTCCATACCCCTCCCTCTCCCCCTACCTGAGTGAGCCAGAGCCCCCGAATCAGATTCTCCTTTAACCCCATCCTGTCTGAGCGAAGAACAGATGCCCTCAGGTGACCTACATGCAGAGGCGGGGCCAAATCCAAAGTTGAACCCCAGGAGCTGTGAGAACAAAGGAGAAACAGGGAAATCTCTCCCAGCAGCCTCAGGAGCAGCGGATTAAATCTCCACAATCAACTTGATGTACCCTGCAGCTGTGGCACACCTGAATAGACAACAAATCATCCTAAAATTGAGGTGGTGGGCTTTGGGGGCAACTGTAGATCTAATTTGTTTCTGGTTTTATCTTTACGTTAGTTTAGTGTTTAGAGCTTATTATCATTGGTAGATTTGTTTATTGATTTGGTTGCTCTCTTCCTTTTTTGCTTTTTATATATATTTTTTTCCTTTTTCTCTTTTTGTGAGTGTGTATGTGTATGCTTCTTTTTGTGATTTTGTCTGTATAGTTTTGCTTTTGCCATTTGTCCTAGGGTTCTGTCTGTTTTTTAGTTTTTGGGGTATTTTTAGTATAGTTTTTAGTGCTTGTTACCGTTGGTGGATTTGTTTTTTGGTTTGTTTGCTCTCTTCTTTCTTTCACTCTTTCTTTTTTATCACTTCTTAATTTTTTTATTTTTAATAATTTTTTCCATTTTAATAACTTTATTGTCTTCCTTCCTTCCTTCCTTTCTTCCTTCCTTCCTCTCCCTTTTCTTCTGAGCCGTGTGGCTGACAGGGTCGTGGTGCTCTGGACGGGTGTCAAACCTGAGCCTCTGAGGTGGGAGAGGCGAGTTCAGTACATTGGTTCACCAGAGACCTCCCGGCTCCATGTAGTGTCAAAGGGTGAAAGCTTTCCCAGAGATCTCCACCTCAATGCTCTGACCCAGCTCCACCCAACAACCAGAAAGCTACAGGGCTGGACACCCTATGCCAAACAACTAGTAAGACAGGAGCACAACCCACCTATTAGCAGAGAAGCTGCCTAAAATCATAATAGGGTCACAGACACCCCAAAACACAACACCAGATGTGGTCCTGTCCACCAGAAAGACAAGAACCAACCTCATCCACCAGAACACAGGCACCAGTCCCCTCCATGAGAAAGCCTACACAACCCACTGAACCAACCTTAGCCACTGGGGGCAGATACCAAAAACAACAGGAACTGCGAACCTGCAGCCTGCGAAAAGAAGACCACAAATACAGTAAGTTAAGGAAAATGAGAAGACAGAGATATACACAGCAGATGAGGGAGCAAGGTAAAAACCCACCAGACCAAACAAATGAAGAGGAAACAGGCAGTCTACCTGAAAAAGAATTCAGAGTAATGATAGTAAAGATGATCCAAAATCTTGGAAATAGAATGGGGAAAACACAAGAAACGTTTAACAGGACCTAGAAGAACTAAAGAGCAAACAAACAATGATGAACAACAAAATAAATGAAATTTAAAATTCTCTAGAAGGAATCAATAGCAGAATAACTAAGGCAGAAGAAAGGATAAGTGACCTGGAAGAGAAAATAGTGGAAATAACTACTGCAGAGCAGAATAAACAAAAAAAAGGAAAAGAATTGAGTACAATCTCAGGGACCTGTGGGACAACACTAAATTCAACAACATCTGAATTATAGGGGTCCGAGAAGAAGAAGAGAAAAGAAAAACGGAGTGAGAAACTATTTGTAGAAACTATACTTGAAAACTTCCCTAATATGGGTAAGGAAATAGTCAATCTAGTCCAGGACGTGCAGAGAGTTCCACATAGGATAAATCCAAGGAGAAACACACAAAGACACATATTAATCAAACTAACAAAAATTAAATACAAAGAAAAAATATTTAAAACAGCAAGGGAAAAGCAACAATTAACATACAAGGGAATCCCCATAAGGTTAATGGCTGATCTTTAAGCAGAAACTCTGCAAGCCAGAAAGGAGTGGCAGGACATATTTAAAGTGATGAAACAGAAAAACCTACAACCAAGATTATTCTACCCAGCAAGGATCTCATTCAGATTCAACGGAAACATAAAACCTTTAGAGACAAGCAAAAGCTAAGAGAATTCAGCACCACCAAAGCAGCTCTACAACAAAGGCTAAAGGAACTTCTCTAGGCAGGATACACAAGAGAAGGAAAAGACAATAACAAACCCAAAACAATTAAGAAAATGGTAACAGGAAAAAACATATCGATAATTACCTTAAATGTAAACGGATTAAATGCTCCAACCAAAAGACACAGATTGGCTGAATGGATACAAAAAAAAGACCTGTATATAGGCAGTCTACATGAGACCCACTTCAGACCTAGGGACACATACAGACTGAAAGTGAGGGGCTGGAAAAAGATATTCCATGCATATTGAAATCAAAGGAAAGCTGGAGTAGCAATTCTCGTATCAGACAAAACAGACTTTAAAATAAACACTATTACAGGAGACAAAGAAGGACACTACATAATGATCAAGAGATCAATCCAAAAAGAACGTATAACAATTGTAAATATTTATGCAACCAACATAGGAGCACCTCAATACATAAGGCAAATGGCTACATAAGGCATATATACATATGTACATATGTCTAACAGCCATAAAAGGGGAAATTGACAGTAACACAATAAGAGTAGGGGACTTTAGCACCACACTTTCACCAATGGACAGATCATCCAAAATGAAAATAAATAAGGAAACAGAAGCTTTAAAAGATACATTAAACAAGATGGACTTAATTGATATTTATAGGACATTCCATCGAAAAACAGCAGATTACATTTTCTTCTCAAGTGCTCATGGAACATTCTCCAGGACAGAACATATCTTGGGCCACAAGTCAAGCCTTAGTAAATTTAAGAAAATTGAAATCATATCACGTATCTTTTCCAACCACTATGAGAGTAGATATCAATTACAGGAAAAAAGAACTGTAAACAATAGAAACACATAGAGGCTAAAAAATACACTACTAAATAACGAAGAGATCACTGAAGAAATCAAAGAGGAGATAAAAAAAATACCTAGAAACAAATGACAATGAAAACATGACGACCAAAAACCTATGGGATGCAGAAAAAGCAGTTCTAACAGAGAACTTTATAGCAATACAATCCTACCTCAAGAAACAAGAAACATCTCAAATAAACAACCTAACCTTATACCTAAAGCAATTAGAGAAAGAAGAACAAAAAAACCCCAAAGTTAGCAGAAGGAAAGAAATCATAAAGATCAGATCAGTAATAAACGAAAAAGAAATGAAGGAAACAATAGCAAAGATCAAAAAAACTAAAAGCTGGTTCTTTGAGAAGATAAACAAAATTGATAACCCATTAGCCAGACTCATCAAGAAAC
Organism: Phocoena phocoena; assembly: GCF_963924675.1. Classification (NCBI taxonomy): domain Eukaryota; kingdom Metazoa; phylum Chordata; class Mammalia; order Artiodactyla; family Phocoenidae; genus Phocoena; species Phocoena phocoena. The sequence goes on from NC_089223.1 coordinate 134,146,149, forward strand.
AAAGGGAGAAGACTCAAATCAATAGAATTAGAAATGAAAAAGGAGAAGTAACAACTGACACTGCAGAAATACAGAGGATCATGAGCGATTACTACAAACAATTATATGCCAATAAATTGGACAACCTGGAAGAAATGGACAAATTCTTAGAAAAGCACAACCTTCTGAGACTGAACCGGGAAGAAATAGAAAATATAAACAGACCAATCACAAGCACTGAAATTGAGACTGTAATTAAAAATCTTCCAACAAACAAAAGGCCAGGACCAGATGGCTTCACAGGGGAATTCTATCAAACATTCAGAGAAGAGCGAACACCTATCCTTCTCAAACTCTTCCAAAATATACCAGAGGGAGGAATACTCCCAAATTCATTCTAGGAGGCCACCATCACCCTGATATCAAAACCAGACAAAGATGTCACAAAAAAAGAAAACTACAGGCTAATATCACTGATGAGCACAGATGCAGAAAACCAAGAAAATACTAACCAACAGAATGCAACAGCACGTTAAAAGGATTAAACAACATGATCAAGTGGGGTCTATCCCAGGAATGCAAGGATTCTTCAATATACGCAAATCAATCAATGTGATACACCACATTAACAAACTGAAGGAGAAAAACCATATGATCATTTCAATAGATGCAGAAAAAGCTTTAGACAAATTCAACACCTATTTATGATAAAAACAAGAAAGTAGGCATAGAGGGAACTTACCTCAACATTATAAAGGTCATATATGACAAACCCACGGACAACATTGTTATCAATGGTGAAAAACTGAAACCATTTCCACTAAGATCAGGAACAAGACAAGGTTGCCCACTCACACCACTATTATTCAACATAGTTTTGGAAGATTTAGCCACAGCAATCAGAGTAGAAAAACAAATAAAAGGAATCCAAATCAGAAAAGAAGAAATAAAACTGTCACTGTTTTCAGATGACATAATACTATACATAGAGAATCCTAAAGATGCTACCAGAAAACTACCAGAACTAATCAATGAATTTGGTAAAATAGCAGGATACAAAATTAATGCCCAGAAATCTCTGGCATTCCTATATACTAATGATGAAAAATCTGAAAGAGAAATTAAGGAAATACTCCCATCTACTGTTGCAACAAAAAGAATATAACACCTAGGAATAAACCTACCTAAGGAGACAGAGACCTGTATGCAGAAAACTATAAGAAACTGATGAAAGAAATTAAAGATGATACAAACAGAAGGAGAGATATACCATGTTCTTGGATTGGAAGAATCAACACTGTGAAAATGACTATTCTACCCAAAGCAATCTACTGATTCGATGCAATCCGTATCAAAATACCAATGAGATTTTTCACAGAACTAGAACAAAAAATTTCACAATTCATATGGAAACACAAAAGACACCAAACAGCCAGAGCAAACTTGAGAAAGAAAAACGGAGCTGGAGGAATCAGGCTCCCGGACTTCAGACTACACTACAAAGCTACAGTAATCAAGACAGTATGGTACTAGCACAAAAACAGAAATATAGATCAATGGAACAATACAGAAAGCCCACCGATAAACCCATGTACATATGGTCACCTTATCTTTGATAAAGGAGGCAAGAAAATACAATGGAGAAAAGACAGCCTCTTCAGTAAGTGGTGCTGGGGAAAATGGACAGCTACATGTAAAATAATGAAGTTAAAACACTCCCTAACACCACACACAAAAATAAACTAAAAATGGATTAAAGACCTAAATGTAAAGCCAGACACTATAAAACTCTTAGAGGAGAACATAGGCAGAACACTTCATGACATAAATCACAGCAAGATTCTTTTTGACCCACCTCCTAGAGAAATGGAAATAGAAACAAAAATAAACAAATGGGACCTAATGAAACTTAAAAGCTTTTGTACAGCAAAGAAAACCATAAACAAGACGAAAATACAACCCTCAGGAGAAAATATTTGCAAACGGAGCAACTGACAAAGGATTAATCTCCAAAATTTACAAGCAGCTCATGCAGCTCAATATCAAAAAAACAAAAAACCCAATCCAAAAATGGGCAGAAGACCTAAATAGACATTTCTCCAAAGAAGATATACAGATTGCCAACAAACACATGAAAGCATGTTCAACATCACTAATCATTAGAGAAATGCAAATCAAAACTACAGTGAGGTATCACCTCACAACGGTCAGAATGGCCATCATCAAAAAGTCTGCAAACAATAAATGCTGGAGAGGGTATGGAGAAAAGGAACGCTTTTGCACTGCTGGTGGGAATGTAAATTGATACAGCCACTATGGAGAACAATATGGAGGTTCCTGAAAAAACTAAAAGTAGAAACACCATATGACCCAGAAGTACCACTACTGGGGATATACCCTGAAAATACCATAGTTCAAAAAGAGTCGTGTACCACAGTGCTCACTGCAGCTCTATTTACAACAGCCAGGACATGAAAGCAACCTCAGTGTAGACAGATGAATGGATAAAGAAGATGTGGCACATATATACAATGGAATATTACTCAGCCATAAAAAGAAACAAAATTGAGTTATCTGTAGTGAGGTAGATGGACCTAGAGACTGTCACACAGAGTGAAGTAAGTCAGAAAAAGAAAAACAAACCATATGCTAACACATATATATGGAATCTAAAAAAAAAAAAAAGGTTCTGAAGAACCTAGGGGCAGGACAGGAGTAAAGACACAGATGTAGAGAATGGACTTGAGGACACGGGGAGGGGTAAGGGTAAGCTGGGACGAAGTGAGAGAGTGGCATGGACATATATACACTACCAAATATAAAACAGATAGCTAGTGGGAAGCAGCCGCATAGAACAGTGATATCAGCTTGGTGCTTTGTGTCCACCTAGAGGGGTGGGATAGGGAGGGTGGGAGAGAGAAGCAAGAGGGAGGAGATATGGGGATATATGTAGAGCTGATTCACTTTGTTATACAGCAGAAACTAACACACCATTGTAAAGCAATTATACTCCATTAAATATGTTGTAAAAAATGAATTAAAAAATAATTAAAATAAACCTGGGTAAGGGGATCAAGGTGAACGTGGAGTATATATCCAGTAGGCCCATCTGAGAAGGTGATATCAGAATGAAGATTTGTATAAAACGGTGGAGCTGTCCTTACAGATACCTGGGGGCAGAGCTCTCTCCAAGCAGAGGAAATAAGAACATGGTCAAGGCCCTTAGGTGGGCGGCAACCTCCGTATCTTTGAGGAGTACCAAGAACCAGGGTGGTAGAGCTGTGAGCGACAGGAGATGAGGTTGTGTGGACAGGACAAGGGCAGATCAAATGGAGCCTTCAAACTAGAGTAGAAAGATGGAATTTCATTCTGACTGAATAAATCCATTGGAGGATTTTCAGCAGAAAAGTCACTTTCCATGACCTGATTTACAATTTTTTTTTTTTTTGCCGTACACAGGCCTCTCACTGCTGTGGCCTCTCCCGTTGCGGAGCACAGGCTCTGGACGCACAGGCTCAGCGGCCATGGCTCATGGGCCCAGCCACTCCACAGCATGTGGGATCTTCCCGGACTGGGGCAAAAACTCATGTCCCCTGTATCGACAGGCGGACTGTCAACCACTGCACCACCAGCAGAGCCCTGATTTACATTTTAATCAGATTACCTGAGCTCTTGACTTGGGGGTGGGCATGAGAAGCAGAGAAACCAATTAGGAGTCTAAATAGGGGTCTTGGACTAGGAAAGTAATGGTGAACATGATGAACTGATTAAAATCTAGATCTATTTTGAGGTTGGAGATGATTTTCTGATATAGTAAATGTGAAGTCTGGGGGCTACAGAGGCATCAAAGATGCCTCCCAGTTTTTGATCTGAACCACTTAGTGAATGGTAGTGTTGTTTATGAAAATAAGAGGAAGAACAGTTGGGGAAAAGAGAATAAAGGGTTCTATTTTGAAGTTGTTAAATCTGAAAATCCTGTATAGACATCCAAGTGGAGATGTTGAGCAGGGAGTTAGACATACACGTCTGGAGTCCAGAGAAAATGAAAGGGTATAAATTCAGAACCACCTAGATATAGATATTTAAAGCCACAACAGTGAATGAGATCACTAAGGAGACAGCATAGAAAATAGAGAAGACAATCAAAGGATTGAGCCCTAGAGCACCCCCCAAATTTTTAGGTCAAGGAGAGAAGGAGCCAGCAAGAAGGGGAAGGCACCGCCATTCCATATCAAGAAAATAAGGCAAGAATAGAACTGCCCAAGACAAGTAAAAAAAGTGCTTCCAGAAGGAGAAAGCGAACAACTGGGTCAAGTGCTACTGAGCGGTCATGACTGAGAAATGCCCATGGGATGTGGCAAGATGGAAATCATTGCCAGCTTCAACAAGAAGGGTTTCAGGGACTTCCCTGGCAGTCCAGTGGTTAAAGGCTTTGCCTTCCGATGCAGGGGGTGAGGGTTCAATCCCTGGTCGGGGAGCTAAGATCCCCCAGGCTCTGCAGCATGGCCAAAAAAATAAATAAAACACAGAACAGAAGCTATACTGGAACAAGTTCAGTAAAGACTTTAGAAGATGGTGGTGTGGGAATATGCTGAGTTAGCGTCTCTCCACGACTAGGGTGCCTGCCGACCACTGGCAGGGAACCCTGACATGCAAGAAGATGGGAGGAACCCCCAAGTGAACTGGTAGGTCGTGGGGGGACAGAGGTGGGAGGAGAAGTGGAGGTCAGACAGGATCAGCGCCCCTGAGGGGAGATCAGGAGAGGCAGGTGGGAGGGGCCCTCTGGGAGGAGCAGGAGAGAAACAGAGGGTGACTGCCCTGCCCACTTGGATCAGGGAGACTGCTAAGCTCCCAGGCTGATCTCCTGCCCTCCAAAGCCCCCTCCCCAAGCTGCGGGGGTCCTTGGGGGCATAGGAGGGAGGCTGGGGAGATCAGGAGTGGCGGGCAGGAGGGGGCCTCCCGGGATGTAGAGGCAAGAGAGGAGTGGCGGGCAATTGCCCCACCCACTAGAGACCAGAAAGCCTGCTGGGCTCCCAGGTGAGGTCCTCTGCCCTCTTAGACCGCGGTGTGGGGGGGGGGCACGCCTGGACCCCTTCTGTTCCTTGAGCCTGAGCCCCACCCCCCCACAGCCCCCAGGGCCTTTTCCAGCCCTGTGGGTCCTGAGCATTGGCCCTGCCCACTGCCCAAACCTCACCCTTGCTTAGGCCCCACTCTCCACAGCCAAGGCCTTTCCCCTGCCCTTTTTTTTTTTTTTCCTTTCCCTCCTGCTCTTTTTTACTATTGTGGTACTGATGTACCTTCCAGTTGTTGACTCATCTGTATTTTAATTTTTATATTCTTTCGAATGTATCTGTTAGTTTCCTAGTCTAATTTTATTTTTTACATTGTTATTGTTCTCTCTTTTTTTTTTTTTTTTTTTTGCCACCCCACACAGCTTGCAGAATCTTGGTTCAGGAGCCAGGTGTCAGGCCAAAGCTCCTGCAATGGGAGCTCTGTGTCAGAACCACTGGACTAACAGAGAAGCTCAGACCCCAAGGAATATTTATCAGAGTGAGGTCTCCAGAGGTCTTCATCTCAGCAGCAAGACACAGCTCTACCCAACATCCTAGAAACTCCAGTGCTGGAAGCATCAGGCCGAACAACCAGTAAGACAGGAACACAATCCCACTCATTTAAAAAAAAAAAAAAAATGAAATGGCAAGAAAATATATCACAGATGAAGGAGCAAGGTAAAAACCTACAAGACCAAATAAATGAAAAGGAAATAGGCAATCTACCTGAAAAAGAATTCAGAGTGATGATGGCAAATATGATCCAGAATATCAGAAAAAGAATGGAGGCACGGATTGAGAAAATACAAGAAATGTTTAACAAAGATCTAGAAGAACTAAAGAACAAACAAACAGATGAACAACATAATAACCTGAAATGAAAAATACACTAAAAGGAATCAATAACAGAATAACTGAGGCAGAAGAATGAATAAGTGAGCTGGAAGACAAAATGGTGGAAATAACTGCCGAGGAGCAGAATAAAGAAAAGAGAATGAAAAGAATTGAAGACAATCTCAAGAAAAATCTGAAATAAACAATCTAACCTCACACTTAAAACAACTAGAGAAAAAAGAACAAAGAAAATCCAAAGTCAGTAGAAGGAAAAAAAAATCATAAAAATCGGAGCAGAAATAAATGAAATAGAAATGAAGGAAACTACAGCAAAGATCAATAAAACTAAAAGCTGGTTCTTTGAGAAGATAAACAAAATTGATAAAGCCTTAGCCAAGCTCATCAAGAAAAAGAGGGAGAGGACACAAATCAATAAAATTAGAAATGAAAAAGGAGAAATCACAACTGACACCACAGAAATGCAAAGGATTATAAGAGAATACTACAGGCAACCATATGCCAATAAAATGATCAACCATGAAGAAACAGACAAATTCTTGGAAAAGTACAATTTTCTAAGAATGAACCAGGAAGAATTAGAAAATATAAACTGACCTATCACAAGTAATGAAATTGAAACCACAATTTAAAATCTTCCAACAAACAAAAGTCCAGGACCAGATGGCTTCACAGGAGAATTCTATCAAACATTTACAGAAGAGCTAACACTGATCCTTCTCAAACTCTTCCAAAAAATTGCAGAGGGAGAAACACTCCCAAAATCATTCTACAAAGCCACTATCTATCACCCTGATATCAAAACCAGAAAAAGGTAACACAAAAAAAGAAAATTATAGACCAATATCACTGATGAACATAAATGCAAAAATCCTGAACAAAATACTAGCAAACAGAATCCAACAGCACCTTAAAAGGATCATATACCATGATCAAGTGGGATTTATCCCAGGTACACAAGGATTCTTCAATATATGCAAATCAATCAATGTGATACACCACATTAACAAATTAAGGGAAAAAAACTGTATGATCATCTCAATAGATGCAGAAAAAGCTTTTGACAAAATTCAACACCGATTTATGATAAAAACTCTCCAGAAAATGGGCGTAGAGGGAATCTACCTCAACATAATAAAGGCCACATATGACAAACCCACAGCAAGCATCACACTCAATGGTGAAAAACTGAAAGCATTTCCTCTAAGATCAGGAACAAGACAAGGATGTCCACTCTTGCCACTCTTATTCAACATAGTTTTAGAAGTCCTGGCCATGGCAATCAGAGAAGAAAAAGAAATAAAAGGAATCCAAATCAGAAAAAAAGAAGTAAAACTGTCACTGTTTGCGGATGGCAAGATATCATACATAGAAAATCCTAAAGATGCCACCAGAAAACAACTAGAACTAACCAATGAATTTGGTAAGGTTGCAGGATACAAAATTAACGCACAGATATCTCTGGCATTCCTATACACCAACGACAAAAAATCAGAAAGAGAAATTAAGGAAACAATCCCATTTACCATCACAGCAAAAAGAATAAAATACCTAGGAATAAACCTGCCTAAAGAGGTTAAAGACCTGTACTCAGAAAACTATGAAACACTGATGAAAGAAATCAAAGATGACGTAAACAGATGGAGAAATATACCATGTTCTTGGATTAGAAGAATCAATATTGTGAAAATGACTATACTACCCAAAGCAATCAACAGATTCAATGCAATCCTTATCAAACTACAAATGGCATTCTTCACAGAATGAGAACAAAAACTTTTACAGTTCGCATGGAAACACAAAACATCCCGAATAGCCAAAGCAATCTTGAAAAAGAAAAACGGAGTTAGAGGAGTCAGGCTCCCTGACTTGAAACTATACCACAAAGCTACAGTAATCAAGACAGTATGGTACTGGCACAAAAACAGAAATATAGATCAATGGTACAGGAGAGAATTCCCAGAGATAAACCCACACACATATGGTCACCTAATGTATGACAAAGGAGGCAAGAACATACAATGGAGAAAAGACAGCCTCTTCAATAAGTGGTGCTGGGAAAACTGGACAAATACATGTAAAAGAATGAAATTAGAATACTCCCTTACACCATACACAAAAATAAACTCCAAATGGATTAAAGACCTAAATGTAAGACCAGACACTATAAAACTCTTAGAGGAAAACATAGGAAAAACACTCTTTGACATAAACCAGAGCAAGATCTTTTTTGACCCACCTCCTAGAGTAATGAAAATAAAAATAAAAATAAACAAATGGGACTTAATTGAACTTAAAAGCTTTTGCACAGCAAAGGAAACCATAAACAAGACAAAAAGACAACCCTCAAAATGTGGGGAAATATTTGCAAATGAAACAACAAAGGATTAATCTCCAAAATACACAAACAGCTCATGGAGCTCAATATCAAAAAAACAAACAATCCAGTTAAAAAATGGGTGGAAGACCTAAGTAGACATTTCGCCAAGGAAAACATAGATATGGCCAGCAGGCACGTAAAAAGATGCTCAACTTCACTAATTATTAGAGAAATACAAATCAAAACTACAATGAGTTATCACTTTATGCCAGTCAGAATAGCTATTATCAAAAAATCTAGGAACAATAAATGCTGGAAAGGGTGTGGTGAAAAGGGAACCCTCCTGCACTGTTGATGGGAATGTAAATCGATACAACCACTACGGAAAACAGTATGGAGGTTCCTTAAAAATCTAAAAATAGAACTACCATACGACCCAGCAATCCCACAACTGGGCATATACCCTGAGAAAACCGTAATTCAAAAAGAGACATGTACCAAAATGTTCACTGCAGCTCTATTTACAATAGCCAGGAGGTGGAAGCAACCTAAGTGTCCATCATCAGATGAATGGATAAAGAAGATGTGGCACATATATACAGTGGAATATTACTCAGCCATAAAAAGAAACAAAATTGAGTTATTTGTAGTGAGGTGGATGGACCTAGAGTCTGTCCTACAGAGTGAAGTAAGTCAGAAAGAGAAAAACAAATACTGTATGCTAACATGTATATATGGAATCTAAAAAAAAAAAAAAAGGTTCTGAGGAACCTAGAGACAGGACAGGAATAAAGATGCAGACGTAGAGAATGAACTTGAGGACACGGAAATGGGGAAGGGTAAGCTGGGACAAAGTGAGAGAGTGGCAATGACATATATACACTACTAAATGTAACATAGATAGCTAGTGGGAAGCAGCCGCATGGCACAGGGAGATCAGCTCGGTGCTTTGTGGCCACCTAGAGGGGTGGGATAGGGAGGGTGGGAGGGAGATGCAAGAGGGAGGAGATATGGGGATATATGTATACATATAGCTGATTCACTTTGTTATACAGCAGAATCTAACACAACGCTGTAAAGTAATTATACTCCAACAAAGATGTTAAAAAAAAAAAAAGATTAGTGAAGCAAAAAAAGGAAAGGAATTCTCCTGTTTGTCTTTACTCTCTCTGTGAAATAACAGGCAAGGCCTTCAGATTAAAGTGAAGGGAAAGGGTATCAAATGCTAGAGGAGCAGGAGAAAGTGTGAAACAGAGTCTCAGAGAGTGGTGGAGGGTGTTGACCAGGGAACCTAAATGCTGTCCAGACCGTGCATTGAGGTGGGGTCACAAGTTAAGTGACTCTTTGCCTCCCATTGCTTCATCAGTGTTGGTGGATCATCTTTACATTCTAAGATACTTTTTTCTATTTTAAACTAGAGAGAATAAAACTAAATACAATAGGAATCATGTTGTAATAGGCAAAAATACACAAGTGGAAGAAGTCTTTAACCAAACTCTGCAACCCAACTTTACAATCATAATGGCTCCTTTGCAGCTAGGTGTGGCCATGGAATTAAATTTAGGCCAATGAGATATAAAGAAAAGTTACTGAGGTAGGTTCTAGGAGACTTCCTTTAAAAACATGTCATGTTTGTACGCCTTATAGGCTTTTAAATCTCTTCTTCCATGTTAGCTAGAGTTCCAGTCATCGTCTTGAACCATCCTAAGAAAGGCCATGAGTTAGAGAGAGCCTAGGTCCTTCACAATTTCACAGAGCCCCCAGGGTCCTGGAGTCCAAACGTCCAGCCTTCAAAACAACGTGAGAGAGAACTCTATTATCATGCCAACTGAACTTAATCATGACTGACAGACTCTAAGTCTCAGTTTTCTCTTCTCATTTACAATGCTCTCTCTCTGTTTCAGAGGTCAAAGCAGTAAGATCTACAGTAGCTAGAATCCAAAACGTGCGGCTCCAACCCCTTGGCTGAATGCCTTCTGAAATCTGTGTAGTACTGCCGAGGGGGTTCATAGACAGAGTTTTAACCCCTCTCTTCACACTTCTATTTCCACAGAGGTGGGCGATCAGACTGTTTGATTGCTCCAGTTCAACAGCACAGTTCTAACACAGGCTTAGCTTGGGATACGGAGCAAAGAGCCCCGGCTGAATACTTTCTGTGAGCCCCTGGATCCCTCACCCCAGCCCCCAACCATTTCTCTAGACTAATCTGAACAGTCGACTGTACTATGAAGAAAACAAGAACTGAAAATAATACCTCTTGTGAAAAGTTTCTCCCCCATGTTTTATTGTTTTTTGGGGTTTTTTGCTATTCTAAATAAAATGAACAGTATCTGACCATAGGCTTTATTCATTAACCTGGGGCACCTGTAGTTTCATTTGTAAAAAGCATCTACCAAAAGGATGGAAAAAAATCTGCCAGACAAAAACAATTATTCAAAACAAGTTTTGTGAAAACTAAGTCTTTAGGAAATAAAATTTTGAAGTTATTTTGATAATGTGTACGTAACTTTTTTTTTTTGAACATCTTTATTGGAGTATAATTGCTTTACAATGGTGTGTTAGTTTCTGCTTTATAACAACGTGACTCAGTTATACATATACATATATCCCCATATCTCTTCCCTCTTGCGTCTCCCTCCCTCCCACCCTCCCTATCCCACCGCTCCAGGCGGTCACAAAGCACCGAGCTGATCTCCCTGTGCTATGTGGCTGCTTCCCACTAGCTATCTATTTTACGTTTGGTAGTGTATATATGTCCATGCCACTCTCTCACTTTGTCCCAGCTTACCCTTCCCCCTCCCCGTGTCCTCAAGTCCATTCTCTAGTAGGTCTGCATCTTTATTCCCATCTTGCCCCAGGTCCTTCATGACCTTTTGTTTTTCAGATTCCATATATATGTGTTAGCATACGGTATTTGTTTTTCTCTTTCTGACTTACTTCACTCTGTATGACAGACTCTAGGTCCATCCACCTCACCACAAATAACTCAATTTTGTTTCTTTTTATGGCTGAGTAATATTCCATTGTATATATGTGCCACATCTTCTTTATCCATTCATCTGTCGATGGACACTCAGCTTGCTTCCATGTCCTGGCTGTTGTAAATAGAGCTGCAATGAACATTGTGGTACATGACTCTTTTTGAATTATGGTTTTCTCAGGGTATATGCCCGGTAGTGGGATTGCTGGGTCATATGGTAGTTCTATTTTTAGTTTTATAAGGAACCTCCATACTTTTCTCCATAGTGGCTGTATCAAGTTACATTCCCACCAACAGTGCAAGAGGGTTCCTTTTTCTCCACACCCTCTCCAGCATTTATTGTTCGTAAGTTTTTTGATGATGGCCATCCTGACTGGTGTGAGGTGATACCTCACTGTGGTTTTGATTTGCGTTTCTCTAATGATTAGTGATGTTGAACATCCTTTCATGTGTCTGTTAGCAATCTGTACATCTTCTTTGGAGAAATGATGGATTGGGCGATTGGGATTGACATGTATACACTGATGTGTATAAAATTGACGACTAATAAGGACCTGCTGTATAAAAAAATAAATTAAATTAAATTTAAAAATCTTGGATTTTCAGCCAATTTAGGGAAATATAACTTGCAGGAGAAAAAAAATATAACGCTCTAGCAGAATCTCTCTTTTGAAGCAGTTGAGTCTTCTGCATCCTATGTAAATAGCATGGAGCCAACTGAAACTGCTGTAAGAGCCAGCAGTGGAAGTCTGTCTCTGCATTTTCTTTTGATGTCTCTGGATTTAATGCCCTCATGAAGTGCAAATGCAATATACGCACGTCACAGCATGGCAGAGGGATAATATATTTCCCCCTGCTTCGCTGAACATGAGTTGTGTATCTTGCCATCTTGAAAGTCCACAGTGTGGTACATTTATCCCCATTAGAAAAGCTCACTCCAATAATATACGGGTGCTGCAGCCATTTATGACAGATATGTAAAATCATAACCTTATACCTTCCGGGGATGCGGTGCATGTACATTGAATCTATTAACCATGCACTGATAGATTTTTGTTAAAGATTTTGTTAAAGATAGATTTTCAAGTCCAAGACTAAAGGGCAAATGTATGGATTATATTTCTATATAAAGGCAGGCTCAAAAGGCTGTAACTTTAATTTGAAGACAGAAAAAAGAACAATGCTTTCCACTCTGGCCGTATAGGAATTCACTTTGCCCATCGTGAGCAAAAAACTATCTAGGACAGAGTGCGTGTTTCTAAGTATTGTTTGATTAATTTGTGACAGTGCATTCAGCTCTTCCTAATCTCATTTTAGGGCTAAATATCGCAATGAAAGAGTACATTTTTTAAAGTGACCCCAAAATAAGGAACTATTTACAGTTCAAATCCCAACATTTACTAGCATGTAACCTTGGGCAAGTTTACTTAATCCAAGTCTCTGTTTGCTCATCTGTAAAATGGGGATACTAATTATATCTACTGTATAGGACTGCGTGTAAAGTGGTACCCAGTAAGTGTTGGCTATTTTCATCATGGTGATTATCTCAGGACCCTCACCAGTATACCAGTGGGAAGGACTAAGCATAAGTGAAAACAAGAAAGTAGGGAAGCTGCCATCGACTGTGCTCGCCAGTCATCCTTATCCACTCCCAAGGGGTATAATGCGATGTCCCCAAACACAGCTGAGAAACAGGCACAGATGCCGAGAAGCACACAAAGGCCTGATAAACCCAGAAAGAGTTGGGGTTCTATCATCATAAGCTCCAAAATTTAAATCTGTGTCTACCTCTAACTGGTGCACAAAAACACCTTTTAGCAACCTTATAAGCAAGAGAATAATGGTCAGGGGGCACTTGAAGTTAGAGATAGGATTCGTTTTCTCTCCTCTGTAACCACAGGTTACAGTATTTACATCTTTCCAATCTCAGGTTTAACATTTCTTGGAACAGATTGTGCGAAACAGTATCAATCAGTTGTTTCTCTGTGTTGATAAGGCTATAAACACACTACTCAATTTCTTTGGCTTGGAGGATAAAAGCCATGGCATTGAAAAATAATGTTTCACACCATTTTCCATACAGTTAAAGATTCAAAGACATTACCAGTATTAAAATCTCATAGGTATTCTTAATATACCTGTTTCTCCAATTAACACGGCACGGTCATTAATATACTATATTATGTTATGGAGTCATAACTGCAGCCAAGCGAAAAAGAATGACTGTCTATCAGCTCTCACGTTTTACAAAAGCAAAATTATTTTCCCTTTGTTTTAGAAGTTCTCTAGAACAAATCATAGTTTTACATTGGCAGCCCTTTCATTTCATGACCCAACTGCACATGTCTCTACAAAGCTTCGTATATCCTTCTGGGCTCAACTCACATGTAGCAGTTTCAATCTGAATATCTAATCCAAGGGCAAATCCTCCTGATTCCACTGCAAACACCTGGTACCGACAGCGGCGAAAAATACTGGGTCTCTTTCAAATGTATCTCCGTGTGAAAACAAGTGACACGCATCTCTCAGAACTATAAAGCAATTAATTAAAAGCAATTAATTTATGTCACCTAGCCAATAACAAACACTCACTCTCAGATGCATACTTGGGCTCTTGAAGGTACAAGAGTCCTGGCTCAGGCAGTGTATAGATCACTGGAGAACAAGATAAGTAAGGGGCACAAATAACTGTAACATAAGGCAGATGAAGAAAAAGGCCTGAAAGAAAGATAATTATAAGGTTCAGAGCAGGACAACTCAAGATCATCAAATTAGATAGACAGACATCATTGAAAAGATGCAGTGTAAGGTTGGTAGAGATTCATCCAAAGAGATAAGGCTGGACATTCCTGGCAGAGGGAACGGCGTTAGGAAGGACCTTAAGGCAGGAAAACACCTGGTGTTTTGGAATCAACAAGTGATCCAGTTTGCTCGAGTCAAGAACAATCTGTGTAATGGACTTCTGTTGTTTCTGCTACCCAAAATATAGTTTGATATTTCAACAAATACATGCAGCTATGTAACCATGAAACTATTACCATAATCAAGAAATAGAATATTTCCATCCCCCCCCAAAATTCTCGCTCACGCCCTTTTATGGCCATTCACTCTCAACCTCTGGCCCCAGACAACCATGGGTCTGCTTTCTGTCACTATGGATTGCTTTTGCCCATTCTAAAATGTTATTTGCATTTCCCTAGTGATTAGCAATGTCGAGCATATTTTCATGTGCCTGTTGGCCATCTGCATTCCCTCTTTGGAAAAATGTCTATTCAGGTATTCTACCGATTTGTAGTGGGGTTGGGTTTTTATGATGTTGAGTTATATGAGCTGTTTATATATGTTGGATATTAATCTCTTATCAGTCATATCATCTGCAAATATTTTCTCCCATTCAGTAGCCTGTCTTTTCATTTTGTTGATGGTTTCCTTTGCTGTGCAAAAGCTTTTAAGTTTAATTAGGTCCTGTTTGTTTATTTTTGCTTATATTTCCTTTGCTTAGGAGACAGATCCAAAAAATTATTGTTACGCTTTATGTCAAAGAGTGTCCTGCCTGTGTCTTCCTCTAGGAGTTTTATGGCTTCTGGTCTTAAATACATTGAGGTCTTTAATCCATTTTGAGTTTATTTTTGTGTATGGTGTTAAAGAACATTGTAATTTCATTCTTTTACATGTAGCTGTCTAGTTTTCCCAGCACCACGTATTGAAGAGACTGTCTTTTCTCCATTGTATATTCTTGCTTACTTTGTCATAGATTAATTGACCATAGGTGTGTGGGTTTATTTCTGGGCTGTCTATTCTGTTCCATTGATCTATGTGTCTGTTTTAGTGCCAGTACCATATTGTTTGGATGACTGTAGCTTTGTAGTATAGCCTGAATTCAGGAAGCATGATTCCTCCAGCTTTGCTCTTTGTTAAAATTGTTTTGGCTATTCAGGGTCTTCTGTATTTATCTGAATACTTTTTTAAAGTCTGGCTCATAGGTCAGCTGGGAAGCTGAGACGGTCTCCTTCTCTGTGCAGCTTTTCCCCACCTTCCCAATCACTCTCTCCTCTGTGTTCTCACAGGACCTCATTTACACATTCCTCTATAATGGCATTTACCATATTACATCGTAATTCAGAGTCATGTATCTCTATCTGCCCCTAGACTGGGAACTCCTTGAGGGTATAGGTGAATATGTTTCTTCTTTGAATCTGCTCAAGGCTTAATATAGTACCTACCACATTTAAGTACTCAGGCTCACTTAAATATGATTATAGATCTGTAAGACAAGGAATATTGACCTATTGAGACAAAAGCCATGGAGGGGTAAGGGTAGGTTCAGAATTCCGGGTGAGTCACTTATTCATTCATTAATTTAACAAATAGTTCTTGAACTCTATGTACCAGACATCTCAGATGCTAAGATGCAGAGATAAATGAGCTAAACAAAACCTCTGCCTGGGTGGAATTTAGCCTACAGCTAGGAAGACAAATCCATTAGCCGCAAGTTAAAAACCAGTGTGGCACATGCTACCGTAAGGGAAATCCGGGATGAAAAGGGAGCTCATTGCAGAATCACTAACTCAGATTTTGAAATCAGAGGAGAGTTTGTGGAGAAGAGATATCTAAGATGAGATGTGAAGGATGTGTCAGAGGAACCCAAGTCAAGAGATAGAGGAACAGCAGCTCATGCAAAGGCCCAGATATAAGAAAGAGCAAAGTTCATTCAGGGAACTATAATAAGCAGGTAGAACTGGAGAACAGCTATTGGATACAGGGAAAGACTGCAGGGGAAAATGCTGGTGATGCTTCCAGTAAACAATCAACAAAGGTACGATAAAGGCTTTTTTACAAACCTTGATTTTTGTTGCATAAGAGGATCAATCATTTCCCCCTATAATCCCACCTCCATCTGCCTGTATGATCTTGGAAAAGTAGAACCTCCCTGTGTCTGTTTCCTCATCTGTATCACAGAAACAAAACCTCCCTAAAGTTGATGTGAAGAATGAGCTAATGCAGGTAAAATGCCATGTCAAAGATAAACTAGGACTTCCCTGGTGGCGCAGTGGTTAAGAATCCACCTGCCAATGCACGGGACACGGGTTCGAGCCCCGGTCCGGGAAGATCCCACAGGCCGCAGAGCAACTAAGCCCACGTGCCACAACTACTGAGCCTGCGCTCTAGAGCCCATGAGCCACAACTACTGAGCCCGTGCTCCGCAACAAGAGAAGTCACCGCAGTGAGAAGCCCGCGCATCACAACCAAGAGTATCCCTCATTCACCACAACTAGAGAAAGGTTGCACGCAGCAACAAAAGACCCAATGCAGCCAAAAATTAAGTAATTTATATATATATATATAAACTAGTTGCTCACCAAATGTTTTACCCCTCCTGGGCACAGTCAAAATACATTTCGTAGCAACCTTATATCTAGGTGGGCCATGTAACTCATTATGACACTAGAATGTGAGCCCAATGGTGGTGTCGGTTCTGGGCTAAGACAGTTAAGAGCAGGTATGCCTTTCTCATCGTCTCTCTTTCCTTTTACGATAACTTTGAAATTCACATGCTGAACATTCCCTGGGGAGAAGCCTGGGTTTCTGAATGGCTGCATGGAGCACAGCCCCTGGGCTCCTCCACACACCTACCCTCTGCTCACCTCATTGCTCTGTGACATGCTGTAGGGAAAAAACAAAGAAATTCTTTTATTGTGTTAAGACACTAAAGATTTGGGGTTGTCTGTTACACTAGTTATCCCATCCTGATTTATTCCAACACTTAGCCCAATGTTTAGGACATAGTAAGTACCCAATAAATGTTAGTTGAGGATGCTATAACCGTTACTTGTGGTTTTACTAGCATTATTATTATTACTTGAGACAATATGCAATTTGGCATAGTAGTTTAAGTTCAAGTTCCGGAATCAGGCAACACTGGGTCTGACTCCTGACTCCATTTTTACCCACTTTGTCTGCCAGTTCCTTAGTTTCTTGAGCCTCACTTCACTCGTGTACAAAATGCGGATGATGACCTTGCCTACCTTGGAAGGTCACTGTGAGCACTGAACGAGATGAAGCGTGTAAGTCTTTTGGCACACTTGCATGTAATAAGTGCTCATTAAATGGAAACTAGTAGTACTACTACCTTGAGAGCAGAATCTGATATTGGGGAAGTCTGAAGATTTGCTACTGCCTAATTTTTGGAGAAACCTCCAGGGAAGCCTAACTCCCTTGCGTTTTAACATCTCAGCCAGGAAGTTCAGCATGCCTTCTTTTCTGCTCCAGGTCATGTGCAAGAGTGGACTGGTCACTTTGGCAAACTGAAACCCGACGGTACCCCCTGTAATCACCCCAGGAACGTTTGTTACTCTGAATGTATATCCGTAATATTGTCAGGTCAGTAATTACTCTAACTGACAGAGATAATAATGTGTTAACAGATCAGGCCTCCGGTGCTCATAAATTATTCTTTTTTTCCTTCCTCAACAAGTAGCTCAGGGATGCAGGGGATGGGAGTTGTTACTGGCCTCCGAGGTTTTTCTGTGGCTGGCTCTCTCTCACTACTAATGCTCCCAGCGTGCTCCATTTTCCCAGAACCACCAGTTGCAGTCAACTTGTGCTGGAAGTTGACATCTTTTAATACTTGTTGCTCTCTTTCTGCCTAGCACTTGTGGCTCCATATTGACATGAAGCCGTTTCCTTTACTGCCGTAACTAACTAAATAGCTCTGGGACTCTCGCTGGGAAACAGTGCCAGAAACTGCTTAGTTACCCTATTTCCAGCAAACAAAAATCCCAGCAGCTTCAGGTCCCTTTTTACTTGATTATTTACACAGCCAGGCCATTTATTGCAAGATACTATCTCTCTCCGGGTTGGAGTAGGCAAATTATTCCATTTTCTATTGTAAATGGTCCAACTTCTGATTCAGCAGCCTCAACAGGAGGCGTACTTGGGATGGAAGCGTCTGCACATTTGTTGCTGAGAGCAGGAAGTCGTTATCTGTGCCCTGTTCTCCTTTGGCCCTTAAAACAGACTGGGATTGAAGAGATGGATTTTCATAGCACTTTAGCCACTGGGTCAGGTTATTGCTGGAGAGAGAAAGATGGAGGGAGAGAGCTTAGACAGCATGGATTCATTTTAATGGTCTACTGGTTCCAGTTAGTGAAGGCCTATTAATTGTGTAATACGCATCTGTATCTGTGTCTTTCAAATAACATTTCTAACAACCTGGGGAACGGGCTTAGAAGGCACAGAGGGATATAAAGAGAATGGGTGCAATTAGGCAATTACGATCAAGGATGGAGAAAGGTTTGAAAGGAGAGAAGGGAAAGGTGCTCTTACTTCAGGGCTGTAGGATATTTTTATCACACACAAATAAAGGACTCCAGTGATGAAAGTCTTTCTCTCGTAAATTGCTACACGAGTAATACAAAGACTGAGGGAAGCAAATTCATCAGTGAAGGGATCAGATGTGTTATGAAAAGTAGAAGGAGAGCCAGGAGGCTTCTGATTGAAAAGAAACTTATTTTTTTTATTATTTTGATAAAAACCTGGTAAAACCATCCTGTTTATCATTTCCTAATGCAATTTCATTTGAATGAACTATGGGAATTACTAACTATCTTGGTATGTTTTTAACCCTGCCTAGTATCTTGTGCCCACTGAGGGACCCCAAAGCGCATCTCTGAGGAAGAGGAAGCATCCTGATTCCCCTATAAGAGGATGTTGCTGACTCCTGACAGTACCATTCATCCAGCCTCTGTCATCACAGCGCTATCTCCCTTAGCAGACCAGAAGCTAGTAGCGGACAAGGGGTTTTCTTTAAGTATACTGTTTTGATTATCTCACCTTAGAAAAAAGAAAAACAAGTACTTTGAAAATTTTGAAAATATTTCATTTGTTATATATCTACTAGAAGTCAATGAATAGCAACAGATATTTTCTCTTTTTGAGTTACTATATTTTGATTTGCCAGGAAAGACAAAGCATCCAACAAGAAGTGCCTCTGCTTCTAGAACATTCTCGGGTGGAAGGAATAAGCCAGTTAGGAGTGAGCCCCCTTCTGATGTGGCCACCTTGAGAGAGGTGGATTAGCGAAGATCAGGCTCTCTCCCTGGAGCCAGAGCAACTGGGAAATCATTGTAAGAGCACCAGAGCTGGTCTCTGGCTGGACTACACACTTGGCTCCTTTTGGAGGATGCCTTGAAAATCAATTCAACCCCTTGGCTTTTGGATCAGAGCCCAGCAGTAGACAAGCTGCAGAGGCCAAGAGGTAGGACGGATATGGTGCCCACTGCCTGCGAGGCTCAGCCCAGAGAAGGACAGCCGGACAGTGAACTTGTCCGGGGCCTACACGTGGCTGTTAAGGAAACAAGTGGTTGGCACCTCTACCTTAACCTTCGTCTACCACACACCCAAACTATGGGCCTCTTCTTTAAGTACTAAAAGGAGTAACTAATTCTGTTTTCTCTCTTGACAGGTATGGCATTACCATGAGCTATTTCTCTGCTAAGATGGGCCTTCTTATGAGTCCAGGATGAGATCTAGGAGTTAAACTGTGATGCTAAGTCCCAAGGAGGAAAATGTAGTGCTTTCTGGAGCTCCATCCAAAGCGATTACAAACAGCAACAACCTGTGATGTTTAGGGCGCTAGTAGTAGTGTACAGGACTTGAAATTCAGCCTGGAAGTGGGTTTTGTTAAAGGTACCATACTTTGACTTCCAGAGCATCTCCTATAGCCCATACTACAAAGATTTTGATATAAGCCTCATGCGCTAACAGCCAGACACCACCTCTCTTATTCTACGATGTAATTTCAGACCAGTGGTAATAGCCACATATGACATTATTATCCCTACACCAGGAAGCTTAGCGTCTTCTACTTGGCAAGTCAAAAGCACTTGTTAAATAAAATTAAATAAAATGCAATGAAATGGAATTAATTTCTTGCAGAGATTAGAACTTTCACAGTTTAGCGTATTTCCCCTATATAACCCTTCTCTGTGTGACCTTGTTACAAAGGAATGATGCATTTATAGAAAAACAAAAAACGCTTTGCCCTCCACCTGCAACAGGGGTGATCAAAATGATCATGTTTGGGGGACAACTTTTCTTTCTTTCTTTTTTTTTTTTTTTTTTTTTTTTTGCGATACGCGGGCCTCTCACTGTTGTGGCCTCTCCCGTTGCGGAGCACAGGCTCTGGACGCGCAGGCTCAGCGGCCACGGCTCACGGGCCCAGCCGCTCCGCGGCATGTGGGATCTTCCCGGACCGGGGCACGAACCCATGTCCCCTGCCTCGGCAGGCGGACTCTCAACCACTGCACCACCGGTGCAGCCCGGGGGACAACTTTTCAAAGGTGGGTTGTCTCCCTTATACGTAAGACCAAGTAGAGAATCACAGCTAAGTCGTATAACACCACTGATTAAACAAATATGTTTCCTGGGTACTAAAGACATATGCTGGACAGCAGTTCAGTTTAAATCAACCTTTTAAGATAGAGCTGACTAGGTTTTAACTTCTTGTCACTGGGACCCTTTACTGACGAGAACTTACATATTTTGTCTTCCTGTTCCTAACAGATAAAAACAGATGTGAAAGAGAGAGTAGTCTTCTACCACCCTGTTCTCAAAATCTCAGATGGCTCTGCTCACTGATTACAGGGATCCACCTCCAACTAGCTAAAGGCCAGAGAAAAAGGAAAGAATTAGGCTTCCCTGGTGGCACAGTGGTTAAGAATCCGCCTGCCAATTCAGGGGACACAGGTTCTATCCCTGGTCCAGGAAGATCCCACATGCCAAGGAGCAACTAAGCCTGTGCGCCACAACTACTGAGCCTGCGCTCTAGAGCCTGCGAGCCACAACTACTGAGCCCACGTGCCACAACTACTGAAGCCTGCGTGCCTAGATCCCATCCAGATCTGCCGCTCTGCAGCGGCAGGTGGACTCTCAACCACTGCGCCACCAGGGAAGCCCTCACCTACCATTCTTGAAAGAGCTTCTTTGCTTATCCCAGGGAAAGCTTCCAGCAGACTTCTCCCTTCAACCTAATTTGCTAGTAGTTTTCATTATTATATAAAATAGATAATCAACAAGGACCTACTGTATAGCATAAGGAACTCTACTCAGTACTCTGTAATAACCTAAATGGGAAAAGAATCTGAAAAATAAGAGGTATGTACATGCATAACTCAATCACTTTGCTGTACACCTGAAACTAACACATTGTAAATCAACTATACTCCAATATAATACAAAGATTTTAGAATCTTTCTATTCTCACACACACAAAAATAATATTCATTAAAAAAATTGCTAGTAGTTTTCAAACTTCAATTGCATAATATTTAATTAGGGATGTCCAGTGAAAATGTAAAATTCAATGATTCTCATTCAGAAGATCTGAGGTTAGGCCCAGGGGTCTGCATTTTTTAACAGATATCTGACGTTAGTGGACCACTGTTGAGTGAAATAATGACATAAACTTCATTGATTTACAGCAATAGGCTCTTACCCTTCTGAAACGTGGAGGAATCAGAGAATAGCATATTTTTTAGACAAGTATTCTCTTTATTGTGAACAAGCGTTCTCTTTATTTTCTTTGAAACGTGTCTGCCCTAGGTGTCTGAAGAATATTTTAGCTTCTTTGTTACTACATTTGCTGGTGTTCACTGATGTCTACCCCTCACAGAAATGTTTTTAAAGGGTACAGGAACACAACTATACAGAGATATGATCTATATTTTAAAGCAGCCCTTGGTTTGAGACATTTCTTAGATGTCTTTGGGGAGTTGAGTTTATATTCCATTCTAAAAGTACCAGCCCTCAACAGACACTAGTGTTGCAGTCAGCCGAGTTGAAATCATTGTACAAGGACATATTTTTAGCCAGTTTCATTCAAACAGTATTAAGTTTCCTGTACCTCATTTTCATGAGAAATAGCTGTTATAACTTCTAAGAGAAAAAAAAAAAGAATCACTAGAAGTATTGATTTCTAATGAAAAATGAAAAAAAAAAGAATTTAAGAGAAAAGGAGAAAAATATGTTTAGAATGTCAGGCGCAAGCATGGTAACAATCTGTAAACACTGACAAGGTCCGATAAACACTTCCTTAGGAGACAGGAACATTGAGGTCAGCACAGGGCTCGAGACAAAGAGAAATGGGTCCTGATTTCTCTGCAGCTTTCTGTCAGACTCCAAGTTGCCGATGACATAGTTTCAGCCGTTTGTGAAAAACGGGTTTGGGCACCCACAAGGGAAGCTCCTCACTAATCCAGGACTGCTGGTGTGAATGCAGCAAGTCTGTTTACAATTAGGCCTCACACTCCCAAAGGTAAATCCGTTGTTTAAAATCTTTAGGAAACTTACGTCTGCAAAAACTCTACTTTCCCCTCCCCCCAGGGGTGTCAACTTGGGATGGGTGAATCAAATCATAAACTTGCTGAGTAGCACAAATGTTAGAAAATATTTTGCAACTCTCATCACTTCTGCTCCCTTTTTTTTTTTTTAATTGGAGTATAATTGCTTTACAATGTTCTGTTAGTTTCTGCTGTACAAGGAAGTGAGTCAGCTGTATGTATACATATATCCCCTCCCTCTCGGACCTCCCTCCCCCACCCCCAATCCCACCCATCTAGGTCATCACAGAGCACCGAGCTGAGCTCCCTGTGCTTTATAGCAGGTTCCCACTAGCTAGCTATTTTACACATGGTAGTGTATATATGTCATTCCTAACCTCCCAGTTCGTCCCACCCTCCCCTTCCCACACTGTGTTCGCATGTCTGTTCTCTATGTCTGCATCTCTATTCCTGCCCTGGAGGTAGGTTTATCTGTAGCATTTTTCTAGATTCCACATATAGGCGTTAATATCTGATATTTGCTTTTCTCTTTCTGACTTACTTTACTCTGTATGACAGACTCTAGGTCCATCCTAGAGTCTCTACCAATGACCCAATTTTGTTCCTTTCTATGGCTGAGTAATATTCCATTGAGTATATGTTCCACATCTTCTTTATCCACTCATCTGTTGATGGACACTTAGGTTACTTCCATGTCCTGGCTGTTGTAAACAGTGCTGCAATGAACACTGGGGTGCATGTGTCCTTCTGATTTATGGTTTTCTCAGGGTATATGCCCAGTAGTGGGATTGCTGGGTCATAATTTAAAAGCTTACAAGTGCTACGCTTCCCTTTCAGTAAGCTGTGTTAACCAGAAACCCAGAAAAACACTGACGATGGCTAGCCCGGAAGAGAATTCACATCCCCAGAGTGAAAACTACTGCGTATCCACTCTCATCTCCAGGCCACGTGCTACTGCATTCACGTTTCAGTATTGATTCAAAATATCACTTGCCCCTTTCATGTGGTTTCCTCCCCAAGATTCATCTTCTCAGGAAGGTCAGCTGCGTACCATATCTAAGTATTTCTGAAGCTCTGTCTTTCTACCTGGCCACGATATATTTTTCCTTGTTTATTTTACCTCGTGATGTCTTATCGACAAAAACCAATAGCCCCTGGAAGAGAACTGGCTTGAAGTGGTGTACAGAGTAGTCAAGCGCTTGTCTGAGGACATTTTCATGCAACAGCTCTTTGAGTGTGCTCTGTAGTCCAGGACCGTCGGCATCACCTAGAAGAAGTGCGGAATCTCAACACCTGTCCAGACTTACAGAATCTAAATCTCCATTTTAACGAGATCCCAAGGTGATTCATGTCGTTGGAAAAACCTCCTAAGCCCAAGATGGAGCTGCTCCTGCCTGGGGTACTGTGTCAGCACTTAAACCTAGATAACTTTCACGTCCCTGTAAATATTCTGCTTGGCCGGAAATGTAGGACATTCTGTCAGCCAACCCCCAAATGCCAAGCCAACCCTGGGCTTACCTGTTTGCCCCTTCTCACCCCAAACAAGGTTGACTATACGGCCCCAGCCAATCTGATTTTCTCTATTTTTCTCTTCCAATTCTTCATTCTTTACCCTAAGAAACCTTCCTTGTTTCTGCCCTATTTTGCTACACTCTCTGGATGGAGACTGTCCACTCCATGAAGTGTTAAATACAGGTTCTTTGTATCACCTCAACTGTCTTCTTTAATTATTTTTTAATAGTCTATACTTCAAAGTTTGAGAAGCAGAAGTTCTTACACAGGCGAGGAGTTTGGGCAGGGAGGGAATCAGAGCCACCAGGGAGGGTGTTTTCCATGCCCATCTAGCTCACGCGCTCAGGATTCGGATTCTGCCATGTCTTACGAGACTGCCCTGGATGGACTGGGTGGAAAACACGCTGGAAATATTTCTTCTGTGTTTTTCCCTGGTAGGAAGAGTCCTAGGGTGTCATTTAGCACTCTGTCTAGGGAAGACCACACAGACGGGAAAATTCTAGAGAAACAAACTATTCTTAGACAAGTCATTCTCAAACTTATAGCTCCAGTGTAGAAGGCAGTGCCTGACATATAATAGGTATTCATTACATTATTATTATTAATGACACCTATTATATGTCATTACATTACAAATGGAATCCAGAGAGTACCAAAATCATGGATAAAATATGGAACCATTTCAACAGCTTGAATAAGACTTCTTGGTATGATGACATGAGATTACCTCCCCGCGTGGTTTCCTTGCTCTATCCAAGGCAAAACCTTTGTTTTGTGGAATTTATGATCTGTTCCAAATCTAAACCTCAACAAAAGCAGAGTGGAGTTTGGTTAGGCTAGTAACTCAAAGCTGCTCACAGACATCACAGGGTATGTGTTCTAAAATTTTGAGGGCTTGGTTAAGCCTAATCACACGGCATGTGAATGGTGAGAACTCAGTAAATGTTGCTGACAGAGTGACAAGATTCACTCACCACTGGCTTGCATCTTTGTGACTCAGTTTCCTTTGTGACTCAAAGGAAAAGATTCACAGGCTCTGCCATCCATCGTGAAGTGGGCAGAGGACTGATTGCTTCTTTGTCTGTGGCTGCATATTGTTTATTACTGGTATGACATTCCCATACTCAGAAAGCACAAATAGGGATCCCTGAAGCTTCTTTAACCTTTTCAGACTATAGCGACTCTATTGTTCTCCTCATTACACCCTCCAGACCTTCCCCGGGATGACAGCCTGAATTGGAGGGTTCTCCTGGCACCCTTCGTTAGCACTTTTTTCACCATTTCCCAGCACAGCAAATGTCCCGGGAACACGGAGAGAAAACTCTAACAACCATCCCTCAGTGTTTGAGCCCTTCAGGTCCCTGGGCACATTTCCTAACTCGTAAATCATGTGTGTGCTTTCAAAACCGTGAGCTTAATGAGCTTTGCGCACCCCAGCTGGTGCCAGGACAAACCCTTCAGTAGAAAATTCCCCTCTCTGTGATTTTCCTATCACAAAGCGGGCGCACCAGTGAAAATGTAAAAGCTCACAAAACAGACAAGGCACGTAAAAATGAAAACGGTTCCGAAAAGCCTGGAAAGGTTTCCTGAAATGACCATTACCAGCACGTTTGGTATCACATGAAACTCCTGCGAACGTGATCCCAGCTGCTTTGCAGACCCTCCAGGTCACTTCATCATCCAGGGCAGCGCCACCGCAGCCCACGCACCGCACCGTCCACGGACCGGCATCACCACGCAGGCACACCGTTGTTTTGCACGTTTGGGTCCTCCGTTCTACTCGGTAAATGTCTACTCTTCCGCGATGGCCTTGTTTAAATAACTTCTCCATCAACCCTACTCGAACTACAGGTTATTTTCCGTCCTGCAAATGATAACTTTATACAAACCTTATTTTACAACATATCACATTTACAGTGAGTTTGTACATACGTCTCAACCCCAGAACGTAAGATATTTCGGAGCAGGGATGGCACCTTACATACCCTGTGCCCAGCTAAGAAAGTACTTGACTTTGTGGAAATAAGAAAACGAAGAGCAATCAATAGTTTGTATGCTCCAAATTAGAGAGAGTTTAGGAAACATGTAAGAGCCACTAACATGCCTCTATATTTTGGAAAAAGAAAACAAAAAAAACTCTACTGATAAAGTAAATGTAAAACTATATACTGTAATGAAAAGCCTAGTAACACAAATGTATGAAACCAGTGGCCCACTCTCTTTTACGGAGTTTAAAAAGAAGAAAACTACAGAAATTGTTCCTACTCAGCAGGAGTTCGCTAATTCTGTTTATCTAAACTAGAAGCAATAATCTCATTAATTTGAATGACCGAGAAGCCTCTCAGTCTTTACGAGGGCCAATTTCATCACATGGTACCATAACCATGTTATGTTCTTGAAAATGCTATTTAAATACTAATATGAGAACATCCCAAAGCAAGCCAAAAATGATATACTTTCATTATCTTTCAATTTAACTTTGCAGTAAAAATAAATCAATAAGGAAAGAAAGAAAATTAGGGTCTAGAAAAACACCTTGAGGAGATAAAAGTTTATCTTCAAAAACTACCAATCTGGGGACTTCCCTGTTGGCGCAGTGGTTAAGAATCCGCCTGCCAATGCGGGGGATACGGGTTTGAGCCCTGGTCCGGGAAGATCCCACATGCCGCAGAGCCACTAAGCTTGTGCGCCACAACTACCGAAGCCCGCGTGCCACAACTACTGAAGCCCACGTGCCTAGAGCCCGTGCTCCACAAGAGAAGCCGCCGCAATGAGAAGAAGCCCACGCACCGCAACGAAGAGTAGTCCCCGCTCGCCGCGCACAGCAACGAAGACCCAACACAGCCAAAAATAATAAATTAATACATTTTTTTAAAAAGCGGAGCTGATAAAAATACCCTATTTCACTCACTGGCAAACAAAAACTTTTACATTTTAACATTTCTGAAATCAGGAGGTATCTTAGAAATGCTGTTCGACTGAACGGAAGTCAAGTCCTGCCAGAGAGGATTTTCACGTGCTCCTGACAGGAGAATTTTCTACCCTCTCTCCACCCACCGCCAAGATTGAACCATGAAAGTCTTCCTTCTTTACTCTTCTGGGTGAGGAATTTCTTTCATTTACTCTTACCCAGAAGGTGGAGGTCCCAGATTTACATGAAGGTCTCCTACCTTGTGATTTCACAATTGAAGACATCTTAGATGCGACGAACTCTCTCACAGAGCAGAGGTGAGGAATACATGAGATAATGCACGGAACGAGCCCAAAGCAGCGCGTGGTCCATAATCATCAGTATTCATCAACTGCTATTATTTCTATCATATAGCAACTGTCATACTATCAATACCAATTGTCACTAACAGATCAACATGTTCATTACTTAATTCTCTTAGTCGATGTCAAAAATGCGTCAAAGTGAAGACAGAAAGCCATTTGAAATAGCCCAGCTCAAGCCTTACCCTCTTGCATGGCTCGGGGTCCATGGCCTATGGCTGGCTATGGCCTCAATGCAGCCTATATTTCAGAAATGATCTTGCCGAATGTTTCAAATCCCTCTGCTGGTTAAGACTGGCTTTACAGCAAGTGTTCCCTTTCCTGTTAATGGAAAAAGGGATTTAATCTCGCAGAGTTCCTCCTTAACAAGCTCAAAACGGACTCCCTGGAATTCTACAGATGTTGCATCAGCAGGGCTGGCAGGCTGGCGTCTCAAAGACTAGCTCAAAGGTCATGCTCCTTTGCTAATTCAGTAAAACACTGCAAAGAGCTGTTTCCTTTCTAATTCCTGTCACTGACGCGCAAAGTTCTTGCAGTTTAAACTGTTTAAATGCCAGGGTATCCACACGCACACATTCAGTGGCAGTGTTGACATCTCCTCCAAGGGCTCTGGACCCGGGCTTTAGACCAGAGAAGAAGCCTGTTGATAGGCTCAGTCTACAGTCAGTGTCAATAATCTCTCTGCCTTTCCTGGGTCCAAGCCCTTTTTCTCTGCAGCTTAAGTATGAGGGAAGCAGACAAGTGATGGCACGTAGCCCTTTCAGAGATGCTTCATCGCACACCTCCGGGGCGCTTTTCACATCACAGTCTGTGTGAACGGTGGCCCCTGGAAATTCCAGGACACAATCCATGAGGCCACGGACGGCAGCTCCGGCCCCAGTAATTGGAATCAAGGCAAAGGTCTCATGAATTCTTTATAATCATCATTTTTATTCATTTGTTAATGCCACAACTAACAAAAGAGCATGCCTTCAAGAACAGATAACTTACAGCTACTGTAGCTCTGGTTTTATAATTATTGACTTTATCAAAATCTATCACTTATTTATACAGAAAATAATCGAATGGATAACATATATGGGGCTTCCAGTGTTTAAAATAAACCTTGATCCAGCAATCCCACTTCTGGGCATATATCTGGAGAAAACTCTAATTTGAAAAGATACATGCACCCCAATGTTCACTGCAGCACTATTTACAATAGCCAGGACATGGAAGCAACCTAAATGTCCATCGACATATGAATGGATAAAGAAGATGTGATATATGTGTATATATATATATATATATATATATATATATATATATATATATATAAACAAATGGAATACTACTCAGCCATAAAAAAGAATAATGCCCTTTGCAGCAACATGGATGAACCTAGAGATTATCATACTAAGTGAAGTCAGACAGAGAAAGACAAATATCATACGATTATCACGTATATGTGCAATCTGAAATATGATACAAATGAACTTATTTACAAAAGAGAAACAGACTAACGAGCACAGAAAACAAATTTATGGTTACCAAAGGGGAATGGGGGGGTGGGGAAGGATGAATTAGCAGTTTGGGATTAGCAGATGCAAACTATTACTATCTAAAAAAGGGATAAATAACAAGGTCCTACTGTATAGCACAGAAAACTACATTCAATATCTTATAATAAACTATAATAGAAAAAATATGAAAAAGGATATATATAATGTATAACGGAATCACTTTGCTGCATACCAGAAACTAATACAACATTGTAAATTAACTATACTTCAATTTAAAAAATGTTTTTTAATCTTTTTTGTTTACAAGCACCAAACTGGTGTTGGCTTAAGTGGTACAGAATACCAAAGGGTGACTTAAGCCTCCAGCTTTATCCCCGGAGTCCTATCTCTTCAAAAATCTCCATACAAGATCTTCACATTCCGTGGTTACCCATTCCAATAAGTCACATTTCTTAAGGTCACAGTTTCTTCCTGTCCTTAACAAAATCCATCCTTTTACCACTAAAGGCATTTTCTGATGGTGAATCCCTAAGGGAGGTAAGGAGAGTTCTTTTTCTTAGCATGAGTAGTTCACACTTCTGAACTGTAAGTCTTCCTTAAAGAAGTCTGGTATGAAATACCTCCTGCTCCAAATAAGTTTCCAAGACCTTTGTATGGTGATCTTTTCTCTATAATCCTAAATCAGATTCAGCCTTTCAGAGTTACAATAAAGTTAGAAATACTGCTCAGATATAATGAAATTTTGTCCATCAAGCATTGGCAATTCAACTTATACAGAATTTTGAGTAATTATTATTATTTCTCCAGGTCATTTGATATTCTATGATTCATTTTTTTTAAACAGCCTTTACTTAATGTTCTCCCCTGCTCCACAGTCCTGGATTCTGGGTGAATAAAGTCTGTACTACCTAGTTAACCTTCTCCATTGTTAAATTGCAAGGAGCAGAAAGGGGGCAACTTTTCCTTTTGGGCAGAACAAGTAGGCACCTGTATCAGGGTAGGAGCAGCCCCCAGGGCCCAGAGAGGGGTGTCAGAACCAGACCAGAGCCAGGAAGATAACCCCAAGATGGGGCAGCCTGTACAGAGTGTCAGAGCTCAGGCAGTGGGAGGTGAGCCTCACGTGAGGATCAGGTGGTTGGTGAGGGAGAGCCTGAGAAGTGTAGACAGTGTCCGCACCCACGCGGAGCAACTGAGCCCCAGCAAGGAGAGGAGGGATCCACAGGGGGGACAGCCTGGGGTGGATATCAGACTGCAAAGAGAGTAACAAGAGCCTCCCTGGGGTGAAGGGGGGAGAGGCACGGTGGGAGGTGTTTGAGCCCAAGCAGTGGAGGAGGGTCTCGATGTGGGTGAGGAAATGGCAGCAGAGATAGGAAATTGACTAATACAGATCAAAGAATAAACAAATGAGGAGAGTGGGTATAGGTTCCTCACTATTGGAAATGTGGGTTACAAATACAGAAAGTAAGAAAAGTAGAATGGCCCTGTGATACTGCATTGAGTAAGAACTGGAGGCATGGTGTGAACTTGTGTTTTTCAATAGATGTAGATAGATAGACAGACAGACAGACAGACAAATGATAGAGATGTAAATAGGTATTTGAACATTTGAATACGTGTGTGGGATGATGAACTGGTATTTTGTATACATATCAAGTACAAACATATATGTGTAGATATATGTGTATATGTGGTTATACATATGTATATATACACATGTGAGTATCTATACACACACACACAGAGATACACATTTTCCCTAGAACTAGTAGCAGCAACATGCCAATAGCAATAAGCATACTTATGGCCCATATCTGGGCTCCTGAATACCATTCTCCAGTAAAAAGAACCAGGGCTGCTAAAACAGCAACCTGAATCCAGGTCTGGGGAGAGAAAGTGTAAGACGATTCTGGAATATCTTTTTATAGCAGAGAGCAAGGAAATACTCCAAGAACGACAGGGACACATGTCAAAGCCTGAAGCAGCCTCTACTGCCAAATCAGGAAAATGTGGGTATCAAAATAATGATGGCGATGGATTATCACCCACTGGATATAATAGGAAACCACAAATCCATGAATGAATAAATTAAATGTCTAATGATGAATGAGACATTTACATAGTTTCAAAGGAGCTCCCCTCAAAATACTCATTAATTACAAAGGGAGAGTGAGTAATTCTGCAGGCGAGAAGCCTGGAAGGTGCCACCTTCACCAAGCGAGCCAAGTGAAGATTTTCAGTAATATGTCAAAACTGCGTGCCACCTAAGAAGATGCAACGGAAAGAACACAGGATCGCATCTGCAACATCCCTGACAAACATGCATAATCTGAATCACGAAGTAACATCAAACAAACCCATACTGAAGGGCATTCTGCAAAATAAATGGGCTGCCATCTTCAAAAATATCAAGGGAATCTGAGACACTACTGCAGAGTGGGAAAGACGAAAGAGATATGTCAACTAAATGTAACACACGATTCTGAACTGGCCATTTTTCAAAGATAAAATTGAGATAACTGGCAAATCTGAGGACTAGATGATAATAATGTCCCAATATTGATTGATACATAATAATAATACATAATAATGTATCAATATTAACTTCCTCCATTTGGTGACTGTTCTGTTGTTATATACAAGAAAGTCTTTGTTGGAAATATACACCAGAGTGGCAACAGAACATCAGACTGGTAACTTACTTTCAAATGGTTCAGGAATAAAATTCTTTCAACTTCTCTATAAGTTACGTGGCGATTTCAACATTTTTTTTCAACATTTTAAAAATGTATTTTAAAATCCATTAGATATATAGGAAGGGTAAACAACAAAGTCCTACTGTATAGCACAGAGAAGTATATTCAATATCCTGTGATAAACCATAATGGAAAAGAATATGAAAAAGGATATATATGTATAACCGAATCACTTGCTGTACAGAAACTAATACATTGTAAATCAACTATACTTTAAAAAATATTTAAAAAATCAACTAGATATAAAGAATATAGGGAAAAAAATCAGGAAATTTAAAAAATCGATTGTATACTAGATAATAATATTGAATCAATGTTGAATTTCCTAAATCTGATCTTTCTACCATGATTATAAAAGAGAATGTCCTTGTTCTAAGAAGATGCATGCTGAAGTATTTTGAGGTGAAGTATCATGATGTCTATAGTTTGCTCTCAAATGGTTTAGAAAAACTATTAATAAAAATGCATATATATGTACACACAGAGCACATGTGTGACAATGTTAGCAATTGGTGGTAAGTCCAGATGAAGAATATAAGGGAATTCCTTGTACCCTCCTGGAATTTTTTTTCAGTTTGAGGGTTTTCTTCAAAAGAACTTTAAAAATAAAACAATAGGGATCACCTGGACCACGGTTCCCAACCTTAGCTGCATATCTGAATCCCCAGGGGAAGTTTATAAACTGAAGATCCCTGACATACACCCTAGTCTTACAAATCAAAACCTCAGAGTTCCACCTGGAAAGATTTCAGAGTTTTCAGGGGTTTGAATGTGGTCTCATCACTGTCCAGCATTTGGGACCCACTAATCTGTTCTGTGGCCCCTCATATTACAAGTGAAGAAACTGAGGCCCCAATGGGTAGCGGCTCCCGACTCCCAGTTCAGTGTTCTTTGGGCACAATTGATAAACGGTTGACTCTCACTAGGATTGTTTTTTTAAAAAGATCTTGATTTTCAAAGCTTTCTCAACTTAAAAATGCCATTGCAGAAACAGTTCTATAAAACAAAGAAATCCTATGGGTTTGCACTGGTAAAATATGGCAAACTCTCTGTGTATTTCCTACCAAACACCTCTCCTGAAAAGAAAAAGGAAAAGGATAAGTTATAAAAGGTTATTCTTTTGATTCCCTTTGCTGAGCCAGTTCCTGCTGCAGTGAAGGAAGCCTTATAATCAGATTTATGCTGGTATATCTGTCCAGGCTTGCTGAGCTCTGTCAGCACAAAATGTTTATAAACTGCTAACATACGGTGGGGTTCTTTTTTTTGCAGTCATTTTGTATGGTTTCATTGAATTTCACTTCTCTCCACCTATAGACGAAATATTTCATCCCCAGGCAGAGAAGAGAAAAAACTACTCACCTTAGAAACCCACTCTCCACACATCACATTAAAAAATAGGGAGACCAGAGGATGCAGTTAACATGAATGGAGCTAAAGGCATCAAACCCCACTTCCTGACAGTTTAAGAATAAGTATGGAATTCACAACATTAGAAGATTTCTACCTAGCTTAGCTACACTTAATATAATCTGCTAAACAGGATGGCTAAACATTACCTTCGAGCTAGAAGTCAAGCCACCAGCCCCTTACACTGCCTACCTACCCAGCCATGCCACAGTCTTGGGTTCTCCTAGATGCCACCATAAATTGGGATATTTACAGCATGGGAATGGGGCAATGCCATGCCTATTTTCAGTGATAACCTATATTTCCAAAAAAGTATTATAAATCCAACCATCTAGACTTCTAATCCTCCAGGTCAGAAGCCTAAGCGTTATCTCTGATTCCCTCTACCTCTTCTGTCCTATGCAATAAGTCTCCAAGTGATGCAGAGGGTATCTCTTCCTTTTCTCCTGGGTTTACCCTCTCCCTTCTGTTTCCAGTGTCTGGGCCAGTCTCTCAACTATCTTTGTCTTAGACATTTTCAACGGCATTCTGTTTCCATGTCACTGATCCCTCAGTTCTCCATTCATTCTTTATGGTGCCATCAAGTTCATTTCTTAAAAAGACAGACTTTGTATGAGTATACACTTATTCAGAAGTCTTCCGTGACTCTCCATGGTTTACAGAATAAAGCTCATCCCTTTGCGCGGCTTCTCTAGCTCCACCCTACCTTTCTAGCCACACAAGCTCCTCTACGCCTTTACATAACATGTTTCATCCACACACAGGGAATCAATCACTTCATGCTTCCACGCTTTGGGACTTCTGGTAACACGATGGACTGAGATGATGTAAATTAGCTCCCCTCTCACGATAATACATGGAAATCCTGAATAAAATAAAACACACATTAAAAAATCAAATACATAGCTACCACAAAAGAAAGATGAAGAGGACCTAGGTTATAGAAACAATGCGTGATGGGAAAGCCAATAATATAATAAGTAGAGGATGGTGCCCATAAGGGTTTTGGCCCCAGGTAAGGGCTTCAGCGGGCAGAGGCTGTGGTTCTAACATCTATACCTGGAGAACATAAGTAGCCTTTGGCCTGTAAAAGAAAAAAAAGGGAAACCCATCTCAAATCTGAAAAAAAATCCAACAGCCTCAAAGATCTGGCCCATCTATGAAAATGAGACAACAAGAATTTTGACCGTTAGTCCAAAGAAAGCTACAATGAAAACCACCATCTTACTGAGGTTGTTTCAGTCACAAGTCAAAATCTGAGGCCTATGCCAGGATGGGTTTGAGTCTAAATTTGCATCACCTGTGTTATAAAGAAACCGCAAAATAAAAATTGGTCTACCTTGTTAAATCCGTAGACTCCAGGCAAAAGCAAACGGACATCTATTTGGCGAGGACACTCCCACAGTTCAATGCCCGTGGAAAGTTCCCAGAATGAAACAACACCCACAGAAGATGATTTTACAAGAAAAAAATTACAAACCTCAAGAAAAAACAATCCACCATGACCAAGAGAAGACGCAAGAAACAAGAGAGTATTTCACCCAAAACTACAGACAGTAGAACAATCTGGTAATTGGAAGGAGAGGGTACAGAGTTCAACTGGGCCTCATGGGACTGGATGTAGAAAGCAAAACAAAGGCAACGGCCTCTCTTTTAGGAGTCACATGTTACCTCATACTAAGTACTACAGTTCCATCATAAATAATAACTCCTTACTTCCATTTGGAAGTATTCCTCCATGTACCACATGGAAGCCAGTATAAGCTTAGAGCTTGTAAGACTCGATTTTCTAATTAAAAGTCCTGAGTTCATCCTGATTCTGCAACTTACTGGCTACATGACCCTAAATGTATCCACTTTTTCAAGCTCCTCGTGTGTAAAATGAGGATGATGGTTTGCATCTCTCAGGATTGAGAGAGAGCCAGTGAGACAGCTCTGTAAAGTTCTCAGCCTAGGGCCTGGCATGAGGAAGTATCAAATAAATGGTATTCATTACTATTCATGACAAGTACCTTGCACCCGTGATTACGTACCCTTACAACAATCTTGTAGAGGAGATATTATTACCCCCATTTAGATGTTAGGAAAGGGAATTCATAGAGATTGATTTGCCTGAGGTAACACTGCTAGTAAGTGGTGGAGCTGGAGTACAAACCCAGATGTCTTTGACTCCAGAACAAACTTTCATGGTCAGCCTCTACGTGACACTGCCAAGCTTACTGAGGACCGAAAATGGCCACCTCAACTGAGGGCATTATTATCTGCTAACTCCCAGGTTCCCCACTGAGAGACAATTTCTGTGTGTCTTAATATCAATTTCCTTACTTACTGAGTATATTTATTGTCCTTCTCATGTGTATAAGCACTGTGTAAGGTGCAGGATCTACGGTCGACAATAATACTACTTGCAATCTAGTGAGACCGTCAGAGAGTACCTAAGTAAGAATGTGTGTGGGTGTGTGTGCATGTATGTGTTTGTGTGTAGTTGAAATTGTACCAAAAAAAAAGTGTTGAGAAGAAAATCCCAGGGTGCAGCGAGAGTTAGAAGTGGAACTTACCTTAGCTGGGGTGTTGTGGAAAGGCATCTGCTAAAGATAAAATTTAGGGGCTTCCCTGGTGGTGCAGTGGTTAAGAATCCGCCTGCCAATGCAGGGGACACAGGTTCGATCCCTGGTCCGGGAAGCAACTAAGCTCGTGTGCCACAACTACTAAGCCCACGTGCCTAGAGCCCGTGGTCTGCAACAAGAGAAGCCACCGCAATGAGAAGCCCATGCACAGCAACGAAGAGTAGCCCCCGCTCGCCACAACTAGAGAAAACCCGCATGCAGCAACAAAGACACAATGCAGCCAAAAATAAAATAGATAAAATAAAATAAAATAAACATTAAAAAAATATTAAGCTGAGCTTAAAAATATTCAGAGGAGCCAGCACGTGAAGGGTGAACAGAAGAGTAACGCACAAGTAAGGGCATCACGTGCAGAGACTGTGATGTAGAAATCACCTTAACATATTGGAGGAACTGAAACAAGGCCAGAGTGGCTGGAGGATAGAGACCCATGAGACGAGTGATGAGGAAGAAGAAACCCCGGGGGCTGAAAATGGGAGGGATTGTGCTACGGAGTCATTCCCAAGTACTGGGTTGGCCAAAAAGTTCATTTATGTTTTTCCGTAACATCTTATGGAAAACCTGAACGAACTTTTTGGCCAAGCCAATACAAAGGGAAACCACTGAGATCCTTTAAGTAGAAGAATGACATGATCTGATAATGTTTTTAAAGCATCACTCTAACTGGAGAATGGACTTTCCAGGTAAGATGCTGCAAATGGAGAAACCAAGTGGGAGGCCATGGCAACACCTACCACTAGGTAGGATGGTAGCGGAGGGAAGGAAGCAGATTTGACACATATATTTTTGAGAGAAACTGGAGAGCATTGCTGATAGATTAGAGAGATTCTGATAACAGGCTCACTCATTCGAGATCCGGCCTGATGAATCTGGAGCTGCTGCTTAGCCAACGGACTGGCTTCCTCTGGGCTCTGTGTCTATTCCCCTCAACCAGCTATGACCAGGGAAGGGTACCAAGGGCAAGGTGAGGGCTAACCCTTGGAGAAGCTGCGGATGTGGCCAACTTTAGGAAAAATGGAGATTACATTCTTTTATTCAGCCTCCCACACTGGAGAATGAGCTCCTTGATGACACAGATTTTCATCTTGCCTAACTTGCACCCCACATCAATTAACAAAGCCTATTACATAGTACATGTTCAATAAATATGTTTTCAATGAAACTACGTTACTCGAGACTAAAATCAATGCCATATGAAACTGAAAAGCTGCCTCTTTTTTCTCCCTCATTTGCTCCGTTTCCGTCTCCACGTCCCTCTCTCTTCCACCTAACTAGTATTGTTTTTTTACTTGCTGTCAGACTTTACCATTCAGAAACGACCAAAACAAAAGGAAAAACATGGAACAAAGAGAAAATCAGCAGTTCTGTTCAATAATAGCCAACTGTTTCCCTGACAGCGTGCACACAAGTAGTCTAAATCACAAATGCATTTGCGACCCTCATTTTGGAAGGGCTGCTTTAATCTTAGTGACTAGAATTGAACTCCAAAAATGGGTATCAAGGTCCTTGGGGGGCCCCTCGATTTGCTGTTCCAACACCCCAGTGGCTGAACTGCTACCATCCTTTTTTGTTCACTTAATAAAAATAACAAGAAAAACCATCATAGCCAAATTTCTCTCTCAAATGCCGGCACAGAGAGCAATCATTCCCAAACTCTAAGGCAGGAAAAAAAAAAAAAAAAAAAAAAAGCTACTTTGAACAATGCTTTATTTTTACCTCATTTATTTCTCAATCTTTATCCCCAGATTAGATATATACCTACAGAAGACTAGACAATACCTCGAGCTGCAGAGTAAAGTTGCAAAGCAGATTAAGCGAAGAATTATGTATCATCGCCACTGAATCCCTATGCCCGTCACTCTCCTCTCCTGCCTTTATAGAAGAAAGTCAAAAGGTAGCCTAGATTTCAAATGGAAAAAAAAAAAAAATCACAGCATGACTGGAGTTGGGTTCCAGGGGCTCCTTTTTAGGAAACACCAGATGATGAAGCAGCCCTCATTGGACAAAATAAAACTGGGGTAAAAATCCAACTGAAACGCCATGGAGACTCAAAGGCACTACCGATTTTTACACGATGATTGCTTTCAGATTTTTGCTAGACAAAATTTTCAAAAATGTGCAAATTTCTTATCTCTCCGTACGTAAATGAACATGAACACATGCATGAATCTAGGATGCAGATGTCTCATGAAAGGCTAGAGATAGACTTCTGCAAATACTGTCCCTCAGGATATTTCAGACAACTGAGTTTGAATGACATATAATTATATGGCTAAATTCTTCAGCTAAAAATGCTTACATATTTATCATCTGAATAATAATAAAATATTTGACTGGGCATATTCTTTTGGTTAGTAGATGTTTCTTTCAAAGGAAAAGGTTCTCACAGACTCACAGTATGGACTTAAATTTTATTCCAGTGCCAATGTAATGTGGACACCACTAAAAATTAAATATGAATAAGGTGTATAAACATATACTTTCTGTTCTTATATAAAAATTACATTAATTCCAAATGACAAATTGAAACAACAAATTGTTATTCTGTTGAAACTAAATAGTGGATTTAAGAGAAATACATTTTAGGTCTAGTTTCCATTTATTGTATCTACAATTTAAATTCAATGACAATAACATGGAAAATGACTTTTACAGAGGTATTTTTCCAAAAAGGTTATTAACCTCAAATCTTGTGTCCTGGGCTTCCCTGGTGGAGCAGTGGCTGAGAGTCCGCCTGCCGATGCAGGGGGGACAGGGGTTCATGCCCCGGTCCGGGAAGATCCCGCATGCCGCGGAGCGGCTGGGCCCGTGAGCCATGGCTGCTGAGCCTGCGTGTCCGGAGCCTGTGCTCCGCAACGGGAGAGGCCGCAACAGTGAGAGGCCCACATACCGCGGAAAAAAAAAAAAAAAAAAAATCTTGTGTCCTATTTCAGGATAATCAGATTGCACATTTCTACAAATCAGCAAATAAGAAGTTTCTCCTGTTATTTCTATAAAGCGATCTTGTCTTCTTGAATATAAGATTAGACTTGTGGCCTTTGAAAAATTTATTTACTTTACTTTTGGCTGCATTGGGTCTTTGTAGCTGCATACGGGCTTTCTCTAGCTGCGGCAAGTGGGGGCTACTCTTGGTTGTGGTGTGTGGGCTTCTCATTGCGGTGGCTTCTCTTGTTGTGGAGCACAGGCTCTAGGTACACGGGCTTCAGAAGTTGTGGCACGTGGGCTCAGGAGTTGTGGCTCACGGGCTCTCGAGAGCAGGCTCAGTAGTTGTGGTGCATGGGCCCAGTTGCTTCGCAGGATGTGGGATCTTCCCGGACCAGAGCTCGAACCCACGTCCCCTGCATTGGCAGGTGGATTCTTAACCACTGTGCCACCAGGGAAGCCCTGTAGTACATTTTAGAATACTAGGAATGTCATTGATTTTACTACAGTCATGATCAAAAATCAAGCAAAATTTAGGGGAGCCCTGGAAGAAAGGAGGTGATTCACCATTTATTTGGACACAAATTTATTTCAGAATCACTCATTTAGATATCAGAGATAAATTTAAATGAAAAATAAAATATTCATTGCATTATTTCAAATTGTTCCTGTCACTGAGAGATATAAGCTATCTGGTTGAACTCACAGTTCATTTGATCTCTGTGGTATGAATTTCTTATATCTTTCTGACCGTAGGCATCTTTTTCCAAAAACAGTCTACTTGTAAACATATAACTCAGCTCTAAATGGGTTGACTAATATTACACTTACAAGTTAGATGCCGTGATACATACCTAAGAAATTATTTAATTTACAAAAATGCTTCCTTTTTTAATTTAAAGAAACTTTTTTAATTTTCGTTTTTTCTTCTGGCCAGTTTACACCCTTAAGAATCATTTTATTATTGGATTCAGTTTAGAGGCAGTCATTAAGAAAAGCATTAAAAAAACAGGAGTTGGAGACAGACACATCAGTTCAAATCCTGACTCAGTGGCTTACTAGCTGCGTGATGTTAGACTAATTACTGACTTCTCTACGCCTCAGTTTCCCCCTTTGTAAAATGAACACTGTGATACTTAATCACACAATGTGAGGATTCTTACGAGAACCGCACGAGGTGACAGTATAAATCACTTCATATACTGCCTGGAACATCG
The DNA here is from genome assembly GCF_963924675.1 of Phocoena phocoena. Taxonomy (NCBI): domain Eukaryota; kingdom Metazoa; phylum Chordata; class Mammalia; order Artiodactyla; family Phocoenidae; genus Phocoena; species Phocoena phocoena. The sequence continues at coordinate 134,185,883 of NC_089223.1, forward strand.
TTCGTGCTCAGTAAATGTTGCCATCCACAGCATAATTTGTCAAACTTCCTTAAATCAAAGCTCCAATATACCAGCGTCTATCTCACTATTTGATGTTAAGTCTAAAACCAGATGGTTTACCTCACCCCAAAATGGCAGTAATATAATCGTGTCTTCTGTATGCGTATGTATTACTTAGTCTGAATTTTTTCTTCATTTCAATAATGATTAGAACGTAAGACTTAATATTAGTTTAAAACACAAAACTCTCACTTGCAGGATTAGAACCAGTACAACTCACATTTTATTAATGAGAATGTTGAAGTTCAGAGGTCAAATCACTTGTCCCAGAATTATGTAAATGGAAAGTAGCAAAATCTTAATAAAATTGCAAGTCAGTTTGATTCCAAAGTACATGCTCTTTCCATCCTACCTTGAAGCTTCCAGACATTAGAGGAACAGCACACCCTAAGGATGAACCCTAGGTTACTTTAGCCCAAAGAGTCGCCCCTGACACCAGACTACCCAATTTCCCATCCTCCATCTGCCATGGTAGCTGTGTGACCACAGGAGAGTTGCTGTATGTCACTATGCCTATGTTTCCTCATTTGTTAGAGATCAGACACTATCTCACAGAACTGTTGAGAAGACTAAATGAAGTATGCATATAAAAATCTTAAAACAGTCCCTCTTACTATAAGGACTCAGGAACTATATATTACTGTGTTATTATCATTATTACTATTATGACTGTTTTGTAGGGCCAGTAGGATAATGGAACTGTAGTATTCTAAAATGGTTACTAGGGCTTCCTCGGTGGTGCAGTGGTTAAGAATTCACCTGCCAATGCAGGGGACACAGGTTTGACCCCTGGTCCGGGAAGATCCCACATGTCGTGGAGCAACTAAGCCACTGAGCCACAATTACTGAGCCTGCACGCCACTACTACTGAAGCCCGTGCGCCTAGAGCCCGTGCTCCACAACGAGAAGACACCACAATGAGAAACCTGCATGCCGCAACGCAGAGTAGCCCCCGCTTGCCGCAACTAGAGAAAGCCCGCGTGCAGCAATGAAGACCCGATGAAGCCAAAAGAATTTTTTTTAAATTTTTAATTAAAATGGTCACTAAATAATTAGGTTATTTCCTTATGTTAAAAAAAAAAAAAAAAAACTAGTTGCAGGGAGAACTCCCTTCCTGAAAAGTCTCCTGCAGCATTCCCATGATGTCCTCAAGATTCCTCCTGAAGAGCAATTGCATAAAAGGGACCACTTTTCCAGTAACATGCATGCTTGAGTCAACTGGAATTGAGAATTTGTTCCAGTTTAGTTGGAGATTCAAGGACATATATTCTTTGTAGTGAAGACTGGTTGTTCTTTGTCAGAAAAGCCGCATCCTCCCGCCAAGCATTCAGAATTAGATGGACACACAGGAAAAGCGGTGAGGGCACGCCCGCCTATGGAGCTTCAACCACCATTGTGAGTGACAGCTGTCAAGCCTTGGTCATCCCCAGATCCAGATGGAATTGTCAGCCAAGGCCTCCTGCCGGGAAATCCCGGAAAGCCCATAGGGAAGATCAGTACAGTTTCTCTTTCTTTGTGAAGTCCTCCAACTATATCACTAAGGCTCCAGGGGAGACATTCAAACTTAAGGTATTTATTTTCTTAAAAGAGCTGAGGTGTGAGATGATTGAGTACTGAAAATGAAAGGCTACATTTATAATTACACAGGTTGTGGAAAATTACTGCTGTTCAGAGGCTGGCTGTGAGGGTGGATGAAAAACTAAGATGAGTTTTTCTATCCAGAGGCTGTCCGATTCCTTCGGCCACACCCCCCAAGCCCCCACCCATAGCTTTATAAATTCTCAAGTTAGAGATTCTTAAAACAGAAGGCTCTATTTTGGCAAAGCTTCATTAATATTCATGTTACGTCCAGTTTCTCATACCAGGGTTGCTTACACATAATGTTTTAATTCTGGCTTGTAAAAAATATTTTTAAAGATACATTTTTTATATCTGTATCATGTATAGTATAATTATAGACTACAGGGTCCTTTTTTTAGACATCAGCTACAGAGTGCTGTCTTAATCATCCAGTTTAGTTCACAGCACGTTATTCGCACGGGGTCTGTTCAAGGCACTGCCTTGTTTTATTTTACTCCCTTTCAATTCTATAGCCCAGTCACATTCCACTCTCTCCCCTAAGGCAACAGTTGTAACGTGTTTGACGTGTATCTTTCTGTTTACCCATGCTCGTTCAACATGCATATCGTTCTCTTCTTCTGGCATTTATTTTATAAAGTAGTATATATTTCAGTTGGCTGTTTGCTTTTTGACAGAGCAACATGTTTTTCAGATTAACCTATGTTAAGAACATCTAAGTCTTTGATTCTGACTGCTACTTAGAATCTGTGCATATTTCCATCGTGTTTCCCTACTTCCTCTCCCTGTGAAGAAGCCTCTCTCTACCACTGCAATGAGCACCCTCATACGTGTAAGCTTACGGGTTAGATGACCATATTGTCCAAGCCAGGTCCCTTCTGAGAGTGAACGGGGGTTACTATTACCAGACATGCTCAGGAAAACCGGGTTGCGCGGTCCCCCTACCTACGGAACTACGTGGGACACTTTAGGATCTGTACCAACGAGCAGCGTGCAATGTTCCTATCTAACTGCTACCAGATTGATCACCAGAATACAGTATTAGACTACATTCCCATCAGCCCAGACACAGTTTCCATTTTTTATATTTTCATTGTAACATTGCCTGCACATGTTAAGATGTTTTTAAAGGTATATGTTCTTTGAAAGCCATGTCAAGTAAAGCTAAGCCAAAAACCTAAATTTTTTCTAAACAATTTTATTTAAAGTCATAAAAAATCGAGCAGCCTAGGATACAGCCAGAATGCTTCCTCAGAGCCATATATTCATTTCTCTGCACGATTGATATTCTCTGCACAAAGGTGTATTGGTAAAGTCTTATATAGCAACGTTTCTGAATCTTCCATGAAGATACACTTGATGACACTCACATTTGGAACTACTGAGCTTTGTCTAGGGTTCATGATGTGTGCCCACAAACTGTAAAACCACCTCTGTATTTCCCACTGAACATTACCCAACACTGTTAAAACACCAGCCTTGAGAACCATTGTTATTTGAGTACATAAATGCACTTGACATCAACCATCCTATACAAGGAACTCTTCCAAATTGCAAACGCTTAATCCTTTCAGTGCCCAAACTTCATTTTAATTCCAAACGTACTTCCACAAGTGATTCAAAAACACAGCAAAGTGCAGAAACAAGTGCTTTAGAATACTTTCCCTATACCACCCACCCACCCCAACAATTTTTATTGATCCCTAGATAAAGATTTTCACTGTTGCAGGAAATCTATGAAATGCAGGACTTTTCATATACAAATCAAAGACAACATATTATGGGGTTACCAGGAAATCTGGAATCACTGGAAATTTATTCATTGAAGGTAATAGAGACAAAGATCATCAGAAAAAATGTGGGGCTTCCCTGGTGGCGCAATGGTTGGGAGTCCGCCTGCCGATGCAGGGGACGTGGGTTCGTGCCCCGGTCTGGGAAGATCCCACATGCCGCGGAGCGGCTGGGCCCGTGAGCCGTGGCCGCTGAGCCTGTGCTCCGCAACGGGAGAGGCCACAACAGTGAGAGTCCCGCGTACCGCAAAAAAAAAAAAAAAAAAGAAAGAAAAAATGTGAAGGTCCAGCAATATAAATATTAAAGTGTTTCCCCACCTCCCGAATAGTTGGACATACGGCAGGTTATAATAATAAGAGGTAGTAAATAGGAGAAAGTCAGAGAAAATGTTAAAAGATTAGCATGTATGGCATCTTGGTGAATGTTTCCTTCTTTGAGCCAAGCCTGGAACATGATTTATGATGTTTGCTTGGTGCACCAGGGCCGCAAACAACTATTATAAGAGAGTCCACTTATGGAAAAAAATAGGTATAATCATAGTATTTGGCAAAGACAAAAAATTGCTCCTGCCTTGACCTTTAAAAAAAGTAAAGTTTGATTTTTTTGTATTGCCAAGTAACGAATGCCACAAACACCCTTACTCCGTGCTTGTCCCCTTCACCTTAGTCACTTATCCTTGACCTCCACACGATCCTTCATATGTTTCCTTTTGACAAGTTCAAATCACAATGCCACCTTTTAAGGGCAGCAACACCCGAGTGTGGATATGCTCAATGATGGAAAATAAGGTCTTTGTTAATGGGCTACTTTCGCCATTTCTAGTTGTGTAGTGCTAATAAAGAAAATGTATCGATTTTTCATTTTGTCCCCAATCACTTCACCAAATTTTCTTATTAATTCTAGTAGTTTTGGGTTTGGTTTTGCCTTTATTTCATTTTGTTATTGTTGCACTGTTATGCTTTGCTCTCGTTTTGGTTTATTTGCTTTAATCAAGAGTACCTTGATTTCTCTAGATATACTGTTTGCCCAAAGCCATGTCTTTTCTTTTCCAATGTATACTCATTTTCTTAACATTGTTATCTTTCTACATTTGCAAATCTCTCCAAAACACTGTTGAACAAGATGATGATAGCAATTTCTGTTAGCTCTTGATTTTAGTTGAAATAGTTTTAGTGGTTCCATAGTTTAAATTGCATTTCTTTGGGGGTTTCAGCAAATATAATCCACCACATTTAAGTAATAGCCCTCCATTACTTGTTTAGGAGTGGCTGTTGACTTTCCAAATGCCTTCTCAGCATGGATCCATATAATCAGTGGTGTTTTGTTATGGCAGCCCTAGCTGTCTAATACAGAGAGATAGGGGAAAAGGTAAAGTCAAATTTTTTGGTTATATTATTTATATTTTCTTGCTTACTTTGGGGCTGCTAGATTCAGCCCATTTGGATAACGTATAGGGAAATTTCCCATTATACTTGTATATTTATCAGGTTCTCCTTGTATTTCTAACAGTTTTTGCTTTATTTATTTTGATGTTCATACAGGTTTATAATTGACTTGTAAATTTTGCCTTCCATAATTACATAACATCCCTATTTGTACTGTTAATGCTTTTTATCTTGTTTAGTGTTTTTAACTTTAGTTTGATTAATTATGGTCTAATATTAACATTGCCACTAGTGTTTTCTGTTTGCTTTTTCCTTAATCCAACTTATATTTCAAACATCTTTTCCATCATTCTGCTTTGTTTCTTGTAAATCATACATTTTTGGATTTTGTTTTTTAATCTGATACAACCATTTTTTTTTTTTTGCGGTACGTGGTCCTCTCACTGTTGTGGCCTCTCCTGTTGCAGAGCACAGGCTCCGGACGCGCAGGCTCAGCGGCCACGGCTCACGGGCCCAGCTGCTCCGCGGCATGTGGGATCCTCCCGGACCGGGGCACGAACCCGTGTCCCCTGCATCGGCAGGCGGACTCTCAACCACTGCGCCAACAGGGAAGCCCTGATACAACTATCTTTGACGGCCTATTTACATTGAATTTACTAGGTTTTATTTTTTCCCTAACATTTAGTATTCATTTAGTTTTGTTGTTTCCTTTCTCTGATTTTGGGATAGTGTAACGAAGTTGGTATTCATTGATTTTTTTTCTTTTCATTTGGACATTTTACTGTGCTCTTTACTTCTACTAGTGGCAACTTTCATTCCTGAAACTCAAAATATGCTGATTATTTTCACCAGTGAGATGTTTTATGTACCAACTGCTTCCCACCCTAACCCAGTTAGATTAGACCTTTAGAATACTTTGCCTTCCCTACTCTCTAAGCCAAATGAAATCTTTAGATCGATTTTACTCCACCTCTCTCACTTTACCTAACAAATTCCTAAGCTTTGCTTGATTCATTGTTGTGATTTTAGACTACTATCGGTCCCACTGCAACATGGCTCTTTCATTTCAATACTTTTTGTTTTGTAATTTATTTTCAGGTATTCTGTCATATAACAGGTATGACCCATTTTATTGTGCTCTGCTTTACTGTGCTTCACAGATACTGTGCTTTTTACAAATTGAAGGTTTGCAACGACCCTACATTGAACACGTCTGTCGGTGCCATTCTAACAGCATTTGCTCACTTGGTGTCCCTCTGTCACATTTTGGTGGTTCTCACAATATTTCAAACTTTTTCATTATTACTATATTTCTTATGATGACCTGTGATCGGTGATCTTTGATGTTATGCTTATAATCATATAAGACAGAGAACTTAATTGGTAAATGTTGTGTGTGTTCTAACTGCTCCCCCAAGTGGCTGCTCCCCCATTTCTCTCCCTCTCTCCTCAGGCCTCCCTATTCCCTGAGACACAAAAATATTGAAACTAGGCCAATTAATAACTCTATAATGGCCTCGATTAAGTGAAAGGAAGGGTCACACATCTCTCGCTTTAAATCAAAAGCTAGACATGGTTAAGTTTAGTGAGGAAGGTGTGTTAAAAGCCGACTCAGACCAAAAGTTAGGCCTCTTGGGCCAGTTAGCCCAATTGTGAATACAAAGGAAAAGTTCTTGAAAGAAATTTCAAGTTCTGCTCCAGTGAACATGAAAATGATAAGAAAGTAAAACAGCCTTACTGCTGATATAAAGCAAGTTTTATAGTGTCCTGGGTAGATGATCAAACCAGCTACAACATTCCCTTAAGCCAAAGTCTAATCCAGAGCAAGGCCCTAACTCTCGTCAATTCTATAAAGACTAAGAAGGTGAGGAAACTGAAGAAGAAAAGTTTGAAGACAGCAGAGGTTGGTTTATGAAGTTTAAGGAAAGAAACTATCTTCATAACATAAAAGTTCAAGGGGAAGCAGCAAGTACTGATATAGAAGCTGCAGCAAGTTGCCCACAAGATCAAGCTAAGATAATTAAGGAACGTGGCTACACACAACAGATTTTCAACGTAGACAAAACAGCCGTCTATTGGAAAAAGATGGCGTCTAGGACTTTCATAGCTTGAGAGGAGAAGTCAATGCCTAGCTTCCAAGGACAGGCTGACTCTATTGTTATGGGATAATGCAGCTGGTGACTAGTTGAAGCGCGTGCTCCTTTGCCATTGTGAAAATCCTAGGGCCCCCAAGAATTATGGTAAATCTACTCTGCCTGCACCGTATCAATGGAACGACGAAGTCTGGATGACAACACATCTGTTTACAAAATGCTATACTGAATATTTTAATCGCACTGCTGAAACCTACTGCTCATTAAAAAAAAACTGTTTTTAATGACAATGACAATGATCATTCCTTTCAATTGGCAATGCCCTCAGTCACCGGAGAGCTCTGATGTAGATGTACAATAGATTAATGTTACTTTCATGCCTGCTCACCTAACATCCATTCTGCAGCCCCACAGGTCCAGGAGTCATTTCAACTCTCAAGTCTTATTATTGAAGAAACACATTTTGTAAGGCCATAGCTTCCATAGATAGTGTTTCCTCTGGTGGATCTGAGCAAATTGAAAACTTTCTGGAAAGGATTCAACAATCTAGATGCCATTAAGAATATCTGTGATTCATGGGAAGAGGTCAACATATCAAACATACATAGGCGTTTGGGAGAAGTCGATTCCAACCCTCATGGATGACTTTGAAGGGTTCAAGGTTCAGTGGAGGAAGGAGCATGAGAACCGGAATTCTGTGGAGCCTGAAGATGTGACTGAATCACTGTAGTCTCAGGATCACTTAAGGAAGAGCAAAGAAAGAGGTTCCCTGAGATGGAATCTACTCTTGGTTAAAGATGCCGTGAAGATTGTTGAAATGACAACAAGGGATTTAGAATATTACAAACTTAGTTGGTAAAGCAGTAGCAGGGTTTGACAGGACTGACTCCAATTTTGAAAGACGTTCTACTCTGGGTAAAATGCTATCAAACAGCACCACGTGCTACAGAGAAATTGTTCATGAAAGGAAGAGTCAATTTGTATGGCAAACTTCATGTTGCCTTATTATTAAGAAATTCCCACAGTCACCCCAACCTTCAATAACCACCACCCTGATCAATTTGCCATCAAGTTGCCATCAATATCAAGGCAAGACCGTCCACCAGCAAAAGGATTACCACTTACCAAAGGCTCAGGTGACGGTTAGCACTTTTAGCAATAAAGTATTTTTAAATGAAGGTACGTACATTTTTTATACATAATTCTATGGCTCCCTTAATAGACTACAGTATAGTACAAGCATAACTTTTTTTTTTTTTTTTTTTTTTTTTTTTTTTTTTTTTTAACGGTACGCGGGCTTCTCACTGTTGTGGCCTCTCCTGTTGTGGAGCACAGGCTCCGGACGCGCAGGCTCAGAGGCCATGGCTCACGGGCCCAGCCGCTGCACGGCATGTGGGATCTTCCCGGACCGGGGCACAAACCCGTGTCCCCTGCATCGGCAGGCGGACTCTCAACCACTGCGCCACCAGGGAAGCCCAAGCATAACTTTTATACGTACAGGGAAACCAAAAAATGCGTGTGTGTAGTTACTGGGATATTTGCTTTATTGCAGTGGTGTGGAACCAAACCTGCAATATCTCCAAGGTATGCCTGTACATTTAACAATATATATATATTACAAGTTTTACTGATCAGCACTTGCCTCTAGCTTACCCTATATCATCTTCTCTTCCATTTATTTGTTGTCTGAAGTGCTCTCCCTCAGATGGGGCGAGTGGATAGATAGCACGTTGTCTACATAGATCAACAGATCTCTTTTATCCTGAGGGATGATTTTCAGCACTTTTCCCCCAGGCACCTCATCTTTTCTAGCTTCCAATTTGAAGATGAAAAGTCTGATACCAGTCTGATTCTTTCTTGTTTTAGTAGTAATTGTTCTTTCTGCCTAGAAGATTAGAAAATATTCTCTTTCTTCTCAGGGCTCAGGAATATTTCCAGGAGATGGCATATAAGTCTTATCTTGAACTTCGTGAGCTCCTTTAACCTGCAGACTCAATGTTTTTTCAGATCAGGAGAATTTTAATCTACTGTTTACCTCCCCTCCATCTGTCGTGTTTGTGTTTTTTTGTTTGTTTTTTTTTTCCCTCCTCCCTCTGAAATCCTATAATTTGCTTATTGAGAAATACAAATATGTCAACCAAATCTGTTACATTCTCCCTCAGATTTCCAATTCCTTTTATTTTTACTCTAGCATTCAGATGATTTCTTCCATTTGATCTTCTAGGCCTCCAGTTCTGGTCTCACTAATTTCCCTTTCCCTTTATCTACCAAATTTTAAATTGAGAAGTCATGATTTGTTTGCTTGTCTTAAATCAAATGTGTCTCTTTATTCAGTAACTGAATCTCCCTCATGCTCCAGTACTTTTTAGTTTATGACATTGTTTCCTCCAGCGGTTCTGCTTCACTAGATTTCTGTTCTGGGTGTGCATTCATTTCATCACCCACTGAGCGATCTAACAAATGTGTTGTCTGCCTACTATGCATTAGGCACTTTTATAGATGCTGGGGATACACTGGTGGAAAAGACAGAGGAAGGCCCCTGCCCTCATCGAAAGGTGAAATAGATAAATGAAATACATAGTGTGTCAGAGTGATAAATGACATAGAGAAAACAAGGTAGGGAAGAGGAGTAAGGAATTCAGGGTAAAGGGTAGATTACAGTTTTATATAGTCAAGGAAATCTTCACTAAGTACAAATAGAGCAAAGACCTGTAGGAGGTGAAAGTTTTGGGAGATGAGTACGTCAGGCAGGGGGAACTCAAGGTCAGGGTGGTTAGAGCAGAGTGAAAGGAGGGGAGTAGGAGGTACTGATACAATCAGGGAAAGTAGCAGCAGCAGCAGACAGATTACGTAAGCCTGTCTCAGGGCCACCACCTTGCACAAGTCTAGGGGAAATATTTACACTAGAGTCTATGTAAATGAGAACCCCTGTAGTATAAAAAAGTATAGACACAAAGAGGCCAGTTAGGGAGTTACTGCATTCTTTGCGCAAGAAATGACGATGGTGTGTACCACGTTGCGAGTAGTAGAGGTGATGAACAGTGGTCAGATTCTGCTTGCGTTTTGAAAGTAAAGCCACCTTTTCATTCATTCATTCAACCAGAGCCGACTTCATGGCCATGCAATCCACACAGGAGCACAGGGTCCCACATCGAGAAGGGGCCCACACTTGGTTTAATGCTCTACTGTGGCCATGATGAAATTCGCAATAATTTTCAAAAGAGGGGACCCGAACTTTCACTTTACACTGGATCCACAAATTATGGAGCCAGTCTTGTATGCAGCAAAGATTTATTGAGCATTTATTATTAGAGGATCTGATATTGCATGAGGGGAAAGTAAAACAGAAAAAATGTGACTCTCCAGGGTCTTACAAGGATGAAGCAGGTAATGGACAATAAACATAATAATAAGCCAATTAATTAGTATGTTAGAAGTTTATTTGTGCTATGGAGAAAAAAGTAGAAGCTGGTAAAGGGACTTGGGGGAGAGTGCAGAGCACGTGATTAAATGGGGTGGTCAAGATAAGCCTCGTTGAGATGGTGAGGTGTCTCAAGACAGTTAAAGGAGGTAAGGGAGTTAGTGAAGATAATACCTGGGGAATAAGGCTCCTTAGGAACAGTTAGCAAAGACCTTATGTTGGGAGTGTGCCCACTCTGTCCCCAGAGTAGCAGAAGCAAAGGAGAAAGGAGGAGGTGAAGAGGAACCATGCTGGAAGGCAGATACTGTAGGGCCTTGTAGGCCATTGAAACTCTTTGACTTTTAGTAAGTGAAATGGGAATTACTGAAGGGATTTGAACAGAGGAGGTACACCTGACTGTGTCTGATGGGTTCACTGCTGTTTTAGAGAATCAACTATAGGAAGACAAGAACAATCTAACCAGTTGGCAAACTATTACAATAATCCAGATGACAAATGATGGTAGTTCAGATCAGGTGACAGCAGAGAGGCGGTAAAAAGCAGTGAGAGTTCAGATGTACGTTGCAGGTGCGGCCAACAGAACTTCCTAAGGGGTGAGATGCGGGATGTGAGACGGAAGAGTCCAGAATGACTTTAAATTTTGGTCCCAAGAAACTGAAAGAATGGATATGCTAAGAAACTGGAGGGATAAAAAGGAGCCAGTCTGGAGAGGAAGATCGTAAGTCCAGATTTAGACTTGAGTTTGGAATGTCACTTAGCCCTCCAAGCGGAGATGGGGTAGAACTTTGTCAAGAAATCAGATGAGAGTTCTGTGCTGGAGATATAAGAGAGTCATTGGAATACAGATAGTAGCTGAGAGGGACTTCCCTGGTGATCCAGTGGTTAAGACTCAGCACTCCCAATGCAGGGGGCCGGGGTTCAATACCTGGTCAGGGAACTAGATCCCACATGCCACAACTAAGAGCCAGCATGCCTAAATTAATTAATTAATTAAATAAAATGCTGAGACTCTATGAGATGATCAAGGGAATGAGTGTGGGTAGGGAAAAGGGCCAACCACTAAGCCCTGGGGCACTCCAACATTACAAGTTTGGGGAGAAGAGAAGGAACCGGCAAAGGAGACGAGAGGCAGCAAGCGGTAAAGTGGGAAGTAGAGTCACAAGATAATGGGAGAAATAAATAGAGTTGAAGACACTGAATACAGACAATTCTTCCAAGAATTGTCACTTCCAAGTGGAAGAAAGAAATGGGTCGAAGCTGGCAAGGAAGTGAAATAAATAAAATGAATGTTTAAGAGGTTAAAAATAACAGCATGTTAGCAAGTTGAAGGGAATGAGTCAGTAGACTTAGGAGATGGGAAGAATTGCTGGAGCAATGCCCTTGAGTAGCTGGGGAGTTTGACCTCTTCCACAGTAGAGTTGGCTTTGGATAGCATGAATTATTCACCTATGATTCTGTTGTAACAGGAAGGACAGGAGAGAACACAGATACAGATACGGATGTAAATTAATGTAGTCGTTGGAATTATACAAGATTCCCTCTAATTTCTTTCATTATCTCTGTAGCATAGAAAAGCAAGGCACTAAGTCAATAGAATTTGTGATGGACTGGGTGTGGAGCATACAAAAAAAGGGAAAAGGGCGACTCCAAGTTCTTTGGCATCAACAATGGGAAAGATGGAGTTGCCCCATCTAGCAGTGTGCTGGAGCTGGCTCATACTGGCCCAGGAGAGGCAAGGGTTAAATTCCCAGGGATTCAGTGAGCTGGTACTTAGACACAGACATTATCAAAATTAAATGACACAAACTTGGGGGCTTCCCTGGTGGTGCCGTGGTTAAGAATCCACCTGCCAATGCAGGGGACACGGGTTCGATCCCTGGTCCGGGAAGGTCCCACATGCTGCAGACCAACTAAGCCCGTGAGCCACAACTACTGAGCCTGCGCTCTAGAGCCCATGAGCCACAACTACTGAGCCCAGGTGCCACAACTACTGAAGCCTGCATGCTTAGAGCCCGTGCTCCGCAACAAGGGAAGCCACTGCAGTGAGAAGCCCGTGCACCACAACGGAGAGTAGCCCCCCGCTCACCGCAACTAGAGAAAGCCCGCGCACAGCAACGAAGACCCAACGCAGCCAAAAATAAATTAAATAAATAAAAATTACACAAACTTCCAACCAAATAATTTATATTAAAACAAAAGTACAAGACTCACACTGTTTACTGCATTTCATCCATAATAAGGTTCTTGAGGTTGTTTACATCTATGATATCTCTATGATGTAAATATCACACATTGGCGTGCTATGTCTCTCTTCCTAACTGTGCATTTAGTGATGTCACATTGGTAGCTTGAAATCAGCCATGGTAGGAGTATTGACATGACAGAAATTGGAAAATATTTAAAAAAAGAAATCAGAGCTTGATGTATTATTTTGTTGTCTGTCTAAAGTGCTAGAGAATACGTTAATATTGTAGTTTAAACTTACAAGTATGGGGGCTTCCCTGGTGGCGCAGTGGTTGAGAGTCCGCCTGCCGATGCAGGGGACGTGGGTTCGTGCCCCGGTCTGGGAAGATCCCACATGCCGCGGAGCGGCTGGGCCCGTGAGCCATGGCCACTGAGGCTGTGCGTCCGGAGCCTGTGCTCTGCAACGGGAGAGGCCACAACAGTGAGAGGCCGCGTACCTCAAAAAAAGAAAAAAAAAAACCTTACAAGTCTGTGGCTGTGTCTGCTACATTGTAAAAGCACAAAAAGTTGGGGAAATATTCTTCCAGTACTCAAAATCCTTTATGTGATTCAGCAAGAAGACACTGTGTCACTGATAAATGAGTGAAGTTCCAGCACACACCTCTGTTGTTTCAGGTTCATCTCCATCACTGAAGAAAAATAATAACCATGTTGGAACTATGATTGTTCATCCTTTGCAACCATGGATACAGAGTTTGTTAAATGTCAATAAACATTCTGTCAGAATCAATTGGGTATCAGTAAAATACATAATAAATGTGTGTATATATATATATATTTTTTTTTTTTCAGGAAGACAATTGCTAAACATTTACCAGCTCACCACTGCTTTTACTACAATGGAAAAGAAAGGGAGGGGCCAGTTTGTGAAGCATTCTCACCAGCACTGCATGCCCTCTCACTGCCTGTACATCCTCAGGTGCATTGTTCATTTCCTTTGTCTACTCAGCACTCACTTTTGGGATAGCAGCAATCCAAAGAATGACAACAGAAAGAAAATAGGGACACCAAGCAGGCTTTTAGTTCCCCTGATTCCCACACAATGCCCCACAATTCCTAGTCCCCCAGAAGTTCCCCTGAATTTCCAGCACCAGTGGAGACACACAGAAGACTCCAAGGGTGATGGTGGCTTGGAGGAAAACCTTTGAGCCTCCTGAACTCCCCAAGATTAGCTGTTTATGTCCCCTGACTTTCAGAGGAGAGCGCAGACTTATCTTCATGCAGTCATCCACCTGCCATTACGTGGTTTGCAAAACTATGTGGGAAAGGGAAAGAGTGCTAGATTTGGAAGCAACAAAACTAGGTTCTGGTGCCTAATATTAGGCAAACTGCTAAATATTAACTGGGGAGTTTGGTCTAGGTGACTTTGAAGTCCTTTATAGCTAAACTGCCTTTCTAATTTACGCAGATCAGTAGCCAGGTGACTACTGACTACAACAGGCTATGGATTATACTCTAAGGTTATATATAGATATTTTTAAAGAACCTCTGGCACAAATTATTCCCTCAAGGAGACTCTCAATTTATAAGGGAAAAAGCATTTCATTACCAGCAGAAAGAAAATTTGAGACGATAATACTGACCATTATACTTAATTCATGGCATTACATTTTAAGTCTTTTTGAGAGTAACATACTTTAGTTCAAGTATAATCAAGACAATTTCAACGCTTAACTCACTATTCCTATCACAAATCTATCAAAGAACATCCTCCTTATGGCAGAGAACATGAGCGCTCACAAAATATTCACGTGTTCCTTTACTTTGCAGGCTCCCTTGAAGTTAGGTTGCCAGGTGACGAGGTGCTGGCCCAGGGCATGGTGGGAAAAGTGAGGAAAGCTACTCTAGGCCTGGCCTTTATAAACATCCTACAGGACGCCACCTTCATTGTGGTAAGCCAATGAGATTTCATGAGTTTGCTTGTCGCAGCAGACAGCACTAATTACCCTGACTAGTGGACTCCCCATTTTCCAGAAGACTGGATAAACTTCCTACTAATCCACAGATCTATCAAGCAACAACTTCCCTCCACATTAAACCCTGCTCGTACCCCTTGTTCCTTCCTCCCAAGAGGGCAGACACTGAAAATATGGTTCTGACGCATGTGACAGAGCAAATATAATCTGAGTCTAATATATTTTGACTGTCGGTTTTATTTCATTATTAAGCCATAATAAATGTATAAGTAATCCTGTGTTGTGCTTTGCAGGCATAATAAAAATAATTCTATTTCACGTATTTCCTTTAGCAACTGCTCTTCTAAAGAATTCTGTATGCAGCATACCACTGAATCGGCTAGCTAGTATTTCAAGTTCTCCAGTACTTGTTTTTTCAACTTCTTACCTTAAAATGATTGTAGATTCATGAGAAGTCACAAAAATAGTATATAGAAATAGGACACAGAATTCCTGGAAACCCTTCCCCAGGTTCTCTAAGGCTGACATATCGTGTAACTGTTTGACGTTATCGAACCGGGAAATTTACATTGGGACAATACGACTAACCAGACAATAGAACTTAGTGAGGTTTCATTAGTGTGTACATGCTTTCCTCTGTATGTGTGTGCGTGTGCGTTTCTATACAATTTGATCTCATGTAAAATTTGTGTACCCACACCGCCATCAGGATACAGACCTGTTCCATCACCACAGAAGGACACCCTCATATATTCCTTTATACCCACTCCCTCTCAACGCTGTTCTCTGTCTCTATAGTTTTAGCATTTCAAGAATGTTATATAAATGCAATCGTACAGTCTGTAACCTTTTGAGATTGGTTCTTCCCCCACTGAGCGTGATGCCCTTCAGATCCATCCAACTTGTATCAATAGCTTGTTCCTTTTCACTGCTGAGTAGTATTCCACTGTATGGCTGTACCAATGGATGTTTAACCATTCACCCACTGAGGGACTTCTGGGTTGTTTCTACTTTGGGGCTATTTCAAATAATGCTGCTGTACATGTACAGGTTTTGTGTGAACGTAGGTTTTTATTTCTCTGGAATAAATGCCAAGAGTGTAATTCCTGGGGCTTATGCTAAGTGCATATTTTGTTTTGGGGTTTTTTTTGTTTTGTTTTTTCAGTGTGCGGGCCTCTCATTGTTGTGGTCTCTCCCGTTTTGGAGCACAGGCTCTGGAAGCGCAGGCTCAGCGGCCATGGCTCACGGGCGCAGCCGCTCCATGGCATGTGGATCCATGGATCTTCCCGGACCGGGACACGAACCCACGTCCCCTGCATCGGCAGGCGGACTCTCAACCACTGCGCCACCAGGGAAGCCCCATATTTAGTTTTATAAGAAGTCAGACTATCTTCCAGAGTGCCTGTATCAATTTATATTCCCACCAGTAACATAGGACTGATCCTGTTTCTCCACATCCTTGCCAGTATTTGATGTCACTATTCTGAATTTTAGCTGTTCTAATATGTGTGTGGTGAGGACTTCCCTGGTGGACCAGTGGTGAAGACTCTGCTCTCCCAATGCAGGGAGCCCGGGTTCGATCCCTGGTCAGGGAACTAGATCCCATGTGCCGCAACTAGAGATCTCGCATGCCGCAACTAAGACCTGGTGCAGTCAGGTAACTAAATAAATTTTTTTTTTTTAAATGTGTGGTGAGATCTCACTGTGGTTTTAGTTTGCATTTCCCTAATGATGCCGAACAACTTTCCATGTGTGCTTATTTTCCTTCCATATCTTCCCTCTGGTGAAATGTCAGTCCACGTCTTTTGCCCATTTTCCAACTGGATTGTTTGTTTCTTTACCATTGAGTTTTGCATGTTCTTTATATATTCTAGATACAAGTTCTTTGCCAGATATATGGTTTGCAAATATTTTCTCCCAGTACTCTTACTAATTTCTAAAAAAGTATTTCAAAGAAAAGCTAAAGTTCTCACAAATTCAAATGAGATTGAATGAAGATGTTGAAAAATTGGGGATACTTTAGAAGACAATCAATATAGTCATTACCCAACTTTTTCTGAAACAAGAAGAAATTATTATTGCATTCTAGGTAGCAGATGCATGAAGGTTATTGAGACCCAGTAGGGAAAAGTTACACTTTAGTGTACCTACAGCAGATTGATTAATTTTCATTACCTTAAATTGAAGACAGAAGGATAAGGACACTGAAGTGATTTACTAAGAAGGTTGTCAAGCATATGCCAATATAATTATTTTTTAATCCAACGAGAAAATAGGTATCAATAAATAAGTCATTAGTAAGCTAAAGAGACTTATTTCCAGTGTACTGAAATTGAAAGAGAAGCTTATTTAAAGATTAAGACAGATATCAAGGAATACATTGCAGAAAGATTAAAGTTAAGGAGCTAAGTATGTGTTTGCATCTAAATAAGACAGAGGTCTAGAAGAAAAAAAAACAGGAAAAAGAAAAATGTTTTATTAACAAACAGAAAACCAAACATGCAATATGTTAACTAAATATCAAGAACAATTATCACTATTCCTAATTTTTTTTAACTGATAAGAAAAAGTAAGTCATTTTAATAAGGGTGAGAAATGGCTATTTGTTTACTATCTGAGAACATGAAAGGACCCTCTGGGGTAGTTTCAAAAATAAAACACTTTGTAATTATAATTAATGGATAAGATTCTGTATATATGCAGATAAAGTAGTAATATAATTACACCTAATGATGAAAATGGACTTGAGTGTTATTGTTGAGACCTTGCTTCATATTCTCAAATTCTAGAGAAACGCTGGGCAAGAAAGATAACGATTTTTAACAGGTGTCTTCACCTTGTATTAAGGAGAATATAAGTATAGTTTTTAAGATTGCACTAAAACCATCTGTTAACTTATCTAAACTCGACTACTCCGAAAACTGTAAATTCTGAAAAATCCCAATTCAGATGAGAATTCTACCCTAAAGAACAGTCTTACAGAATAACTCCTATGTTTAGGGGAACCATGAAGTGCAAAAACAACGAATTTCTTAACTCCATAGCCTAAAATGAAAAGGCTATTCTGTTACATTGTAATGACAGGAAAAGACGGCACGACTCTTCATGGCTGCTGCTACGTTTGGAAACAAAGCTAGAAGTTCACCCAAATCCCCCAGCTGGGAAATGGGGTTGACCCCAAGTTATTTTACCTGAACCCCAAGTTTTATCTTATCATCCAAAACCACTCTCCGTTCTTAGCACCCCAAGTGTATCAATAGCACACTTACCCAGTTTGAAAACCTTAGTCTTTCTCCACTGTAACCACCGTATCAGGGAACCACCTGTTCTGCCAGAACTTACATCTGGGAAAGGATTAGTTTTATTACTGAGGCCTGGGTACCAGGGTTTTTGAAGCTTTAACGAGCAGAAGCCTCGTGAGTGTTGGAAGCAGAAATGCACCCACCTGTGGAACATACTTTCATTGGGGAAAGTCATCAGAAGGGGTCCTTTAATTACACATTGTAAAGAATCGATTCCTTCATTGATCCTGAAGGAAACCTTGAAGTCACCATCAACCTGTTTCAGGTTTCAGAAAAGTTGTTTTAGACAAGTTGAGTGTGCTGCTTTGAGATGCAAACAGGACCCTGCTTAGGAGCTGCCTTTGTTTGGGTAGAAGAGAAGAGAGCCAGGCGTGGAGCCAGAGAGGATATTAGTTCGGGTTCTGTATCATTGACGCAGTGCGCTGTATTTCAAACCATTCCTTGTCACTGTGGAGGATTTTTTTGTTTGTACTGTGTTGTCGTTGTTATTGTTGATATTTCACTGCCTTTTATAGTAAATAGAGATCTGACATTGAAAAGATGGTCTAGGGGACTTCCCTGGCAGTCCGGCGGTTAAGACATCGCCTTCCAATGCAGGGGGTGCGAGTTCGATCCCTGGTTGGGGAGCTAAGATCCCAAATGCCTTGCGGCCAAAAAACCAAAAAACAGAAAACAGAAAAGATGGCCAGAAAAACTTACAGACTTGGTCTTCAATTCACATTGGAGGAGAGGCTGTGAAAAGGAGCTGGGCTGGGCAGTGGTTAGCTCTCACGCTGTGGGTTTTCAAAAGGCAGCAAAGCCAAAATGCACAGCTATTGGCCTGCTGGGCGCTGTCCTACAAGACCTTGCGTGGTTTCCCTTGAAGGGAAAGGACATTCCCATAGCCAATCATCTAGAACCAGAAAATGGCTTGAGGTGTTCCTCTCCCTCTCTGAGCTGCATGGTAATTGGGTTTAGGTTCGAAAGCAGCTGCTCAGAGCCTTGAAAGGGGGAAAGGGGGTGGTATGGGGGGAGGGAGGTCCAGCCAGAGGCCGAATTAGGACTGTGAGATGTGGAAGAGCATACAAGTCTCATAGCTGTTTGTAAATTTATTCCCATGGTGTTTTCCACTATTACCCCTGAACTGTCGGTAAAATCTTACTAAATGCAGAATTTGGTGTGAACTCTGTGTAGGGAATTAAGTCAAGGTCCTAACCTAATTAGGAATCATGGAATGAAAGAAAAAGCAGGGCCAGTAGAGTGATGCCTTTGCCCCAGGCTGTAAGAGTGGATTGGAACTTCAGGAGGTGATAGAGGCCCTGGTGGGGCTGTTTGACAGGAGCCTGGAGCAGAGGAGATGTTCCACCAAACAGATGTTAAGACACGACTCCCGGAAGAAAAAATAAGGAAGGCTATGAGAGGGCCTGATACCCTAAAAATCACAGCAGTTGCAGACTCACTATCAATGACTATTTATGCTTAAGTAGAAAATTCAGACTGACATTGAAACAGGAGGGAAGGGGACAGGACACAACCTTTAAAAGTGACATAGTTATAGGACATGACAAAAACTGGTTAGAACCAACTAGGTCCAAGATGGCGGAAGATTTGACTTCTAGTGGACCTTGAGCCTCATTATACGCTCATTGTAATACATTAGCACATACCAAAGGACACAGCTACAGGCACCATGCCAGTTTCTGAGGTTAATCATAAAAGTCCAAAAAGCGGGTGGTGGCCCAAGTCCTGGAAATCCCCGCCCCCTCCTCTGACATACTTGGCATAATCCTCCCACTCATTAGCCTATGAAATTACATAGCCCATAAAACCTAACCACGCCATATTTGGGGGCCTCTGGCCTTCTGAGATGACCCACACTCTGTCTGTGGAGCGTGTTTCCCCCAAGGCCGCTCTCGCCTTTTGAGACGGACTGCATTCTGTCTATGGAATGTGTATCTCTCTAAATAAATCCACGTCCTACCTATCACTTTGTCCTCACTGAATTCTTTCTGCCCCAAGACATCAAGAACCTGAGCTTCATTAAGTCCTGAGACCAGGTGTGTGATTTCAATTAAAAGACAGTGGGTTCAAGTGCCATTCTGGGTTGTGTGCTTTGAGCATGGGCTGGAAACGCAAGTAACAACAGCAGGTGTTTTGATTTAATCCCTTCCCACTTAATTCTTAGCACCATCATCACCCTGGTCGGGGTCCTCACGGCTCGATATCCAGATTCCTGCAACGACCTTCTAATATTCAGAAGCTCAGTCACTCTCCATCCCGTGACCTGAACAACGCCATGAGGCTCATCTCTACAAAACACTGATTTTATCCTAGGGCCGTTTCACCCATACAAACCACCCAAGACGGCACAAAATTTCACGTCCTGGATCAGCAATAACGACGCCAGGGACCACAAACAGAAAAACACAGACTTTAAAGCACAGGAAGGAATTAAGCAAAAACCTGGGCTGAGCCCCTCACATGAGAGGAGAGACTAGGACTAGACTGAACATATCGTGACCCAGTGACACCAGCGAGAAGGGAAGCTGGACAAGAACCCTCCTCAGGGAGGAGTGTGGAGGTACAGAGGAGAGCTGTGTGGGGACTACCAGGCAAGCCACGACATCACAGCTGCCTCGGCTGAAAACTGCAGGCTGCAGCGCTCTACGCCCCCTGGGCGGGGCGCAGGGTAAACTTGCCGGGGAATCCTGACAACGGTGTATGATTAATCTCCTCAACCAGAAGTTGAAAAGAAAGTATAATATGGTAATACTGCATTCCAACTGGAATAGTACCCGGCTAACAGGAGGATAGAAGCCACATATAATTGTGTATTCAACCAAGATTTACAACAAACCTACTGTGTGTGGCACAGGAGAGGGAGAGTTGAAAGCCACCGTCCTTGCCCTCAGGTTGCCAAGACGGGGGGGGGGGGGGTGAAATAAACAAGTTAAAGAGACATTTACAGGAAAAGGCGATGGGTTCTCTAATAAAAGGGAGCACAAGATGCTGTGGAAACATACAAGGCGTTCACATAACTTGGACCCAAGGGGGATACGGCAGAACTTTCTGGAGGTGGTAACACCTAAGCTATTGAGATTGAGTAGGTGCTAGCCTAGGATGAAAGAAGGTGCATTCGTTTCTTACGTTTGCTGCAACAAATTACCACAAGCTTGGTGGCTGAGAGAAACGAAATGTATTCACTCACGGTTCTGAAGGCTTGAAGTCTGAAATCAGTATCGCTGGGCGGACATTGGCAGAGCCACGCTTCCCCAGGAGGCTCTCAGGAGGGCTATTCCTTGCGTCTTTTAGCTGCTGGGGGCTGCCGGAATTCCTGGGCTTCTCCCCACCTCACTGAAATCTCCACCTCTGTCTTCGCCACGCCTTCTCCTCTGTGAGGGTCAAATCTCCCTCAACCTCTCTCGAAAAAGGATACAGCTGACTGCATTTAGGGCCCACCCAGGTAATCTGAGACAGCCTTCCCCTGTTAAGATCTTTAATTTCATCACATGCCCAAAGATCCTTTATATTTTTTTGGTCCATAGAAGGTAACATTCACAGGTCCCAGGATCAGGAACGGATATCTTTGGAGGGTCCACTTTCAACCTGCCACATAAGGGCTCAGGGAAGGGCATTCCAGGCCGAATAGGAGGCACTTGCAAAGGCTCAGAAATTGTGAGAGAGCACGAAGGGCTTTTGGGAGAACGAGGAGTTTAATATGGCTCAGGTGTTGTTTGCAAGGTGGAAGGGAAGAAGCAAGCTGGAGGGACTAAGAAATGTCTGCAGTATAAGGGCTTTATGGCTTGTTGTCTTGCAATTTAAAGGAGCTCTTCATAAGAGCACCTCAACACCCCTGAGAAGATCCCTGTGCACCCCCGAGCGTTAGAAACTGCTCTGGGGCAGGAAAGACAGGAAAAAGATAGACCTTAAGGAACTTGAAGGAGAAAGGGAACCATTGCAAGGCCTAGGGTTGCCGTGCACCAGATAGCCAGACAAGGGTCTTCTGCAGGAAAGCATGTGCCCACCAGGTAACTGAGTCCTCTGGGGGGGAACTCGAAAACACGAGTAAACTGCTAACCGCCAGCTGCTTCCTATCCGAGCCCCTCAGCCATTCATCTCCGAAACACCTCAAGGTGGAATTTGTGGTTGGGATAAACGAGCTTATATGAGCCCTTTCCTCTGGGAATCCTGGCTCACAAATAAGCTGGAGAAATAGCTCTCCCAGAAGCTCCTTCGTCCTGTCCAGTGCACACACTCACCAAAATATTCCATTTTTCTAGTCCATGACCAGTGACCGAAGAAGGGTGCCCCTACCAATCTCCTTTTTCCTTTAATGACTGTCTTCAAGTGAGAAAAAAAGAGAAACGGATACTCAAAAAGAGAGTGGAGGGACAGAGAAAAATAGAGGGAGGAGAGAACACATAAGCAAGTTAGTAAGTTCACAAAGTATTTACCAAGCACCCCCGATGCACCAGGCACTATTTAGGTGTGCAGAAAACAGCAGGAAAAAAGACACAAGGGACTGACATTGCAGAAGTTGTGCAAAGACATTCTGCAGCTGTTACTCCAGGCCTAGCGCTGTGCTAAGCTCTGTGCATTCTCTCTTTAAGCCCCAAAGAAATGGGGATGAAACAAGAGTTTGGAGGCAGAGATGGGACTGCCCTCAAGATAAAGACAGAGGTAGAAATGGAGACAGTTTATGCCAGATTCCCTCCTTGCCTAGAGAACCCAATTTTCTACACTTATTTGTTTCAGATTCCATTCTGGAATCAGATGGTTTTCCAGAAGCTGCGGCCAAGTCAAGCGAAAGAGTTCCAAGAGTAAATAAAGGAAAGTTCCTAAGTTTGACCGGCACTCCGGGCCATGTCGAAGTGATGCAGAGTTGGCTGGGTCCTTTGGTTATTTATAGAGCGAGTGGACACTGAAGCAGGCTGCAACTGCAGACGGCCAGGCCAGATGATCTGTCACGATCCCTTCCAACTCCACTTATTTTGTGATTTTTTATTTTTGCCCTAGTACCTATCACAAGGGCTAAGAAGTGAACCATGATTAAGAGGCTAGACAAAAGACGCGGACTGGATTTTACATCCTAAAATCAATTAAAATAGTATGAAGTGGGGATAGGGGGATTGCATCTCTTATTTGAGAAAACCTCGTCAGCAAGGATATCTGCCAGTGGTGAAGGTGATTTCCTATAACCATAACACCTGAGGCCATCAGAAGAGCCTGCTCATTTTATAGACAAGGCTACCGTGACCCAGAGAGGGGACATGGCGTGTCCAGGTCTTCTGACTCCTTGTCCAAAGGTCTTTAGCCAAACCGCAGTTCGAATCATTTTAATACAGACTTCCATCTCGATGAAGGAACTTCTGTCTCATTCTGGTCCCGGTAAAAGTTAAAATATCTGATATGTTCATGTGCGTGATTAGGGATTACAATATAATTTTATATGTAAATTTATATAAAATTTAATGATTGAATCTATAGAGACAAGTCCTCCTGACTCATAAGCTAGACTCAGAAGCTATTTAATGGGGATGGTGGTGTGCTGCATTGGGCAATTGGGATTGACATGTAGACGCTGATGTGTATAAAATTGATGACTAATAAGAACCTGCTGTATAAAAAAATAAATAAAATTAAATTCAAAAATTTTAAAAAAAGGAGCTAATGAACTCTTTTACAGTAAGAACATAACATGAAAGTAAATTATAGCCTCAGTGGTACATTATATCTTATTTAAATAATTTCCAAGGAGACCTAACGTAAATCTGGAGTTTGGCTCACGTCTGAGTTCTCCCAGGATTGTGAAGAATAATCTGGCAATGAAATATCCTAGCTAGAAACTTATATTCATCTGCATAAACATAAGGAAACTATTTTATTTGCAGTACTACAGGACTCATGTGGGTTTGTTTGTTTTTTTCCCCCTAGGCTCCTTTGTTTTTAACAGGAATGTGAGATTTTTCAGTCAAGAAATTTTTCTAGTGGCAGGGTGGGTGGTTGTGGTGGGATGAACTGGGAGATTGGGATTGACATGTATACACTAATATGTATAAAATGGATAACTAATAAGAACCTGCTGTATAAAAAATAAATACAATAAAATTCAAAAAATAAAATTTTAAACTTTAAAAAGAATTTAAAAAAGAAATATTTCTTTTTATTCGAATTGGCAAATTTATTTTTTTTTGAATTTTATTGTATTTATTTTTTATACAGCAGGTTCTTATTAGTTATCCATTTTATACATATTAGTGTATACATGTCAATCCCAATCTCCCAGTTCATACCACCACCACAACCCCCCCCGCCACTTTCCCCCCTTGGTGTCCATACGTTTGTTCTCTACATCTGTGTCTCTATTTCTGCCCTGCAAACCGGTTCGTCTGTACCATTTTTCTAGGTTCCACATATATGTGTTGATATATGATATTTGTTTTTCTCTTTCTGACTTACTTCACCCTGTATGACAGTCTCTAGATCCATCCACGTCTCTACAAATGACCCAATTTCATTCCTTTTTATGGCTGAGTAATATTCCATTGTATATATGTACCACATCTTCTTTATCCATTCATCTGTTGATGGGCATTTAGGTTGTTTCCATGACCTGGCTATTGTAAACAGTGCTGCAATGAACACTGGGGTGCATGTGTCTTAAAAAAAAGAAAAGAAATATTTCTATGGGTGTCGAGAATAAGAGGTAAACATCAAGATGTTTTTTGACCTGGATCTGGAGCGGAGAAAGCACAAGCATGCCCGTTTAGAAGTCTAGTCGATCAGTGGTTGGTTGTGTTCCATAACAGTAAACAACTGTCTCCACTTATACATGACGGAATCAATCCAATGGCTGACTGTCTGAGATTTGAATAGATTAACTTTAGACCTTCTTCCTGCTGTTAAGCCATACAATATTCCTATCATTCTATAAAAAATATCAATCACCTTCCAGAACATGCCTAGTAAGAGACATTTTTTTCCCATCTTTCCAGTAGCCTCTGTCAAATGGCAAAACTAAAATTTAGTCATGAGGCTGATGTCCTTTATTCAAGGGAAAAAACCATCCACGGATTAGGCGGTACGTTGTCTCCCAGGCAGTGGAGCCCTCCTCCTGAGGGATTTTGGACAAGAGTGAGTTTTACAGAGTGTTAGAAACAGCAGGGTGGAAACGGGGCATGATTGGCTAGGGTTGCGTATCTGACCTTATTTAGAAAGATCAACGAAATAGGCATAAAGTCCGGAGTTGGCTTGGCATTTAGAGATTGGCTGACTGGAAATACTGGATTTCTGGTCAAACAGAGCATTTACAGAAACGTGAAAGTTCTGTTTGCTCACACGGCATTCCAGGCAGGAGCGGCTCCATCTTGGGCCTAAAAATTTACTTCAACCCCTGTTATTCTGACAACCTGTAGTAGCCATGGTCCCTCTTCGATGCAAAAAGCAGTGAGGAAATTTAGGCCAATCTATTATTACCCATACAGGAAGCATCAGTCTTTATGAGGATAATCAATGCCCCAAAAGCCTCTTCGTGATAGATAGCTTTAGGAGAGAAGGATACATTATTCCCATGATAAAATAACTTTGTGTGGAGTAGCTAGTAAAGAAATTAACATTTGTGGAGTACTTACAGTTAGCTAAGTACTTGAATTACTTATCTCATTTAGTCCTCACAAAAATCCTTTAAGGTCCCCATTTGGCAAAAAAAGAGGGAACAATCCCATAATGGTTAACAGCCCAAAGCCGCAGACGGTAAAAACTGTGGATAGAAACCCAGTTCTTTCCTTTCCCTCGGGTTTCTGCCCCTGCATCACCTGGAGACTTTTCTCATCAAATAAAGTGAAAGGAGCCTTGGAGCAAGCTTTTCAGAATATGAGAGATGACCTTCCCTTTTCAATTCAAGAAAGAAATTGTGAATGAAAGAAAGTCTGAAATTCCTTTTGTTGTAATTATGCGTTTGTTGTAGCAGTATTTACCCAAGAACCTCGAGGATTCTGTAGTCATGAGTTGACAGCAGTCATTAAGGAAAATCCCCGATGACTCCTTTTGCCTCAGATTCTGTAGCACTTACCAAGTAAAACCTATTGTCGTTTGAGAACAAGGATATTTGTTTCCTGTTCTCTGGAGGGCGTAAGAGTTAAACAAAGGTATGCATACTCTCTAAATGGATTTCGCCCAACAAGAGCTGAACACCTAACAAGACAACAAGAACGTGTGATTTATGAGTGTTTCTAACTGATGGGAAGTCGGCTGACATCCACAGAGGCTCTGAAATGGAGGAAATTGTACAGTATGTCACGGGGTCACACACGCTATTTTAAGCACTCGTGATCAAGAAGATTTTCTGCCGAATATGATCTGCACCCAAGAGAGACAAAAATCTATTAGACTCTCTGGTTGCCTTAAAAACTCCTACTCAGCATCATTGTAAGATAAGTTATTACTGAAAAGAGTAACATTGTAACAGGGAAGAGACAACTTGACTCCACCTTGGATCCGTTTCTTTGACCTTAGCCTGTGCTTTTCCTTGCTTTTGTTATTATAAGCATACATCACGGCCTGCCGCAGGGAACCCTACCCACCTGTGAATGGCTGCCAGACAGGAGAAATTAACACATCCCCTCCTCGAGGTTGGCCATTCCCGGAGATGTCTGCCCTTTTTACTCTACTTCCTCCCCACCTCTCCCTCTCTGCCTTCTTACTTTACTTCCCTCTCCGATTCTATAAAAGAAACTGTCATCCGGACCCAGATAAGATGGTCTTTCGGTGGGACCCTAGTCCACTGTGGGGCCTTTAGGGACTTTCCACCCCCTCACTTGTTCCCGTAAACCAATTCTTCTCCCTATCGTGCGCCACTCCTTCTCCCTATCGAAACCAATTCTTCTCCCTATCGTGCGCCACTCCTTCTCCCTATCGAAACCAATTCTTGGAGTTTTTCAGTTGACGGGGACTTGCCAGACAGCGGGTAATTTTCCAGTTGCCCGTAACAGGTATACGCCCTAACCGCCACAATGAACAGACAACTATAACGGCCAGAAGGTGGGGCAAAAGTTCCTAAGCCAATGAATTCAAAAGTCACCACATTTACCCAATCATTGTGAGAATATACCCGCCCTATGAGTAAATAAACCTATAAAAAGTATGTGATTCCGCTTTTAGGGGTTCCCCATCGGCCTCCTGCGTGAGGTTCAGGGAACCCCGGTGCATCGGCTCCTAATAAACCTCTTGCGTGTTGCAGCGGCTCTCGACTCTTGGCGGTTCTTGGGCGAGTTGGAATTCCTCGTAGACCATTTGGGTCTAACATTTGGGGGCTCGTCCGGGATCCCCACTCGCCCCCGGGTCACAAGAACATCGGGAGTCGGAGGTATCAGGTAGGCTCGAGCCCAATTGTCTGTTTGTTTGTCGTTTGTTTGTTGCTAGCCGCCATTAGGAAAAAGCCGTGCGAACCGGCTTGCTGTGGAATCTGTATTGGACTCCTGGCTAGGCAGACGTGCCGAAAGCTGGTGTCCACGGGCCCCGGGGGACGCCCTGGTGGTCCATCTGGAAGGAGAAACAAATTTTGTCTCCCCTTCATCTGGTTCTGGCAGGTTATATAAGCTGCCATCTGAATTTGAGTTGGTTTCGGGTTTAAGTTCGCGGCGGCTGGTTCTGGCAGGTTATATAAGCTGCCATCTGAATTTGAGTTGGTTTCGGGTTTAAGTTCGCGGCGGCTGGTTCTGGCAGGTTATATAAGCTGCCATCTGAATTTGAGTTGGTTTCGGGTTTAAGTTCGCGGCGGCTGGTTCTGGCAGGTTATATAAGCTGCCATCTGAATTTGAGTTGGTTTCGGGTTTAAGTTCGCGGCGGCAATATCAATGTGTGTCTTTTGAAATTTTATTGTTTTTCTGTACTATTATCTTTCTTTTGACGGACGACAATGGGACAAACTATGACGACGACTCTTTCTCTTACCCTAAGCCACTGGACCGAAGTTAGGGCTAGGGCCCACAACCTTTCGGTAGAAGTAAGGAAAGGAAAATGGCAAACGCTGTGTACCTCTGAGTGGCCTACATTTCAGACAGGGTGGCCACCCGAAGGATCTTTTTTGTTAGATAAGGTTGGGCTAGTCAAGCCTAGGGTCTTTAAAACAGGACCCCACGGACACCCAGACCAGATACCATATATCTTGGTCTGGGAAGATCTAGTTCTCTCCCCGCCTCCGTGGGTCCGGCCCTTTGTTTCCTCAACAGGCACGTCTGCATGCGCTCCAGCACAATCGGAGATATTGGCCCTGAAGAAAACCCCAGACACGGAAAAGTCATCTGCTGCCCCGGACCCGCCAAAGGCGATATATCCTGACCTGCAGTCTGATTTGCTTCTTCTAGATTCCCCACCTCCTTATCCTCCGGCCCTAAATCCCATGTCGCCCCTAGGACCCCCAGCTTCACAACCCTCCGCACCAGTAGGGCCACCTGTTATGGCGGAAAGGGGGGGTCCCTCGGCGGGCACCAGAAGCCGGAGGGCTGTTTCCCCGGATTCTACTGCTTTACCCCTTAGAGAATATGGCCCCCCCGATAACCACGGGAATAGGCCCCTTCAATACTGGCCCTTTTCCTCTGCAGATCTTTATAATTGGAAGATGCATAACCCTACTTTCTCTGAAAACCCACAGGCTCTTACTGCTCTAATAGAGTCTCTTGTCTTCTCCCACCAACCCACCTGGGATGATTGTCAACAGCTCCTCCAGACTCTCCTCACAACTGAGGAGAGGCAACGGGTTCTCCTGGAGGCTAGAAAGAATGTGTTAGGCGCCAATGGACAACCTACCCAGTTGCCTAATGAGATTGATGCCGGTTTTCCACTCGTCAGGCCGAATTGGGACTTTAATACCCTGGAAGGTAAGGAGCACCTGAAAATGTATCGCCAGGCTCTGGTGGCGGGTCTCCATGGAGCGGCCAGGCGCCCCACGAATTTGGCTAAGGTAAGAAAGGTAACTCAGGGGCCCCAGGAATCGCCAACCGTGTTCCTAGAACGCTTAATGGAGGCTTTTAGACGATTCACTCCTTATGATCCAACCTCTGAGGAACATAAGGCCACCATAGCAATGGCCTTTATTGACCAGGCGGCCCCTGATATTAGAAAGAAGTTACAAAGGCTGGATGGCCTACAAGGTTTCTCCCTTCAGGACTTAGTAAAAGAGGCAGATAAGGTATATAATAAGAGGGAGACAGAAGAAAAAAGAGAAGAAAGAAAGCAGAAGGAACAAGAGGCTCGTAAAGTAAGATGAGATAAGAGGCAAGAAAGACATTTGAGTTAGATACTGGCCACTGTAGTCAGAGGAGGAAACAGTAGAGACAGAAATAGACAGGAAGGGCGAACAACGGATAGAAGGCGGCCATTAGACAAGGACCAATGTGCCTACTGTAAAGAAAAAGGTCATTGGGCAAGAGAATGCCCTAAAAAAAGGAACGGGGGAAGGATCACTAAGCCTTTTCATCTGTACGTGGCCGAGAATAAAGGTATTGCAAAGGGAGTACTAACTCAGAAACTGGGCCCCTGGAATCGCCCGGTTGCGTACCTATCAAAGAAATTGGATCCTGTGGCAGCAGGATGGCCCGCCTGTTTAAAAATAATCGCCGCGGTGGCCGCTTTGGTCAAAGATGCTGACAAACTGACTTTGGGGCAGAACCTAACGATAACAGCCCCCATGCATTAGAAAGTGTAATTCGCCAGCCACCCGACAGATGGCTAACAAATGCCAGGATGACTCATTACCAAGCCCTGCTGTTAAACTCAGATCGTATTAAGTTTACCTCAGCCACAGGACTCAACCCGGCCACCTTGCTACCCGACCCTGACCTGGAAAGCACTACCGTCATCCATGATTGTCAGGAAGTACTGGCTGCAGCACACCGTAGCAGACCAGACTTGATGGATCAGCCCCTCCCCAACGCCGACGTTACCTGGTTTACTGACAGAAGCAGTTTCCTAGAGGAAGGTAAGCGTCGGGCGGGAGCAGCCGTGGTAGACGGGAAAGAGGTCATCTGGGCAGCCACATTACCGCAAGGGACATCGGCCCAACGGGCTGAACTAATCGCCATGACTAGAGCATTGGAACTAGCAGAAAACAAAAAGGTAAACATCTATACGGACAGTAGATACGCATTTGCTACCGCCCAGGTCCATGGGGCCATTTACCAACAAAGAGGGTTGCTCACCTCGGCGGGCAAAGAAATTAAAAACAAAGAAGAAATAGTGGCACTGCTAGCTGCCCTCATGCTCCCCACTAAAGTCAGCATCATTCATTGCCCCGGACACCAGAAGGACAATACCCCGGTGACAAGAGGCAACAACATGGCAGATAGGGTGGCACGAGAAGTGGCTCTATGGGAAATCATACTAGAACTATCAGATGAGAGTCCTGGGAAACCAAATGATAGGGGAACAAGTACCCCAGCCATAACTAAAGGAACATTATCTCCTCAACAAGCAAAATCCATGCTACAACAGATTCACAGATGGACACACTTGGGAACCAAAAAGATGGTGTCCCTACTACACAAGACAGGTTATGATACCCCTGGACTAACTAAATTAGCTGAGCAGATTGCACGAGAGTGCATTCCATGCCAACAGGTAAACTCCCATAAAGGAAAACTTGAGGTCGGAAAAAGGCTCAGAGGAGACCGCCCAGGAGCCTATTGGGAGGTCGACTTCACTGAAATACGCCCTGGAAGGTACGGTAACAGGTATCTTCTAGTTTTTATAGATACCTTCTCAGGATGGGTAGAAGCTTTCCCGACGAAGAAGAAGACAGCTACTATGGTGGCCAAAAAGATCTTAGAAGAAATTTTCCCCCGGTTTGGGGCACCAAAGGTAATAGGATCAGATAATGGTCCCGCCTTCGTCGCCCAGGTAAGTCAGGGTGTGGCCAAATACCTGGGGACTGATTGGAAATTACATTGTGCCTATAGACCCCAGAGTTCAGGACAGGTAGACAGAATAAATAAAACTCTAAAAGAGACCCTAACTAAATTGTCCATAGAGACTGGCGGTACAGATTGGACGGTGCTCCTTCCCTTAGCCCTATTCCGGGCTAGAAATACCCCCTCCCGCTATTATCTTACTCCATTTGAAATACTATACGGGGCCCCACCTCCTCTTTTTACGCTAAGGGAGAAATTAAGTCCTGACTGCCAGAATAACACTGACTTATATGCTAGGCTGTTGGGACTCCAGTTGGTCCAAAAGGAGGTGTGGTCCCAGCTGGCAGAGGCTTACCGACCAGGAACACCAGCAGAGGCTCATCCCTTCCAAGTCGGAGATTCCGTGTACGTCCGTCGACACCGAACCCAGGCTCTAGAGCCTCGGTGGAAAGGACCATACATCGTCCTGCTCACCACCCCCACGGCTATAAAGGTAGACGGCATCGCTGCGTGGATCCACGCTTCACACGTGAAGGCCGCGCCAGCATCTGCAACATCGGAATGGCGAGCCCAAAAGACCAGCAACCCGCTCAAGCTCAAGCTTCTGCGATCATCAGACTTATAACTTTAACTTTGTTACCCCTACTGACTGTGAGTAATTTTAGTCCTCACCTGCCCCAGCGTTTAACCTGGCAGGTAATTTCCCAGACTGGAGATGTAATATGGTCTGTTAGCAATATCGCTCCCCCATGGACCTGGTGGCCAAACCTTTTTCCTGATGTTTGTAAACTGGCCATAGGGGCTCCCGGTTGGGATTTAGAAGACTATTATGATCAACATAATGTTCCAAAATTTTTATCAACTAGAGCTGATTCCTCCGGAAAGGGTTGCAAAAACAGGATTCGGAGGACTGGGCTCAGAGCTCCTGCTTTCTACATATGCCCCGGGTTCCATCGCCACAGGTCCCTTAATTATAAATGTGGAGGAACTGAAAACTTTTATTGCAAAAGCTGGGGATATGAAACCACAGGAGACACCTATTGGAAGCCCACCTCTGGTTGGGACTTTATTAAGGTGACAGCCAATTGTACACACCCAACCAACCCCTTAACTTATAGGCCTGAATGTACTAAATGGTGCCATCCCCTTAAGATCTCTTTTAGTGAACCAGGAAAAAAAGATAAAAAACTGGATAAATGGCCATTCATGGGGAATCAGGTTTTATAAAAAAAGATATAATGATGGATTACTAATGACCATCAAACTAAAAATTGAAACCCCTACTCCAGTTCCTATAAGCCCCAACCCTGAGATAGGGCACTCTTCGCTACCTTTGGCCCCTCCCACAGCGTTACCAGAGATAAAAAACCAAACTTCTGAGCCAAAAAGAATGACAATCAAGCCCAAGACCCCCCTGGGACCGAATGCTCTCATTGGTCCAGGCGGCTTTTGAGGTTTTAAATGCCACAAACCCGGAGGCTACCAAATCCTGTTGGCTTTACTATGCTGCTCCTCCCCCTTATTATGATGCTATAGGATATAATTCTAATTATAGTAATGTTAACACTCCAGATCAATGTCGATGGAAACAAGAAAAAAATAGTAAATTGACCCTGGCCTCAGTATTAGGAAACGGTACATGTGTAGGAACGCCCCCCTCGTCCCACCGACATCTTTGTGCCAATTTAAGCCTCCCACAGGGCTCAGGGTATCTCCTCCCTCCTCCGGATGGATGGTGGGCATGTAACAAAGGATTGACCCCCTGCATTTCTTTAGAGGTCCTTAAAGCTTCAACCGATTTTTATGTGTTAGTTCAGCTAGTCCCCAGACTCATTTATCATTCAGATTCATCCTTTCTAGATAAATATGAGGGCAGAGGAAGGTTTAAAAGGAAACCCATAACACTCACCCTGGCTGTACTCCTAGGACTAAAAATGGCAGCCGGGGTAAGAACAGGTGCAACAGCCCTCATTCAACAACCCCACTATTATGATGCCTTAAGACAAGCTGTAGATGTTGACCTCCGGGCGTTAAAAAGTTCCATAACTCAGTTAAAAGAATCCCTCACCTCGCTTTCAGAGGTGGTAATGCAAAACAGGAGGGGATTAGATCTGCTGTTCCTTAAGGAGGGCGGACTATGTGCTGCACTAAAAGAAGAATGCTGTTTTTATATTGATCATTCTGGGGCTATTACCAAAACTATGGACAAACTTAGGGAGCGCCTGGACAAAAGACAACAGGAAAGGGAAAATCAA
Organism: Phocoena phocoena; assembly: GCF_963924675.1. Classification (NCBI taxonomy): domain Eukaryota; kingdom Metazoa; phylum Chordata; class Mammalia; order Artiodactyla; family Phocoenidae; genus Phocoena; species Phocoena phocoena. Next base: position 134,218,812 of record NC_089223.1, read on the forward strand.
AAAGGATGGTTTCAATCGTGGTTTGATAAATCTCCCTGGCTTACTACTTTAGTTTCCACCTTGTTAGGGCCCCTCATTATTTTATTGTTGCTTTTAACTTTTGGACCATACATTCTGAATCGCCTGATAGCCTTTATTAGAGAACGCATTAGTACGGTACAAGTTTTAATGCTAAGGCAACAATACCAAAACTCGCAAAAAGAAACTGAAATTCCATGATTGAAATTAGTTACAAAAAAAAAAAAGGGGGGAATGTGGGGCCTTTAGGGACTTTCCACCCCCTCACTTGTTCCCGTAAACCAATTCTTCTCCCTATCGTGCGCCACTCCTTCTCCCTATCGAAACCAATTCTTCTCCCTATCGTGCGCCACTCCTTCTCCCTATCGAAACCAATTCTTGGAGTTTTTCAGTTGACGGGGACTTGCCAGACAGCGGGTAATTTTCCAGTTGCCCGTAGCAGGTATACGCCCTAACCGCCACAATGAACAGACAACTATAACGGCCAGAAGGTGGGGCAAAAGTTCCTAAGCCAATGAATTCAAAAGTCACCACATTTACCCAATCATTGTGAGAATATACCCGCCCTATGAGTAAATAAACCTATAAAAAGTATGTGATTCCGCTTTTAGGGGTTCCCCATCGGCCTCCTGCGTGAGGTTCAGGGAACCCCGGTGCATCGGCTCCTAATAAACCTCTTGCGTGTTGCAGCGGCTCTCGACTCTTGGCGGTTCTTGGGCGAGTTGGAATCCCTCGTAGACCATTTGGGTCTAACACACCACCTTCTCGGTCTGCCGGCTTTCCGAATAAAGTCGTGTTCCCTGCCTCAGGACCTCATCTCCCGATGTACTGGCCTGTCGTGCGGCGAGCAGAGCGAGCTTGGACTCGGTAACAACATCCTCTTAGAAATCATAGTGTCCGTGTAAATGTATTCACGGGGCCGTCTCAGGAAAGTTTTGTAATAAATCACAACAGGCCAATATTGTGTGTGTGACAGTCCTCACGTAGGGAAGGAAAGACATCCCTCTACGCTCCAGTATTTAATAACTGGGTCTGTGAAATACGCTGACAATAGGCAGATTAACGGGAGCCAAGGTATACAAATTCATTCATTTTTAATATTACACGCATGGGAGCACCACATGAAAAAAAGCGAATACCCGTAAAAAAGTGCTGAGGTTGGAGAGAGCTTATGTTCTGACTTAACAGGGGAAGGGGACTGGAGACGTAAACCACTTAAGGGAGAGTAAATGATTTCTAGGTAAACAGGAAAGGGCCCTTAGAAGAACAGATGGGAGGTATGATAATTTGTGACAAAGTTTGTCGGTTTGTGGTAAAGAAGTTAAAGTGGTGAGAATCCTAGTCTCTCCTGTGATAAAAGTCAATCTTCCCAAGTTGATGAAACTCCCGGGGAGGGGAATGATGACCATTTAGTCCCTTCGGGAGTATCTGTCCTCAGGCAGGGGAAACCTTTACCTGCATCTGCTGTTTTTCACGCGTCTTCAGCTCAAAATAACCCTTATGCCAAAGATTTGAGTACTCTTTATTTGTGTAATTATTTTGCTGTGTTGTACAGTGTCAAGTTGATTAAGGATGCAAACTATGCTTCCCCAAAATAGCCTTCTCTGTATTGTTCCAGGTACGGTGGACAAGATAAAGGAACCTGTACAAAAATTTGGAATGCAGGAGTAAAAGTGTAAACACAGTCAGATATGGTCCTGGTCAGAGGCAAGGTTGGCTCTCTGGCCCCTCTGCTCTGCGTTTAGTTCTTCTTCCTGACTGCAGGCTTCCATGCCCAGCAATGGCCCCAGGGCGACAATCAGACACAGAGCTGTGGGCGCCCAGGGGCAACAATTTCCCAAAGGCCCCACCATGAGCTCCTCCAATGCAAGAGCCTGATGTGGAAGCTCTGGCTTGGCCACCCATGCAGGGCTCCGGGCAGACCGAGGACTCTTCCCTTCCTTGATCTGACTCCCATTTCCGGACCTTCACCTCCCAAGCTCTTCTCACAGTTGCATAAGGACTTATTCCTATAATTCATTCTTTATGCCACAATACAAAGAGTGACTCTGCTTTTCCAAAAGAATTCTGACCGATCCAGTGACACGTGTTACATACAAACACATATATACTCATGCTATATATTTTGTAATTATTTATTAAATTCCTTATATATAATATAGTTCTAATATATATGTTGCTAAGCCTTTTGCTACACCCTCCATACCTAGCACAGTATCTGATACAAAATATGTGCTCAATATTGGTCGAACTCAAAATGAGTGGCAGGTTAATTTTTAGATCACTTACAAATACTCTTCTACCCCTTGGAAGTCAGTGCTCAGTATGTCTTGAAAATTATGCCAAACATCAAAGAGCTGTTAAGTTGAATTTCCAAATGTTAAACTAAGTAGGATATGCCTATTGAAAGTACTATTCAGAGATGACAGGTTCCAGACCTGATCAACTGTATCGTTTTTCTGCAATATCGTGTCAACTCTTGTCTCTTTATTTATTTTTTAACATCTTTATTGGAGTGTAATTGCTTTACAATGGTGTGTTAGTTTCTGCTTTATAACAAAGTGAATCAGATATACATGTACATATATCCCCATATCTCCTCCATCTTGCGTCTCCCTCCCACCCTCCCTATCCTTACTTGTCTCTTTAAAAGGAGGAAATTTGAAGCACATACTTGTGAAGAGACACCTCACCACAACTCTATTTCTGTGTTATGTATCTGGGGTTGTTATGTTGCATTCTGATATGTTTATCCCTCGGAAATAGCTGAGGACACTCGTGGGTAGGGAAAGTCTGCCCAGGGAAGGACAAGTGTCTTCAAAAAGGAAGCTAAGCTGGATGAGGCTGACTTATGGAGTTTGGACAGTGAACAAGCCTGCTGCTTCTTCTCTTGCACCTGGATTCTGAGGAGACTGGATATCCATGTAGCCAAGGATAAGTAAGGCAGCTTCCACCACCTGGAAAAAGGCCAGGGGCTAAGAAAGTTCTGTATAACAGAACATAGGACACTGACCGAGACATGTATTGTAATTAAGATTATCCAGTTTATACCACCCTTTTTGGATGAGCCCTGGAGGAGTACCAGGAAAGGAGGGACTGTGTCTGTTTTGTTCACCAATACATCTCTAAACCTAGCACAATGCCTGACACCTAGGAAGCACAAATAAGTGTTTGTTAAATGATGAGTGAATGAATATTTTCTTATGGCATCACTACAGTCTTATTTAAATAGGACAGCCCTGTCTAGCTGTGCTATGGAGACAAAGAAAAAGGGGTTGAATCAACGTCTGGTCTGGAGCATTAACAGGGAGTACTAGCTGCTGCCCACACCCCAGCCCTGAGCCAGTGAACGTGGGCAACACAGCAGTCGTGAGCAAGTACTCCATAAAATAAAAATAAAAGGAGAGGATCCCTTAGTCCAGTCATTTCCTCGCATAAGGACATTCTCCTTCTCTGGTCAGTTTTAAAGATTCTAATTTATCTACTGGCATTGCTAAGGGAGCTCCCTAAAATGGAACAGGGAGGCCAGGGAGGCCATTGAGGGGACGTGACTTACGCACAACTCAGCCTGCATGGAATCTGAGCTTTCAACCACCTATTGTCCTACTCAAGATGCGTATCAAACACTTACCCTAGAGCAACTAGTGCTTCCTTAAGGACAAATATTTACCAACTTGCATCGGAGGCCATCACATTTCCTGTCAGGCAACTTTAACAACCTTGTGGCTTTTGTCTTTTTAAGCCCCTGACTCTCTTCCATAGAACACTCTGGGTTTTATCCAAACCTTAGCCTCTTGAGTTGCAATTCTTAAGACCCCAGATAAAGCTCTTTGTTCTTTGTAGCCTCAATCCTGACTATTGTTCAACACTACTGGTAGAGAAAAGTCTTTTATTAAGAATCTACTTGGGGGCTTCCCTGGTGGCACAGTGGTTGAGAGTCCGCCTGCCGATGCAGCGGACACGGGTCCGTGCCCCGGTCCGGGAAGATCCCACATGCCGCGGAGCGGCTGGGCCCGTGAGCCATGGCCGCTGAGCCTGCGCGTCCAGAGCCCGTGCTCCGCAACGGGAGAGGCCACAACAGTGAGAGGCCCGCGTACCGAAAAAAAAAATCTACTTGGGACTTCCCTGGTGGCGCAGTGGTTAAGAATCTGCCTGCCAATGCGGGGGGGACACGGGTTTGATTCCCTGGTACAGGAAGATACCACATGTCCCGGAGCAACGAAGCCCGGGCACCACAACAAAGAGAAAAAGTCCTCGTGCAGCAACGACGACCCAACGCAGCCAAAAATTAATTAATTAATTAATTAATTAAAAAAAAAGAAGAATCTACTTGATGGAGAGGGTGTGGAAAAAAGGGAACCCTCTTGCACTGTTGGTGGGAATGTAAATTGATACCACTATGGAGAACAGTATGGAGGTTCCTTAAAAAACTAAAAATAGAACTACCATGCAACCCAGCAATCCCACTGCTGGGCATATACCCTGAGAAAACCATAATTCAAAAAGACACATGTACCACAATGTTCATTGCAGCTCTATTTACAATAGCCAGGACATGGAAGCAACCTAAGTGTCCATCGACAGATGAATGGGTAAAGAAGATGTGGCACATAGATACAATGGAATATTAATCAGCCATAAAAAGAAATGAAAGTTATTTGTAGTGAGGTTGATGGACCTAGAGTCTGTCATACAGAATGAAGTTAGTCAGAAAGAGAAAAACAAATACCGTATGCTAACACATATATATGGAATCTAAGAAAAAAAAAAAAAAAAAGTCATGAAGAACCTGAGGGCAAGAGGGGAATAAAGACAAAGACCTACTAGAGAATGGACTTGAGGACACGGGGCGGGGGAAGGGTAAGCTGGGACGAAGTGAGAGAGTGGCATGGACATCTACACACTACCAAACGTAAAATAGATAGCTAGTGGGAAGCAGCCGCATAGCACAGGGAGATCAGCTGGGTGCTTTGTGACCACCTAGAGGGGTAGGATAGGGAGGGTGGGAGGGAGACACAATAGGGAAGAGATATGGGAATATATGTATATGTTTAGCTGATTCACTTTGTTATAAAGCAGAAACTAACATACCATTGTAAAGCAATTATACTCCAATAAAGATGTTAAAAAAAAAAAGGAATCTACTATAACAGGGTATTTACTTGTGTTTTGCTTTTTATCTGCTGCCATCTCATCGGAACTCAATGAAAGGTATCCCTCTCCTCCCCAGAATAGTCAGTCATTTAATTTTTCCTTCTAATATTTGGGTTTTCCCTGACCTCAGGGGAAAGGAGGATGCCTTTTTGGTGTGAGGGTTGAAAAGGTGATATAAGGAAGGTCTTCACCTTTGTAGAAAGTCCCCAAGTAGGCATTTTTGTTTCTAATGTCTGCTCAAGAGTCCTCAAACTGGTGGCCCAAAGACAGGGTTGGTTTGTTTGACGTGTATTCAGTGTTTCACGATTTGTAAATTAGCTGCAGTGCAGAGAAACAAACAGGATTACCCCACGGAGCTCAAGTTCTGACCAGAGCTGACCAGCACTTGGGGAGTGTAACTTTCCGTGGGACCAGGGCTTCCTTCTCTCAGGAGCGCAAATCCACCTTCTTATGACTTTTCCAGGTAACAGCTGGCATTTCCAAACAATTCCCCGCATAGCTGGTATTTACTCCATGCTGCTCGGTGCCTATGCTGAAAACTCTATTCCCTACACCCGGCTGGTTTTTCACACTTGCATTATTAGAAGTAGCAGGTGTACACAGTTCCTCTAAAGGAAGTTGTGTGTCCAGCAGCTTCGCCTGACCCAGCACCCTCCCATGTGGGGTGATGAAAGGACAGGGGACTACATGCCTATTCTTCTTGACCTTCAGCTTTGTAAATCCCCCCTCGAAAAAAAGTTTATTTCTTAATCTCCTCCACGTGACACTGTAGTAGTTGTCTTCATACCTTGCCATAGCTCCCCACTGTCAGTGTTTAAAAATTGAGAGGCTTTACCTGAAAATCTGAATTACCAGTGTGTCTTAAAATAGCCTATATTCCCAAATGACAGCAAACAGCTAAAGCGGAGAAGCCAGTGCCCCAGTATTTCTCGAATTCAAGCTTCAGCTGTCATTTAGCGTCACGTTTGCCGGGTGATTTACCTGACCATAGAGAAAAAGGAATGTGAAACATTTCTCTGACTCACAGCTCCACCCTTTGCTTACCGCCCCCCCACCCCGCAACACTCACTCGATACCTGTCTGGTCCCTGTAGGGATGTGACTGTTACGATGCTGATCTAAGTCCACTGAGAGATTTAGCCAGATTGTCAAAAGGGGGAAATGAAGGAGACTGTGTGTTTTGAGTGCAGGTGAAGGGACCACCATGAGTAATAGGAAATAGAAGAAGGTTCACGGTTTCCAAGAGGAGGACCAGCCTTCCACAGGGCATATGTGCAGCCAGGAGTGATTGCCAGAGGACATCTTGTCAGGACCACAGACGTTGCTCTATATGTAACCCAAAATAAGGGTTGACTAATAATATTGGGTTCCTCACCCATAGTGGTGAGGCTTCAATGATATTTAATCATGACTTAGATTCATATGGACTGGAAAAACCCGTACCCTTGTGCCAGATGGCTCTCATTTGCCTCTCCAAAGCCACTCTCCTCTCTCCTCCGTCTTGATCTCTGCTCCCAGGCAGCTGACTTGTGGATGACATCAAAGTCCTCTGGCTTCCAGTTGAGTTCAGTGAATGGGCAGCCCAGGTAGGTTCTGTGAAGAATAGAGGCTCCCTCCCTGCGAGGTAAATTCCAGCTGGCTATGCCCCCCGTAAAGGATACGGCTATTCTCCAGGAGGCTAAAGCTACACCACTCTCTCTTAAATTCCGTAGGCCTGAGGGTAGTAACACCTCCACCTCTGCTAGGCCAGGTTACTACACCATTCCCTGTGGTTCCCCTGTACCATACCTTTTAAAATAGAGCCTTTGAGAATAAACTTTTATTGAATTAATGTGTTTCAAGTATGTCTTCTGTTTCCGGCTGGGACCCTGACTGATACAACCTCACTGTAATAGAGCAGTTCACATCTGTCACACTAAGAAAAGCAGCATTATAGTAACAGGAGTAACAGTGATAGGATCAGAACCCAACTATTGAATGGGATTGCTCCCAGATCCAGAACAAAAATCGCTTCACCTGAGATCACAGAGCTTTATAACCAGAAGCACACACTTGCTTACAATATTCCACAAGTTATACCGGAATCAAAGCTGCCCTCATTATATTTAAATTAAGCATTTGAAACATGGAACTCTATTCAATAAAAGCCTAAAGTGTAGTAATTGCCAACAAAGGGAGAAAGAGAAGAGAGGGAAACAGAAAAGGAGACATTTTAAAAAGAAAGAAAAAAACCTCACAGAACTACAAAGAAGAAGAGGTGCAAAGAACATGACAGAAAAAATAATAATTCTTAAAAACCAAACAAACAAAACAAAACAAAACAAAAAAAAGAATATGACAGATAGAATCTGGGCTTTCTAATAGGACAGGGCCAGGGATTCTCTGGAGGTACCCAGTGAAAGTCTCCTACATAGTATTCATACGCTGAAGGTGAAACGTGGGCTTCGAGGCACAGCCTACAAGTGCACAGACCTCCCGTTCCACCAGATCCTGCATACTTTGAAACCCTTGAGCAGGTCAGGCTGAATATGGGGTACAAGGCAGGGTCTTCCTATATACACCTGAAGGAGGGAAGAGAAAAGATATCTCCCCGTTTATGACCTGAAATGTTTGACAGGTGTCCAGGAACTTTCCTAGCTTTGTGCTCAAAGAACATGTCTATGGCATAAGAAGAGCCAAACCCAGGCCTCTGTCTGGATATCTGGATCCCCTTCCTCTAGTGGGGTGCTTCCAAGCTGCGGCTCCACACCTGTCCTTGTTCTCTCACACAGAGGTCAGCAGAGGGCGTCTTTAAGGTCAGGTCAGATGTTGTGGTGGAAATGTTCATAAACAGTAGGAAGGGCACTGTGGAAGTTAAGGCTGTAATTGTATGAGGAGCTTGCTTCGTGTGAAGGTTTGTGAAATAGCTCGTATAAGACGGAGTCCCACTGGAGGCCAACAGCCTGGCTGCCCTGAAAGTAGGAAGCAGGGCATCCCAGTTATCGCGCCAGCATGCAGTTGGGGCATTCTTTGTGTCTACTTGCCAGAAACTGGTGTACAGGGATAATGTGTAGGCTTGGAACGGCCGCATCTCCCATAGGACCGTCCAAATTCTAGACAGGGTGTGCAGTCACTATTCACAGATGAGAGACTCAGAGGGACTGTGGAATCAGCTCTCCTCTCTGGCCCCGCCTTCAGGCTCCAAACTTCACACAGAATTTACATTTTTCCAGAATTTAAATGTATGCAACTGAGTATGGATCCCAGACATCACATTTGTGCTGGGGTTAAAGGATAAAAGAACCCAACTTTTATGCTGCTTCATACAGTACTGACCAGAGACATAGTAACACGTCTTTTGTTACCAGATGTTATTGACCAGAGACGTATCAATACGTTTTTAGGGAGTGATACAATTAACATCACCCTGAGAAGTTGTTAGAGCTTAAAATTGATCAAGGGTCCACTATACAACTTATGACTGCTATTATCATTCACATTTTGCTCCCTTAGGTTTTTGTTCCAACCTCGTGTATATTGTAAATGCAAGTTTCTTACCATAAAATTTTCAAAAATGACGCATCGCGAAATTTTGAGTGAAGAATTATTTTTCAGTGAATTTTAGATAGATACTTTCTCTGACTGTCCGAGCGACGTACGTGCTAGTGTCTCAGAACATGAGAGTTCTTCAGAATATAGCTCTGATTCAGACGATGTGAATATTAGATCAAGAAAAAGACAAAAAAAGAAAACCTTAGTGATTGATTCTGATAGGGAAAGTGAAAATAAAACTCACGGTGCTGGAGTGGATTGGAGACAACACTTCACGAAAATTAAAAGACATTACAGGTCTGTCAGGTACAACTACTGAATGTAATAACCCACATAGTGTTAGTAAAATAACAGAATTAATTTTTTGGCTGGCCAAAATAAAAATCACAGGCCACAGGTATCAGTTTCTGCAAAAATCCCCAGGTCAGTGTTAAGATAAAGCTTCCTAGAACTGGTTCAGGGGCTAGGATTCACTCAGGAACTGATCCCTTACTTGGGAGAAGCATTTACCCATCATTGGTTGAGCACTGCCCCAGCAAACACTAACTTCCAACATTCCCCCTTCAGGGCTCCCTTCTGTGTCCCATGCATGCTGTGTCACTGAAGAAGCCCTAGGGTCAAAAGTAAAGTCACACAAGGCTTGCTTGAGGCATGATACCATCAGCACAATGGGAGTCAAAACCTGCACCTAGGGCTTCCCTGGTGGCGCAGTGGTTAAGAATCCGCCTGCCAATGCAGGGGACACGGGTTCGAGCCCTGGTCCGGGAAGATCCCACATGCCACGGAGCAACTAAGCATGTACGCCACAACTACTGAGCCTGCGCTCTAGAGCCCATGAGCCACGACTACTGAAGCCCACGCACCTAGAGCCCGTGCTCCACAACAAGAGAAGCCACCGCAATGAGAAGCCCGCGCACCGCAACGAAGAGTAGCCCCCGCTCACCGCAACTAAAAGAAAGCCTGCGTGTAGCAATGAGGACCCCACACAGCCGAAAATAAATGAATGAATTTAAAAAATAATAATAAAATAAAATAAAACAAAACCTGCACCGATTACAACTAGTTCCTCTAGCTATAGTTGAAATCGGAAGTGGATCCAAAAGGATGTGAGGCAAAGTATAAGGGGTGTCTAGCACGCAAGGTATCTTGAATTCTCAATTAGGAATTCATAACTGAGAGTGTTGCTTAATGAACGTGGAATTAGAGCAGAAAGATTCAAAGGCTCTTGTGGTATACGTGGTCCTATAGCTGCAGCAGACCTTGAAGAATTAGATTTGCTTCAGCAAAACCTACATTTTTTGAAAAACCAGGATATTTTTGTCCATAAAATAGTTTTTCCTTTATTGATGGCTAGATAAACACACATTTTGACTATACTGACTCTGCTTTTTTCATCCTTGTTTTTTGCATTGTAATTTAATTTTTTAATAGATGATACATACAGGTCAGTCAGAATGGCCATCATCAAAAAAATCTACAAACAATAAATGCTGGAGAGGGTGTGGAGAAAAGGGGACCCTCTTGCACTGTTGGTGGGAATGTAAATTGATACCGCCACTGAGGAGAAGAGTAAGGAGGTTCCTTAAAAAACTAAAAATAGAGTTACCATATGACCCAGCAATCCCACTACTGGGTATATACCCAGAGAAAACCATAATTCAAAAAGAGTCATGGACCCCGATGTTCACTGCAGCACTGTTTACAATAGCCAGGACATGGAAGCAACCTTAATGTCCATCAACAGATGAATCAATAAAGAAGATGTGGAACATATACTCAATGGAATATTACTCAGCCATAAAAAGGAATGAAATCGGGTCATTTGTAGAGACGTGAATGGACCTAGAGTCTATCATACAGAGTGAAGTGAGAAAGAGAAAAACAAATATCGTATATTAACACATATATATGGAATCTAGAAAAATGGTACAGATGAACCTATTTGGGCAGGAATAGAGATGTGGATGTAGAGAACGGACATGTGGACATGAGTTTGGTGGGGCGGGATGAATTGGGAGATTGGGATTGACGTATGTGCACTGCCACGTGTAAAACAGATAGCTAGTGGGAACCTGCTGTACAGCACAGAGCTCAGTGCTCTGTGATGATCTAGATGGGTGGGATGGGGGGGCGGTAGGAGGGAGGTCCAAGAGGGAGGGGAGATATGTATACCTACAGCTGATTCACTTCTTTGTACAGCAGAAACTAACAAGACATTGTAAAGCAACTATACCCCAATTTAAAAAACATATATATATAAAATCATTTAGGATTGATGGACATAGGAAGGCAAGTATTTTGAGTTCAGGCTTTCAAAGAGTCTTGGAAAGTAAACCATCCTTTGGTGCTATTGCTTGAAAAGGCGAACAGTCCGATTTTTGTTCAAATGGTATTCTTGTTAAGTTCCGTAAACAATAAAGTTATTTGTAATTTATACCTACCAGGTCAAATGATTCCTGAAATAGTGAAGTTATATTAAAATAAGCAGTAAGTTTTACCTATATAGAAGGTTTGGTCAGAGGTTAGCAAACTACAGTCTGCTCTCCAAATCCGGCCCTGTACCTCTTTTTGTAAATAAAGATTTATTGGAACACAGCCACATCTGTTCATTTATGTATTGACTATGACTGCTTTCCTGTAACAACAGCAGAATTGTATGGTTGTAACTAAAACCAAAAGGCCTGCAAAGCCAAACACATTTCTCATCCGTTCCTTTACAGAAAAAGTTTACCAACCTCTGAGTTAGTTTCTTAGCTCAAAATAGGAAACAAAATCTAAGTGTCCATGAACAAGAGTTAATAAATTATGGTATATTCACACAATGAAGATGAATTTTACAAAAACTGTACACAATGAAGCAAACAAATCTAATAAACACAACATTGAAGAAAGCAGCCAGAATTCTGATGTATGAGTCTATTCATACAATGTTTAAAACCAGACACAATTACTGCCTGATATATCAGAAAAAATAGGGAAGGACTTGCAATGGGCAAAAAAAATTACTGAGTATCTACAGGGTCCAGCGCCTTCCATCATTTTAGAGCTACCTTATAGCTCTATATGTTGTAGACAATGGACAGTAATACAAAATATTCTGGTCTATACTCCCACAACTGAATTTTGTCAGGTGAAGAGTAGTTAACTACTGCCCTGTGGGTATTGGTTAATTGTGCATCTATTAGCTAATTCATTTCAACATTCCTAATTGGCTATCCATGTGTCTATTCTTTGGATTCCCTTGGAATGGTTTTGGGTTTTATTTTGTTGTTTTATACTTGACCAGTTTCTTCATTAATTAATGAGTCAAACAAAATTGTCGACCCAGGCGCAGTTTGTATTTGTATGGGAGTCGTGATTTTCCTTCTTTTTACAGATTCATGTTCAACCAGTAGGAGCAGCTCTGGAGGACCACTAAGGCAGATGAGTTCTTGGCATCCAGCAGGCTGCTGACGTGGTGGCGCGTTCTGTTTCCAGGTGCGGGTGCTGACTATACACATGAGCCCTTTGAGCCACAGACTAAGGCTCTTTGTGATTTTCCGATGATTCTGTTATACTTCAATGAAAAGCCCATTTTTCATGTAAAGATAAATAAATAAATAAACGTTAACCAAAAACGGGGTGGCGAAATAGCTCTGCCCAGCTAACCGCTCCCCACCTCACATTAGCCACTGTTACTAGGGTTGCTGTCTTTTTTTCTTTTTTTTTTTTTAATGTATCATTCCAGGCAGGTTTTTTTTTTAAAAGCATATACAAGTAAATAAGGATACAGATTCTTATTCCCCCACCATTTTCTTTTGGCATGAAAGATACAATACACACACTGCCCTGTGCCTTTTATTTTTCACTTAACAATGAATCTTGGAGATCTCTTCTTATGGAGAGATGGAGTGTGTCCGTCCTTTATTTCAGCTCCACTGTATTTCATTAATTGGATGTGCCATACTTTATTTCACCAGCCCTCTCTACTGATGGGCATTTGAGTTTTTCTAATCTTTTGCTTCATACAAATATATCAAGCTCTTAAATAATAAGAAGAAAATGACAGGAAGACAGAAAGGAAAGAGACATGGAAATCAGAGTGGGGAAGGTTGTTGGTGGCACAAAGGCCGTGAGCACCTGTGGGAGTGGGAATGTCTAAGATGGAGGAGGGGGGCACTGCAGATCAGCTATTTTCTTTAAATTTTGCCCTCCATCAGCCTTGACATTTTTCTTTAAAAGGTTACTTATTTTGGGGCTTCCCTGGTGGCACAGTGGCTAAGAATCCGCCTGCCAATGCAGGGGACACAGGTTCGAGCCCTGGTCCGGGGAGATCCCATGTGCCGCGGAGCAACTAAGCCCATGTGCCACAACTACTGAGCCTGCGCTCTAGAGCCCGTGAGCCGCAACTACTGAGCCTGCACTCTAGAGCCCGCGAGCTACAACTACTGAGCCCACGTGCCACAACTACTGAAGCCTGCGTGCCTAGAGCCCGTGCTTCGCAACAAGAGAAGCCACCGCAATGAAAAGCCCGCGCACCGCAACGAAGAGTAGCCCCAACTAGAGAAAGCCCGCACGCAACAACAAAGACCCAACGCAGCCAAAAATAAATAATAAAATAAATTTATTTTTTAAAACCAACTAGAGAAAGCCCGACCCAACGCAGCCAAATAAATTTATTTTTTAAAAAGGTTACTTATTTTAAGAAAGGGAAGTCAACAAACATGGCCTTTTCTCCAGTGAAGCAGGACAGTATACATACATGGGACATACAGGGGTTTATCTAACAATAATTCCAATGCCGGGGTCTCCCTCAACTCAAAAAGACAAGAAGAGCTGATTCCAAACAGCTAGTATTATATTTCCAGGAATAAAATGCTAACAGCTTATCACCTTCCCTAGAGCAAAGAGAACCAGGTTGCTGGGTGGGCCACCAGAAGCTAGAACTCCCAAAGCCACTGCCCAGCAGAATGACAAGACTAATTCGTAATTCTCCTTTTAGCTTCTATCCCTCCGGGATGAAAACGTCCAGCTGCCTCTTCCTAACCAAAATTTATTGTATCAAAGAAGCACCATGCTCTTTTCAGCTCTAGAGAAACCCAGTGTGAACTGGAAAAGACAAAACAATTGTTCACATCTGCACAACTGTGCGGCATGGGGAGGGAATGAGATTACCAAGGGGAAATGTAAATTTTTCCCCAGGCCAGAAGAATTGACTTCCTGTGCTCCAGGACGAAGGCAGTGAAGAATTTACCACCCGACCTAGCTGAAAGAAAACAGGGAGCCGCATAAACATAGGCAATTTACACACACACATGCACAAGCACCCAGAAATTCTCTGGGCTGTGATTTACGCAAATGTGTTCATTCATAATTAAAAGGTAATTGGGATCATTTTAATGGCCTTTTCTTCCTTTTAGACTGCCTCAGTGGCAGACCTCTGTCACATCAATTTTGGGTGTTAATATATCAGTTTCAATGATTTTATTGTCTTAAAAATAACTTGGCTTCTGCAGAGGCTGCCTTGGGGAGCTTGGTCTCCAAGGAGGGAGCTATCTAACAGCCAGTCCGTGCTGATCTCCCAGTTATTGACATGCAGAAAACGAAACATTCACTTTTAATAATAGGGCTCTCTTTCATGCAAAGATAGTAGAGAATTTCTGAGAATAAATAATTCATGCTCCTCCAAGCTCCCTGAGAATAAATTTGTTCTTTTTCTGTTTTGTTTCTCTTCAAGATGTGACATCTTAGGAAGAAGGGGCTAGAGGGAAGAAAGTACTTTCTGCTTCTGTGGATATAACACACTGAGTGTTTCATTCCCTAGTGCAACAAAACCTCAAGATGAACAGACAAGAGCTTAAAACCTTTTCCCACCAGACAGACACAGTGCCATCTAAGTGTTCTCTCAAAAGATAGCATTTCATAAACTGTCTCAACAAAGGGGATGTCAGTTTTCCCTTCACTTTAAAAAAAAAAAAAAAGACCATAACCAAATGCAGCATGAAATTAATTACATTTGGTTGAACACATGACTCACTGATTATAACTCCTGCTGTGTTTTGAAATAGATCTATATTCTTTGTGTATTTGAATTCATTTTTCATTAAGAAAGAAAAACAGATCGTAGTTTTCCAATATACTGTCTATTGGTGGTTCTCAAATTTCAATGTATGTTAAAATCATCAAAGAAATTTGTCTAAATACAGATTCCAAAGCCCTTGTTCCTCAAAGTTCCTGTTCATTTGTCTGGTGAAAAGGTCCAGGTAATTCTGATTTTCCTCTACCACAGTCTGAGAAACACTACACTATAATTCTAATGAAATATAATGTGGGTTAATATCTGCTTTAGACAGTGTTTGTGTCCCCCCCAAAATTCACATGTTGAAGTCTGAATGTGTTGGCATTTGGAGGTCGGGCCTTTGGGAGGTAATTAGGTCATGAGAGTTTACCCCCATGATGGGCAGTGCCCTTGTAAGAGAGTGAGCTCTCTTCCATGTGAAGATACAAACCAAGAAGAGGGCCTTCACCAAGAACCCAATGGTGCTCGCACCTTAACCTTAGACTTCCAGACTCCAGAATTCCAGAAGACTCCAGAGAAATAAATGCTTGTTGTTTAAGTGATCCAGTCTATAGTGTTCTGTTACAGCAGCTCAAACTAAGACAATAACGTATACAACAACTTCCTCCGTGACATGATTTCACTGTTAATTTCCTAATACTGACATTTGCTCTTTATGTGCCCTTGAATGGACTACTCTTTTGAAGGAAATGATATATTTAGATTAGGTGACTGATGCTATGGGAGCAAAGTTCTTGGTGGAACTGAAGCAGGAATAGAGAAATGTCATAAAATCTGAGCTCCTGGGATACAGGTTCAAACACTGGGGAGCAACAGGTTTGCTGGAACACTGATAAAAGCTATGCTTTTCCAGGAAAAAAAAGGCACATCCACACAAATTTTATACCTTTTTGGTAGTTTTACAGACCTGAGGATAGATTTCCCTCATAAACGGACATGTTCCTAGGTCACAAATTTAAGGGCAAATCTTTACTTGAGCTTAGGAATGTGAAGACAATACGTCCTGTATGAGGTGGTGGCTACAACTAAATGTGTTTTTGAAACATGAGGCAGGTCTTCCAATTCCAAGAAACAAAGGACACTTGTTAACAAACATGCCCCTTCCAAACTTTCTAAGATAAAACAAATTTTAGCAGCTAACCAATTCACACAATCCATAAAAGCAAAAGCAGATGTCCTAAAGGACAAAACCTTAAGAGGGAAAATGTTAGGAATGGAAAACCAGAGGGTAAATCGTTTTTATCTTCCTCGAATAAACTCAAAAATCTGTAACCGTGCCTATCCTTTGGTTCTGTATAAACAAAGTAAAACATTCTGTTATGCCTTTGTGATTATTTCCTACATGGACTACCTATTATATCATATACAAAAGTTCAGCAAAAGAAAGGAACACTAACCGCGCCAGAAATTCCATGAAGTTATTAAGTTTGTTGATGACATTTTATCTATCTCATTGCACAGTTAAAGGAATGGTAAGATCATGTCTACAAAGCAAAGTCAGCTTCTCTAAAAAAAGGTATTGTATGAACGCAAAGCATTGCTTCATCGTCTTAAAATGGAATACCACTGTTGGGAGCCAAGAAGTTTTCGCCATTAGAAGATGGCCGACATCCTGCTTCTCTTCCTGCTTAATGAGATAAAAGCCCGCGCCTAAAACGAAAGCCCGCGCACGCAGCACCAATGATAATTTGCCAAGTACTTCCCTTATTCTGGATCCCGCCCCCCTTTCTCTGTACTGTATAAATACAGCTACTGCAGCAATAAAAGTTTGAGGCTTGATCAGGATTTTGTCTTGCCTCCATTCTTTCGCGTCTCCTGCCCCTTCTTCTCTTTTCAACCCCTACAGGTTCCTCCTCGGACTCACAAGGATTTGTCCTGCTGGTCGGGACTCCCGGGGACGCCCGGGGCCGAGCACATACCACTGCCATCTATTTATTTCATAAGAGTTCTAGGAGAATTAAATAAACAGATTTTTTTTTAAAGACTGCGCTCCAAAAAAAATTAAAAAAAAAAAACTGCGCTCCTATAAAGCATTATATAAGTAGTTAATAGCAAATGGAATGCATAGAGTATGATACGACAAATGACAGATTTTTAAAGGGCCAGAGAAGAGAAACTGAAGTCATTAAAAAGACTGATTAAAAGGAAGGAAAAAGGAAGGTAGAGGTGGAGGGCATTTCATCTGTACAGTATCCACGTGCCTTTGCTGTGTAAGAAACTACCACAAAACTTAGTGGCTTAAAATAAAAATTTGCTTGTGATTCTGTAGGTCAGCAATTTGGAATGCATTCAGCTGGAACAATTTCATCTCTGCTCCATGTGGTGTCAACTGGGCTCACTCACATGTCTGGGGTCTCAGCTGGGACAACTGGAATGACTGAGATAACTGAGGTATCTGGGTTTCTCTCACCCTCCAGGAGACAGGGTCCTAGGAGAACTAAAACAAAAGCTTCAAAGCCTTAGAAGGCCTCAGCTCAGGTCTCACATAATGTCACTTCCACCATAATATATTGATCAAAGCGAGTCTTAAGATAACCCAGACACAAGCAGTAGGGACATTACTCCACCTCTTGGTAGGAGAAATTGTGAAGTATTTGTGGCCACTTTTATCCACCAAAGATACTATTCTGTAAAATTGTACTTCATGCAACACAAGACTTTTTTTTGTAGAGAAGAGACGCCACTTCATTAAGACTACTGACCTGAGTGCTGAGGAGTGATGAGCAAATAAATACAGTTTGTAACTGTTTCTTGAGCTATTGTATTTTAGGGGTGGAAGGTGCAGAAGGACAGATGGAATGCTTGATAAATGACATGTCCAGTGCGTAAATTATTTTGGTAAGAAGCACCACAAACTATAAGGAACTGTCCCCTCTATCTTTAATGACTATTGTAAATTGATGGATTAAAAAATATGATACAGATACTAGCACCTAAGATAAAATGGTTTCGTAATTCAACACTGAACACATGGTATGATGAACCCATGTCCTAGATAACCATGTCCAACTACCAAATAACCTGTTGTTCACGTAAATTATTTTAATGGGTAGAAAAAAATCATTTCCATGGGAAAAAATGAGTTGTGATGTAGAATAATATAAAATCTTTCCAGATATTTTTCCTCCACTGTAAGAATGAAGGAGGAATACAGAAACAAGCAGAGAGGGAATTTTACTGGACTTGGAGTTAGGAGATGTGTATTCTGTCCTCCTGTACCAGTAACTTGAGGCATGACATTATATTAGGTAGAGGTTCCTCTAAGTGATCAGAGTGGTAGTACACGATCCACACAGTTCCTCCAATTGTAATAATGTCATACACACGTGCATACACAAACATAGCTTTACATACATGTAAACATGCTTGTAGACAGAGAAAGAACTCACAAAAACCAAGAGCATCTTGAAAAAGAGCACAGTTAAGGAATTAATCTGTTGTTATTTCTCTTGGTCTTTTATTCCCAATGCTAGTTGTTCAAGAAACATTTATATCCCTAAGTCTTTTATTTCGTTCTAACAAAAGCCTCTGATATTCCATTTATGCTGAACATGGTTGACTCATTTTTGAAGAGTTCTACTTAGCAAATATTTAAAAAGACAATTTGTCCCTCTTTGAGGCTATCATAAAAACCAAATGAGAGAATTTTAGAAATGGAAGGATCTACTGTTACTTCAGGCTTTAGCCATGAAATATACACTGCTATAGTTTGCATTCATGAAGTTCCATTTCCAAAGATTTTTCAGTCATTGCCTGAAGTTGAATATTTCTGTGTACCTTAATGAAAAAGGTATATATATATACCTCTATGAATGTTGAAGGCGGGGCTTCCTTGGTGGCGCAGTGGTTGAGAGTCCGCCTGCCGATGCAAGGGACACGGGTTCGTGCCCCGGTCCGGGAAGATCCCACATGCCGCGGAGCAGCTGGGCCCGTGAGCCATGGCCGCTGAGCCTGCGCGTCCGGAGCCTGTGCTCCGCAACAGGAGAGGCCACAACAGTGAGAGGCCCGCGTAAAAAAAAAAAAAAAAATTGAAGGCTGATAGTATTGTACCAATTTTGCAGATAAAATAACTGACTAATAAATTGATGATAGAAGACTTTTTGCTATATTTTTCTGAGCAGATGACAAATTAACAGACGGGAACCCAAATAATGGAAAAACTTGATCAGATTCAATATATTTCCTGCAAAGGCAGGTAAAACTTTTCCAGTTCTGGAAATGTACTTTGATAGGTTGACAAGCTTTAAGTATGATTAACAGAGATTTCCACTATCAATCACAATGGAGATTAGAGAACTGATTTATCCTCTCACCCAAAGCAACTATAAACAGATAAAATATATGGGGAAAAAAAGTTTTAGGAAATTGAACATCAGGCAACAGAGGACAGTGATTACTAAGAGAGGGAAAAACAAATGAGATAAGTCCTATAATACCTCAGCTAACTAACTGAAGAGAGTTTCCAGGATGCAAGGCATAGAGGAGGAATCTAGGAGAGACACAGTGGTATCTCTGAGTTGAAGAAATAAAGCTGAGAGAGCAGGGAGGACAAGACTGCTAGAGTCTGTGGGGCAGAGTAAAGAGAGGAAACAACTACAGAAACTGCAGAAGAGCTCAGTTGAAACTTCAGGGTAATACTGGTCAGCACATGTGTGTGGGGAAACAACCTGAGACTACAGAAAGAAATGGAACACAAAAGAAGCAGAGGGAAAAATCTTTGGAGTTCACATAGATCAGAAACAGTGTCTGCTCCCACCAGTCCCAGTGGGAAGTCATTCAATTCATGAGATATCAAATAGAGTGTTCAGAAGGTATTGCCTCAGTATGGGGGCAATATTAGATGCAAGCTATGTGCTTCTCTGGTGCTACCTAATGGGGCTTAAAAGCAAGCCTAGAAAAAAAATCAGACTATTCAAGTTATTTAACTGTATCCCAAAACAAAGCTCAAGGATATTTATAAAGATTTGAAAAATATCCAGCACTCAACAAGGTAAAATCCCAATGTCTGGCATCTAATCAAAAATTACCAGGCACAGGACTTCCCTGGTGGCACAGCGGTTAAGACTCGGTGCTCCCGATGCAGGTGGCCCAGGTTCAATCCCTGGTCAGGGAACTAGATTCCCACATGCATACTGCAACTAAGAGTTCACGTGCCACAACTAAGGAGTCCGTGAGCTGCCACTAAGGAGCCCACCGGCCGCAACTAAAGAGCACATGTGCTGCAACTAAGGAGCAGGCGAGCCGCAACTGAGGAGCCCGCCTGCTGCAACTAAGACCCAGCACAACAAAATAAATATATTTTTAAAAACATTATCAGGCATGCAAACAGGTAGGAAAATATGACCCATAATGAGGATAAAAATAAATCAAGCAAAACTGACCCAGAAATGATGCAATTGGTAGAATTAATAGACAAAGATGTTAGAAGGATTATTATAACTTTATTCCATATTTTCAAAGAGCTAGATGAAAAATTGAACATGTTATGACATAAAAGAATATTTTAAAAGATCAAACCAAACTTCTAGAGATTAAAAACAATATGACTGAGATAAAAAAAATGACTGAGATTAAAAAAAAAATACCTCGGATATTAGATGGAATTACTAGTGGATTAGACATTATAGAAATAAAACATGAGTGAACTTGTCCCATAGCCATAAAGACTCTCAGGAATGAAACAAAGAGTAAAAAGAGACTTTTAAAAAATGAATGAAGCAACAATGACCTGTGAAAGAACTACACTCAAGGGAGAGGAAAAGGAGTATGGGAAAATCATCTGAAAAAGTAATGGCTGGCTTTTTTCCACATTTGATGAAAATTACAAATCCAGAACTCCAAGAAGCACCAAGAACCTCAAACCTAGAAACATGGAGAAAATTCAACTAAGACACAACATAACTGAATTGCTTAAAACCAATGACAAAGAAAAACGTCTTAGAAGCAGACAGAGTAAAAAGAAACATCGTGGACAGAAGAACAAAATAAGAATGAGAGTGAACTTGTCTTTGGAAACAATGCAAACCATAGCATCATATTAAAAGTACTGAAAGGGGAACAAAAAGTCAACCTTGAATTCTATACCCAAAAATAAGGTCAAAATACAAACTTTTCAGACACACAAGACCTGGAAGAATTCATCACCAGCTGACCTGCTCTACACGAAATATTTAAGAAAGTCATTCAGGCAGAAAGAAAACCATATGAAAATCTACATATACACAAAGAAAAGAAGAGTGCCAGAAATGGGTAAATATAATCTTTGTTCTTAGTTTTTATTACCTTTAAAAGACCGACTTGTCAAAACAGAAATAATACTGTTGTGTGAGGTTTATAATGTATATAGAAGTAAAACATATAACAATAATAATACAGTGTCCAGTATGTGGGAAATGGAATTATATTGTAAGGTCTTATAAACATATTAAGTGGTATAATATCTCTGAAGGTAGACTAAGACAAGTTAAAGATGTATACTATAAACCATGAAACAACCACTCACAATGCAAAACAAACAGTTAGAGCTAGTACACTAGACAACAAAAGAGATCAAATGGAATAATTAAAAGCAATCCAGAAGAAGACAGAAAAGAACAAAGAAATGGGACAAGTTGAAAACAAATCACAAAATATGTAGATTTTAAGCCAACTATATCAATAATCACATTAAATGTAAATGGTTTAAACAACCCAATTAAAAAGCAGAATTGTTGAGATTGCACCAAAAAAAAAAAAAAAGCAAAACCCAACTATATAATCACTATAAGAAACCCACTTTAAAAATAAGACACAAATAGGTCAAAAGAATGGGAAAATGTATGCTGTGTTAATGCTTGTTAAATACTATTACCAGCCTAACTGAAACTTCATTAAAGAAACCCTTGTTGAGCTTAATTTACAAAATACACAAACAGCTCATACAACTCAACAACAACAACAACAATCAAAAAATGAGCAGAAGACCTAAAGAGACATTTCTCCAAAGAAGGCATATAGATGGCCAATAGACACATGAAAAGATGCTCATCAGTGTTAACTATCAGAGAAATGTAAATCACAACTACAAGGAGGTACCACCTTACACTGGTCAGAATGGCCATCATTAAAAACTCTACAAATAACAAATGTTGGAGAGGGTGTGGAGAAAAGGGAACCCTCCTACACTGTTGGTGGCAATGTAAATTGGTGCAGCCACTATGGAGAACAGTAAGGAAGTTCCTTAAAAAAATAAAAATAGAGTTACTATAGGACCCAGCAATCCCATTCCTGGGCATATATCTGGACAAAACTCTAATTCGAAAAGATACATGCATCCCTATGTTCATAGCAACACTGTTTACAATAGCCAAAAAAAACATGGAAACAACCTAAACGTCCGTCAACAGATGAATGGATAAAGAAGATGTGGTACATATATACAATGGAATATTACTCAGCCATAAAAAAGAAGGAAATAATGCCATTTGCAGCAACACGGATGGACCTAGAGATTATCGTACTAAGTGACGTTAAGTCAGAAAGAGAAAGCGAAAAACCATACAATATCACTTATTTGTGGAATCTAACATATGATACAAATGAACTTATCTACAAAAGAGAAACAGACTCACAGACTTAGAGAACAGACTTGTGGTTGCCAAGGAGGGTAGGAGAGGGATGCACTGGGAGTTTGAGATTACCAGATTCAAACTAGTATATATAGGATGGATAAACAATAAGGTCCTACTGTAGAGCCCAGGGAACTATATTCAATATCCTGTAATAAACCATAATGGAAAAGAATTTGAGAAAGTGTATGTATATGTATAACTGGATCACTTTGCTGTACAGCAGAAATTAACACGACATTGTACAGCATTGAAATTAACACAACATTGTATTGATAAATTAACTATACTTCAATACAAAATTTAAAAAAAAGGAGGCCTTGTTATTTGTACATGTGAAAGCATAACATCCTAGATGCTTTTTTAAAAAGTTCTATAAATGCCTTTTAAAATGGTAATTACATGATATTGAACACTAGTTCCCTGGGAGTTAAAGGAGAACGAAAGCTCTGAAAACAGGACATGAAAATGTCTCCTTTTGTATTTTATTTCTTTCCTTTTGGCTCTTTTTTCTGTTGACTGAACAGTAAAAGAAAACAGCAACATAATCTTGAGCTCCTTTTGCTCAATGCACCAACCGCATCATTGATCTGGTATCACAGTGTATATAAAGCAAAGTTTGCTTCAGTGATTCCAAGCTGTATTCCAAATAAAAAGCTGTATCTATGAAGACAGATTCCTACAAAGGTAAATTTAAGAGAAAATAATTTTTTAAGCTCATTCTATTTTCCCTCCCACTCCATTTCTCTCATACGGAACTATCATCTCACCAAATTACATCGCTTTATCACGCTAGATGATTGAACATCACTTAGCTTATTCAAAGATTTTTGTCAAGTTATCTTTTGAGGAAATTCAGTTCTGTGCATGGGTGAAGTGCCATAAGAAAAACTAAATGCATAAATATTCAAAAGCAGTGCCTATGGTTCATAAAGACACAGTTTATCTCTTCTTGTTTTGTGATCCAAGGTTTATAAAGTTGGGTAAATGGGGAGCGAAGGCAAAGGTAGGATATAAAATGGTAGCAGCAGCTGGATGTGGTCTAGGTTAGAGGCAAAACAGAAGTTGAAGCATGAGATGTCTGCGTGTCTGAATTTGGTTGAAGAGAGATGGAGACTGGACAAGGGGAAGAAGTCTAGGGTCTTGACTTTAGATGCAACAATAAGAAATGGTAAAGGGAAACTGATCTGTCCATTAAGTGAATTCATATTGCTGTCAGTTCTGGCTAGTGCAACCAGATGATTTCAATGGAGGATTTGGAGGTAAAATGCAAGAAGTAAATAAATTTGGATAGAAGATTAGACCAGCGAGCTGCAGCCTGTCTTTAAAAGCTCTCAAATCAATCCAATAAACTTTACAAGCTTAATCTTGCTAGTACCCATTGTAGGCTAAAGAGCTTTAGTTCCTTTCTAGAACTGGTTGGTTTTTTTTTTTTTTTTAATTTATTTATTTATTCATTTATTTAATTTTTGGCTGCATTGGGTCTTCGCTGGTGCATGTGGGCTTTCTCTAGTTGCAGTGAGCGGGGGCTACTCTTTGTTGCGGGGCACAGGCTTCTCATTGCGGTGGCTTCTCTGGTTGCAGAGCACAGGCTCTAGGCACGTGGGCTTCAGTAGCTGTGGCACACAGGCTTCAGTAGTTGTGGCTCACGGGCTGTAGAGCGCAGGCTCAGTAGTTGTGGTGCACGGGCTTAGTTGCTCCACGTCATGTGGGATCTTCCCAGACCAGGGCTCGAACCCGTGTCCCCTGCATTAGCAGGCGGATTCTTAACCACTGCGCCACCAGGGAAGCCCGAACTGGTTGGTTTTGACCCAGAAAATACCCATCTTGATTCCTAAGCTGAGAAGAATACTGCATAGGTATCTCTCCTTTGTGATCATCCAGACCCGCTGACTAAGAGAAAGGACACCAATGCTAAGGGCATATTCAGGGGAATGTTTTCTTAAAATTCTAAATACACTTAATAATCTCCTTTGAAGACAACAAGATGCATTACCAACATTAGCAGGTACAGCTCCCTCATATTTGTCAAGAGTAGTGAGTCTTACCACATATAACAAAGGCAACTTGTCGATTTTCAAAGTAATTAGACTACAGTGAACGACACGGCCCTCTATGGGTAGTAAGACATAACCAAGCCATCTCAAGATTCAAGTTGAACATTTTGCCGCATCCCAGCGATATGATTCTGTGCGTGAGTGGGGAAAGGAGGGGCATGATGAATAGAAATTTTGACTGTTTGAAATTTCACTAAATAAGACACTGCTGTGTTCTTCTTACTCCCATGTTGAAAATAGAGAGGAAATGTAAGCGATAAGAGGCAAATTTATCATCTGAGCCTGGGGACACCTGAGGCAAAGAATTTATCATCTGACAGCAGAACCCATCTCATTTCTTCATGTTGATCTTCGATGCCACACAATCCGCTGTGTGACAGGTCTTGACCCCGCAGTAGAGCTAAAAGTTTTAAGTTAAGAATTATCGAAAGATCCGGGCTTAAGCATTGCCTGTGGATGAGCACCGGTAAGTAAGTGGAGGAAACCATCACCTGTCCAATCGTCAAATGAAGCTAATTACCTGCTCTCTGGGTTTCTTAAATGGCTTTTAATTGTACTTAATTCTAATTCTTTACTATATTTTGGAACGACTATAATTATCGTTCCCTTTTCATAAATAGATGGAAATATTGTCCATCCAATTATCAATAATTTTATCCTGCCAGGACCTCTTGGAAAGAAACAGCTTAAACCTACACACTCCTCTACTTTCTTTAATAAACACTGTTCAGTCCCACAAGAATTGAAAAGAAAGTAAGAGAAAGTTCAAACATTCAATTCCAAACTGAATTCATGCCTTCTCTACTTATCAAAACAAACCACTTGAACCTTTTAAGATATATTTGTTACAGCTCAGATATTCTGTAATTCATCATTCTTGCTAAAAAATGTATTCACTTGAGGTGTATTCTGGACATGATTCTGAGGGAGATCAAACGTACAGTGGAATCAGTAAATATGAATATTTACTAAGTTGAAGGAACACCTAGTAGGCTGAAAAGTCAAGCCAAGACATCGAAAAATTGATCTTCTGTTGTCTCCTAGCAATCACTACAAGTAGAAATCCTGTCCGTGTTCGCTTTTCCTAAACTTCGTATTTCACTCCCCATTTTCATATCCATTATGGGTCTCTGACATAGGGAAGTACACCCATTAAAATCAAGTTTTAAAATGAAAAAGTTGTTGGTTTCATTAAAACCCAAGCATATGACTTTATTAACATGTCATGTTTACATTTGATGACAATCTAGGTAGAAATCTTCAAGAATAATGATGTTCAATGCTTAAAATCAGGGATGCTTAAAAGGCGAGGGGGTGAAGATGTAGAATCGAGGTAAAGTGGAATGATCTATGTTTTGGATTTGAGAAAAGACACCGGGGTAAGAAAGAACAGGGAAGGGCAAAAGCAGTGCAGCAGGATCATCTCTGTCATTTTTTTGAGCCACCAACTGTACTTCCATCATCTCTAAGCCTTTTATCAACCCACAAGGCAAATAACATAATCTCCATTTTACCAGTGAGAAAACAGAGGCTCAGGTAATTCAAATAAGCACCAAGGTCAAATACTTTTGCCAAGAGCCATGCTTAAACAAGAGATTCTGGAGCACCAAAGCCCAAGTTTAGTTCACTAAAAGCCACAGAAAGAGGAGCCCTGAAGGCCTCAGATCACCATTTACACAGATTAAATAGATAACGGAAAGCCACTGGAGGTGTTAAACCAAGGAGTGTTAACATCAAATCTGTCTTCGTGGAAGAGTTCTCTGACAGCAAGGTGTGAATTAAGGGAAGCACAGTTACAAAACCTTTCCAAGAACAAGGGTTATAAGGGCCTAGACAGCCAGGAGACCACGCGTGAAAAGGTAAGGGCAGGTGGATGCAAGGTGTGCAGGATCGAGGCCACACAACATGGAGACTCATCAGTCACAAGTTGTCTTTACAGGGCTGGCTCCCAGGGCCTGTTCCTGACCTATGTCAGATTCTCCCGTCAGCCTGATATAAACCTACAAACTGAGGCAGATCCGTTGACATCCCCTCAGCATAGCAAAAATAAGCATATGAAGTGTTTACTGTATACCATCTCCGTGATAAGCACAGTAAACATATCATCTGAGTTAACCCTCACAGCTGGAGCTAGGTGTAGAGCTCAGACCATCCACAGATAAAGAAACTGAGGCTCCTGGGTAAACTGTTAGCAGTACTCCAGCTCTGTACCCAATCAAAGCAGGAGGCTGGAAGGGAGGAGGAGGAAGGGGGGGAGGAGCAAGGAGGAGGAGGAGGAGGAAGGAGGAGGAAGAAGGGGGGGAGGAGGAGGAGGAGGAAGGGGAGGAGGAGGAGGAAGGAGGGGGAGGAGGAAGGAGGGGAGGAGAAGGAAGAAGGGGAGGAGGGGGAGGAAGGAGGGGAGGAGGAGGAGGAAGGGGAGGAGGGAGGGGAGGAGGAGGGAGGGGAGGAGGAGGAGGAAGAAGGGGAGGAGGAGGAAGGGGAGGAGGAGGAAGAAGGGGAGGAGGAGGAGGAAGAAGGGGAGGAGGAGGAGGAAGGAGGGGAGGAAGAGGAAGAAGGGGAGGAGGAGGAAGGGGAGGAGGAGCAAGGAGGAGGAGGAGGAGGAAGGAAGGGAGGAGGAGGAAGAAGGGGGGAGGAGGAGGAGGAGGAGGAAGGGGAGGAGGAGGAGGAAGGAGGGGAGGAGGAAGGAGGGGAGGAGGAAGGAGGGGAGGAGGAAGGAGGAGGAGGAGGAGGGAGAGGAGGAGAAGGAAGAAGGGGAGGAGGGGGAGGAAGGAGGGGAGGAGGAGGAAGGGGAGGAGGAGGAAGGGGAGGAGGAGGGAGGGAGGAGGAGGAGGAGGAAGGGGAGAAGGAGGAAGGGGAGGAGGAGGAGGAAGAAGAGGAGGAGGAGGAGGAAGGGGAGGAGGAGGAAGAAGAGGACGAGGAGGAGGAAGAAGGGGAGGAGGAGGAGGAGGAAGGGGAGGAGGAGGAGGAAGAAGGGGAGGAGGAGGAAGGAGGGGAGGAGGAGGAGGAAGGAGGGAGGAAGAGGAAGAAGGGGAGGAGGAGGAGGAAGAAGGGGAGGAGGAGGAAGGGGAGGAGGAGGAAGGAGGGGAGGAGGAGGAGGAAGGAGGGGAGGAGGAGGAGGAAGAAGGGGAGGAGGAGGAAGGGGAGGAGGAGGAAGGAGGGGAGGAGGAGGAGGAAGGAGGGGAGGAGGAGGAGGAAGAAAGAGAGGAGGAGGAAGAAGGAGGAGGAAGGAAGGGAGGAGGAGGAAGAAGGGGGGAGGGGGGAGGGAGGAGGAGGAGGGGAGGAGGAGGAGGAGGAGGAGGAGGAAGGGGTGGAGGAGGAGGAAGGGGAGGAGGAGGAGGAAGGGAGAGGAGGAGGGAGAGGAGGAAGGGAGGGGGAGAGGAGGGGAGGGAGGAAAGGGAGGAGGAGGAGGAAGAAGGGGAGGAGGAGGGAGGGAGGAGGAAGGGGAGGGAGGGAGGGGGAGGGCGAGGAGAAATCAGTCTAATTTCTACATTTCTGCAAAGTCAGACAACGTGTCAATGGTGGAGCCAGGACCTGGACCACCTGAGCTGCCCTTCTCAGTAGAGGTATCCCCTCCGTTGCCAATGTACTCTTGCTGGGACATGACGAAGAGACCACCTGAGGCCTCCAATAAAAGAAATGCCAAAAATGAAATGTAATCAGTTGAGAACAAGGACAAATTTTAAGATTTCTGCAGTATTTGATTTTTTTTTCAGTATATAGTGTGGTTTTACTGCTAATTTTAATGAAGCTGGATTCCCTGCAGCCCATGCACATTCAACCTGACTAATAGTTGTCAACTATGTACTATATGCTGTGGGCAATTTGCTAAACACTATGAAGAATACAAAAGGATTAGCAAATCTGTGAGATGGGGCCCCTGTCTCCAATAAGCTTGCTCTACAGGATGTGTAAACAGTGCTCAGATAACAGCACCAAGCATTGTAAGGCCAACGCCATGAGCCAAGTCAGGATCCAGCAGGTCAGTAAAAAGGTACCATCTTTAGAAGATCCATACACATCTTACCTCGTATCTTATCTCATGATCTGAAAAAGCACTATGTCAGGAGAACATGTTCGTGCGAAACTCCATGAATGGATTTTCCAGAATCAACATCCCCAGTTCTTTCAACAACACGTAACTGACAGACACATTAATGCATTTGAGAAATACTGAGCCCCAGCAGTAAAGTAAACGTGTTAATGGTGATGATGAGGGAAAAAGTGTGATTCTTACTATTAAGACATTCACAGTAGCCTGGGGCAGAAAGACAGGAAAAGAAACTCTGATGATGCAACAAGAGATGGGCTGTAAGCAGGGCAGAGTCAAGTTCAGGACTTTTCACACTGAGTTTGTCTCTGACCCTCTTGGAATGTGAGAAGGAAAAGAAAATGCAACATTCAAAGACACCTTGAAAGGGACACCACACTGGCCTGAATTTCCTTTTCTCTGTCGTCTGAGTTCTGAAGATTTAGCAGGAGTTGAGCAGGCAGAAATGGCTGGGAAGGACAGGAGGTCCCTGTGAAAGAAACCGCAGGAGCAAAGCCTGAAGGAAGCTGCCACCCATGCTCTGGTTTCAGCAGAGCCACCAGCCTCCAGGCCACCACTCCCTCGGCTCTCCTCTACTTCTCAGCCCTCGAGGAGACCAGAACGCCACTCCTACCATACAATCAGTCTGTTCTGTGTGCCCCTATGACCCTCAGGTTGCCAAATACTGTGACAAGTCCCTAACCTTGTATTCCTTGTATTTCTAATGGATACTTGCTTGAAATTTTGCTTTGTGTCTCCCTGGCTGCCCCTTAATCTCTTTTGCAGAGACTTGTGTTGGTACTCTGTGCATGTCGTGTCAATGCTGTTGTTTCCAGTGTCCATATCTGACCCTCTTCTTTCCTCACTTGCGCCCACTATCCAGGATGACTTCCACAGTCCTGCCTCCCTACCTGGAGCTGTATCACAGGCCCCTCCTGGGGCTCTAGACCCATATACCCAACTGGCACATATAACTGGCACATATAAGGCACTCAATAAATGCTTGCTGAAATGACTGAACAAGCACGCCATTTTTCATCAACCTGGTTTCCAGACTCTTGCCTTCCTTCGCTTGTAGGCCACTGAATGTTGTGTAATCTCCGTATGAACATGGGGTGCTTAGAACTAAACGTAATATTATAGAGCAGTTCAGCCAGCAGTATTAGCCAACCCTTTGTGGGTCAATATTTGGGAGCTACAATGCAAGGCACACATCTAACTTACCATCAAATAAAATGGCAGGTTTTCTTTGGTCTGGCTTGTGCTTTGGGTAATAACTTTATGAAGGTCATTTTTTTTTCACTCTTGTTCATGGCCTTTTTTTCTTTTATAAGTTTGATACGTTCATTTCATTCCATTAGTACACCCTACTAACTTAGACCCATATCTTGGATTCTGAATCTCGCATTCAGTATGTTATCACTGCTCCCAGTTGAAGACATCTGCCTATTAGGTAAGCACTTATTTTATGTATTAATCCAAGTTGTCAGAAAAAAATATGTCAGGAACAGAATCTTGAAGAACGCCGCTAAACAACTGTCTCCAGATTAACACTAATCAACTAATCCTCATTCTTGGTGTAAATTTCTTTAACCTTTTGGTTTCAGCCCACACTCATGAGGTATCCTGAAAATACCTCTTCAGGAAGTATCCTGAAAAAGCCCTATAAAATGATGCTGTGACAGGTCACCGATCTAAGTCTGTTAATTCTATCAAATGGTATTCAAGGTTAGTTTAACATGACTTGTTTTGAGAGAACTCATACACCCTTTCAGGTTCATCTCTAAAATTGTTTGGCAGTTAACCTCAAGCTACCAAGAGATGCCTTGAGGACCCACGTCTTTCTACTTACTCCAAATTAGCATGTTTTCCATCTTCTGGAGCCGCCCCTGCCCCTGCCCCCCGCCAGGGTTATCAATACAGTAAGTCCCTGACATACGAATCTTCAAGTTGTAAACTTTCAAAGATGCAAACATGCGTTCCATCAGCGTCAGGCGTGAGTGGAATTGCAGCTCGCCCTCCGTCTCCTCTTGTGGACGATCCTGATTCAGCTCTACCATCTCCCACCTCCTCTCCCTCCTCCAGTCAGGAACTCTCCTGGCCTGTTCACTCGACGCCAGCCCCTGGATGCCAGCTGTTGTACTGGATGACTGTACTTTTCAGGGGACTGTACTGTAAGATTAAAAAATGTTTTCTTTATTTTTGGGGGCGGTTTTATGTATTATTTGTGTGAAAAGTATTATAAACCCATTATAGTACAGTACTATATAGCCGATTGTGTTAGCTGGGTACCTAGGCTAATTTTGTTGGACTTACGAACAAACTGGACTTACGAACATGCGCTTGGAATGGAACTCGTTCGTATGTAGGGGACTTACTGTAGTGTATTTCACCATCACTTCTCCAAGAACCCTCAGCATCGTGGGATGTGGCTCCTCCAGGCCAAAGCCTTAAACTCATTTAACGCAAACGGCGATTCTCTCACTATTTCTTCAGTTACCTCTTTCCAAAATTTTCCTGCCCTTCTGGTTTTAAAATCAATCACCTTCGGGCTTCCCTGGTGGCGCAGTGGTTGAGAGTCCGCCTGCCGTTGCAGGGGACGCGGGTTCGTGCCACAGTCCGGGAAGATCCCACATGCCGCGGAGCGGCTGGGCCCGTGAGCCATGGCCGCTGAGCCCGTGAGCCATGGCCGCTGAGCCTGCGCGTCCGGAGCCTGTGCTCCGCAACGGGAGAGGCCACAACAGTGAGAGGCCTGTGTGCCGCAAAAAAACAATCAATCACCTTCATGGAAAGGAGAGGAGAAAATGCAGAATTATATAGTTGTGCATTCCCCCTGGTCATCCGATCCACCCTGGGCAACGATGCCCAGGCATTCTGGCTGCCCCACCACCCTGTCCTCGCTCCAGGCAAAGCCGAGAGGTCCATTAGTGAGGGTGCCTGGATGAACCAAACATTCTGATTCAGGCTACACTGGAGCAGCTTTCTCATTTGGGCCTGTTCTATAAACTTCACTTAGAATTGTTCTATGTCTTCCTGAAGCTCAGTTTTCCTAACACTACATGGGCAGCTTCTTAGAGCTCTTTTCTTTCAGTGGTTGGTTCATACACCCTCCTTCCCTCTTTCGTCCTGTCCTTTTAAAGGAAGGATCCATCCTATGCTCCTTCCCAGTTCCATTAGCCTCTATTTCTATGAGTCCAGCATGTTTCATTCGCATCTCCTGTTAAGCCTAAACTGGTCATTTATCAAACATGCATTGGGCATCTTCCTCCCCGTATTTTCCCAGGTGCTACAAACTTCACTTCCTGTAACTACTGGCACAGGCTGAAAATCTGTCCTTATTTATACAAGCTGTGCAGAATTTCTCACCCTGTTGGGGCAGTTCCCTGAACTGGGAATCTGAAAAAAAAAAAAAAAAAAAAATCGTGTTCTGAACAGTTTGTTCTAGGTCATTATTTTTCATTTAAACTTGGAGCCCCTCCTTAACCCTGAGCTGTGTTCCCTATCTTATAAGCTCTCTGTATCTTAACTGCTACAAAATATTATGTACATCTGATCTTGAGACAAAAAAGTGTAAGACTAAATGTTCACAGTAAAGCAAAAGGAGTTTTATTATTCCTCCCCAAAAAGCTAATGTATAGACTTTCCTTTGTATCCCAGATGCCATTTGGGGCCACCCTGTCCTGTAGACAAGAATAAAATAGGATAAACTGGGCTCAAGCCTACGTTACTTCTCCAGAGGAAACTCCAATGCCATGATCACTGCAAAGTCTCAGGGGGTGAACGTGTCCTCACAACCCCTGGCTTCAAGTTTTTACTTCCACAGCATTCAATTTAGAGATGACATCACCAAGCCGTACTCTGGTTAACTTTTCTTGATTTTCAGTGACAACAAAAAATTTTTCCATAAGATATTTTGTGAGGCAGCCGCAGCCTTTGTGCTGGTAGACTCCGGATGAAGCCACCTAGAGAAAAGACTGGGAGAGAAGAGAAGGAAGGGGGTCTGGAGCCCAAAGGCCTGTGTCTGAAGCCTGCCCTGCCTCTGGACCCCCTGCTAGATGAGTATCACATCTCCTCACTACACAGGCCAATTGACTTTGGCTGTAGCAATAACGGATACTCTCTTCACCTCTTCTTTATCTCTGTTGCAGGCTGCCCACATTCCGTGTGTTACCCCCGTCTGTAGCACAAACACAATACAATTGGTTAGGTTGAC
Source organism: Phocoena phocoena (assembly GCF_963924675.1). Classification (NCBI taxonomy): domain Eukaryota; kingdom Metazoa; phylum Chordata; class Mammalia; order Artiodactyla; family Phocoenidae; genus Phocoena; species Phocoena phocoena. The sequence continues at coordinate 134,251,476 of NC_089223.1, forward strand.
CATTCCAAGCCATGCATACCTCATATAATACCAGGTCTCCAGGATTGGGTTTGGGGACTGGTCTTTTACAGGTTTATGTCTTTGATCGACTGCTTCTACAAATGACGGATCACCTTCATTACACGCTTTGGTTGTTGGTTTTGTTTTCCCTAAGTTTCTTCTCAGAAGGTACCTTTCACTTCAATCTTGAAGGCAGGTCGCTATTACTTCCACTTGATGACCCACAAGGGGTTCAACTAAATATTCCTTAAGGTCTTTCCCAGCAGTAAAATTTATGAGTCTATACAGGAACCGGTTTCACTGTCTGCCAGAGATTACACATAAATGCTTTTCTTTTATCTGAGCTCATGTCAGGTGGGACATCCTCTAAATCTAAAAGCAAAACCATTTTATTTAGGATCCTTTAAAACAAACAGAAACAAAACAAGTAGCTGGAAGATAAGTCTTCGCCTGCTGTAAAAACAAAGACATGAAGTGCGCGTGCCCTTTAATATATAATTTTTACTGTTGGGGAAATTACTTCATACTGTTGCTCTCCTACAAAAAGAGATTCTAACAAGCGTTCAGAGTAACACACGTGATGGCTCACGTTAAGAGTGAAATAATAAACTCTCAAGTGAGTGAGGTCTTACTTCATTCGTCTCACTCTAAAACCTCATTTTATTGGGCCTGAATCCCGCCGGCGAAATGAATAATGCAACACCTTATCCTACGCTAAGGAAATTTGGAAGCACCTTGTTCCACACCTAGAAAAATCTTGCAGCTAGAGAACAGCGCAGCACTATGTGTGTTCTTTGAAGGAGATGGCTTTTTTTTAGTCAAAGGGAGGAGAAAACCCACGGGTAGCACGTGTCTCTCCCTTGTTTTGAGCTGTCACCGAGGCAGAGGTTGCTGGGCCATGGAGGCTGATGCCGGGTGACAGCGGCAACGTCCTGCTTGCTGGATCGTGATGATATTGAACACAGTTCAGGGAGAACCTCTGTGGCCCTCATCACCTGCCGCTGTGCTCGCTCCATGCCGCCTCTGCTCCCTTCAGAATGAGGGGGAATTATTAGACATTATTCTACTAATTACGGCTTGGTAGAAAAGTTGGATGGGTCCGGAAGCGGCGCCCCAAAGGAAAAACAACACGAGGTAAAGAAGATTGGAGGGCTTTTATGGTGGTGTCTGAAGATAATTATAGGTATAGAAACCAACTCCAGAGAGAGAAAACAATTCAGCCAAGCCCAGACTGTTTTCATAATGCAGCACAGCTCCCTTTTAATGTGAAACATTCATTGGTTTTCCCCGAGGGGGGAGAAATTCTTGCAATGTCAGTCCCCTGGACCAGAGACTCCAGCTTAGGGCATCAGGAACCAAGTGGGAACTCGAGAGCTGTAAGTGCGTGCCTGTTGCAATTCTCCATCCTTTTGCCGAGGCAGCCAGGATGCAGCATCACTTATTTTGCTGCAGGTTCTCCAGCGAGCAGATAGACAGTAAAGATATCAGACCCCTTCAGCATATCCTGCAGTTTACAAAGATGATGTTACCTGTAAGCTGATTCACAGGATAAGAATATAGAACCAAAAGTGGCTATTGTGAATAATGATACGGACTCATCATGCACCGGACCATTTAATGGGCGATCAGTTAATATCAGAGAATGTAGTCCTTTTCTTCAGAATATTATGACCCAGAATAATTACTCTAATAAACATTCTGAAGCAGAGTCACTTTAATTCGACAAAAAAGGATTACAAGTACATTTTAGATGGGCTTTTTTTTTTTTTTACATCTTTATTGGAGTATAATTGCTTTACAATGGTTAGTTTCTGCTTTATAACAAAGTGAATCAGTTATACATATACATATGTTCCCATATCTCCTCCCTCTTGCGTCTCCCTCCCTCCCACCTTCCCTATCCCACCCCTCTAGGTGGTCACAAAACACCGAGCTGATCTCCCTGTGCTATGCGGCTGCTTCCCACTAGCTATCTATTTTACGTTTGGTAGTGTATATATGTCCATGCCACTCGCTCGCTTTGTCACAGCTCACCCTTCCTCCTCCCCGTATCCTCAAGTCCGTTCTCCAGTAGGTCTGTGTCTTTATTCCTGTCTTACCCCTAGGTTCTTCATGACTTTTTTTTTCTTAAATTCCATATATATGTGTTAGCATACGGTATTTGTCTTTCTCTTTCTGACTTACTTCACTCTGTATGACAGACTCTAGGTCCATCCACCTCACTACAAATAACTCAATTTCATTTTGTTTTATGGCTGAGTAATATTCCATTGTATATATGTGCCATATCTTCTTTATCCATTCATCCGATGATGGACACTTAGGTTGTTTTCATCTCCGGGCTATTGTAAATAGAGCTGCAATGAACATTTTGGTACATATCTCTTTTTGAATTATGGTTTTCTCAGGGTATATGCCCAGTAATGGGATTGCTGTGTCGTATGGTAGTTCTATTTTCAGTTTTTTAAGGAACCTCCATACTGTTCTCCATAGTGGCTGTACCAATTCACATTCCCACCAGCAGTGCAAGAGTGTCCCCTCTTCTCCACACCCTCTCCAGCACTTATTGTTTGTAGATTTTTTGATGATGGTCATTAAGACTGGTGTCAGATGATATCTCATCGTAGTTCTGATCTGCATTTCTCTAATGATTAATGATGTTGAGCATTCTTTCATGGGTTTGTTGGCAGTCTGTATATCTTCTTTGGAGAAATGTCTATTTAGGTCTTCTGCCCATTTTCGGATTGGGTTGTTTGTTTTTTTGTTATTGAGCTGCATGAGCTGCTTGCATTTTTCACAGAACTAGAACAAAAAATTTCACAATTTGTATGGAAACACAAAAGACCCCGAATAGCCAAAGCAATCTTGAGAACGAAAAACGGAGCTGGAGGAATCAGGCTCCCTGACTTCAGACTATACTACAAAGCTACAATAATCAAGACAGTATGGTCTGGCACAAAAACAGAAACATAGATCAATGGAATAGGATAGAAGGCCCAGAGATAAACGCACACACATATGGTCACCTTATCTTTGATAAAGGAGGCAGGAATGTACAGTGGAGAAAGGACAGCCTCTTCAATAAGTGGTGCTGGGAAAACTGGACAGGTACATGTAAAAGTATGATATTAGATCACTCCCTAACACCATACACAAAAATAAGCTCAAAATGGATTAAAGACCTAAATGTAAGGCCAGAAACTATCAAAGCCTTAGAGGAAAACATAGGCAGAACACTCTATGACATCAATCACAGCTAGATGGGCTTTTTAATGGGCTGGGAGTGGGCAATAAAACTCCATGAGGGCATTTGCCATTGGTTGGCAATAACAGGCTCTAGGTTTTTTTGTTTTTGTTTTTGTTTTTTTTGCAATTTAAGATTCTTCTGATTTTCTTGGATTCGGAGGAACAGCCCTGGCTATAGGCGGCCATTATCTGGATGCAGCATTTGAAATCCACACCCTAAAAATGGGCCTGAAGCTGTGGTTCAAATCTGTGGCAAACTCTCAGATAAAGCAAGAATCCAGGCAGAAGAGGGTATACATGAGGCATAAAATAATTCAGTGCTTCCCAAAAGGTGAGACATGCTCACAATAACGTTAACCAATGCGGAAGCTGGTTTTCAGTATCAAATGAATGGAAGACATGGACTTAAATACCAATGAATCACAGGATGGGAAAACTATTCTCTTGTCAATCCATCAACCCATTTTATTTAACTTTATTTAAGTTTGGTGCTTCTCTTTAGCACTTCTCTAAAACTTGCTAATTTCTCATTTCATAGAAAAGATAGCAGCCGTCAGGTATCAACTTGTAATTTAATAATATTGTTTTGTCTTCCTTGGATGTACTTTTTACAATGACTTTCCTTTTATGAAAGCTACAGTTGTTCAGTTTATGATAGTAATATAAAGTCTCAACTTAAAATAAATATATTTAATTTTTTTGGAGTGAGTTCCATTTGGGGAAAACACTAAGCAAAAAACAATGCAGGTTGTATGTGGATTTCGCAAAAGTCGTGAAAACGGTAGAAACGCTACAATGCCCATTGGCCTCTACCCACTGGATGCCAAAGCTTCCCTCCTTCCATTGTTGTGACACCAAAAAATGTCTCCAGATATTTCCAAATGCCCCCTGGGAGGCAGGATTGCTCTGGGTGGAAAATCACTGATTTAGAGCAATGTGGTCTCTGAGCAATTCTTTTAGTCAGAAGGCAGATAGGGAATAATGGTGGGCTTTGTGGAAGCGACGATGTGAAGAATTCCAGGGGTGAAAGCCATCAATCAAAGTGGTACAGCAAGTCAGAGAATGTGGGGAAGATACATTGTAATAAAGAGAGAGAGTCCCTGTGAGGGTTTCTCCCAACCACTGGCTCATTCAACTATATTAAGATCAGCCATCCTACTTCTAATAAAGGATTCCAGATCTGAATCCCCAAAACAAGGCTGCTGATTGATGGTCTTTGCCTTTGCAATTTATTTCTCCATCCAACCAGACAGTAGAAGGGGTGTGTGAACTTTCTGGGGGAAAACACAAGCCCAAGCCTGCCAATCTGGCATGCCTCGGTAGGCTGAACTGGCCTGGCTTTTTTTATGAGGTGTTTGGCAGGCTGAGTACTAAATTTCATTCTTTTATTTTATGTTTTGGGTGCATATGCCTAGAGGTCTTTGGACAGTTGCCTCTTTTTTTAATAAAGCTAATAAATGCCCATAGGAAATTTACCTATATCTAAACTGACATAAAGCTGATACATCAGAGGGGTCAAGCATGAGAGATGCCAGCAATTTATATAAACTGAGGAAGCTGGCATGAATTTGGACTGCCTGGAGTTATTACTCAGGCATTGGCTGTCTTCCAGGCTGTTCATAATTTTAAATAAATTCTGATCTTGGTGATGTATACTTATTGATCAAGTTTTCAGAAAGTCATCACCATGTACCCTGTGACTATGTATCAGTCTGAAATCTCCACAGTTCCTGAGAGAGGTCTGGCATCACATTAGCTGTTATCTGTACCACGATTCATCCGTCTATTTGAATCAAGCCTGTGGATAAGTGACTCATCCTGTTCCACTTATCATGGAAGAGACCTGGATGGTTTCAGGAAAACAAGATTCCTGGATCCTGTATCTCAATTCATCACTAATTTTCTTCGGTTCTTTCATTTCTCAAACTCTCAGTTTCTCCTTAATATTAAAAAAGTAAGTGCCTTCACCTATGGATAAGACACTCTTGGCTTTTTCACTTCAAACTCCTGTTCAAAAACATGCCACTTCTTCCATGAAGATCCTGCTACATCTCACTTGGAATTCTGACCACCGAAATCTTCAAAAAAGTTTGGCTGGTCTACAGGTAGTTTTACAGGACCTGAGAGGCAAGGAACAGGTGCCTGCTATGTTAGTCACTGGCTCTCTTGCTTTCAAAGAACCAGGCTGCATGGTCTCTGAGTCCTGTTCAAAGCCCCTCTGCTCAAACCTCCCTGTTCTCTAGCTTTCTCCACCATTAAAATCCACAATTATTGATATTGTCCTTAATCTCAGCTCTTTATATTTTGTTTGATGATTGTGGTAGGTAGAATAATGGCTCCCCAAAGATATCCACATAATTCCCAGAACCTATATGTTAGGTTACATGGTAAAATGGAATTAGATTTGTTAATCAGCTGACCTTAAAAGAAGGGTATTATCCTGGATTAGCTAGCAGGAACCAACGAAATCACAAGAGTCCTTTAAATGTGGATGTGAAAGGCAGAAGACTTAGCGTCTGGATGATAAAATGTGAGAAAGAATTGACCAGCCATTGCAAGCTTAGAAAACAGAAGGAGGCCACAAGATAAGGAATGCAGGCAGCCTCTAGAAACTAGAAAGGACAAGGACATAGATTCTCCCCTAGAGCCTACAGAAAGGAATGTAGCCCTGCCAACACCTTGATAGTAGCCCGGTGAAACCTGTTATTCATCTAACCTGCGGGACTGTGAGATAAGAAACTTATGTCATTTTAAGCCACTTGTGGTTATTTCTTACAGCAGCCTTAGGAAACTAATACAGTGATGTTACTCCTGAAAAGGGTAATTAATCACACAGACAAAAAAAAAAATGATTTGTGAAAGCTCTCTGACTCCCTAACAGTTAAGACAGAATGAGTTAGAATGACATCAGTAGCAACTTTTGCAGGATCTGGAGTCTACCGTATCGTAGGACGGTTCCACCTGGCAAACACACCTCCTCTTCACTTTCCTATTCAGCCTAAGTCCAGGCTCCCTCTGTTCCCCAATACCTCCAAGCCTCAATCATTCTCACATTCCCAATCATTCTCTGACCCCAAAAAAAGTGAAACACTTTTCTAGAATATACAACAGTACTTAATAAGCATTTAACGTGTTTTTTACTTTAAACTCTCTCTCTTTTGTGATCCCATGGATTCCTATGTCCTATGTCTTTCTATCCCCAGTAATCAAGTCCTTTGGAAGTTATTTATTACCAACAATTCTGTGTAGTCTAACAATTTTATTCAGTCAGTCATTTGGCAAACTTTGAATGTATACCTGGTGCTGAGTGGACACAGACAAAGAAAATAGTCTCTCCACCTCAAGAAGTTTACAATTTAATATGGCATAAAATAAGAGAAACATTCATTCATTCCACAAATACTTACTGAACATGTAGCTTACGACAGACAACTCTAATGCAAGACAGAAACTTGAGTTCTATAACAGAGCTACAAACAATAATGATAGCGCAAAGAAAGTTCTCTAAATGACAGTGATACAAGAACATGCCAAAGCCAGCTACAGACAAGAACGAGAAGGAAAAACAGAAAAAGAAGAAAACATCTCATGGTCAAAAGACATACAACAAATTCTGAACACTGAAACTCAAGTATTTTGCATATAGGAAGGCCTCATACACCTTAACTCGGTGCCCATTTTCCCATATTTTATGTACCATTCTAAAATATTCACTTATCTTTCATCCTGGCCCACAGATGATTAAAGAGAGAAAGTTGGAAGAGAGAAACCGCTAACCATAGTCACACCAATAGCAGAAATAAATAGCATGTTAGTGTGGCAGCCTCAGAAGGAAAAGAAAAACAATCAAAAGCAAATGTTTGCAAAGTGGCCAAATATGTCATAGGCACACAGCCTGCACCAATCAATAAACCCTAAGACCATCCCATTCATACATATGACACAGTGACTGGGTTTCCAGTGATTCTAAGCAAATGTTCAAGCTCTGTTCCACATATTCTATTTAGGAAAGCAAGGAAGTATGCAACCACTTTTTATAGAAACTGTATCAGAATTTGTTAAAATCTATTTTTTAATCCATAGAAAATGTTATTTATTTGAAAACATGAATGACATTACTATAACCTTTTGGAAAACCTTAATAAGAATTAAAAGACAACTGAAATGGCATTAGCAAAGAGGTGGGGTCATAAATACCAATAGAAAAGAGAGTAAATGTTAGAATATATATAACATGTTATAATAGCATATTTGAAAGATTGCCTGATATGAGTAATTTTCTAGGAAAATGTGAATTATACAAAAAAAGATCTCAAAACGAAGTAGAAAACTGAATAAGTTAATAATACAGTATATTGAAATGTTAAAAATCTTTTAAATTGTGGGGCTTTCTGGAGGAAAATGTTTCCGTGTTCCATACCCTATGAACCAATGGGTCACAGACAGCTAAGGAGCATGGGTAGTGGGTCCAAGCAAATGGAAAAAGAAGATTTATTCCAGCACTAAAACATATGAAATATGTCACTGTGTCAGAAGCCAGGCAACAAGGATACCCAGAATATCAGGGCCTGCTATTAGAAAAACCATAGTTCAGAGAAAAAGATTTAAGCAATCATCCTGGGCTGGGAGCTCATTTGCAAATGTCACATCGAAAGTGTAACTCTATTATGAAAAACCTATTCAAGTTCATCACTAATGCCTGACATTTCAGGGTGGCTCTTGCCCTGTTTTTACTAATCGCACTTGGGGTAGCTCTGTTTCTCATAGTCCCTCTTTATGATTAGAATGCTGAACTTTGTTGAAAAAGTTCCTGGAAAAAGCTCTAGAATTTGATTTTCTAGGTAATCTCTAGCAAGTCAGCTAACAGAGGTCCATCTTCAGCTCTTTTCCTTAATATAAATGTAAGGCATTGAAGCAGCCTATGTTTGATGAAGAACCACACATAATATCAGTGCATTCTGGAAAGAGAAGTTGCCGTGGAATCCCAGAATGGAAGAATCCATCCCACTGTGCTTCAAAACGGGTTAGGAACACGCACTTGTCTTGGTGATCTGGCTCCTACCAAAAAGTGCGCAAATCCCCGTACGCAAAAAGCGAACTTTCCACATATTCCGCCTACGCCAGAGAAAAACAAACACCAGCTGACAGATCCAGAATGCATTTCTAGTATCGCTCATTATCTCCATCCCCATACACAAAAAAAGAAGGCACAAATTCTTTAATCGTTCTTGTTCCTTACTCTCACCCCAATCTTAGGTACTACGTAGTGAACAATAAAAATAGCTAATATGTATAGACCACTTCCTCTGTTCCAGGCATTTTATAAGGATTATCTCATTGAACTGTCACAACACCTCCATTCTGTTGATATTAATCATACCCGTTTTACAGATGAGGACACCGTGACTTGGAGGAGTTGAATAGCTTGCTTAGGGCCACACAGGTCAAAAGTGGCGGAATCGTACAACAAAATGCTAGAGACCGCCCTCTTAACCACTGTAATATTAGTGAACGTGAACATTTTGGAAACTGTACAATAGCCTGTTTTAACTTATAAACATAGGCAACTGGCAACAATTTAAACATTTATCTCCATCTTTGCTAGAGTATTTACATGATCTAAGAGTCTTTACGTGCTCTTAAAAACAATTTGCTGAAAGAAGGGAAAAGGTGCTGAAATCAAGAAAAGGAAAAAAAAAATGTGTAATAGGAAAAACATGCTAACTAGTCATCCTCCAGCTCTTTCTGCTCTCAAAACTGACCCAAATATTTAAAGAGGAAATCTTTCCCATTCCCTTAAAATCTGTACTATCTCATTGGTTTTCCTGTACATGTCACCCAAGGCCTTGTGTCACCTCAGTTAATAGTCACTATTTAGGGTGTGTGCCATGCCACACGCCCAAGGTAATGAACGGAAGGACTTGTTGGAAAGAGCATGAACTGAACATTTTTCTTGTCAAAAAAACCAATACTGTTTTGAGTCTTAATTAATTGGAGAGGTTTTACCTTTAGAAGAAGCATATGTCTGTGGAAATAGCACTGGCCCTAGAAATCCAAAATTCTGTCCAGAGTGCCATCACTCAAAAGCCATCTCACCTGGGGGAGAATTCATCACCAACTTCTTTAGACTTAAGTTCCTCCTCTACAAAATGGAAATGATAATAAACCCTTGCTATCTTCCACATTTGTGATAAGGGTCCAATCAATGTAACGTGAACCACACCTATAAAACCCTATGCAATGTAAGGTAGTACTATGATGATGATATACTAAAAATGTGTAAGAAGAAAAGATGGGATGAAAATGTACCGAAAGAGTCACGTGCAATTATAATGTGTCTCTCTTGGGAAACTGAAATATTATAATGGTCACGAGCTATTACTGTAAAGAATCATACCTAGTCCTCTAGCTTTCATGTAACAGCCTTTCACACATTGAGAAAGAGCCTTCAAGTTCACCTAAGTCTTCTCTTCTCTTTGTTAAACGTCCAGAGTTTTCCCAATTATTTCACGTGGGATAGAATTCACAGGACCTCTATCGCCTTTGTCTTTTCACTGAGTTTTGTCAGTGCCCTACTTACAATGAACACACTGTCCCAGATACAGTCAGAATAGCGTAGTTATTACTGCCAACTTTGATCTAGGTTACATCCTTGCATAAAATGCAAACTTTCATTGCTTTTTTGTTGGAATCAACTGAATGTCCCAGGTGTCTTCATCATTTGTGTTTCCCTAACAACACTCACAAAACTTTTTTTTTAAACCCGAAATCCAGGATGTCGCTTTTATCCACCTGAAATATGATCTTGTTGAGTTCCACCTGTCTTTCCAATCTGACGAAGTCATTTTGAACGATGATTCTCATCCATCATAGAACCTGTCTCTCCCAGGTTCTGTCATCCACAAAATGGATAAGCAAAACTTTTATGTCTTTATACAAGTCGTGGGTTAAAAAAAAAAAAAAAAAAAAAAAAGGTATGAGACATTTTAAACAAATTTAACTAGATTTAAAGGTCTGTTTAAAAAGTTTCTAAATACTGCTTTCCAGCTGGAAAAATCCCTCATTAGACAAAATTCTTTGGGAAAGGAGATGAACTCGCCATGAATCTCCCTCCTTATGTTCATGGTGTATTTCTAGAGCTGTGTTGAACTTCCAGGTGTCGGACAGGTTTTCCGATTTTGATAACACAGACACTGTTTTCTTATGTTTGACCTGTTGGATCCTCTTCGTTTCTCCATGATTTTCAAATAATTGCCCAAAACAAAAATTCACTATTACATGTGCTAGGTCTTTTCGTGGCCTGGGATCATGTCATCTATCAAAAACTTGAGGTTTTATTTTTTAATAGTCAGAGACTGTCCAATGAGTTTTTATTTACCTCAGGTTTCAACCACGTATCAAATATTTGTGCTCTAGTCTCCCCAGTCTGAGCACCATTCCCCCTGAGAAAACAAAATCAAAATCGAATAGGAATTGTCTTTGCCTTCCGCCTTCCATCTGTTCGTATCACACCATCTACAACCAGCAGGGAGTTCTTGATTATGTCTTTTATTATGAGAACTCTAAAAGCATCTTTTTGCCATCTTTCACATTTTTCACAAACCTTGTGGGGTTTTTTTGTTCCTGTGTTCGTGCTTGTCTGTCATATTTTTCTCTTCCACCTATATCTGCTCCTTTAAAATCTGCACTCACAAAACTGCGTGTGCACCCACACTTTCCATAACTGAGCATTCCAAATTTCATCCCAAAATACGCCCCCCGCCCCACATCCTTCTTGAACTGTCTTCCCTTTCAGAGTCACCTTTCTCTTGTAAAACAATTACCTGGTTGCTATCATGTCTGGGCTTTTTGCCTTATTAGAGAATACTATCATAGGGTCATAGAATTCAGGAAAAAAAAATTTTGATAGCGGTAATATAAAAGTAATTTCAAGTATTAGCGTAAGTTATTATTAACTATAAACCACTGGCTTTTAATTAAGGAGAATAGGGGCTTCCCTGGTGGCGCAGTGGTTGAGAGTCTGCCTGCCAATGCAGGGGACACGGGTTCGAGCCCTGGTCTAGGAAGATCCCACGTGCCGCGGAGCAACTAAGCCCGTGTGCCGCAACTACTGAGCCTGCGTGTCTGGAGCCTGTGCTCCGCAACAAGAGAGGCCGCGACGGTGAGAGGCGCGCACACCGCGATGAAGAGTGGCCCCCACTTGCCGCAACTAGAGAAAGCCCTCGCACAGAAACGGAGACCCAACACAGCCATAAATAAATGAATGAATAAATAAATAAGATGCCTCTCTTTAAAAAAAAAAAAAAGGAGAATAAAAGGAGAAGTATACGTACATATTAATGTAGAAAGTGTCACCTTAGGAAAATCCTAATTGCCCAGTAAACAACCTCAGCATCCCAAAAGAATCCATCAAATTGAAATCACATTCAAAGCGAAATTGTAATATATGAGTCCTTCACACAGAGCTAGACCGTGTAGGGATTACAGTGGTATATGAGACCGAAAAAATCCCTTTCCTCATGGAATTTATATTCTAGTGAAAAGACATGTAAGAATAAGTGAATAAACCATCAAACTAAACAGATTGGCAATAAGGATAGTGTTCTTTTAGAAAAGCTGGTCAGAGAAGGCCCTCTGAAAAAGTGATATTTGAATTTCAATCTAAAGCACGAGAATGGTCCAGTTATGCAAAGATCTGGAGAAAGAGCGCTTCAGGGAAAGGGACAGTCAGGGGCAGCATCCCATCGCTCGAAAGGAACAAGAGGCACCAGTGAAAGCAAACCTGTTTGGAAAATAAAGTAAAAGTTCAGGAATCCGAAATCCCTGTGTTTAAGCCCCGAAAACTGCCAAGGAAGGTGATGTAAAATAAAAGCACAGTGAAAGAAATACTTGAAAATAAAGTCACATCAAAGTGATCCATACATACATCAACTCTAACAACTAGCATACCAACAAACACGTTGCTCACACATGACTGCAAACTTCAAATCTATCTTTGATAATCACACGTTTAATGCTTGGGTTGATTGATCATTGGACCAACTCAAACACCAGTTTTCTCTACCGCTTCTCCACAATTGCTGAGAACGGCTGTCTGACAGGCAAAAATATTACACACCAAGCGTCTGCTCTCTTTCCCTCTGTCCTGCCTTCTCAAGAGAATTCTCTGCTGGTGACACTCAAGTCCTGGGCATTTGCTGAAATGATGAAGGTTATGAGTAGAGAAGGGAATTGGAGACAGGCCAGAAAGAGAAAACTGATTTATATAAAATAGGCCACAGAATCATCCTCAAAAGTGAAGTGAAAAATCTAAGAGGTCGAGGAGGCAGTGGGAAAGAAGGGACAGCAGAATGAGGACAAAGCAAGGCTGGGTGGAGTTTTAGAAAAGAGAAAAGAGAGATGTGTGGTACCGCAGCCGTAACAAGTGACCTCAAGGAGGAAAAACACTAAAATTTATTTTTAAGAACTTTTACCGTATATCGTGTGACGTAATTGCTCCCTATCCGTCTTCTCAAGAGACCTTCAGGATAAGCTTGCATTACTTTTCAAGGTTTTACGGAATATGATTGCGAATGATAGCCCATTCTGTTGCTATCTTACATGCATGTTGGATGTTCTACATCCAGTCTCAGTTGGGTCCCAGCTAGCTGTTGCTTGAAAATATTTCACTTTGCTCCCAACGGATTCTCTTTTCTATCTTCCAAAATGTGGTTTTCAAGCCTTTTCCCTTTATTCCCTGACACTTTTTAAAAAATTTATCTATTTACTTATTTTTGGCTGCGTTGGGTCTTCGTTGCTGCACGAGGGCTTTCTCTAGTTGCGGCGAGCTGGGGCTACTCTTCGTTGCAGTGCACAGGCTTCTCGTTGCCATGGCTTCTCTTGTTGCGGAGCACGGGCTCTAGGCACGTGGGCTTCAGTAGTAGTGGCACGTGGGCTCAGTAGTTGTAGCTCGCGGGCTCTAGAGCGCAGGCTCAGTGGTTGTGGCGCACGGGCTTAGTTGCTCCGCGACATGTGGGGTCTTCCCGGACCAAGGCTCGAACCTGTGTCCCCTGCACTGGCAGGCAGATTCTTCACCACTGCACCACCAGGGAAGCCCTCCCCCACATTTCTAACCCTACTGATTCTTAGCCAAGTATTTTGACGATTAATTCTCTGAAATAATTGAGAATATCAGAATCACTCTCCTTCCAGCCCCTCTTCCCATTCCTTCACCCATCATTTCCTCCTTCTTGTTGGCTTTAGAGGAGACAGTGGCCGTCTCCTTTCCGAGTTAACCCCGTACTCCGCATCAACGTCCCAGCATTTCATGGCTCACCCAAGATAAGATGCCATCAGTCCATCCGTTTTTTCTTTTCCATACTCTGTCTCTGGGGCAGCCTCTTCTTTTCCTTGTTCTCACCCTGCTTCTTTACAAAATGGAAGTGACCCTTTGGCCCAACAGTTTCATTCCTGCAAACGTATCTTAGAGCAATCCTCGCACAATATGCAAACCCGTAATCCAGATACCTTTCCCAGGGTTTCTCCCCCAAAATATTACCAAGGACACAGAGGTTGTCTCTGAGAGACTTTAACTTCTCTCATTTTATATTTGACGGTATTTGAATTTTTACGTCCAGGATTTAATTACCTTTTTTAAGAAAAACAATAAGGATTTTTTGAGTGCCAACAACCCTTCACCTGTATCCAATCAGCCATCCAAATGCTACGGACTCTACTTTTGAGATGATGTTCAAATCTAACCATCCCCTCACGTTGTCCTCACCCCTGCCAATGCTCAGCATGTCTCAGATATTAACAGATCAGCCCAGGAGCTCGGTGATTGACTGAGCTTTCCAACTCTACTTCCGTCCTTGGCAATTCACCTTCCACAAAGCTATCTCTTCTAAAATTCTAACTGGACCATGTCCTTGTCAGCCTCAAGGACCTTCACTGGCTTCCCATTACCTCCTAACTAAAATAGAAACTTCTTACAAGGTACGTAAAGCCTTGAGAATATGACCCCAACATCTTTTCACCTCCATTCATCTCCCTTTGTAAAAATTCATTGTGGCCAGACCAGATCTCTCCTTTGAACGTGAGCTTCCACTATTTCATCCTTTGCTAGAGCTTCTCCCTAATCTGGAATTCCCATCCTCTCCGTGTCTGACTACATCCAAACCCTACTCATCCAAACCACACGCACCACCTTGTGAAGCTACACTCATGCCACCCACTCTTTAGAATCAGCCATTCCTTCTTTGTTCTCCAATGGTATCCTGTCTCCAACACTGGACCTCTCATACCATGGAGCACAGTTAGGTATAAAGCCTTACCTCCCTCGAGATGGTGAGTTTTTTGAAGCCAGAGACTAATTTTACTCATGTGTGCATATTCTTTCTACATGTGGCATGTATTAGCTGTTGAATCCATGTTCATTCTGATGAGTTTGACAGAATCGCTCATATCAGCTTTGAAGTTAGTTATCTGCTCTTAACTTAGCATTATTTTCTATTTAATTTTCAAGCTCTATTTAATTTTCGGCTTTAATTTTCAAGCTTTACACAAAAGTACTATAATTAAAAGCTGATTTAGCGTTATGTGTTCATTGTATCACTGCATCTGCTAAAGAAACACATGAAGTACAGCAAATACAATTTTATACCCATTTGACATATAAAGAAACTGAGTCTCAGGGAAGTAATCAGTCCCAGATCACAGGGCTCTGTGGGACTGCCAGGCACCAAAGCCAAAATAGCCTGATCCTAGAACCCGTGCTCTCTCGACTCTGACCCACCATGTCCTCATCGACTGCTCTGGAGGGAGAATTATGATGGCTGGGCAGGGACTCCACAAAAGAGAATAGACTGGAGTGGGCTGGCATCATAGGCTGTGCCCCAGAATGTCCCAAGAAAAATCTTTCGTATTGATTAGCGAAGCATGGAGTAAAGACAGGGGGAAAGTTTGGGGACAGCCATTACGTAACCGGGTGTCTGGTAATACAAGAAAACCCCTGTCATTTGCAAATTCGTGGTTTGGAGTATTTAGTGTGATGAAATCTGCCCCTTCCTATCCAGTGTTCCCTGGTTTAAGCCCCAATCCCTCCCCATCGCTTACCTTGAGAAAACCTCAAAAACTGCCCAGAAAATGGCATGGGAGCCTGTATACATTTTGGTCATTTTTATCCTTATACTAAACTGCAGATCAAAGGCGGGACTAGAAAATTTACATTAAAACTTAATGTAAATTAAATTTTAAAAATTAAAATTAAATTTAACTTAAAATTAATTAATTAAATTTAATTTTAATTAATTTAATGTAAATTAAAATTTTTAATTTACATTAAAACTTTAACGTCAAAGTAGTGTGATTATTTCACGAGTCTCTCAACGTGGCAACCAGGTTTGCGATGTTTTTCCGTCCTTGTTTGAAAATGTTCCTGCACTAGATAGGAGATGTCTTCAGACTAACACTCTTGAGATAACAGAGAGAGAAGAAATGTTCCGGAGCAAACATTTATAAAACATTTGAGATCACTTGCTCTGTGTTCATTGAACTTTCATTTCTAGGTGGGCTATTTTGTCACATGTAAACCAAGAAAGGGCTCTGTTTTATTTCACACAGCCTAAGCCTAAGCTTCTGCTCTGTATCCAAATCTAAAGAGATTCCCCTTTTTCCCCTTCTTTAAATTTCTCCTCAGAAGTCCTTCCCTCCTTCCCCTTAAATGTCTTTCCCATAACTAAGTGGGGTGGGGTCGGGGGTGGGAGGAAATCAGAAGATTCAGCAGAGAAAAATGCCTCTGAACACGAAGCCAGGTGCCAAATATGTCTACTGGAGTGGAATTACCCAACTTCTCCGTATTCATTTTCTGCCTTTACGGTCTTATATGTATGTCCCATTAGATCATGAGCCCCCAGGGAGAACTTGTGCTTTTAGGATCTATTCAGTAAGTAGTACATTACAAATGCAAAAAAAAAGAGAAGATGCTTATCTTTAGGAATATGCAATGATGTAAAGTTATAATAGTCATGGAGGAAAAGGACTTATTTCTTGTTAAAATTATCAGCAGTTTCACGTCTAAAAGAGATAAAAGTGTTTTATTCCACATATTAACCTCCAGAAAACCTCACAGGCTAATGGAAGGAGCCTTGGCTGGGTGTCAGAAAATCAAGTTCTAATCCTAATTCTTCCACTGATCATCCTGTGAAACTGGACCAGTTATTTTACCCATTTAACCCCTTCCTACCACCTCACAGGCATTTCTAAGCATCAAATGAAATGAATTATGTGAAAGTCCATTCATTAGCTTAAAACAATAATTGACTGACACGGTGGTTGTTATCATTATGCCATTTGCTTTTTGGTGATTTCCATGCATTTCCCTTTACTCCCTAAAATAACGCCAAACCACGAATAATACTGTTTAACAGATACAAATGCACAAAGCACAAAGACAAAGAAACAGCAGGAGATGAGAAATATCAACAAATGTTTGGAAGAGGTAAAGCTAATCAAAGAACCAGAGTGAGAAGAAAGCTGAGTGCGAAGTGGCTAGAGATACAATCAATTCATACCCCCAAACTAGGAAAGGCTCAAGAGCTAGAGGCACTGGTCATCTCCGGAGGGGAGAGTGAGGTAGGGGCTCCACTAAGCGAGTTGAATATGAAATCACATATGTGGAATCTAAAAAAGTGATACAAATGAACTTATTTACAAAACAGAAATAGACCCACAGACATAGAAAACAAACTTATGGTTACCAAAGGGGAAAATGGGGGGAGGGATAAATTAGGAACTTGAGATTGACAGATACACACTACTATATATAAAATAGATAAACAACAAAGACCTACTGTATAGCACACGGAACTATACTCAATATCTTGTAATAACCTATAAGGGAAAACAATCTGAAAACGAATATATGTATGTGTATGTATATGTATGTGTGTATATGTAGATATGTATATATGTGTATGTGTGTGTGTGTGTGTATAACTGAATCGCTTTGCTGTACACCTGAAACTAATACAACATTGTAAATCAGCTATACTTCAATTAAAAATTTTAAAAAGTCTGAGAATCAGGAGTAATTAGACCTCTTGTAGTCACTTCTACTGTGTATAGAGAAGATCCTGTTTCATGGTAACAGGCACGGTATAGAGAAGGAGACGCTAGACAGAGATCAACAGAGTTAAGTGCAGGTCTAAGTACTGAAGGTACTTCTGCTCCACTCCAAAAATTCCTGACCACCTGATACATCCCACGAAGACAAGCATAAAACACGTCCTACCTGTGCACGTACCAGTGGTTTAGAAATATGGCAGTAAATGCCTGAGAAACAGCCAAAAACATGAAAAGTGGTTGCCCGACAGGGCTGGGAACTCCCATAACTGACAGTAAAATTCTTGAAATACTAATAAATCACTTATGTGTATAACTTGGAAATTGTAAAAAATAATTTTTTAAAGATTTACCTTTCAAAGAAACCAGAGTATAGACTACTAAGAGAAGTGAACGTACTTCCCACTTTTGATCTTACTGGCCAAACGAGATTAAATCTAACAGATGGGGACTATACTAAAATTTACACAAAATGACACACGCAAGTTCGCAACCTTTTGGGCTGAGTCAGCCCAGTCAGGGCAGAATCACGTGTGCTGGACAGCATTTGCTTGATAGTTTATCACCTGTGGAAAGAGTGTCTTAGAGACAGGACCATGGGTATTCTGGAGCCCGTCCCCCCCGGATGGCCCTGGTGCCAGCTTCCTGACCTGCCTTGTCTGCAGAGAACTTGCCCACTAATTAACTCCCTTCCTCTGGCCTCACCTCCTTCTGATTCATTGCTACCCAAGCTATTTCCAAAATGTGGGTCTGATCGAGTCACTCTTCTTCTATAAATCCTTTGATGGCCTCACCTATCCAGCCTGTCTCCTGAGTCTCCCCACCCACTGGGCATACCGGTCAGAAACTACTCACCATCCCCTAAACTTTCCACGTGCTTTCATGCCTCCCTATTTCATGGAAGCTCTTTCCCCTCACTGCAATGTTCTCTTCTGTCCTTCCTGGCAAAGACTCACTCCTTTAAAATGCCAGTTTAAAAATCATCATCCAGGGCTTCCCTGGTGGCGCAGTGGTTGGGAGTCCGCCTGCCGATGCAGGGGACACGGGTTCGTATCCCGATCTGGGAAGATCCCACATGCCGCGGAGCGGCTGGGCCCGTGAGCCATGGCCGCTGAGCCTGCGCGTCCGGAGCCTGTGCTCCGCAGCGGGAGAGGCCACAACAGTGAGAGGCCCATATACCGCAAAAAAAAAAAAAAAAAAAAAAAAAAAAAAAAAAAAAAAAAAAAAATCATCATCCAGGGCTTCCCTGGTGGCGCAGTGGTCGAGAGTCCACCTGCCGATGCAGGGGACACGGGTTCGTGCCCCGGTCCGGGAAGATCCCACATGCCGCGGAGCGGCTGCGCCCCTGAGCCATGGCCGCTGAGCCTGCGCGTCCGGAGCCTGTGCTCCACAACGGGAGTGGCCACAACAGTGAGAGGCCCGCGTACCACCAAAAAAAAAAAAATCACCATCCATCCAGTTTCAACCCAACAGGGCAAATTACTTGCGCATTTTATTCTATACTCCCTACCTTTATACTCTGTGTTGCAATTCTTTGCTTCAATATCTGTCTCCCCTCCTAGACTAGGAGTTCCCAAGAGCAGGGATCGGATTTAATCATCTTTGTATCCTCGGTACCAAGCAAAGTGCCAGACACACAGTTAGCCCTCAAGGGGAGCTTGCTGAATGTACCAGTAAGGAGTGAACTAATCTCACATTAGTTTGGGCCTCGGCCTACCTTACGTTTGGATGTCTATATAATGCTCATGTGAGAAACTATGATTTACATTCCCTTAGTTGGCTAACATCTGAGCTCCCAGGGCGTGAAGTCTAAATATCACCTCAAACACTGGGACCGTATGAATGTTCTTCTCCCCTGGGAGGTAATAGGGACGAATACAACGCAGCGGTGAAGCTGGTATGTTTACTTCTTGGAACAGGTCATTTTTTAATATCCTTCTCCCCCATACAACAAAACTGTTTTCTGTCATAAGCATTATTTTCTGGAAGTGCTCTACGGTTCTAGAAAATTACCAATTTAAAATGAAGAATAAATCTTCCTTTTCATTTTCATGATCGAATTCAAATTCAGTAAAAGAGTTTATGGAGGAACTAGAAGGTCCACTTACCAAACAAAAACATGACACCTTGCAGTCCATACTCAGTTTTCCCTTTAGAATATTAACTACAGACAAAAACTCCAAGCGATCACAAAGCATGAGAGAATTGAAGTCACTCAAGTTCCCTTTTTTCATCTTTATAGTCACACGTTGTCGTGGTTAATTTCTAACCTACTGGGTTTTTGTTTTTTTATTGAAGTAGAGCCGATTTACAATGTAATGTACGGCTTTATACATACACACACACACACACACACACACACACACACATATATTCTTTTTCAGATTCTTTTCCATTATAGGTTACTACAAGACATTGAACACAGTTCCCTGTGCTATACAGTAGGCCCTTGATGTTCATCTATTTTATATAGAGCAGTGTGTATCTGTTCACCTCAAACTCCTTAATTATCCTTCCCCTTGCCCCTTTCCTCTTTGATAGCCATAAGTTTGTTCTCTATGTCTGTGTGATTTACATTTAACCTACTGTTTAAAAGCAGGAGTATGAAGTACCACTGGGCTGGGAGACAGGACCTGTGCTCCAAGCGAGTTGGAACAATTCCGAACCCTAGTGAGCTCACCCTCCAGACCAACGTGTGTAGCTGATTCGGCCTGTGTACAGGGCTGACTATATAACCAGGACATCTCCAAATTCACTTCCATGCAGAATGCAATTTTTATTAAAGGGGAGGTAATAAAAACACATGCAATGGGAAGCTTAGATATATACTCAGAAAACTCAATGCTAACCACAGCAATTGCGGTTACTTAGGCCAACGAAATGTGTGCTTTGGCTGGGGGCTGGGGAGTGGGCCGGAGGCAGGAGTACCTCCCCGCTGACGTTGCTCAACACTCCTGGAGCGTGGGGACGGTGAGAAACACGCCAACTCACAGTGGGCTTTATTATTGGTTTTCAACTCTCTGTAGGCAATACATCCCTTTACGGCCTTCCCCCCGGGAAGACTACAGGAAACATCTCCTGCCTCCTTCCTCCACTGCATTATAACCTCTCCCCACTTCCTTCTAAGAGGCGGGGGGCAGGTGTACGACAGGGAGGATCAAAGCTCTCCCGGAGAGAGCAGGGCCAGAGTAGCCCAGCCTGCGGAGTCAGAGCTGAGTTTGTGCAGCCTTCCAATCAGTGTGACAGCCTCCGAGTTCAGACCTCAGCCATCCGCCTGTATGCAGCCACACGCCACCTGCCGCAAGGGCCTTGGGCAGACTGCAGAGAAGACCAACTCTATCAGCCTCCTGTCTCCCCAGGTCCTATTGTAGCCGTTTGCTAGGGCTGCCATAATATTGCGTTGGCCAAAAAGTTCGTTCAGGTTTTTGCGTTACATCTTATGGAAAAACCCGAACGAACATTCTGGCCAATCCAATATAATACCCCGGACAGCGTGGCTTAAACGATAGAAATTCATTTTCTCACAATTCTGGAGTCTAGAAATCCGAGATCAAGGTGTCAGCAGGGTTGTTTCTTCTGAGGCTTCTCTCCTTGGCTCTCAGATGGTGGCTTCTCCGTGTGTGTGTGTGTGTGTGTGTGTGTGTGTGTTTGTGTTGGCCTAATTTCCTCTTCTTGAAGGACATCAGTTATGTTAGATTAGGGTCCACTCCATTTTACCTTCATTACCTCTTTAAAGGCCCTATCTCAAAATACAGTCATATTCTGAGGTCCTAGAGGTTAGGATGTCAATATATGAATTTGGGAGGATACACTTTAGACTCTAGCACCTGCTCTCTGACCCCAAGGCATTCAACCCAACACCCTCTCCTCCCCTCCAGGTCCAAAGCTCACCATTCACTTTCCATCCCTGGATCATCTCATTTACCTACTTTCCATTTCCTAAACTCATGTTCTTTGTGTCTCCTGTCCCTTTGTCTTGCTGATATGATTAGAGGAATAACCAGCCTTAGCTCACCCAGAATAAATAGCAGGTTTAGAGAAGCTGGATACCTACAATGACATGATAGCAGAACATACAGTTGATGGGGATGGAGGTGAGAAGTGCTGGTCTTTCAGGTGCTTTCTGCCCCTTCTACTTCATTTCACCGCCATCCCCTTGCTGTCCATCTCATCCCCCAACAAGCACACAGAGTTTTCAGGATGAAAATAGAGAGAGGATTCTTTCAATACCACATCTCCGCTGCCCCTTCCCACTCAAAGCCTCCATTACCTCTCTCCTAGGCAGTGGACACGGAGTTCAGTAAAACATGGAATGTCATCTCTTGGAGAGAAAGATTAGGATCATTCAAGAATTACATCGCAAAACACAAGTTCCCACCCTTGTAAGTTCTCTTAGATCTAATGCTTCAAAAGCTACAGTTTGACCCTAAGCACATGGGAATCCCGCCAGCCTCTGGTGTGGCATCTAGTGCCCAAGACGATCATGCCTCTTCACTTTATTCTTTATTATGTAATTAGCAAACTGTAGGGACAGAAAAGTTAGGACTGCCTCAAAAAGGAGAACACATTCTCAAACGGGCATTGCCACGTGCCACGTTATATTTTCTCTCTCAGCCTTTCTGTTATCCAAAACACTACTCTGAAAAGCGTATTAAAATAAGGAAGAACAAGGAGGAAAAAAAGTGCCGAGTACTTTTGGCACCTTAAACCATAGCTTTCCACCGTCACATATGCAGTTTTCTTCTTAAGCTTCCTGAGGAAAGAGACTGAGTTTTGCAGTACCATCAGAAACCTTAGCAAAGCAAGGTGCTCTGTAGCTATGCAGATCTGAACTAAATTGAATGGAAAGAGTATTTATTGGCTGGCCCATAAACACATAAATAGCTTATCGATCTTCACCAGTTACGTCAGTGACAGAGGATCAGAACAGAGATTTCCATGTGATTATTTCAAACACTAAAACGCTCCAGATTTCTGAGTTTAAATAATACTTTCCACATTTCAGAGCAGAGTTTTTCTTTTATCTATTATTATACCTCTTATCATTATCCCTACATTCTTTTCCACTCTCAAGCTTGATCTGTTCAGCGTTTAATTATCCCTCTTGCACCCAAAGTCATCTGTATCCAAGAAAAACATTAGACTCACAATTTAGAGAAGAAAAACATGACATTCCGTATTGTCTTACTTTCAGAAAATAATTCTGTATGCATGTAGAGCTTACTACGAACTAGGGAATAATTTAACTGTCTGACCCTCATAGTTAGCTGTTAATTACTTTCTCATTGGCCTCAATATATTTCTATTGTATCAATGGAAAACTGTAGCAGTCCTCCAGTGACCAAAATTATACATATCAATTGTTATGAATATGAATTAAAAGGTTTGTGTCTTCATGGAAAACCATCTACTTCCTGCTTCAAAGACACTGCGTTTCAGCGCTATAAAAAATTCACTTCAGGGCTTCCCTGGTTGTGCAGTGGTTGAGAGTCCGCCTGCCGATGCAGGGGACGCGGGTTCGTGGCCCGGTCCGGGAAGATCCCACATGCCGCGGAGCGCCTGGGCCCGTGAGCCATGGCCGCTGAGCCTGCGCGTCCGGAACCTGTGCTCCGCAACGGGAGAGGCCACAACAGTGAGAGGCCCGCGTACCGCAAAAAAAAAAAAAAAAATTCACTTCAGTTAAAATTTTTTTAAATTTATTTATTTAATTTATTTATTTTGGGCTGCGTTGGGTCTTCATTGCTGCATGTGGGCTTTCTCTAGTTGCTGCGAGCGGGGGCTACTCTTCCTTGCGGTGCTCGGGCTTCTCTTGCTGCAGAGCACGGGCTCTAGGCGCACGGGCTTCAGTAGCTGTGGCACGTGGGCTCAGCAGTTGTGGCTCGTGGGCTCTAGAGCGCAGGCCCAGTAGTTGTGGCGCACGGGCTTAGTTGCTTCGCGGCATGTGGGATCTTCCTGGACCAGGGCTCGAACCCGTGTCCCCTGCATTGGCAGGCAGATTTTTAACCACTGCGCCCCCAGGGAAGTCCCAAATTCAGTTAAAATTTTTAATTGATGAGATTATAGGTTCTTTTGCTGGTGTGCTGTTCCACTTCTGGCAAAGACGAATCTTTTTAAATGAAGTAATTGATCTACAACATTTTGTCTGTAAAAGAGCCTATTTCAAAAGAAAATAAATGTTCCAACTCTGACTTCTGAAAAAATACATATTACAGAAAGAAAAATGGTTGGTTATCGAGGCTTTTAACAACCGAGCGGGCAGAAGCTGGGAGAATCAATCAACCGTGTTTCTTCTGTGTCCAAGCCCACCGTGGCAGAGACCACAGAGGGGCTTATGAAGAGTTTTCATAATCTCGTACTCACGATGCTTACAGAACATGCTTCAGCGTCCGCAAACACATGCACACAAATATAAGACCATCTGGTAAAGCATTAAGGTGTTTGGAAGGGAAGACACTAACTCTTATTCTTCTGGGCTTTGTCCTTCTCTCTTATTTCCTTCCTTGTCCTTTGAGAACAGAACAGTCAACCAGACAGTATGAGGTGAACAGGATTGCGGGCATATTGGGCCTGAATATTACTGTACAAAACAGTCGTTCTTAATCTTAATTGGTTTTGTTACCTCCTGGAATAAATTCAATCATGCCAACCACATAACAAAATATGCAAACATTTATCAAAGCAAAATTAGTAAGTCATTTTATTTCAAATACGTGTGTATCAGTTACGTTTGCCAGGAAGAGGGTCTTCGTTTTGAGGATAACTGCAAATGTGGTTATTCTTTATGTGTTTTGTAAAAAGAAAGTCAAGGGGAAGAAATCAACAGTTACTGGGTAGCTGGGACACACCAGTAATCCTTCTAAGCGTATGACTTGTATCTTCAAGGTATCACCAAGACACCGATCTAAACTGCTGGGCCCAATTCTCCATCGGAGACTTTCTGAGCACTCTTCCCCTGGGATTCTGTTCTCAAAGGACCTGGTGCTGACGTGAGCCTTGCACAGTCCCACTTGCGGCGCCCCACTTTCCTCTCCCAGAACCAGGTCGCAGCAGAAACGGGGTCTGGCACCCACCCCTTTCCCTAAGCCCACTGCACAAACCTTTTTTTTCTGGCTGTGCCACGTGGCTTGTGGGATCTTAACTCCCCAACCAGAGATTGAGCCCAGGCCCTCGGCAGTGAAAGCGCGGAGTCCTAACCACTGGACCATCAGGGAACTCCCCGCTCACCATGTATGATATTGAAAACCTTACTGAATGTTGGACAGATCAGTGGTAATCATAACACAGAACAGCAACTAAACTCAAAAACGAAGGGGCTTCCCTGGCGGCGCAGTGGTTGAGAGTCCGCCTGCCGATGCAGGGGACGCGGGTTCGTGCCCCGGTCCAGGAGGATCCCACATGCCCCGGAGCGGCTGGGCCCGTGAGCCATGGCCGCTGAGCCTGTGCATCCGGAGCCTGTGCTCTGCAACGGGAGAGGCCACAACAGAGAGAGGCCCGCGTACCGTAAAATAAAAAAAAAAAGTGAGGTTGAGGAATCTGAGCAGATATCAAGGGTTGGGGGATTCTTGCTAAACAGACTTAGCAAGATACCTGCTACAACTGGGCTATGCTGGCCTAGCCAGGACACGGCCAAGGTCAAAGCCTAGTCAAGAAGAGGGATCAGAGGAGCCTGACTAAAGCATGGTCGAGGAGAGGGTTTTGTCCACAAAGACTCGTACGTTAATGCTCTCAGGAGCAGTATTCATAATAACCAAAAAGCAGAAACAACCCAAGTGTCCATCAACAGATGAACGGATGAATAACGTGTGGTTTCTTCATACAATGGAATACTATTCCACCAAAAAAAAAAGAAAAAGAAGGAAAAAACGAAGTGCCGATGTGTGCTACAACGTGGGTGAACCCTGAAACATGGTGCTAAGCGACAGAAGCCAATCACAAAAGATCACATACTGTATGATCCCATTTCTATGAAATGGGCAGGAAAGGCCGATCCCTAGAAACAAAAACGAAATGAGCGGTTTCCAGAGGC
Organism: Phocoena phocoena; assembly: GCF_963924675.1. Classification (NCBI taxonomy): domain Eukaryota; kingdom Metazoa; phylum Chordata; class Mammalia; order Artiodactyla; family Phocoenidae; genus Phocoena; species Phocoena phocoena. Next base: position 134,276,848 of record NC_089223.1, read on the forward strand.
AGGAGGAAGGAAGAGAGGGGAGTCACTGGTAATGGGTTCAGGGCTCCCTTTGAGGGTAATGAAAATGCTCTAAAATTACACAGTGGTGATAGTTGCCTCACACCATAAACATACTAAAAACACTGACTTGCATGCTCTAAAAAAAGGGAATTTTATGGTATGTGAACGGTATCTCCATAAAGCCATTATATTAAAGAAGTTCTCAGGTGTTTCCACGAGTGAGCCTCCAGACACACACTAATTTGCTCAGTCCTCCCTTTCCCCCTCTTCTTCCTCCCCAGCAACAGAAAAATAGTTATCCTCGCGTTACCTTGGACAGCAAATCCAGTGTCTCCAGTTCCTGCCTCCGTCCTGAGTTCTCTTCATTAACGCATTCTGTTTACAAAACGAGCGTTTGCTGGCACTCACCTGACAACCCCAACGGTCACTAACATGCCCCCCTCTCAAAAAGAGGAAATGACAACTGTTAGATTCGACTTCTAAATTTTGTATTAAAATGAAGTGCGTCTGCTGTAGTTTTAAAGCATGCAATAGGGTTATCTCCAACTTTTAAAAATATCAAAACGTGAACGAGAAAAGGAATATCACGCAGTAGCTACGAGGGTGCTTAATACTTCTGGCAATAAATATAACCAAAGGAACACGATAATCATTTATTCGAAATGGAACAACTACAGTCGTAAAGCACTATGATTAAATCTCATTTAACACCTATCAGTATTTATGCCCATTCGGGTTATCTTGAGGACATATTAATAAAATATTAAATGTATAAATAATGACTATACTGAGGGGGAAAAACTGTTATATACAAATCAAATGGAGCGTGACATACGGCTATGCCATAAAATAATTCAGCTGACTACATACGACCAGCCACAAAATGCTTCTTTTAATGAAATGGCAATGACTCCAGGTGTCTAATTAGACTGTTAGCATGTTAAAATTACAGCCATCCATTATGCTTAGCTTTAGAGAGCCTCTACCCTGAGCCCTGACTTGTTCCATGTAATCTGAACACTTCAGATGGTGCTGAATTGAAGAACAGGAAATCAGAGGGATACTGGGATCAGTTAACTCTGAGAAACGCGCCAACAGTAGCTAATATGGATAATATGATCTTATGGAAAGGTCAAATACAGAAGCTGCCCATTGATTATTTTCTTGGTTTACTAAAGAAAGAATAACTGCAAACAGAGTCAAACAACCTGAGAGTTTCACTTAGGATTATATTCTTCTGAAAATAACAGAAAACCCTGCTATATTAACTTAAACAGATAGAGGTCTCCATGACTAGAGTCCAGAAGTAGATAATCCAGGGCTGATAAAGTGGCTCAATGATGTCATTAGGAACCAAACTCATCCATCTTTCCACTCTACCATCCTAGCATGTGGGCCTTTGTCCTCATACTTGTTGCCTCATGGTTGCAGAATGGCTACTGTACCTCCAGGCATCACATTCAAGTCTCACACAAAAAGAAAAGAAGGAGTGAAGGCTGAAAGAACTGCAAAACTTTCTCTGAAATGTCTAACAGGTTTCTGCTTGCATCTCATTAGTCAAAACTATGCCAACAGGTACCCCTTAATGTAAAGTAATATGGGAGGGAGAATTTTTAAAAAATCAAGGTCCTCAAAGAAGAAGGATAGAATGGATATTCAGTAGGCAACTAGCACTGGGTTTTACAATACATTCTTGGTGGTTTGCACGTTTTCTACAAAAACTTTTACATTTCAGTTTTTAGGTTTTCATACTGATCATAACATTAATATAATTTGAATATTGAGCTAGATGACCACCTTATAGTTACTGGAGCCAGAACTGCAGTGTGATTTTGTTGCCCACGTTTAAATCTATACCTACGGTGGAACTGTTGCCAAGTATCATTAATTGTCATGACCGAATGAGAAAAGTGAAAAAAACAGAAGGCGAACAACATGTAAGTGATGTACTTGGACAAGATATAGATCAGATGACATTATGGCATGCTATACTGTTAGAAAAAGTAGATAAAATAATCTACAACATCATTAGACAAGACTGCCTTTGGTGAATCTCTTGAAAATGCACATTTCCAGGCGATGACAAAGAGGTATTTGGAACAGTTTCTTTATCGTTTCCGGTGTTTCAAACCTAGGCAGTCAAAAGAGCCATGCATTTAGAGCAGCGCCAGCCCTCTAATTTAGGCATTTCATTAACAACTGTGTGCGTTACTGTTCCAAGAGCATAAAAACCCAGAAGCTGTAAAGAAGAGAAAGAAAAGAAAAAACGGGCATATGCCCATTATTGTGTCTAGCAAAAAACAACTTTCTTCTGTAGATTTTTAATATAGTCCCATGGTGGCTTCTTGGAGAAGAGGACCATCAGCCATAGGTAAAGAGAAAAAAAATCACCAACTTCAAAGTCACTTCAAAACCGGCAGAGAAATCTGATGAGCTTCCACCTTGCTGTCCAAGAAGGGTGGCACTGTGTTGTTACTGAGATCTTGCCCGGTCTCCGAGCATTTTCCCTTCCATGGTAAACAGAACTGGTACAGGCATTAGTGCCAAGCATTTTATTCCTCTGACCGAGATAACTCGTGGAATCAAACTAACCGTGTCAACCTGCCTGGATTACCAAACGATCATATAACCATGGCCGGCGACAGAGTCTCCAAAAGTACAAAGCACAGTGGCTCCAGTTTTTAAAATCTAGGAAGGGAAGGGCTCCCTTTTATTTCCTCCCTTTGGAGAAAGCCATACTTTGAAAGCTCTACAGCCTCCTGGAGCAGCTTCAGTGCTTTTGAACACTCTGCTCTTCTGTTTAAAGCCCCTAAAATTGAAAAATGCCATTATATGAAGAACTAGCCACCATCAGTGGGACCATGCCAAGTACCAGGTCTCAAAATGAACAGGAAATGGCAGATGTTTCCATCTAAGAGCCATCTGCCCAATGAGCCCCAAGCCATGTTCAAAATCCCCCCAAGCCAATCAGTCTTTCCTTCCTATGTGAGTTATATTTTAATCTTTTTCTTGGATAAACGTTCGCGAGTCGTGCCCTGCCACACGCTTCGCTGGTGCACAGCCTCACCCTCCCTCATCCCACCCCACCACCCCCCGTTCTTCTGCCACGGAAGAAAGCAGGTAAGCCATTTAGAAGCTGTAAACGCTCGGGCTTCATGAAAATTTCATATGGATAGTATGAGGGAAAGATGTTAACCGACACACCAGTACTTAATTCCTGGTGGAAATGAGCTTCTAGCTGAGAGTTTCAATTCTTCTGGGGTCCCAGAATACACAAGAAGATCCCATTTATCCGTGTGAGTAACTCTGTGTAAAATCCCATTGACTCCACTCCTTTTATTTTTTAGATTTTTCATACAAAAACTGGTTTAAATCTTCTCTGTCTCTCGTCCTCATCCGTAATTTCCTACGTAATCTCTTCCAGAGGCTCCAAAGACTCCTTTATTTTCTCCCTGCTACTCTCCCCTCTCCCCGTTTTTTTCCCAACTGGACCAATCTGAGCTCTCTCCAATGCAAATCCACCACTTTGGAACCTTTTTTCACTTCACCCAGCTGATCAGCTCAATCTACATAATGGAAGGCAGGGTGTAATACCAAACAGGTATCTGCAAAGCTTACCTGAGGATAGTGGAGGGGGGAGAGGCATTTATATTGAAACTTCATTAAATCTTCGTTCACATATGGCTTTGTAATACCGTCTGGACTTCCGCTGATCCAAGGGCATCTTTTCCACATGAAGGCCACCTCTCTTCTTTATCCACCAGCCAGCATAATTAAAGTCATAATGTTTACTGTCAACTTGGCCATCAATACCATCAGGCACCGAAAGAGCTGGATTTGGTAATAAGGTGGTCATTCAGAATGTGGCCTGAGTCTTGTTTTAGGCTATTATCTAAGTAAAAACTCAAAGTTTAAAAAGTTCTAGTGGATAACTCACAAATCCCCAAGACTGTGTGACTAGCTTGAGAAACTGTGAGTTAGAGGGTCTCTAAGGCCTTTGCCAGCTCAGATGTTCGCATCTGATGTCTCTGAGTGAACTGCGGTAAGTCAACCCAGAAAGGTGGTCTGACGCCTGAATGCCACCGTCGACCCTCTTAAACCTTAAATCACTTCTTTCTTCATGGACTCTGAAGCTGAATCCAGAGAGTAAACAGCTTTCTTAGCAGAAATAACGGGAGAGACATCTCACAACCGGCTCTGAGCAAGCTCTGTGGAGTTTCACAATGACACGTTTCTAAGGCAATGCGAGGGAGGAACGCTTCCATTTTATAAGACTTTGTTCAGGGGGCGCCATGGGAAGTGGCTGACCAGTCAGGCTTCTCTACGGGATTCACTGCAGGCGTTGGTGGAGAATCTACCACGGAAACGAGGACAGGCTTCCCATGCAAATAGTTTCCACCCACCTGTCCTGGAGCCTGAAATTCATACCATAAAAACTTTGATTATTCCACTTCCAGTTCTTCCTTGTAAACAAATACTCTGGGGAGGGGTGACACTTTCACAAGACATTAGCTGCGTCCTATTGCCAAGCCCTCATTAGTGCTCTGTTGCTTCGCCACATCACTCCCACAATCCCGTGCGCTCTCCTCTCCCCTTATCATCATCCAGTAGACCCTCCAGGGTTCCGCTCAGATGCTCACCTCCTACTGGGACCTCCTTCCACTGCAATTTAGAGTGAACCTCCCTCTTCGCTCACTGTTTACACTTTTAATCATACATTGCTTGTAGTTGTTAACTTTTTTCTCTCTCTCCAGCTAAATCTCAAATATGCTGTAAGGTCTTTGAATTCAGAGTTTAAGTTGTTATTCTTTTTTTTTTTTTTTTTTTGAATGTCCTAGAGCTAAAAGTTAATCACAGAGGGGAGAAAATCAGGACTGGCTGGGCCCGGTAGCATTGCCACCACAGTGGACAGAATTACAGGAGGCAACAGGGGACCCTCCCCACCATCCTGCCTAGGGCTCCTCTGATGTTCTGATTTTCTTTTTCCCTGCAGATTTGGCTGAGAGGAAATGCCAAGGCTGCCCCAACGTGACAACCTAATGCTACCCTGAAATGTTTGGCCCTTTTCTTTTTCCTGGCTTCGTTAAGATTTATCATCAAGAACTATCCAGGAACATGTTATCTCCTACCTTACTGTTTGCCTCACCTTCAAGGCAGATGAGCCATTTCTGGGACAGAAAGGCTACGAAGCTGCTTTCGTAAAGGACCTAACGCTAACTTGGCAACCGCACGTTTGCACAGACCTCTTTCCTCTGGTCAAGAAACAGACCCAGGAACACAAAGTACCGTACATTCAGAAAAGGTCCAAGTCTTTCATCCATCCAAAAAGTCTCACAGTTTGACTCCCTGACCTGTATTGTGAAGGGTCAGGGAAACTTTCTGCATTAATTATGTATGAGGGATCCTGGGGAAAGATTGCGCCAACAGCCAAATACACACATGCTGTTCCTCGGGCCCCTACAACCCCCTCCAGAGCAGTGACTCCGGGAAGCACTTAAGACCGTCCTCAATTTCAGCACAGCTGCGTAGAGCAGGGAATGTGAATAAGCAGGAAATGAGGGCAAAGGAGAGCAAGGGAGTGCAGGAGGAGGGAGGTAGCCTGGGACAGAGGGAGACACGGCAGTAATGAGGGAGTTCAGCCTATTTCATTTCCTCTCCTTGATATTTAACCATTCTTCCCCAGAGCTCTCGTCTTCCTGGCTAAAGTGGGTGGGACGACACTGGGAGTGAGCCTGGGGCTCTGGGTTTCGGTCCTCGCTGGACCTTCACTGGGTCCTGGGAAGGCTTCTCTGAAGTCCAGACCCTTGAAAGTCTCCACTCCAGTCGGCTCAGCTATTCCAATGAAATCCATTTCCATCCAATGATCACTTCTAACAGTGATAGAAAAATGAACGATTTCTTGAAGGGACTATTGTATTTAAACATTTCAAGCCTGTTGGTGTGATGTGTGTCAGCGAGAAAGAAACACTGACGTGGGGCTACAGCTAATGCTGGCTTTTATAAATATCCTGTCAGATAAATAATGGCTCTCAATGGATCCAATATGATGTACAGCTCTAAAGCAAGCAGGGTTCTGCCGAGAAGCTCAAAGGAAAGTGCTATCACAATACCGTGGGCTGAATAATGGAATTTTCGTTTACCTTTCCTACCAGAGAAAGGAGCAGTGGAGGGGGCTGGCTCAGCAGACACCAAGGAGAAGGTAGATTGATCATCAGATTCCTCAAAAGGTCCAAGTCTCGAAGGCCTCGAGCTGAGAGTCTCCAGAATACCAAAGAGCAAGCAACGTCCATGTGTGAGTGCATCTGACATGACAGCTGGGCAGCCACTCGTGGGTTCCTCCTGCTAGAAGGAGCAGAAGCCCCTCTCCGCTGCGGAGATCTGTGGGCCAAGCAGGAAAAGCCCCAGGGCCTGGGGAGCTGCAATCAGGATTGAACACTGTAGTGACTGGGGCAGTGGAGACAGTTCAACTGTTGGGGAACCGCTGACCAGATCCGCCCACCTTGGCCAGGCAGGATGATAACGCTGGCCTGAGCTGTCTCGCAATAGGAGGTCCCCGTAAAGAACACGCTGCTGCCACTGCTGAAACTAACCAGGAGAATTTGGGAGGGGCCAAAAGCCGGAGGGAAGAGACTCTCTGTCCTACCAACCTCCCAGAATCCCCCTCGCTGGAATCCCTCTTGGCGGAGTGATGCGCGCACCACCAGGAAGGACCCTGAGTCAGAGTGATTGGAACTAATCACTGGACAACCCGGAACTAATCATTGGACAACCCGGAAACGAATCCCATCACCATGAAGCCCGAAACTGCGAGCCACGTGGCAGAGCAGTCCTCCTGGGTTCCCTCACCCTCCGGCTCTCCATCCGGACGCCCCTTCCCAATAAAGTCTCTTGCTTTGTCAGCACGTGTGTCTCCTTGGACAGTTCATTTCCGAGGGTTACACTAGAGCCCTAACTCTCCCGTTAGACTAGAGTCCCCCTTCCTCAACACAACCACCTATGTTATGTCTCATCGTCCCTCTAACCTGTCCTCCCTCCTATCGTTTACCCTTTCTTCCATTTCACTGCACATAAGAGAACAATTCTTGCTATGGACTGAATCATGTGTTGAAACCTAACCTCCAATGTGAAGGTATTAGGAGGTGGGGTTTTCAGGGAGGTAATTAGGTGGTGACGGTGGAGCCCACGTGAACGGAATTAGCACCCTTGTAAGAGAGACTCTGAAGAGCTCCCTCACTCCATCCTCCACGTGAGGACATAGTGAGAAAAAGTCTGCTGTCTGTGAACCAGGAAGCAGGCTCTCACCAAACATCGAATCTCCTCACACCTTGATCTGTAGCTTTCTAGCCTCCTACGAGAGATAAATTTCTGTTGTTTACAAGTCACCCAGTCTATGGTGTTCTGTTCCAGCAACCTGAACAGACTAAGAAAACCTCATCAGGAAACTCAGACAACGTCATTTTGCTTCCTGTTTAGAGTTCCCACAAGTATTAGGTGAGGGGGGCAGGTAGATGGAGGGATTACGACTGTTGGATGCAGAGGAGATGGTGCTATTATCTGTGGACTTCAATTGCCCATGGATAGTTGCGGACTGACCCTGTTACCCTGGCGTGCCCACACTTCATCTTCAGAAGACATTTGAAGATGAGACGTTAGAGGACTTTAAAATCCTAAACAACCTCATTCAAAGTGAAACAGTCACTTAGTCTGGACTTTACTGAGCTACTCTGGGTTTTACTGTAGCCTTCTGCTTAAAGCAATTGAGAATCTCTGCTCTAACAGATAAAAAGAGTTGAAAGATTAATTAAAATGTGGGGCAGAGAATGCTCTACCATAATTCACATGGCGACGTGGCAAAAAGGGACCATGCAAATCAACAGTAATTCAAAAGACCTCATCTTAACTGAAATCATTTTTGTTCAAAACTTTTGAACAAAACTTTTCAGAATAAAAGTCCCACTTGCTAGAAGGCTACCCCTGTACTAAATTTCCTCACATAAGTTAGATGTCCCTATGTTCCTGCTAAGGATTCTTCTAGGCTGCTAGTGACTAGAAGGGAAGTGAAACAATCTTCACACCCATTTTCTGGGTGTGTATTTGGATGAAGCAAGAGAAACACTTCTCCCACCTTCCCGGGCATCACGACCTTGAGTTTACAGAATGACCGTGGCATCACTGTGTATCTATCTATGTTTACAATGCCTTCTGCAAGGCAGCTCTTACCAGTGGTGTGGCCTTTGCACAGCCAGCAAAGACACAGAGTTTCCCATTGCTTCTCGTACCAGGCACGGTCACACTGCAGAACCAGGAGAGACGACTCTTCTACCCTGTACAACTGATGCCAAGGGGCCTCCGTCCCAGACAAACTCTGATGGCTTTCAGAAGAGAAACACGACGGACACATCACTTGCCTGGGTATTTCGTGTTTGTAAAGGAATTGGCCTCACATGACAGCAAACCAAATGGCCCCCTGCCTCCCAGGTGCTTGGCTCTTTGGACCCATTTTTAAAAGTTAAAGAAAGAAAGAAAAGAAACTGGTGTATATTTCTAGGGCATCTACCCACCTGTCTGAATTGAGCTCATACAGTCTGAAAGCTACGAGTTGCCTTGAAACTCTCGCTGTTCACGTCTCTGGCCCTCTACTTTGGTGACCACTAACTGTCCCATCACGCAGAGAGTGGGAACATCCTCCCATCTTCCATGAAGCCACCCTTTCAAATTCTCACTGCTCATCTTGCAGACACAAGGCCGTCCTATGCCGGGAAAGAATGTCGGCCCCTGGCAGCCGCACGACTGGTGGGTGGAACCCTGACCCCGGCTCCACCAGTAGCCTCTCCTGACACTCGGCAACCCGCCCTCCCGTGCCAAATGGGGCTGACGCCCACCCCATCCTCCTGCTTTCCTCTTGAGGGCGCTGAGGGATGTGCACCGTCAAGCAAATGTGTGGTGTTTCCCATCCCTTGGTCCACTCAGACCGGTCATCTTTACAAAGATGAGACCCTGGCGTCCAACTACCACTTCCTCCTGGATGTTTGAGGCTCTATTGCAAACGGAAAGTCTTGTCACGTGACTGGCAAGGGGAAAAATATTTCCTCCACAAGTTACGGAAAGACAGCTCTGAGCGACGGCAGTCCTGTTCGTTCATGAAACCACTCTCCATAGTACTGTGAGCTGCATTAAAGATACAGCAATGGACAACAGGCGAGGTCCCCGCTCTGGTGCAACTTACATCCTAATTTGAGGCGACCACAGGAGAGAAACAGAGGGTCAAAAAGGAAATAAAAATAAACCGATGACTACACACTGTGATAAGCCCTAAAGGCTGACACAAGCCCCAAGTCTGTCACCACTTTGGGGAAGAGACGACAGCAGCACACATAACAAACTCTGTGGTCACCCTGCAGTGACCCTTCCACTCCTCAAAAAGTGACTTTATGGGGGTTCCTTTTTGATGGGCAGAGGAATGCCCTGCTGTGACCCCATCAACCACTGGGGGTCGGCAGGGGGGTGGGAAGCTGGTAAATGAAGTGACCTCTCTCTCTGTAAGCAAAATGCCCAAAAGTAGGGTTTAGCATAGTCTCTTCATTATATTTGTGTTCACCCACAAGCATATGGGCCAAGAAAGTAATAAGGACTAAAAAAAAATGCATTCTGGGTTTCCCTGATGGCGCAGTGGTTGAGAGTCCGCCTGCCGACGCAGGGGACACGGGTTCGTGCCCCGGTTCGGGAGGATCCCACATGCCGTGGAGCGGCTGGGCCCGTGGGCCCGTGGCCGCTGAGCCTGCGCGTCCAGAGCCTGTGCTCCGCAACGGGAGAGGCCGCAACAGTGAGAAGCCCGTGTACCGCAAAAAAAAAAAAGCATTCTTTCTCTTGCTTTCACGATTCCATCCCTATTCCTAGAGATCTTCCCCAATTTTTCTATCAGACTTTAGGGATATCAAAATAAAATGTTGAAGGGTTAGCTCCCTTTTGCTTAGTTTTCTATGTCTTCATAGCTCTCAAAGCATTTTATCTTTTCCTTTAAAACGTTTGCAGGCTTTGCTATCACCCACAAACGATCTAATTTTGACCCTCTTATTTCCCTCTGAAGTGATTTTCTATACTCTTTATCACAGTTCCTCTGGTTATGGCATTATCTTCTAACTTGAAATAATCACTGACACTCTCCCTCTACCCTCAGCCCTAAAACCACAAAGGACCCCCCAGCTATCCTGACCTCTAATTTGAAAAATACTTTTCTCTGTTGTCCCCAGCATAGATTACATCTGCTTCTTTGTTCTTCTCCAAGATCCTGCGGTCAACTGGCAGCGGAGCTGAGAACGGCAGCCACGTTTCCAGGTCCTCAGCCCCATATCCTGCTCGCCCTTCCCCAGCTGACCGTAGGCATCTTACCCAAAGCGAGCAACAGCTGTTCTGGAAAGCTTTTCCACACCAGCGGGCAGGCTTTTGAGACTCCAAAAGCAAAGCCTAGGAAAAGGCGATAATCCTCGCTCAAAGTTTTCAGCACGAAATGGCATCTCTCCAAGAGCAGACAGCCACACCGGCTCTAAACAAGAACAAGAAGAAACGCCCCAGGTCTCTAGCTGCTCCCCACTGGAAGGCGATATCGCCTTTCACGGCAGCTGTGGATGGCATTTCAGAACTTCCCATCACTAAGAGCTCAGGACAAATCTTTAGTCTCAAACAAAACATGAGAACTTTTAAGTATTCCAACGCCTTAAAAATACAGTTCCGGGGGACTTCCCTGGTGGTCCCGTGAGTAAGACTCCACGCTCCCAATGCAGGGGGCCCGGTTTGATCCCTGGTCGGGGAACCACATCCCGCATGCATGCCGCAACCAAGAGTTTGCATGCCACAACTAAGAAGTCCACATACCGCAATGAAGATCCTGTGTGCCACAACTAAGACCGGGCGCAGCCCAAATAAATAAATAAATAAAATCTTAAAAAAAAAACAAAACAATTCCAGGACCTTCCTAACAAGGCCCCAAGCCATCTTTCCAACATCGTCTTCCTTAGCTCCCCTGCACGCGCACCAAACTCCCACCAAAACACCTGAAGCATCCTTCACTGAACAAACCAGCACTTTCCAACCGCCGAGCGTCTGCTCGACAGACTCCTGTCTTGGAAGGTTCCTCATTCTCAGCATTCATCTGAGGGTCCTTCAACTGCCGCCTCCCCTGCGAATCCTTCCCCACCCCTCGGCGAAATCAGTCTCCCCCATTCTGTGCTCTCCTAAGATGCTGCTTATAGGTCTACAATAAAACCGGTCAAACTTCGTCTTGTAAAATAGCTGTTGACTATAAACTCACTGAGGGTAAGTGCTGGGTCTTAATGATCCCGGTTTTCCCTCTAGCATTCGGCACATGTAGTCGGCAATATCTAAATATTTTGTTGAATGCAAGCGATCGTAAACAGTGACTCTTTCTCTTTAACGATAGTTTGTGGAGGAAATAAAATCTTCTCTTGTGAATGTGTAATCGTCTCTTCTCCCTTATGAGCTGCTAGGACACTAAGCAGAGTGCCTGGTGCGTGTTTGTCACTGTTGAAGGGAGGAAGAGGACGGTGAGAGAATAAAGAGAAAGGGAAAAAGAGAGAAATGGCCACAGTGACGGTTTAAAGAAGACCATAAATTCTTCGACGCTCCTCCCACAAAGAGGTGTGGTCTATGTCCCCGCCCTCTGAATGTGGGCAGGCTCTGCTTTGACCAATGAAATGACGTGAAACTTACACTGTGCAACGTTCCCAGCCAAGCTCTTGGGAGACTCTCGCAGCTTTCACTGCCTGTCTGGAACACTCATTCTTGGAACCCGGTTGCCATGCTGTGGGACCTCCCGCCTCCCAAGGAGGGGTCTCTGTGAAAATGAATCAAGGCTCCAATCCAATGGCCCCAGCTGCGGCCCCAGCTGACAGCGCACCAACTTGCCAGGCATCTGAGTAAACCATCTTGGAAGTGAACGTTCCAGCCCCTGTCGAGCTGCCCCAGCCTGAGGCCACTGGAGCAGAGCTGTCCCCACCCAAATTGCAATTCAGGAGCAAATTAAATGAGTGTTGTGATTTCAAGCGGTGGAAGTATTCGGATGGCTTGTTAAAGAACAGCAAATGGGGGCTTCGCTGGTGGCGCAGTGGTTGAGAGTGCGCCTGCCGATCCAGGGGACACGGGTTCGTGCCCCGGTTTGGGAGGATCCCACATGCCGCGGAGCGGCTGGACCCGTGGGCCATGGCCGCTGAGCCTGCGCGTCCGGAGCGCTCCGCAACGGGAGAGGCCCCAACAGTGAGAGGCCCGCGTATCGCAAAAAAAAAAAAGAACAACAAATGATTGGGACAACTACTTCGCTAACTCTCTTTTCATCTTTTAAGGTTGTAGTCTCATATTTTGAAAATCTAAAAGTTTCCTAGGTTTTTTTTCAATGTTCATCGCATATTCATAATATATCAGCCTGGCCGATTACTGAATGAGCTACTCTTTTTGAGTGAATTATAAGCGGGGTGTGGTATTTAAACTGCCCTCCACCAAAAACTCTCTCTGGGTGGAGGATGAGTCGGAGCAGGACGTGGGCCTCCCACCCCCGCTTCAGCTAAAGCTGCTTCTCCCCGCTCTGATGGTGAGTTCCCCTTAGGAATCCATTTGAACAAAGGATTCTACTGCCGAACGTCTGCAAAGTGCTGTTCTAGAGCATTAGGCCCGGCAAATCCGAGGCTACGTTCTCTGCTAGTAGCTCCGATTGCTTTCACGAACCAGCGGAGCAACTGCTTAAATTGTTTTCCATTTCCAGGCAAAACTCAACTGAAACCCTCGTTATAGTTTCTACAATCTTTCCTATGCTGGGTGAGCATTTTTGCTTCTGCCTGGGATACCTGGTACATGAAAGGCAACTCCTGTTGCTTTCAGAATCTCCCTCTATAATTGGCAGAACAGTGACACCGGCTTGGAAAACTTCCTCACAGGAGTCATGGATGACATTTCTGGGAAAGATCCCAGAATGGCACGTTGGAAATTAATAAGTGTACCAAGCAAATGGCTCCTGTGGAAGATGTAGCGTCTTGTTCATAGAGCAGAATGGTACCGTTAGTGTAATGACCTTGTTGTCTCCTTGGGCCATCACTAACTCTACACTGAAGCCGTTTGACATTATTTCTTCTAGGCTTGCTTTAGACATGAGGACCCTATATTATCCCCAGTCAGGGGTGATTTAAAGACATACAGGTCAGAAACGTTAAGTGTTTGGGATGGAACATGACCTTGGTAGTCCCATCTGACTTTAGGGTCAGATTCTAGTAACAGGACCCGACCCTCCTCCCGTAACTAGGTACCTATATTCCTCCCCAGTTTCCAACCACTGAGTCCCAGTCTTGGTCCCTACCTCGTCCTGAGTTTCCCGCAAACCAGAGTCCTATCGTTTTTTCGTCATTCAGTCTGGGCTCTGACCGACGCCCTGACAATGGTGGATGCCTTCCTGAGTCTGAGCATCTTGTCCCTTCTAGACTGCTTGCCCTCGGGCTGCACCTCCCTGCAAGGACACCAGTGGTCACCTCTTGCTGGCCGGCCTTGACACTAGCACTTCTCCAGCCTGGCACACAGGGTGGCTTGCTCCACCTCTTGGGGCCCACCACGAGCGTGTGAACTGTTCCTGGGATGTTGTAGGGCTACGAGGGCTGCCGTAATGAAGGACCACAGACCAGGTGGCTTAAACAACAGAAACGTATCATCTCCCAGCTCTGGAGGCTAGTAATCAAGATGTTAAGATCAAGGTGCTGACAGGCTTGGCTCCTTCTGAGGGCTGTGAGGGAAGGATCCGTCCCAGGCCTCTCACCTTGGCTTGTAGATGGCTGTCTTCTCCCTCTGTCTTCATATCATATTGCCTCTATGTGGTATCTCTGTGCCCGAATTTCCTTTTCTTATAAGGGTACCAGCCATACTGGATTAGAGCCCACATTAAATGACCACATTTTAATTTAATTACCTCTGTAAAGACCTCATCTCAGGCTTCCCTGGTGGCGCAGTGGTTAAGAATCTGCCTGCCAATGCAGGGAACACAGGTCTGAGCCCTGGTCCAGGAAGATCCCACGTGCCATGGGGGCAACTAAGCCCATGCGCCGCAACTACTGAGCCTGCGCTCTAGAGCCCGCGAGCCACAACGACTGAGCCTGTGAGCCACAACTACTGAAGCCCGTGCGCCTAGAGCCCGAGCTCCGCAAGAGAAGCCACTGTAACGAGAAGCCCTCGCACCGCAACAAAGAGCAGCCCCCGCTCGCCGCTACTAGAGAAAGCCCGCGCGCAGCAACGAAGACCCAGGGCAGCCAAAAATAAATAAATAGGAAAAAAAAAAAAAGACCTCATCTCAAATACAGTGACATTCTAAGATACTGGAGACTAGGACCTCAGCAGAGGAATGAGGGGTTGCACACAGCATCCTGTAATAGATGTCACCCCTCTGGTTTGCTTCATCCCATTGTCTACTTAGGCCTGAGCCTGAGAGAGTCTAAAAGCACTAATTTTCAACTCAACCTCACTCCTGTGATGGGGAAATCCCAGCTTAAATTTAAATGGTGTCCACAGCTAGGCCTCAGATGTGAGTGTGTCTGATCCTATGGTGAGGCAGGATTGCCGAGAGCCTATTTTCACCTGACAGGCTGGGTAATTTCCTGGAGTAAACTGACCCGAAAGAGGACTGGCAAACAAGTGGCCAGTGGGAAAGAGCATGGTGGCTGTCACCTGGATACTTCTTTCAACTCCCATAAATTCATATGGTGGGGCGGGGGGGCGGTAAGAATAGACTTCAAATTAAAACTGAAGGAGCTATTTTTATTTTTAAAATATTTTTATTTTATGTTTTGTATCTAATTTATATTTTAAATATTTTTTAGTTTTTGAAGCATAAGCAGCGCTGCCTTGCTACCTGGCTAATAGAGAATAACATTCTTCTTATTTCCGTGCTTAAAATAGCATAGCTGGGTACACTGATGCCTCAGAGAGCACAGTAAAGCTTTGCTGACAAGCCATTCCCCAGCAGTAGCACCTGCTGGCTGCAGTAATGCCCAGCAAAACGGGAGCAGGTAGCGCGGTACCTACCAGACACCTCGCCGTCCTGGCTCATGAGCACACATAAGTCACATCATAGAAACTTCCAGAAATTTGGGGGGGGAAGGTGGGGTGATTTGGCAAGGAGCTAGTGTACATGTCATTGCAGGTAAGAGCAAGAGTTAACAAAATGCAAATTTTCTCCAAAAAATGACTTTTTTGCGTGCCTGGCTAGATAACTAGGGCTACCAAAGTCACAGTTAAAGAAAGGATTTCTAGGAAACTGAGATTTTAAAAAGAGGAGCTCCTGACTGATGGCAATGCAATTTCAATTTGTCTGTAGCTAAGTCAGAAAGGTTATGATTTAATGTTAGCATCTGGTCAGTACATTTCCTCCAATAACACCTTGTTACAGAGATGCATCCTTCCCATCTCCTTGAACACTGTAGGCTGTCAGCTTCATTTGGGCCATGGAATTGGGTGTTAGGGAAGTCTGGCAAAGAGATACGTTTGCCGTCCAACCCTGTTGTTAAGATTTCATTGAAGAAAAGTGATCGAAGTTGAAAACCTCTTTGGTTGGCTTCATTTGGAAAAACAAAACTCCCGGAAGAGGGGCCACATGAGCCTCAAGAGACCTCCAACAAATCCAGTGGCCACCCAGTCCAACTGCATAAAATCCAACGGTATCCTCGTGCCCCACTGTCTCTTATTTGTAGCTGGTAGTAAAAACCGGTGCTACTTGCAATGAGTCCACCATCCAAGGTGGAAGGCTTTTGACAACCTTATTTTCCTCGTCACAAAGTCCATGAGAAAACCAAGCTGAGAAGGGAAACAAAGGGCAGAAATCCTGGGGCTACGTTACAGGTTTATAGACCCATGAAATATTATTAGCCTCGTCAGATTCCTACTCAGCTTCTGCATTCCGTCTATTTAGATTTCTCTGCGGCATCAATGGGGCACGATGCTCTATGTCTGGCTGCCTCGTGAAGAGTTATTTAATCATCGACACATTCTAGCCAGCTGTGGCAACAATTCCCACAAGAGGATTTACATTAGTTTAAGTTTTCAAAGCTTTGCAAAATTCTTTAGTCTTACAGAAGTATGCTACTACACAGAGATGGAAAGTTTGATCAAGGTTGTTTTTTAACAGAGCTATGACTGACTGGTGATGACTAACGTGGACCCCCAAGTTCAATTACCCGAGCGCTTCACTCTTGTAAAACACCTGACCTAGAACCTGAACACGATAGGCATGCAACCAGCATCACTTCCCTTCCTGTTCAAGGTGACCAAAGCGTGGGCTTCTATTCAATCATGGCATAAATTTTTAAATAAAGCCCTTACTTCTGTCTGAGACTTTACGTTTTCTGATCAAATTTCACATCATTTTTTTTTTCATACACAGTATGTCCTTGTTGGTTATCTATTTTAAATATAGCAGTGTGTACATGTTAATGCCAAACTCCCAATCTATCCCTCCCCCTCCCCCTCTTGGTAACCATAAATTCATTCTCTAAGTCTGTGAGTCTGTTTCTCTTTTGTAAATAAGTTCTAAGGAGGTCCTTCTGCTCTGCTACTGTACAAATAAAGCACCCAACTGAATTCACCCTTGGCTACAGAGCCAGGCTTGTCAGTCGGTTCTGCAGAGATCAGAGAGTAGGGCTGCAGCTCTGGAGAGCAGGACACAGAACTGCCCAAGTCTAATTTGAAGCCTGGATAGCCTTGAGGCAGCAGCAGAAGGGGAAGATTAGGGTAGACTACAGTCCAGGGAGGGGGACTTCCATTTGCCTCCACACGCCTTCCAACCTTGAGTAAACAAAGCAGAGCCACAGAAAGTGGCAGGCATACCCTTGTCCTCTGCCTGGGAGGGGCCACGGCCTCCCCTGACCTTCAGCTTCCGGTGGAATTTAGCCATCGGGGAGGCCTGCTAGAAGATGGAGGGAGAGAGGAAAGCCATGGCAAGGTATCCATTCCCTTGGGTTCTTCCAGCTGACTGCAAACCTCCACTGGAGGTTACAGGGCCTGTGGAGGCAGCCCAGCCTACAGAACTTTCCCCCTCCAGACTGCAGGAGAAGCGTCTCCCCTCACCTTTGGGGTCTATAGGGATAAGAACTGTCCCTGGGCACTTTACCATTATGTGCAGACTCCCTGTACCCTACCCACATCTTTGTAGCTTATCTCTTTATCAAACCATCCTCAAGTTACCCTTTACAAATGGTAGAAAATAAGTGCCCCATTTATTAGAAAACTCTTATCGTACATGTCAGTACAGTGAAGACTCGTCAGCCACATTTAGATGTATGACATGAAATGAGTCACTGCGGACATCTCTGGACATGATGTCCAACTCCCCCATTCATTCTTTCAACCCGTATTTATTGGCTGACATCTCTGTGATGAATCAGGCACAGCTCTAGGCGTACTGGTGAACACAGCACACTAGCGGGGCAGCCCCAGCTGTTGCACGCTGGAGAGAAATCACTTGGCTCGTCAATTATCTGATCTCCCTGCCCACTTCTCCATGTCCTGCTGGAGTTCAGGCCTCCATGACTAGAAGCATCTACATCTTGTCCCCACCTGGCATCTCCCCAGTCTACCCTCTGCACTGCCACAGCACAGCCTTGAAAGCACAGAGCTCACGGCGGCACAGCTGAACCAGGGAGAATTGCCAATTCCCGAGCATGCTAGGAGGTCCTTGCCCATCCTTCCACGCCATGCTTCCATCATACCAACACTTGCTGTTCCTCCAAGCTGCCGGGCTTTTGCACGCCTCTGTGATTTTCACACACTGTTCTAGCTGCTGTTTCTCCATTATCTTCCTGGAAAATTCCTAACTCAAGTCAGTCTACAAAACCTTCCAGTGGACCAGTGGGTGGAACTTAAACGTTCCTTCCTGTGTGGTCCTACAGCAGCCCACGCACACCTCTGTCCCGTCACTCACAGTTTGCTGCGAAGTTGGTTCATTCTTTGTCTTTCCTACTATGCTCAGGCTGTGAGCAGGGACCCTGTCATCTTAATTATGAAGCAAAATGCAACTGTAAAAGCTGCCTGTAGCTGTCTCTGCATTCCAGGTGGTGCAACCGATTTATCTTTCGGGAAAACTTGGTTTTTTTAATTGGGGAAAACACTGTAGCGTGCTTTTTAATTTGCAAAGAAAATGCCCAGCGTCAGATATGAAAAGACAGATGAATAAGAAACCAAACAGTGTTAAAAATCAAGGCTTTGGGGGGCCTGGGGCGCCCCTGGAGACTTTACCTGGCTGCTAAGATAGTTTTCCCTGCTCTTTCCTCACAAGGAGCCTGAGGCTAAGGAAAGGGAAAGCCTGGATGGGTGGGAACTGACCCACTAGGAACATCGGTTACTGTTGGAGCAGTGATAGCCAACATCTCACTAAGGTGTTCCTTTTCTATGTTATAATTCTCTCACGATGACTTCTAAGATACCACTGTGACCTACTCACCCCTACCCCCCAATAGCAGTCTTGGGGGGCAGTGAAGGAAGAAAATGTGTTTATGCTTTGGAACAAACCAGACCACAGACAACTGGGGTTTCAGGGGTAGAAGGGAAAGGAGAGGAGGTGATGAGGGGAGCCCAAGAGAGAGCAGAGCCGAGCCCAGAGAAAGAGGTGAGCCAGGTGCCAGCAGCAGGCGTAGGTGCACCCTCACCCGGTCCTTAGAAAGGGTGACTGGGTTCCTGCAGTTCACAGAATAAAGGCTCGGGTCACTTTGGCTCACAAAGTGAAGAGTGACCCTGGAAGCCTGAAAATCTTTTATACAGTTGAGTTCCATTCATACTTTGAGCATTTCACATGATTCTGGGCACTTTGAACATGCTTAAAAAAATATTTGACAACAGGATGGATGGATGGATGGATGGAGGCATGGATGATAAAGGAATGGAAGCTTTGCTTCAATACAATCTCAAACATTTGCTCTTCCTGACAGCCCCACCATGTTTCTCTTTCTTCTCATCACTTTGTTCTTAAAGGCCCCAAGGAGCTGGAGAAGAGGCCGAAAACACAGAGCACAGGACCCCACAGTGACAAGTCCAGGGTAATAACCTTGGTAAAAATGGGGGAAATGATCAGCTAATTAGTACAAGACATCTAAGAGCTCGTCTGAATCCCAACAGGCTCTCGCTCTCACCCGAGCCACCAACCAGCCTCACCTCCGCAGCTGGAGCAGACAAAGCAGGTCATCCTTTCAGAGGCAGCAACTAGCTTGTTCCTGGTTCGCACTTTCCTGGACCGCTAGAATGCTGCTGAGAGGCTGAAGGTCTAATCTCTGCAAGCCATGGGGACAAAGAAACAGAAAGCAGCCCCGAGGAGAGGGAGATGCTGTATGTTTGGGGAGCCTCTGGAGAAGGAGAGCTGGGCTGGAGAGCTTCCAGGCCAGAGGTTCCAAGAGCCTGGGGTCAGTAATTCAGTGCTGGGGAGCAACTCTTTGGAAGTCATTGCATTTTGTCCTGGGAAGCCCAAAAGTTTTGCCCTCTCCGAATTGGCTGAGAAGGCCAAAGTGCAGGAAATAACAGCCCACACAGGAGGCCCAGGCGCCCTGCGTGCTCAGAAGGACGGCTGGGACCCGGCTTGACTTGTCCGGGCCAGGACTCGGCCAGGGGCTCGCTCACGTCCACACACCCGAGCTGCCTGGGAATCGAACTCAGGCCTGGCAAAGGAGGCCGGCATCCGAGCTGTCCCACCAAGGGCCATCCTCCACTTGGCTGTTTACTGTTGTAAGTACTTCTGCCAAAGAATGTGAGAAGCAGAAAAGGTCAGAGTTGTGAGCTGTCCGTTACTGCCCAGGGCTCAAAGTCTTGACAAGAAATAGGAAAATGACAGAATTAGCGATGAAACAGGAGACAGAACACAGGGGAAATGACAGACAAGTAAGGTTTGATAGTATGTTTAGATATTATACTCACTGCCTCTCAACACAGACGGGGGCAGAGTGACAGATCCTGGGACACAGGAAAGACCCTTAGGGTAAACGCATCCCAATACTTTAATCTCTCAGGACAATAACATTGAAACACAGGTGAATGTTGTCAGCAAAAGGTTAGTTGTTGGTTAAAAGAATTCACATTTGGAATTTGTTCCTATTGTTCCTGTGAGCACTCTTTTTCCGAGAACACAAAGAACTTCACTTTCTAATGTATTTAAAACTGTTTCTCAGTAGATTTCCATGTTACAAACCGGAAAGTATAAATCCTATGTTTGGATTTTCCTAGCTACAAAAAAAAAATTCCAAGATGAGAGACTGGCACCTGTTTGAGAATATAACTGAAGTCTTGAGTAGAAAATAAAGCTCACGTATCCATGACAAATATAAATTCATCCCCAAATCCAAAATGGTTCATATGTACTGAAGTATTACAGAGATAGGAGGGAAGAAAGGGAGGGAGGAGGGAGGGAGGGACGGAGGGAAGGAAAGCATAGGTTTTAGAAATCTCTAGACGCGGGATTGATTCCTGAACTCGCCATCTCCTTTGCAGCCACCAGCAGCATGTCAGTGTCCCTCTCCAAGCCCCACATCCTTCCCCGTGATAATGACATCTAAGAAGGTAAGGTTGACACCTAGCATGTAGCAGGCGCTCAGGAAGTATGAGTCCCCTCCTTTCTTCCTTCACAGTGGCTTTGGTAAGCAACGCTGGATTCTTCTCATAAGGTCCTGAACTTCAGTTTGTGGAGGCTGAGCCGTCATGAGCCAGCAAACAGAAGTGAACTAATGAGTAAAAATGAGGCAAGCAGCCCTCAGAAATGGAAAACTGTTCTCGGTCACTACAAAAATGGAATGAGGGCTTCCCTGGTGGCGCAGTGGTTGAGAGTCTGCTTGCCGATGCTGGGGACGCGGGTTCGTGCCCCGGTCCGGGAGGATCCCACATGCCGCGGAGCGGCTGGGCCCGTGAGCCATGGCCGCGGAGCCTGTGCGTCCGGAGCCTGTGCCCCACAACGGGAGAGGCCACAACAGTGAGAGGCCCGCGTACCGCAAAAAAACAAACACAAAAACAAAATGGAATGAGTATTTCGTGCTGTTCTCTCCCAGCGGACGGAGCAAAATGCCCACGGGTGCATGGAGAGCTTACTAAGGAGGCCCTTGCAGCCCCCCTGAATTGTGACAGGAGGTACCCCCTTCTCAGCATCCACCTCTGCTTGGAAGAAGCTGACCAACGAGCCATCTCCCTTCCAAGTGTAGAAACGGAAGCAGAGACATCCTAATAACCAACACGTTCATGATATAAGTAAGGGTGTGGACTCAAAACACTTATTTGGTATAGACTCAAAACACTTTTTTGGTCATCCAACTTTAGTTTAGGACAGGGGTTCCCAATATTGAAAAATATGAAATGTCTCTTGCCGTGCCAACTCCCCACATGATAGGAGCTGGGTTTTTACTAGCTATCCATTAAGAAAATCTATAATCTTGAAAAACAAATGTGAATCTCCATTTTATTTAACCCCAGGGTATACACATAAGTTGAAAAATAATCTTGACGTGTGCGTAAAATATTATTTATCCCACCAACAGAAGACACTTGGTGCGAATACGGCTTTCTGGACCCATCGTAGTAATGTTGTAGACAAACTCCTTCCGACTGGAGATGCAGAGCCCACAGATGAAGGGCCACCCGCTGGGGCACTGAGTCTCTGGCTTCTTTTATATGAATCTCCATCAAAAAAAAAAAGCTGTGGATGAGTAAGAATTTGGGCAGTTTTGAAGCAAAGGTTTAAAAATAGGAAAATGAGGATGGACCTAGAGATGATCACACTGAGTGAAGTGAGTCAGACAGAGAAAGACAAATGTCACGTGATATCACTTATACGTGGAATCTAAAAAAATGGTACAAATGAACTCATTTACAAAACAGACTCATAGACCTCAAAAACAAATTCACGGTTACCAAAGGGGAAGGACAGGAGGGATAAATCAGGAGTTTGGGATTAACATATACACACTACTGTATATAAAATAGATAATCAACAAGGACCTATCGTACAGCACAGGGAACTCTACTCAATATTCTGTAATAACCTATATGGGAAAAGAATCTGAAAAAGAATGGAAATATGTGTATGTCTAACTGAATCACTTTGCGGTACACCTGAAACTAACACAACATTGTAAATCAACTATACTCCAATGTAAAATTAAAACATTTTTTAAATAGGAAAATGAGAACATTCAAATACTGAGAGTATTTTTATCCCTGATATCATTAATGAACCAAAGAGGTTTTTTTGTAAGACCGATGTTTAAGATTATCCTCTTTTTTTAAAGAAGAGATCAAACATTGTAGTATCTGTTTTCTGAAGCACTAGAAGAAAACAACCGTGAAGAAAAGACCACTGTTTTCACAAGGACTTGTGGTCACAAAACACAGCTGATCTCAGAGTGTCTTGGAAATAATGCTGATTCTTATCGATTATAACTGCTAAAAATGAAGTTCTGTATTGTTGGGTGAAATTTAAATTTGCCCTAAGAGGCAACAACTCATAAACTAGCCCAGTGGAAAGTCCTTCAAATCCAGCTGTTAAAACAGAAGGAAAACCCCAGACACTCACACAATTATTCAGCATGACTGGTTAAGAGTCTCAAGGGAAAACCAAACATCTGACTAAAGACTTCCTTTCACCGCCTGAATCTCTTGAAAAGGACACACACACACACACACAAATCCCCAACAGTATCCACTTCCAGTCATTACAGGATCGAACCCTCTCCTCCAAAAAAAAAAAGAGAGACAAAAATGCCACTTCCACGGGACCATTCCCAGGGACCATGTCCATGGTTTCAACGCATATGGTGTGTGTCACACCGCATCTCCGGTTAAAGTGAAAGGTGCGCATCCATCCCGTCCTGCTGGAATAAACCTGAGCATCTGCCTTCCACGTTTGGTTATGGTCTCTTGTCAGCAAACACGGCAGCAGAGAAAGAAGGCCCAGCAAAATAATCCGTCGGGGACCTGTTTACATTTGTACTGTCAATTCTAATAGGTTTCTTTTATGGAGTTAAATTCTTCTGCCCTCATTCGAATCATGACTGCCTGTCAGTGAGTCTGATGTGTTTGAATTCCCACGAGGGTGTCAGACTCTCTAACTTGTCTCTTGCCCAGGAGGGATCAAGGACAGGCACAGTTGAAAATTTTAACACGTCAATCCTTGAAATGATGGGATAAATCCCTCCCCGCCAATAAATAATTGTGCTTCACAACAAGGCTACTCAAAGAACTCTTGGGGTCCTTCCAGTCTCAGGCACGCACAACACGGAGGGTGCTGACGTAACCAGGCTGACCTCGCCTTATGGGCAGAGCACCTGCTGGTTTCTCGCGTCTTCTTGGAACAATAGCAACAACAAACTAGGATATCAGTCAGTCATGGTGTCTTCGTTTATGGAGAAAATGCAGAAGGACCGCATTTTAACAGGAGGCTAAGAGAAGCGGGCTGGCTGAAGGGAAACCCTCCTTCTCATCACGGTCCAAATTCTTCACCAAGAGATTTGAAATCAACTATATTGGAAAAAATCCTCCTATTAAAAGCAAATGGAAGCAACCTAAAAGTCCATCAGCCAATGAATGGATAAAGAAGATGTGGTACGTATATACAATGGAATACTACTCAGCCATGAAGAAGAATGAAATAATGCCATTTGCAGCAACACGGATGGACCTAGAGATCATCATTCTAAGTGAAGTAAGTCAGAAAGAGAAAGACAAATACCATATGATATCACTTATATGTGGAATCTAACATATGACACAAATGAACTTATTTACGAAACAGACTCACAGACATAGAGAACAGACTTGTGGTTGCCAAGTAGGGGATTTTGGGGGGTGGGGGAGATAAACCAGGAGGTTGGAATTAACATATACACACTACTATATATAAAATAGATAAACAACGAGGACCTACTGTATAGCACAGGGAGCTGTACCCAATATCTTGTAATAACTTATAATGGATAAGAATCTGAAAAAGAATATATCTATACGTATATATATAAAGAATATATACATATATTTATATATTAAAAGAATATATATATAAAGGGATACATATAACTGAATCCCTTTGCTATACACGTGAAACTAACACAACACTGTAAATTAACTATACTTCCATTTAAAAAAGAAGCAAATGCAGTCTAGAAAGAACAGATTACAAGGACATGAGGATGGGATTTGCTTGCCTCCTTGTTTATCTGTACCCGTGACCTAGGCAGGGAAGCAGTTTTGCCTGAGGACTGGCTACTGCCTGGTTGTCTGCTGAAATGACTTGATACTCAGCCTCACCTCCTTAAGGATATAAAGCAAGAAAACAATGCAGATGATGTCTCCTTTCCTTCCTCTACCTCCTTTTCTCTCCTGTGAAGTCTCCTTTCTTATTCCTTCTTCCTCTCTCACGCTTCATTCTCTGCGTCCCAACTTTCCTGGACAACCTCTCCGTACTTGGCCTCCAGACAGTTCCCTCTGTTTTGATTTTTTTTCTTTCCTTTCTGACTTCAGGGCGCCTTCTGTTCTAACATCCCTCCTTTCCCCGCCGCTCACCGGCTCACGGTTTGGTACCCAAGCTGTTTTCTGTTCACTGGCAGCTAGCCCCGAATTCCATTCTGCCACAGGATTTAGCTCTAAGTCAGGCAGTAAATGGGCTTTTTACAAATCTAGCTTAAAGAACACTCTCCGTGAGCTGCATTCCTGGGGACATTTTTCAGGGGTGTTAGCAACTAGGCTGCATGCGCTTGCTTGTACGACAGCAGACTGGTTGCTGCTTCTGTCGCCTGAGAGCCCCACGTTAGGGCTCCAATTAACTAGCAAGTGTAAACCACAGGAACCAAGAGACTTTCTTCAGACTTTTTTTTTCTCTTCTCTGTTTGTATTATTGTAGCGAGTAGGGCGTGAGGTGCACAGGTCTGAGTGTCGGCATGGTGGAGGCAGCAGGAAAAGAACGAGTTGACGGGTCGGGTAGGATGCTGGAGAATGGGGAAGACGGACGTCATTGATTGTGACTTCACACCTCGACCTGGATGACTTAGCCATTTTCTTCCATTCTTACCTACGTGATATTTTATGTCCTATCCCTTTCTTGTTGGGTCTAGTGGGGACCATGGACATTTGGATCCTAAGGCACTCTTTTTAAAGGGTTCATCTTGACACACAGACTGTCGACGGGCCTTAGATATGCGTTAAATCTCTGAACAACTTTGAAACCCTACACTAAACAGAGCATTTGACTTCCAGGTTGGGTCGCTAAGTAGGAGGCGTCACCATGGCAGGAATCCATGGCGATGCAAGACTCCAGTGTCTAGAGAAGACACGCCAGCCTAACTCATTCTGTTTTGAGAGAGCACAGTTTCCATGGTGATGAAGGTTTTTCACCCCATGGGGAAACAAGGAACTATGGCAGAATATGTAAAACTCCATTCTCCTGTCCCTCCTTGGCCGCCGATGAGGAGAGACAGGGCCAAGACGCAACAAGAGGGCCCGGCGAGATGTGGTGAAAAAACTACATCAATAATAGAGGAACTGGGGTGCACACCATCCCTTCCATATCATAGCGCAAAACAGTCAAGCTCCATCATAAAAACTAAAGTCATTCATGGAAAGGAAATATCTCCCCCGGGCATTGCGGGTGCCATCTTTCACTGGCCCCAGGGAACTACTGGGTTGGCCACAAATTTTGTTCGGGTTTTTCTGTAAGACAGTATGGAAAAACCCGAACGAACTTTTTGTTCGGGTTTTTAAATTTATTGCACCAGCCACATTTCAAATGCAAATAGCCGCACTGGGCCAATGCCTGCCATGTTGGACAGAGCAGATACAGCATATCTTTATCAGCACAGCAGGTCCTATGGGACGGTGCTGCCCTGGTGTATTCTGATCCAGTGGCGTGCTCTGACCTGTACCTCACTGGGTAACCATTCTCAAGCCAAAAGAAAGCTACGTGCGAGAGGCAAGAAGCATCCACTACACAGAGCACAGCCTGAAAGGCTCCAACAAAAGCGATGAGAATTTGCGGGGACACACCCTGGGAGGATGCAGAGATGGGAACACCTCCTCCCAGAATGGATCACTCCTTCTCTTCTGCCCGAGGGTCCAACTGGGAGCAGAGAGGTGAGGATTCACTCCTCATATAAACGAAGTGGGAAGGGAGGGCTATCCCATCACTGAAGGCCTCGGAAGCCAAGAGCGCCGAGGTGATTACATAACTGAACTGTCTCACCCTTCCCAGTCAAGCTGGATTCCAACGAGGGTAACTAATCTTCACAGTGCCTGCTATTCCCTGTCCTGTGCACACTTCTTCTCTTGTTCAAAGTCAAGTTTCCCAACCTGCCTGTTTCTTGCAAAGAAGAAAAGGGAGGAAGAAGTGAAATAGACTTCCTTAGAGAAGGACATAAACAGAAAATCACCTTCCAACCTAGTCTTTATCAATCCCCCTCCAAAAACGGTGGAACTCACACTGTAGGTGTATGTAACGTTACAAGCAAATTTCAGAGAAACAAAGATGTTCGGGGTTTATAGTTATCCTTGGAGGATGAATTTCAGAACTTTCCTTCAAGAAATCCTCAGCCCTTGGAATTCCATGAGCCCAGAAACAAAACAAAGGCTGGAACAAGGAAGGAAGACAAGGCAGGTGCCAAGGTTGGCCTCAGTACCCGAGAGAATCACTGCTCAAGAGCAAAGCCAGAAGGCGGGGAGGGGCCATCATGGCACATGTTCATTCATTCACTCAACAAATTCATTGAGTGCCTTCCACGCCAGGCATATTCTAAGAACTTGGGACACAATCCCCGTACTGGTGGAACTTACATTCCTAAAGCCGATGGTTAAATTTGTTTTGAATCCACCCACGCTTTATCCAGTAATAATATGAGTCAATTTAAAAGATGCAACATTTGAGCATCTATTTATTTTGCATCACTCCCTATAAAGTGATGGCTTGACTCCTATAAAGGTGTGCTTGTGTGGGTGCATGAAAGTGTGACCCCCAGGAACTTGCCAGAATCATGCAAATTGTGAGCCTGACTTTACACCAAGAAGGAGAGAGGACGGAGCTTTCCAGTCAGCTCTATACACATGTACCAGCTCCACAAAAAGACCAGCAATGCCAAGGCACAGCCAGCTGCCAGGTCTGTCTCTTCCTGGCGGGAAGTAGGTAGGCGGGTAGCTGCTTTCCACAAGACAAGGACAGTGAGAAAAGACGGGAGAGCCAAACAAAAAGTGAGAAAAGGAAAAATAATCTTACTGCATTTTCCACCACCCCCAAGTATGTATTAATGAACCGACAAGGTATGCCCTGGAGAGTCTTAATACTACAGTATCAAACTCTGTACACCAAGAAGAGCAAAGATGGCACATTATAACAAAGAGAGTTTGGGTTCTGTGTTGTTGGTTTTCTGGTTCTCTCTAATGTTCTGGTTTTTAGCTTTGCTCACTTGGATGTATTTTCCTTTTAAGGGCTGCTGGCCACAGAGACCATTTTCCAACCGAAGTGCAATGCTGCCCCCTGGTGATAGAACAACGTAAGAGCACCTGTAGAAATCAAGAATCTCCGAGGCAAACCTCCCTAGATTTCATTTTGCTGTCTTTTCATCCTCCAAAGCGCAAATAGTTCATCCTTAAAGATCCTCTGCACAGAGATTTTCTGGCTCAGCCTGCTTCACACCAGCAATCAACATAGCGTTTTATTCTAAAACACGAAATGTGTGGTGATTACAAAACAAGCAGTGGTGAGGAGAGGATGTCTCTCCCTTTTTGCTTATAAATTAAGTGATCTCCCCAGAGAAAGCTCAGAAATCAGGCCTATTTCATATAACCTTTAGAATCCTGATTGGAATTCTCACTGGTAAGACATTTACTGAGAACCCAAGCTCAAGGAAATCAATGCCTGAGTCTGATAGACATTCAGCTCCCAGACAAATGTATCTGATTTCAGATCATCCTTCAATCTTTGCAGCGGGAGTAAACCTGAGACCGAAAACTCTGAAAACAACAACGCAGGTGACACTCTCAGAAGCCGCCTTCCTGTGCTGCATGAAAATATAACTGCTATCTTAGAGAAAATTATGTCATGAGAAAACATGTGAGGAGGGGTTGAGTGGAGAACTCCTCCCTCCGTGATTAGCCAAGGTCAAGTATTATATGATCTCCTTTTTCCTCAAACCATGACTCCAACCACCTGCATGAAAATAATCTGGGAGACTGATAAAAATGCAAACTTGGGGACCCATTCAAGCTCTATTAAATCTGAAACTCTGGGTATAGGATCCAGAAGCTTCTTGGTAAAATGTGTATACTAAACTTTGAGAACCAATGAGTAAAATTTTAATAAAAATTTTAAAATTTCCATTAAGAAAATTTTCCTATTCAGGAATTCTCAAACATTATAAAGCTACAGAATAACCAAAAAAAAAATAAAATACCTATCAATTAACACATTTCCTTGATTTTTCTACAAAATTAAAGGGTATCACTTGGCCATGCAAAGCACTCTCCAACCAGTAGACAATGATAACAGCCAACCCAAATCACAAATACCATTTGCTCGTTGCTGGTGATCATTTCTAACTGTACTTCTTACCCTAAAGCCATTCTTTCAAAAATCCCCATCAGGAAGCCACATGAAATGATTCATTAGGCAGAAGCATTCACTAAATCAGAAGATAAGACAGCCTTGAGTACCACACAGCTCTCTGCCCTCATAGAGAAACACCTGACAAAACCAAACAAAAAAGAAAAGGAAACAAAAAATATACATATATCCAAGCAGCTAGCACTCCCTATTTTTCACCCCTTCTGAACTGCATGGCTGGCCCTGGTGCTACCTCCTGCTTCCCTCCCTTCCCCCTGAGCCACAGTTCTCAGCCTCTGTCCACATTTCGTGGCCGCTTGTCACTGGGTCTGGTTCCAGGGCTTGGTGAAAATGGAGTGTACTCTGGTCCTGCCAAGCCCGGGCTGGGATGCCAGCCCAGTCAGACTATCTCCTTGCAGGCTGTAGTGCTTGGACGGGTGCCAGTACCAATGGGTTGTATTTCATGTTCCCCTTGGCTGCCTGATGAACCACAGAAGGGGGCAGCGAGAGGTGGAAAAGAGCTGTGTCTTTGCCTCAGGGAACCTGTGTGAGGCTTAAAGACGGTCTACCAGCTCTGTGGGCCATCCCCCTCAGCTGGCTGTCAGCCACCAGCAGAAAGAGCCAGGTCCCCCAAGTTTCACAGCCCGTGTGTGGGGAGGGCAGCGCCTCAGCTCCACCAGGCCGGGGTGGCCAAAGAAGCCAACCATGAAAAGGAATCTCCCTCACACTCACACCACAGGGAGAGCAGCCTGATGGGGAAACCTAGAAAGACCCACAGTGGTCAAGCTGATGTCCAAGAGCAACAGCTGCAGGGGAAGTTCTAAAAGCATGAATGACATTAAGAAAAGAGCCTTGGGCTTCCCTGGGGGTGCAGTGGTTAAGAATCCGCCTGCCAATGCAGGGGACGCGGGTTCCAGCCCTGGTCCGGGAAGATCCCACATGCCGCGGAGCAACTAAGCCCGTGCGCCACAACTACTGAGCCTGCGCTCTAGAGTCCACAAGCCACAGCTACTGAGCCCACATGCCAAAACTACTGAAGCCCGCGTGCCTGGAGCCCGTGATCCACAACAAGAGAAGCAATGAGAAACCTGCACACTGCAATGAAGAGTAGCCCCCCACGCACCACAACTAGACCCAATGCAGTCAAAAACAAATAAATAATTTTTTTTTATAAAAAGAGCCTTTTGGAGGATGTGGAGAAAAGGGAACCATCGTACACTGTTGGTAGGGATGCAAATTGGTGCAACCCTGTGGAAAACGGTAGGGAGGTTTCACAAAAAACTAAAACTAGAGTTACCATATGATCCGGCAATTCCACCCCTGGGTATATATCCAGAAAAGAGGAAAACTCTAATTCGAAAAGATACATGCACCCCAATGTTCATAGCAGTGCTATTTACAATTGCCAAGGTATGGAAGCAACCTAAGTGTCCATCAACAGAGGAATAGATAAAGACGATGGAATACTACTCAGCCATAAAAAGGAATGAAATTTTGCCATTTGCAGCAACACGGATGGACTTGGAGGACATTGTGCTAAGTGAAATAAGTCAGACAGAGAAAGACAAATACTGTATGATATCACTTAGATGTGGAGTCTAAAAAAATACAACAAACTAGTGAATAAAACAAAACGGAAGCAGACTCAGATATAGAGAACAAACTAGTGGCTACCAGTGGGGAGGGGCAATATAGGGATGGGGGGAAAAAAGGGTTATTATGGGACTATATGAAATCACGTGTGTGAAACTTCTGAAAATTGTAAAGCACTATGAAATTTAAAGAATCTTTCATTCGATAAAGAAGAAAAGAAACTTTTGGGTTATTCTGAGGAGGGATACTGGGGCCATGTCAGGTCTGTTTGTTCTGGGAGAGAGATCAAATACTACAGAGCACCCTTTAACTTAATATAGAATTTCAATACATCTGCTGAAGTGGTTTCTAAGTCACAGCTACCCAGTGACAGCAACGAGAGGCCTAGGACAAGAATTTACCTCAGAGGTTGGCTGTTAGGGGTTATGTCTGGCTACAAAGAGAAGCAAATTGCAAATTTAATGATAAAATAGTTTAGAAGAGAGAGGGATTTTTTAAAATGAATTACAATAAATATATATGAATCCAAGTATTTTCCCAGAGGTAGGATTTGAATTTTCCTAAATCAGCTAATGTCTTTGTCAATTCTCCATGTGTATCCGGCCTATGTCACATCTTAAAATCCATTCCACTTTATATCTCTCCTTAATTGCTCCACGTGGGTAACTTGCATTTAAAACTAGTTCCCTTTGCCACCTGACCTTTAAAAGAAGATTAGAAAGTAAATTTTTCACCCTGCAAAACTACTATACTTCCATACACATGAAATAAATCATGAAGAGCACAGTCGAACAGAAATTCGATTAATGTTTTTGCCATTTTCAAGCCTGTATGAGACTGAACACAACTGTTTCAAGCAAAGATTAAAAAAAAAAAGGAATCCAAAATTGTATTAATATTGCTTATTTGTAAAAACAGATTTTCGGGTCTGCTTGTGCTTTTTGCTCCTTCGATAGGCAAAAGAATGCCTCCCCTCCCCCGCCCGCCAAGACTATCTACATCCTAAACCCTGGAATCTGTGAATATGTTATCTTACACGGCCAAGGGACTTTGCAGATATGATTAAGTCCAGGACCTTGAGTTGGGAAGATTATCCTGGATTATCTGGTGGATTCGACATAATTACAAGGGTTCCTCTAAGAGGGAGCCAGCGGAGCTGTTCAAAGAAGGAGCTGCCATGGTGGAAGCAGAGGGAGGAGTGATGTACTTGTTGGCTTTGAAGATGGAAAGCGGCCCCCATCCAAGGAATCTGGGTGCTTCCAGAACACAGCCCTGCTGACACTTGATTTTTGTCCCGGGAGACCCATTTTGGACTTCAGACCTCCAGAGCTACAGAATACTAAATTTGTGGGGGTTTTTTTGTGGTACGGGCCTCTCACTGTTGTGGCCGCTCCCGTTGCGGAGCACAGGCTCCGGACGCGCAGGCTCAGCGGCCATGGCTCACGGGCCCAGCCGCTCCGCGGCATGTGGGATCCTCCCGGACCGGGGCACGAACCCGTGTCCCCTGCAATGGCAGGTGGACTTTCAACCACTGCGCCACCAGGGAAGCCCTAAATTTGTGATTTTTTTAAGCTGCTAAGTTTGTGGTCATGTGTTTCAGCGGCAATAAGAACAGAGTCTCCAAGCCCTTTCTGAAGGGAATGATGACAACCATTCTCTATGTATCAAAAATTGACAATACACCACAGCAGTGGCCAGACATTCAAAGTCGGTCACATTCCTGGGCATAATTAGAATCTGACCCATACTTTATAGCTATAAGTGCCGACTACCAGCGAAAAAACAAATTACCACTGAACATTTGACTTTCTAAAGTAAAAATTATTAAGGGTTCATCAGAGACAGCACTGGAATGACGAAATCCGCTCACGGAAATTGACTTGGCAGTTGTTCTGGTGATTTTATCATTTCTTCTGATCTTCATGATTAACAAAGAGTGGGCAACTGACCCAGAAATAGGTCTTTGTTTGTGTGTGGGTTTGTTTTATTGAAACATAGTTGATTTACAATGTTGTGTTAGTTTCAGGTGTAGAGCAAAGCGATTCAGTTACACACACACACACACACATTCCTTTTTTATATTCTTTTCCGTTACAAGTTATTATAAGATGTTGAATATAGTTCCCTGTTCTATACAGAAGGTCTTTGTTTTTTGTTGTGGGTTTTTTGTGGGTTTTTTTGAGTATAGTTGCTTTATACTGCTGTGTCAGCTTTTGCCATACAGTAGGTCCTTGTTGATTACCTATTTTATATATAGTAGCATGTATCTGTTAATCCCAAACCCTTAATTTATCCCACTCCCTCCTTCCCCTTTGGAACCACAAGTTTGTTTTCTTTGCCTGTGAATCTGTAGAAACAGGGTTTTTTTTTCAAATGAGGGAGAGAGCTCCACTAAAATGGACTTCCCGACCTGTATATCTACCAGATGGACAAGAACTCATTTTGTTGCTAAAAACAGAAGAGGTACATGCATCCCAGTCACAGAATACCATGGAAGGGATGAGCACGAGGGGGAGACATCACAGAGCACGTACCTCCCTGCCACAGGAGGAAGATGATGGCCACGCCCCCACCAAGAG
This sequence comes from Phocoena phocoena, assembly GCF_963924675.1. Taxonomy (NCBI): domain Eukaryota; kingdom Metazoa; phylum Chordata; class Mammalia; order Artiodactyla; family Phocoenidae; genus Phocoena; species Phocoena phocoena. The sequence continues at coordinate 134,309,602 of NC_089223.1, forward strand.
GGGACACCAGGGTCTGACCTGACGTGAGGAACCCTGTCTTTGAACTGGACTTGTAAATATGGACTCTTTCTAGGCTAGCTCAGGGAGAAAACGCTAGGAGGTAATAACCCAGAGTAAAGGGCTATCAGATACCTCTCTCTCTTTTTTTTTTTTTACTAAAGATTTCTTTTTTTTTTGGTGTGGACCATTTTTTAAATTTTTTTAATTTAATTTAATTTTTTATAGAGCAGGTTCTTATTAGCTATCTATTTTATACATATTAGTGTATATATGTCAACCCCAATGTCCCACTTCATCACACCACCACCAGATGTGGACCATTTTTAAAGTCTGTATTGAATTTATTACAGTATTGCCTCTGTTTTATGTTTCGGTTTTTTGGCCACGCGGCACGTGGGATCTTAAGGCTCCCCGACCAGGGATCAAACCTGCACCCCATGCATTGGAAGGTGAAGTCTTAACCACTGGACCGCCAGGGAAGTCCCACCTTTCTCTTTTATAATCAAGATCCTGGACACCCCACTGATGCACAAGTACTTACTCTGATATTTGAAAGTGGGAAATACTCTTCAGTGTTTTTTAAAGACTATTTTGGTCCTTCCCAAGCCCCACTGAAACATTAAACTCCTACAAGCTTTCGTTTTCAGTCAAGTTTCACTTCCCAAACAGTTTGACTTTTGTTTTTCTATCCAGTTTTGTTTTCTTGGTTTTTAGATTAATGGTGTCTTGAGAGATGGCCAGGAGTAAGAAGGGTGTTTTTGGAAGGGAGAGAAGGTGGAAAATGAAGAGGCAGTGAGAGACTCACTCGAGCAACCAGCAAACAAATCATCTGTCTTGGGGCTCAGGTGGGGAAGGAGGGAGAGAGCTGCATCCCGCACTCAGCCCAGAGTAGGTCTGGTGCAGCAGATGCTCTCCAGCTCTGAGGGAGAGAGAGAAAACCCTCCTTTCTTTCGAAGCAGTAAGTACAGAAGAGGAGGCCGTGTCCATCTCATTAGGAATAATAGAGCGAAATTGCTTACAATCATCTCTAATGGGTTGCCGGTTTTCCAACAATGGGCTCAGCAATTAGTTTGTCGATTTTTAACCGAATGCAAAAATAATAATCACCCGCTGAGTGACCCTTGGATCGGCCCTTCCACCTTTCACCTGAGGCTCCTGAGGCCCCAGGTGCCCCACACTGGTCTTTTGACATTTGCCACATCTGCTTCTGACCAGGGAACTCATCCACCTCGTACAAGGTCTCTCAGGAAATCCAGTGGAAAAACAAAAGAGACTCACATGGAAAACGAACTTATGGTTCCCAAAGGGGAAAGCAGGGGGGGAGGGAGAAATTAGGAGTTTGGGATTAACAGATACACACTACCATACCTAAAACAGATGAACAACAAGGACCAACTGAATAGCACAGGGAACTATATTCGATATCTTGTAATAGCCTATAATGGAAAAGAATCTGAAAAAGAATACGTGTGTGTGCACATAACTGAATCACCTTGCTGTACACCAGAAACTGACACAACATCGTAAATTTACTATACTTCAATTTCTAAACATGGTTTTAAAGAAAGGAAATCCAGTGGGAAATCATGGATGTTCACCCCTTCCCACTCTGGTTCCCCTGAACCTTCCGAAAACTACATCTTCCCTACCTTTTGAACCATAAGTTGTCTTTGGTTTTAGCCTGGGCTAAACCAGAGATTGGCCTCTTAAAGTGTCTGACCTCTGACCTCCTCATGTTAATTTCATGGTTAAGCTGCGGCTTTCTTAACCATGTCAAGAAAATCTCTCGGGCTTCCCTGGTGGCGCAGTGGTTGAGAGTCCGCCTGCCGATGCAGGGGACACGGGTTCATGCCCCGGTCCGGGAAGATCCCACGTGCCGCGGAGTGGCTGGGCCCGTGAGCCATGGCCACTGAGCCTGCGCGTCCGGAGCCTGTGCCCCGCAACGGGAGAGGCCGCAGCAGTGAGAGGCCCGCGCAACGCAAAGAAAAAAAAGAAAAGAAAATCTCTCCATCTCGCTTCCCAGTCGTCTGACTACCCTAAGAAGAGAGTGCAGCCCTGTCTAACCCTGGTTGGGGAGCTGACAAGTGACAGGACCTCCGGGCTGTGGGCTGGCTGAGCCTGGAGAGGATGAGGACGCAGTAGCCGGAGGAGAAGGAGGTGGCGTCCAAGTAGCCGCCTAAAGCAAAGAGCCCAGTGGTTCACGTCCTGAACTGGCGACAAGAACCCACGTGAAAGGCCTGGCTGATTCCAGCCATGAAATTTCTAGCAAATGCCTTCAGTGCCTTGGTGTTCCTCTTTCTCTCCCAAGAGACAATAATGACAAACCCTGGGACCACCTCTCCTCTGAGCACTTGAGAGAAAACACTCCGTGAATCCAAAGCCCAGTAACCATGTTATTAATATTGCCACCGCACTGGCTGCGTTCTTTCCAAGGTCGAGATGCTTGACGGGCACTCTGTCCACCTCGTCACAATGGTGGACGGCACGCTGATGGAGTAGAGAGGGTGTTCCGGCCAAGGACACGTGGTGAACCAACAAATTCCTCCTCTTCCTCCGCCTGAAGCTATACGTGAACCTAGAAGAAGGTTCTAGAACCTTTTCTAGAAGAAACAGGGCGTGATGGGAAAGGAGAGTCCACTGCTACAACAGTCCCCCTTGCTACCAGATGTGCTCTTCTCCCACAGCCCTTCCCTAATTCTCCCGTCCTCGTGCAAGTGTCCCTTAGAGACAATCATCTACCTAGAGCTCATTTTACTCCGTGCCAGGAGCTGTGATGACATTCCCACATCCTAGGAACCTCCTCTGACCACCCTGTGGAAACCACCGACACCATTATTCTGTCTGCATCCTTCCTGGCTCGTAATAGAGTTTTAATTATGTGTTTGTTCACTTATCCCACAACAATGGAAGCCAGGTATGATTATACCCATCTTACAGGAAAGAAGCCTGAGTCTCAGAGAGCTGGAGTAATTTTGCCAAAGCCACAGAGCTAAACGAATGTGGAGGCCAAGATACAACCCCAGATCTCTGAGACTATAACCCTGGACCATCTTTGTCAACACAGGATAGTCTTCCTCCTTCCATCAGCCAACCCCATCCCTCCCAGAGTATGTATGTAATAGATACATACACCCCATCCCTCCCAGAATATGTATGTATGTGTATATATATGTATATACACCCCATCCCTCCCAGAGTATGTATGTAATAGATACATACACCCCATCCCTCCCAGAATATATATATGTGTGTATATATATGTATATACACCCCATCCCTCCCAGAGTATGTATGTAATAGATACATACACCCCATCCCTCCCAGAATATATATATGTGTGTATATATATGTATATACACCCCATCCCTCCCAGAGTATGTATGTAATAGATATATACACCCCATCCCTCCCAGAGTATGTATGTAATAGATACATACACCCCATCCCTCCCAGAATATATATGTATGTGTATATATATGTATATACACCCCATCCCTCCCAGAGTATGTATGTAATAGATACATACACCCCATCCCTCCCAGAATATATATATGTGTGTATATATATGTATATACACCCCATCCCTCCCAGAGTATGTATGTAATAGATACATACACCCCATCCCTCCCAGAATATATATGTATGTGTATATATATGTATATACACCCCATCCCTCCCAGAGTATGTATGTAATAGATATATATACCCCATCCCTCCCAGAATATATATATGTGTGTATATATATGTATATACACCTCATCCCTCCCAGAGTACGTATGTGTATATATATATATATATATACATATATACACCCCATCCCTCCCAGAGTATGTATGTAATAGATACATACACCCCATCCCTCCCAGTATATATGTGTGTGTATATATATATATATATATATATGCACACCCCATCCCTCCCAGAGTATGTATGTGTATGTATATATATATATACCCCATCCCTCCCAGAATATATATGTGTGTGTGTGTGTGTGTGTGTGTGTGTGTGTGTGTGTATAACTGAGTCACTTTGCTGTACACCTAACACAACATTGTAAATCAACTATACTTCATTTTAAAAATTAAAAAAATAAAATGAAGGTCACCTTCAAAATAAGTAAGTTAAAAAAAAATAAAAGAAGCCCAAGGTCCACCTCCTCCTTGAAGCTTTGCCCATTAATTTCTCCACAATCGCTGACCTTTTCAGTAGACTCTCATCTTTACTTACATAATAGCTTACATGTGGGCTATTTGTCTACCTGAGTTATATAATGATTACAAAAGAAAGGAAACTGGAGGGAGGGAGGGAGGGACTCAGGAAGAGAAAATGGAGGTAAATGGATTTCAGAAGAGGAGGAGGTACTTGTGCAATGCAACCTTGAGAGAGATAAAGGATGCTGAGGAGAGAGGGCAGCTGAGTCCAGAGAGCCCCTCCTCCCCCCTGGGAGGAAGGAGCTGGGATATACAGACTCACGTTCACGCATGGGTTCATTCTGCCTGGTTCTGCTGTATCCCCAAACGGAGTTCCCACGGATGGATGTACAGCGAGGCAACCCTGGATAGTGGGCAGGGAGAGGGGAGAAATTCCTGGCTTAAAGAGAGATACTTCCTGAAGCTACACCAAACCATGGCACCGCCTAAGGTTCCCCACATCCTTTCTCTTGGAAGCATCCCAATCCCTCGGGCGCTTCAAGTCTACAAACAGCCTGGGGTGGGGAGGGAGGGAAAAAGCGGGGGAGGCAAAGGCAACAGACTATAAAGTCAAGAGGGTAGAAACACTGTGCTTTCTGCACGCCTGCAACGTGGAGGGCAGGGGTGTGCTCGACACCTGCTCTGCGTGTGTGTTTTCCTATCAACCCCTGCTGACCGCCTGACCCTCTGCATTTTAGCAGAGGACTTCTGATACGTTCAGACACAGAGCAACTAGTTCTTCACACTCCCTGGCTCCTGCATCTCAAGACAGCACCATTACTCCTTCAGATCTCTTTACTCCACCCCAGTGGAGGTGCTTAGCTCTCTCAAGAGTGAGCAGAGAAAGGAGGACTTAAAATGCAAAGTGGGAAACAGCTCTCTGGCTCTTCCACACGTTATTATAGTGTGGTGAGATTTCAGGAGCACATGCAGCTGAGCCCTATCACAGCATAAAGCAAGCCCAGAATCATTTCTGGGTCGAATGCCCCCATTGCCGCCTTAACAGAGGTGGGCTTGTCCGTTTGGCCCACATTATGCAGGACGAAAGAGAGAGACGTAAAGAATCACCAGTTCCTCGTTCCATTACATTTGGGAAGAAGCTGACACTGACAAGGGCCCTTTTCAGCAAGGGATTATATATTACACCAGAGAAATGCATAAAAGACAAATGATCCCTGACATCACCGTGCCTCCACTGACCTGCTCAAGGTTTAAAGGCGGCTGCAATTAGAGACCATGGTCACAGATCTGCTGGCAGCTCAGAGCGCCTGCCATCTACTTTAATCCTGCAGAAATGAACCGGGATGCATTTGGTGGGCACAGACTTCGTCTAAGTTTGAATTCTGTGGGTCTGATTCCGATTTCTGGGAGTTTGGTAATTTGCTTTTGTTAACAAGATCTTTCTCAGCTTCTTCAGTGTTTACAACATAAGATCTAATTTGGGCTTAAAACGCTCATGAAAATTAAGTGCATTACTTTAAAAAACGCAACTGGGGAGAGATGGAGAGGGAAAATGACGCCACATGCCACAGATTTAGCACGTTTGCACATTTGCAGGGGTCCTCCCAGCTGACGACGACCAACAATCATAGACACCACCGCTCCGGCCCTTCCGTCAGACCTGACTCTCCGACCTGGGGACGTGTTAAGAGATCTGCTTTACTGCTTTGCATCCTAAGAGACCTTGAAAATCTATTTGGGGTGGGAGCATCCAAGTTTTATTTATTATAGCACTTACAAAGCATACAAGCCGCCTGAAACAAAGGTTCTGGAGCACCGTGGAAACGGCTGCAATATGAATGGTTACTGTGGTGCCTTTTTTCTATAATAAGAGTAGTTTTCACGTAGTGAGTGCTTTCATGTGCCAGGCAGCACTCTGGGCACTTTCTTTTTCCCAACAACCTATGAGGAGGTTGCAGCACAGAGCGGGAAAGGAACCTTAGCAAGCCACACAGCTACTCACTGGCAGATCTAGAATTCAAGCCCAGCTTCACTGGCCCTTAACCCCTCACCCGTCTTCTTACACCACCACCACCCCCAAAATTAGAGAAGATCCATTAGATTATGACAGGCACATCCCCTGCACATAAACAATACTTAAGACACCTTTCATTCATGAGTTTGGTAAAAGCCAGCCAGGTGACTTTCAAGCCTATAACGCAAAGGATGGATCGGTCCCAACAGATTCCAGAAATATGGGTGTGGATTTTTAAAGGAAAAAAAAGCCGGCTTATTCAGAGCACAACGAGTTAGTGTGTTGCCTCCAGGGAACGGTCAGCCGACTGTCTCCAAAGAGACACTTCACTGCACAAAGAGTGGACGCCGGTCTATCTCAGAGGTAGCCGAGGAATAGCAATCGTGTATAAAGCCGGAATCCCAAAGCATTAATTTCCAACAAAAATTGACCTGCCACGTGAAGACTGTCCACCTCAGTCTCCCTTTTCTGCTGACCCACAGGCAAGTCAGCCCGTAACCAGTAGGGGGTTGGTGAACATGGAATCAGAATATACGTCCTGAGATGCAGCTTTCACAGCATCTCGTGATGATGGCTTATCAAGGATCGTGTCCCACACTAGGGACGGCCTCGTGAATCAGGCCTGAATTCGACTGGCTGAGGTTTCCTCTCGCTTGGACGAGCCTTTGAGGTGGGGAGATTTCTGTGAGCCCCTTTGCTCTCTCTACCCGTGACTGAACAACCCTCCTCCTCCTTAAGAAATTCTGTCAAGTTATAACCGAATCCTCGCTTTCCTAGGAATCGGTCTGTTTTTATTAAGTGATGTTCATATATCTGTACTCTCTTCTCACGGGGTGAATTTTAAGGGTATCCCAAGTTAGGTTCCCGGGGAAGGCAACTTTGAGGGAGAACGCTGGTTAAGGGGCACCCTCGGGAACACCACCCGTACAAGGGGTGGGGGGGGGAGGAAGCATGAGGGAGCAGAGGAAGACACTGGGCAGCAGTGCGGCCCAATGAGGACCTCATCCACCCCCTCAGGGAGCCCTGGAGCTGGGAAGCTGGGATGACCCTTCAGAGTTGTCCCAAGTTGGGATGAGGGTGTCAGGCCTTTACACTCCTGTAGCCCTCAGTCACGGGCTGTGGACCACCCTGAAAGTGGGCAAGGTGGATCTCTAGAGCCCAAGCAGTCCCCAAAGGAAGCGGAAAGCTGAGCTCTGTCAGCAGCATCTGGGCAGTTGGGAAAATAGTTCTTTCACTCCTGGAGGGGCAGATGGGCAACACATCACAGCATCCTCCACGAAGGAAAACCCGAAATTCCTGGAGAAAGCCTCACTCATTCCCTACCAAACTGAGAACCGGAGAAGAACTGAAGAGGCGGTGGGGATGGGAAGGGCTCACCAGGGATCAAGTCCGCCCAGCCCCAAAGGCTCGGAAGGAGAGGAATGCCTTCCTCGGGCCAGGGCCGCCCAGATCTAGTCTCCCCTCCCAGGTCCAGGGCTGCCCAGGTCTAGTCTCCCCTCCCAGGTCTAGGACCGCCCAGCTCTAGTCTCCCCTCCCAGGTCTAGGGCTCCCCCAATCCGCCCTCCGGCACGTCTCACCTTCTGCCCATCCCTCCGAGGGCTAGGCTCTCCTTCACCGCGGGACCTTCCCGCACGCCATGACGCTCCCTCCGCCTGGGACGTCCAGCCGCCGCCTCTCCCCTCACCCCAGCTGAATTCTGTTCCCCCTCAGGTGTCAGCTGTGGGCCCAAACCCCTCCCCTGGAGAGATGAAGCCCACGTGCTGGATGATCTCAGCTCCCTTCACTTCTCCATCCTGGCTACTGCTGTTTATTTCAGCTTGGTAAAGGAAGGGACGGCGTCTGTTTTACTCACCGTGGTTTTCCCGGTGCTTGGCACAAGGCCTGGTAACTAACAGGCACTGATGAACACTGAGTGAATGAATGAATGAATGAACTCTAGCAATTCAGGGCTGCACCAGCAGGGTGAAAAGGGCCCCAGAAAAGACCTCCAGCTCTGAGATGGTTCTAAAAGTGATCCCACTCCAGAGATAACCCTCCGAACCCTGAGTTAGGTGCCCCAGCAGCGCCATTCTCCTGACTGAGCCCTCGATTCATTCATTGCCTTGTAACTGCCTGTTCACTGGTATTTTTTCGTCCCCACTACGCTGCGATATCCATGAGAGCAGAAGCCATTTCTATCTTACTCATCCTTTTATCCCCAGCACCTAGCACAGGGCCTGGCGTAGAATGGGTCCTCAAGAAATATTGCTTGGATAAATAAAAAAAGAGTGAAATGCATTTATTAAGGAGAATTCAGTGAAATATTTTCAAATTTACACTGGCAGAGTGAAATGTGATGGTGTTTAGCTTCCAAGAGGACTGTAAACAAAAGAGCAGGGATTTGGTGGGGGGGTCTTCTCTGAGGAATGGGGAAGCCCTGTGAACCCACAGAAGGGCCCCCCCTTCCACGTGAAGCGTTCTGAAGCGCCTGACACATTTGGTATATTTCAGTGATGGTTATAATCACAGCCACGCTATACCAAGGACTCACCGAGAGCTAGCAAGATGCTAGGCACTTTATACAGACAGTATTATCTCTTTACATGGATAGAAAATCACTGCAATGCAAGATTATCCCCATTTTTCAGACGATGAAATCAAGGCTTAAATAGATGTCACCTGCCCCAGGTGATCAAACTAGATAGAGGGAGAGGAAGAACTGAGAACCAGGCCACACCTGATTCCAAAGCCTCTTCAGTGCCATGGTAAGCTCCCCCTTCTACAGGATACAGTCTCTCCAAACAAGTGAATGCAGTGGGATGTTTAGATATGGGCACAAAATAACACTGGGGTTACTTTAATTAAGCTTTTTAATATCTTAACACCATCCCAATTTCCACCATATCACACCCACAGGGAAGGCAGAGAGGAGCTAATTACATCTAGAGGACTGAATAAAGCATCCACTTGGAAATCTTGACAGTGGTCTGTCAGCTATTCCAATGACTTCTCTCTATATATCTATTCAACCAAGTCCCACAGGCAATGTGCAAAGATTTGCAAAGCTCACGTGGAGCCTAAAGATTTTTCTATATGCACCCAAGGCAACCTACTCACGTTGAAAGCGTGTGTGTTTAAAATGCACTTCTGGCCAATCTGTGAGGCAGGAGAGAAAGGGAGGGTTTGTGTTTGCCTCTGGTCAGGGCTGTGTCTTCATTCTGCCATGCCATACCTCAAGGAAAAAGTAGGCTGGTGTCTGAGATCTACAAATTAATATATTAAAACATTTTTCTTATTTTTAAAATTTATATGTTTCCATGGTAACAGAGCCATCAACCAACAAATGTGTCCTTTTCTCCTGCAAATAAATAATGCTTTCCTCAAGGAAGAAAATCACATTTATCCACTTTAATAAGGAACCTATCTTGGGAGCTTCCAAGAAAATTCACACTTTCTTTTCCATGTCTCTCCTTCTTTAAAGACTTGTCCAAGAATTAAAGTTTTGCATCAAGGAAAAAATAATAGTCTAGAAAAGCTTTCGGTGTCATGAAAATGTGAGTTACAAACCCAGGAGAAAGGTTTCAGTTGGCCTTTTTCCTGAATCAAAGAAAATCCGAAGATTATTTTTCCTCCCCCTAAAATTTCCAGCATCTTGTTTCTGAGACATCCTTAGACACATCTACTGCTTGGATCGATTCTGGAAACCTAATAAGCCCCGTTGTCCCCTGGCCAGACACTATCAATAACCCCATGACCCTTAACTCATCCAGAAACCCCCTCCCCGCCCCCTCCCTGCAGGCACCAGAGTGGCATCTCCACTCTCCCTTCTTGGGTTCCCCTCTGCAACCCAGAGCTCCTGGAAGCCACAGAGAAGCCACAAAATCGCCCTGTACTTCCCCGCCCCTGGGCATTCACGGAGAAGAAAAAGCGCTATCCTCTTCAGGTCAAACCTCAGAATCTTCGAAATAGTGAGGGGTCGATTTATTTAGGACTTAATGATCTACCCAACTCTCTATCTTCCTTCTCTGTAACTAATTTTAGAACAATGACCTCATACATGAGTGTGACGTCATATAAGAGCACAGGAAGCCAACTTTTTTTTTTTTTTCTCTTTTTGCCAGGGAGACTGGCCAAAAATTATTCACAATTTTAGGACAGTTATAGGACATGGAATACAGAACACCGATGTCTGTCTGTCCTCTGCCTGCCTCACCTTGCAGGGGTGGCCGCCCAGCCCAGAAGCTCCAGGGGTATCAGGAATGGGTTCAGGGGGCAGACCCCAGCTGCTTGCCAACTGGATAGCGGTTCGTTGGGCCCAGCATTTTCGGGGGCCTGAGGGGTGGCCTGAACAGCCTCGTTTTGCCACTGGAGCCTGTCTTTCCATCCTCAGCCCCGGACCCCAGGCTCCCACTGGCAGGGTCAGGCTGGGGGGCCATCGGGTGTAGGTACATATCTGCCATATGTTCAACCAGGGCAGAGCTAACTTCTTTGACCATTCTTTCCATGTGTCTGTCCTGGACTGAGCCTAAGGAGTGACAACGATAAAGCAACCTAAATGTCCATCGACAGATGAATGGGTAAAGATGTGGTACATATATATGTTACGGAATATTACTCAGCCATAAAAAAGAATGAAATAATGCCATCTGCAGCAACATGGATGGACCTAGAGATTATCATACTAAGTGAAGCAAGTCAGAGGGAGACAAATATCAATGATATCGCTTATATGTGGAACCGAAAACAATGATACAAATGAACTTATTTATGAAATAGATTCACAGACATAGAAAACAAATTTATGGTTACCAAACGGGGCGGGGGGGATAAATTAGGAGTTTGGGATTAACATATACACACTACTACATATAAAGTAGATAACCAACAAGGACCTACTGTATAGCACAGGGAACTATACTCAATATCTTGCAATAACCTATAGTGGAAGAGAATGTACAAAATGAATATATATATTTATATAGATATATACGTATAACTGAGTCACTTTGCTGTACACCTGAAACACTACATTGTAAACCAACTATTTTTCAATAAATTTTTTTTCAAATTTTTTAAAAAAGAGGACCATCCGATTTCTCCTACAAAGTAACATTTTTAGGTACCTACACTCTCTTTTCTTCTGTTCTTTCTCATTTCTTTTCTTAAAAAGGAAAGAGAAAATAAGAAAAGGAAAAACAAAACTAACCATGTAATGCAGAGCCAGGCACCGAAGATGGAGGAAACATCATCCTTGGATCTCCCTGAGGCAACAGCGACCAGCATCCCTCACCACAACTTCCTCCCCGTGGGCTGCAGGGAGAAGTTTAGTTGGGAAGTGCTTCGGCAGGTTGGCCTGGGCTGTTCTGAGCCGGCAATGGGGCGAGGACAGTGGATTTTCTGTCCAACTGGAGGGCGCCCCTTTGGGAAGGTCTGTCTTGTGGGCTCAGAGAGTTTGGGAAGCAGCTGCAACTAACTACCGGAGACCCCGTTTCCTTGCGTCACTGTCACCTCTGGAGCCGAAGAATAAAGTACTCAAGACTAGACCCCCCATTGCTGGCAAACGCGATTCAGTAGGTATGGGGAAGAGCTGGGCATCCATGGTTTTTCAAAGATCCACAGGTGCTCCTGCTATGCAGCTAGACCCAAGACCCATGGACCTCAGGATGTGACCTCGAATGGAAGGCGCCCCCGAGAGGGGCCCTACTTCCCATCACACCTTCCAGATATTCCAAGTAGACATTAAAGATGACCACTAGCGGCAAAATGACAAAAGATTTATCCTCTTTGTATCAATGTCCTCTTCCTGCTGTAACAAATTACAGCGAATTCAGTAGCTCGAAAAAACACAAATTTATTATCTTACAGTTCAAGAGGTCAGAAGTCCAAAAGAGGTCTTACAGGGCTCACACAGGTGTTGCAGAGCTGTGTTCCTTCCAGAGGCTCAAAAGGAGAATGTCTCCTTGCGTTTCCACCGTCTAGAGGCCGCCTGCATGCCTTGGTCTCCGGGCCCCGGCCAGCAAATGCATCCCTCCCATCTCTGATTTTCTGCTTCTGACTCTCTGGCCTTCGTCTTTCATTTAAAAAGACCCCTGTGATTGGATTGGATCCACCAGGCTTATCCAGGATAATCTCTCCCATCTGAAGATGGTTAATTTGATCACATCTGCAAAGTCCCCTTGGCCGTGTAAAATACCATATCCGCTGGTTCTGGGGATTAGACGTGGACATGGGGTGGGGAGAAGGGGATGGCAGTGCTCCTCTGTTTACCACACTCTTCTGGAAATTTTGGGGTGGTCCAGTTAGAGTGGAGAGTGGGTGTCTGCCAGAGGATTCTCTCCTTATCAGAGTCTCCAAACCATCTTTGTTTATTACTACCCGTTTCCACTCCCGCGTTTCCTGGTTAGTGATTCTCTCTTATTTCATCTCTCCTTGTCTTTGGAGATACATAGTTGAAGATAAGACACAACGCTTTTTCCAAAGTGAGACAAGGGCTCTGCACTTGGCCTGCATGAAAGAAAAATAATTTCAGAGCCTAAGTTTACAAACCGTGCAAAATAAGCTTGGGAAACTCGACAGCCAAATAGTGTCAGTCAGCATTCCTGGCACGTTTGTGCATTAAATGCTATGCAAGTCGAGCAGGTCTTTATCGTTGTTGAAATAGCAAATCTGTACATTTTGTGTGATTCAAAAATATTTGTAATAGCACTGCTACTCAGTATATAAGCACGGTGTCAGTCCTCACATTCCAATTCTTTCTTGATGGTGAAGGAAAGCATTGTAGCCAGCCGTAGAGCTCTGGGGAGTTTTGCCCATGATAATAGAGTATTTTGGCGGTTAAGGAGGGGAAAGGGGGGAAGGCGATTATAGAACAGGGAGACAGGATATGGGGTTCTATTTGCTCTGGGAAAAACAGCTGGAAATCCACTGTGGTTGTCAGAGAAGGTATGAAAGTTTCTTGGAAATTAAATTCAGGGAAGATGACATTCAAAGCAAGAGGAAATAAAAATTCTTTCTCTCTGGCTCAAAGCAGGCACATGTAAGAAAAAATGAAGTGATTATAAACATTTTCCAGATACCTTCTTTACATTTCTTGTTTATGAATGGCCAGTTCACCTTCATTTTTCTATTATAGGGTTCATCTTTTTTATTGATTTGTAAGCACTCTTTGTGTATTAGGGCTATTGACCTTTCTTTCTGAAATAGGTATTGCGAGTAGCTTTCCTGTTTGTCAGTCCCGTTTGTGGTAGGGATGTTTTCCCACACAGATGTTTTAAATTTGTAATCAAACTACCAATTTTTTCCTTCATGCTTTGTGAACTGATTATTAAGCTAAGAAAGGCCTTCTGTACAAGTAAAATTATTAAACTTTCACCCACTAGTAATCAAAAATGCAAATAAAAACGAGGTTTAATTTCTCACCTATCAGATTCATTCCTTTATTTCCTCAAAAAAATGTTTGTCGGGCTTCCCTGGTGCCGCAGTGGTTAAGAATCCACCTGCCAATGCAGGGGACACGGGTTCGAGCCCGGGTCAGGGAAGATCCCCACATGCCGCGGAGCAACTAAGCCCGTGAGCCACAGCTACCGAGCCTGCACTCTAGAGCCCGCAAGCCACAACTCCTGAAGCCCGGGTGCCTAGAGCCTGCGCTCTGCAACGAGAAGCCACTGCAACAAGAAGCCCGCTCACCGCAACTAGAGAAAGCGCGCACACAGCAACAAAGACCCAACACAGCCAAAAATAAATAAATAAAATTTTTTAAAAAATGTTTGTCAAGTGTCCATTATGTGCCAAGCATTATGCTAAGAGCTGGGGATCCAGGAATAAAGAAAACAGAGAAAAAAAAGTTCTATCCTTGTGACATGTACATTCCACTGGGTCCAGATAAGCAGTAAACAAGATGAATACATAAGCTACATAATATACTAGAGAAGTGTTATGAAATAAAATAAAGCTGGAAAGGGGGATGAAGGCTACTAAGGATGGGACAGGTGGCATTTTAAATAGGATCATCAGGGAAGGTCTCCCTAGCAAGCCAGGCTAGTGATCCGGGCAGAGCTTTGAGCCACTGTGAAATCCTGAGGCTTTGATCTGCAAGCAAAGAGACCAGTGTGTCCAGAGGGGGAGAAGACAAGGTTAAGAGTGGACATAGGTGGGAGTGGTCAATATCGCCCAGGCCCTGTGGGCCATTGCAAGGATTCAGGCTTTTTACTATGAATGAGATGGGATGGCATTGGAGGGTCTTGACTAGGGGGTGATGTTATCTCACAACTTCTCAGAATCACTCTGGCTTCCACGTGAAGACTAGACTGTCCCGGAAGTAAGACAACCTGTTCGGGGACTATTGCATTAATCCAGGTGAGAGATATCAGTGACTTGGGCCACGTGACAGCAAAGGATTGAATGTCTGAGCGATGAGTCAAAGGTGGCATCAAGGTTTTTGGCAACAGAAAGGATACTAGAATATTCTTCGACTAAGAATATTCTTAGATACTAAGAATCTAAGTGGAGATGTCGAAGAGTCAGCTGGATCTACAAGGTATGTTCCCATGCTCTCTTCCCTCCCTGAACTGGAGATGGACATTTGGGAATCGTCAGCACAGAGGTGGAATTTAAGGCCATGAGGCTGAGTGAGATTACCAAGAGACTGGCAAAGATTAAGAATACTGACAATACCAATACCGACAGGTGCCTAAGAAAAGGTACATTCTCATATGCCCTCCATCTAAATCAAGATAAGCCCTTTTGGAAAGCAGCAGCACCATATATCAAAATTTAAACATGCGTATCTCTTTTTTACTGAAGTATAGCTGATTTACAATGTTGTGTCAGTTTCTGGCGTACAGCAAAGTGATTCAGGTATACACACCCGCACATATATATCCTTTTTCAGATTCTTTTCCATTACAGGTTATTACAAGGTATTGAATATAGTTCCCTGTGCTCTACAGTAGGACCTTGTTGTTTATTCTATGTATAGTAGTGTGTATCTAAACATGCATACCTTTGACCCAGCAATTCCATTTCTAGGAATTCATTTTAAGGAAGAAACCAAACAGGTGAGTAAAAATAAGGACGCTCCGATAAATGTCCAAACAAAAGGGAATTCGGGGCTTCCCTGGTGGCGCAGTGGTTGAGAGTCCGCCTGCCGATGCAGGGGACGCGGGTTTGTGCCCCGGTCCAGGAGGGTCCCACATGCCGCGGAGCGGCTGGGCCCGTGGGCCATGGCCGCTGAGCCTGCGTGTCTGGAGCCTGTGCTCCTCAGCGGGAGGGGCCACAACAGTGGGAGGCCCGCATACCGCAAAAAAAAAAAAAAAAAAAAAAAAGGGAATTCGTTATTGGGGCACACACACAGTTAATATTATATAGCCATTTAAAGTTACAGTAAAAAGATTTGTATTCACATGACCTATCGTATCCATAAGTTACTAAATACTTTAGCAAATATAGTATAATATAGATGTGCACGGGTTTTTTTCTTTCTAGTTTAGGCTACACCCTAGAAGAAGACAATTGTTCTAATCAGGAATCCACACCCTGGGGCGGTCAGCTAGCATTTTATCAGAAAGGCCACACTCCAGAGGCAGTTACTGAAAGCCCTTCTGTAATCCACATCTCTAATGAACAAGAAATGGTTCTACTAATTAGCATACTGAATTTCAGAAATGGGTTTTCATAGGAGAAATTAATGGGTTGTTAATGAGCATAATGGATATTAGAAATGGGCAATCGCTGGTGAAATTTGTAGAATTCAAATTTGTGAAGTGGCTAAAACGTTTTAAAGACACCTCCTCCTTTTGCACCAACAGGGTAACAGGTAACTAGAGCAGCCTGAGGGCTATGTTTTCAGGGGTGAGTCTAGATTCCTAAATAGTCCTGCATCCAGCCACAAGTGTAAAGACTCCCAGGTGCCTATTGATGAAATGAAGGGCGAGAGAAGGTTGTCTCGAGAATTCAGTGGGGTTTCAAGTGAACCTTTCACTGAAGTGATGGCTGGAGTCCCTAAGAGGAGAAATTACAGGACTTCAGTGAATTTATAGAATAGGTTAGATGGACTGTGTGGTTTTGCTCCTGCTTTTTGCTAATGATTGTTTACTTGCAGAAGATCTTCCTATTCGTTGGAATTAGCTCTGAGATACACTTTCACAGATAACCTGAGATCCAGATCAAGAGACACAGCTACCGCTTACCCCTCTCACTTTTCACATGGCCACTCTTTTTCACCCAGAAGAACCCAAGGGTTGTGTGTGACTCAGGCAGATGCCAGGGGCACAACTCAGAAAAGGACGTGAGACATACACCACCTGCCCCTAAGACTACAGCACTGGGATCCTTGAGTCAGGAAAGCACAGGGCTGACACTTGGGTTGCATTTTTATAATCAGGTAAAAAGATAAAGCTTGAAATTGTGTTTGAAAAAGTGAAGTCAAAATAGAATGTGCAGGGCTTCCCTGGTGGCGCAGTGGTTGAGAGTCCGCCTGCCGATGCAGGGGACACGGATTCGTGCCCCGGTCCGGGAAGATCCCACATGCCGCGGAGCGGCTGGGCCCGTGAGTCATGGCCGCTGAGCCTGCGCGTCCGGAGCCTGTGCTCCGCAACGGGAGAGGCCCCAACAGTGAGAGGCCCGCGTACCACCAAAAAAAAAAAAAAAAAAAAGAATGTGCAGGACTTCCCTGGCGGTCCAGGGGTTAAGACTCTGCGCTTCCGATGCAGGGGGCGCGGGTTTGATCCCTGGTCAGGGAACTAAGATCCCCATATGCTGCATGGCCAAAAAATTTTTTAAAATAAAATAAAATATTAAAACTTCTTTTAAAAAAAGAAAACTAGAATGTGCAAAAACAGCCAGCGAATTCCATCAGCTTAAACAGCCATCTGGAAATGGATATGTCACCCCTATTCCTAGCTCTGTTACACCCCTGTTTTTTTCAATAGCAGCATTTAGGGCTTAAATTACCTGGAAATTTTCTTCTTTTTTCCCCTGTCTCAGGAGCAATCATTATGTCTTAAGTGACCAAATACATTCAGATATTCATAAACTGGGTATATTTACCCCAACTCTCCTACTCTGCCCCTCCTCCCACAGGCAGTCAGCAGGACTGATGAATTTGTTTCCCATCGTTTGTTTTAACCAGCAAGATGTTATTCTTGGTTGTTCAAATTACTAACATTTTCCATGATTCCACCTTTCCTCCTTCCTCTCTCTCTTCCTTGCTTCGTTAAGTAATCCCTGATTTATTTCCCCTTTTATCCATCCCTCCCTTCCCCCTGCTCTCTCTTCTTATTCCTATTCTCCAGCGATCCCAGGCACCTCAAGGAAATAAAAGCAAGCTAAGAGGCAGCCTGGTGAGGACAGGCCCCAAGAGAATTTCATGGAGTAGGTAGTACACCCTGAACATCAGAGAAAGGGTGCGTTTTTACAAGCCCACACTCAAAAACTGCCCTCAGTGAAGCTGGAAAAATATCGTCATCAAATGATTAAATTTTTTCGAAAGCTTTTTTCCCTGGCTTTCTAAAGGCAGAATAGAAACAGATATAGGAGGGAAGGGCTAAATCACAAAACGGGAGAGTGCAAGCCTTACAGCACTCTGATAAGAATGTGAGAAACATCATTTCCTCTTCCAATGACCTTTTTTTTAAAAAAAAAAACTATTTGATTTTAAGCTCACCAATCTACGTCTGGATGAACATATGTTACCACACAATTATTCCCTGTTGAAAATCTCCACTGCTCCACAAACCAGCAGGAAAAGGGATTTTCTGGCAGGGGGTGGGCAACATAGCACGAGCTGCCTGACCCTTTTAACTGCTTTAAGTGGCTGGCTAGTTCCTTTCTGTGTGTCTTTTTTTTTTTTTTTTCCCTCTCCTCCAGCTGCTCTGACTGTTGTTTCTGCTTTGCAAGGACATAACCATTTGTACTTACCACTCTCGCTCCCCCTTCGTAATTGGCCTGTGGTAAAAATACAAACTGCACCACTGTACTTTATCACGAGCCATCTGATGGGCCCAAAATGCCCCATAAGTACTGCCTGGAGGATATGAATCAGACCTGCTGACTGTCTAAGCACCCACTTTTATATCTTGACCCCCAGAGGAGGCCAGGGGGTGGTACTCAGGCCCACCCCCATGGGAGTCTTCAGCCAGCCACTGCCTTTGCATCAGCAAAGACACAGCAGAAAGGTGTAACATCCGTCCCGCACGAGGCAAGTCCACAGCCCAAATCTCTCCTTCTGTCCATTAGCTTTAATGCCCGGTGTTTTTTTATGAGCGTGAAAAGCCTGTCTCATTTTTTTCCCCTCTCTCTAGGTACTAGAGCGTGGAATGAATGTCTGAATCCTAAAATGGCAGCTAAGCTTAGTAATCTTCTTTAGAGTCTCATAGCCTGGCAAAGGCAGCCTCCTTTCTCTGGAAGCAAAATCCAGGAAAACTGGGTGGTCTCCAAAAGGCTGACAGAAGGTGAGGTTCCAGCTAGAAAAGCATAAGGGGCTGGCCTCAGGGGTACTGTCTGCTTTGCTGTTCCCACCCTGTGTGTATAGTTGTATGTTTCGCCCGGGGATGCTTATTGAAGATCTGCCTATGTTATATGATGACATAGGTTTATTTTAAGATTTCAATGTCTCAAAGCTTGATTCTTTGGGTAAATCTCACCACCAACTTTCTTGTATCGGATATCTCGGAATTCAAATCACTGTGTGTACTCTGAAACGTCAGAAAGGAGAAAGCAGGTAAAAAAAATGTCCAATGCGCATAAAAGGAAAAATGGTAGAACAAATAAACTGACTATGATCTCATTTCTGTCTTAACTTATTCATTCAGTAACTAACTTACACGGTGTACTTTTGTACTTCTAGGGCAGAAGCTGTGTGCCAAAAACACATCTTCATGTATATAAGCATATACTCAGCTTAACAGGTATATGCTCAGTGTGGAATATGGTGGAACTTCATATCTTTCTTACTTTTATGCATCATTTATAATTTTGTCTAAGGTTCTATTGTCTCCACCTCAGGTCATTTCTTCAATATCTCTATTTTCTGTTTATAAACTTTCATGAGTTCCAAGGTTTTGTAGCCATTATGATTTTTTTTAATGGCATTTCAGCTCCAAAGGGAGACCTCAATGCATTCTACCAGTAATTATCAGAGGAACTCCCAACATAGTCCTTGCTTTCTGATGTTACTGTACTTTCTGTTTTCATCTCAGAAGCACACACATCACTTATAGATGTCTCACTCTTCTGCGTTCATGATTCTTCCAGATCCGTCAACGTTAAGTTCAGAGAACTGGAGGTTTCATGCCCAATTCCATTCTGGAAAATCACCTCTTCTCAGGCAGTGAGCCCACAGAGAAAAGGTCTGGGAACAGAACCCGGGAAACACCACAGAAAACAGAGGGTGATGTTCAAGGCTATACGTGAGACAGTGTAGGTGGTAAACCACTTGAGGGCAGACACCATGACTATTATTTCGCTTATAAGTATCCTAACACCTAGCACAGTGCCAGATATATGATAGATCAATAGATCGATAGGTAGATAAACTATATATAATGAGCATTAAGTAGTTTCCACGTATACGTTTGTATATTTTTCTGCCTGAAACACAGGAAATGGCATTCAAAATGTAGCCCTGCCACTACAGAAAACAGTATGGAGTGCCCTCAAAAAAATAAAAATAGAACCACCATATGATCCAGCAATTCTACTTCTGGACATACACCCAAAACAAAGACAAAAACACTAATCTGAAAAGACGCATGCACCCCAATGTTCATAGCAGCATTATTTACGATAGCCGAGATATGGAAGCAACCCGAGTATCCATCAACAGATGAATGGATAGAGAAGATCACATTGAATTATATATTCAATATATAATTGATATTACCTGGCCATAAAATAGAATGAAATTCTGCCACTTGCAACAATGTGGATGGCCCTGGAGAGTATTATGCTTAGTGAAATAAGTCAGAGAAAGACAAATACTGTGTGTTATCACTTATATGTGGAATCTAAAAAGTAAAGCAAGTGAATTTATATAACAAAAGAGAAACAGACTCACAGATATAGAAAACAAACTAGTGGTTACCAGTGGGGAGAGGGAAAGGGGGGAGGGGCAAGAGAGGGGGAGGGGATTAAGAGATACCGACTACTACGTAAAAAATATAGATAAGCAACACGGATATACTGTAAAGCACAGAGAAATGTAGCCATTCGTTTGTAGTAACTTTAAATGGAATGGAGTATAATCTATGAGAATATTGGATCGCCATGCTGTACACCTGAAACTAATAAAATATTGTCAATCAACTATACTTCAATTTGAAAAAAAGAAGAAAAAACGCAGCTCAAACATAGAGTAGCCACTGTCAATAGGAATCTTGGCAAAATGTTAAGTTGATGATATCTGTTCAGGAGACAGTGTTGAAAAGAGAAAACTTGAGTGGACAGCAAGTTAATAGACCAAGATTTGAACACTGACTCTGCAATGACTCTCACGGGCCTCCGAGCTAGCCCATAAACTCTCCAACCTCTAATAGCAAAATTAGGGGAGTGGATTCTGTGCTTTTGCCAACTACAAAATGTCATGTACAGCATCCTTTTTTGCTCTCCCACCTCAAAGCTTATCCTTTACCCACGCAGGCAAAGATCTTTCCCTGGCTACCGTGTCCTCCCAGACCCCTTGTGCTGTCCTCTGGCTGCATCTAATTCTCACACCAAAGCCTGTCCTTCTAGAAATGCCCACGTGCTCAAAACTACCATTCTTGCACCGCAGCTGAATGTTATCAAGAAAGTAAAATATTTGATTGACTCCGTTCTCACTCGGTAAACTAGGTTGGTGTGCGGTACGTCTTCCAATTGGTGGAGACACGCTCTCCACCTTTACTCTAACCATCATGGACCACATCAGCAGAGCTCCTGGGCCCTCTGGCCAGTGGGAAGTCCCAACAGGAAATCCGAGGAAGGAAGAAAGGAGAAGAAGGGCGTGTATCTCCCTGGCTGCTTCCCTGTAAGCTTCACTGGAGATGACAGATGCCTTAATTAAAAGTCACTACTAATCTCTCAAGAGGACACTTTTTTTTTTCAATCTTGGCATATTTTACTACGAATTTAGAAACCAATAATTTTTTTTTTTTATA
This sequence comes from Phocoena phocoena, assembly GCF_963924675.1. Lineage (NCBI taxonomy): Eukaryota > Metazoa > Chordata > Mammalia > Artiodactyla > Phocoenidae > Phocoena > Phocoena phocoena. Next base: position 134,330,877 of record NC_089223.1, read on the forward strand.
GTAGGTCCTGGTTGGTTATATACTTTAAATATACCAGTGTATACCTGTCAATCCCACACTCCCTAACTATCCCTCCCCCCAACCCCTTCCCCCTGGTAACCATAAGTTCACTCTCTGGTCTGTGAGTCTGTTTCTGTTTTGTAAATAAGTTCATTTGTATCATTTTTTTTTAGATTCCACATATACGTGATAACATATAATATTTGTCTTTCTCCCTCTGACTTACTTCGCTTAGTATGATAACCTCCAGGTCCATCCATGTTGCTGCAAATGGCATTATTTCATCCTTTTTAATGGGTAATATTCCATTTTATATGTGTACCACATCTTGTTTATCCATTCCTCTGTCAATGGACATTCCTCTGTCAATGGTTGCTTCCATGTCTTGGCTATTGTAAACAGTGCTACAGTGAACATTGGGCTGCGTGTGTCTTTTCAAACCATGTTTTTCACATTTTACGAAACTCTTTCCTTTTGTGGCTTTGGTAACTGGTTCAGTAACCTCTCCATCTTCATCCCCTTCTCAGCCCCAGGGGTGGGAACAGCTCAATTGTTACAGCTCCAGTTTACTAAACAATCCCTTCTCGTTTCCGTGAACTCACCCCTTTGTATCAATAAATAAAATTCCTCTTCGTCCCCACGGTGAGCCACCACCCCCCCAACCTCTGCAGGAGACCCTCCAACACTAGCAAGTAAAGATAAGCTTATAGAGCTTCCGGGAAGATGGCGGAAGAGTAAGACGTAGAGATCACCTTCCTCCCCACAGATACACCAGAAACACATCAACACGTGGAACAACTCCTACAGAGCACCTACTGAACGCTGGCAGAAGACCTCAGACCTCCCAAAAGGCAAGAAACTCCCCACGTACCTGGGTAGGGCAAAAGAAAAAAGAATAAACAGAGACAAAAGAATAGGGACGGCACCTGCACCAGTGGGAGGGAGCTGTGAAGGAGGAAAAGTTTCCACACACTAGGAAGCCCCTTCGCCGGCGGAGACTGCGGGAGGTGGAGGGGGGAGCTTCGAAGCCGCGGAGGAGAGCACAGCAACAGGGGTGCGGAAGGCAAAGCGGGGAGATTCCCACACAGAGGATCAGGGCCGACCGGCACTCGCCAGCTCGAGAGGCTTGTCTGCTCACCCGCCGGGGCGGGCGGGGCTGGGAGCTGAGGCTCGGGCTTTGGTCCGAGCGCAGGGAGAGGACTAGGGCTGGCGGCGTGAACACAGCCTGAAGGGGTTAGTGCGCCACGGCTAGCCGGGAGGGAGTCCGGGAAAAGTCTGGAGCTGCCGAATAGGCAAGACTTTTTCTTCCCTCTTTGTTTCCTGGTGCGCGAGGAGAGGGGATTAAGAGCGCTGCTTAAAGGAGCTCCAGAGACGGGCGCGAGCCGCGGCTAAAAGCGCGAACCCCAGAGACGGGCGCGAGCCGCGGCTAACAGCGTGGACTCCAGAGACGGGCATGAGACGCTAGGGGTGCTGCTGCCGCCACCAAGAAGCCTGTGTGCGAGCACAGGTTACTATCCACACCCTCCTTTCGGGGAGCCTGTGCAGCTCCCCACTGCCAGGGCCCCGGGATCCAGGGACAACTTCCCCGGGAGAAGGCACGGCGCGCGCCTCAGGCTCGTGCAACGTCATGCCGGCCTCTGCCGCCGCAGGCCCGCCCCGCCCTCCATACCCCTCCCTGCCCCCCACCCCACCCCACCCCACCCCCCCCACCCCCGGCCTGAGTAAGCCAGAGCCCCCGAATCAGCGGCTCCTTTAACCCCGTCCTGTCTGAGCAAAGAACAGACGCCCTCAGGCGACCTACACGCAGAGGCGGGGCCTAATCCAAAGCTGAATCCCGGGAGCTGTGCGAACAAAGAAGAGAAAGGGAAATCTCTCCCAGAAGCCTCAGGAGCAGCGGATTAAAGCTCCACAATCAACTTGATGTACCTGCATCTGTGGAATACATGAATAGACAACGAATCATCCCAAATTGAGGAGGTGGACTTTGGGAGCAAGATAGATTATTTTTTCCCCTTTTCCTCATTTTGGGAGTGTGTATGTGTATGCTTCTGTGTGAGATTTTGTCTGTATAGCTTTACTTTCGCCATTTGTCCTAGGGTTCTACCCGTCCGTTTTTTTACTTTACAAAAAAATTTTTTTCTTAATAATTATATTTTTATTTTAATTATTTTATTTTACCTTACTTTATTTTATCCTCTTTCTTTCTTTCCTTCTTTCTTTCTACTTTTTCTCCCTTTTATTCTGGGCCGTGTGGATGAAAGGCTCTTGGTGCTGCAGCCAGGAGTCAGTGCTGTGCCTTTGAGGTGAGAGAGCCAACTTCAGGACACTGGTCCACAAGAGACCTCCCAGCTCCACGTAATATCAAACCGGGAAAATATCCCAGAGATGTCCATCTCAACACCAAGACCCAGCCTCACTAAACGACCAGCAAGCTACAGTGCTGGACTCCCTATGCCAAACAACTAGCAAGATAGGAACACAACCCCACCCATTAGCAGAGAGGCTGCCTAAAATCATAATAAGTCCACAGATACCCCAAAACACACCACCAGACGTGGGCCTGCCCACCAGAAATACAAGATCCAGCCTCATCCACCAGAACACAGGCACTAGTCCCCTCCACCAGGAAGCCTACACAACCCACTGAACCAACCTTAGCCACTGGGGACAGACACCAAAAACCAAGGGAACTATGAACCTGCAGCCTGCAAAAAGGAGACCCCAAACACAGTAAGATAAGCAAAATGAGAAGACAGAAAAAAACACAGCAGATGAAGGAGCAAGGTAAAAACCCACCAGACCTAACAAATGAAGAGGAAATAGGCAGTCTACCTGAAAAAGAATTCAGAATAATGATAGTAAAGATGATCCAAAATCTTGGAAATAGAATAGAAAAAATACAAGAAACATTTAACAAGGACCTAGAAGAACTAAAGAGGAAACAAGCAATGATGAAAAACACAATAAATGAAATTAAAAATACTCTAGATGGGATCAATAGCAGAATAACTGAGGCAGAAGAACGAATAAGTGACCTGGAAGATAAAATAATGGAAATAACTACTGCAGAGCAGAATAGGGAAAAAAGAATGAAAAGAACTGAGGACAGTCCCAGAGACCTCTGGGACAACATTAAATGCATCAACATTCGAATTATAGGGGTCCCAGAAGAAGAAGAGAAAAAGAAAGGGACCTGAGAAAATTTGGAGAGATTATGGTTGAAAACTTCCCTAATATGGGAAAGGAAATAGTTAATCAAGCCCAGGAAGCACAGAGAGTCCAATACAGGATAATTCCAAGGAGAAACACACCAAGACACATATTAATCAAACTGTCAAAAATTAAATACAAAGAAAACATATTAAAAGCAGCAAGGGAAAAACAACAAATAACACACAAGGGAATCCCCATAAGGTTAACAGCTGATCTTTCAGCAGAAACTCTGCAAGCCAGAAGGGAGTGGCAGGACATATTTAAAGTGATGAAGGAGAAAAACCTACAACCAAGATTACTCTACCCAGCAAGGATCTCATTCAGATTTGATGGAGAAATTAAAACCTTTACAGACAAGCAAAAGCTGAGAGAATTCAGCACCACCAAACCAGCTTTACAACAAATGCTAAAGGAACTTCTCTAGGCAAGAAACACAAGAGAAGGAAAAGACCTACAATAACAATCCCAAAACAATTAATAAAATGGGAATAGGAACATACATATTGATAATTACCTTAAATGTAAATGGATTAAGTGCTCCCACCAAAAGACAGAGACTGCCTGAATGGATACAACAACAAGACCCGTGTATATGCTGTCTAAGAGACCCACTTCAGACCTAGGGACACATACAGACTGAAAGTGAGGGGATGGAAAAAGATATTCCATGCAAATGGAAATCAAAAGAAAGCTGGAATAGCAATTCTCATATCAGACAAAATAGACTTTAAAATAAAGACTATTACAAGAGACAAAGAAGGACACTACATAATGATCAAGGGATTGATCCAAGAAGAAGATATAACAATTGTAAATATTTATGCACCCAACATAGGAGCACCTCAATACATAAGGCAAATACTAACAGCCATAAAAGGGGAAACTGACAGTAACACAATCATAGTAGGGGACTTTAACACCCCACTTTCACCAATGGACAGATCATCCAAAATGAAAATAAATAAGGAAACACAAGCTTTAAATGATACATTAAACAAGATTGACTTAGTCGATATTTATAGGACATTCCATCCAAAAACAACCGAATAAACATTTTTCTCAAGTGCTCATGGAACATTCTCCAGGATAGATCATATCTTGGGTCACAAATCTAGCCAAGGTAAATTTAATAAAATTGAAATTGTATCAAGTATCTTTTCCGACCACAAAGCTATGAGACTAGATATCAATTACAGGAAAAGATCTGTAAAAAATGCAAACACATGGAGGCTAAACAATACACTACTTAATAACGAAGTGATCACTGAAGAAATCAAAGAGGAAATCAAAAAATACCTAGAAACAAATGACAATGGAGACACGACGACCCAAAACCTATGGGATGCAGCAAAAGCAGTTCTAAGAGGGAAGTTTATAGCAATACAGTCCTCCCTTAAGAAACAGGAAACATCTCAAATAAACAACCTAACCTTGCACCTAAAGCAATTACAGAGAGAAGAACAAAAATAAAAACCCAAAGTTAGCAGAAGGAAAGAAATCATAAAGATCAGATCAGAAATAAATGAAAAAGAAATGAAGGAAACAATAGCAAAGATCAATAAAACTAAAAGCTAGTTCTTTGAGAAGATAAACAAAATTGATAAACCATTCGCCAGACTCATCAAGAAACAAAGGGAGAAGACTCGAATCAATAGAATTAGAAATGAAAAAGTAGAAGTAACAACTGTCACTACAGAAATACAAAGGCTCATGAGAGATTACTACAAGCAACTCTATGCCAATAAAATGGACAACCTAGAAGAAATGGACAAATTCTTATAAATGCACAACCTGCCAAGACTGAACCAGGAAGAAATAGAAAATATGAAGAGACCAATCACAAGCACTGAAATTGAAGCTGTGATTAAAAATCTTCCAACAAACAAAAGCCCAGGACCAGATGGCTTCACAGGCGAATTCTATCAAACATTTAGAGAAGAGCTAACACCGATCCTTCTCAAACTCTTCCAAAATATAGCAGAGGGAGGAACACTCCCAAACTCATTCTACGAGGCCACCATCACCCTGATACCAAAACCAGACAAGGATGTCACAAAGAAAGAAAACTACAGGCCAATATCACTGATGAACATAGATGCAAAAATCCTCAACAAAATACTAGCAAACAGAATCCAACAGCACATTAAAAGGATCATACACCATGATCAAGTGGGGTTTATTCCAGGAATGCAAGGATTCTTCAATATACGCAAATCAATCAACGTGATACACCATACTAACAAATTGAAGGAGAAAAACCATATGATCATCTCAATAGATGCAGAGAAGGCTTTTGACAAAATTCAACACCCATTTATGATAAAAACCCTGCAGAAAGTAGGCATAGAGGGAACTTTCCTCAACAAAATAAAGGCCATATATGACAAACCCACAGCCAACATCATCCTCAATGGTGAAAAACTGAAAACATTTCCACTAAGATCAGGAACAAGATAAGGTTGCCCACTCTCACCACTCTTATTCAACATAGTTTTGGAAGTTTTAGCCACAGCAATCAGGGAAGTAAAAGAAATAAAAGGAATCCAAATCGGAAAAGAAGTAAAGCTGTCACTGTTTACAGATGACATGAAACTATACATAGAGAATCCTAAAGATGCTACCAGAAAATTACTAGAGGTAATCAATGAATTTGGTAAAGGAGCAGGATACAAAATTAAGGCACAGAAATCTCTGGCATTCTTATACACTAATGATGAAAAATCTGAAAGTGAAATTAAGGAAACACTCCCATTTACCACTGCAACAAAAAGAATAAAATATCTAGGAATAAACCTACCTAAGGAGACAAAAGACCTGTATGCAGAAAATTATAAGACACTGATGAAAGAAATTAAAGATGATACAAATAGATGGAGAGATAGACCATGTTCTTGGATTGGAAAAATCAAGATTGTGAAAATGACTCTACTACCCAAAGCAATCTACAGATGCAATGCAATCCCTATCAAACTACCACTGGCATTTTTCACAGAACTAGAACAAAAGATTTCACAATTTGTATGGAAACACAAAAGGCCCCGAATAGCCAAAGCAATCTTGAGAACGAAAAACGGAGCTGGAGGAATCAGGCTCCCTGACTTCAGACTATACTACGAAGCTACAGTAATCAAGACAGTATGTTATTGGCACAAAAACAGAAATATAGATAAATGGAACAGGATAGAAAGCCCAGAGATAAACTCACGCACATATGGTCACCTTATCTTTGATAAAGGAGGCAAGAATATACAGTGGAGAAAAGACAGCCTCTTCAATAAGTGGTGCTGGGAAAACTGGACAGCTACATGTAAAAGTATGAAATTAGAACACTCCCTAACACCATACAGAAAAATAAACTCAAAATGGATTAAAGACCTAAATGTAAAGCCAGACACTATCAAACTCTTAGAGGAAAACATAGGCAGAACACTTTATGACATAAATCACAGCAATATCCTTTTTGACCCACCTCCTAGAGAAATGGAAATAAAAACAAATATAAACAAATGGGACCTAATGAAACGTCAAAGCTTTTGCACAGCAAAGGAACCCATAAACAAGACCAAAAGACAACCCTCAGAAAGGGAGAAATATTTGCAAATGAAGCAACTGACAAAGGATTAATCTCCAAAATTTACAAGCAGCTCATGCAGCTCAATAACAAAAAAACAAACAGTCCAATCCAAAAATGGGCAGAAGACCTAAATAGACATTTCTCCAGAGAAGATATACAGATTGCCAACAAACACATGAAAGAATGCTCAACATCATTAATCATTAGAGAAATGCAAATCAAAACTACAATGAGATACTATCTCACACCGGTCAAAATGGCCATCATCAAAAAATCTATAAACAATAAATGCTGGAGACGGTGTGGAGAAAAGGGAACACTCTTACACTGTTGGTGGGAATGTAAATTGATACAGCCACCATGGAGAACAGTATGGAGGTTCCTTAAAAAACTACAAATAGAACTACCATACGACCCAGCAATCCCACTACTGGGCGTATACCCTGAGAAAACCGTAATTCAAAAAGAGTCATGTACCAAAACGTTCATTGCAGCTCTATTTACAATAGCCAGGACATGGAAGCAACCTAAGTGTCCATCAACAGACGAATGGATAAAGAAGATGTGGCACATATGTACAATGGAATATTACTCAGCCATTAAAAGAAACGAAATTGAGTTATTTGTAGTGAGGTGGATGGACCTAGAGTCTGTCATACAGAGTGAAGTAAGTCAGAAAGAGAAAAACAAATACCGTATGCTAACACATATATATGGAATCTAAGAAGAAAAAAAAAAGGTCATGAAGAACCTAGGGGTAAGACAGGAATAAAGACACAGACCTACTAGAGCATGGACTTGAGGACATGGGGAGGGGGAAGGGTAAGCTGTGACAAAGTGAGAGAGTGGCATGGACATATATACACTACCAAACATAAAATAGATAGCTAGTGGGAAGCAGCCCCATAGCACAGGGAGATCAGCTAGGTGGTTTGTGACCACCTAGAGGTGTGGGATAGGGAGGGTGGGAGGGAGGGAGACACAAGAGGGAAGAGATATGGGAACATATGTATATGTATAACTGATTCACTTTGTTATAAGGTAGAAACTAACACGCCATTGTAAAGCAATTATACTCCAATAAAGATGTTAAAAAAATAATAATATGTATTGTTTGTTCCACCTATTTTGAATTATTAATTTTAAATGGCCCTCAAAGGACTATTCTCATTCACCACTCATGAGAAGATTCTGTTATAACATGAGCACATCAAAGTGGGCAGCATCAGACAACCGGCATCCATGTTACTGGATCCCCATGAATTCCCAAAAGAGGAATGTCCCGACCAAGCAAGGAAGCAGCACTCAGCCAGGTGGATTTAGCCATCCTCAGAATATTTTTCTTTTCGAAGTATAGTTGATTTACAATGTTGTGTTAAGTATTGCTATAGAGCAAAATGATTCCGTTATACATGTGTGTGTGTATATATATATGTATGTATATATATATGTGTGTGTGTGTGTGTGTATATATACACATTCTTTTCTTCATAGTCTTTACCGTCATGTTTTCTCATAGAATACTGAATATAGTTCTCTGTGCTGTACAGTAGGACTCTGTTGTTTATCCATTCTCTATATAATAGCTTACAACTGCTAACTCCAGCCTCCCACTCCATCCCTCCCCCAACCCCCTTCCCCTTGGCAACCACGAGTCTTTTCTCTATGTCCGTGATCTCAGAATCTGTTCTAGCCCCAAGAGCAGTGGTCTTCGAGGAAGTTACACCACCAGCTCACTTGACATGTCTTTTTATATTGTCTGCTTCAAAGGATTTTTTTTTCCTGACCTGATTTTGTAATCACTTTGCTTAGCAAGCACCATATTTGGACATATGAAGGTTTTGATTCCACAGTAGCTCCTGAAAATAGAGATGTTCTTCTTATTCAGATACAGCAAATGTCTAATTCTTGCCTCTAAACGGTCTAGGTTAATTGCCTCACTTAATATCCCACCGCAGCAAATTCTACAGCCTAATTCCACTAGAAAAAAATTCCCTTTGTGTGAATCCGGACCTCTACGTTAAACTAAATGGGGAAAGAAAATAGGTTTTAAGAGTTTACCTTTCCCCCAAATCAATGTTATCTCGGTTAATGTCCTCTGGAGAAAGAGAAAGCACATCTCATATTCTCCAGGAAGCCACTCCAACATGTACGTATCATCAGGTAAAAGCTGCCTCTGTCAAGCATACACAGAGAATCTTGTGTCTCTGTATATAAAGCACATCTCTTCCGTGTGACAAGTCGTGTCCAGGCAAAGCTTATTACAAATGCCATTTGAAATCTTGAGAAGGCATAGGAAAAAAATAACAACAGGTCTGTGGAGCTATACTCAGGAAATGACTTGAACTCATCCCAATTTTAAAGTTCCATTCTAGACAGCAAGCAGCTACAATCCCATTTTCTGGGGGAACTGCTCTTACAGGGAAGGTGTGGCAAAGCCACCTGCTGCTTTATAGTGATGGTTTGCAGCCTTGTTTTTCTGGTCCAGCTATGATATTGCACTAATCACAGAAACAGACTGTTTGGCCAGGAAGCAGTGGATGCCAGATACAAGTGAATTTAAGCCCACATGTATTGAAGCTGCAAGCTTAGTTTGCAATTTATGGGCAAGCGGTGTTATATTTATTGATCTGGACCAAGTGCAGGTCCTATAGGGGAAATATAACAGATTTCATCTGTCTGACAGCCAAGTCTAATTGTATTTTCAGTCTGAAATGACCAAAGACAAAAGTGCACATGTCAAGAGCCTTCACTCTGGTGCCATGTGGATTAGATTCAGGGCTATGGTCACTGTAAGTGTTCATTTTAATAACTAGATGCAGACTGCATCGTGAACAGCTAAAACTAGAGAGGGGAGAGTTTTTAATTCAAATCTGAATTAATACACCATCTGATTCTGCCCGAATGTGGCTGGGCCATGAAAGTGTGCCTTTTATAGACCGGATTGGGGGGAATTTAAAAGATGTGTCATATATCATTGATTTATCTGGACCACGAAACTTCCGAGCCAAAAGTCAAATACTTCCCACAGTGTTTGTCATAAAATTATAACCAGTACTTCTGGGAAGGTCTGGCATCTTAAAGACCAAAAACATCTTCTATAACCTTAGTTATAGTCAGGAAGCTTAATCGTGCCTGAGAGAATGGTGATCTATGATTTCTCTGTCTTCCTGTCTCTCTGTCTCTCTCTGTCACATACACACCATCCTCCTCCTCCTCATCACAGCGTATTGTAGAGGCACTTCAGTAGAAGCCCTGATATAACTGAAGAGACCATTGACAATGAAACATACCTCAAAAGAGTGCCGCCTAATACCCAGCGATCCAGAGGCTGGGTTCTAGTGAAGCATCGTTCAGGATTCTGAATTCTGATCGGACAATCTTTTACTAGTAATATTTGACCCTGTGGATCCCTCCTGCTTCTTGGCTTCTCCTGACTGTGTGCACGGTGTAAAAGACAATTTACTGATTGTTTGATTATAGGCAAGTTACTTATCTTCTCTGATTCTGTACTTATCATCAAAACAGTTCCAACACTATGTCATAATGGATAAAATGGACGGCTGTTATTGGGATTAAATTAGTTAACATGTATTTAAAAAATAAAATGTACTCTAATGCCTGGTCGAAGGAGGTGCTCAATGAATGCTAGCTTAACTTCCCTCTTCCCTGCTACCTTTAGACTGTCTCAAAGAAATTTTTTTTCTATTCATTGCTTCAGCTCCCATCTCAATCTTCATCTTCCAGAGGCACATCTTCAACCCAAACTTCTCTTCTCTTGTTCACTCTATTAACCTAATTATTACCTGTTCATCTACTATCATCCCATGTTTCCCCAAATCCTAGTGCTCAAGTTCAAGGGCTCTTCCATCAGTGCTCCAAGTTCGACAACAATAAAATCAGGTTCACTGTTAATTCCGCCTCAACCACACTGACCTGCAGCCTGCCTTCCACTCTAGCTCCCCTTTCCCTCTTCCTCTCTTGTTCAATTCAACCACTATCCTCTCGCTCTTTCAGTCTCAAAACCCTTAAATGACGGAGCTGCTTCTTTGTCCCTCACAGCCAGTCAGTCACCAGATCCTGCCACGTCCCACGACCTTTCAGGTTCATCTCTTCTCTTCCCACTGTTGCCCAGCCCCTACCCTTCTCTCAGCATGGCCACACCCACCCCAGCTATTCCTTTACCTCTCATTTCCCCAGAGGGCGCTCTAAGTGGGAGCCCTTTGGACCTACAAGAATGAGATTTGATACTAGCCTTCATATTCATTTCCTATTCTGCAGAACCAACTCTCACAAACTTCGTGGCCTAAAACAACAAAAATTTATTAGCTTATAGTTCTGGAGGTCAGAAACCTAAAATGGGTCTCACAGGGCCAAAAGCAAGGAGTCAGCAGGGCTGCATTCCTTCTAGAAGCTCTAGAAGATAATATGTTTCCTTGCCTTTTCCACCTTTTAGAAGTCACAGGCATTCCTTGAGTTGTAGCCTCCCTCCTTTGTCTTCAAATCTAGCAGTATAGCACCTCTCTCTCTCTCTCCCTCTCTTCTCCTCTCTCCTCCCCTCCCCTCCCCTCCCCTTCTCTTTCTCTCTCTCACCCTACCCCTCTCCCATTTCCATTCTCATTTCTCATACATTATCTGGTCCACCCAGATAATCCAAGATAATCTCCCCTCTGAAGATCTTTAACCTTAATTACTTATGCAAAGTCCCTTTGCCATAAGTAAGGTAACATATTCACAGGTTCCAGAGGTTAGGACATGGATATCTCTGAGGGCCATTATTCTACCTACTCCACCTACTTTGCCAGTCTCATTTCATACAGTTATCCCCCCACTTTTCTGTGGGTTCCAGCCACACGTGTGCTCTTATGGTTCCTCAAGTAAACCATGGTTACCTCTGCTACATGACCTTCACACATACAGGCCTCTCCTTCTGCACTTAATTTACTCTTAACCGTATTTCAAGCTAGATCAAGTGTTCCTGTGTAATACCTTCAACAGTATCACATGCTTTTTTTTTTTTCTTGGCACATGTATCATAGTTTACAGTTACACACATTTTTGTGATTACTTGATTAATGTCTATCTCTCCCACTAGACTCTGAGCTGCATGGGGACAGAGACCATGTCTGCTTTTACTCAGTTTTCTTCTGGGGCCTAAAGCAGAGAGTATACAACATAATATGCATTTGACGAATATTTGTGGAATGACTAAATCAGGCCAGTAGGTGAGGGCCCTCTGCCTTCATGGATATCTCAGGAACTGACATGCCCCCCACCCTGTCGCACACACACCTGGGTCCAAAAAAATAACTAACATTTACTAGAACCTACAATGAGCTATAATTTGCCTCATTTCATCTAATCCCTATAACAAACTCCTGAGTTGACTACTATCATAATCTTCACTTCACAGATTAGGAATTAAAGACAAGAGAAGTTTAAGAACTTGTGCAAGAAGACAGAGCTAGTAGGTCACTGAATCAGGGTTCCGTCCCAAGTGGGTTTGCTTCCAAAGACCAAACCTGTGCCCTGGGATTCTTGTCATATACCTGCGTAGCTGGGACCGTGAACAAACCCAGTCGAAGCATCTGGATGAGGAGGCCACACCAACATGCACGCTCACGGGCCCACATGTGCCACACACAGCAAACGCCCCTCCCAACTCCTCTGTCAACCATTTGGGCAACTGGGAGGACATTCTCAGAAGACCCACGGTCAGACGCAAGCATGTCAAATGAAGCAGTAGGAGCACAACTGGTGCGAGAGCTCTTGACCCCCCTACCTGGGTGATGAGGTGGGGAAGGCAAGGGCTTTGAAAGGTGCGGACGTGCATAAGGCTAGCCAGATATTCCTTTTCCTCCCCTCTATTTTTTTAATTGCTGTTTTTAACTGAGGTATAATTGACATATAACATTATATGTTAGTTTCCCGTGTACAACATAAAGAGTTTCCCCTGTTATTATTAATATCAGACTTTTCACAAGCCTAATAATTAACTAATAATATTCCCCTATTATCTTGCTTTAGTGTGGTATATTTGTTATAGCTGAGGAACCAATACTGATCCATTATTAACTAAAGCCCACTGTTTGCATTAGCGTTTACTCGGTGTCTTACGGTTCTGTGGGTTTTGACAAGCGCAGAATGTTAGACGTTCTCCATTACAGTATCACAGAATAGTCTCCCTTCCCTAAAAATACACTGTGCTCCACCCCTTTAGCCTACCCTTCTCCCCCCCCCCCACCGCCCACCCACAAACCCTTAGAAACCACTGATCCTTTTACTATCTCTGTAATCTTTTAGCCAGAACCTTCCTTAATGCCACAGAGGGGAAATGTGAACCCCATGAAAGGGGAAAGGAGAAGCTAAGGTATGACAGAGATCCCTGCTGGCCTCCCGCTGAGAGGAAGAGAGAGAGCCTAGCAAAGGGCAGAGACCCTGCTAGATCCCCTCTGTTCAATAAGGATGTAGACCATGGGAGTCAGTCCCCACGGCCCCCTGCCCCCTGCCCCCTGCATCCAAGGTAAAGAAGAGTCAAAAGTCCTACAGGGTCATTAGGACACAGGAGTGGTAGAGGAACCCCAGCAGTACTTCAGGAACCCCAGAAGTACCAAGCTTGCTGCTTTTAGAAACTAAAAACATAAGTCAGCCGTTTGTTATACTTGCAGCAGCAGGACATAATAAAACAAATTAATTTTGGACTCACACAATGCCCAGTTCCTCCCTGCAGTAGGAGGAACCCAGAATACCTTCAGATCTCCTTCACAGTCTTTTCCCTTTAAGGCCAAATCCCTGAGAGGGTTCAGGAGGATTTTCAGAACTGGAACACCTGCTTCTCTTCCCAAAAGCAATCCTCCTTACCAGCCAGGAAATGGGAATGTGGGAGAATGAACCCCACTCTATTCCGTGACGTGCCCAAGGAACCCTTCAGAATTACTCAACTGCCCTATCAAAAGACCTAAGATGGTACTGAAGTTTAATGTGGAATTAGTCATAGGGGGAGAGTTCTGGAGTCTTGCTTAATATGTTCTTTCTTACTTTAATCTCAGCCTGTCCAGGTATATCCTTTATCACATAAAAGTCGTATAAACATTTGTTATAGGAATTCATCTAGATCAGACAGAAAAAATAAAATCATGGAAGAGATCAAATTGAGCTTGAAGTTTGAAGGATGGGTATAAAATTAGAGATGGAAGGCAGTATTCTAGGCTGGAAGAATTTCGGTCCACACAAGTAACAGGAAGTATTGCCTCCAAGAAATCCTGCTGATGAATTTGGCAAGGTAGGTCCTTGATTGCCCGCTCAGGACTTTTGGATACTTTCCTACAGTGTGAGTATAGCTATAGCTGTAGATTTTTGAGCAGGAAACAGCTTGGAAATTTTTCTCTTACCACAAAGAAAATTTCTACATCTAGCAAAGGAGGGGCAAGAACAAATTCATAAAATATATCTATACATCAAGGAAGCAACCAATTCTTTCTCTTTTTCAACCACATACATCATTAGCATTAATTAGCATTCATATATAAAACTGTTTATAATTTGCAGTTAACTTCATTGGATTTTTACCAAGTTGGCCAAAATCAGTCAGTCAAAACTCTCATGGTGGAATCACGCGTGACTTTAACAATTTTAAACTAAAACACAAGGGCTTCCCTGATGGCGCAGTGGTCGAGAGTCCGCCCGCCGATGCAGGGGACACGGGTTCGTGCCCCGGTCCGGGAAGATCCCACATGCCCCGGAGCGGCTGGGCCCGTGAGCCATGGCCTCTGAGCCTGCGCTTCCAGAGCCTGTGCTCCGCAACAGGAGAGGCCACAACAGTGAGAGGCCCGCATACCGCAAAAAAAAAAAAAAAAAATTAAAACACAAAACTCAAGGATCATTCATGAATGTGTTAGCTTTTCTTACCAGAGCTATTGGCTGGTTTTAGCCGTAACATATCAATTTTCAAAGAAATGAATAGTACCTAGGACACTCCACTGTGTCTGGGATTACCGCCAACTCAATTGAAAGAAATTCTAAGTTCTGCCTCTGATGCTTCTTTTCACAGGCTGAAAGGATGCACTTTGGAGTTCTGCTCTGTAGGACACCCAATTTACGTGGTCTTGAAAAGCTACTAAGCAGTTTACCTTCTACCCATTTTAACAATCAAAACTGAATTCCAATGAAACCCTTCTACTATGAGTGTTGTCCTATTCTGTATTGCCTGCTGTTGACAAGGTGAAAATGGGACAGATCTATAGCCAGCTTTATTCGATGGAGCTGTAGGCAAACTACTCTGCATAAAGCCCTACAAGTCGCGTCAGGCTTTGGGGGCAAAACACGATAAAACACGAGATCTGAAACCAGCCTGCCCAAGCGGGGTGTCCTCCGAGAGGTTTGAAACATCAGGGTAAACAGGTGAGAACGGCCTCAGACTCACACTAAGCCAGACGAAGGGAGGACGTGGGCGCTGTGTGAATTCAAAATTAATTGGCTTTATTACTTCCTGCTGCTGCAGTACTTTTTTTTTTTTTCAGTTTCTAAAAGAAAGGTTGGTGGTGGTTGTCGCCATGAACATCCATTCTCACTCAAGTGGAGCCCGTGGGAAATGTTGCCAATAACTTGGTGTCTTATCTTCAGTTCTCAGCAGACAACAGATTCGTCTCTAGTTTTACAGAGTCATACGTATTTCAGCTACCGCACAAATAACAACACTAAGTGATTCCATTTGGTCTCAGTCCCCAGGGCTTTGGGGAGAGGAGAAGGTAAACTCCAGCATCTCGAGCATCAACACGGATGGACCGTGCTTCCCACAGCCTGCTGGGAAGTCCTGTCCAGCGACATGCATTTAGCCAGGTGACTCCGGCCGACTTTTCCCACTTCAAGGCTATTTCAGGGAACTGAGACGCTTATTAGCCATGTTCACCCACGGGGCTCCCAGAGGCCAAATGAACCCACTGTGCGGGGAGGCCTGAGTGTGTGTGAGTGTGTGTGTGTACCTCTCTTTCTCTCTTTCAACCTTGGGCAAATTATTAGTTCACTCATGTGTGAAAATCAGGAAATACCTTCCAAGATTCTTTTGAGGTTGAATTTAAATACTACATTAAAAAATGCCTAGCCTAGCGCTGCATATAGGAGATCCTCAACAAATGTCATCTCTCAACCTGCTTTAAACTTCCCCGTGCAAGGATCTCACGGGAAGGGAAGCCTCCATACTCCCCGGACTACACAGTCAGGAATTACAAGCACACTTATTAGGCCATGGTCTCAACCCTGATTCTGACATAAATTCAATCCCAGTGAAGGCCATACCAGCCATCCACAAGAAGATGTATCTGAATTACAAAACACCAGCCTCAACTTTATTGGAATCCAGTGTAAATCCACCTCAGTGGCCAGAAAAATGTTCTCTATTATAGGGTTTCCCAAAGGGTGAAAAAACTGGGCCCTATTACTTGGTGACCCTGCGAAAGGATCAGCCATGAATTCATGAGATGCCATCAACAGCTTTGCAAAGCACTCCTCGGCTCTCCGGAGCCGCCATGAAGTACTCATGGAAGCATTATTTTTTAGCCCCCGGGGGTCTCTGCTACAGAAACCCAACTGCCCCTCCTTACAGCCTGCCTTACTGTGGGCTTTCGCCAGACCCACTAAGAGACCAACACTCGCTAATGTCACATGAGGACAATACCACCTGCTTTTTCCCCAATTCGAAGGCTTGGGGGGAGCATACTTTCTGCAGCCATCGTAAACTTCTAGCCCCAGACGCTGTGTTCTCCAATCAAACTTTTCCCAGCATTACATGCGTTTCAGTACTTTTTCCTGTCTCGGATGAAGAAAGGCATTCATTCTGAGACACGTTTTTGAAGCAATAAACAGCTCACTTCTTTGTGGAAAAATAAGCAATTTTCAGGTAACCTTTGGAAGCATCCAAATAACCCACACATATTTATAGGTGAGTGACTCTTTGGATGGAAGAAGCTTTAAGCATGTATTTGCAAAGATTTCCATTAACATCTCTGAGGAACCTTTCATCTCATTTTCAAACAAATGCCTCACTCAACAGAAGAGAATCTGGGTTGTTTTTTTTTTTTCTCCCTCTCCTGCCTCAGCTCGGCTTCCTAAGCAGAGATTTCATGTGTGCATGAAACACTGATATAAGTTCAATGGGCGAATCTTCACCCAGAGGTCTCAGGGCCCTGGGAGTGAAGACAAAAGCCCTCGTGGTGTCCAGGGTCAGCCTTTTTTTTCCCACTTTAGATGAACCTCAATTTCACCTCACGCCGACATCCCCCCCCCACAAACTCCTTCATTCCTGCAAGAATAATTCCCCAAGGAAAAGGGAAAGGGCTCTCATTTCCCCATCACCTCCACACTGCAGCAGAAAGCACTGTTTTTAAAGGGTTTGCTCTCAGGAGAAAATGCCATAAGCTATATTTATCTCTAATCCATTTCTCTCTACTCCAAGATTAAAGAATTAATGACTGCTACAGCTGCTGTCCTTAGCACATTAATTATTGTAAATTGGTTGCAGCCTCAAAGAAATCCACTCAACAACAACGGTGAGAGGGCAAGGTTTACGCAAAGCATTAGATATCTAACCTAAAATAATAAAGCGGTGTGGCCTGGAGCCCAAGATGATATATACCAACTTGGGCCCTGGGTTTCCACCCACAGGCTGTAAGCATGGAGAAGGGGGAGAAGTGGACCAGAGAGGGAAAAAAAATACACTGTCTATACAGTGTATAACTTTCCTCAAGATGGATCAGATGTTAAGGGAAACTACTCTCGGATTCATAAAAGCCTGCATCTTTGCAAGTCCCCTTAGATCATTTTTCCATACATGGGCTGTTTGGACATTTCCTCAAATCCTTGCAGACGGGACACAGTGAACACACGTGTTCAGAAAGTCTTGTCTGCCCTGGTTTCCTCGCAATCCCACTTGGAAGCCCCCATTCCAAGGCCCACACTCTTCCCTCTTCAAATCCGTTCATCTTCCATTTTCTCTCTCTCTCTCTCGGTGACACATCTTCCCCTTTTCTGCCCCTTCCCCACCCAACACAGTTTCACTAATTCTTAGCCTCCGTTCAGTGTCAGCTTCTCCAGGAAACTGCATTCCCTGGGCTCTTCCAACATACTTCAAGGAACTTCCATCTTTGTGCCCTAGTTTCACAGACAAAGGCTATGAGCACCCTGAGGGCTGGACTCAGGTGATTTTTATTAACACACGGTTGCCCCTCTCTGCACGACGCCCATCCCCTCTCCCCACCCCAGCTCCCTCCCTTTTCCTCACATTCAAACTCCCACCTCCCACCTCCCACCTCACCCCTCTAGATTATGGCTTCTTGAGCCCATCACGCCAAGAAAACGACTCTCTCTAATACCACCTCGCTAAATCCCAAGGCACATCACAGACCTATCTCAACGAAAACACCCCAAGTTGTAAACCTGGAGCTCATTCTTACCTCCATCGTCACCTTATCTCCGACTCTAAGTGATGACCGCGCTCTGGCAGCTCTCTCTACTTCCTACATAGCCTTCAGCCTGTCCCACTTCCCTCCGCCCCTCCTGCCACCGCCCTAATTGGGATCTCATCACCGCCCCCCCTCGGAGAGCTGCAACACCCTCCCAGCTGGCCCTGGAGACTTCCGACCTCATCTCCCCCCACTACAGCCCCCAAGTAAGCCTTCTTAAAAGCAGATCCTATTATTGAAGTCCTCTACTTAACATTCTTACATATTTCCCCCTTTGCCTCGGGATAAGTTCCCAATTCTTAACATGATTTACTAGGGCTTTCATTGTCTCTCTCTCCAGTCTCGTTCATTTTAACTCGTTATCTCTGCCATCATCCTAAATTTCTCAAGTTTCCTTGAGAGTGTCATGCTTCCTCTCACCACCCAGCACTGCCTGTGCCGTTCCCCAATTCTCTTCCAATCCCCTTTGCCTGGCTACCTCTTCCTTGCCATTCAGCTCTCATCTCACGTGTCAACCTACAGGAACCCTTCTCTGCCTCCCTCAATCCTGATAAAGTGTCCCCAGATCCTCCTACAGCACACGGTACTTTCGCCATCACAGCACTCAACGCAATAGGGTAACTGTCTATTTTCTCCTTTCTATTCCACTTTCTCTGCAAGGGCAGAGATGCCATCACCCAACCTGAGTGGGATTTATTTTAAGGGTGCAGGGGTCCTCACAGGCACCTGAGAACATGAGCTTCCCAGGAACCAGAATACAAAAGCCATCCGAAATTGAAGCCTTTCCTTCTATCTCTCCCCAAGAGACTTCAAGGTCACAGCATCATTGCTCCTGTCTGCACCTCACTCCCATTCTCTCTCGCTCTCCCAGCCAGGTCCCCCTACTTCAGCTCAGCCCACAAGCCCACCCAAGCCTGCGCTATGTGACCTAGCTCTCAACATCACCATTCATCTATTGCTTCTGGTGCTAACAGCTGTCATCTCTCAGCTTCCCGATTCCAAGTTCCTGAAGGAAGAATAGGATTGGTCCCTCTCGTCTTGTGGTTCTGTGCCACATGCGTCTTGGTGGATAAGTGCCCTTGATTCACAAGAAGGTTGGTGTCATGTACCTCTGGGACACCCCTGTTACACTGTGTCTCCTAGGAAGTAACCAAACTTTCGTTGTTACATCCTCACTGCTTAGCAGAGACTCGGGCACTGGGAGTCTGCTGAGTGATGGCTTAATAAACATTTATCAGTACTCCCTGCTTAGAAGACCCATCCAGAGATCCTTTTTCAGTTAGACCAGTCAGGGTAAGCAAGTTCTTGATCTCCATATAACAAGCAAGTTCTTGATCCCCATATAACAAGAAGACAGCTTTTGTGACTTTAAGGGAGTTGCCCAGATAATAAATATTTTCTGACTTTTAACTTCCCTAAGAGTCCAACCTACCACTTGGCTGATAACAGCTCCTAGTAGCTTTAACCAAGACAGCAATAATCTTTTGTAAGTTCAGCCTGCTCGTTTGACCTCTTCTTAAAATAATTTCCGACTTGGGCTTTAGAGGTCTAGAAAGAAATCCGATAAAAAGTATAAACAGGATTATGCAACATCTTAGCATTGGTATAACAACAATTGCCTCAAGATCTGACCAATTTATAGTCCACAAGTTTACTCTGCAGCTTTACAAGGCACTGGGTAGTGAGTGTGGCTTCTGACTTAGGGCACATAGGAAAGGCTGTATCTGAGGTCAGGTCTTTTTTGAACAATCCAGGTTTTCACTCCTTATTACACTTTGAGATTCATATTCTCTCTCTCTCTCTCTCTCTCTCTCTCCCTTACCCACCCCATGCCACCATTTGTCTATTTGCCTTTCAATACTCAAGACCAACCATCTATTTTATTTCCAAAACTCTCTAGAAACCAGTCATCTCCTGGAGACTGAAAGGAAGGAAGAGAGGACCGAACACTCACAAAGTCTTTTTGGATGAATCCATTCATTTGCTTGAAGAAAACAAACAAAACAAACAAACAGACGTAGAGGTTCGTGAGCCTGTAAGGGACCGAAAACAGACCTTAGAGGCACTGAAGGTGAGACTCCAGCGCTCCACTGCTGGACAGCTTCCTGCCCACCAGCCACACTCCCTTTGCCTCAGCATAAACATCACCCAAAGGGCTTGCTAAACACACATGTTCCTGGGACCTACTCCACTGACTGAATCAGAATCGCCCAAAATGATAACCTGGGAATATATACTTAGTGAGCACTCAGATGATCCTTATGAATTGACAAGTTTGAAGACACGGTTCTCCATGATCTCAGTGGGTTCTTCCCAAAGTGTGTTCCGTTAATGTAGGGGTTCTCATGCCCAGGAGAGTCGCCTAGATAGCTTCTTACACAAGCCAATGCCCCCGCCCAGACCAATTCAGTCAGAAGCTGGAGTGTGGACAGCCCAGGCATTTTAAGTTCCACCCACACACTGAGCACAGTTTTATTCAAATCGGCAGCCACGGATGAAAACCACTGGTACAGCACCAGCTCTGCGAGATGCTCGATGAAACACTAGGGTTCGCAAGGGTAGAGTAAGTGTATAAGACAGTAGTCCACAAGCCCCTCTTCTAGATTACCAGTGCAATCTGTCACATCAAAGAGGCTGGAAGTCCTACCACAAAAAATCCAATTTAATTTTGTTTAAATTTATTTAAATTGCTCTCAAATTTTAACTGTAGAAAGAACTTGTGTGTTTGCTTGTTTGGTGGCTAAGATGGCTGGTCTTCACATAATAGGAATGAACATCCTGTGTAGTAGGAACACACTTAAATAAAGACTGTTGCCCTGTTTTCTGAGTGAAGAACTAGCTCTGATGTTCCAATGCAGTTTGTGGTACCTCCTGTATTACCATTCTGCTTCCATCAAATTCATTTCTATTTACTATTTTATTCCTATCTCTGGGTCTTGTGTTGGCACTGACTCTCCCAAACTTGACTGTGGGTTCTCTCCCTCGAAGAACGTGGCTAAGACAAAGCTTTCTTACCCCTTTCCCTTCATTCAACCTGACTTGGGGGCCTGGAAGGACTAGCCCTGCCCAAATGCAATGACATGTCTGTAAGTTGTATGCAAACATATCATATCCAAAGTTCTTAATATCATGATTTCCAAGTTATCCACATCCAAACAAGAAAAGGATGGAAAACGAGAGACTAGGGATCACGCATGCCCACAGTTTGTCCACAAGTGGATCCCCATTGCAGGAAAATTAACACTGGAAGGAAGGTCAACCCAGTCCACACACACACACACGCACGTCCCTAAGCTGGCCAATTTCCTGAAGGGGACTAAAAGTAAGTCATTAAAATACTTGAGGAAAAGGAAGTGAAAAGCAATGGACTCTCTACTCAGAAAAAAAGAGAGACAGAGAAAAAGAGAGAAATAGTGAATTTTAAAGTATTTGACATTAAACTTCTTTCCCACTAGTATAGCATGAATAATCATTCTGACTAGCACTAACTCTATGGCAGGATCTCTCCACAGCAGCAGTATTGACATTTCAAGCAGGATAATTATCTGTTGTGTGCACTGTGAGACGCTTAGCAGGATCCCTGGGCTCTACCTCCTGGATGCAGTTGGCATGCCTCTCCCTCATGCTGTGGCAATCAAAAATGTCTCCAGACATTGCCTAACATCCTTCCGGGGCAGAATTACCCCAAGTTAAGAACCACGGCTCCAAGGCACGATTCCCATATGTTAAACATTAGGAAACCCAGCCACAGTGGGGGAAATAAAAAGTTAAATCACAGATCTTTCTTCTGGATTATTTCACTGGGATTATATAGCAAAATATAAAAAAAATTTTTTTTCTAAGAAATTTCCCAGGATTTTTGTTTCCTACAGGAAATGCTAATTGCACTATTTTTAAAATTTTCATTGGAGTATAGTTGATTTACAATGTTGAGTTAGTTTCAGGTGTACAACAAAGTAAATCAGTTATACATATACATGTATCCACTCTTTTTTAGATTCTTTTCCCATATAGGTCATTACAGAGTATTGAGTAGAGTTTCCTGTGCTGTACAGTAGGTCCTTATTAGTTATCTCTTTTATGTATAGTAGTGTGTATATGTCAATCCCAATCTAAAAATTACACTGTTTTAAATCTTCAGTTGATTGGTGAAGAGCAATGTCTTGGGGGAGGAGGTAAATTTCTAAGCTGAACCTAGAATATTTTTTTAATTACCAAGAAAGTCGGGGAATTACGCGTTTACTATATAAAAGTTTAGGACGTTGCACGTAAAGAGAAAAACTATCCCAAGCAAAAAGGGAAACAACGGGCAAGAGTTCAAAATCCATGTAGCAAAGATTAATGTTCCACATATGAAGAGTCTACCAAATCAATTCTGTACAAAATAAAAACCACTGAGACTGTGATAACTAAGTAGCCGAAAGATTCACACAAATAATTCACAAAAAAGGACACTCAGCGAACGAATAATGATGAGCACTGGAAATCAGGGAAACTAAATGACTCATAACTTTTGCCTATAAAAATAGTATCTTTTTAACTAGGAACATTCTGCACTGATACGGGTGAGATGAAGAAGACACACACATACCAATGGAAGAACTTTTAAAAACGAATTTGGCAAAATTTAGTATGAGCTTTAAAAATATTCACTTTGCACAATCTATCCTGAGAAATTAATCCTAATTACTGGCAAGGCTTAAGGATGCTCATTAGAGCGTTACCTATTGCAATGAAAAATTGAATATCCCCTAAATGGCCAACACGTATATTACAGAGGATACGTGTGGCAATTGACTGTAGTATTATGAAGCCACTAAAAAGGTACCTAAGGAGAAACAGCTACAAACTCATACTAAAGGTGTGATTACAACTATATACATTTTTTCAAGGGGGCTGGATAGATACTGACTGAAAGGCTGCCCTGGTTTACTTTTGGGTAGCTGGATTACAGGCAAAATTTTTCACTCCTACTGTTTTGTTTCTAAACTTTTGGTAGTGAGCGTGTACTACCTTTACAGTGGTAAAAGCAAACTCCCTAAGAAATGATTAACTTTTCTAAAAGTGCAGTTAAGTTCGGTTCAGGCATTAAAATAAACTGGCTTCTCAGTCATGTTTTCTCCAGACTGAGCTGTTTTGAAAACATTCCCATTGCATGAAAGCTGATTGAAGCCAAAGAAATCTAATCTGCTCTAATTTCAGGGCCATGAAACGCAGCCACATAAACAACCAGGGGAAGATGGCTTCTGGGATATCCTTAAAATGCCTTGAGACATGACTTTTCTCCTTTCCTTACTCACTTTTCTTTTTTTTTCTTCAACTGAATACATCGAATAGGCTCTTCTCCACACATCAACAGAAAAATCCCAAGCAGGGAAAAGTAACATCAAGTCAACTCATTCACTGAGATAACAAAAATAAAATGAACCAAATCATGAATTCTCAGTGTATCTCCTTTCTCATCATTGAAGCCTGGTCAATATTTATTGATTATTACTCTCTACCCTTTATCATATCAGATTCATGAGACATAAGAAAGAAGCAAAAAAGACATGAAAAGATGTCAACTCTGAAATAAACAGCGATAGGAAGTAGAGAAAAGATATAGATAGATAAATACATACATACATATAGAATCACTTATTTCCTAATAATGCTAGTCAGAAATTCATAGGATTTATGATTGGAAGATACTTTAAATACAACTGTTTAAGGTTTCCTGGGTGGCACAGGGGTTAAGAATCCTCCTGCCAATGCAGGGGTCCGGGAAGATCCCACATGCTGCAGAACAGCTAAGCCCGTGCGCCACAACTACTGAGCCTGCACTCTAGAGCCGGCGAGCCACAACTAACGAGCCCACGCACCACAAATACTGAAGCCCACGTGCCTAGAGCCCGTGCTCTGCAACAAGAGAAGCCCGCACACCTCAGCGAACACAAGGAAGAGCAGCCCCTGCTCGCCACGACTAGAGGAAGCCTGCGCACAGCAACGAAGACCCAACGCAGCCAAAAATAAATACATTAAATAAATAAATAAACAAATAATACAACTGCTTCTACTAATTCATTTTGTGTATGCTTTTGTGTCAAAATAAAGAAGACTGCCACAGGAGGTCATTGTAGACAGATGTCAAAGCAGGCACAATGGTGGGGAGATCCTTAGAATCAGTCTTAAATTAAATTAAGCAATGAAAATGGTAGTGTAATGCCTTTAGATATCAATAGCAGAATTCTTCTCTACATTCCCTCGATGAGGTCAGAATCCTTTAAGAATTAGCGTTGATGCCCTTCACCCTCATATCAAATTCCAGGTCATGTGAATTTTACCTTGAAAATGTCTCTTGCATCCAACCCGCCTTCTCTATTCTCATCAATTAGGTGAACATAGAAGAGAATGGCATTAATGCAGGCAGGAGATGAAGATCTGGGCTGAGATGGTGACAAGGAGAACAAAGAGGAGAAGGCGGAGGTGAAATATAGCTTAAAAGAAAGTACAGGAAGAGATTGATGACTGATTAAATATGGTGCTCGTGTTTTCTGAACCCCCCAAAATTGGTTATATGGTCTGACAATCACGAGGGTACTTTTGAGTTCAATGGGGCAGAATGTTTGCTCCCAGCATCGACTCAGAAAATCTACATAGAGTGTTTGTTTTTTTTTTAAATGATCAAGGCTGGGAGTTATAGAATGGAAGTCAGGATGACAGAGTTGGGAGTCAGCAACAGGAAGAAAAGGAAGCCCTCTCTAAACTCTAAGTACTGGGATATTTTCTTTATCTAGTCAAGCATGTTCTCCTGCTGGAAAACGCTTTGTTAAATGGATCCGAGGTCGTTTCCATTTTCATGAGAAATCTGACGCAGTATTTCATCCTAAACATTATAAAACTTGGCATTAAAAGCTTCCCAACATCTACTTTCCCCTGGAGTCAGGTACCATTTGTCATTTGCTCACACGTTCCTTCTGGCAGACTGCTTTACAATAATTCCCACGGGTGGCTAAGGGGCTGGAGAGCATCCTTCACACATGACTTTCCACTGCGTCCAGAGGCCGATGGACACAAGCAGAAAATCAACTCACCCTGTTATTGATGGTGTCTGCCATTTAGGGCACACATGTGCTGTCTTCTCTCCTTATTGTTCACCTGGGTTTATAAGCTGCCGCTAAAAAACACAACTTGAAACCTGACAAGAAGTTCTATATTAAAGCGTTCATCCCTATGAAGCACTGTTTTTTTTTTTGGGGTGCTTGCCCAAGTCTATCTGTTCCAGAAAGACCGGGAGTAGTGAGTATACTCTCAGGACGAAGACAGAAGGATTGTGAAAAAGGAATATGAGAAGTACTTTAACCATAACTATGGTGACTACATTTTCTGAGACCAAAAAAAAAGGTGATTTATAGTCTGAAAAACATTTTTATATTCAATACAATGGAGGCCAAGAGAAAAGTAATTTTGAAATTAAAACTGAAAAATCCAAGACATCGGTCACTATAGCTATAGAGTCACATAGAGAACCGTCTATTTTTTTAACCTTTGATAAAAGGATTTTTTAAATCTTAAGTTATGAAATTTGGAAAGAGTAAGGGGAAGGACACAGGTACATATACATATCAGAAGGTATATGAACCTTACTAAGTAAATTAGCAAATTAGCAAATCACTAACTGTCTGTTTTTGTAAATATAGTACAAAATCTAAAAGAGGAATTTTTTGGTCCGTAACACAGCTCTCTAAAAACTTTTAACTTACAGCCTAAAACAAGTATTGAACACAAACTCTGTTGGGAATTGTAGGAAGTATACAGAGTATACATTTTTTTCTTACCCTGTGACAAGGAGGAATATGGTGTAGAGAGACCCCAAGAATAAAACATCCTAAAACAGCAGTTTTTGGGTCTCGTGGTCTTGATGGCGGTCTGTTCTACCCTTCGAAGTCACGCCTAAGTCAGAGCCATTACAGTTAATGGGTTTGTTGGAGACACAAGGAAACAGACCCTCTAAACAGGACTTTTCAGCTAGTGTCTCTGTGAATATGAGATGAATTTTCTGGTATCTGTTAATGTTATTGATTAAACCACCATGTTTTTATGTATCTACAATGTAGTTTATGTTTAAAATCTTTCTTTTAAATAAAGATTTTCTCTACCTTTCGACTCCCCCATACATAGGGGAAATTTTTCTCAGCTCAAGGGGCAATCATGTTTGGGCACCAAAGGTGGGGGGACTCCCGAATCAAGAGAGCCAGCTTTTGTGGTAGTTAAAACCAGACCTGCACCTCTAACGCAAGTCTCTTCCCCGGTGGCCCCCTCCGCAGTGACAAACATCCCCTGAGGCAGGACCTCGGGAACTCCATAGTCATTGTTTGGGCGTGGTCTTGAGCAGCACTACTATGGTTCCTTGATTTCAAGGAAATGGAAATAAATTCCCACCTGGGGGGGAGTGAGGAGGAAGAAAACGGGTTGCAGACCTAGAGTAACCCATTTCCAAACGGGAACCCCTGCCCCTCCTGATGACCAAATGGATCCCACCAAGCCCCAGAGATAACCAAGCATATTCTCAAGGTCTCAAAATTCTAGGCAAGATCTAATGGAAGAGGCTGGTATGACTCACTCACGACCACAGCCATCAGGGTTGTGTCCACACCATACAGGTTTATGTTTTACCTGTTGATTTCAAACGACAGCCCATATAGATATTCTGGAAACTCTGCCCCATGACTTAGGTGTGTCTTTAAATTATCAAAATAGCCTAACCTTCCTGGAGGAAGGTATCTGGCAATACCTTTCGAAAGACTTTAAAATGTGTATATACTCTTGGACTCGGCAATTTCTCATCAGGAATTTATCCTGGAAGAAAAGAAAAAAAAAAAAAGGACTTATGCAAAGATCTAGCTATAGGGATATCCAATCTGTATTTGTTTACAATAGTAAAAAATGGAAACAAGCAAATGTCTGGCATTAGGGGGGCTGAATAAATTCTAGTATATTGGTATGAAATGCTGTGTACCATTTAGAAGTAGTGTTATGGAAGAACATTTAATGACACAATATGTTAACTGAAAAAATTTATGGAAAAATATAAACAGTGTGGTTCTATTTGAGGAACGTATCATAAAAATATAAGTAAGCAAAATTAAGACAATCAAACTCTCCATTGACTTGTAAAGAGTTTGGTGTAGCTTCTAAAGTCTGTACAAGGACTATGGGCTCTTTAAAATAATAAATAAGACAAAGGTTTTTAAATTACTGCTTCTAAATGTCAAACAGTTCAACATTCCTCAATAATAACTATATAACAGCTGTTGGGAAAGAAGAAAGAAGAGAGAGAGAATTAACATGAGTTGTTTTTTACATACGCTATTTTGTATGCACTTTCATCCAAATGTAGGGTCATCCCAACTTGAATTGCCTCCTTTCGGTAGCTATAAGATAATTAGAATGTATATTTCCTGCAGGAGGAGGGAAATGCCTTGCTTTTTCTTTGAATCCTTTATCATTAAAACCCTATAATTGGGCTTCCCTGGTGGCGCTCGTGGTTGAGAACCTGCCTGCCAATGCAGGGAACACGGGTTCGAGCCCTGGTCTGGGAAGATCCCACATGCCGCGGAGCAACTGGGCCCGTGAGCCACAACTACTGAGCCTGCGCGTCTGGAGCCTGTGCTCCGCAACAAGAGAGGCCGAGACAGTGAAAGGCCCGCGCACAGCGCACCGCTATGAAGAGTGGACCCTGCTCGCCGCAACTAGAGAAAGCCCTCGCACAGAAACGACGACCCAACACTGCCAAAAATAAATAAATAAATTAAAAAAAAAAAAAAAACCTATAATTAAGGTTATTTCCTCTACTTAACTGAACTGGGTGAATTCTAAAGTGATTTTTTCCGAGGTGAAGGTGTTCATTTGCATTACCTCTAATTACTGATTCGAAAGACTGAGCCAGGTTGCATCCGCTGTATATTACGCAGTGAACTGTTGATTATCTGTGGAGACAAGGACAGCACAAATAATAAAAATCCACGGAGAATACCCAAACTTCATTTTAGCCGGAAGTGTCAACCGTTTGCCAGAGTTGTTAGCAAGGAACAAAGCTCATTCGAGTTTTATCTCTCAACTCCCTTCCATCTGCTTGAGGATTATGCTAATAAGAAGTGAAATGACCAACAGCAGAGGAAGCCCTGGGTAATTCCTAGTCAGGAGAACTGGCTTCCAATTAATCAAGATTTGGCTGAACTGGAGCATGGACATACAACTCTCTTCCAAGAAAGAATCGAAACATTGTTTAAATATTCATCATCTAAAAATTTCCATTTACTAGATAACATGTTTGCTGGAGTTACATGAAACTCGATTCACGCAATACCCCATTTCTGCACTACCTGAACCCTACAGAATAAACAATGAACTCATTTCTCTTTGTCATACTACCCTACTAAGCTATACAATTAAAATTTCTACATGTGTGTTATTTATAGCCATTACCATTCCGTATTCCAGATCAATCTATTTAGGCAAGAGACAATTAACCTAAAACTCAATAGCCTCAAAATCGTTAGTCTCTAAAACTTGGAAGAAAAATGTGTCCTTCTGTGACCTTTCTTTAGTCAGTATAATCTACAGAAATTCTACACTCCTACATATTTACACACATACATAAACCCTAGCAATGTCCACGATTTGATGTAACAGATGCCTCTGACACTCCATATGTCCACATATGTCATTTTAAATTTGAAACTAAGATAGTTAAGACGGGACTTTTTAGACCTTATGAGAAATATCATTTCTCTAAAACGGCTTATCTTTGAGGGAGTATCACAGATTGACTGACAGTTAACTGCATTAACTTTTTAAGATTCTTTCAAGCCCCTGTCTTTTTCGAAATGACTATAAATGTAGGTCGGTGGTTCACAGGGCTTTTTTACCCTGCAACAAATATGAAGTAAGATAAATTGGACTGAAACCCTTTTATGCTTTATTGAATAACAGCCAGTAATAAGGCAGCCTCAGAGAGCAGATTGTAATATCAGATGCATGGCAACGCTTTAAATATCTTCTATTGCACTGGATAACAGATGAAAATCTGTCCCTTCGCTAAGAGAGTCGAATTGCCTCTTGTAGACTTTTCATCAAGAATTTTTTGGTCTTTCCTTTCACGAAGTGGTAAGACATTTTTTTTACCTAGTTGATACACAATTTGTGTCCCCCTCCCCAGAAAACATTCCATCTTCCTAAGAAAATACCAGGCATTCTGAAGAGAAACTGATTTAGAATTTGCTGGTTTTCAACAACCTAACATTCCCTTTATCGTGAATATTGCAAGTCGCTGTCACCAAGTTAAGGGGCGAAACTGAGCCATCATCCTCAGGAATCCCTGTTTCCCTTAAGTTCAAGAAGCTTCTCGGCTTCCTAAAAATATAAAAATGAATTTTTATTAAAATAAAAATTCAGAAAAAAATTACCAATGTAAATCTTTCTTGGCCTGTATATTCGCTTCTTGACTCAGACTTTCTTTCTTTAAATAATTGAGCATCTCCCCCAGAGTCTGGAGGTATCGTGGTTTTCTTCTGTGTATGTGACTATTTCAAATCAAACCTCAGAGTCACTTTCTCAGTGTTTTCCACAGGAGGCATCGGGAAGGAGAACCAACCCATTAAAACAATGCATAATGATTTCTGACATTCATTTCCTGATTTGGGGGTAACTTTACCCAAAATTTCATTAAACTTTTAAAAAGATAAGCGTACACCTTCTACCTAGAAACAATCCAATCAGACTTCTCACAGTACTTCCACAGCCCATAAAATTCAGCTTCAACATTTATTGATCTTTTGGCACCTCAAAATGTCCCTGGTATTTTCCAAAAAATAAAAATTTCAAGAAGTAGGATTGAAAAAGAAATAGCATTCACCTAAATATGAATGAAGGTATCATATATAGACCACATATTCACTCACCAGGCCTTCAATAATTGCTTACATTAAGTAAAACAGATTCTAGTGGTAATGATAGGGAAAATTATGCCCTCTATAAAAATATGATGCCTTCTTTTTTTTAACATCTTTATTGGAATATAATTGCTTTACAATGGTGTGTTAGTTTCTGCTTTATAACAAAGTGAATCAGTTTTACATATACATATGTTTCCGTATCTCTTCCCTCTTGCATCTCCCTCCCTCCCACCCTCCCCATCCCACCCCTCTAGGTGGTCACAAAGCACCGAGCTGATCTCCCTGTGCTATGCGGCTGCTTCCCAGTAGCTAGCTATTTCACGTTTGGCAGCGTATATATGTCCATGCCACTCTCTCACTTTGTCCCAGCTTACCCTTCCCCCTCCCCGTATCCTCAGATCCATTCTCTAGTAGGTCTGCATCTTTATTCCCGTCCTGCCCCTAGGTTCTTCATGACCATTTTTTTTTTTAGATTCCATATATATGTGTTAGCATACGGTATTCGTTTTTCTCTTTCTGACTTACTTCACTCTGTATGACAGACTCTAGGTCCATCCACCTCACTGCAAATAACTCAGTTTCGTTCCTTTTCACAGCTGAGTAATTTTTCCAGAATTGGCAACATCCTTTATTCCTTCTTATTTTTAACACTTTTTTCATTCTTTCACCTCATATCAACTCATTGGCAGTAGTCCCGGACATTGAAAACTTGAATCCCATTGTGAACACGTACGCTTATCCCAGAATCAGCCCGAATTCAGTGTCAGACCAAGGACCGATTCCACTCACACACACAGACACCCAAAGCTCTGAACGTTCTTCCCTTCCTCCCTTACCTGGTTCCAAAACTTAACTTTGAATTGTTTTTTCTCAATCAAGAGGGGTAAGAAGGGGAGGGAAGTTAGAGAACAGAGAGCTTTGTTTATTCCCCTAACACAACCAGTATTTGGAAAGTCATTTCATTGAGAGCACAGAAAATGCTGTACAGTTTAATAATAAAGAGAAAACAGGGCTTCCCTGGTGGCGCAGTGGTTGAGAGTCTGCCTGCCGTTGCAGGGGACAGGGGTTCGTGCCCCGATCCGGGAGGATCCCACACGCCGCGGAGCGGCTGGGCCCGTGAGCCATGGCCGCTGAGCCTGTGCGTCCGGAGCCTGTGCTCCGCAACGGGAGAGGCCGCAACAGTGAGAGGCCCGCATACCACAAAAGAAAAAAAAGAGAAAACAAACAAACTGAAAATATGGAATATGTGGGTCTCATATCGACTTTCATAAAGAGGTTGGAAATTACCGTTTTTTCAAAAACAAATAACTCAAATGTGGTTTGTGAGTTTGAAAAAAAGCCTCTTTATACAGCTAAATGTTACCTTCGGTTAAACACCTACTGCTTCTTTAGCTAAACTCGTTTATATCACAAACACTTATTCCACTAAACCAGGCCCTTGATCTCTGTTATTTTAAAAAATTCAAAAAATGTCCAGAGTAAAGAGAAGATAATTTCACAGATTCCCTGTGAGGAATAGTTCCCTTTAAAAGCTGCATTACAGGGACTTCCCTGGTGGTCCAGTGGTTAAGACTTTGCCTTCCAATGCTGGGGCTGTGGGTTCAATCCCTGGTCGGGGAGCTAAGATCCCACATGCCTCACAGTTAGAAAACCAAAACGTAAAACATTGGAAATTGAGCAACGGTCTCCCGAGTTATTCATTGTATGAGCTATTCGAAAACTGTACACTCAAGTCTGGTTTTTCTTTAGTAGCAATACTTTGGTGCCTGAGATATCCAGATTATCAACTTTTTGCTTGGCTTTACATGTAAGTCTAGCCTGAAACACTCTAATTAAGAATCTCTCCGTCCTCCTTTCCTCTGCAAGTTAATTTCTCCAAAAAATCCACAGGATTTCCCTTTCTGCTATTTATTTCTCTCCTACACTACAGGCTAGACAACCTGCTTCCATCCCCACTGCTTCCTCCAACTTCTCTCACTAATGTTACCAGGGACCATCCAATTGTTAAACGTTTTTTTACCTTTCAGTCCTTATCCTAGTTACATAGATTGACCCTTTCGCCCGTCACTCATCCTTGGAGACTGCACGAGCATGACTTCTTCCATGAAGTCTTACCCAACCCATGCCCCAGTGGCAACCTGGGCGCCCCATCCTCTATGCTCCTGGAGCAGCTTTGCACATTCCAAGAGAATTTCCGTGCAGCAAGGTACCCATTTTTTGTCTCCTCCACCAACTATGAGTAAGGGGATTTCGATTTATTTATCTTTATGCCCACATCACCTACCAAGCGCCTAGAGTTGGCTGGCAGTCTATGCAACTTTTTCCATCTCAGGAAGTAGAGCAGAGAGCTCTGGCCACGCTGCATGGTAGCTCTCTCCCATGGTATTTAGATGGAGAGGTTTTAATAACTGCTAGAGAGGGTGTGGAGAAAAGGGAACCCTCCTACATGTTGGTGGGAATGTAAGTTGGTACAGCTACTATGGAGAACTGTACAGAGGTTCCTTAAAAAACTAAAAATAGAGCTACCATATGATCCAGCAGTCCCACTCCTGGACATATACCCAGAGAAAACCATAATTCAAAAAGATACATGCACCTCAATGTTCATTGCAGCACTATTTACAATAGCCAGGACATAGAAGCAACCTAAATGTCCATCAACAGAGGAATGGATAAAGAAGATGTGGTACATATATACAATGGAATATTACTCAGCCATAAAAAGGAACAAAACTGGGTCATTTGTAGAGACGTGGATGGACCCAAAGAGTATGATACAGAGTAAAGTAAGTCAGAAAGAGAAAAACAAATATAGTATATTAATGCATATATGTGGAATCTAGAAAAACGGTATTGATGATCTTATTTGCAAAGCAGAAATAGAGAAACAGACGTAGAGAACAAATGTATGGATACCAAGGGGGAAAGGGGATGGGTGGGCGGAATTGGGAGATTGGGATTGACACATATATACTACTGATACTATGTATAAAATAGATAACTAATGAGAACATACTGCATAGCGCAAGCAACTCTACTTAATGCACTGTGGTGACCTAAATGGGAAGGAAATCCAAAAAAGAGGGGATATATGTACAGGTATAGCTGATTCGTTTTGCTGTATGGTAGAAACTGACACAACATTGTAAAGCAACTATACCCCAATAAAAATTAATTTAAAAAAAATTACTCATAAAAAGAATGCGATTTGCAGCAACATGGATGGAACTAGAGATTATCATACTAAGTGAAGTAAGTCAGACAGAGAAGGACAAATGTCACATGAGAGCGCTTATATGTGAAATCTAAAAAAATGATACAAATGAACTCATTTACAAAACAGACTCATAGACTTCAAAAACAAATTCACGGTTACCAAAGGGGAAGGACAGGAGGGATAAATTAGGAGTTTGGGATTAACATATACACACTACTGTATATAAAATAGATAATCAACAAGGACTTATTGTACAGCACAGGGAACTCTACTCAATATTCTGTAATAACCTATATGGGAAAAGAATCTGAAAAAGAATGGAAATATGTGTATGTCTAACTGAATCACTTTGCTGTACACCTGAAACTAACACAACATTGTAAATCAACTATACTCCAAAAAAAAAAAAAAGATGGAGAGGTTTTGCCTAATTTCTTTCCAGGTACTCTCCAGAAAAATTTTCATCTGCTCACTCCTCATCGCAAACAAAGAGGTTCCTATCTATTTCAGCCCACTGTGTTAAAAAATATCTCAAGGCTGGGCTCCCCTGGTGGCGCAGTGGTTGAGAGTCCGCCTGCCGATGCAGGGGACGCGGGTTCGTGCCCCGGTCCGTGAGGATCCTACGTGCCGCGGAGCGGCTGGGCCCGTGAGCCATGGCCACTGAGCCTGCGCGTCTGGATCCTGTGCTCCGCAACGGGAGAGGCCACAACAGTGAGAGGCCCGCGTACCGCAAAAAAAGAAAAAAAAAAGATCTCAAGGCTCCTTTGGTGCCTGAAATGGAGCCTGAACAGAAGTGAGGTCCACGGCGGCAAGAGGGCAGGGAGGACAGGAGAAACCTAGAAAGTTTCCAAAATCAATCCACTCTTCTTACCTCCTTCCCCTTCTTCTGCAGCTTCATCTCTTTCAGAAGCACTGACACCTCCTAGCCATCTAATCAAGACAAATCTTGCCTGAGGTAATTAAAATACAGCTCATCTTCAAGGGGAACAGAAAAGCAAAGGCTGAAACAATTAGCTGACTGTACCAAAGAGCACGGTTCACCCCTTCCTGCCCGCACCCTCTCCCTCTCTCCCCAACCCCCTTCCTTCAATTGCTTGCTTTTAAGTATTTTCACAGGAAGGAAAACTTCATTCTGCTGAAAGGTAAGTAATTGCGCACATTCAGACTAGGAAATAGTTTAATTGAATTTCAGATGAAAAATGTTTAAGGCTGTTTAAGACAAACGTCAGGTTCCCTGCTTGGCTGGGAAATGCATTATACAAAAAAAGCAAGTCAGAGATACTAATCTGTTATCATCAAGTTAGAGGAGAATATGGTATTAACATGCAAAAGGACACAGGCCAGCAACGCGGGGCAGGACAAGCCTCCCCAGAATGAAGACTGCAAAGCAGAGAGGTAAATTGTGCTAGTAATAACTCAGAAGGTAGAAAATGAACTTGTAAGGCTCGTAAGGCTGTGTGCTCCTTGATTACATTAGCGCTTCTTGCAATATTATGCGGTATATTCATTTTTATTGTATTAGTTTTTGAACAGTCCATAAAAGGCCAGTGTTTTATTTGTCTCTCTGTCTTTTCTACAACATCCCCTACCAGCACATTCAAGCATTAGCATTCCGGCTTTCTAAAATCTTTTAACCATTGATGGCTGTCAGCGGTCAAATTAAATTCAAAGGGTTTAGTATAGCTCCAGGTTTTAGCTATATAATTTACTAAAAAGGCCCAAAGCATTGGCAATCTAATTTGCAATGAATTAGCAATGAATAGCAATGAATACTATTTCCTAACGAAATCTGCCTGAAATTTCCTTTTGAGGCTCCAGAAAGAAATACACTTGTGACACCTGTGTGTCTTCCTGCTGGCACCCATTCAAAAAAAAAAAACAAAACAGAAAACCCTGCCAAAAGAGAACGATATAACTCATGGAAGGTGGCAGAGGAAGAAGTATCAAGAGCATGGATTTGTTTTTATTGCCAGACTATTTGGGCCAGTAGAGTCACTCTGTCTTTCTTTTTTAAATTTAGATTTTTTTTCAATATCTTCTAAGTCCAGTATTAGTGCTATATTCATTACGGCTTGAATGGCAACAAACATAGGCTTAATCAATATCTTGGACCACTGATAAATAGATAGAAAGATAGATAGATAGGTAGATGGATGGATAATGATAGAGAGATGATACATAGATACATACATAGATAGATAATGGTAGATAATGATAGATGATGACAGATAATGATAGATAATAATGATACATAGATAATGATAGATAGATAGATAGATAGACACCACTGCAGAAACCCCGGGAGTTGACCATTTCCATATCTGTATGGAAGTAGCCTTGGCCTCTCTTCCATAGCAGGCCAGGCTACCAATTCCTAATACTGGTGCTAATTTCATTTCTATCACTTAACCAAGAAGCACCCTTGCTTACAGTGTCCTTGTGCCTCTTATTTCACTCTCACAGAAGGGGCTTATAGTATTGTTCTGTCTTATAAAAAGATGGCTCTCTCTTACCTGAGGTTAAGGCATAAGGAATCCTTGAAGAGTGTTTTGTGAATCTTCTGTGAAGCCGAAAATATAAAATGTCATTTACCTTTTATTTTTAAACTTCATCTCTCTTCCTAGTATCGAGGAATTCCGATTCCTAGCCCTAACCATCGCCAAGTAAAATCCAAAATCTTTCGAGCTTTCCTGTCACAGAGATGGTGCTCACCACTGAAAGAAGCTCTAGAAATAAAATCATCAGGCTGATTTCATTTAATTAATAAATGGCATAATTCGGGAGCCCGTTAGAGGAGTCAGAGGGGCTAGCTCCACCCACAACAGCGTTAATCACTCACCATCCAGCTAACTAAGCGTTAACGCTAGACATCCAACCGTTAACGTATAAATTGGAAAAAGCCAAGTTCCCAATGACTCCAATGATCTAAATCCGGTTCGTGATTGCTCTCTTTCCATTTCACCCTCAACAGTCCCCTTTACACCGTCTAATAAACTCTATAGTTTATAAAATTTGAAAATAGTAATGGAGAAGCATTTTAGTGTTTTTTTAAGCCTACCAGCAGACCAGCCCCTACAAGGAAAACAAGGGACAACCCAAGGCAAAAGGAGCGGAACCCTAAGACAGAGTCGGCGCTTCCGCCCCGGGTCACATCTATCCAGAAACTCTCTTCCCCCCCCACACACGCACTTTGGAGACTGCTTCGTAGTCCAAAAGTATGGCAGAAAATGAAACAAAAGCGAAGGCCACAAGATCTTGATTTTTCATAACTTTCTTACAATGGAATAAAAAACATAACTAGCCTAGATCATAAAAACGAACATGAGTCTGCTTTTCAAGCATCACCTTGTTCCTCGCTCCTAAAGGAACCCAGCTCCGCCCACTTCAGCTCAGAACAAGGAACCATATTCGTTTGCAGGGCACCAGACAAAATCAATGTAGTCAGCCACTCGCTTGCCGATTAATTTAGTGAAACAGCAACTCAATAATGCAATTCTCTCAAGTCTGAGCACAAACATATCAGCTGCATAGCTGATCCGAGACGTAGGAGAAGGAAGAGAAGTAACCGGCATTTATAAATACCTTCTATCATTTTCACCCTTACAAGAACCCTGCAAGGAAAGAATTACTATCTCCATTTTACATAAACTCACTTTACCTAGAAAATTTAAATAACTTCCCAAAGATCACGGAACAAGTTTGTGGCAACGCTAGGATGCACCCAAGGTCTCTCTGACGCCTTGAGTTAAGATGAAAATGAATGAATGATAAAATGATGACACTTTATGTGTACACTAGATGAGGGTCTATACTTGATATCTTTAATAATTCTGTTTATTTTTAAGGGTTTTCTTACACATATATAGTTTTTCAGATTCTTTTCCATCATAGGTTATTACAAGATATTGAATATAGTTCCCTGTGCTATACAGTAGGTCCTTGTTGGTCATCTATTTTATACATAGTAGTTTGTATCTGCTAACCCCAAACTCCTAACTTATCCCTCGCTCCCACCTTTCCCCTTTGGTAACCGTAAGTTTGTTTTCTGTGTCTATGAGTCTATTTCTGTTTTGTAAATAAGTTCATTTGTATCTTCTTTGAGATTCCACATATAAGTGATATCATATTTTTAAGTTTTGACTTTGTTTGCTGTTACCTTATCATTATCGTATTCTTAGGTTTAGTCACTTACATCTAGAAAATGACTAGAAACAACTCCATCTGTATCCCTTCCTTTCCCTGGCTTCATCTTCCTCTCCTTTCCTCACTGACCTGTCTGTATCTCCCAAAGATTCAAGCATGCAAGATGACAAAGATTATGACTGGATGGGAATTAATGAATTGTGTTGAAGGTTAAATTAATTCTGAATACAGACAGCTTGTTACATTTTATGGATACTTCTCATGGCATTTGGGATTGGAATAACTTTACAGAGGATCAAGGACCAATAAAATCCCACAAGATGTACAGTGTATGTGTCAGACATCTAAAAATTCTTGAGAAAGCAATTATACTGAGTGCTGTCTAATAATAAATCCAAATGGACAGCTATGATCCAATCATTTCCTAACAACGCTACACCCACCTGACTCTGCATTGCAAGCTTTGCTCGACTCTCTGTAAAAGAACAGATGTTCTGCTTTGGGTTGAGAAATCAACAGTTACCATTCAGATGTTCCAAAAATTCAAGGGCCTACGGCTGCTGTTTTCAGGGTGCTAATTAATTCCAGCCCCCATGCTCCAAAATTCTTGCAGTTTCCATCAATTGTATTCTCACAGGACCTGGGTCCCCAGATCTGCTTTGAAAGCCCGTGGGGATAAACAACTAGGAAATGGACACTTCACTGACCTAGTGGGAAGAAAGGGATTAACCTAACAGGCTCTCATTTTGTCTGTTTCTTACAGTGTTATTTTCACGGTCCTCTCTGTTGTATCGATTTGAACAGGTAAGCACATCCCAGATGACAAATTCAATGGAAACAATGCCTAGAAATGGCTTTGGTCGTATATTTTTCCGCATTTATTTACCGTTCAAACGCAGACTAATTTTGGAAGCAGGGTAGAAAGAGCTATTTCTGGATCTGTTCCTGGCTTTCATATTGTTTGTTTGTTTGTTTTCATATCTAGTGTTGATTGTACATAACATCCAGGTAGGGGCATGGTAAAAATGCAGATTCCCGGGCTTCCAAGCCCACAGTGGATCTGTGAAGGTACCAGGGTATCTGCGATCTTTAAATAAATGCCCTCTTCTGAGGCTGATGGTCCAAAGACCCGAGGAACCGCTGTGTTCGTCCAAGTGCACTCCTAAACAGGGATATTAACAATCTGTGTGACCTCTGCCCCTGATGAGAGAGCTCAGGCAGAAAGAGCACCGTGGGTCGAGTACGGTATAAAGTCCCATCCATTTGCATTAGCGGACGCTGCTCTGCTCCAGGCCCCATAGATGTCTTTCCCATAGTTTCCCGTGGTTGAATCACCTGGGGTGATGACCATTGCTGGGCCCTGGGACGGGGCCCCGGGATCTGCTTTCTTAGCAAGCACCCCAGGTGGCGCTTACATAACACCAAAGCTGGGCGTCAGCCAGAAGTGGGGTGGAACCTGAGATCGTTTACTTATAACTGCCTGACTTGGGCGAGTTTCTTAACCCTGACTAGATCTCTCTGAGCTTTGGTTACCTCACTCTAATTTGGAATAATAGTGTTAACTTTCAATTGTTGCGAGAATTAAATATGATAATGGATGTCAAAATATGTGCCCAGGGTAGGAATTTGAAAACAGGGGAAATAAGAGCTTTCACCTTTGTGTGTTGCCCACTTGTCCAAGGAGCAGGGCCAGCTGTAACCGGAACGGGTCCCTTTGGGGCCTACCATGTCCTCTACCTGCCTCTTGTCTGTAGAAAAACTGTAGCCTCCCAGGCCTTCCCCAAGTTCCAAAGAGTAAACTTAATCAGAGAAGTGAGACAATGCATAAAGAAAGTAAAACAGTCAAGCCAGACAAAATAATTATAGGTTAGCCATTCAACAAAGTCAAGGACCTTTAGTTCCTCCTCAAGGGCTATAGATAATGTTCTGAGCCCTGTCCTGTGAGCTGTTTTACAGAGACTGAAACCCTCACCACATGGAAGAAGTTAACTATATGCTTCCCACAAGCGTGTAGACCCCGGATGAGCTGGAACCGGAAGGTTGAGGATGTTGACTCCTGATTACCTCACCACCAACCAATCAGAAGAATGTCCACAAGCTGAACACGCATCTCATAACACCCCTCCTTCACCCAGTGTTCAAAAACCTTTCCCTGGGACTTCCTTGGTGGCACGGTGGTGTCATTAAGGATCCACGTGCCAATGCAGGGGACATGGGTTCGAGCCCTGGTCCGGGAAGATCCCACATGCCGAGGAACAACTAAGCCCATGCGCCACAACTACTGAGCCCGCGCACCTAAAGCCCGTGCTCCGCAACAAGAGAAGCCACCACATTGAGAAGCCCATGCACTGCAATGAGGAGTAGCCCCCAATCGCCACAACTAGAGAAAGCCCGCACACAGCGACGAAGACCCAACGCAGCCAAAAATAAATAAATTTATTAAAAAAAAAAACCTTTCTCTGAAAGCCTTCAGGGAGTTGAGGTCTTTTGAGCACTAGCTTCCTGGACTCCTTGCTTGGCGCCTGCAATAAACGCTGCACTTTCCCTTCACCGCCACCCGGTATCAGTAGATTGGCTTTATTGCCCGCGGGCAAGCGGACTCAAGTTTGGTGCAGTAACCCTTTGACCCTTTCCCACAACTATTAGCATGAGTTGATACACAGGATTCTCTTCGTGTTTTGCTGAAGGAGAGGAAGAAATGTTAGTTTTTGCTTTAGGGGAGTGTGGGGAAGAGGAGGAAGAAGTGGAGAACACAGAGAAGGTAATAATGGGACATGTCCAGATTCTCACACTTGACTTCAGATTGTCCCCAAGACAGGGCTACGGTCTGGAGGAACTGCTTTCTTTTTCTTTTTTTCTTTTGGCTACACCGTGAGGCTCGCGGGATCTCAGTTCCCCCACCAGGGACTGAACCTGGGACACAGCGGTGAAAGTGCTGAATCCTAACCACTAGGCCACCAGGGAACTTCCAGGAACTGGTTTCTTAAGAGATGTTCTGTGACTGTACACCCAAGTCATTACGTTTTAAGGCCTGAATAATAAAGTGAAGCAAAGAAATGGGGAGAGAGCCATCCTCCATTTCTGTGTGGATAACATCACCACTTGGAAACCTAAAGATGGTCATCGTTAGAAGAATCAAAAGACAGCGCTTGACGTAAGCATCAGTGACCTCACAGCTGCTACCATTAGAAATGGCAATGGAATGCTCCCCCAGATGGCTTGGAGGGCTGCGTGTAAGGGGTCGGCACAGAAAACAAGGAGAGCTTAATTTCTAAACCTGGAAATTCAGCTGTCAGCACCTGCCAGGCTTCCCCTGGGACCCTCACACACCTGGAGAGGTCTTCGTGGGACAGCTCTGCGCCCGGCAGGAGAGAGGAGGGGCTGGAGCCAGAACCCTGGGTCCTTGGGGTCCTCACACCTTGCTTTGCATCCACAGATGGGTGAGAAGTCACGTAACCATTTTCATGATCAGTGCTTGTTATTGGTCCCAAGGGGGGCCAGCCAAGCAAGAGCAGAGAGAAACAGATGCTTTTTCTTTACCGGAGCTAAACGTCAAAATAAAAGCTCAGCCAGTGGTAACGATCATTTCTACGTGGGCTTAGTTGTCGCTGATCTCAAACAAACAACCTCAACTTACATGTGAGGCGGTCTCCTCATCTGAGAAATAGTCTACTTGCCAGAGACTCTCAAGGTTTGATATATAAAGATCAAACTAGCTCAATATGATATAAAGAGCCCCCCAAATTAAGGGTTTGGTCTATATCTGATGGTCAAACAACACAGCCATCTGTGAATGATACTGTATTTGGACAGCTGTCAATCACAAGCTGAGTGACCTTGAACAAGTCCTTTAAACTCTGTAAGCCTCACTTTCCTCCTCAGTAAAGGGAAGGGGTCTGTAAGGTCGATTTCATCCCTCAGGTTCCAGGTAGAAGATACCAGGTCTTGAGAAGAGTAGCTAAAAATACCATCTCCTTGTAATGCCACGGGAGTTACATCACCCCGCACTTATAAGAATCCAAATGTTGACTGAGATGTCCTGTAAGCAAAAAGGAACACTGAAAAGCTTTGTCAGACATTCTGTAGTCATTTGGTAATGCAGATTTGAATGTGTCTATCTTGAGCACTCCCAGATGTTTATACCATTTGGACGTGTGGTAAAAAGTTAATGTTTCACTTAATGAGATGCATCCCAGCCCCTTTCTGGCATTAGAGCCACAGTGAGGGGTGGAGAAACAGGGCAGATGGCCTTCACAGTGAGAATGACACGTTGTACTCACCAGCTCATTGGCGACACTGGCCATTTGAGTTCAACCCTCTGTGTTCTTTCACTGGTTCATCAACAAATAGTTACTGTGTAACTCTCCTAAGCTGGGCACTGTGCAAAGGTGTGGGAAATGCAAATGGATCACCCCTGCCTTCCCTGAATGTGAAATCTAATTTGACGAGATAGGCATCCAAGCAATTATAAAAGAAAGAGATAATATACCGTGAGTGTCAGTCACGTGATTCTAGGCAATGAGTGCCATTTTCCCGGTGGATTATAAATGTATCCGGGATCTTTCTTCAGCGGAATAAGGCATCAGTGCTAGACGGAGTGCTCCAAGGTTTTTCCAGGGCAAGTGGAATTTGAGCTGGATGTAGTGGAGGAACGTAA
This sequence comes from Phocoena phocoena, assembly GCF_963924675.1. Taxonomy (NCBI): domain Eukaryota; kingdom Metazoa; phylum Chordata; class Mammalia; order Artiodactyla; family Phocoenidae; genus Phocoena; species Phocoena phocoena. Next base: position 134,373,076 of record NC_089223.1, read on the forward strand.
AGAGACGAATGAACTGGAGAACACTCACTTTAAGAAGGGACATGAGCATAAACCACGGCGCTAAACTGGGAGATCTCAGAAGCAACCAGAAGAGAGCAGATTCAATCCTGCACTGTCACTCAATGTGGCAACGACCTCCAGCCCCTCCTCGCTATTTCTCTACCTCACAAAGTGGATCCCATCAAACTGATCCTTATGAACGGCTTCTTGACTCAGAGCTCTTGTTTCTTTAACCAGAATTTCATCACATTCAGTGGTTAGTCGCCAGACTCAAGTTTAGAGATCTGTAGACCCAATCTTTCCACTAATACAAGAAAAAATGCATATCTATAGACCTTCCCATTTTTGCTCACGTCCAGTAAGAATAGAACGGCAGGCATATGGCCCCCACTGCCCTCTTAACTTTGGGTGGATCTTCTGCCTTTAGCTACTCCAATCGTTTTAATCCACAATAAACCCACCGGGACATGTCAGGAGCATGAGTGGCAGAAAGCCAAGCCATGGGGCTTTCCAGGGGAAACATGTTGATAGAAACCCAGACGTATCTGGACTGTACAGTATAGCATCCCTCCACTGAGCCTGGAAGAAATCTTGTTAGCCATTAGCCATTGGGGATACCATAGCCCTACCATAAATTTTCTTTGCAAATCAGAAAGACCTAAAACATGACATCAGTGCAGCTGGTGCTGGAAATAAACTCAGGACCATAACACCAACTGGACGTATAAACACTGGAAAAGCAAATGTATTTAACGAAAGGGAGACGGCGTTTATACCACACAGCTCTCTGGAACTTACCTCCCTCACAACTGAGTTAAATTCATCCTATTCAATAAGGATTAGCCTACAATAATGCCCATGATTTTCTATATTTTTCAGCAGCTTGAGTACTTTCAATTACAAGAAGCTTTTCACAAATAAATTATCTTCTATGCAAGGTTTCTATTTCAATTACCTTCTGTAACTCAGCAGGTCTATTATTTTAATGTTTGGTGTTTGTTCCTCCACCTGACACGTTCCACCTTCGACAAGTTTCTCTCCATCTGCAGTTTCTATTTCCACATGTTAGTATAACAAATTTAAATAAAACCCTCCACTTGTATCATTAATTAGCATTTGGCAATGGGCCTAATTAAATGCCCTTGGCAGCCAAATGATTTAAGCATCTAAAAGGTTATTTTTATCATTGATTAAGAATGCCTGTTAGAGAACTATTACCACCAACTTCCCAATAAAGGGAACTCTTCTGAGTCTAGAGCAGCTCTTAATGCCTCTCGGGGTTGTGCTGAGTAAATGGCAGTCAGCGGAGCCAGTTTTTCCAGCAAATGAGGAAAGTTTGTCTAAATGAGAGGAAGTTTAAATGATTAAAAAAATTTTTTTTTTTAGTTTAAATGATTAATCATTTTCCTGCTAATCCGTGGTAGAACTTCAGGAAACAAAGTTTTCTCCTGATTATTGGTAATTTAGGGAAATGTGAAGAGGGATTTTTTTAAACTGAAATATAATTGATTTACAATGTTTTAGGTGTACAGTAAAGTGATACAGTTATATATATATTTTTTTCATATTCTTTTCCATTATAGGTTATTACAAGATATTGAATATAGTTCCCTGTGCTATACAGTAGGTCTTTGTCATTTATCTATTTTATATATAGTAGTGTGTATCTGTTAATCCCAAACTCCTAATTTATCCCTTCCCTGCCCCTTCCTCCCTGGTAACCGTAAGTTTGTTTTCTGTGTCTGTGAGTCTACTTCTATTTTGTAAATAAGTTCATTTGTATCTTTTTTTTTTTTTTTTTTTTTGCGGTACGCGGGCCTCTCACTGCTGTGGCCTCTCCCGTTGCGGAGCACAGGCTCCGGACGCGCAGGCTCAGCGGCCATGGCTCACGGGCCCAGCCGCTCCGCGGCATGTGGAATCTTCCCGGACCGGGGCACGAACCCTCGTCCCCTGCATCGGCAGGCGGACTCTCAACCACTGCACCACCAGGGAAGCCCTGTATCATTTTTTGATTCCACGTGTAAGTGAGATCATGTGAATTCTGTTTTTGTCCAACTTACTTCACTTAGTATGACCATCTCCAGGTCCATCCATGTTGCTGCAAACGGCATTATTTCACTCTTGTTTCTGGCTGAGCAACTGAAGAGGAATTTATTTAACCAGAAGAAGTCCTAATCCACACTCTTCTAATTGTGAAGCCAAATGTACTTCTTCAAACCCCCTGACTGAATACAAACTGCCCTGGGCCTGGAAAACCTTTGCCCTCTGACTGTGAGCTCTCATTCACAGGACCCCTGTTCACTGCTATATATCCAGCAGCTCGCCCAGTGCCTGACATTTAAGTACCCCATAAATACGTGTTATGTAATAAAGTGAAGACTATCAGCTTCTAGTAAACCTCTTAAGAGAGGATGACATAGGGCTTCCCTGGTGGCACAGTGGTTGAGAGTCCGCCTGCCGATGCAGGGGACACGGGTTTGTGCCCCGGTCCGCGAGGATCCTACGTGCCGCGGAGCGTGAGGATGGGCCCGTGAGCCATGGCCACTGAGCCTGCGCGTCCGGAGCCTGTGCTCCGCAACGGGAGAGGCCACAGCAGTGAGAAGCCCAGGTACTGAAAAAAAAAAGAAACAGAACAAAAACAAAAAAAAAGAACACCACCAGATTGTACCTTACTATTCTTTGCAGCCCCCAGCACAGCGCCTTGCAAATTATTGGTAGTAAATGGTTGCTGAATTGAACTGAAATCTACTGAACTCAACTAGATTGTTCTGAATTATAAGATCAGGTTGTATGATCCACTTCATATTTGATTCAAATAATTATTGAGCACCAAGTGTGTGCCAGATGACACTGTATCTTGTAGTACCACCCACGGTATTTAGTTTTCCTACGGTATCTTTTAAACAGTAAATGACACTCCATTGCCTGTGATATCATCATGGACCCCATGACTAGGTAGACTGGTATTTGAAATCTTTCAATTTTGCCATTCAGAGCTGTGAATCAGTACTGTAGACGAGTCTTTCTATGGGACGTTTACCCCCACTGGGAAAGTGGAAATGTGACATGTCATCCTAAAATCTTTTCCATTATGAAAATTCAATTCTTGAGTTACGTGGGGCTCTGCAAGTTTGGGAGAAGGTCGGGGGATCGGAAACAGTATTCAGAGGCTTTGTGATTTACTCCCTCTCGTGCTCAGGTTTCCTCTCCACTTTTGTTAGAGTTCTGAGAAACACAGTCCCCGAGTAATTTAATCTGCTGGTTTCTAATCCTTCTTACTTCTTTTCCATGTGGCCATTGCAACGTGGCCATTCTGGTGGTTAAGAGATGCGAATCCTTGGGGATGTAATTAAAGAGGCACTGAGATGCTTTCGTCAAAGGACAGTTCGTCTGCTGTAGCTCTACTGCTGTTTGCGCAGGTTAACTACTTGGCAGTCCTTTCATGTCCCGGAGTCAATCTGTGTTTAAAGAATGGAGGTGACTGGGCAGGACAGGGCAGTTTATCTCTGCTGCCTTCTCATTTATTATCACATTGCTCTCTCTCACGTGGCACTATCCCGGCTGATCAAAATCAGGGACCACATATCACCAGAGTCATTGGGATGAAAGGCAAAATACATTCTTTGTTCAATTTACATAAGAGTATTTAAAATAATCATGGCAATAAATCTGGTGGAAATACCCAAACACAGAAATGGCTTATTGCAGAGCCGGAATTACTGTCTTCGTTTTGTTTTGTTTGCTAGCTCTCCACAGCTTTCACAGACATCTTTCCAATAGATGAATCTTCTCAATTATCAGATCAGCCTGAAAAACTGTGTCAGTCCGAACACCCTGCCTGCAGCCAACGCATCTGCGCCTGATTTCAAACAGGGAATGGTCAGTTATCAGCTGGAGAAGCTCAGCTCTGTTCTACTCCCTGACATAAGGCCATAACCCTCTGAAAGACGTCAGTGGAAAGAGGTTCTCCTAAAATAGCATTCATCCAAATTGTGCCTTGTCTCTCTCTCCCTCCTAAAATTCAACACAATCCAAATGTATTAGGTGCCTATCATGTTCCTATCAGGTCAAAGTGAGAAGCCAGAAAAATAAGAATGAAAGAGGTAGAGGCAGATGAGAACTCAGAGTGATGAACCGAGAGGAATGCAACTCCAAAAGAGATGCTGAGGATTTTTCGAAACACTAGCAAATCAGGTCACTGAAATCAAAGAGCAAAAATGTGAAAGCAGACATTTTTTCATCCCGTCAAAAGACATGAAAAGTCAATCAACATAAATGTGACAGCCCAGGACCTGTAACACAGAAAACTTGAAGCCATACTCTGTGTGAGGAAGACGGATGGAATTCAACATTCCTTTGCAGTTTCCTGAAAAACACACAGGGCTTTGTATACCGTCCCTTTGAATTATGAGAGTAACGTCACTTAACACAGTCATGAAATGCAAGAGCCGTAACATATAGAACAGCCACGTGTAGGTGAGAGGAGTCTACTGAAAAAAACCCAGGACATCTCAAACTTCCTGGCAGACTGAACCAAGAAACTCCACAGAGCTGAAAAGCTGTCTATTCCAACTAAAGCTACTGAGAAGACACCACTCGCTCCAATTTAGCATAATTCTATTAACACACGATAAGAAATGTGACGAGTGGCAATCCACGGGCCAAGAGATTAGACATAGGGGCTTCCCTGGTGGCGCAGCGGTTGAGAGTCCGCCTGCCGATGCAGGGGACGCGGGTTCGTGCCCCGGTCCGGGAAGATCCCACATGCCGCGGAGCGGCTGGGCCCGTGAGCCATGGCCGCTGAGCCTGCGCGTCCGGAGCCTGTGCTCCGCAACGGGAGAGGCCCGGGGGAGGTTTGTGTGATGCACCCACTTTGAGAGCAAGATACTGCTTTCCTAGGGGTCTCCAACATAGAGTGTTTTTGCTGCAATGAAATGTTATCTCCAAACAAGCCATTCCAGCACAAAACAGCGTGAGCTAACAAAGCCTGAAGTCCAGTGGAGGTCACCTTCTCACCCTGTTATGTTGTCTGAGACCAGTGGCCAGTGTTGCTATGACAACTTTTCAAACTAGCCTTACTGGGGACTTGAAAAAACAAACAAGCAAAAAACCTCCAAGCACAGATTATGTCTACAGGACGTGCTCAATTCAGTGGAGGGTAAATGGTCAGGACAGCTCTTAAGCATTATTTACAGCCCCTCTACCCCCGATGCTGAAAACTGTCTGAAATCTTCACTTATACTGTCATCACAGTATAGAGAAATTTCTTTATAAACCCTAATACAGTAATTACGTAGGACCCCAAAAGGCTGCCCTTCTGATTCCTATGTTCCAAATGTAATTTTCCTCTGTCCCAGTACAAGCATCCCACATTGCAGGAGATTTTTATAGCCCACTTGATATTCAAGCCCCCAGAGAGAGTAACTTGGAGGAAGAAAAGCAAGTGGAAAAGGAAGATGACAAAGTTCCCGGACCACAGTGACTCTATGGACAAAAGGACAATCAAAATAAGACAGAGAATGAAGAACTTTTCCTCGTTCTCTGATTCTACCAAGAAAAAAAAAAAAATTACTTCCCTTAGTAATTAGTTATTTTCCAGTTTCCACACGTGGTTCTCGTGATAATTGCTAACTTCGTGAGATGTTAGAACACTGACACTTCTGTAAAGCAAAGTGCCTTTTGACATTTATGAAGTGCTGATTCTCTATAAATATAGAAAAGTGGTAATCATCAAAAGAACTACTCAATGGAAGAGATCAATAGTGAAGACGAATACTCTGCTTTCATTGAAATTCAGAAGGCAGGAAAAAAGGTCCATTTTTAAAAATCTCTTTGATAAACTAGCACATTCTGTGACTTGCCAAATAAGATTTAAGATCAGAGCTATGACACAAGGAAATTTTAGGAAAAAAGGAATCGTAGGTCAGCTTGGTCTCTTTCCTCTCTTCGTATAGATCTACCTACAGACAGATGTGTACGAACACCTTTGGTGACAGAGAGTGAACGCTATACTGTCACTCATCTTATGAGCTTTATAAAAAAGAAATCACCAACTGTGGGTAGCTTGTAAAACAAAATAAGCAATGACATCCATCACAAAATTGCTGGAAAAGCAGATAAGCTTCCGAGAGTCATTTGAGGAATGTTAAGTGTAAATTGTGCTTTCGTGTTCAAGTGACATTTCTTTTTTCTCACAACCGCGGTACAGTGCGGGAGAAAGCGCGATGTGGGTTGACGCCTCTATGAAGAGCACACTTTGCCCAAGTCAGAAGCTTCTTACAGGGCTGAAGTTTAGGATTATTTGGCAATCAAATCTTGTTACGTTTGCCTGCAGTATGGGTGGAGACCTAATCTCTACAACCCAGAAAGTAAGCACCCCACCGGCACTGGTTGTGCCCATCTCCTGACCTCAACTTGAATGCTGGGTTCTCCTGACCTCAACTTGAATGCTGGGTTCAGTTTAGCACCCAGCAAATCTAATGTGGCTCTCTGACCCCTCCGCCACCACATGACTTCTTATCATATTTTAATATCGTAAAAGAGTCAGGGATCTGATTGCTATCCAGGAGTTCCAATTCCCACATGGGTGATATAGGTCTCTGAAAATATGCCAAGTGGCAACCTTCACTTACTGAACAAATAAGTATTTATAGAGCACCTGCTCTGCCTGTGTCTACGGCAGTGTGGAGGGATAGTGGTCCAAAGCGTGGACCATGGAACCAGGCTGCATGACTCAAATCCTGGCTCTGCCGTTGGCTAGCCGGGCTGGCCTTGGACGAGTTAGTACTTAACTATTCCATGCCTCAGTCTCCTCATCTGTAAAATGGGCATAATAGGAGTGCCCACTTCAGATGGCCCCTGCGAGGATTTAGGAGTTAATACACGTGAAGCACCTCAACAGCGCCTGGCATGACGCTGGGGTCACATTTGGGTCTTAGCAAGCACACGCTGGTGTCTGATAATGAGGTGCATTAAGAGTTCCCAGTTTCATACGCTTCATCCAGTCTGTGCTATTTTATCTACTTCTCATCCCCAAAGAAAGAAATCAAGACATTCTAGTTTTTTTCCACGTAGCCTAAGGTATCCGACTAAGTGTTAAACTGGTAATTCTGCCTCGGTCTTTCCAAAGCTCTTTACTGTAATAAATCTCATAGTACATTAGGAGTAACTGAAAAAAAGTAGTTTGTTCCAACTTCAGAAAGGAAACACTCTAACATTCCTATTATTATTATTATTCATATCTACCATTTATTATTTACTATATTATAGGCAATATGTTAAACACTTTATAAACCTTACGTCTTTCGATCCTTACAAAAAATTCCATTAAGTGGGCATTAGTTGCCTCCGTTGATAGATGAGGAAAGTGGGGTTGACAGACTCACAGACACAGAGAACAAACTAGTGGTCACCAGTGAGGAGAGGGGAGGCAGGAGGGACAGGATACGGGTAGGGGAGTAAGAGGTACAAACTATTAGGTATAAAATAAGCTACAGGGCTTCCCTGGTGGCGCAGCGGTTAAGACTCTGCCTGCCGATGCAGGGGCACGGGTTTGAGCCCTGGTCCGGGAAGATCCCTCGTGCCGCGGAGCTGCTAAGCCCGTGAGCCACAAATACTGAGCCTGCGATCTAGAGCCCACGAGCCACAATTACTGAGCCCGTGCGCCACAACTACTGAGCCTGCGTGCCACAACTACTGAAGCCCACGTGCTCCAGGGCCCGTGCTCCACAACGAGAAGCCCGCGCACCGCAACGAAGAGTAGCCCCCTCTCGCCGCAACTAGAGAAAGCCCTCACGCAGCAACGAAGACCCAAAGCAGCCAAAAATAAATTAAAATTTAAAATCTATTAAAAATAAAATAAAATAAGCTACAGGGATATGCTGTACAATACAGTGACTATAGCCAATATTTTATAATAACTATAAAAGGAGTGTAACCTTTAAAACTGTGGATCACTGTACTTACATAATATCGTACAGCAAATATACTTCAAGTTTTACAAAGACTTAAAAAAACCCAGTTAACAGAAACACACAAAAATAGAAAGTAGCGCCGATAAGGACTACGTGTCTTGCCTAATATTACACAAGTAATAGCGTAGCACTATCTGCTCTAACAAACCCCCGAATCTCAGGGGTTTGACCAAGCAAGATGCTTTGTGCACCTGTGGTCCGATGCAGCAGTGGCGATGGGGTGGGAGGGAAGCAGGCTGCGCCGCGTGAAGTCATTCAAGAACTCAGGCAACTTCCAACTTCTCCGCCCTCCTCCAAGCCCCCCGCCTCCCAAATCTTCTCCATTCAGACGGCAGAGGGGGAAAGGGAGCGAGGGTCACATATGATGGAGGAGTGTCTTTCTGGCCCAAGGCTGAAAGTGGCACATTCTACTCCCGCTGCCCTCATTCCAGTAGCTCTCATTCAGTCACGTGGTCACACCTCAACTGCAAGGGAGGCTCGGGCAGGTGGCTGGTCTGTGCCACTGGTACTCACTGTCTCTGAGACACACTGCCAATAAATAGCAGGGTCGGGTCCTGAAGCAGATCCACTGGCTCCAAAGCCCTTACTGTTGTTTTTTTTTAACCTTAGGATTTTTTTGTTGTTGAACCATGGTTAATTTACACTGTTGTGTTAGTTTCAAGGGTACAGCAAAGTGATTCAGTTATATGCATATATTTATTCTTTTCCAGATTCTTTTCCATTATAGGTTATTACAAGGTATTGAGTAGAGTTCCCTGTGCTATACAACAGTAGGTCCTTGTTAGTTATCTATTTTATATATATTTTATAGTAGTGTGTATATGCTAATCCCAAACTCCTAATTTATCTCCCCACACACGCTTACCCTCCACTATCTCCTTTGGTAACCATAAGTTTGTTTTCTATGTCTGTGAGTCTGTTTCTCTTTTGTAAATAAGTCCATTTGTACCACTCTTTTAGACTCCACATATAAGTGATGCCATACGATACTTGTCTTTGTCTGACTTACTTCAATTGTACGACCATCTCCAGGTCCATCCATGTTGGTGCACATGGCATTATTTCATGCTTTTTTTTTTTTGCGGTATGCGGGCCTCTCACTGTTGTGGCCTCTCCCGTTGCAGAGCACAGGCTCCTGACGCGCAGGCTCAGCGGCCATGGCTCACGGGCTCAGCCGCTCTACGGCATGTGGGATCTTCCTGGACCGGGGCACGAACCCGTGTCCCCTGCATTGGCAGTTGGACTCTCAACCACTGCGCCACCAGGGAAGCCCTATTTCATGCTTTTTTTATGCAAATCCCTACTCTTGCCCACAGCACTCTTCATGTCTGCACCAGCCTCTCAGATCCCCTGCTTCCCTCTGCCACCTGACTTCCCAACAGACTGGATGGAAGGCTACATCCCTCCATCTAAAGTCATACTTGTGAAATTTCTTTTTAAGTTTCATATGTATATCTAGCTGTATATAACTATTTACTTAATATGGTTTATTTCATTCATCATGAAAATAGTCAGGAACGCTGTATGACTCTTACCAACCCACCTCAGGGACTTCCCTGGTGGTCCAGTAGTTAAGACGCTGCACTTCCACTACAGGGGGTGCGGGTTCGATCCCTGGTTGGGGAACTAAGATCCCACATGCCGCGTGGGGCAGCCAAAAACAAACAAACAAATCAACAAAACTTACCTCAGTCTCCCGCCAGCCTTTGATTCCATGAACACAAACCACCTCTGACTGAAAGAGTACAACCTCCACAGGGATCCCCAATTATTGTTGTCTCTTCAAAGTCCATATCAAGATATCACTACTACTAAATTTAAGGGCTTCCCTGGTGGCGCAGTGGTTGAGAGTCCGCCTGCCGATGCGGGGGACGCGGGTTCGTGCCCCGGTCCGGGAGGATCCCACATGCCGCGGAGCAGCCGGGCCCGTGAGCCATGGCCGCTGAGACTGCGCATCCGGAGCCTGTGCTCCACAACAGGAGAGGTCACAACAGCGAGAGGCCCGCATACCGCAAAAAAAAAAAAAAAAAAAAAATTTAAACTTGTGACACATGAGATTCCAACTCTGTGTGTGACCCCTGCTTAATCATCTTCATGCACATATTCATTGGATTCTTGCCCTGGAACTAAGGAAATAAAAGACACACTGATGACCCATCTGATCCGTAAGTGATAAACACTATGAAAAGCCTTTAAATAAACAAAATCTGATGTGTTGACGCCACACTCAAAAAAAAATTGGTGACGTATTTTTATAGTTGATGCAGGGCTACGAAATGATTAAACATTCAGGAAGGCTTGAGACACATACTGAAGAGCACTCCATAAGTCTTACAAACAGCCTAAATATAATGTAAGAGTCTTGGATCTGATGGGTTAACTCTGTTACATAAGCTACGCACTACTGAAAATCAGTTTAAGAAACCCGTCAATCCCCAACACTAGAAGCCCACAATGGTCAACAATTGGACCTTTTTTATTAGCATCATTATTTACATTTATCAAATACTTTCAGCCTTCTATCTTCTTAGCAGAGGGTAAGGAGTCCATTTCCCCACTCTCTCTGAAGTTAGGCATGGCCATGTGACATGCTTTGGTTTACGAAATGTGAGTAGAAGTGACAATTGTCATATCTGGGGACAAGATTTAAGAACAAGTAAAAGCAGACCTCGTTTTATTGCTCTTCACTTTATTACACTTCGCAGATACTGCGTTTTTTACAAATGCAAGGTTTGGGGCAACGCTGCACTGATTAAGTCTATCAGCGTGTCTCTTTTTGGTAATTCTTGCGATAGTTTAAATTTTTTCGTTATTATATTTGTTATTGTGATCTATGATCAGTGGGTTTTTTTTTTTTTTTTTTACGGTACACGGGCCTCTCACCGTTGTGGCCTCTCCCCTTGCCGAGCACAGGCTCCGGACGCGCAGGCTCAGCGGCCATGGCTCACGGGCCCAGCCGTTCCGTGGCATGTGGGATCTTCCCGGACCGGGGCACGAACCCGTGTCCCCTGCATCGGCAGGCGGACTCTCAACCACTGCGCCACCAGGGGAGCCCCTGTGATCAGTGATTTTTAACGCCACTACTACAATCCGCTGAAGGCTCAGATGATGGTTAGCCGTTTTTAGCAATAAATTATTTTTAAATTAAGGTATGTATATTGCTTCCTTAGATATAAAGCTATTGCACACTTACTAGACTACAGTATGGTGTACACGTGAGTTTGATATGCACTGGAAAAAAAATTATGTGACTTACTTTATTATATATTCGCCTTGCTGTGGTGGTCTGGAACCAACCCGCGACTGTCTCTGAGGCATGCTTGTACACAATTCGCCGCTGTCCCATTCTCCTGCTGTGGTGAGTTAAAATGGCCATAAATTCTCTGCGGTTTCTTCCAAGAGAAGGTTTCTCCTTCTCTTGAATCCGAGCAGGCCCTATGACTTGCTTTGACCAATAGAACGTGGTGAAAGTGACAATGTGAGCACTGTCCCCGAGAGGTCTATGAAACTTCACCTCTCACTCTTTATTAGAACAGTGAAACCCAGGCTAGACTCCTTGAAGATGAGAGACCAGGTGGTTAGAGAGACCCAGCCGTCCCAGCTGCTCCAGTAATCTCAGTTGAACCCCAGACACGTGAGGGAGGCCAGCCATCCCCAGCCAACCCACCAGCTGACTATGACTGCAAAGCAACCCCAGGCAAGAACAGCAGAACTGCCCAGCTAAGCCTACCCCAAGCTACAAAATAGTGAGCAACTAGATAATTGTTTAAAGCCACTAAGTTTGAAAGTTGTTTGTTACACAGCACTAGGTGACTAGGACACTAACCTGGGCGGTGATAGAAACAGACGGGGAGTTTCTTTCAGCCTGGATCTCTAGGTAAGGAGGACAGGGCAGTGTCCCTCAAGATGTATACCTGGAGTAAGAAATCATCGTTCGGCATTTAAGCCACTGCAGCTTTGAGGTTTTCCTTCACCACGGCGTAACCTAGCCAATCCTGACCAATTCAGAAATTGGTACCAATAAGTGAAATTCCACTCTACCTTTAGAAGAAAACTAAAAAGGCAAGGTCAGGGAGTAGACAGAGGGGAACCCACCATCAGAGGCTGCAAGGATGACAATCCCTATCACACAGTGATACAGTATCTAGTAAAGTGTTCACCTGTGAGAACGCCAAAGGCAAAAATGTACCAAATGAATATGTAGCTCCAAGGAAGAGCGATGAGAACAGCAAGCAAAGCCCCACGGCCACCCTACAATGGGCACTTAGCACGGGCAAGAAATAGACCTCCATTTCTAAGACGCTAAAATGTTTGTGGTTGATTGTTCTCAGAGCACGTCCTGACTAATACAGCCTCTGAGCCCTTCTTAACACTAAAGTGGTGTCTGTCGGCACTGAAAGACACCCAGGCAACGCCTTACTGTGGCCCACAGAGAACAGTTCACCAACAAAGTGAACGTGGGAAATACTGAACTGGAACATAAAGCATCTGGCTCTGGAATACTGAAATGAAAACAGCAACCAAACCTTCCAAACAACTCGACTTTCTTGAGTAAAAGCTATCAGGTAGCCTATGGAGTACAGAGCTGCAAATAGGGAGACGCTCAATGAAAGGAGAAAAAAAAAAACAAGGTTGGCGTGGGATTTTCTCCTCTTTTAATAGTCTTATGCCCTGACAGTTGTGAGTTGTTTGTTACAAGTGACATCACTGGAGAAAACATAACGGACCCCCCCAAGAAGAAAAACATAAGCCCGTAATTCTTTGTATCAATGTGTAAGACTGGTACAAACACATGTAGAATGTTATATACAATATGAATCAGAATAAAAGAAATGATTTTGTTTCTTTCTTGGATGTGATTTTTGCAAAAATGTAGGACACAGAGGAGCTGGTAACATTTTACGTGATTCTTTAGACCTACCCAAGCTTGCCTCTCATATTTTTACAGACCTGACCTCCACTCAGCCTTTCTCCTTTCTGGAACTGCAACCACCATACTTGAAGTGTGCAAAAGAGGACTTAGAGATCAGCAGGGACTCCAGGTGGGGGAGTGAGATTAAGCGTAATTGATATCAGGCATCAGATAAATCTCAGCCAAGGGAATGAGTCTGTCCCTTCTCAAGCAGCACACACGCGCAGATCCAGGATTGATAGTTGTGTGCCGCTGTTTCATATAGACCAAGGTGACCCCATTCACTGAGCCTGCCATTGCAGTGATTCTTGAATAAATGTCCCCAACTGAGAAAGAAGTGCAAAAAGTGATTCTCACGAGCCAGACTCATCATCAGAGTCAACATCCCTGAGGTCCAGTGACTGAACCAAACCAGGCCAGCTCTGGGGAGCCCTGGAGCCCCGCTTCACGCAGCAGCAAATGGGAATTTCCCCTCGAAAGCCCTGTCGATGCTCATGGAAACGGACATCATCCCAATATGAGTACCAGCTGGGAAGCTAATAAAGCAAATATCTGTTTTCCAGGAAGGCCATTAGTACTGGCTACCAGTAGAGGAAAGAGTCAAGAATGAAGTAAATAAATCCAAGGGAGGAGAAAATGTACCACTTCAGAAAAACCATGAGCAGAACAGATAATGCTAAACTATTTGATCATTTAACTGGAAAAGAGTTGAAAGAAAGATTAGTGAAATTTGAAACGCGGTATATTTAATGATTCTACAGTACATTTTTTTCCCAACAAAATGGGCACAAGCACAGAATCCTAACTTTTCCATTTAATGCAAATCAGAGAATGCCTTTTTAAAGACAACAAACAACAGTGTTTGTTTCAGGCTGAACTGCCTTCCCCCCCTCTAATAATGCCTGTATCTGAAAGATACAGGGCTCGTTGATGCTATATAGTTACCAACTTGTGAAACACCTTATTCTGTCATTTACCATAGCCTTTAGAAATTTAGTGTTTCAATAGTTTCCTGACACTTGGATTCTTTGCGGAGGTGAGTTTAAATATAAATATGTAGGGATTTCCTAGGCGGTCTAGTGGTTAAGACTCTGCACTCCCTATGCAGGGGGCACGGGTTCGATCCTGGTCGGGGGAACTAAGATCCCGCATGCTGCGTGGTACAGCCTAAAAAAAACCCTAATAATAGGGCTTCCCTGGTGGCGCAGTGGTGGAGAGCCCGCCTGCCGATGCAGGAGACACGGGTTCGTGCACCGGTCCGGGAAGATCCCACATGCCGCAGAGCGGCTGGGCCCGTGAGCCACGGCCGCTGAGCCTGCGCGTCCGGAGCCTGTGCTCTGCAACGGGAGAGGCCACAACAGTGAGAGGCCCGCGTACCGCAAAAAACAAAAACAAAAACTAATAATAAATTTTTTTTAAAGTACTCCAAAAAAAAAAAAAAAATATATATATATATATATATATATGTAGCTCAATCCCTGCCACTACCTCCATATTCAGGAATATAGTAGGGGCTTCCCTAGTGGCACAGTGGTTAAGAATCCACCTGCCAATGTAGGGGACATCGGTTCGGGAAGATCTCACATGCCGTGGAGCAACTAAGCCCGTGTGCCACAACTATTGAGCCTGCATGCTGCAAATACTGAAGCCCACGTGCCTAGAGCCCGTGCTCCACAACAAGAGAAGCCACCACAATGAGAAGCCCCTGCATCACAGCGAAGAGTAGCCCCCGCTTGCAGCAACTAGAGAAAGCCCACGTGCAGCAACGAAGACCCAACGCAGCCAAAAATTAATTAACTAATTTAAAAAGAAAACATTTTATTTTTTAAAAAAGGGATATAGTAATAGGAGGTCCAGTGAACTTGCAGGCTCAGTGAAAAAAAGGTCCCAGTCCTTATTCCTAGGGGAGGAATACAGCTTTCTGCCCAAAGACCCCTGAAGCCAATAAAAAAGGGATAAGGTGACTTGAAACAGGTTTTTGTTTGTTTTTTCTGTTTACAAAGATTTTTTTCTTCCAGTTTTATTGAAATATAATTGACATATAACATTGCGTAAGTTTAAGTTCTCGAATGTAATGAGTTGATATATGTATATGTTGCAAAATGACCACCACAGTTAGCTAACGCACCCATCACCTTGAAAATCATTTTAACTATATTTATTCCACACAGAAATAACTCAGTGAAAAATCAGACAAAACCATTTCTAATATCAAACCAAATACTGTGATGAGATTTTTTTTTTTTTTTTCATTTTTGCGGTACGCGGGCCTCTCACTGTTGTGGCTTCTCCCGTTGCGGAGCACAGGCTCCGGACGCGCAGGCTCAGCGGCCATGGCTCACGGGCCCAGCCGCTCTGCGGCACGTGGGATCCTCCCGGACCGGGGCACAAACCCGTGTCCCCTGCATCAGCAGGCGGACTCTCAACCACTCACCACCAGGGAAGCCCTGTGATGAGATTTTAATGACTGAGTTTGGTATTATCTAGGCATGGACTATGTGGATGATAAAATATCTCTTGCCCAGAATTTGGGCTCTGTGCGCTTCACACCATGGTTGATACAAGTTTCAACAGACAAATTTTCAACCCATGGTCCATGACTTTACCACTGGGTGAGGAACAAATCCTATCATCTAAAGCAATCTCTGCAGCCTTGTGTCCCCCACGCATCCTTACAGATCACTCCTTAATCTCCTCCTCATTCGCCTGCCTCACTAGACCACCTGATGTTTCCCAAACACGCAAGGGTCTTTCACACCTCCCTGTGTTGCTCTCCACGCCTGAAGTGTCTTCTTCCCACACCTTGTATAGTCAAATCCTAATCAAACCCAGTACCAGTCACTCAACACAATTTCCTCTAAGCCTAACCCCTGGCAGAATGAACAGAACTCTCTTCCTCATCCCTAAAGGCTTTGTTCTTGTAGCCACTCTGGCATTCACTACAGAACCCCGTGCCCCTTAAAAACAGAAATCATATGGGACTTCCCCGGAGGTCCAGTGGCTAAGACTCCCTGCTCCCAATGCAGGGGGCCCGGGTTCCATCCCTGGACAGGGAACTAGATCCTGCATGCCGCAACTAAAGATCCCACATGCTGTAACTAAAGATCCCACATGCCACAACTAAAGATCCCACATGCCACAACGCAGATCCCGTATGTGGCAATGAAGATCCCGTGTGCCGTAAGTAAGACCCAGCGCAGCTAAATAAATAAATATTAAAAAAAGAAAAGAAATCATAGCCATCATCATCCCCCGACCATCTAATAGAGTGCTATATTAGTTATCTATCACTGCAAAAAAAAAAAAAATTACCCCCAAACTTAGTGGCTACAAGCATCATTTACTATTTCACAGTTTCTCTGAGTCAGAAATCTGGGCAAGGCTCAGCTAGGTCTCCCGGCTCTGGATCTCTCATAGGCTATAATCAAGCTGTAGGATGGTGGAGGCCAAAGTCTCATCTGAGGGCTCAGCTGGAAGTGGACCTGCTTTCCAAGCTCACTCCAGCCGTTGTTGGCAGAATTAGGGTTCACATCAGCTGTTGACTGGAGGCCTTCCTCGGTTCCTTGCTACGTGGGTCTCTCCATAGGGCAACTCACCACATGGTATCTGGTTTCATCAGAGCAAGCAAGTGAGAAGGCGCGAGAGTGCCAGCAACAGAGAGAGGAGTGCCAGCAAGAAGGAAGTTACAGTCTTTTGTCGTGGTAGCAACATCCCATCACTTGTGCCATATTCTACTTGTTAGAAGTGACTCACTAGGTCCAGCTCACATTCAAGGGGGTGGACATTACACAAGAGTATGAGTACCAGGAGTTGGGATCACTGAGAGCTGTGTCAGAAGCTGTGTCCCATAAATGCCTTATATCGTAAGCATTCAGTAAAGATTTATTTATAAAAGCAGAAATGTGACATTTTCTTCAAATATCCTTCGTTGTGTGATCGATTCCATTAACTTTAAGGTTATTAATAATAGAAACTATACAAAGCCTATGCTCAGAAACACATTTTCAAAATCACCTTCTCGAAGGCAATGTGACTGTTGAATTTTAATAAGTAATACTAGCCACTGTAACTAACAAACCCAACTTCTCAGTGACTTCACACCATAAAGGTTTATTTCTCACCATCGTCATGGTGAGTGGAGGGCAGCACCCCTCAATGACTCTCATCCACACAGTAGGACCCTATCATCACGCAGCTGATTATAAAGGGATTTTCGTGACCAGGACTGAAAATGGCATCCATCACTTCCCCTCATATCCCACTGAGGCCACTGAGATGGCCCCGGCCCAGCTGTAAGCAAGGCTGGGAAATGTAGTCTCTCTATATGTGCCCAGAGAAAGGAAACAGACTGGAGAATATCTAGCCAGTCTCAGACAGAAGGATGCTGTCGCTCCGGATACTCTCCTTGTAGATGAAGAGCTAAACCCTCTTTAAATAAAGATTACGCTGTATCGAGTTCCTGACAGTAACTGAAGTATAGGTACCCCAGCTCTCAAGTCAGTAGTTCGGCCAATGGCTTCCAAGTCCTAGTTCAAGTTCTCAACGCACTGCATTCAACTAGTAACAGTTCAGCCTAAACAGCATCACAGTGTTTAAGTCAGATAGGTTACCGTCTCTGGGGGAGGATAAAGTGGGTCCAATTCCAATGTCTTCAACCAGAAGTGGCAGAGCTCCATTAAGAGTCTAGCTCTGAAGCAAATCCTTTATGCTTATACTGGCCAAAAATATTTTGTAAAGCCAAATTAGAATTCAACCTCTATTTATGGGAAAGGGAACCATTATTTGCATGCTGGGTCTAAACTTTCTCTTATTTCTACCAGAGATTCCAGGAGGTCAGGAAGCATGGTAGAGAGGGATAGGAAGATTGGGATGGGAGTGAGGGAGTGTGAAAGGCAGAAAGAAAAATAATTAGAAGACCCATCCAAATTTCTACTGCTCTGTCAGCTGATGGGTTGTTATTTCAGCCCAGAGGCTTTAAGAGATTCAAAAAATTTAGAATTCTCATGTAAAAGAGTTGGGTGGGGGGAGAAGTGTGAAAATATCACGTTATGTCTTTTATATGCTTACAATACACATAGTCAAAGAAAAAAGTGTGTGGGGTGGGTATGTCTGACAGGAGAAACCCTGTCTGACCATATTGAACAGATTGGTATGAAAAAGAAGAGCCTATAGATAACGACTCTACCTTATGGATGGTCTGCATTAGCACAGCAAGGGAAAGCGACTCATGTTTCTGCGTCATGAATAATGTATACGGCACACGGAGCAATGCAATGTATTTCTTTCACCAACAGAAATATCAGAGACAAAACTCTAGAACTTAATAAGCACATATTTGAGTCCAAGGGTACTATGAAAATATTAAGTATGTCTGTCCCTTCTCAACATCACAGTCACAAGATAGAAGAGATTAGCATAAGGTCAGCTATAATGCCAGCAGTGTCACTGCATTACTTTGGAACATGAATTCTTCATGACCATCTAGGTAGGATGCCTGGGTTTAAGTGGCTGAACACCAAGAGGGTTTCAAAGATCAAAAGGCAATCATTTCTTCTATATTTTCCTGTGCAAAGCATAAACTTGGAGTATTTTGCTATAACTCAGCTATCCTTTAATTTGCAAGAAGAACAAAAAAAAGATATCTTTCTGTTCAGGTTACAATTATATTCATCCTATTGACGTCTATTTCAGGAAAGAAGGTGCGTAATTAAGAAGACTCTTGAGACATTAAAAACAGGGCTACTTACCCACAATGTCCCTAACAGTTCTCCCAGACTTCTGAAAAGCTTCACTTCATCCTTATGCTTCCCCAATTCTATTTCTTAGAGTTTTGTAAATCCATAAATCTCCCGAAGTTGCCTGCTAAAATGTGCAAGTCTTGTGTCAGCTTGTGATATTTTCCTGGGGACAGTGGCTAGGGCTCTCATCAGATTCCCAGAAGGATCTCTGAGCACACTAAAACTAAGGCACTGGACACTTCTGTGGTTAATAAGCTCTTGAAATGCAACTTACCCTTGGAAGGTTAGTGATGCCTTTTACACAAACAGTTCCCAAAGGTTGGTAGGTGTGTGGCCCGTGCTTGCAGAAATTTTTTACCCATCTGAAGCCTCCCTCTTAAGTACATTTCTGATGACTCCAGGTTGGGCGAATGGGGTGCCCAGGTTGCACGGACCTATGTGTCAGCAGATGCCGTGTGATGCTTGCTCTGTAGTCTGCTTTTGGAAAATTTGCTAACCAGACACCCTGCTTACAGCTTAATTTCTCAGATCTCTCAACAGTCTTGCAAAGAGAAGTTGCAGAAAAGGAATGGGCAACTTGAGGGCAACACTTCCTGAGCTCCTCTTAGTTTATCTAGAACGTTTCAAATTGATCTGAACAAGTTAAAAAACATAGCTTACCATTTTGTCAAGCTCCTCCAGGCAAAATTTGGTATTTGACAATGACTATTTAAAAAAAAAAAAATGTCCCAGATCACGTTAGACAATCTTCATCTCTTAATGTGGACTGCTCAGTTGCCAATTTTACATGTAAATTATAAAATAAAAATGAATGTTGTAATTTTATTACGTTCTATCCTTTAAAAATATATTCCTGGGCTTCCCTGGTGGCGCAGTGGTTGAGAATCTGCCTGCCGATGCAGGGGACACGGGTTCGAGCCCTGGTCTGGGAAGATCCCACATGCCACGGAGCAACTGGGCCCATGAGCCACAACTACTGAGCCTGCGTGTCTGGAGCCTGTGCTCCGCAACAAGAGAGGCCGCAATAGTGAGAGGCCCGCGCACCGCGATGAAGAATGGCTCCCGCTTGCCACAACTGGAAAAAGCCCTCGCACAGAAACGAAGACCCAACACAGCCATAAATAAATAAATAAATAAATATAAAAATAATAAATAAATAAATATTTAATAAATAAAATAATAAATAAATAAAATATTTATAAAAAATAAAATAAATAATAAAAAATATTTATTGGGAATGAGTTAGGTATATCCACCTCCACTAATTCCAAAGACTCATATTCACCAGCCAAACAAGGATATCAGATTTTTAAATACCAAAGGCCATGTTTATATTAAGTGGAAAAAAAATGTTTTTTTAACTTCTAAAAGCCCTGGCAGAAGCCTGGCTTTTTTTTTTTTTTTTTTCCTTAAGAATTGTGACCATCCATCTGAGGAGTGACCACTCAACCCAGTGTCCTGCTACTGAAATCTCTCTGGGACACTCAGTGCCTTTCAGTTTACAACAAAGAAAGGCTCGTTCTGCAGCTACATAAAAGGATCTTCTAATAAAAAAGCTTCTTACATGTCTCAAAGGAATACTGGAAGGATAAATTAGATAATGCCTTCAAAAAGGCACTTTTAAAAGGTGCCTTGGAAATAGAAGATGCTATCACTATTGTCATTTTGTTATAGACAATAATGTTACTTGTTTTTCCTGGAAAAGCTACCTTTCCATCAGAAAAAAAGCCAAAAAACAAATATCCTAAAAGCTGCTATTCTGTGGTCTTAAAAATGTATTTGTGGCTAGATGAATATTTCCCTTCTCCCTTCCTCCCCTCTAAGTCCAAGCAACCCCACGGGACCTGGGATTTCTGTAGTCAAGATCGGGAGAATTGAGACAGACAATAGCAATATGTAAGCAGAAGACAGCAGAGAACAAAATTACAGAAACTTATCGTAAGAGGACACATTTGACAGCATACAATTCGAACTCTTTGCTATACTAGTGGAAGACACCGACCCAGAAAAGTTAAGCCACATTCCAAACATTACACAGCTAGTTAGGAACAGAATCACGGTAGTCCTTAAACATAGCCAAACGGCTAGAAGGAGAAAAGGACATCCCCCATGCCTGTCTCAGCATCACCATGGTTCCAGAAGCTGCCTGATACTCAAGTCCATCAAGAAGGCATCCAAGCTTTGATGCTCTACAACATGGGGGTCATGAACTGGAGACCCTCAAGTCTGGGGACCCAGGCTCTTTCCTAACCCCACCCTACTCCCTAACTCGCTAACTTTGAGCAAAGAATCTCTCCAAGCTTAATTTCCCTCAGCTGTAAGAGTGGATGTTATCGGTACTCACCAAAGGGTTGTTGAGAGGATTAAATGTGACTACAAAGACGCGTTTAACACAGTCTAGCGATAACTGTTGACTTTAATGTCTCTGGATAGCAAAATTAAATGAGGATTAAAAGAGAAATGCAGGGGCTTCCCTGGTGGCGCAGTGGTTGAGAGTCCGCCTGCTGATGCAGGGGACACGGGTTCATGCCCCGGTCCGGGAAGATCCCACATGCCGCGGAGCGGCTGGGCCCGCGAGCCATGGCCGCTGAGCCTGTGCGTCCGGAGCCTGTGCTCCGCAACGGGAGAGGCCACAGCAGTGAGAGGCCCGCGTACCACAAAAAAAAAAAAAAAAAAAAAAAAAAAAGAGAAATGCATATAAAGTGCTCGGCTCAATGCTTGACACCGTAAGTGCTCAACAGATTTGGGGAAGTATTACTTTATACTCCGGCACAGGCATCCATTCAGCAAGAATTTGTTGAGTCCGTCCTTCCTAGGTGCTGGGAACTACCCTATACCTTAGGATCCTACTACCTGAACTCAACTGCTGACAGTCAGATGGAAGAGGCAGACACGTGGTTGGACAAAAGCTCTGTATCAGAGCTGGACAAACGCAACCCTCGGGCCAAACCCATGCCCGTTTCTGTACGGTCCCTGAGCTAAGCAGGATTTTCACATTTTTAAATGTTTGGGGGAAAAAAAATCAAATGAAGAAGAATATTTCATGACATCGGAAGAGTCCATGAAATCCAAATCTCAAATCCAAATCTCAGAATCCATAATTAAATTTTATTGGAGCACAGCCACGCTCATTCATTTAGATATTGTCTATGACTACTTACACCCGGCAGTCAAGTTGAATGGTTGCAACCGAGACCATATGGCTGGCAAAACTGAAAATGTTTACTATCTGGCCCTTTACAGAAAGCTTGCCAACTCCTGCCCTATGTCTTGGTAAATACTATAATATGTATGTGTGCTGAAGGATGCTATAGAAGCATGTGGTAGGGGACAGGGGCGCCTAACTGTGTCTGGGAACTTGTGGAAGCTTCGCTAAGGAACTGAGTCTTAAAAACTGAGTAGGAGTTTGCCAGATGGAAAAGGGTACATGGATGCATAAAGGTTCAGAATCATAACAGAGCAAGAGAGGTTCTGGGAAGATAGCAAGACACTGGGTGCTTCTTTAAGTTAACTCTGATCTTATTGTCCTAACGACATCCACAAAATGTCATCACTATATGTCCCTGTGCAAGAATGAATTAGGTTTCCAACTGTCTAGTAATCTCCAGACCACTGTCCTTAATGCCGGAACAATTCTCTTCTCTCAGAAAAATCACATAGAACTTTTGATCCCTCGGAGGTTTTCAAGTTTCCGATGGAAATGAGATTTAATGGACTCATTATGAATACGTTCCCTCCCTGTGCCCATGTCCAGTCTCATTAGCATGTGTCACTGGGTTAATCAGTCACCGTGACTGGTTCTTAACACAGGTGTTAAAACCGTACTTGGCTATAGGTTGAAGGAGCACTGAGACATGTGATCCGTGAATTTAAAGAGTAGAGAAAAAAGAAAATAAACAAGAGAAGGGCAGGACTTAGCAGGTGGTACCAGAATGACGTAACCTGGGAACGGCTGGCACAAGGATGTTAAAGTCTTCTGATCCTGGGTCCACAAGGTGAGCAGCATGGACGACCAGAGACATTCCTGAAACTCGGGACGTGCAGGAGAAATAAATGGCAGATACAGTAGTGACATCAGTCACCAAGCCGGTCACCGGCACTGGCTTCACTCAGTGAAACCGATCAAAGGCTCTGCTCTTGTAAACTAAGAGGCTGCTATAAACTTGAAGTCATAGGGCAGAAACTAAGACAGAACCCAAACGTGAACTTCATACCAGAACAAAATCCAAACCAAACAAAAAATTCCAACAACCCAGAAAAACACAAGTATCAGTTTACTTCTCCTCTCTGACTTGGAAGGGTTGATTGATTCATGGTCGGTCCACCGCTCAGGGCAGCTCTACTCCCCAGCCCTTCCCGTTCCCATACAAGGCCCAGCAGTTCACCCCCAGCTCTGCCAGGTACCCCAGTGCAGCCTTGAGCATCACTACCTTCCTCCACCCAAACGTCATCCATCCAACAACATGTTGATTGAGCTCCTCTAAGAGGCTAAGGGCTGGGGATACCATACTGAAAAAGACAGAAGTTGGCCGGCTCTCTCAGAGCTCTCTGCAGAGCAGGGAAGACAGGTGCGATGGTCAATGAACCAAATGCTCTGGAATGAGACAACCAAGGGGCCTAAGAGAGCCAAGTGGGTGGTGGTCCACAGTGAGGAGGAAGGGAGAATGGACCACTCCTCTCTGTGGACAGTCCCTTCGAGGCCCCTAAGCAGCATGATTTGTGTCCCATTGTTTGGTAGCCTTGACCAAACAAATCTGGGCGTACAGCCATTTGGGCAGAAGAGCTGTGACAAGGAGACGAATCCAAGCCACATGTAGGATACAGTCCTCAAGACACCTCAACCTGCTCCTGAGTCAATCTCCCAGGCCCGGCTCTCCCTCACCTAAGATGGGTGCTTTCCCAGAAGTCTCCTCAGTGCCCCCGCAAACAGACTTCAGCGGGCAACCCCTCCGGGTCAGCAGAGACGCCCAGACACATCTGCACACCAGCAGGGAACCCCGCTTGTGTACTTTCTTGGGAAGCTACACAGCCCCCAAGAAAATAAATTGAAAATTTCAATTCGCCCAGCCCCTGGTTCATGAGCTATGTTGGACATGCCTGAACCATGCTTAGAAGCGAACCAGTATCCCGGCTACGGACAGACAAATGTCACTGACTAAGTCACCCTGGACGCAAAGAAATCGCACGGTTTGGATTGCCAGGATCCACGTTGAATCCACATTGTGTACTTATCATCCTCCAAACAATGTTCGCACCGTAAGTCAAGCTCCAGCACTTTGTAGAAATGCTTTCGGGCACAAAGTACTCATTGTTACTTTCCTCGCCCACAAACAGTGCATCTTTTTAAACACAGAGCCATAGGCAGCAAACCATCGAACTAAATAGGGAAATGCTTTTAATGCAACAAGTATTCTCCACGCTACCAAACTTTAATAGAGTCAGAGGGAAAATACATTTCCTTTGCCCTCAATAGAAAGAATGCACATAAGTTTGAGAAAAGCTGAGGAACCCACTTCTAACCTCTCTCACAAAAGCAATCAGACGGCCTGCTCTTTGTCAAGAATGACTACATATAAATCTCCTACAATCTAAGTGAGTAATATTATGATTTTAATACTTATGTGTGTGCCAAAAGTATACACAGCCTAAGGACCTTTACAATCAAATGTAGAAATAAAAGGAGAAGGAACACTTCAGATGAAACCCAGAGCTGGAAGTGGGAACTCGAGCTGGAATGCTTCAGTCAGCACGTACACAGTCTCTGGCTTTGAGAACGTAAAAGGAAAGATGGTTATAGAGAGAGGGACAAAGAAGAGTATAAAAAAGAGAAAGGACACAGCGAGTGACCACTCAGAGAGTGAAGTGCTGTCTCTCCCCCTGGGCTGTATCACTTCAGCTAATACACGACAGGAACTCCTTCCCAAGGAGACCCAGAGTAAAGAGAAGACAGCCAAGGGGGGTAGTTTCAGGTGGCGGTTGACAGTGTGGTCTCTCAGATAAGACTGGGTTCAAATCCTGGCTCCCACAGGTGTGTGATTCAGATCACGGTCCTTCATCACCTCTGTAAGCCTCAGTTTCCTCATCTGTAAGGTAGGTGAACAACAGCAATAATACCGTAGAACTTGGCGTCGTAGGGCTACGGAAAGATTCAATGAAATAATAAAGAAAGCACAGGGCCCAAAATAGAGAAAAAATCTGAATAAATCTTATTGATACTGATTTTTAATAAATATATTTGTCTTCCCCTCGAAGAAGGAAGAAAGTGGTTGAATGGTGCGGTGAGGGACTTCCTGACTGGTGTCCTAAGGGCCTTGGTTTTGGTGTCACCACCAAGTAACTCATCTTACCAATCTGGAGCCAATTTATTCATAGAAAACAAAAATGTTGGATTAAACTACCCTAAAGCTCCCTTGTATCCTCAGAAGAATTCCATGAGAACTATTTGAGATTAAAATCAATCAATTCCACAAACGTTATGGACACCAAGGAGGGAAAGCGGCGGGAGATGGGGGTTGTGGTGTGATGAATTGGGAGATTGGGGGAAAAAAATTAGAAGAAAAGCGTAGGTTAATAATTTTTCAGTGTTTCTTTTTCTAATATGAGAACTTAAGGCTTTCAATGTGTCTCAACAGCTTGTTTTAGCTGCTTTCTGCAAGCAACGTTTTGTATCCCTGAAGTTTTACTATGTGGTATTTACATTGTTATTTATTTCAATATACTTTCTAAATTTGCTGTAAAAAGGAAAAAAAAAAAAAATCAATAAGTTCCTATCTAACTCACGTTTCTTGCTGAAATGCCAAGCACCATATGGGCTCTCTTGCTCTCTGTAATCTGGACTCAGTGTTGCCACAAATCACATCATGTCTCCTGAAACACCAATGACAAATTTAGACTAGAGTGTGGGTGTTTGTCTTGCTCCAAGAAGGGGCCGATCTCTTCCTCCCTGTACTTCAACAGCAGTCACATGAGACCCAGGGTCTCTTTGTTCTGAAAGCCACTTGACTTGGTATTTTTCCCGGGATGAGGTGGTAACCATTACCTTCATCCTCTGGGGGGCAGGGGTGGGGGAGGAATACCCAAGGCCTAGAATTATGGAAATAGATCAGTTTTACTTTGTGACGTTTCTCCAAATC
Organism: Phocoena phocoena; assembly: GCF_963924675.1. NCBI lineage: Eukaryota > Metazoa > Chordata > Mammalia > Artiodactyla > Phocoenidae > Phocoena > Phocoena phocoena. The sequence goes on from NC_089223.1 coordinate 134,398,832, forward strand.
TGATATCACTGAAATAAAAAATACAATTCTTACTCTGAAAATAATAATGAGGTTGAAACTATATGAGTAATTACAGTCAAAGGAATCACGGAAACGCATCTTTTCTAAGAAACTATCTAACAGTGGGTGATTTCTGTAGCCCAGGGTTGTGGTTCCGAGTGGCATACACGCAATTTAAAAATACCTCTGTGCTCCTAGGTCTCATAGCCATCAATGCAATACGCTTGCTCGTTTGATAAGAGGCTAGATATTGTTTCATTTCCTTAGTGTTTCACAAGGATTTTGAAATCCTGTAACAAAGGGAGATATGAAACAGATGTATGAGATTTATCTGAAATCCACTTGTGTTTAATCATAATACTTCTTATAGAAATCCCCTTTGTATAAGATCGTATGTGATATATTTATACAGCAACATACAGTAGCCACAATAAATGATGTGAGTAATTACTTAAGCTGTAGGTATTGTTGTCTTTTTCTGCCTTTCCTCTGGCTATCTGAGTCCTTTTTAAGCCTATCTCATTTCTATGTCCTCCACATACCTTTGGTTGAATGCGCTGCTTCTCTCACGTAGAAATTAAATTCAATTCCCTACCATCTAGAGACAGTGCAGAAACCAAGAGAAAACCAATTCTGTGGGTCTCTGTTGTGTTTATAGTAATAGATGTTGATCTTTCTTCAGTTTCAGTTACTGAAGAGCAGTTCCAATTTTTGAGATCTAGTACAGAAAATAAAAAATAGTTCTGTCATATCGTCTTTTATCATAGTGACAAGCAGATTGGATGGCATGATACTGGTAAAATAACATGGGTATAAACCAGAAATCTGGGCTTCCATCCTGAGTCCGACATTTCTTATGTGTGTCTGAGACCCAGCCAGCCCATCTGTAAAGTGAGAGACACGATACTCTCCCCATAAGACCCTTATAAAGATGACATAAAGTAATTTAGATCAATGAAAAAGCAGTATGCAAATATTAGCTGTGATTCTGTAATTTAATCAATGCCACCTCAGATCCTTTGTGAAAAGAAGTGGAATGATTAAATGGATGGAGATAGATAGATACATCTATACATCCATACATCCACACATCCATAGGTAGATAGAGATACATAGATATACAGAAAGAACGATGGATGGATGGATGGATGGATAGATGGATGGATGGGTAGGTAGGTAGGTAGATAGATAGATAGATAGGCAGATAGATAGGATAGGGTCTGAGAAACAGAACTTATAATAAATAATAATTCCCAATACATGTGTGACATTTTATCATTACAAACTACACTTTTAAAAGTCGTGGAGTCTCTGCACACAGCTCTGTACCAGGGCATCCCCCCAGCTAAGAGGATGTGTGGGGAACATAGATCACATTCCACTCACAAAGGGCACATCCTGGGACAAAACTGTGTCTGCCAGGATGTGGGAACACCTTTTTCTCACTTTCACAAAGCCCTCCTTTGGACTAGCAGTGAGCCTGATGAAAATGATTGCATTCAACCCTCAAACAATTCTGAGAGATATTATGGCCCTACTCTTACAAATTAGACAACTGAGACTCAACTGAAATGAGTTGAGTCCAAGGAATTAAAGCATGCATCAAGGTCTTCTGACCCCCAAGCCAATGCTCCGTTTACAATGGAAACCTACGAGCAAACCAAGTAAGTGTTAAGCAGATGGATACAAAGCTGGACAAAACATGACAAAAACTCAACCACAACTTAACTTTTCACTCTACTCATCTCCACCAACAGATCCTGAATCCACAAAAGAGGGAGATTCGTGTCAAGACCGTAGAACACAAATCTGCAACAGACACAACCTCCACCACATACAACACGACACACAATCCTTTCCAACAGAATGCTTTTAATATAAGTGGAGGAAACAGACCAACAGCTAAATAAACACAATGCACTATTAATAGGAGATAGAAACGCAATGTGTTTCCCAGTGTGTATCTCTAAACGATGGGCAGGGTTCAGATAAATGCTCTCTAGATGGGATGGGGTGGGTCTGCAGACCTGATGGGATTGGAAGTTGGGAGGGTGGCCTGGAGGTGTGTGATTAAGAGCTCTTTGTGGTGTAACTGTCAGGGCATACTGGCTGACCTGGTCACCCGAGGGTGAGGAATCAGGCACAGCGCCTGCAGCCTGTAGGTTGGGGTGAGCAGAAAAGACCCAAGGGGTACAAGCTGAAAGTTGAACAGAGCAGATCAAAGCATGTAAGCTGGAGAAATGGATATCAATGACCCACCGATGGAGGCAAATGATCAGGGATCCGGGAAGAACGAGAACAAGGAACGACGTGTGAGTTAAGAGGGAAGTCTGAACAGCTGGCAGGAAAGGGCGTGTTCCGTGCACTCTTAAATATATTCCTACCGTGAACAATGAACAATAAGAAGTTTCACTGAAAGGATCAAGTTCAGAAGGGACAAGAGGACCTGAGCCCTGGAGCTCTGGAAGGCCAGACAGTGAACAAACCAACTATTTATATGGACAAATCTTCAGCTTGTGGCTATGTAAGAGTCCAGTAGCCCTGGGTAGGATGAGGTCTTCAAAAAACTATGGTAAATGGAGCTAGCAAGTAGAAAAATTATAGAAACATAGGGGACTTCCTTGGTGGTCCAGTGGCTAAGACTCCGCACTCCCAATGCAGGGGGACCGGGTTTGATCTCGGTCAGGCAACTAGATCCCACACGCCGCAACTAAAGATTCCACACGCAGCAACAAAGATCCCGCGTGCTGCAACTAAGACCCGGCACAGCTGAATAAATAAATTTTTCTTTTTAATTACAGAAACATAAAGGGGAAAATCTAGGACACAGTTGAGTGGCATTCATTCACTCAGCAAACTTCACTGGTGCCCGTTACTAATATGTAGTAGTAATAGTAGAAGTATCAGTAGTAGGAGTAACAGCTGACACTTACCACGTCTATGCCACACATTGTTCTAGGGACTTTTAAATCGTTTAACCCTTGCGAGTATTCCTATTTTTATAGAGGAGGAAACTGAGGCACAGAGAGGTTAAATAGTTTGCCTGAAGTTATTCCGCCAGTGAGTGGCACCAGCGGGATTTAGACACAGGCTCTCTGGACCCCGAGTCCATGCTCACATTCTTAACGATGATAACAGCCTGCTAGGTACATTCTGGCTCTCTGCCAGCTTCCACGGCTGTAGTAAGACCTGCCTCCTTTTCCTAAAGGAATTTGCCATCCAGTGGAAGTTCTGGTAGAGCAGTAAATAGCGCCATGGAGGCAAAGGTCCCATGTAAAGCTTCAGTCAGTCACAATTTTCCTGGGTAGACCCAGATTTTCTCGCCCTCCTTTGGGGCCCATCCATGGAAAGCTTGCCAATCATGGGAGCTTAACCATGGCATTAATCAGAGGGATGAGAGAGAATCAAACCTCCCAAACACACAGGGAGATCAGCTCGGTGCTCTGTGACCACCTAGAGGGGTGGGATAGGGAGGGTGGGAGGAAGGGAGACGCAGGAGGGAAGAGATATGGGAACGTATGTATATGTATAACTGATTCACTTTGTTATAAGCAGGAACTAGCACACCATTGTAAAGGAATTATATTCCAATAAAGATGTAAAAAAAAAAAAAAACCTCCCAAACACTCCTCTACCTCTTGAATAATAGATTTGAATTATGCACATTTGGTTTGAGCACTTAGCAGGTATCTGGAATCTATTTCCGGTTTACGTGAATCCTTCATCAAAAAAAGAGTCTAGAATATCCTATAGTTTGCCATTAAACAAATATAAGCCTCTACCAGGAAACTGTTTTACATAAGATGTTCTCTATGAAAGTTAAATGGTCTTTAAGAAGAAACTCTCAATATCTGTCTGTACTCAAGATTATTTATGAGCACATTGTAAGTATACTGCTAAGAAAAGTGACACGTGTGTTTCCGATAACGTGCAGGAAAGTTCAAAGGCATTCAAGCTGCTTTGTTTCCAAAGCCCACTGATAGGCACTGTGGCTTCCGACTGCAGCGTTTACAGAGCCCTTGACAAAACAGCTCTTGACCCCACGTGTGTCTGGCACACTGATGCTATAAAAGATTGTTGCTGAAGGTTTTTTTTTCCGGCTGAGTTTTATGGTTTTATTAACACAAACAAAATGTGCACACGAGCTGCCTATTCATTTTCTTGCTGCGCAGCCTGGCGTTGGGACCAGTGACTCCGATGGGCTACTGGGCTGCTCTTTCCACAATGGCCCTGCAGTTCTCGGAGGAGACATTGCAAGCAATGTCAGCACAGTAAGATCTGTCGCACATCGGCAGCACTTCAGGCTCCTTGACCTTGTGGACCAGGAACTTGCAGAAGCCGCTGGGCAGCATGTGTTTTGTTTTCTTGTTACTCCGGTAACCGATGTTGGGCATCAAGATCTGGCCCTTGAATCTCCTATGCGCCCTGCTGTCAATGGCTCTGGGTTTCCACCAGTTCTGCTTACTTTCGGCATATCGGTCTGGCTGGTGCCGGATGAACTTCTTGGTCCTTTTTTTTTTTTGGATCATCTTGGGCTCCAAGAGGGGTCTGAGGGCGGCCATGATGCCGAGTAGGAGATGGCTGCCACCTCCTTAGGCAGCGCCCGAGGAAGAGCGCTGCTGAAGCTTCTCTATTCTCTTTAAATAAACTGTCGCAGTTACTTACTGCTGCATAACAAATCACCCTAAAACACAGGGGCTTAGAGCAACAAACAAAACTTACTTTTGCTCATGAATCTGCAACCCCGGCAGTGCTCAGCAGGGATGGCTGCTCTCCACCCGGCTCAGCTCCATCGGATTGGATACGCCCCTTTATCTCCAACTGATTCACTTTGTTATAAAGCAGAAACTAACACACCATTGTAAAACAATTATATTCCAATAAAGATGTTAAAAAAATAAAAATAAATTAAAAAAAAAAGATACCAAGAGAGTATAAACCTCACTAATAAAGAAGTGCGTACTAAAACAAGGCACCATATTTTTACTTATAATTTAATGTGGATCTTAAGCCCAAGGCTTAGTTCTTCACTGGTACTGTGAATTTTCAAAACGATTTTCTTTCCTTTAGTCAGGGATAGGGATTGGCATATGAATAATGAGATCAGTGCTTGTATATGTACCTGGGAGAACTGTAAACTTGCACAGTTGTTCTCACAAAATAATTTGATGATATTTATTAAATGCCATAAACTCTGATCCAGTAAGATTTCTTCTGGGTTCTAGAATAAGGAAATAATCCAAATTCTGGGAAATCTGCATTACATATTAGGATATATGCATTTCCTATATACATTGGAATGTCATCTCATCTCAGCTTACCTTTTTTTAAAAAAAAAGCTGTGATCAAATATACATGCATAAAAATTTACCATCTTAACCAATTTTAGGCGCACGGTCAGTGGCATTAAGTACGTTCGCATTGTCGAGCAACCATCACCACTGTCCATCTCCAGGACTTTTTCATCATTCTCAACATAAACTCTGTACCCGTTAAACAATAACTCCCCATTCCCCCCCGTCCTCAACTCCTGGTAACCACTGTTCTATTTGCTGTCTCTAAATTTGACTAATCTAGGTACTTCACATAAGTGGAACCATGTAATATTTGTCTTTCAGTGTCTGGCTTATTTTACTTAGCATAATATTTCAAGGTTCATTCATATTGTAGCATGCATCAGAATTTCATTCCTTTTTTAAGGCTGAATAACATATATATATATATATATGGGATTTTGTTAATCCATTTGTTCATTATTGGGCATTTTTATTGTTTCTACCTTTTGGCTATTGTGAATAGTGCTAGTGTACAAATATCTGTTGGAGTCCCTGCTTTCAATTCTTTGGGTTATACACCTAGAAGTGAAACTGTTTCTATTTTATATCAATGAAAAATTAGAAGCAAACATCATATACAACAAATAAGGAAATTGCTAACTAAATTATGGTACATGTCCTTTATATCCTGTCTCCTTTTAAAATGAGGACCTTAGAGGCCTCACAGGCCACCTTCCCAGGCCCCTGTTCTCCACGCCTCGCACTGTCTCCATCTACCACGGCATCTGTCCTGCCATGTTGATCGTTTCTCCTGCTAGAGGAAATGATCCTCTGTCAGGTTAGGGATTTTGTCTTCCACCTCTGGCCTCAATTCGTCAATAGCTGGAACATAATATGAGCATGATAAGTGTTGATTAGGTAAAAGAGAGATTAGCAGGAAATAGCAGAGTCAAAAATCACCTCATAATAAATTTGATTCAGCTGTTTGTTGACTGACTGTGAAAACTTTATCAAGGACATGAACCTAGACTCGAATTTGGGGAATACAAAGTGAAAATCTTATAAGTGATAGGAAAGTCTTTGGAGGAGTGTGACTATACCTAGTATGTCACGACACTAAAGTTGGTCCTTTATTTTAGTGTTTAATATACAGCGAGAGTGTAAGATTCTTGAAAGATCTGGAATCTTTCAGGAGGGCCAGATGAATCTTTCTTACATGGAAGCATTCACACTTACACATTACTCTTCCCCTTTTATTCCAATGAACATGCATACAAATATACACACCTGCATTTTGAGATAATAAATATGTCCAATATTCTAAAATGCCAGTGCTAATAAAGATTTAATAGCCATAATATATCTAACCCACTCCTAAGTCTGAAGAAATAAATTGGCTTTTAGTAACAGACATCAGTAATCCCAAGTCTTATTCAATCTAGATCTTCCCTCTTTTCATTTACTACTGCATCCTCTTGAGAGTTGAGTGAGACCTTTATTCACTGTCACCTCCTCTGAGAAGTCTTCCCTGATCCACCCCATCCTGAAGCACATCCATCACTCTCTCCCTCCTTCCATTGCTTTACTTACTCTTCCTGTCCTCGACTGCCACCAGACATGCCACCTGTTTGATCTTTCCCTTGTTTCTTTTCTGTCCCTCATTTAAGAAGGTACATTCCTTGAAGGTAAAAGCTTTTATCCACCCAGCACCTAAGCAACACCTAGAAAATAACAGCAATTCAATAAAAGTTTGTGAAACACATAAAGAAACACTTAATTAAAAAGTCAGGACCTATAGAAGAGATCATAGGCAAAACATTCTCTGACATAAATAGCTGATTCACTTTGCTGTACAGTAGAAACTAACACAGTATTGGAAAGCAACTATACGCCAATAAAAATTTAAACAACAGAAATGAGCTATCAAGCCATGAAAAGACATGGAGGAACCTTAAATGCATATTACTAAGGGAAATAAGTCAATCTGAAAAGACTCCATACTGCATGATTCCATCTGTATGACATCTGAAAAAGGCAAAACTGTGGAGACAGTGAAAGAATCAGTGATTGTCAGGGATGGAGGAGGGGTAGGACAGGTTAAATAGACAGAGCACAGAGGATTTTAGGGCAGTGAAACTCCTCTGCGTTATACTCTAATGGTGGAAACATGTCATTATACATTTGTCCAAACCCATAGAATGTACAACACTAAGAGCTGATTCACTTTGTTATAAAGCAGAAACTAACACTCCATTGTAAAGCAATTATACTCCAATAAAGATGCTAAAAAAAGAAGATTGAACCATAATGTGAACTATGGACTTTGGGTGATTATGATGAGTCAATGTAGGTTCATCAATTGTCACAAATGTACAACTCTGGTGGGGGATGATGGGAGAGGCTAAGCATGTGTGCGGGCAGGAGAACATGGGAACTCTCTGTATCTTCCTCTTAAACTTGTTGTGAAACTAAAACTGCTCTCAAAACTAGTGTCTTTAAAAAAACAAAACAAAACTCTACAAATAACAAATGCTGGAGAGGGTGTGGAGAAAAGGGAACCCTTCTACACTGTTGGTGAGAATGTAAACTGGTACAGCCACTATAGAGAACAGTATGAAGGTTCCTCAGAAAACTAAAAAGAGAATTACCATATTATCCAGCAATCCCACTCCTGGGCATGTATCCAGACAAAAATTAATCCAAAAAGATACATGCACCCCTAGGTTCATAGCAGCACTATTCACAATAGCCAAGACATGGAAACAACCTAAATGTCCATAGACAGATGAATGGATAAAGAAGATGTAGTACATATATACAATGGAATACTACTCAGCCATTAAAAAGAATGAAATAATGCCATTTGCAGCAACATGCAACATGCAGAGATTATCATACTAAGTGATGTAAGTCAGAAAGAGAAAGACAAATACCATATGATATCACTTATATGTGGAATCTAAACTATGACACAAATGAACCTGCCTATGAAACAGAAATAGACTCATGGGCATATGGAACAAACTTGCAGTTGCCAAGGGGGAGTAGGTTGGGGGAGAGACAGAGTGGTAGGTTGGGGTCAGCAGATGTAAGCTATTATATAGAGGATGGATAATAAACAAGGTCTTACTGTATAGCACAGAGAAATGTATTCAGTGTCCTGTGATAAGCCATAATGCAAAAGAATATTTTAAAAAAAGAATGTATATATATGTATAACTGAATCACTTTGCTGTACAGCAGAATTTAGCACAATATTGTAAATCAACTATACTATAATAAAAAAACCAAAATAAAATGAAATTTACCATTTTTTAGAATATTACTCAGCCATAAAAAGGAATGAAATTGGGTCATTTGTAGAGACATGGATGAATCCAGAGACTGTCATACAGAGTGAAGTAAGTCAGAAAGAGAAAAACAAATATCGTACATTAACACATATATGTGGAACCTAGAAAAATGGTACAGATGAACCGGTTTGCAGGGCAGAAATAGAGACACAGATGTAGAGAACAAACGTATGGACACCAAGGAGGGAAAGTGGCGGGGGGGGGGTGCTGGTGGTGGTGTGATGAATTGGGAGATTGGGATTGACATGTATACACTAATATGTATAAAATAGATAACTAATAAGAACCTGCTGTATAAAAAATAAATACAATAGAGTTCCAAAAAATAACTTAAAAAAAGAATTAAAAATATAAAATTTACCACTTTAATAAAAAAAAAAAAGCCAGGACCTAAATTATATATACAACACACACTTACGCATACACACACACACACACACACGCACACGCACACAATGATTACATGTAAATACACTCAAAATTAACAGCAACATCAAAACTGTAATATCGGTGAAATGGTGACTGATTCTTTTCTGTATTCTAAATATTCTAATGTAATTGCATTACTTTTGTTGCGGGCTAGCTGCCATGGTAGGGTGCTACCAAGGTGGGAGTTTACTACCAAGAATCCTCATGTCGGCACTTCAGTGAATTCTTAGTTCTCCAGAATCTTTTTCTCAACTTTGCAAGCTCAACTAGTTGATTTTTTTCACAATCTGAAAGTAAGTAGATCGTTCTTCAATGGATGTACTCAAATTAACCTTGACTGCAAAAGACTAGTACGTACATCTAAATGCAAATTATGTCTTTAAAACAAGAAATTTAACTGCCAAAGGGACCTTGAGTTGTACCCTCTTAACTTAGTGACCATGGAATCAGATAAGCAGTACTTGGATTTAAGTTCTGACGTTTAATGGGATTGATTGCTCTATGTGGGGACTTGTCAGCTGTATCACTTCAAAAAAGCTGTCCCTGTCCCCAGACAGATGAAGTCCACTGGCCAGGAGAACTTCTCTTGGGCGGAGCTGGGATATAATGGCAAATCTCCATCCGTGACTTTGCGGACTTCCATCACTGATCATCTACCTCCTTTTCTGATTGACATGTTTTTTTCTTATAACATATTAAATAATTTAACTCATAATAGCTTCTGGACATGCTAATAGAGCCAGTTTTGTATTGTACTTCCTGCTTCTGGACCTAAGCAATATTTATATCTGCGTCCTGTTTTGCATATATTCTAAAGTCATAATTATGCTTTGATTTTACAGATGACTCTCAGAGACCCAGGATATTTTTTTTTGCTGCTGCCTGCATTAGAATAATAAAAATAATTTCTAAAGTCAGGATGGTAAATATTCCATATTAGGTAAGGTCCCTTTTTAACCACGTTTTTAAAAATATACACGCTTTAGAACCTGTAACAGAGTCCCAGTTTGAGTCTAAGGTGTGTTCACCTCGAAAGTATTCTACGATCCTGACATTCCACAGGGACTAGTGAGACAGGCTCACCAGGAGTCTATTTAAATGATGATCAAGGTTCTTCCCAGGAAAAAACTCATTCTAATAAGAGAGTCAATGGCCCGAGCTTGGAAGAGAGAAGTGAATGAGAGCATAGCAGGTGACTGTCGCTCAGACTGTCCTCCAGCCCACACCCACTGCAGGTTGCACCAAGAAGAGCCAAAATAATTCCTTCTCTGAAGCCTCCATGGGATCTTCAGACTGTGAAACATCAGCCACACTAGAGCCGGTGATGGCGAGGTATTGGTAGCAGGAGCTCTGTACACCTTGTCGCCAGGGGTCGTGATCAATTCAATGACCTAGATTTCAAGGGCGCAGAGGTCAGTGCCCTCATTGCCAGAATCACCAAGCAACTAGAACACTGGCAGCTCTGGTGCCCTGGGCGGACACTGGTGACACAGCTGAGTAAGACATCTGCCATACCTGGAGTCATTATTGTAGCTAGCCAGGACAGGAGATGGCTTTGAAGTTTTTATGACACAGACATTTCCTAGAGATCTCTAGACCATTTTACCAAATTTGAGAGCGCTGAAATTTCTGCAGACCAAGTGAGAACAGATACATAGAAGTACTGCTTTGTAATTATCGTTTCTACCGTCCCAAGGTTTACCAAGGTAAGTGCAGCCTAGGAAATAACATTTACACCTAAAAGTTAAGTTTCTATTGGATACAATCCTTTCACTTATGGAAGATGATCCATTCTCAGATGACAGAAGGCCAGGTAGTCACTGTGATTCCCAGTAAAATCAAGCTACATCCAGCTTTAAAAAAAGTGGTTATAAATTTGAAAAAATTATTTTTAAAATGCCAAAGAGTAACAATGATGTCATAAACACCCATTGCCACCCCTCAAAATTAACATTAATATTTTGTCATATGTGCTCCAGATCTTAATCTTTTAAGAACGAAAGCATCACAGTCAAGGAAACTGTCCCCTACATTCCCTTCTCCACCCCCATTCTCATCCCTCACCTTCCGCCCTATGAGAAAGTCATGGATGCAACTTTTAAATATACAACAAATAATATAGCACATTATTTATGAATATAAAAATACATGTACCCCAACGTTCATAGCAGCATTATTTACAATAGCCAAGATATGGAAGCACCCTAAGTGTCCATCAACAGACAAATGGATAAAGAAGATGTAGTATATATACACAATGGAATACTACTCAGCCATAAAAAAGACTGAAATTTTGCCATTTGCAACAACACGGATGAACTTGGAGGGTATTATGCCTGGTGAAGTAAGTCAGACAAAGACAGACAAATACTGTATGATACCACTTACATGTGGAATCTAAAAGTACAACGAACTAGTGAATATAACAAAAAAGAAGCAAACTCACAGATATAGAGAACAAACTAGTACCAGTGGGGAGAGGGAAGAAAAGGAGAGGGTCAAGGTAAGTGTATGGGATTAAGAGGTACAAACCACTATGTATAAAATTAATAAGCTGCAAGGACATATTGTACAGCCCAGGGAGAGCCAATGTTTTATAATAATTATAAATGGCATATAATCTTTAAAAATTGTGAATCACTATGTTGTACACCTGAAACTTATATAATGTTGTAAATAAACTATACCTCAATAATAAATAAATAAGCAAATAGTAAATTAAAATAAAAAGCAAAAGTATAAAGACAAGGAATAGCTGTATCAAGGCAAATTTTTAAATATAATAGATAAGAAGAGAATGTTTTACTCTTCTTATAAATACTGTAAACATAGAGAACCTGATTACTTTTAAGGAAAAGTAATTAAGGACAGCCAAATATTTTATTGAAAAGTATAACATAGCCATAATCTCACTCTTCCTTTTCAGTTGAGTGTGAGAAAATGATAGGAAAAAGTTGGGAACTGGGAACCAGAGATAAGATAGTGTTTGTTCCTTCCAGCAATTCTTCCTTTTTAGAAACTGAAGGAAGAGGTGACTAGGAGAGACCTACAGTTGATCTCTGAGCAGTGAGTAGCTGCAGGCACCATGATGCCAGCCAAGCCTAAAGGATAAGACCCATCCCTGGGCATGGGTCTTTTGATTCCAAGCTAAGAAATTCAAGGTAAGCTACAAAAAGCATTCTAATCGGGGCCTACATGTGTTTGATTACAAACAATAGGTATACATAAAATTAGTTTTAAAGTTACCCAATTTTTCCCTAATCTTGCCATGGTTTTGCTTTAAAAGTGACTATAGGGCTTCATTTAAGTACAAGAGTCATTAAAAGTATTTAAATGAGGTTTTCCATTGAAAAGCAAAAATAATGTACAAATTGGGGATTATATATCAAGGGTCAGATTCTAATTAAACAAGTAGATTAAAACTATTATTTATCGCTGCTTCTTTCTAAAACCCAACCAATAATAACAATATTAAAGGAATAAGAATTTATTAACTCCCAAATTCTCAGAGCACAGGTGGGGCTTGGCAACTGACCTTAGACTGAGGGCAAGAGTGTAAGTCACCGAAAAAGCAAACCACAGGAAATACAAGGGCAGACAAGAGCAGAAGAGAGTTAGCAACAAAGTTCTGGAAGCTGGAAAAGATGTGGACTTGAGGCAACTGAGTGAGTCAAAGGGAGAAGGTAGGAAGTACCACAGTGGAAAACATGGGGAAGAAGACAAGAACTCATCTCTTCACACCATAGAATTCTAGAAAGCTTCAACTTTGGGAGGTGCTGGGAGACAAGGCTGACTGATAAATAACTCCCGTCCCCTAGCTTTTTCTCAGTTGAATATACAACCGGTTAAGACACAGATGCAGGAACCGGGCAGCAGGAGATCAAAATGTCACTTTTAATGTGAAATCCTGGATTGGATCCTGGACCAGAAAAAGACTGGTGGGAAAACTGATGAAATTCAAAAAAGGTCTGTGGGTTAGTTTATTGTAATGTACTGTGATCTCCTGCTTTCTATCTCTGTCCTGTGGTTACATAAAACATTAACATTAGGGGAAGCTGGACAAAGGGTATCTAGGAACTCTCTGTACTATTTTTTGCAACTTGCCTGTAAGTCTAAAATCTCTCAAAATTCAAAACTTCTTTAAAAGTTAAATGTCTCCTTTATCACAAATAAAGCTCTTCTGAGAAAGCATAGCTTATTCTGCCTGAACTAGATAGATTTGCCAACTCCACCCCTGAATTAGACAGGTCTACCTAATAAGAATCACAAGCCATGATGGGACAACTCATGTCTCATCACAGGACAGTGCCACGGGCCCTAAGCTGACCCCCGGCCAAAAACTGTTAAGAACACATGCTCTGTTACAGACAGGCAAATCTTAAGTGTAAGAAGTTAGGATCACGTAAAAGAAAAGTGAGAGGAAAGGGCTGAGCCGTGCCTGCCCAGTTCTTCTCCCAAACTCTCCGATTAAGTCACTCTTGTCACCTGGGGAGGAGTGAAGGCATGAGAAGAAAGAATCCAAGAGTATTATTCTAATACAGTGACCTCAGATGTTTTGGTCTCAAGACCCTTTCATACTATTAAAAAATATTGAAGGGCTTCCCTGGTGGTGCAGTGGTTGAGAGTCCGCCTGCTGATGCAGGGGACACGGGTTCGTGCCCCAGTCTGGGAAGATCCCACATGCTGCAGAGCAGCTGGGCCCGTGAGCCATGGCCGCTGAGCCTGCGCATCCGGAGCCTGTGCTCCGCAACGGGAGAGGCCACAACAGTGAGAGGCCCGCGTACCGCAAAAAAAAAAAAAAAAAAAAAGTATTGAAGACCTCAAAGAGCTTTTGTTCATGTTGGTTATATACTAAAAGTATCAGCTTTGGGGAAATATATACATATATATTTTATATATAAAGGTATATATATACATTAAAAAATATATATATTTCCCCAAAGCTGAAACTTTTAGTATTTCTTTATTAATCCACTTAACAATATTAATAAATCCAGTACATGTTAATGTGAATAACATATTTTATGAAAGATAAGTTTATATTTCAAACCAAGAAAACATAGCGAGAAGAGTGGTTTTGTTGCACATTTTTATAAATCTCAGTAATGTTTGGCTTAGCAGAAGACGGCCAGATTCTCATATCTGCTTCTGCATTTAATCTGTTGCATTATCACACATCATGTTGCCTCTAGAAAATTCCCCTGTATACTCACGGGAATACGTGAGTGAAAAGGGAAAATCTCATCTTAGTATTATTATAAAAATTCTTTTGACTTTTCAGACCCCCCAGACCACACTCTGAGAACCGATGCTCTAATAAATTCCCCTCTACGTGCAGTAACAGCAAAGTGCATGTTCCCCAGACAGGAGACCGGAAGTGCTTGTGAAAGCTGGGGGGAGGCTGAGTCTGAACCAGAGCTGCACTGGTTGAAAGTCTGTCTATGAAGCAGCTAAACCCCTTGCCCTGAGTCCCCTCCCTTAGCTGCTACAATGAGGTAACTGCCTGTCTCCCTCCATGTTGCCAATTTACTGAAAGCCTAAACGCAGACAAGCTCCAGACTCAGGGATGCCAGCCAGAGCTGAGGAAAACAGGGTGAAATCATGCATAAGGTGTGATGAGATCTCCCATCCTCCTTACTCTGCTCTGCTCTTAGAATCCTGCAGCCTAGTTTGTTATCCATCCCCCAACAAACACACCGTAAGCAAGAGACTGGGTAATTTTTCTCTGAGGAAACTAAACAATACAAGAGAAAAAAAAAGACCTATAAATACTGAGAGCTGAGATATCCATCAAGGAAAGAACACCAACAAATTACCCTAAATTAAAGCCCACATCTTGACAAGCCCTGCCTCTGAACATACTCTTCCAATCAACTTTCATGCATCACTCTTTGGCACTAGTAGACAGTCCAGGATTATTGAGTCATACATTCTCAGAAAGCATCCAATGGGGGAAAAATTAGACAAGATGATAAAAGTAGAGTGGAAGGACAAAGTGTTAAAAAAAAAAAAAAAAGGAAAGAAACATTCATCAAACAACAAAGGACTTCTTGGAAGTTAAAAATATAAAAGCAGAAATTTAAAAATTAATAAAAGTTTTGGAACATAAAGTTGAGAAAATCTTTCAGAAAGTAGATCAAAGAAAAATTGGTAGAAAATAGAAAAAATAATACTAAGAAAAGCAGAGAATCAATACAGGTTAAACATGCAACAAATACGACCCCAGAAAGAGATACCTGAGAAAATTACCAAATAAATAAAAAGAAAAACTTCACAGAATTGAAGAGCTTGAGTTTCCAAATTGAAAGAGCCCATCACATACCCAGGATAATACACAAATGTAGGAAGAAGAAAAAAACCCGTACACAATATGAAACTCCAGAATAAAGGGGATAAAGAGAAAAGCCTAAAAGTTTCAAGAACACAAAGACGGGAAGCATGTGAAAATGAAGATTCACAACGGCATCAGACTTGACAATTAGAAGTCTGGAGGGCTTCCCTGGTGGCGCAGTGGTTGGGAGTCCGCCCGCCGATGCAGGGGACGCGGGTTCGTGCCCCGGTCCGGGAAGATCCCACGTGCTGCGGAGCGGCTGGTCCCGTGTGCCATGGCCGCTGAGCCTGCGCGTCCGGAGCCTGTGCTCCGCAACGGGAGAGGCCACAACAGTGAGAGACCCGTGTACCGCAAAAAAAAAAAAAAGAAGATGGTAGAAGTAACAATCGGTCACTTCTGAGATTAGGTTATAAGAGACCCTGAGCCTTCCAAAATATCTAACGATCCGAAGGCCTGTTCTGCCAGTTTATCCCAGAGCACAGGCAGCCTCATTTCCGATGTCCACCCTGAATTCCTTTCAGGATGTGTTGGAGGTCAGCGACTGCAGTGGCTAATGGCTAATCCATGTAGAGCCGGGTGACAAACGACATTCTTTAGTTGGCACTTGGTAGGAAAGATTTGTCTCTGCTCCATGCAAAGGCAGCTGGGGTAGCTCAACTGGGGCATAAACAATACGCATCCCAAATCTTGTGCCATAGCTACACAGTCTCTGAATGCCTGGTCTTAAATCCCGACGCCTTGTGCCCTGCCTTAACCCACACTAAATTTCTAACGTGACTTTCCTCGTTCGCGCTGTTTTGCAAACTTGCTGTCAGCCCCCAGGAATACGAGAGAAAATCACCGAGATTATAGAGAGATGAAGGGCCACGGGACACATGAGGATCTCTGCCTGAAGGGCTCTGCTCTCCCCAGAGGTGAGGTCTAGAAAGTGGTGGGAGAGTTGAAAGCATTAGTTATGAGGCGGTTCCCCTACCCTGAGGTACCCTTCATTGTTCAGGTTTCCTCTCTGAGCCACAGAGATGGGCGATGTACACATAACGGGATGATACTGCAAATGAGGCGGCCCCTTTCCTACGCTGCTCCTGCGTGTTTTCGGAGAAAAAAACCCACAGCCAACCCTGGCCTCCTACCTCACATCTCTGCAAGACCCCCGTTTCATGCTTCAACAGCCAGATGGGCGATGGAAAAGCTGTGGGTCGTGATGCAAAGGCCTACCAAGAGCGAGTGTCAGTCAAAGAATGAAGAACGAAATGGCGTTCCGGGACCTCTTTGAAATGCCCCAAGATAGAAGCTTGACTCCTTCGTATCGAAAGTGACTGAATCTAGCTGGGCGACTTTTACACTTGAGCACAGGTGACATTTTTAAGGGTTGAGTCTGAGAACACCCCATTGCTTTGACACTGGGTAGTGAACAGGAAAACAATACAGCTCAGGTGTAATAGGTCTTTCTTAGTAAGAAAAGAGCCCATTTTAAAACAATTTTACTCCATGTGAGTTATGGTGACTTTGAAAATGGTTTCTTTTTTTTTTTTTTTTTTTGGCTTAGCTTTGCTTTCTTGCTTTTTTGTGTGTGTGTGTGTGTGGTACGCGGGCCTCTCACTGTTGTGGCCTCTCCCGTTGCGGAGCACAGGCTCCGGACGCGCAGGCTCAGCAGCCATGGCCCACGGGCGCAGCCGCTCCGTGACATGTGGCATCTTCCCGGACCGGGGCACGAACCCGCGTCCCCTGCATCGGCAGGCGGACTCTCAACCACTGCGCCACCAGGGAAGCCCTGCTTTCTTGCTCTTGTCTGAAATTCTACTATAGTAATAGTATAAAATGTAAACTGGGCTAACGCTTTTCTATTCCCTATGTGAGTATTTACAACTGGGAAGAAGTACAGGTTCCCCCTGCTATCTGAAAGTAGAGCTGGTCCTACAAAACCTTTCTTGTAAGCCAAAAAGGCGTAAGGCAAAGAAGCAAGTACCTTAGGACACATCTTGCTAACGATGCACAACATAAATTGAGATTCCCGGGGAAAGGGCTTGGTGGCGCCACTCTTGCCACTCAGGGTTTCCACTGCTTCTACAACAGCCCCTGCGAAACAAACACTGAACGCTATCTTTGCTTCTTACTTCTTTTCAGAAACATGAAAATCCTTTTCAGATTTATCTAGGTTAGTGAAAATAGGTATCAATGTAAGTCTTTCATAAAAGCAAAGTGGTGTACAGTGAACTTTCAAAAAGTGGGGAATACCTGTACAGCAAAGATAAAGGCAATCAACAGATAATACCAAGACCTTAGCCTCTTCCTCATGAATGCCTTTTTCTAGACTTACTAACATTCTCTCTGTCGAAGATAGGTACATGTAACTAAATACTCAAAAAAAGAAAACGCTAAAAAAAAAAAAAAAAAAAGACCGTATGTTTAAGCCTCTTAAGCTTAACCTTCCTCTATTCAGATCTTGTGAGCTATCTATTCTCAAAAATTCAAGCAGAATTGCTAGCTTGAAATGTCTAGATATACAAGGGGATGCACAACATGTAAATTAACTAATCAGAAGTTGCCATTAGAATAGAGAAGGCTAAAGGAAGATTCTAACCAGAAACCAGGATACTTTTCACCTCTAGAGTTCTTCCCCATTTGTCTAATCAGAAAATATTGAGGAAGTATGTTTCAGGCACTGTTTCAGGCTCTGGGGGACACAGTGTTCTGGTTGTCTATTGCTGCTAACTGAGAGATCCCAACATCTAAATAAATGACAATCATTTTATTATTATGCCACATTCTTCTGGAGGTTGATAAGTCAGTTGTCTCTTGGGGTCACTGATATAGCTGCAGTCAGGTGGTGACTGGGGCCTGGAGTCATCACAAAAGCTTCCTTGGTCACATGTCTGGTAGTCGATCCCGGACCTCATCGATTAATGTCACTGCATCAATAAAACACAGCCTATTCTTGGAGCCAGGGTTTCCCCACAGCATGGTGGTTGTGTTCCAAGACTGAGAATCCCTAGGGGACCAGGAGGAAGCTGCATCACTTTTATGAGTTAGCCTTGGAAATCACATAGCATCGCTTCTGCCAGTAGCCACAGGCCTGCCAAGATTCAAGTGGAAGAGCATCGCCCATCCTCCCCTGCCCCCCGACATCTCTTGCTGGAGGAGTGTCCATATCACATTCTAAGAAGACAGGAGATCTTGTGGCCATCTTGGAAAATTCAATCTGCCATGCAAAGTAAACGAAAATATAAAGTCTCTGCCCTCATACATACGCTTAGGGATGGGAGGAGCCTGGCAATAAACAAATCCAGAGATAAATCCAGGAAATATCAGATGATGATAATTCTATGAAGAAGAATAAGGGAAAGAAAGGGGTATTGAGAGTAGCATCTCCTTTACGGAGAGGGGTCACAAAAGGCTTCTCTGATAAGGGGCCATTTAAGCAGAGATCCTGGAGAAACTGAACGATTGAGCCATGCATTCCAGGTGGAAGAAATGGCAAGTGCAAAGATCACAAGGGCAGACAGTTCTTCCAGTAGTCAGAGAATGACCGGGAAGACAGTGTGGTTGGAACAGTGGCAAGGACTCAAGAAGTGGGCAGAGAGGTGGCTGGGGACCAATCTTGCAGAGCCTTTGGCCATGGTGAGGACCATGGCCTTTGCTCTGAGTGAAAATGAGAAGCCATGGAGAGTTTCTAGTGGGGAAATGGCAAAAATTGACTTGCATCTTGTAGGAAAACTCTGGCTGCTGTGTGACAAGTGGAGCACGGCATTAGGATGGAAGCGAGCGACCAGTTTTGAGACTTTTACAACCATCCAGGTGTGACGTGATGGTACCTCAGACAAGGTGTCGGCAGAGGAGGTGGTGAGAAGTGGCCAGGTTGTGATGCTAAAAACATCAAACTCCATTTTTTTAGCCTTTGGATAATAAGCCATGTTTACTGATCTAAATATTAAAACCTTGGCTTAAACAGTAAATATTAAAAGATAAAAATGCATCCATTATCATTGGCTGCGTATCACAAGCAAATTTTCTTTTAACATAGCATTATGGGTTATCTCAAACACTCTGGAAAACTTTTACTAGTTTTCCCTCCTATGACACAGTCTAGTCTCCGCATCCAAAGCGAAACGCCAAATTAAGGCAATCAGCACTGAGGCCAAAAAACATTTGACTGAAATATCAAGGCAACTGAAGAAAAAGCATTTTACTGGTCCATAGGATTTAGGTAGTTGCCTCAAATGTTCATTTCCCTTTACATAAGCAGTTGCGTTGAAACTCACGGGTAAGAAAAATGTCACCCCTGTGAGGCAAATGGCTTTTTGTAGGACAAGAGAGTAAATCACTCTTCAGGGTACTCGGTGCCCTAAAGGAGGTCATTCCCTCCCACACATCAGATCACTTTATTCCCGGGGAGTTTTACGTTCATACTGGTTCATTGACCATGCAGTCAGGACGGTTATGCAGCTCTTAATAGATTATGGGTTATTGCCTTATTATGTTTGCTAAATGGTGGTACATCTAATCATTTTTATCATGTAGGGAAATTTCATGATGTCTCTCTGGCCTAGCCAAAGCCCAAAACAGGATTCCCTGTTTATTCCCTTATGCCGTAACTAAAAGTTAGCGGAACCAATTAAAGAGTACGTCATAAGCCGGTTAGTATTTCCTTACTTTTCTCTATGAGTGGATAACGCTTGCCTGCTCAAATTACAGCTCATTTGAGAAGACACTTTGCTATGCTACAACGACAATTCGGCATTATTTCATTTTTTCAGTATCAACAGCATCGTGCAGTAACTGAGATCCTCCTGTGAGATTCCACAGGGATTGAGCTTGTCCTTACAAGATAATCACTCACCCTTCAGGTCCAGCATCGTGACCAGCGCTCTGAATAGCTACAACAGCAGCACCAAGCTGGAGCCAAACCACATCCAGAAGATGAGGCACTTCCCTGGGGAATCAGGTGATACTTGGGATATCAGGGCTTTGGGTCCCTTATTTCCAAACTTACACTATTATCTTGCTGCCACCACCAGAGGTTAATCACTATGTTCTGTGAGGCTCTTTTTGCCTTGACCCATCCACCAAGATCGAGCATGCAAAATGACCACAATCCATCCCAGGCCAAGGCCAAGATCCTATCCATGGATTACGGGGAAAGAGAAACTCTTGGATTATTGCGAAACACCCAGCTCTAGTATCCAAAGAGAGAACAGCAATCTTTAAAAAAAAAAAAAGAAAGAAAGAAAAAAGAAAAATTTGTAACTTTGTCAACATCTATTTTCACCAAACAACTCTTTAAATCACTATAAAAGTCAACGCATATGGTCGGGTTTGACGGTTTAAATTCCAGAAAGAGTTCTAAGTCAAGTTAAACTCCTAATACATGATGTAGTCTGGGTGTCTCGTCCATGAATTATAACATTTTCATTACATTACAACTGCAAATTATCAACTTCGTCCTGCCAGTCTCTTGATTAAATGCGGGATTGTTTGGCGTTATGAAAATATATTATGATAATGGATGACTCCATCATTTGTCTCGATTATTTCAATATCCTTATTTAAAGCTTAATCACTAGAGCATCTGGCCCAGACTGAATTGTTGATTTAACAAAGTGATAGCAGCAGGGACAAAACAGAAAAAAATTTTGGCCCAAAAGGCCCATGTTTCAGTCATTATCTTGCTCTGTCTCATCGTATTTTTCTCTAATATTTGTGTCCCTTCAAAATTTTTGGTGTCCATTTTGATCACTTTAGTTCCTTCTCTTCAAAGTTATTCTTGCTTTACGGGCCTTATTCCCATTGGCCCAACTGAAGGGTATTTTATTCTGTGTCTTACACCGATAATGGGGCAATAACTTGTACCCATCAAGCTTCCTCATAAAATGGTTTAATGTCTTGAAGCAGTGTCAGTATGTCAGCTGAGGGAGTGAATCAAGTAGACATCATTTCACGTTTATCGGAGACCCACAGTGCATTAACTCCTTAGAAAGAATGTGCTTAAAAATTATCCTCTTTTAGAAGTTTTGATTCTAAAACGAAAGGACTCATAAATATTTCAAAATATAAATAATATGTACCTATATATTCATCAGTTTTAATATTTTTTCTTTGATTTGTATTCGTTTTGGATTAGTTTGTTCACGTTTTTCTAGTTGTGAATAAATACATATTCATTACAAAAACGTTGAAAAAAAGAAAGTAATGATCACCCACAATCTAAATACCCAAAGATATGGAATGGTAACATTTTATGATTTTCACAATTAATTCTGATTTACATTTTCCATTAATAGTACAAGAGAAAAAAAAATTAGTGCAGTACTAGCAGAAATTTTCTCCAGGAGAAAACCATCTTTGTTTAGGAACACACCTATATAGACATGTTTGATTATAAAATTGAAGCCCACAAGGCTTGGCTTGAATCTTCTGAGGCAGGACAAAGGAATATCCAAATGGTTTTCCCCAGAAATGGATAGGAATCAAAATCTACAAGGAGAGAGGAGGAATTAAAGCGGAGAGGGGCTCCCCTGGCATGGCAGAAGAGATGATCAGTAATTTTTAAGGCAGATCTATCTAAAGGGTAGAACAGGAATGTCTAATATGCTTTTAATAGAATCAATGAGCACAGACCCTCTAACCCTCCAGGTCAACCACCATCAACCCCTAAATCTTCATAAAATCTGCAATACTCAGCAGCTTAAGTTGGTGGGACTTTGAAGAGAAAAGACGTTGGATAAGGGCAATATGCAGCAGGCTAATATCAGACAGGAAAAGAAACAACATCCAAGAGGGCAGAATGCAGACTGGAAATCGAATCTGGAACCAAAGTAGGAACTCACAGCCAGAAGTGATTATGAAAAATGTCACTTCCCTGGAAGCCTAAAGATCATGGAAGAAACATTGAGTATCCCACTGGAATGGAGACATAAACCAAATTTTATTTAAATATCAAGGACAGATGACCCCCAGTAAGGTAGAAGTTTCTGATACCTGGGTTACATTTTCAAGAAAATACTGGAAGCTTTAGATGATGATGATGATGATGGTGATGATGATGAAGGTGATGATGGTGGTGATGGTGATGATGACAGTGATGGTGATGGTGATGATGATGGTGATGGTGACGATGGTGGTGATGATGGTGGTGGTGATGGTGATGGTGGTGGTGATGGTGATGATGGTGGTGATGGTGATGGTGATGGTGGTGGTGGTGGTGGTGATGGTGATGATGGTGGTGATGGTGATGGTGGTGGTGATGGTGGTGGTGATGGTGATGATGATGGTGGTGGTGATGATGATGGTGGTGGTGGTGATGGTGATGATGATGAAGGTGATGCTGATGCTGATGGTGGTGGTGATGGTGATGGTGATGGTGACAGGGATGGTGGTGGTGATGGTGATGGTGATGGTGGTGGTGGTGATGGTGGTGGTGATGGTGATGGTGACAGTGATGGTGATGGTGATGGTGATGATGGTGGTGATGATGGTGGTGGTGATGGTGATGGTGATGGTGATGATGGTGGTGATGATGGTGGTGGTGATGGTGATGGTGATGGTGATGATGATGAAGGTGATGCTGATGGTGGTGGTGATGGTGGTGGTGATGGTGACGATGATGGTGGTGGTGATGGTGGTGGTGATGGTGATGATGATGGTGATGGTGGTGGTGATGGTGATGCTTACATACTGAAAGGTAAATGTGATGAACAAGACTATGAGCGTGTTCTAAAATGTCTGTTCAGTCGATCAAGTAACCAGTATTTGCCAAGCATTTCCACAAACAGTTTGCTCAGGGGGATAGAACACAATCCTGACTGCAGCAGGTTTCAGATCTGGTCCCACTAACAGCCTCTGAACGCACTCTCCCAATCCACAGTTAGTGCTATGGAGAATCTTTGGCATTGGTTACACAGTAACGAGGGAGGAGTCCAGGAGGCAAGAGAGAATAGGATCAATTAAGTATGAATCCATGTGCATTATTATCATGTGCTCTGTCCTGAATCACAGGCAAAAGGAACTACAGGAATATAAGCTTTAACTCACAAATAAAACCACATGGGTGGTACCAAGTACAGTTCAACAATCAGGTAACAGAAAGTCAACAGTAATTAGAAGAGTCAGGATGTTTGGTAACTGAAGTGAAACTTTCAAGAATGTACAGAGTGTCAGTGGAAAGAAAGGAAAGAAGGAGGGAGGGAGGGGACTTTAAAAAAAAAGAAAAAAACCAAGGGAAGATAATTCCAAGCTAGGCAAGGGTTTGCTATGGTTTGGGATGTGGCAGATAGGAAGAGAGTAACCCAATCAAACAGAAAGTTCAAGCTCAGGTTAGAAGTCCAGAGTAAGATCAGATTTTGAAAGCTAAAAAGAAGACTGTCTCAGTTTATTAGGGAAAAAGAGAGCCAGTGTGGGTTCTTGATCAGAGACTTCCATGATAAACGTGGCGTATGAGAAAGGTCAGTTTTATCCAGTTAGAGAGATAAAACATAGTATGGAGAACACAGAGAAGGTTGCTACAGTAACACGAGTTCAAAGTGAGGAGGGCTGTGACCACAGGGGCTCAGTAGTGCCATCTTCACGTGTGAAAGTGGCTGCCGTTACTGAGCTCCTGAAAGGAGTCACACAAAGGAACGGGAATTTAAGGAAGTGCCTAATTCTATTCTATTGTCTAAACTTCCAATGAATTTACCAGACTAACAGGCCTCATAGCACAAGGTGGAGTGGGGAGAAGAGGGAGATGGTGGGGAGTTATTCGGAATAAAGAGATGGGGTAGGGAAACAGGCAAACCTAGTGTATTTGTTTCCTATTACTGGTGTAACAATTTTTGTTTTTGCAGTTTTTATTTGTTTTTCCTCCATATTTCTTTTTAATGCAATTTTTAAAGGTTACACTCCATTTACAGTTAATGCAAAATATTGGCTAGATTCCCTGTGCTGTACAGTATTATCTCTGAACCTATCTTACACCAGTAGTTTGTAGCTCCCACTCTCCCACCTCTATGTTTCCCCTGCCCCCTGCCCCTCACTGGTTACCACTAGCTTGTTCTCTGTGTCTGTGAGTCTCCTTTTTTGGTATACTCACTGATTTGTTGTATTTTTTAGGCTTGACATATGAGTGATATCATACAGTATTTGTCTTTCTCTGTCTGACTTGTTTCACCTAGCATAATGCCCTCCAAGTTCATCCATGTTGCTGCAAATGGTAAAATGTCATTCTTTTTATGGCTGAGTAGTATTCCATTGTGTGTGTGTGTGTGTGTGAGTGTGTGTGTGTGTGTGTGTGTATGCCATGTCTTCTTTATCCGTTCATCTGTTAATGGACACTTAGGTTGCTTCCATATCTTGGCAATTGTAAATAATGCTGCTGTGAACATTGGGGTGCGTGTATCTTTTCAAATTAGTGTTTTTGTTTTTTTTGGATCTATATCCAGGAGTGGAATTGCTGGGTCATACAGTAGTTTTATTTTTAGTTTTTTGAGAAACCTCTACACTGTTTTGCTCTGTGGCTGCACTGCTGTAACAAAGTATCACAAACTTTAGTGGCTTGAATAACACCAGTTTATTACCTTATGGCTCTGGGAATCTGTAAACAGCATCCTCTGTTTACTCTCACTGGCCAGAACCTTGTCATGTGGTCACACTCAACTGGGAGATGAAGGTGTGGCTCTGAGATGAGCCGGCCAGCCAGCAATATCTGTGATATCCCATAAAACTCTCTCCTCAGCAGAAACAGAAAGCTTTCAAATGGAAACAAATCATCGCTTCACAATAACGCACCAAGACCAAGGAAAAGAAGGGGGAGGAAAGAGAGACAGAGGTGGAAAAACATTTCCTCCTGGAGAACAATTTCTTGATATTTGATAGTATTTATGGGGCATCAGAAACTGTTTCCTAGTGGGCTGGTGGCACGTGTTTCCCTGGAGATATTTAAGGATTTCAATTGCAATCAAAAGTGAATGGAAATGTTTTATAATTTCTCTCCTACCGGAAAGCAAGGAAACTAACAAAATAGTCCCCTGAGTTGCCATTTAATCCCAATCTGTGTTGATGGCATATTCGTTTTCTACCTTCTCAGAACTGTTCAGGAAAGTGTTCCTGGCAATAAACCATAAGCTCCAAGTACAGAAATGAGGCCAAGAGAAAAAAACCTGGCAGATTTTTAAAAAATTATATTGAAAGATTCCCAGGAAACATCAATGTTGTGAATGGTTGGATATGTCGTTTTGTGTTTGAACAGTAATTTTAGGGTCAATGTTATCTGTAATAAGTCAAGTTCCACACATGAGCTTCCTCCATAGCCGCAAACATGTAAATCCGAGATAGAAGTAAACAAAAACAGAAAAGAAAATCACGAAATCCTTCAAGAATCTAGTCACTTAAGAGAGAATATTATCACCCCAAATACCCTCTCTTTCAATTGGATATTCTATCCAATTGTATGTGTGTGAGTGTGTGTTTCTCGGGGCTTGGATGTGGGGAGGGAGAGGGAGAATTGAGAGACAGGAGTACTAGAAAGAAATAGAGGTGTTTTTAGTGAATAAAACTCTGAAAACTCTTCATTCCACCTGTGCAGAAATTATGGAGAGCAGTGTTAAAGATATTTGGTTAGCAAATCTCCTGACTACCTAAGAACACATTGTCAAATTATTTAACTTGTTAATAACTTCTAAAAACAGGAGTTCTCGGCAGCCTCTTTGCTAAGGAGGCCTCTCTCTTGTTTCGGAGCTCCCTTCACTGCTCTCACCGCGGCTACTACTCCCCTTCCTCTACTCTACAGAGTCTTCCTCTTCCCACCCTTGGCTCCAAATCCCAGTTTACCTACTACTCTCCGTCCAGGAACCTGCATCGCAGCCCCGCATTCTCGTGTGTCCTTGCCCAGACTGAATATTTTCAGTGGTTCCCTCCAGTGATCCTCTTGTCTAGGCCCCTATAATTTATGAAAAGGAACTCTGTACAGGTTTAAATGTAGTCTGTGCCATAGCCAATTTAATTCAATAAATATTTATTGAGGGCCTGTCTAGAATTGTGCTCTGCGCTGTGTGAAATATAAGAGAAATATATAGCACAGTCCCTCCTGTCAAGGAGTTTGCAATATTCCTGGGAATAAAACTTGGATGCTGAAGTAATTACAGGATGCCAGATAGAATAGAGCAATGCAAACAAATTATGTAACCAAGACTAAAATATAAGGTACAGACAATATTATGCTTGGTCGGGGCGGGCAGGATGGAGCTATGGGAAATTATTCATAGAGGAGATGGAACTGGAGCTTGTCCTTGGGAGATGTACGGGTTCAGCTGTGTACAACAGCAGAGAAGGGCACTTCAGGCAGTGCAGAGGATGTAAGTAAACTCAGAGAGCTGGGACGACAGGCGGGATGCACAAGAGGGGATTTGAGAGGCCAGGCTCACTAGAGAGAAGGGGACGGAAGTTGCCGAGTTGTGTTAGAAAAAGCTCCATGGAAAGAACACAGTGAAACCACAGAATGGCACGAAGGGCACGGTAACGGTAATGAATTTGGACTTGAACCGTATGCTCTTCATCTCCCTCTATCCCTTCCTTGATGTTGATTCTTTTACGGTCATCAGAGAATTCATTCATTGGCAGCCGGCATGGAAGTCTGGCATTCAACGAGGAATACAGCATAACTTCCTTTTCCTGAAAAATCTTCAGTGATTAAGTGTGAGGCTTTCTAGGAAATCAAGCAGAAATAGTGAAGGCTTGAAGAACTTCTCATGCCATGCCTGACCAACGTGAACAGACATAATCCATCAGTGCTTGAACGTGTTGAGAAGAACGTGGGCTATGGAATGAGGAAACACAGCTTCTGCCCCCTATATGACCTTAGTCAAGTCATTTAACTGCTCAAGTTTTAGTTTCCACAACTGTAAAACTGGTAATATCATTGCTTATCACAGGGTTGAAAAACAGAGATAATGTGTATAAGGTACCTTGGGAGTACAAATATATGGAATCCTTTATGAGTTTTATTCGTTCAGTAACTTTTGAGTGTCTAGTCTGTACCAAACACTGTGCTCGGCACTAGGAAAATAAAAATGGAAACATATGGTGCTTATTCTCAAGACACGAACAGATCCAGTTTAAAACAATGGAAAGAGCGGCATCTCAAAGTCACATAAACTTGGAGTTAAAGCTCGTATCCACCATCTACTAGGTCTATGAATCGGGGGAAACCATTTCATTAGTCTGAGCCTCAATTTTATCATGTGTATAATTGGTCAAATAGCATCTACCTTATAGACAGACTCGAGAATTAAATACAAATATGTAAAGAAAGTAATATAGTGCCTGAGAAGCCGAGGCACTCGGTAAATGATACTTGTTTTACAGTGGAAAGGCAGGCATGAAAAATCATAACAGTGAGTGGGAAGGCGTTAGAGAAGTTTTCACAGATGACAAATTCCCTGTACTGAGACTTAAAAATGAATAGTATTTGCTGAGCGGGCATGTATTGGGAGGACCTTCCTGGAAGAGAAAGCAGCATGTGAAAAGGTACAGAGACATTAAAGTAACTGGCATCTTCTAAGACGTGCGGCTAATTCAGGATTTCTAGATCACAAGCTCAAGGCAGAGTCCAGGAGACGAAAGTGGTCAGATAGACAAGAGTCTAATTATGAAGAGCCTGGAATGTCACTGGAAGGGGTGGAGCTCATCCCATAGGCACTGGGGAGGCATTATTGAGTAGGAAACTGACATGATCAGCTCTGTATGTTGGGAAGCTCTCTGTGGTGTGGAGGGAGACGGGCAGGAAGAACCTTAAGAAGCCTATTGAAAAGTCCCGGTGAAACAAGGAGATGGAGACGATGGGACGACTCTGAAGATGCTTAGGAGTTGGTTCCAACAGAATTAATTTTAACTGGAGTTTGGAGGAGGGTAAAGCTGAACAAGAGATCTAGGATGCTTCTCCTCCTTTTCTTGCTAGAAGGTGATGCATTTCTTGAGATTGAAAATGCAGATGGAAGCAGGTTTGGAGTAGAGATGATATATCCTGTCTGGGACATGATGCATTTGAGGTGCCTGTGGAACGTGCAAGTAGAGATTTGGACATACTGTTCTGGACTGGAGACTGGAGAACTGAGCTAGCTGTTCATGGAAATCTGGAGGTCGCTGACATGGATGGATGGATGGAAGGAAGGAAGGAAGGAAGTAGCCATGAGGATAGACTCACACAGGGAAAAGGACAAGAGAAGAGGTAGCCCCCTAGTCAGGCCATTTCTACCCAGCCTTAATAATTGAGCTGCTGGAGGAGATGAAAGAAACCTCAGAAACAGAGTATGCTTAGGTATGCCCAAGGTCAAAGACATCCATCTTCTGGCACACCTTTCCTCCCCATGGTGTAAGTTTCATTTGTCTGAAAATAACAAGAGGGAGCACATGGAGAGAAGCTCTTGGATGTTGAGGGACTACATACAGGATGACAATTATAAACACACTGTCTCTAGAAAAGCACTTCATTTACAAAGCAGATTTGACAGCTCAAGTTGCTTTTTTGGCGGAGCAATCCTGCCCGGCCCCTGAAGACCTGGTGAGCTTCGATTACAGCTTTGATGCTAGCTCTACCACAGAGACCCCCTAAAATGGGAGTGATAGATGAGGTCTTGTCAGGCTTCATCCCCTGGGTGGCCTTGAATCTCTGCTGTTATCTGTTACCCTGCCAGCTCTGACAGTGATGAACACGAGGCAGGCAGCTAACGACACCCCGATTCATTCCCCAAAAAGAAGGGAGAGCAGAAATAAAGGGACGGTGACCGCCATGTCGAAGCCTCGCTCACGTCAGTGCCATCTTCCTGCTGCATGTCTGAGTGGTGAAGAAATGATGGAGCCCATTTGTCTCAAACAAGAGCTCTAATGCTACTCAGAACAGAGCAAGTTGAGACAAAGCTGGACCAGGAAAATGTATGCTGGCCTCTTCGTGGTAAATCTCCTCACAAGCCTTTCAAACATAAGAAGAAACCTTGAGAGGGCCTGATTTTTTTTTTCACTCTGCTCGTACTCTAGAAAAACATAAAAAAATCAAAGATACATAAAATCGTCAATCTCTATTGCTTGCCCAGGCTAAATTGTTATTCATTCCAGGAAAGTACACAGTTTCTCTCTGTATGATTATATTAAGGCTGTGACTCGGCCATACCAAATATTTTAGGCAGGCCTACCATGGCTTCCTATAATAGACATATACAATCTTTAAGATATCTTTAAGTGGTACCTGGTCCCTCCCTAAGCAATATTTCATCGAGATTCTTGTTTCAACTGTTTTTTGTTTGTTTTCTGACCTGATGGGAAATGAAGGCTTTTACCTACGTCATGGTCTCCTTTTTCTTATTATGGGACTTCTTGTGATACCTAAAGACATGGTTATATATTCAGTAAATACACCTTAAATTTAATGCACGAAGAAGGCAAGATTTTTCCATCTTAATTTAATCCATCTTCATCTAGGGTGTTCATCAGAGCAATGGTTCTGTGGGACATTAAGAAAGAAGGTTTTTAAAAGAGGGGAAAAAAAGATTCATGGTCAAATAGATTGGAGAAACCCTGGGTTTATTGCTTTACGACAGATTTCTTTCCTATTGGATTTTTTTCAGACTCTTTAATATACTAATGTACAATTTGACTCCCCTAAAGAAAGTATAATCTCAATCTATTTTTTTCTTAGAATATTTGTATGGGATATATCTAGACTAATGTTACCCAGAACCACACTTTGGGAACTCTTGGTCTAGACTTGGCCACAAACCCCATCTTCCTACTCATTTATCTCATCAACAAAATCAAATGATTGTCAAGCTAGGCTCTAAGTGTTTGGCAGAGAGAGGCAGTCTGAGGGTGGAATAAACGCTGAAGAAGATATGGTTCCTGCCCCCAAAGAACACATGTATCTTGCCCTATATCCTGCCCTCATAGATCCTGCCCTTTGTCCTTATCTTCCCTGTCTAAAAGAGAGCAGCATGGGGGCTTCCCCGGTGGCGCAGTGGTTGAGAATCCGCCTGCCAAGGCAGGGGACACGGGTTTGATCCCTGGGCCGGGAAGATCCCACATGCCGCGGAGAAAGTAAGCCTGTGCACCACAACTACTGAGCCTGCGCTCTAGAGCCTGTGAGCCACAACTACTGAGCCCACGTGCCGCAACTACTGAAGCCCGTGTGCCTAGAGCCCGTGCTCCACAACGAGAGAAGCCACCACAATGAGAAGCCCGCACACCACAAGGAAGAGTAGCCCCCGCTCACCGACACTAGAGAAAGGCTGCGCGCAGCAACTAAGACCCAACACGGCCAAAAATAAATAAATTAAAAAAGAGAGAGAGAGAGAGAGAGAGAGAGAGAGCAGCTTGGGTCAAAGAAGATGCTGAAGCAAAGAGGAAGACAATAATCTTAAATTTGGAACAAAGGCAATGGGGCTGATTAATACATGGGTCTTATCCTTGCTCTTTTTAATAAAGATCAAATTGTCTTTCTAAAAACAGTAGCACAGACATTATCATTTCTTTTGGGGAGCGTTCCAATTTTTATATAAGTATGAATGAAAGTGGTCAGAGCTCCAGAATACCTAAAACTACAGCCTAAGTTAAAAAACAAAACAGTGCCAAATCTGAGAGCAAGCACAAAGAGATAATTCACTTCGATATTATGAAACATATTATATGTTTCTTGTTACGCACCATGTTTCTCGTTATGTAAGACACATACACTTTGGCAGTACTTCTCATGTTGGCTGTGTGGTTTATTCCAATAAAGTTAGCCTCTAGTTATGATCAAAATAACTTAGCTGAAGTCTGGGTTTCAACACAAACAACAACTTAAAAAGCGATAGGAACTAATCAGTTTTGTCTGAGTGTTTGTTATTCAAGCCATGGAGTAAAGGAAAAATTTAAAACAAACTGGAATCTCCATTATCCAAAGAATTTTAGACTAGTATTAAAAGCAATGTGTAGGGCTTCCCTGGTGGCGCAGTGGTCGAGAGTCCGCCTGCCGATGCAGGGGACACGGGTTCGTGCCCCGGTCCGGGAAGATCCCACATGCCGCGGAGCGGCTGGGCCCGTGAGCCATGGCCGCTGAGCCTGCGCGTCCAGAGCCTGTGCTCCGCAACGGGAGAGGCCACGACAGTGAGAGGCCCGCGTACCGCAAAAAAAAAAAAAAAAAAAAAAGCAGTGTGTAAGTTGCAAAAGACTAGAAATGGACTGTATGGCCTCTATGGTCTTTCTCATCTTCAAAAAGCAATCAGGATTCAGGTGGGGAGAACCAATCATCCAAGAACTAAAATAATACCTGGGAGAGATGAAACCATCATTATAAATTAGAAGTAACCCATCATTCATTTTTCTGCTATCTTCTCTCCAGAAGAAAGTGGACTCTCTGAAAAAGCTTACTGCATTCTTTCCTCATGTACTCTAGGAATTCAAATGCCAATCAGGATGTTTTCTAGGTAAAATACAAAGAAAGACACTTCTATTTTTTTCCTTGCTCCCAGTGGCAGATTATCTGGACCCAGACCTCATGGAATCTACCATTTACCATAGGATAACAATAATTCTGTGGTTTTTAACAGCTGAGTTTTCTCCTTCCACCATTTCATGTAAAATTCTTTCTTTCCAATTTCCTACAACCAACTGTGTGCCTTTTACTTTTCCTGCAAAGGCATTTAATTTTGTCTGACCCATCTGAATTTTTCTGTTGCCTTGTTACCCACTGGTGACAAACAGACTCCTTTGTTTCTGAGTTCTCTAAGAGCGGGAGAATTGATGGGTGTGAAGAGAGAACTGCAATCACCAAGGCAAGGA
The DNA here is from genome assembly GCF_963924675.1 of Phocoena phocoena. Classification (NCBI taxonomy): domain Eukaryota; kingdom Metazoa; phylum Chordata; class Mammalia; order Artiodactyla; family Phocoenidae; genus Phocoena; species Phocoena phocoena. The sequence goes on from NC_089223.1 coordinate 134,431,000, forward strand.
AGGAATTCATCTTATTAGTCTCTGATTCAAGTTTATCACCAGGGAGATAATAGTTTAAACTCCAAAAGACATCTTGGAAGTTTCCAGAATTTCTCCAGAGACACAGATCAATAGACCAGAATAATCAAAAAAAAGGGAACAGGTTTGCCAAATGCCACTCACTTGGTAGAGTGTTTTACTTGAGTTAGCAAAAGACTTTTAATGGAATTATTCCAACCCAGTGAAAGAAGGAACAAATCAGCCCTCCAGGGAAGTACCTCCAAAGTGCTGCTGGAGATAAAAGAAAGGGTGACATTTTCTTTCCAATCTTCAATCCTCAACACAGGGATGCAGGTGGTACTTGTTTTGGGCGTTGTTCAGTTGATGAACATCTTTCCCACAGCACTGAGCAATCAGTGTCCTGTCCATTCAAAATAATGCTCAATGGTATGGGGGTCCTGGGCCCAATAATTTTGCAGACGACTCCCCTCTTCTCTTTCTGCTAGAAGTAAGTGAAAATGAAATCTGCCTGATTGCTGTGAGGGCTCCTTTGGCTTCTTTGATGTTTAAATATTAGCCCCAGGGCCCAGAGCTAAACCCCCATCAGCAAAGAGGAGTGATCTGCCCTGTTACCCTGAAGCAGGGATAAAAATTCAAATATTTTAAAGCAAAGCCTAGGTTTGAAAAACAACAGAGGAATCACACAGGGTGGGGTCTGAGTAACATGTAAACCTCCAGCTGCCAAGAACATTTCCCAGAATGGCTCCTTTATACTTGTGCATTGTAAAGCACACAGACATCTGGGCGCACGGCATTTCTTCCTCTCTCTGGATGCCCCTGACCTTGACACTGAGGGCTCTGTCTATACCTCCAGCTCCCTCAGGACTTGGCCCTTTCCCAATCACTCCTGCCTTCAACTCGATATGCTCTCCTCTCTCCGTTCCATCTCTTTCTCTGTTCTTCTTTATTCCGGTCAGTCTCCCTCCAGGAGCCTCTTTTTTCCTGTTATGGCAGTCACTGAAGCATCCGTGGGTGCTTGAACTTGACTTAGCTGGCAGGGGGCCACGGAGGCTGCCCAAGAGAAGGGAGACCCTAAGAAAGTGTAAAAAAATCTGAGCTGGAACAAAGCGTTTCTTTAACTCGAAGTCAAAAATATTTTCCTTAGCCCATGCTGCATGTGCTGTATTGTTAACTTCTGTCAAAGGGGTTCCTATCTCAGGAATCAGGGGTGAGTTTCAAACACAATCGATGGCTGGTCAAAAGAACATCCTCAGCGCGATAAGCCGCAGAGAGGTCTGTGGTGAGCGGGGCAGGATAGCCTGGCTGTGCTTTTCAAATTCCTTTCATCGCCAGCGGTGACTTTAAGCACTGCAGGGTGAGAACTAGCCAGGACTTTGTGGAATATTCTTAACTGCTAATATGTAATCCATACAGCCAGTGGTAGCAGCCCGAGGATAAAAGATTTAAAGAAATGGAGACACAGGACTGATTTTTTTTTTGAAAGGCAACTTGGAAGGGGAAAAAAAAAAAAAGTGAGAACAGTAAGATTTATGTTAACCCATTGGGAGTGCTCTGGAAATCTCTTTGATGAAGGATTGAGATTGCTTTGAAGCAGACTATTGAAGCAAGAGGTAAGTGCGGTGCCCAGGGACTCGGGTTGACTGGGTCACTTATCAGTCTTCTGGACTTTGAGTTTCCTTCTTCTTGCAAATGCTGCATGCTACCAAACTCTTAAATCCTGCCTTACCAAAATAATCTCCCTCTGAAAAGAAAGCTTTATTTAGCCTTCGTAATCAGTAGAAACTTGACCAGCAGTACATAATTAAAAAGAACCCAGAAAAGAGAATACACACACACACACACCCCCCCAATATAACATGTAAAAGGCTACTAGACAATCTTAACCCCGTTACACACGTCCTTTCTTACTATGAGTTCAGATTTCAAATACAAAACTGCAGGAGCACGGGGACAAACCCAGTGCATATCACAGGAAGGCAAAAGTGATGAGCAGTTTCCCCTGATAGAAGAATCATGGCTGGGCAAGTATGGCTTCAGGAGTGCGAAGTAAAGATGGTCTTGGCTAGAAAAAGAGAAAAGCAAACAGAGGGCTTTGAACCATCAAAGAATATGCCTGGAACCGGGGATATAAAAGCTTCCCCGAAACAAGTGAGACTGCAAGTTCAGGGTTCATGGGAGAAAGACTTAACAGAAAAAAAAATTTTTTTAAATCAAGGAAGAAGCAAAACAAGTACCAATGAATGACATAATGACCAGAAAAGGACACACTGTTGATGATCAAGGAAAAGCTGATACTCTGTATTTCTGGCATGAGCTGTTGACTGTAGCTGTGCTAAGATGTTATTATAAATAATTTTTTTAAAAACTTTTTTTTTTTCCTTTATATTGCTTTTTTACTATGAGAGAACAAATAGGCCTGTTTTATTTTATTTTGGGGCTGCGCTGCATGGCATGCGGGATCTTAGTTCCCTGACCAGGGATGGAACCTGTGCCCCCTGCAGTGGAAGCAGAGAGTCTTCACCACTGGACTGCCAGGGAAGTCCCTATAAATATTCTTTTCTATCCTTGTCAGCTGTGACCATAAGCTAATGAGGCTGATGTTTTTAGCAAACAAATCACAGCTTACACATTCAGTGTTGATTTTCAAAGAGATCAATCCTGTTGTTCTTAGATTTTAAAGTCCCTGATAGGAGCAAACTGTTCTCTTTGTGACTAGGGTTTTGCCTCTGAAGGCAGTTTCCAAAGGGAAGGTCCAGAAACGGTTCGCACAATCACACATCAGCATTCGTGGCATCACTGGAGTTAACGGTGAGCCTTCCCAGGTAACTCTTTGGAAAGACAATTCTAATTTAGGGATACAAGTTTGAGAACAGTAGTACAGAAATCAGGCACTGGTCACAAAATGATATTAGAGAATTACTGGAGCAGGAGGAATTGGTTCTCTTCCACAGCCCTTTCCACAGATAGTGAGAAATATAGCAATCTCATTCTACTGACCAATGAAGAAATCATGCTAGAAAATATGGAAGCAAGTTCAGCAGAGAATCCACCTATTCGATCATTACAGCTCCTGCAGCAAAATGAAATAACTATGCTCTCGTTTGCCCTGATAAAAAATACAAACACAGAGTATTCTCAGATGTTTAGCATACAGATATGTCCCATGGAGAGCCAAAAATCCAACACTAAAGGCCAAGGTGGGGACTTCCCTGCTGGCGCAGTGGTTAAGAATCCGCCTGCCGATGCAGGGGACACGGGTTCGAGCCCTGGTCCGGGAAGATTCCACATGCCACAGAGCAACTAAGCCCGTGCACCACAACTACTGAGCCTGCGTGCCACAACTACTGAAGCCCATGTGCCTAGAGCCCGTGCTCCACAACAAGAGAAGCCACCGCAATGAGAAGACTGCACACCGCAAAGAAGAGTAGCCCCCCTGCTTGCCTGCAGCCAAATAAATTTATTAAAAAAAAAAAAAAAGGCCAAGGTGGTTCCTAGGAAAACTGATAACACCACTAACGTGGCAAATGCTGAAACCCACTGCCTTCCGTTAGATTTCCCACAAGAGAGTAAGAACACTTTAAAACACAAAAACTTCAATATCTTTTTTTTTTAATTGATTTTTGGCTGCGTTGTGTCTTCATTGCTGCACTTGGGCTTTCTCTAGTTGCGGCGAGCGGAGGCTTCTCTTTGTTGCCGTGCGCGGGCTTCTCATTTGTGCTGGCTTCTCTTGTTGCGGAGCACGGGCTCTAGGCACGTGGGCTTCAGTAGCTGTGGCATGTGGGCTCAGTAGTTGTGGCTTGCGGGCTCTAGAGCACATGCTCAGTAGTTGTGGTGCACGGGCTTAGTTGCTCCGTGGCATGTGGGATCTTCCTGGACCAGGCTCGAACCCGCGTCCGCTGCATTGGCAGGTAGATTCTTAACTACTGCGCCACGAGGGAAGTCCAAAAACTTCAATATCTTAAATGAGTAACTGTCTCCACACAACGCATCCCTTCTTTATACATGGAAATGGTCCAGGAACCTAACAGTAAATGGATACGTCTCCTCTACAGGAGACCAAGCAGCAGCATCCGACCCACCTTCAAAAAGTGTCAAAATGACAAATACCTTTTTGTTTTATAATATCTGGGCCAGTTTCCTGTGTTTTATTACAATATCCACCATTGTTGGAGTTCCTTAGAGGTGGTGGACTCCAATGCCTTAGAATTATGGCATTCTTATGTGGTCTATAGAAAATAAATACAGTAAACACGTAAACTTTGGAAAAGGTTTTTTCCTACTATTTGCCAGCTTCCAGTAAATCTGTTGGTTACCTGAAGCTTCTTCCCAAATATGAAGGAACTGACTCAGTATAAATTGTGGAATTGGGGCACTTAGAAGAAACCCAGAATCCACACAACAGGTTGACATGTTGATAACTGTGATGAGTCCAATGTGATGTCACTCCTAAGTACTGAGAGGGGAGCAGGGCCCCAGGAGGGGAAATCCCTGAGGCCACTGCAGGGCCAGAGTCAGAAAATTAACACAGGGACTTCCCTGGTGGCGCAGTGGTTAAGAATCCACCTGCCAATGGAGGGGACACGGGTTCAAGCCCTGGTCCGGGAAGATCCCACATGCCACAGACCAAATAAGCCCGTGCACCACAACTACTGAGCCTGAGCTCTAGAGCCCGCGAGCCACAACTACTGAGCCCCTGTGCTGCAACTACTGAAGCCTACAAGCCTAGAGCCCGTGCTCCACAACAAGAGAAGACACCGCTATGAGAAGCCTGCACACTGCAACGAAGAAGAGTAGCCCCCGCTCGCTGCAACTAGAGAAAACCCACACTCAGCAACGAAGACCCAATGCAGCCAAAAATAAATAAATAAATGATTTTTTTAAAAAAAAGAAAATTAACACATGTGATTTCAGACTTGAGGATAAATCACCAAAATCCAAGGAAAGCACTAAAAATTAGTGTGAGGAAGAAATGGTTTCTGCACCATCACTGGCAAATTTCTCTGATAAACGAAGATGATGCTTTCAGTTCAGCCTAAATAGGTGTGCTCATGCACCAATGGAGAAAGAGAAGGATGAAATAACATCCGTTGAGCCTCTATCGTGTGTCAGAGGCTTTACATCGCAACAACCCAGAGTGAGAAGAATCATTATCTCCATTTCTGCCCATGAATCAACTGAAGACTCAGGAGTGAAGTGATTTATCCAGTCACAGAGTTTGCAAATGGTGGATCCAAGATTCAAACCTGATCTCTCTGGTATCTACAGCTAGGGACTTTCCACATCCCTAAGCCGAGTTCAAGTGACATCTAACAAAGTGTCTTACAGTTGCTTTCCGCTTTCACGAAAGCTGTACTGTGAAAATCCAGTTTTACAAAATATGTTAATTAGAAAAAAACTCTAAAAAATAATTTACCATTGAGTTCCTTTAATAAAAAGCTTATGTGGAATCATTAGAGAAACGCAAATCAAAACTACAATGAGGTATCACCTCACACCAGTAAGAATGGCCATCATCAAAAAATCTACAAACGATAAATGCTGGAGAGGGTGTGGAGAAAAGGGAACCCTCATACACTGTTGGTGGGAATGTAAATTGATACAGCCACTATGGAGAACAGTATGGAGGTTCCTTAAAAAAATAAAAATAGAACTACCATACGACCCAGCAATCCCACTACCGGGCTTATACCCTGAGAAAACCATAATTCAAAAAGAGTCATGTACCACAATGTTCACTGCAGCTCTATTTACAATAGCCAGGATGTGGAAGCAACCTAAGTGTCCAGCAACAGATGAATGGATAAAGAAGATGTGGCACATGTATACAATGGAATATTACTCAGCCATAAAAAAAAAGAAATTGAGTTATTTGTAGTGAGGTGGATGGACCTAGAGTCTGTCATACAGAGTGAAGTAACTCAGAAAGAGAAAAACAAATACCATATGCTAACACATATATATGGAATCTAAAAAAAAAATGGTTCTGAAGAACCTAGGGGCAGGACAGGAATAAAGATGCAGATGTAGAGAATGGACTTGAAGACACGGGGAGGGGGAAGGGTAAGCTGGGACGAAGTGAGAGAGTGGCATGGACATATATACACTACCAAATGTAAAATAGATAGCCAGTGGGGAGCAGCCGCATAGCACAGGGAGATCAGCTCTGTGATTTGCGACCACCTAGAGGGGTGGGATAGGGAGGGTGGGAGGGAGAAGCAAGAGGGAGGGGATAGGGGAACATATGTATATGTATAGCTGATCCACTTTGTTATAAAGCAGAAACTAACGCACCATTGTAAAGCAATTATACTCCAATAAAGGTGTTTAAAAAAAGAAAAGCTCATGTGGAATATCTTAAATAAAAAGAATTCATCTCTTGCATAAGGGAAGGTGTATTTGTAAAAACATGGGGTCATTTTTTATGACACATTACATTTCCTCCCCCATCTATCTCCTTATCCTGCCCCCCCAAAACACCACTAGCAACAGCTCCCCAGTAGTAACAAGTATGTACTGAAGGTTGGTCCTCAGGGGAGCCACAGGACAGGCATTTAAACAGGTGACAACAATTGAAGAGTAGGAACTCGGTAATGATAGGGCAGGGTATATCTCCCCCACGTCAAAGTCCCTTCTACACTATCATTTTGACGCCCTTCCCCAGCCTCCCACTAGAAAGTTATACAGCATCCATTTTTCAGTATCGGGCTATCATTAAATAAAACATAAACACTCTCCTCCATGGGGCCAGGATTGGGCTTCAAACAAAATCTAAAGTGTGAACAGCTCTTCAAGGCCCTCGGTTGCGATTCTGTCACCACTATCACCAGCCTGTTCCAGAAGCCTCGTAACCTGTCCTCTCCACAGGCAACTTGGCTACAAAGCAAGCTGTTTAGAGTAGCAGATAACAACCTCCCTTGAAAGAAACTAGTGAGGTATTTTAGAAAATATGGTCTGTAGCAAAGGTGGTCATGGAATCACACAGCAACCTCGCAGGACTCGTTTCCTTCGTCATCCCCCTAATAATGCTGCTTACGGTCTAAATGATGGAGCACAGTTCTCCCACACCCTTTAAGGTCTATGACGCCCCAGTATTTTCTCTGCATCTGATCCAGGGAAAACTGAAGGGATGACAGCACCAAAGAACTTCCTACTGGTTAATAGAGAGAATGTGAGATCCCCTGGAGAGGCGCAGTCTATTGTAAAGATTCTTTGGGTAGTAATGAGACTTGGGAGTTTGATCTGCGTTCGGGAGACTCTGGCCTATTTTAAAGACCCCCTAAGAAAGGAGGTTCTTAATGCTTCCCTTCTGCACAGGAATAGGGAGACAAATGGGAAGGGAATTCACTTACAGCTCAAATCAGTATATATGTGAGTCAACATAATTGGCCAAAGACAATTTAAGTCCATGATAGCAGGTGAGTTATTCTTAGATCATTCATCATGAAAGTACTTTCCTATCTACTGCCTAATTATAGGATCTGAACTAAGGAAATTCAACCAAATCATTTCCTGGATCAAAATTCTTCTATGGCTCCTTGTAATCTAAGGAATCTCACGTAAAGGAGATGGAAGAAAGAAACCCCCTTTACACATACCAGGCATACTTTCTTTTTTTTCCTTAACATCTTTATTAGAGTATAATTGCTTTACAATCGTGTGTCGGTTTCTGCTTTATAACAAAGTGAATCAGTTATACATATACATATATCCCCATATCTCTTCTCTCTTGCCTCTCCCTCCCTCCCACCCTCCCTATCCCACCCCTCTAGGTGGTCACAAAGCACAGAGCTGATCTCCCTGTGCTATGCGGCTGCTTCCCACTAGCTATCCATTTTACGTTTGGTAGTGTATATATGTACATGCCACTCTCTCACTTCGTCCCAGCTTACCCTTCCCCCTCCCCGTGTCCTCAAGTCCATTCTCTAGTAGGTCTGCATCTTTATTCCCGTCTTGCCCCTAGGTTCTGCTGACCATTTTCTTTTTCTTTTTTTTAATTAGATTCCATATATATGTGTTAGCATATGGTATTTGTTTTGCTCTTTCTGACTTACTTCACTCTGTATGACAGTCTCTAGGTCCATCCACCTCACTACAAATAACTCAGTTTTGTTCCTTTTTATGGCTGAGTAATATTCCACTGTATATATGTGCCACATCCTCTTTATCCATTCATCCATTGATGGACATTTAGGTTGCTTCCATGTCCTGGCTATTGTAAATAGTGCTGCAATGAACATTGTGGTACATGACTCTTTTTGAATTATGGTTTTCTCAGGGTATATGCCCAGTAGTGGGATTGCTGGGTCGTATGGTAGCTCTATTTTTTGTTTTTTAAGGAACCTCCATACTGTTCTCCACAGTGGCTGTATCAATTTACATTCTGACCAACAGTGCAAGAGGGTTCCCTTTTCTCCATACCCTCTCCAGCATTTACTGTTTGTAGATTTTTTTTTTTTTTTTTTTTTTTTTTGCTGTACTCGGGCCTCTCCCAGTGTGGAGCACAGGCTCCAGACGCGCAGGCTCAGCGCCCACGGCCCACGGGCCCAGCCACTCTGTGGCATGCGGGATCCTCCTAGACCGGGGCACGAACCCGCGTCCCCTGCATTGGCAGGCAGACCCTCAACCACTGCACCACCAGGGAAGCCCTGTTTGTAGATTTTTTGATGATGGCCATTCTGACTGGTGTGAGATAATATCTCATTGTAGTTTTGATTTGCATTTCTCTAACGATTAATGATGTTGAGCATTCTTTCATGTGTTTGTTGGCAATCTGTATATCTTCTCCATAACACCATACACAAAAATAAACTCAAAATGGATTAAAGACCTAAATGTAAGGCCAGACACTATAAAACTCTTAGAGGAAAACATAGGCAGAACACTCTATGACATAAATCACAGCAAGATCCTTTTTGACCCACCTCCTAGAGAAATGGAAATAAAAACAAAAATAAACAAATGGGACCTAATGAAACTTAAAAGCTTTTGCACAGTAAAGGAAACCATAAACAAGACGAAAAGACAACCCTCAGAATGGGAGAAAAGATTTGCAAATGAAGCAACTGACAAAGGATTAATCTCCAAAACATACAAGCAACTCATGCAGCTCAATATCAAAAAAACAAACAACCCAAACCAAAAATGGGCAGAAGACCTAAATAGACATTTCTCCAAAGAAGATATACAGATTCCCAGGCATACTTTCACTTAGGGCTTTACACTTACTGTTCGCAAAAAGCCTATGGCTCCTTCCCTCACCTCCTTCAAGTCTGTAGGCAAAGGTCACTTAGACCTCCCATTACTACCCCATTAACTGCAACACCCCAACAAACAAACAAACACACACACACACACACCCTGTATCCCTTCAACACTGTTTCTCTATAAACCTATCACCATCAGCATCCAACATACTGTGTAATTATGTCTCTTTTTTAAAATTTATTTATTTTTGTTTATTTTAGTTTTGTCTGTGCTGGGTCTTCCTTGCTGCGTGCAGGCTTTCTCCAGTTGTGGTGAGCAGGGGCTACTTTTCACTGTGGTGCGCGGGCTTCTCATTGCAGTGGCTTCTCCTGTTGTGGAGCACAGGCTCTAGGTGCGCGGGTTCAGTAGCTGTGGTTCACAGGCTCCAGAGCACAGGCTCAGTAGTTGTGATGCACGGGCTTAGTGGCTCCGCAGCATGTGGGATCTTCCCGGACCAGGGCTCGAACCTCTTGCACTGGCAGGAAGATTCTTAACTGCTGTGCCACCAGGGAAGCCCTATGTCTTTTATAATTGTCTATCTTCCTCTATCAGAATGTCAGCTCCAAGGAGGAAAATATTTTGGTCTGTTTGCTCACTCTTTTGGATCGATAGCTATTAAAATAGAGCCCAGTATATAGTAGGTACTCGTTACACAGTTGGTGAGTGAACTGAATGAACATATAGCTTCCTGCAAAATTTAGAGTCCTAGAGTTTTGTGTAAGCTAACAGATGATTACCTTTCTAAAACAGGACACGAACTAATGAATATGCAATAGCTATTCCTCGTTATGATCTTAATTCTAGTTCTCTTTGAGCATCTGGAATGGTGGGTTTTCAGCTGTGATTCCTGGAGCCTTGGCACCCCTCTGAGACATGCCTTCTTCACCCCCAACCCCTGTTGCAGAGCCATGAGAGGGAAAACCAAAAATCCGGACATCTGGCTCCCTGACTCCTGCTTCAGCTAAGCCAGCTCTTCTGTTATCTGTCTTACACATTGGTGTTTTCTGTAAGATGTTAGCAGGGAGGAAATTGTCCCATCACTAAAAACATAGACAAACTCTAGCTTGGACCATGAGATAGAAAAACATGAAAGGACATTGGATAGAGTATCACAGAAACATGAATATTTATAGAGCATCTATTGTGTTCTCAGGTGTGATCTGGACATTGGGAATACATAGACAAGAAGATAGCCAAACTCACATTTAACCAAGTCCACATAACAAATAATTACAATATTCTCGGAAATTCTGGAAAATCAAAGGAGCACTGAGGAAGGATGTCGGGGATGTGCCCTGCCAGAGGCATCTGCTAGTCTTTCTTTAATTGAAATATAGTTGAAATACAATACTGTGTTAGTTTCAAGTGTACTACATAGTGATTTGACATTTGCATACCTTGTGAAATGATCACCACAATAAGTCTAATAATTATCTGTTTCCATACAAAGCAAGTACAATATAATTGACCGTGTTCCTTATGCTGTATATTACATCCCCATGACTTATTTTATAACCTGAGGTTTGTACTTCTTAATCCCCTTCACCTGCTATACCCACACTGCCTCACCTCACCTCTGGCTACCACCCATTTGTTCTCTGTATTGACGGTATGCTTTTGTTTTGTTTTTTAGATTCTACATATACGTGAAATTATACTTGTCCTTCTCTGTCTGACTTATTTCACTTAGCATAATACCCTCTAGATCCATTCATATTGTTGCAAATAGCAAGATGCCATTCTTTTATGGCTGAGTAACATTCCATTGTATGTGTAACCCACATCTGCTTTACCCATTCATCTGATGGACACTTAGGTTGCTTCCATATCTTGGCTATTGTAAATAATGCTACAACATTGGGTGCATACATCTTTTTGAATTAGTTTTTTTTTTTCCTTCAGAAGTAAAATTGCTGGATCATGTTACAGTTCTATTTTTAATTTTTTAAGGAACCTGCTTACTATTTTCCAATCTGCTGAGTTTTAAGGATAGTTGTTAGTCAGGCAAAGCCTAAGAAGACTGACGTTCACTTTGTGACTTTAAATAAGACCTTCGTCTCTTTAGGACCTAGTTTCTCCAGCCATAGATAGAGAGGCTTGAAAATTAGCTGATGTAAAGTCCCTACAACATTTAAGACTATGTATCCACCTTCTCCTACTTGCCCTACAACCAGATAACAGAAATCACTCGTTTCAAGGAATACTGCTGAACATCAAATGTTTTGGCCAATTCATCTGAACATTAATAAGGTATATGGCACAGCAAGGAGAATCGTTTGAATTAATTGATGTTTTCTTCCATATATGAGAGATTTTTATTGCATTGTCCAGATTCAATTTCAATAATTCCATTATAACTTTGCTCAATACCAGCTATGAAATCATCTTAAAGTTAGTATGGAATTACAAACTTTATTGTTCACCATTAGTATCAAGTTTGTTTTTACATTTAAGACATTCTTTCACATGTAACATATTGAACAAGGAAGCAGGGCTCTCTAAATCTGTTAAATTTGGAACTAGGAAAAATTTCAAGACATTTTACTCCTCCATACTTTCAAATGATAACTAATGTGTCAGCCAGGAATTTTTTAACTGTCATCAACTACCAAACTATCAAAAGTTAACAGGTTGGCATGACAATTATGAGTGGGATTCCAAAGTATTAACTGCTTGGGGAATGTCTGTGTTGAGTCTGTAGATGTGTATAAAGTTTGTTACACTCATGGTGCCCAAGAACTTAGTCCCTACCCAGGGGGATTGGTGAAAATGAGTTAACAGCAAAGAGATCAAATTAATAGCAATACCTCTACACATAAATATCAGGTTGTCCTTAATTTTAAGAGAAAACAAGGAGAAAGTGAAACAATATGAAAAGAGATATTCTTATATTGTGAAGTGTGCAATGGATTTAATTTATAGTTCTGGCAATGACTGGCTATATGACCATGAATAAATCACTTGAGCATTTTGAGGCTGTTTCCTCATTTACCAAATGAGGGTAATAATACCTATCGGAGTGGGGAAAACCCAAATTTTCATCAACAGATTAATGGATAAACAAAATGTAGCATATCAATAAACAAAATAATAAATGAAAGAGGAGAAATAACAACTGATATCACAGAGACACAAAATATCATAAGAGAATATTATGAACAGCTATATGCAAAAAGTTGAACAAACTAAAAGAAATGGATAAATTTCTAGAAACACACAATCTTCCAAGACGTAATAAGGAAGAAACAGACAATCTGAACAGACAAGCCACTAGTAGTGAAATTGAATTTGTAATTTTAAAAACTCACAGCAAAAAGAAGTCCAGGACTGGACAGCTTCACAGGGGAATTTGACCAAACATATAAAAAAGAGATAATACCTATCCTTCTCAAGCTATGCCAAAAATACTGAAGTGGAAATTCCTTCAGTGAGGCCACAGTTACCCTGATACCAAAACTAGAAGAAGACAACACAAAAAGAGAAAATCACAGGCCAATATCTCTAATGAATATAGTTGCAAAAATCCTTAACAAAATATTAGCAAATCAAATTCAACAATATATAAAAAGGATCATACACCATGATCTAGTGGGATTTATTCCAGGGATGCAAGGATGGTTCAATATCTGCAAATCAATCAATGTAGTACACCACATTAACAAAATGAAGGGTAAAAAAATCACATGATCATCTAAATAGATGCTGAGAAAGCATTTAACAAAAGTCAACAACCATTCACGATAAAAACTCTCATCAAAGTTGGTATACAGGGAACATAACATAATAAAGTCCATTTATGACAAACCAAGAGCTAACATCATACTCAATGGTGAAAAGCTGAAAATATTTCCTGTAAGATCAAGAACAAGACAAGGATGTCCACTCTCACCACTTTTATTCAACGTAGTATTGGAGGTCCTAGCCACAGCAACCAGACAAGAAAAAGAAATAAAACGTATCCAAATTGGAAGGGAAGAAGTAAAACTGAATTTTCAGGTGACATCATGCACTATATAGAAAACCTTAAAGTCTCCACCCGAAAACTATTAGAACTAATAAATGACTCAGTAAATTTGCTGGATATAAGATTAATATACAGAAATCTGTTGCTTACCTATACACTGATAATGGACTATTGGAAATAGAAAGCAAGAAAACAATCCTGTTTAAAATTGCGTCAGGACTTCCCTGGTGGTCCAGTGGTTAGGGCTCCATGCTCCCACTGCAGGGGGCATGGGTTTGATCCCTGGTCAGGGAACTAAGATCCCGCATGCTGTGCAGTGCAGACAAAATACATACAAATTTATAACTGCATCAAAAGAATAAAATACCTAGGAATAAACTTAACCGAGGAGGTCAAAGACTTATACTCTGAAAATTATAAAGCACTAATGAAGGAATTTGAAGCTGATACAAAGAAATGGAAAAATACAAGTACTCATGAATTCGAAGAATTAATATTGTCAAAATGTCCAAACTACCTAAAGAAATCTACATATTTAATGTAATCCCTATCAAAATATCCATGCCATTTTTCACATAACTAGAAAAAATCATCCTAAAATTTATACAGAACCACAAAAGACCCCAAATAGCCAAAACAATCTTGAGAAAAAAGAACAAAGCTGGAGGTATTATGCTCCCTGGCTTCAGACTATACTACAAACTACAGTAATCAAAACAATATTGTACTGGCACAAAAACAAATACACAGATCAATGGAACAGAATAGAGAGCTCAGAAATAAATCCATGCACTTATAGTCAGTTAATCCATAACAAAGGAGGCAAGAATATACAATGGAGAAAAAGTCTCTTCAGTAAGTGGTGCTGGGAAAACTGGACAGCTACATGTAAAGGAATAAAATTAGAACATTTTCTCACACCATATATAAAAATAAACTCAAAATGTATTAAAGACCTAAATAGAAGACATGACACCATAAAACTCCCAGAAGGAAACATAAGCAGAACACTCCTTGCATAAATTATAGCAACATTTTTTAGGATCTGTCTCCTAAGGCAAAGGAAACAAAAGCAAAAATAAAGAAACTGGACCTAATTTAACTTAAAAGTTTTTGCACAGCAAAGGAAACTATCAACAAAATGAAAAGACAACCTACTGAATGGAAGAAAATATTTGCAAATGATATAACTAATACGTGGGTGATAGCCAAAATATATAAACAGCTCATACAACTCAATATCAAAACCAGAAACAACCTGATTAAAAAATGGGCAGAAGATCTGAATAGACATTTCTCCAAAGAAGATATACAGATGGCCACAGGCACATGAAAAGATGTTCAACATCACTAGTCATCAGGGAAATGCAAATCGAAACCACGACAAGATACCACCTCACACCTGTCAGAATACAAATAACAAATGCTGGCAAAGAAGTGGAGAAAAGGGAACCCTATACACTGTTGATGGGAGTGTAAATTGGTGCAACCATTATGGAAAACAGCATGGAGGTTTCTCAAAAGACTAAAAATAGAACTACCGGACTTCCCTGGTAACACAGTGGTTAAGAATCTGCCTGCCAATGCAGGGGACAAGGGTTCGAGCCCTGGTCCAGGAAGATCCCACATGCCATGGAGCAACTAAGCCCATGTGGCATGACTACTGAGCCTCAGCTCTAGAGGCCGCATGCCACAACTACTGAAGCCCGTGTGCCTAGAGCCCGTGCTCCACAACAAGAGAAGCCACCGCACTGAGAAGCCTGCATACCACAACGAAGAGTAGCCCCCTCTCACCGCAACTAGAGAAAGCCCCCGCAGAACAACAAAGACCCAACACAGCCAAAAATAAATAAATTTATTTTAAAAAAAAAAAAAGGAATGAGTTTTGCCATTAGTAACAACATGGCTAGACCTAGAGGGTATTATGCTAAGTAAAGTAAGTCAGAGAAAGACAAATACTGTATGTTATCACTCATATGTGGAATTTTAAAAATAAAACAAATTAGTGAATATAACAAAACAGAAACAGACTCACAGATATAGACAACAAATTAGTGGTTACCAGCGGGGAGAGGAAGCGGGGAGGTGCAAAATCGGAATAGGGGAGTAAAAGGCACAAGCTACTATGTATAAAATAAATAAGCTACAAGGATATATTGTACAGCACAGGGAACATAGCCAATATTTTATAATAACTATAAATGGAATATAACCTTCAAAAATTGTGAATCACTATATTGTACAACTATAACTTATATAATATTGTACAGCAACTGTACTTCAATTTTTAAAATCTCCCACAAAAATATGGGGTATATCCATACGATGGAATAGTATTCAGCTGTTAATAAAGAATAAAGCATTAATACACGCTACAATACGGATGAACCTTGAAAAGATTATATTACTAAGTGAAAGAAGCCAGTCACAAAAGGCTATGTATTAATGGTTCCATATATATGAAATGTCCATAAAAGGCAAATCTATAGAGGCAGAAAGTAGATTAATGGTTGTCTAGAGTTGGGGGGTAGAGACATGACGAAGTGACCGCTGATGGGTATGGGAATTTGGGGAGGGGTAACGAAGATATTCTAAAATTGATTGTGGTGACAGTTTCCCCACTCCATGAGCACACTAAAAACCATTGAACTGTACACGTCAAAAGGAATTATTCTTGAAAAATCTGTTGTTAAAAAATAATACCTAAAAGTAATACCTATCAGGGTTGTTGTAAGGATTAAACAATGTAAGACATACAAAAGCTCTTCATTAACAACATCCTATATAATATTAGCCATATAACTACATTTAAACTTGCCTTGAAAAAGATGCTTTTGGGCTTCCCTGGTGGCGCAGTGGTTAAGAATCCACCTGCCAATGCAGGGGACACGGGTTCGAGCCCTGGTCCGGGAAGATACCACATGCTGTGGAACAACTAAGCCTGTGCACCACAACTACTGAGCCTGCGCTCTAGAGCCCGTGAGCCACAACTACTGAGCCCGCATGCCACAACTACTGAAGCCCGCGCGCCTAGAGCCTGTGCTCCGCAACAAGAGAAGCCACCACAATGAGAAGCCCACGCGCTGCAACAAAGAGTAGCCCCCGCTCGCCACAGCTAGAGAAAGCCCACGCACGGCAGCAAAGACCCAACGAAGCCAAAACTAAAATAACTAAATAAATTTTTTAAAAAAAGAAAAAGATGGGGGTTTTTTGTTTTGGTTTGGTTTGTTTTTTTAACATTTTTATTGGAGTATAATTGTTTTACAATGGTGTGTTAGTTTCTGCTTTATAACAAAGTGAATCAGTTATACATATACATATGTTCCCATATCTCTTCCTTCTTGCGTCTCCCTCCCACCGTCCCTATCCCACCCCTCTAGGTGGTCACAAAGCACTGAGCTGATCTCCCTGTGCTATGCGACTGCTTCCCACTAGCTATCTATTTTACATTTAGTAGTGTATATATGGACATATATACACTACCACTCTCTCACTTTGTCCCAGCTTACCCTTCCTCCTCCCCATGTCCTCAACTCCATTCTCTAGTAGGTCTGCGTCTTTATTCCCGTCTTGCCCCTAGGTTCTTCATGACCATTTGAAAAAGATGTTTTTGATGCCACCCTGTCAATCCAATGATACCTAAAGTAAGCTTAAAACTATCAAAGCAGTCACTATCCACCACATGTTCTTAAATTAGCATGTATAACAAATCTGAAGGCTGGTCCCAGGGTACAGTGGTATACCAGGAGTCTGTCCATCTCGCTAAGATTCTGTATTCTATCTCCATTGCTAAAATTTGGGGCAGTAGTCACTGTAGACCTTGTCAAACTTCTAAAAGTCTCACTACTTGATACCTTACTCTGAACATAAGCCAATAAACAGACAAGGATAAATGTGCTGTAAGGTGTTTGGGACACAAGAAACTTAATGTGTGAACAGAGGGGGCCAGGTATAAACAAAGCAGGAAAGTCCAAGAGAGATTTTTCTCATGTGACATAACCATGTTAATTCCAATTCTGAAACCCATTTTCCCTCGAATTTGGAGTATATCTTGGTGAACACAGCTTTCTCTTGCTTCACTTAATAACTGCTGTTAAAATTTTAGTGACAGAATTAACAAGCCATTCAGTGGAGATGGCCAAATGTCTAATTAGATGATGTTGAAAATCAAAGGAGGAGAAGCCAACTGCTAAATATAATAAGCTCAGGCATAAAATCATTGATGAGCAAAGAAAACAGCACCTTCACTTTGTTAAAATGGGGTACACGCATTAGATATTTTCTGAGATTCTCCGTTGAGTAAGTCCATTAGGACCAGTATCGACTGAGTTTCAACTCTACATTGATTTCACATCTGATCAAGCTAAGATCCAGCATGACTGCATACTCATGTACTAGAGAACAAAAAAGCAACTAAACTTGTCTCCCTAAAATTAAAAAAAGTAAAAACCGTGAAAGAACATATAAATAAAATCGATTACCTGAAAATGTTAAACTACTTTTAAACAAAAGACGCCGAAACAAAGTTCAAAGACAAGAACCAGATTGTGAAAGATATTCAAAACAAATATGAAAGACAAAGTGTTTATATCCAGAATATAAAAAGAACTGCTAAAAATTAATAAGAAAAAAGATGATCCAGTAGGAAAATAAAGAATATAATAGGCAATTCGTTGAAGAGGAAATACAAATGGCCAAGAAACATAGGACAATAAGTTTGCCCTCACTAACAACCAGGGAAATACAAATTAAATCACTAGTGATATTTTACAGTGATCAGATAAGGAGAAATGTTAACATTTGAGAATACCATGCATTGGCAGATAAGAAGAAATGTTAACATTTGAGAATACCTGGGGGGAAGGAGGGATCTATTTACCAGTGGTGACCTGGTCAATTGGAACATTCACTTTGCACCACTTGTTAAAATTTAGTATGTTCATACCCATGACCCAGATGTTAAACTTCTAGATATCTACTAATTAAAAAAACAAAAAGGTTGTGGGGGGGGGTGGGTTTCCCTGGTGGCGCAGTGGTTAAGAATCTGCCTGCCAACGCAGGTGACATGGGTTTGAGCCCTGGTCCGGGAAGATCCCACATGCCGCAGAGCAACTAAGCCCGTGCACCACAACTACTGAGCCTGCGCTCTAGAGCCCGTGAGCCACAACTACTGAAGCCCGTGAGCCTAGAGCCCGTGCTCAACAACAAGAGAAGCCACCGCAATGAGAAGCCCGCGCACCACAACAAAGAGTAGCCCCCGCTCGCCGCAACTAGGGAAAGCCCGGGAGCAGCAACAAAGACCCAACACAGCCAAAAATAAATAAATATTTTTTAAATGCTAAAAAAAAACACTCTAGTATATGCAAAGGTGTTCACTGCAATAGAAATCATGGAACTGTTAAATAAAATGTATTTTTAAGATGTGGAATATTATATAGTAGATAAAATGAATAAACTAGAGTATGAATATGTGTGTACATCACCATTGATAGTTTTGTTTTAAAGTAACTTGCATAAAAATACATAAAATATAATGTAAATATAATGCTTTTCATGTTACAAAACAATACTATATATTTCATAGAAATACATAGATATATATGTTAGCACAAAAAACAATCATCTGGAAGAATACAAACCAAATTCATGATTACAAATACCAAAAAAGGGAGTGCCACTAACAAAAGGGAGGGCAAGATTTAGATGGTCATTGAAGACGACTTCAGCTTTATCTAAAATGCCTTCATAAAAAACAAAAAAGGAGGGGTTTCCCCGGTGGCGCAGTGGTTGAGAGTCCGCCTGCCGATACAGGGGACGCGGGTTCGTGCCCCGGTCCGGGAAGATCCTACATGCCAGGGAGCGGCTGGGCCCGTGAGCCATGGCCGCTGAGCCTGCGCATCCAGAGCCTGTGCTCTGCAACGGGAGAAGCCACAGCAGCGGGAGGCCCGCGTACCGCAAAAAAAAAAAAAAAAAAAAAAAAGGAAAATACAGTCATGTGTTACTCAGATATTTTTTAAAGTGGATGCTTAGGATAAAGCCTGAAAAGGAGTCTATAAAAATGTTCAAGTACCTTGCTTGATGGCGGATACATTTAGGATTGTTATTTTTACATTTGAGGGGGGTGAGTATGGGGGGCAGGGTGTGCGTGTGTGTGTAGGTGTGTTTTCCAAATCTCTCAAGTTAAACAAAAAAGTGGAAAACGTGGCTACTATAGTTTGATATTCAGTCATATGGCATAACAAGCCCAACTATAAGGTTGGCCCGGATTTCAATGTAGTAAAAGCAGCCTGTATGTTATATGGGAGGGGTAACCCACTAGCTAATCCACTATTATCCATGAGATTAAACATTACGTTAAAATCTTTATTAAGTTTTAAGCTTTCACCTTAGAAATCAGAGAACAGACCTTTGAAGAAAGGAACAGAACAAGTAGATTTTTGTGATTAAATATTACTACATAATTTGTCTTAAACACTTTTCCCTTTTAAAATGTCAAGATAATTATATGTTAAATATTACCTTAATAAGCCCTAGAAATTCAGATTTTAATTATAGAAACTTAGAAAACATGAGCTTCTAGCCTCACATCATTTAATTCTGGCCTCATGGAATTTGCAGCTTACTCCAGAATCCTTCATTACCTGGTTACACACTAGTGGACAATATGACATTTTGCTTGGAAATGATATAGGATAATATGATGGAAAATAACTGCACTTTCTCTCTTGTGCTTCTCCTGTAAGGCTATAAATAAGTTGAATTGTGCTCCCTTGATTTATGTTTATGACCATTATTATGATGATTTACTTTGGGTTGAGTACTGACAGTGTGCTGAGTGCTATACCAGACTCATAAGGAGAAATGGTCATGCCCCAGAGGCTTACATACCAAGACAAACAATTCAGCCATAAAATACACCAGCTAAGAGATGCTTCATCTCAGCAGTGCAATGCTTCTTGGAGTTTATAGGTAGGTGGAGAAAATTTTCTCCTCCTGGCGGAAGGAGGTTAACGCTCTTTGAAAGATTTTGAGGGCCAGTTTTCAATAGAGATTTCATACAGGGGTAAAGAAACATCAAAGCACACTCTCTTAGAGCATAGTAAAGGGGACAGTCAAAGGAGGATTCCCCAGCAAACCAACAGTTTCGGGTACTGAGTTAGGTATTGTGGATATAAGATTGCCCTTCAAGGGCTCAATCTAATGGGCCTACTCCACTATACAATTCCAGGTAGGTTCAATGTACCGCTTTTGTATTACAACCATCTTAAATCTTTTCTGGAATAATATTGGTTATGGACATCTAACTCTGCAGACCAGTGTTTCAAAATGTATATTTTAAAGAACACTAGGTTTAGCGGACGTTTTCAGGTATGACAAAATTTCAAAACCTATGGACAAATAAACTTGAGAAATGCTGGGTTAAACAGTGAAATAAGTATCTCTATTGCAAGAATTCTCAGAGTCTTCATGAAAATTGTGAATCTATGACTTTGATTGCAAAGTAATTTTTGGTAGAGCACTTCACAAGACTAGTACTCTGGGAAGTATACACTGGGAAGCACCAAGTTTGGTGGAAGAAAGAACGAAAGAGAGAAGGAATGAAAACACGTTGTTTTAACCATGATGGTTGCTGGAGTCCTTTGTTTTCTGATTCACGTGCTCAAAGGACATAATATGCCCCAGTGTCTGTCTTCTAGCTGAGCTGAGCAAGGTACAGTGTTCTTCATAATCTTCTAAACATGGTTGGAAGGATAACAAGGGCAGAATAAGACACAAAAAAAGAGCCTACACATTTATGGTAGCCAGCTTCCAAGATGGTCCCCAATAATCCCTGCCTCCTGGTATCCTGCCCTTGGGTGGTCCCCTCCCACAATAAATAGGGGTGATTTGTGTAACCAATGGGATACTATGGAAATAATGAAGTGCAACCTCCAAGGCTAGGTCACAAGACATTACAGCTTCTAACTTGCTGTTTTGGGATCACTTGCTCTGGGGGAAGCCAGCTGCCATATTGTGAGAACACTCAAGCAGCCCTGTGGAGAAACCTATGTGGTGAAGAAAAGAGTCCTTCTGCCTACAGCCATGTCAGTGAGTCCTCTTAGAAGCGCCAAGTCAGGCCTTCAGATAACTGTAACCTCAGCCAGCATCTTTTTTTGCGGTACGCGGGCCTCTCAGTTGCGGCCTCTCCCGTTGCGGAGCACAGGCTCCGGACGCGCAGGCTCAGCAGCAAGATTTCAGATATTCTGTTCTATTGTTCGTCCATGTGTCCTGAGTTGGGGGTTTAAAGAATTTGATCACCAAAACAACTGCTTGCCTTGTACACAAGGTCAGAGTCACTGAATCTCAATCAGTCCCAGGACTAGAAGAGCTCCGTAAGGCACCCTAGGAATATTCCATCACTACGCAGTTCACAAAAAAACTTCTATTCCTAGGTGAGACAAGGCAACTTCTCAATGAACTGACAAAGTCACAGAGATAACAATCAAGACCCTTTTGGAAAATAGGCCCCCTGGCCACTTTACTGAGAGTCAGAAAGTGGCCTCTACCATGGGACTTGACACTAATAGTGTCTAAATTCCACAAGAGGTAAAGCGGAAGGATGAATGCTCTTACGCTAACTTAGCTGAGGAAGTAGAGGTAAATCCAGCTCACCCCCGTGGAACATTAGAAAAGAAAGAATAAATAGTTTCCAAGGATGAGGGCAAGACTGGGAATAAGAGAAACTATACAAACGATCCGAAGAGAGCTGCGCAAAGGTGTGAAAACACAGTAAGAGGCAAGGGGAGCTGGAGCCCAGATAACAAGAACAGAGCAAGTGGGTGTAGAAGGGCGTGGCTTAGGGTATCAGCAGAAGGCCTGTAGATGGGAGCTGTGAAGGTTGCTGAGCAACTTCGGAAAGGCCGTGATCCAACCCAAATACGTGAAAATCCCCAGATCGTACAGGAGAAGCAGACTGACCAGGAAGGAACAGACACGGGAATTAGACATGGTTGGTAGGGTCACAAGGAAGCAACACGCCCGAAAGAGGCTGTGAGCTGTGTAACAGGATGCACGCCAGAGGGAAATGGAGCATTAGTAGAGGGTCCTATCCGAGCTACGACCTTGGGTCACACCCAAAACAAGTGAGGGGAGGAGAAAGGAGGAGAGGGGAGTGAAGCGGGGGAGGGATGAGACACAGTCTCTGTAGCAGTCACTGCTCTTGTTAAGGAAGTTGGGAAACCCTTACTGGGCTGCCTAGCTGCGTATGAGTTTCTGGGTGAAGAGGTAAACCACAGTAAAATAACCCAGGGCCATCTGGACCACAGGCGCCTCTGACAAAAAGAGGGTGGGGTGCTTCAGAGTGTGTCAGTCCCCTTTTGCAAACCCTGGCAACCTTTGGAGAAATTCTGCATGGGTAAGTTGGAATTATTTTCTCCCACTGCACCAAGTCCAGAAATAGTCCATGACCAAAGATCCATTACAGCTGCCGGTAGAAATAAATTTACTTGAAACTTTGCAACAGGCTCAAGACACAGCCTTGCTTATGGAAACGCACGCAGCGATAATCAGTATTCCTCTCCAACTGCAGACCTGGTGGATAACTACAATTAAGCTTCGACGGATTAGCTGCCGTCAGGACGGTAGACGGTGGTATTCTACATCCGTACTTTTTCAGCAAATTTGGGTATGTGGGTTTTTCCCCTTCTCCATGGAAAACAAAGAAGTTATTTCCAATTAATTCAGGAGACCATCAAAAGTACTGAAAATTGTGCTGTTCCTTGTGGCAGGAGGGATGAGGTACAGAATGACTCTCCTCATTGAGTTAGAAATGCAAGGGTCACTCGCATGACTTACAAAGCCCCTAGTTTACAGTTTTCAATTAGGAGATAATCAGTGTGCCATTATGAGTAAAAACTGTTGGAATGGCCTTTTGGCTGTATATTTTAACCTGCAAATCTTTGGGGAGGGTTTGATTGAAAGCATGACAGGAGAACAAGGCAAGTTATGCTGATCATAAATAAGAACAATTATCACACCTATTATCTGATAAATAATTTACTGTGATTTGCCATTAATCCATCTCAAGCCACCTTCTGGATAAAAACACAGCCCAGAGACTGACTTCGTCAGCTTTTCCCACATCATGTCAGAAATTCGTGTCTGAAAAGCACAAAGGAAGCATTTACCTGGGATATAAGGAGCTATCACTTGATCATTTTAATCAGTGCAGATAAATTATGCCCCTTACAGAAATGGTAAATCAGTACTTTTCTCTCAGTTTAAAAATAAAAAAATCTGTGAGAAGGCGTTTTGAGAAGAAGCCATAGCTCAACACTTAGGAGTCTGTTTTGTTTTTGAATCTTGTCTTCCCTTCTTGCTAAAAGCCATCAGCCTATGCATTTTCAGTCAACGCCTGCAGCATATTCCTAATTTCAGAGTGTATATACTATTATAATCGGATAATTAAATTCTTTATAATACTTCATAAATCCCATTGGTAAGGATTGGTGGAATATATAAAATGCTGGAGATGAGGGACAAAGGTTGTTTCTGCTACTGCACTCTACTTGTTGGTAATTCCAACAGGCATATATGTATTATTTTTAACCCTGGTGCCAGATAAGTCATGTGGAACTTTTGGACGTACAGATCACCTTTGCGTACGACTTCACTTACTAATGTCTTGAAAGAAATAATATTAATACTATTTTTTCCCTTTGTGCCCTCAAATCTGACCCCATGGTGTCTCTTGTGCAAAGATCAGGTTTTAATTCTACTTTTTTTCCTTTTTTTGTAATTTTTGTACCTTTTCAAAAATGGATTTTTTAAGTAAGTTAATTTGACTTTTTGTTATTTACCTCTGATATTAAACATACGTTCTTCATTAGGGATTTTTTCCCCATAATTTTTTCTCTTGACATTTTTGGTTACTGCTTTGCTATTATTTACTTAGTCATCCTGTCTATCAGCTTGGATTCATTTCACTGGATTCCAAGAACATTTTTGAATCAATAGAACATTAATATTGGGCAGAAATCCATGTACCGTTATCAGAAATTACAAAGTGGTATTACCTGTTGTGGTTTCCCCTACTACAGAACTGAGTTATGGACCTGGTGTCAAACGGTTCTTTCCTCTGCCTTCAGGTATCTGACAGAGATTAAAATATGTCTTAAGGTCTGTTGAGAATGTGATTATACAACCATTCAAGCAATTTGATATCCTCAGCATCAGGAAATTCTTCCTTATAGCTACCCAAAGCCCTCCAACTGCAATAGAAGCCCATTTTAAATTTGATTTTAGGACTGGGTGACTTATTGAACTCCTTTATTTAACAGGTGAGGGAACAATGGAAAAGTAGACACCACAGTGGTTTATGGTCAATGTACCCTCAGCAGTGAACGGGGTGGGGGGATGGTAATAGCACGGGGCGGGGGGGACGGGGGGCGGCGGCATTAACAGGCATTCCCTACCCACAGGCAGAAAGTCTTTCATCCACCATCACGATATGAGGTGGGATCAACTTCACAGACCTCAACTAGAACAGCCCTGAAAGAACCCAGCCACACACGCTTCACAGAGTAAAGCAACAGAATAGAGAATTATGAGTGCCCTTCACGGCATTATAATTTTAAATAATGGGGAAATTCCTGAATTATACTCAATTTAAGGACAAGGCTACTTTTCCTAACAAGGCTACTTTTCTAATGTCATACACAGCCACAAAACCTCTCTCCATGTGGAATCATAGAAACTGTTTAAAGAAAGCTAAAAAGACCAGAAAAAAATAATTCTGTACAGCTTTCTCTTGTCTGACACCCGAAATAGATGTCACTAATGTAAATCGGGACAGCTGAAGTTCTCGTGACAGTGTTTTAATGCCAGTAGCATGAGAATTTAAAAAAGGGAATTTTTTTCTCTTTCTCTCTCTCTCTCCGTTATATATACGTAGGTGTCCGTCTGCGTATGTGTGTGTGGCTCAGATCCCACAAATATAGTACCAATGAAAAATAAATGAAACAAGAAAAAAAGTCTTCTATCCCCTTCCAACCGAAATTAATATGAGTTTCTTACAGGTGTGTTCCTCTTTTTAAAAGATAAACCACTTTGAAAATTGATAATCCAACTCTCCCCATCTGGAAGCTCTCAGGGAAATTAGGTAGATGGTATTTGATTTACAAAGGCCAGCAGAATCCTTCTCTGTAGAGCAATTCCAGACATGGGCCTTCTGTGACAATGCTTGTGATAGAACATTCCAGCACTCTCTACCAAGCAGAACAAAGCTCCCATTTCACACAATTCCAGATATCCTCAGGCCGTCTAATTTACCACCTGTGGTTTGGATCTAAGCAAACAAAAACCTAAAAGAGGAGACAAATCATCAGTAAATCTCTTAGGTGCCGATCCACAAATACTAGGAACCAAGGGAAATAACCAGGAAGGTCTTGAAGTGATGCTAGGGTATCATGACCTGGTTGGCATCAGGGAACCTGTTGGGAAAAATCAAATGACTGAAATGTCATACTGAGGAAAGCAATCTGTGAAGACGGGACAAAGAAGTGGGGAAAGAGGGCTCATGCTATAGATCAAAACAAGTCGGACTTGCAAAGAAACACATATGGATGATAAAGGCAACGCTGAAGCTTTATGAGTTAAGGTAAAAGAAACATATGAAATCAAGGGGAATTAGCAGTGCGGGTCCTCAGTGCACTACTAAATCAAGATGAACTCACTGATAAATTACTATAGAGGGACAAAAACAGACACCCATGTCCCCATAAATAAATAAAATGTAGCACGCAGTATGAATCTTGGGCACAGATGTCTCGCATCTCTGCTGTTGCCTACTAAAATGTTCGCGTGTTCTTCTCTTCCTTTTCCTCCTTCTGACTCTCAGACCACCGTGGGCACTAAGACCTCTGCTTAACTTCTTGCCTTTGAATTAATGACAATATTCTTGGTTTCATTTCTTTAGGTCCCTCAGGCAGATGTTGCCCACTGGGGTTTAAAGGCACAGTATAAATAAGCCAAACATAAGTAGGACGCTAAATGACAAGATGACAAAACTCTGCTACTCTAGATTTCAATTACTGAGATATTTCTTAGGGGATAATAAAAAGAGCAAAATGCAGGTCATCCGGGAGTTTTTAGAACTGTCTTGCTATTGCTTGTTTCATAAAGTGGAAAGGCCAACTAGAGGTGAGGCAATTTGAGCCTGTTCACGACAAATAAGGAAGAAACCATCAGGAATCTCGAGGTGAAGGGCACTTGGGAGCACGACCTGATTCCATTTGCTATGCTGAGAGGAGGCTGATTTGTGCAACTTCTTACAGATACACAAAAGAGGGAAAAGGTGAAGCCATAAGAGAGAATTCTACCCTGAAAGTTAAAACGCACAAGGGAAAGATCTGTGAAGCAAAACTACACTGTGAAATGTCACTCTCTAAAGGGCTGAAAAAGAAGTGTGATAAATGTTATTACTCTGTAGTGCCATAATAGTGCTGAGGACTCAATCACTGCTCTGATTTTTTGCTCTACCAGTACAAGAAGGCAGTTATAGGAAAACAGACCCTGTTCCAAAATGCTTTCAGGTTAAAAGCTGCAGGGAGAAAGGCAAAATGGGAAAACCACTAATACAGCCATTAAGCTCATAAATAACTTTGGATCATCAGTGTCTAGTTGCCCTCTGGGGTTTAAAGGCACCGTAAGATCAGGAGAAGCAAAGAATGAATAGCGTTAAAGGTCAGAAAGGTCCAGAGAAAGTCCACTCGAGAACCAAAGGAAAACCAGCCTAAACCAATCTTTAAGACTGATTTTCTTAATGATCTCAGCAAAACAGTCACAAGAAACCCCCTAATGTCATTCCAAGATCAAGCAAGTGTGTCTAAGACTGGAGAACAGCTGCGCTTCTAATCTGGGATACAGATAAAAGAGTATCTAAACAGTTAGAAATTAACACCCACAGGGGACGATGCCCAGATATGTGATCACAAAAACTTGTACAAAATGTGTGCATGCGTGCGTGGATGTTGAGATATATATATTTGTGTGTGTATATTTATATATCATGTCATGTAATCATGAATTCTAGTTTCATTGCAAAAGAGACAGATTTTGATGAATTGAAAGTGCCATTTTTAACCTTTTTTTCATGTTTCATTCTGACCTTTGAAATGGGTCAACATTACACTTATACAATATAAAGCTATATTACTCAAGTTGTGCTAAAATCTTCCCAGGCTACAACCACTCTGATGACATCCTCCATGAGGAGCCAGTAAACAAGAATCTGAGGACACCATGAAAGAGAAGAGCAGAAAAGGGCCAAGAATCCAAAGAAGGAGTTTGCTCCCCAAACTATGCTTGTGTGCTTCAAAAAAGAATGTTCTCAGGCTTCCCTGGTGGCGCAGTGGTTGAGAGTCCGCCTGCCGATGCAGGGGACACAGGTTCGTGCCCCGGTCCGGGAAGATCCCACATGCCGCAGAGCAGCTGGGCCCGTGAGCCGCGGCCGCTGAGCCTGCGTGTCCGGAGACTGTGTCCCGCAACGGGAGAGGCCACAACAGTGAGAGGCCCGCATACCGCAAAAAAAAAAAAAAAAAAAGACATATATAGGCTACCTACAAGAGACTCACTTCAGATCTAAAGACACACACATACTGAAAGTGAGAGGGTGGAAAAAGGTATTCCATGCAAATGGAAACAAAAAGAAAGCTAGAATAGCAATACTTATATCAGACAAAAGAGGCTTTAAAACAAAGAGTGTAACAAGAGACAATGAAGGATATTACATAAGGTAAAGGGAACAATCAAACAAGAAGATAACAATTGTAAATATATATGCTCCCAACATATGAGCACCTAAATAGATAAAGCAAATATTAACAAACATAAAGGGAGAAATTGACAGTAACACAATAATAGTAGAGGACTTCAACACCTCACTTACATCAATGGACAGATCAGCCACACCAAAAAAAATTAATAAGGAAACACTGGTCTTAAACAACAAATTAGACCAGATGGATTTAATAGATACATTTAATCTAAAACATTCCATCCAAAAACAGTAGAATACACATTCTTTTCAAGAGCACATGGAACATTCTCTAGGACAGATCACATGCTGGGCCACAAAACAAGTCTCAGTATAATTTTAAGAAGATTGAAATCATATAAAGCATCTTTTCTGACTATACCGGCATAAGACTAGAAATCAACTATGAGGAGAAAAAACTGCAAAAAAATACAAGAACATGGAAGCTAAACAATAGGCTACTAAACAACCAGTGGGTCATTGAAGAAATCAAAGAGAAAATAAAAAACTACTAGAGGGCTTCCCTGGTGGCACAGTGGTTGAGAATCTGCCTGTCAATGCAGGGGACCTGGGTTCGAGCCCTGGTCTGGGAAGATCCCACATGCCGCGGAGCGGCTAGGCCCGTGTGCCACAACTACTGAGCCTGCGCATCTGGAGCCTGTGCTCCACAACAAGAGAGGCCACAATAGTGAGAGGCCCACATACCGCGATGAAGAGTGGCCCCCACTTGCCACAACTAGAGAAAGCCCTTGCACAGAAAAAAAGACCCAACACAGCCATAAATAAATAAATAAATAAAAGAGTAGTTTGAACAGTTAAAAAAAAAAAAAACTACTAGAGACAAATGAAAATGGAAACACAACAATCCAAAACCTATGAGGCACAGCAAAAGCAGTTCTAAGAGGGAAGTTTATAGCAATACAAGCCTACCTAAGGAAACAAGAGAAATCTCAAATAAACAATCTAACACTTAAAACTAAAGGAACTAGAAAAAGAACCAACAAAACCCAAAGTTAGTAGAAGGAAGGAAATCATAAAGATCAGAGCAGAAATACATGAAATAGAGACTTAAAAAACAATAGAAAATATCAATGAAACTAAGAGCTGGTTCTTTGAAATGATAAGTAAAATTGGAAACCTTGAGCCAGACTCATCAAGGAAAAAAAAAAGAGAGAGAGAGAGAGAGAGAGAGAGCCCAAATAAATAAAATCAGAAATGAAAAAGAAGTTACAACGGACAGCACAGAAATACAAAAAATCATAGGAGACCAGTATGAACAACTATACACTGATAAAATGGATAGTCTAAAGGAAATGGATAAATTCCTAGAAACGTACAATCTCCCAAGACTTAATCAGGAAGAAATAGAAAATATTAACAGACCAATTAATGGTAATGAAATTGAATTAGTAATTTAAAAAACTGACAACAAGGGCTTCCCTGGTGGCACAGTGGTTAAGAATCCGCCTGCCAATGCAGGGGACGTGTGTTCGAGCTCTTGTCCAGGAAGATCCCACATGCCACAGAGCAACTAAGCCCATGTGCCACAACTACTGAGCCTGCGCTCTAGAGCCTGTGAGTCACAACTACTGAGCCCGCATGCTACAATTACTGAAGCCCGAGCACCTAGAGCCTGTGCTCCACAACAAGAGAAGCCACCACAGTGAGAAGCCCACGCACCACAACAAAGAGTAGCCCCCACTTGCCGCAGCTAGAGAAAGCCTGCGCACAGCAACGAAGACCCAATGCAGCCAAAAAAAAATAATAATTTCTTAAAAAATTAATTAAAAAAAAAAACTCACCACAAACAAAATTCCAGGACCAGATGGCTTCACAGATGAATTCTACCAAACTTTTCAAAAAAAGTTAACACCTATCCTTCTCAAACTATTGCAAAAAAACTGCGAGGAAGGAATACTTCCAAACTCATTCTATGAGGTCAGCATCACCCTGATACCAAAACCAGACAAAGACATCACAAAAAGAAAAAAATTACAGACCAATATCACTGATGAACATAGATGCAAAAATCGTCAACAAAATATTAGCAAATTGAATTCAACAATATAGTGAAAGGATCATACACCATGATTAAATGGGATTTATTCTAGGGATGCAAGGATGGTTCAGTATCCACAAATCAATCTGTGTGATACACCACAGTTACAAAATTGAATTAAAATTATATGATCATCTCAATAGATGCAGGAAAAAACAAACTTTTGACAAAATTCAACATCCATTTATGATTAAAACTCTCAACAACATGGGTATAAAGGCAAGATACCTCAACATAAGAAAGGCCATATATGATAAACTTACACCCGACATCATACTCAATAGTGGAAAGGTGAAAGCATTTCCTCTGAGATCAGGAACAAGACAAGGATATCCACTCTCACTATTTTTATTTAACATAGTACTGGAAGTCCTAGCCACAGCAATCAGACAAGAAAAAGAAATTAAAGGAATCCAAATTGGAGAGGAAGAAGTAAAACTGTCACTGTTTGCAGATGACATGATACTTCATACAGAAAATCCTAAAGATGACACACACACCACCAAAAAAACTTTTAGGACTAATAAATGAATGCAGTAAAGTTGCAGGATACAAAATTAATATACAGAAATCTGTTGCATTTCTATATACTAACAACGAACTATCAAAAATAGAAATTAAGAAAACAATCACATTCATAATTGCATCAAAAAGAATATGGGCTTCCCTGGTGGCGCAGTGGTTGAGAGTCTGCCTGCCGATGCAGGGGACACGGGTTCGTGCCCCAGTCCAGGAAGATCCCACATGCCGCGGAGCGGCTAGGCCCGTGAGCCATGACCTCTGAGCCTGCGCGTCCACAGCCTGTGCTCCACAACGGGAGAGGCCACAACAGTGAGAGGCCCACGTACTGCCAAAAAAAAAGAAAAAAAGAATACAATACCTAGGAATAAACCTAACCAAGGAGGTAAAAGACTTATACTCAGAAAAACTATAAGACACTGATGAAAGAAATTGAAGACAACACAAACAAATGGAAAGATATACCATGTACATGGATTAGAAGAATTAAATATTATTAAAATGACTGTACTACCTCAAGAAAACTAAAGATTCAATGCAATCTCTAACAAAATACCAATGACATTTTTCATAGAACTAGAACAAATAATCCTAAAATTTGTATGGAAACAAAAAAGACCTCAAATAGGTAAAACAATCTTCAGAAAGAAAAGCAAAGATAGAGGTATCATGCGCCCTAATTTCAAACTACACTATGAAGTTACAGTAATCAAAACAATATGGTACTGGCACAAAAACAGACACAGAGATCAGTGGAATGGAATACAGAGCCCAGAAATAAACCCACACTTATATGGTCAATTGATCTATGACAAAGGAGACAAGAATATACAATAGGAAAAAGACAGCTTCTTCAGTAAGTGGTGCTGGGAAAATTGAACAGCTGTCATGCAAAAGAATCACATTGGACTATTTTCTTGCACCATATACAAAAATAAACTCAAAATGGATTAAAGACTTAAATGTAAGACCTGAAACCACAAAACTCCTAGAAAAAAACATAGGCAGTATACTCTCTGACATCAGCCTTAGTAATATTTTTTTGGATCTGTCTCCTCAGGCAAGGAAAACAAAAGCAAAAATAAACAAATATAACTATGTCGAACTAAAAAGCTTTTGCACAACTAAGGAAACTATCAACAAAACAAAAAGGCCGCCTACTGAATAGAAGATGTACAGATGGCCAACAGGCACATGAAAAGATGCTCAACATCACTAAACGTCAGGGAAATGCAAATCAAAACCATGAGATAGGGCTTCCCTGGTGGCACAGTGGTTGGGAATCCACCTGCCTATGCAGGGGACACAGGTTCGAGCCTTGGTCCAGAAGGATCCCACATGCCACGGAGCAACTAAGCCCATGCCTCACAACTGCTGAGTCTGTGCTCTAGAGCCCATGTGCCACAACTACTGAAGCCTGCACATCTAGAGCCCGTGCTCCACAACAAGAGAAGCCACTGCGACGAGAAGCCCACGCACTGCAAGGAAGAGTAGCCCCTGCTCACCACAGCTAGAGAAAGCCCGCGTGCAGCAAGAAAGACCCAACACAGCCAAAAACAAAATAAAATAAATAAAATAATTTTTTAAAAAAACACGAGATACCACCTCACACCTGTCAGAATGGCTATCTTCAAAAAGACAGTAAATAACAAGAGTTGGCAAGGATGTGGAGAAAAGGGAACCCTTGCACTGTTGGTGGGATTGTAAATTGGTGTAGCCATTATAGAAAACAGAATGAGCGTTCCTCAAAAAATTAAAAATAGAACTGCCATATGATCCAGCAATTTCACTTCTGAGTATTTACACAAAGCAAACAAAAACTCTAATTTGAAAAGATATGTGCACTCCAATGTTCTTTGCAGCATTATTTATAATATCCAAGATATAGAAGCAACTTAAGTGTCCATCAACAGACAAATGGATAAGGAAGATATGCATATATGTGTGTATGTGTATATATATGTATGTATACATATATATATATACATACATATATATACACATACACACACACATATATGTATATACATATATACACAATGGAATATTACTCAGCCATTTAAAAATGAAATCTAGCCATTTGCAATAGTAAGCATGGATCAAAAGAGTATTAGGCTAAGGGCTTCCCAGGTGGCGCAGTCGTTGAGAGTCCGCCTGCCGATGCAGGGGACGCGGGTTCGTGTCCCGGTCTGGGAGGATCCCACATGCCGCAGAGCGGCTGGGCCCGTGAGCCATGGCCGCTGAGCCTGCGCTTCCGGAGCCTGTGCTCCACAACGGGAGAGGCCACGAACGACAGTGAGAGGCCCGCATACCACAAAAAAAAAAAAGAGTATTAGGCTAAGTGAAATAAGTCACAGAGGGAAGTACAAATACTGCGTGATCTCACTTAAATGTAGGATCTGAAAAGCAAAACAAACAAAGCAAAATGAAAACAGAGTCATAGATACAGAGAACAAGCAGGTGGCCAGGAAGGAGGGAGGTCTGGGGGTGGGTGAAATAGGTGAACGGGATTAAGAGGTACACACTCCAGGTATATAATAAATAAGCCACGGGAGTATAATATACAGCACAAGAAACATGGTCAATAATATTATAATAATTTTATATGGGGACAGACTAGACTTACCGTGGGGATCATTTCATAATGTATGCAAGTGTCAAATCATTATGTAGTTCACACCTGAAACTAACACAATATTGTATTTCAACTATATTTCAATTTAAAAAAAGAATTTAGCTTCACTATGAAAGAAAGAAAGATTGAGTTGATGCTCTAGGTTAATGAGACAAGAAACAGGACAATTATATAAAACACATGAGCCTGGTTTGGATCTGGACCAAAGATTATTTTTTTGTCATACTATAAAGGACATATTAAGGCAATTGACAAAATCTGAATAAAGTCCATAGATTTAATAGTGCTGTCAGTTTAATTCTTGATTTTCATAACTATATTGTGAGTAAGTACATCCTCAGTATACTCACTGCAGCAGTTAAGCATAAAGGAGCATCTACTTTGTCTTCCACTTATTCTCAATTGGGTCAGAAAAAAACACAGATATATAGATATAGATAGAGAGAGAGAGAGAATGAGAGCAAATGTGGTAAAAATGTTAACATTTGCGCAATCTTTATACTATTCTTGTAACTTTTCTATAAATCTGAAATTATTTCAAAATAAAGTTTTTTAAAAGTCAGAAGAAAGGAGTGGGGGAGGAAATTTGTCTTCTCTTCTACTCCTTTCTTACAGAGCATGATCTGGTTGTCTTCTCTGTTTTGTTTGTTTAGTTGGTTTTATTCAGTTACACAGTTTGCCCTTGTCAGGGAAATCTGATATATCTTCAGAAGGAAAAGCAAGTTTTCACAAATACTTGAGACTAATTTAGCTAATAAACATCTCAAGGTATGTCAAAAGCAAATATTTGATAGCAATATTTACTAACAGGTCAGAAGACTGAAGGAGTTTGGACAAAGTCAGAATAAGTCAGCACTAAGACTGAAAACAGAAACCAAGTTTCCTAGCAGCTCATTCAGTATGATTTTTTTAAGCCAAAACTGTGTGGTACAGCAGCTATTCTACAGTGGAAAATTGCCCCTGGGAAGCTACAAGAGTTCATCAAAGGCAGAGGTTCAGAGTCGTCTGTCTGCTGTGGTGAGACACCGGTCATATTGCTATGCACCCCATACATCACAAATAATAATATCCCGAGGCATTGTCTCCTGTATTAAAAGATAAGAACTCTGTCTTTGTTTCTAGAACCATCGCTCTCTTTCTCTGCTTCACACGGCTCATGTAATTCAGAAGATAGACTTCATTCAAAGAATGAAAGATAGGTTAAGTCTGAATCTCGGTGCTTCTCTTCATCGATTCAGCAAGCTGCAGAACGTTATCTGCCTTGTAAGTACTCGGCTCCCTCTAACAAGATGAATTTCTTTCCTAAAACAGGTTTGTACCCAGGGCTTCACCACCAGCGGTGTTAGCACCACTCTGAGAAAAAGATGTGTTGCTATAAGAAGCCCAAATATGGGCTTTATAGATTGCGGGTAGACCTCATCTTTGGAGAAAAAGAGATACCTAGATAGTACTCATAAATAATAGGTCTTAGCAGAAAAAAAAAAAAGACAATGATAAGGAAGCATTCTCCAGGAATCCCAGCAGGATCGGAGAGGCAGGCTCCAAAGTCATCACCCAACTAGAGATGGCTTCAGAGGCTTTCTACAGGCAGCAGTGTCACAAACTAAAACCTTTCCACCCAAAGTGCAGTCCATACACCAGCAGTTTCAGCACTGCCCGGGAGCTTGTTAGGAATGCAAAATCTCACGCCCCTCCACCGATATGCTGAACTGGCGTCTGCGTTTTCTCAAGATCCCCAGGAGGTTTGTACGCACATTGGAGTTTGAGGAACACTGGACTAGAGGAATTATGCAATAGACGGCTTGAGCCTAGGAGAAGCAGAAGAAAAACATATGTGCGCTCACGCACACGCACGCACACACACACATGCTGCTCTGAAGAAAATGGGACCGCAAAAGGAGATCCCTGCTCTAGTCTGAACTACCGACACACTGGCATCCAGCGCTCTGCCATCCCATCCCTCCACCCCACCATTCATCCGTCCCTCCCGTGGGTCTTGGACCCATGACCTGCATCCACCCTAAGTGAGTCACACGCCGAGCAGCCTCATGGCCACTTATCTCACAAAGGTGATCATATGACTTTCATCTTTCATCCTATTAATGTGATGAATCACGTTTACTGAGTTGCATGTGTGGAACCGTCTCTGCATCTCAAGGGTGAACCCCACTTGACCATGGTGTATAATCCCTTTAATGTGTTGCTGAATGCAGTTTTGTTGAGAATTTTTGCATCCATATTCATCAGGGATATTGGCCTGTAGTTTCCTTTTCTTACAGTCCAACTGTTCTATTTTAGTTGTCTGGGAGACTAAAGGAAATAAATGGAAATAAATCCATTTATTGAGTGACTACTGTGTACCAAGCCCTGTCTCGGGTACTGTACCAATATCATCTCACTTAATGCTTCTAACAACCATGCAAAGGTAATAGCATTAGCTCCGATTTACAAATCTGAAACTTTGCCCAAGATCACACAACAAGAAAATGTTTAAGTTAGGATCCCACTCTAGATTCCAAGTTCTGTTCCTTCTCCTGTACCACAAGGACACAGAAACCGAGATTTTTTTTTTTTTTTGGCTGCGTTGGGTCTTCGTTGCTGTGCACAAGCTTTCCTAGTTGTGGCGAGCGGGGGCTGCTCTTTGTAGCAGTGCACGGGCTTCTCTCGTGGCAGAGCACGGGCTCTAGAGCTCAGGCTCAGTAGTTGTGGCGCACGGGCTTAGCTGCTCTGCGGCATGTGGGATCTTCCCAGACTGGGGCTTGAACCCGTGTCCCCTGCATTGGCAGGAGGATTCTTAACCACTGCACCACCAGGGAAGCCCCCAGAAACTGAGACTTTTAATCTTCTTATTTCTTAAAGGGAAAAAAAGCCAATTCTGTACAACTCCACTTCCACAGCAAACTAGATTCTATCCACAGCAGGGTATCTAGTTTCAGCAAGGCCAGAAATTGTTCATGAGTTGTTATTGGAGACGGGGAGAAAATTATGAAATGGGATGGATTCTTTGTCTGACAGCCTTCTAAGCACCTCTAGAGGTCAACCAAGCCAACTTCGTCCCAGATCACGCACTTCCCTTAAGGCATTGGCTTGAATGGCGGCCTGAGGAGAAATCCACTTCCATTAGCAGCTACCCATTCCATTTAAACATTTCACCTCAAATGGAGTCAAAGAGGCTCCAATTTTTCCTCGGAAGCCATACAGGAGATTCCATACCCCTCCCTTCAACAGCCTTTTAAGAATTGAAGACAAAAAAATAGGACACACCCAAAAGTAGAATTTCTCTTTTGCCATTAAATACACTCGGTCTTTGATCTCTTCCTTATGTAACAGGATTTTCAATCCCTTTT
The DNA here is from genome assembly GCF_963924675.1 of Phocoena phocoena. Classification (NCBI taxonomy): domain Eukaryota; kingdom Metazoa; phylum Chordata; class Mammalia; order Artiodactyla; family Phocoenidae; genus Phocoena; species Phocoena phocoena. The sequence goes on from NC_089223.1 coordinate 134,467,561, forward strand.
CCATCCTGGTTCTGCCCCCAGGCACACATCATGCCCCACCTTCCGACAAGCACAGAAACATAGCCCATCTCGCAATTATGGCTGCCGCGTGGCTGAGGTAGAGTCACCTTCTCCCTTTAGTCTCGCCCCATCTCTCTCCTTCCATCCTGATTTTACCCAGCCCCTCACACACAGGCCGATCCAAAATGTAATCCAGCCACCGAGGGGCAATGCTGTGATAACTACGCAAACCTCCAAAGTGGTTCATCAACCCACACACCTACCCGCCTCCGTTTTGAAGTGGCAATGTGATCAATCCAGGCAGTTTCATGTTCCACAGCTCACACAGTATGGAGAAAAGGTTAATGACACCGAGTTTCTGCTGGAGAAGCAACTCAACTGGACAGCAGCCTTCGCAACAACAGGAAAGGAACACTTCACTTTTAGTCATCCTGTAAGAAAAGGAAAAAAAAATACATACATACACACATACATACATATATATACACACACACATATATATATGAGGTTTTTTACCTTATATACAGATGAAATAAAAAGCCATTTGCCCGAAGGCTATAGCAGGACTTACGCTCCACTGGCCTAAGTCAAAACTAGGATTCCTCTTCTCACTCAGTGGTTAAGCGTTTCGCAGACACCAAAGGCAATGAAGGCAGATACTTGACTGAGAGTCTAAACTCAGCCCCTGTGGTTTGCACACTGGGACTTTCAAACCAACTCAATGTAAATGGACAGACTTACATTGGACAGGAAAGTCCCCTCCACGCCATCCATCATGGGCTCCCAGCGGCTCTGCTTAATTTTCTGCCCACCAGACCCAGGGAGTGTAGGCTAGCTACATTTCTCTCTCTCTCTCTCATTCATTCTCTCTCTTGTTCAGATTCTCTCTCTCTCTCTCTCTCTCTCTCTCTCAGTCCCTGCCTGCCCCTCATTCCTGTTTCAAGAACAAGTCCAAAAGCCAGACTCTCCGTTAAAAAACTCACATCCACCCCTTGCATGGGAAGAACCATGAGCTGTTAAGACCTGGTCTGGTCAGCTTTACATACAGTGGCCAGGTCGCACCTCTTTCCCTCACCATCCTCAGAAGGACACAGCCTAGGGACTTCCCTGGCGGTCCAGTGGCTAAGACTCCGCACTCCCAGTGCAGGGGGCCTGGGTTCGATCCCTGGTCAGGGAACTAGATCCCACGTGCCGCAACCAAGAGCCCACATGCCGCAACGGGGATCCCATGGGCAGCAACGAAGATCCTGAGTGCTGCAACTAAGACCCGGCACAGCCAAATAAATATTTAAAAAAAAAAAAAAAGAAGAAGGACAGCCTCTCTATCCTCCTTATTTCTATTTACCGAGGCCCACTCAGATTTCCACACTGTTCCTTACACATTTTTTTCCTAAATTAGATTTCCCATCACCAGCTTTATTTACATAGGAACAGCTGAGTGGTTTGGAATTTGGACCTTAGAGAACTCAGTTTAGAGCAACGGTTTTCCATCCGTCTCCTACAGGGACCTAGGGTATCTCTGGAACCTCCTCAAGGGCCAAAGCATCGGCCCCCAGATGGACTTTGGACCCCTTCACCTTTCTAACTTTTGTATATAGGAATTCTATGTGGGATTTTTCTTTGATAGGAATACTCTTCCACGCAAAAGAGAAAGAAAAAAGCAACATGCCTACAAGGAACCGTATTCCTTTCCTCACTTATCACCCTATAAACCATGAGAGATACACAGAGAAGGACGTGTGCCTTCCCCAATCTGCCATGAAACAGAAAGAGCTAAGAAAAGCCTTCGTGTTGGACAGTAAAAAGCCACAAAACAGGCAGAATGTTCTGCTTCAGTGTATCCCAGCACTTAGAATTCACGATCCCAGACAACCGGAATCATGCAGGCCAGCCCTTCATCATTCAGATGTGAAAATGGAAACTCACAGAGGTTAATGGCTTGTTTTATTAACTCAGAAGCAAGTCACTACCACAGTTTTTTCACACATAGGAGACATTCCGCGTTTAAAGAATAAATGTTTACATAATGTATCTGATTCCTTCCAGCAAAGAGTTCAGGTGGTTTTCTAAGAGACATAAAACCAAAAGAGAATGGTATTTAATAGGAGTGAGGAAAAAAAAAAAACAAAAATGAGTGGCTGTGATTAGAGTTTTCCTTGTCTTAAACTCAAACTCCAAGAATTTGCTCTTTGCTGCGACAAGTACTCCAGAGTCTGAAATTTTACAGTCATTGCACTTTTCTAAGCTGTCCTAAATTTTGAGTGATGAACAATTTCCTACCGAGAACTTTAAATAACTAGCGAGAAGCCAATGAGGACTTACAGGCAAGGAGGTGTCTGTGAGGGCCATGTGTTATATTTAGGTGCTTTCTGCCTTGATTTCATGAAAATTTGTTTGCCCTTCTCTCAAGACCAGAGCCTTGCTACTTGCATTTGCTGTAAGAAATAGACGCAGGCTGTGATGAAGAGCACGCCAAGCCGAGGGCCTAACGGGCCACGTAGGTTGGCACGTGTTGGGACGGACTTGACTTTTGAGTGCATGTGCCTTACAGGATGAGGCTACTGTCTCGATTCTTCGAGGTTCGCCCGTGGACCAGCGGCACCAGCAGCCCCGGGAGCTTGTTAGACATGCGGAATCTCTGATCCCTCCCCAGACCCACTGAACCGGAATCTGCATTTTACCAAGACCTCCAGGTGATCTGAATGCACAGTTGGAAGGGGCACATCAATGAGAGGTGGTTGGGAGGGAGGTGATGGTGGTTTGGGTTTTGTTTGGTTGGTTGTTTTCATAGTTTTCTGTTGCTGTTGTCCCTGTTGTTTGCTTACTCTTATCCAGTGAAAATCAAATGGGAGAAAGGTGTTTTCTGAGTCAACTGGATTAGCCATACCTTGGCACACACTGACAAAGGGATTCATCCCCCTCCCGGGGGCCATCGTTGTTCTTGAGGATTGACTTTGTTGTAGAGAAAACTTTTGTTTCCAGAGGCGCAGGCTACACAGCACGGAGTGGAATCGAAATGTAGCGATTATCCAGTTCATTTACTTGCTGTACACAGTCAGACAAACCAATGCAGGCTGTAAGAAAAACATTCGGAGGTGCCTGAATTATCCAGGTTCACTTTCACTGCTAACATTGTTCCAAGGCACTGGATCACAGTCAGACTTGCACAGCGTTTTGTGCTTTTAAACGTAGTGCCAGGGGAAGCTGCACCGGCAGACTCAGAAGGGAAGGGGCAGGTGGAGGTAACCCCTGGACCCAGGGGGCATCGATGAGGGTGACATTAGGCTTGGCAGAGGTCAGGCTGCACCGTCTGCAAAACACTTATCACATGGAAGGCAGGGCAGCCTGCCAGAATACAGACACGGGGACCAACCAAAGGATAATTGCTCTACATTCCGTACAGAGAGCAAAGACAGAGATGTCAGCAAAACACATCGCCTGGCTGGGGAGCAGCCCGCACAGGACTGCAGGGTAGAGTGGGATAAGAAAGGGAAGGTCTTTGAAAAGGCCAAATTTGTTGAAAACAGGCAGGGCAGGCCAGCTGGAAGACATGTCAGTCAAGGACCAGACTCTCTGCTCAGAGGTATTTCTGTCACTTGTCCATGACAGCTTCTCAAAACTAAACAGAGGGGGAAATTACAGCTAGATTTCCACCAGGCATGGTGTATATTGTGATTGCAATTTAGACAGAGGCGAGATTAACCAGTGTTTTTTCAGCCCCTCCTAAGTGCCAGGTCTCTTTTCAGCCTCGCCAATGTCTTACAAATGTGGCTATTTGTAGAGCAGGGGTTTAACCAAGGGATCACCACCCTTTTTTTTGGTCATGCCTCGTGGCTTGCAGGGTCTTTGTTCCCTGACCAGGGATAAAACCCGTGCCCCCCGCAATGGAAGCACGGAGTCCTAACCACTGGACCACCAGGGAAGTCCCAGGTTTCACCATCCTTAAGGGGCTCTCGTTTGGGCTCTAGGGATCCCTGAATTTCCTTAAATTGTATGAAATTTTGTGCATGTATCTTTTTTTTTTTTCCCTGGGAGCAGAGACCATCACTTTCATCAGATTCTCCAACAGATCCATGACCAAATGATTAAGAATTACAGTTGGCCGGACAAACTATGAAAGATGAAGGAGCTAAGATCAATGGAATATTCTCTACCTGGCCTTGTACTTGGTAGCATCGCTTATTGCGCCTACAAACCCTAAGGGTTAAGTAAGGGACAAGGTAAGAGGCAGAGCAGCGAGAAGGCATAAAACATCGAGGGAGGATGGCACCCTCCCTCCTATTCGATCGGGAGCTTCCTAAAGGCTCGAGAACCTAGGAACAGTCACAAGACCAAGTGTCTCCAGGTGTTAAACGTCTGGCCCATTTAGTTTTAAATTTCCTGTCACCTACAGAGGAATGCATAAAGATGTGGTACATATATACAATGGAATATTACTCAGCCATAAAAAAGGAACAAAATGGTACCATTTACAGAGACGTGGACGAACCTAGAGACTGCCATACAGAGTGAAGTCACACAGAGAAAGACAAATATGTAATATCACTTATATGTGGAATCTAGAAAAATGGTACAGATGAACTTATCTGCAAAGCGGAAATAGAGTCCCAGATGTAGAGAACAAGCTTACGGTTACCAAGGGGGGATGGGGGGATGGGATGAATTGAGAGATTGGGATTGACACATACACACTATTAGGCATAAAATAGATAACTAATAAGAACCTATCGTATAGCACAGGGAACTTCACGCAATGCTCTGTGTTGACCTAAATGAGAAGGAAATCTAAAAAAGAGTGGTTGTATGTATATGTATAACCGATTCACTTTTCTGTACAGCAGAAACTAACACAACATTGTAAAGGAACCATCCTCCAATATAAATAAATAAATATTCTGTCACCCAAACCCCAGAGCACGCAGCCAGAGGATAACCATGCCTACCAGAGACCCTGATGTAAAGCCCAGGAGCTGCTTAATGTCTGGCATCGATTCAAACAAGTGCATTTTGTTTATTTCTAATGCGTTTTGAGCCCAGAGAGCAGGTTTAGCACAGGTCAGGAAGCAGCCAAGAGCTTTACCGGGGGCCGCTGGAGCCCACACAGCAACATGCAGCCTCTCTGGAAGTAAAAGATGGTCCGTTACGTGTGCAGCTTTAATGCATCTCTGTTCCCCCAAGATGCTCCTGTCTCAATCTAAATAGCATGCAGAGACTAAAATATTCCGTGCGTACCCTCACCACATTTAATCAGGCTTTCAGATGCCCATTGACTCTGCGGCGGGCTCCTGCTGCCTTCTGAAATGGAAAAGCCACCCGTGTTAGCATGGAATCCCATGTAAGTGAAATGTGGTTTTAAATCTTGTGATTAATAGATGGCACAGTCTTGTCCCAGCGTGCTTGCCCCGCTCTCCCTACCCTTGGAGACACAGCACACACTCCTCTGGACCGTCACAAGCAGCCACACTTTCTTCAGCCCCCGTGTTATTTTAGCACTTAGCTCTCTTTCATAAAGGAGCCATTTCACAAGCATTATTCAGGCTCAGGTAACAACTCCAACCAAATCTTCTCATTGGCTTGTAAATGAATTTAGGAGCCCAAACCTCTTCAGGATCCCTGGTTGGGAATTCGTGAGATTTTATTCCCATTAAGTGAAAGTCAGAAAAATATTAAAAGATACAGGTACATGATACTCATCGTGTTTCAGCAGATCATAAGTTCCTTGAGGGCAGGGAGAGGTTATGTGGCTGATTGATTGATTTGATATTTATTGAGTCATAACTACCTTCATGGACCACAGAAATAAATCTATCAATGCACTTCATTACAAGAAAAAGACCTGCTGTGTCTTCAAACCAAGAAGCGTTCCCTTTGATGTCTTCTTGCCTTTATACTGATTAGCAAACTTGAAAGAGCAGTTCCTGTTCTAAAAAGTATATGAGGAGAAAAAACTACATTCTATTGCAGAAAACTGAAATAAAAGATTCTCCCTCTCTCTGGAACAACTATGCAGTAGGAAACAGGGTTTGCTGCTGGAGAAGGTAGCAGAGGAACTCATCGTTCCTGAAAACATTTCGCTTTCAAAAGACACGGTCTCGAGATAGCCTCATCCACCAGAGGGCAGACAGCAGAAGCAAGAACTACAATCCTGCAGCCTGTGGAACAAAAACCACATTCACAGAAAGATATCAAGATGAAAAGGGAGAGGGTTATGTACCCGATGAAGGAACAAGATAAAATCCCAGAAAAACAACTAACTGAAGTGGAGATAGGCAACCTTCCAGAAAAAGAATTCAGAATAATGATAGTGAAGATGATCCAGGACCTCGGAAGAAGAATACAGGCAAAGATTGAGAAGATGCAAGAAATGTTTAACAAAGACCTAGAAGAACTAAAGAACAAACAAACAGAGATGAACATTACAATAACTGAAATGAAAAATGCACTAGAAGGAATCAATAGCAGAATAACTGAGGCAGAAGAACGGATAAGTGACCTGGAAAACAGAATGGTGGAATTCACTGCTGCAGAACAGAATAAAGAAAAAAGAATGAAAAGAAACGAAGATAGCCTAAGAGACCTCTGGGACAGCATTAAACGCAACAACATTCGCATTATAGGGGTCCCAAAAGGAGAGGAGAGAGAGAAAAAACCTATGAAAATATTTGAAGAGATTACAGTCGAAAATTTCCCTAACATGGGAAAGGAAATAGCCACCCAAGTCCAGGAAGTGCAGAGAGTCCCATACAGGATAAACTCAAAGAGAAGCACACCAAGACACATAATAATCAAACTGGCAAAAATTAAAGACAAAGAAAAATTATTGAAAGCAGCAAGGGAAAAATGACCGATAACATACAAGGGAACTCCCATAAGGTTAACAGCTGATTTCTCAGCAGAAACTCTACAAGCCAGAAGATATACTTAAAGTGATGAAAGGGAAGAACCTACAACCAAGATTACTGTACCCAGCAAGGATCTCATTCAGATTCCATGGAGAAATTAAAAGCTTTACAGACAAGCAAAAGCTAAGAGAATTCAGCACCACCAAACCAGCTCTACAACAAATGCTAGAGGAACTTCTCTAAGTGGGAAACACAAGAAAAGAAAAGGACCTGCAAAAACAAACCCAAAACAATTAAGAAAATGGTCATAGGAACATACATATTGATAATTACCTTAACCATGAACGGATTGAATGCTCCAACCAAAAGACACAGGTTTGCTGAATGGATCCAAAAACAAGACTCATATATATGCTGTCTACAAGAGACCCACTTCAGACCTAGGGACACATACAGACTGAAAGTGAGGGGATAGAAAACAATATTCCATGCAAATGGAAATCAAAAGAAAGCTGGAGTAGCAATACTCATATCAGATAAAATAGACTTTAAAATGAAGAATGTTACAAGAGACAAGGAAGGACACTATATAACGATGAAGGGATCAATCCAAGAAGAAGATATAACAATTATAAATATATATGCACCCAACATAGGAGCACCTCAATACATAAGGCAACTGTTAACACCTATAAAAGAGGAAATCAACAGTAACACAATAATAGTGGGGGACTTTAAAACGTCACTTACACCAATGGACAGATCATCCAAAATGAAAATAAATACAGAAACAGAAGCTTTGAATGACGCAATAGACCAAATAGATTTAATCGATATTTATAGGACATTCCATCCAAAAACAGCAGATTACACTTTGTTCTCAAGTGCACATGGAACATTCTCCAGGATAGATCACATCTTGGGTCACAAATCAAGCCTCAGTAAATTTAAGAAAACTGAAATCATATCAAGCATCTTTTCTGACCACAACACTATGAGATTAGAAATCAATTACAGGGGAAAAAACGTAAAAAACAGAAACACATGGGGGCTAAACAATACGTTACTAAACAACCAAGAGATCACTGAAGAAATCAAAGAGGAAATCAATAAATACCTAGAGACAAATGACAATGAAAACACGACGATCCAAAACCTATGGGATGCAGCAAAAGCAGTTCTAAGAAGGAAGTTTATAGCTATACATTCCTACCTCAAGAAACAAGAAAAATCTCAAATAAACAATCCAACCTTACACCTAAAGGGACTAGAGAAAGAAGAACAAACAAAAGGCAAAGGTAGCAGAAGGAAAGAAATCATAAAGATCATAGCAGAAATAAATGAAACAGAAACAAAGAAAACAATAGCAAAGATCAATAAAACTAAAAGCTGGTTCTTTGAGAAGATAAACAAAATTGATAAACCAATCGCCAGACTCATCAAGAAAAAGAGGGAGAGGACTCAAATCAATAAAATTAAAAATGAAAAAGGAGAAGTTACAACAGACACCACAGAAATACAAAGCATCCTAAGAGACTACTACAAGCAACTCTATGCCAATAAAATGGACAACCTGGAAGAAATGGACAAATTCTTAGAGAGGTATAACCTTCCACGACTGAACCAGGAAGAAACAGAAAATATGAAGAGACCAATCACAAGTAATGAAATTGAAACTGTGACTAAAAATCTTCCAACAAACAAAAGTCCAGGACCAGATGGCTTCACAGGTGAATTCTATCAAACATTTAGAGAGGAGCTAACATCCATCCTTCTCAAACTCTTCCAAAAAATTGCAGAGGAAGAAACACTCCCAAACTCATTCTATGAGGCCACCATCACCCTGATACCAAAACCAGATAAAGATACTACAAAAAAAGAAAATTACAGACCAATATCACTGATGAATATAGATGCAAAAATTCTCAACAAAATACTAGCAAACAGAATCCAACAACACATTAAAGGGATCATACACCATGATCAAGTGGGATTTATCCCAGGGATGCAAGGATTCTTCAATATACACAAATCAATCAATGTGATACACCATATTAACAAACTGAAGGAGAAAAACCATATGATCATCTCAATAGATGCAGAGAAAGCTTTCGACAAAATTCAACACCCATTTATGATAAAAACCCTGCAGAAAGCAGGCATAGAGGGAAATTTCCTCAACGTAATAAAGGCCATATATGACAAACCCACAGCCAACATCGTCCTCAATGGTGAAAAACTGACAGCATTTCCACTAAGATAAGGAACGAGACAAGGTTGCCCACTCTCACCACTCTTATTCAACATAGTTCTGGAAGTTTTAGCCACAGCAATCAGAGAAGAAAAAGAAATAAGAGGAATCCAAATCGGAAAAGAAGTAAAGCTGTCACTGTTTGCAGATGACATGATACTATACATAGAGAATCCTTAAGATGCTACCAGAAAACTACTAGAGCTAATCAATGAATTTGGTAAAGCTGCAGGATACAAAGTTAGTGCACAGAAATCTCTTGCATTCCTATACACTAATGATGAAACATCTGAAAGAGAAATTAAGGAAACAATCCCATTTACCATTGCAACAAAAAGAATAAGATACCTAGGAATAAACCTCCCTAGGGAGACAAAAGACCTGTATGAGAAAACTATAAGACACTGATGAAAGAAATTAAAGATGATACCAACAGATGGAGAGATATACCATGTTCTTGGATTGGAAGAATCAGTATTGTGAAAATGACTATACTACCCAAAGCAATCTGCAGATTCAATGCAATCCCTATCAAATTACCAATGGCATGTTTTACAGAGCTAGAACAAAAAATCTTAAAATTTCTATGGAGACACAAAAGACCCTGAAAAGTCAAAGCAGTCTTGAGGGGAAAAAGCGGAGCTGGAGGAATTAGACTCCCTGACTTCAGACTATACTACAAAGCTATAGTAATCAAGACATTATGGTACTGGCACAAAAACAGGAATATAGATCAATGGAACAAGATAGAAAGCCCAGAGATAAACCCATGCACCTATGGTCAGCTAATCTATGACAAAGGAGGCAAGGGTATACAATGGAGAAAAGACAGTCTCTTCAATAAGTGGTGCTGGGAAAACTGGACAGCTACATGTAAAAGAGCGAAATTAGAACACTCCCTAACACCATACACAAAAATAAACTCAAAATGGATTAAAGACCTAAATGTAAAACCAGACACTATAAAACTCTTAGAGGAAAACATAGGAAGAACACTCTTTGACATAAATCACAGCAAGATCTTTTTTGATCCACCTCCTAGAGTAATGGAAATAAAAACAAAAATAAACAAATGGGACCTAATGAAACTTCAAAGCTTTTGCACAGCAAAGGAAACCATAAACAAGACGAAAAGACAACCCTCAGAATGGGAGAAAATATTTGCAAACGAATCAACGGACAAAGGATTAATCTCCAAAATATATAAACAGCTCATGCAGCTCAATATTAAAAAAACAAACAACCCAATTCAAATATGGGCAGAAGACCTAAATAGACATTTCTCCAAAGAAGACATACAGATGGCCAAGAAGCACATGAAAAGCTGCTCAATGTGACTAATTATTAGAGAAATGCAAATCAAAACCACGATGAGGTATCACCTCACACCAGTCAGAATGGGCATCATTAGAAAATCTACAAACAACAAATGCTGGAGAGGGTGTGGAGAAAAGGGAACCCTCTTGCACTGTTGGTGGGAGTGTAAATTGACACAGCCACTATGGAGAACAGTATGGAGGTTCCTTAAAAAATAGAATTACCATATGACCCAGCAATCCCACTACTGGGCATATACCCAGAGAAAACTATAATTCAAAAAGATACATGCACCCCAATGTTCATTGCAGCACTATTTCAACAGCCAGGTCACGGAAGCAACCTAAATGCCCATCAACAGACAAATGGATAAAGAAGATGTGGTACATATATACAATGGAATATTACTCAGCCATTAAAAGGAACAAAATTGGGTCATTTGTCGAGATGTGGATGGATCTAGAGACTGTCATACAGAGTGAAGTAAGTCAGAAAGAGGAAAACAAATACTGTATGTTAACACATATATGCGGAACCTAGAAAAATGGTACAGATGAACTGGTTTGCAGGGCAGAAATTGAGACACAGATGTAGAGAACAAACGTATGGACACCAAGGGGGGAAAGCGGTGGGGGGTGTGGGTGGTGGTGTGATGAATTGGACTGTTGGGATTGACATGTATACACTGATGTGTATAAAATGGATAAGAACCTGCTGTATAAAAAAATAAATTAAATAAAATTCAAAAAAAAAAAAACCACACGGTCTCAAAACTCCTGTATCATTATGAGATTCTGGACTTAGTATTTCTCAAACCATCGTTTCGACTGGAATGAACAGGCTGCACGAGGAAACTTAAAAATAAATTTTTTAAAAAGCAGACAAGTTTCCACCAGGGTTACTGTCGAGGCCAGGCAACGTGTGCCCGTAAATGCGCTACCTGTGCCTGCCAGCATATCACCTGAAAGTGCTATCTTTAGGCAGGGCGGGAAGTGACACAGAAGAAAGCGGGGCTGTGGTCCTACCCGCTTCAACAAGCACCAGGACCGTCTAGCAGAACAGCATACCCCGGGCTCTGGGATAACTGTGAACCCAACTTCAGCATCTTGTTATCAATTCAGTGTGAGTGCTGTTTCGTGAACACATCTAATTTGGTTTTAAATTTTAATCCATAAGGTCATTACTAAAGGACTCCAGGCTGCTGAAATGATGAACCAGCTACCTCTAAAGCAGGTGGAAAGGCACGATCGCCAGTCAGGGCTTTCTGTCCTCAGCTCCCTTCCTGGCCCTCAGTATTCCTCACGTCTCTCAATTCCATCTCAGCAAAATGCTGACTTTCCCTGTGCACGGTCTCCCACTCACCGAAGATTTTCTGTTGCTCTCCGCGTGTTCTCTCTGTCTCTGTCTGTGTCCCTGTGTCTCTCTGTCTGTGTGAATGTGTCTGTGTGTCCCTCTCTGTCTTTCTCTGACACCATGTCTCTCTGTCTCTGTCTTTCATACAGACACACACGCACACACACACATATACACTTGCGCACACTGAGGTTGTTTGCCTCTTTCTGACCCAGTATTCCAGCCACTGCCCCCTTTGCTATTCCAATTTAATCTACTTCTCTGACATAAACATTCTTCTTTAACAAAAAGGTCGGGCTGACCAATATGGGGGAAAGAAATTGCCTTAAAGAGCTAATGGCAGGGAACATAGCTGACCGACAGATGGACTGACCAACCCAAGGGACCGCCAGCATCTCAGCTCTCGCCCTCCTTTGAGTACTGGATCTCATGGCTGATTACCCAGAAGAGGAGAGGGTTTTTTCAATGGAGAAATCAAAAGATGGATCTTTCAAAACACGGCATACGATAAAATTTGGTTTCTTTAACAAACTATGTTTCAAACTCGATTCTGAGGGATTGATGAATTTTAACCCTTTATGTTCACCCTTCATAACAACCCTGTGAGGATGGTATTACCCCTGTCCTCCACTTCCCCGGAGACAAGCACAGAGAGGTCAAGCAACTTGCCCCAAGTCACACAGCTAGAAAGTGACGATCAGGATTTCCACCCAGGTAGTATGTCTCCAGAGTCCATGCTTTTAACCGCTAGACTCCGATGCTTCTTATTTGATTGGCTGCATTTTGGTCTAATTAACAGAGAGGAAATTTTGCGTTCATATTTTATGCATCCTACCTACTATTAAAGCCAAGTTTTCTATCAGGAAAAACAGATGATTAATTTACCCTAGTGGGTAATTATTACCGTATCTACCCTATTGAATAAATATTTATTCTACTGTGCAAATCAGTTACTGCTCAAAAATCCTGTTTATGGCCCCCACCATTAACAACATGTGTTGACTAGAGATATTCTACGTAAACCTCTCACCTTCGTTCACCCCATTCCTTCTGTCAGTCCACATACCTAACCATATAGAGTTCCCTTTCCAAAAAGCAGCTTCTTGATAAACCAAGCACAAGGACTTTGCCCTACTGCTCAGTGAGGGTTAGTACATCCTAGAGCAGGCAGGCAGATATGGCCCTGAAGACCCAACACAGAGGAAGCTTCCCTAGAGGAGAATCCATGTTGATCTCGAATCTCTCCATGTTCCGTGCTGCTCTCTGATAATCGACCTCACTTCCTTTGATTCAAAGTTAAAGGGGGCAACATAAACCCTCGACCATTTGGCAAGGCCAGGAGAGACCGTCCGTTCTTTTCCGTAATAATAATAATAATATTTTCTGTTTGCAGGACTGGTGTTTTCAGTGACGTTTCTTCCAAAGTATGCTTCGTTTTAGGATCTTAAAACCCAAAGGCCCCAGGATACTTTTTCCTTTCAAAAATGAATGGTTTCGCTTTTCATTTAAGGTACAGTTTAGAAAGAAGCAGCCTGTGAAACCAATTAACTAATTGGAAATCACTTAATGACTGTGGCAGCATTTCAGAATTCTAGTGTTGGTTCACAGCAGTCAAGAGAAATTGCTTTCCAATATTATGATAAGGTAAGTAAGGCTGTGGAGGTCTCACCCAGGGCAGCCGAAGGCTGCCGTGAGAGACAATAAGCTCTAATTCACCCACCAAAATAACGGAGATGTTATAGCATGGAACTCAGTCATTGGAAAGTAAGCAAAACATAAAAATCCAAAGATATGCAAAGATCAGCTGAAAATAAATGTGCGGCTATAGTTCCTTGCTATGATTTTTGAGAGCTTCCAACCTTCATGTAGACATTGTGCGGTGGAAATTGCTCTCTCTGAGAGAGCCAGACATGTGGGGAAGGAGAGGTGACAGGAGGAGGAGAAGAAAATAAGAGAGTAAACGTTCGCCCTACAACAATTGTCCAATTAATTGTTTTAATATGAATAGAGTCCCTGTTCACACTAGGGAAGTAATCCAGTTAATTGCTCAGTTAACAAAGCCATAGAAAGTAAATTACCCCAAACACAATATTTTATCTGTTTGCCATCAGCTTGTTCCAAGGTAGTAAGATCTCTTAGCATATCTCTAAATAGCAAAGTTCATGAGAACAAAAATCATCACTGTCGAAAACAGTACCAGCCATCTCTAAGAGTACACCTAATTCCTTTTTACTTTATTTTGAGAGAAAAGCACAGGGATACACATAGGCCTAGGCGGTTTTAAATCGCTTTGCGGTGGACCATTGGTCCTCATTTCTCCTAGGCCTCAGAATTATTTTGTGAGTATGGCAAATCTCTTCACCTCTCTTTGCCTTAGTTTACTCGGCTGTAAAATGGCCTGACACCTATTCGAAGAAACAGGTATTCTAGAGGACGGTTGAATTCTGCAAACATAGAGCCAGGCTGCTATCACTTCTTGCGGCAATAACAAACTTTTACTTTTTCTTCCCCAAGGATACGGTAAGTTTGGGCAACAAAGACTCTGTCCCAGAGATATTTACTGTTGTTTCGTCAACAGAAATTCTCTACATATGCTTGTCACTCCACTGCCAGCATGTGGGTTTCACCTAGACCCCAGCTTTATGAACTCTGTAACGATGAGCAGCGTAGATGCCTCCTCCACCAGGTACCGCCTTAGATGCTTGCTTTGTACCCAGTCATGACCCAAAGGAAGGAAGACATTCTCTTTTCAGGCTGCAGCAGGAAGAAAGACAAGTGCCACTCACACAAATCGCTATGCCAACCATTAACCCGCCAGACCATAGGATCACGCTAGCCCTGTTCTCCCACCTGCCCCAGATATCAGGTGCTCGTTCAAAGCACGCTCCACTTTGTAGAGCCTCATCCCTGGAGGTTCTTCACCCACAAAACACCCAGGACAAGGAGGGCAACATTAAAACTATAATAAAGGGGCTTCCCTGGTGGTCCGGCGGTTAAGAATCCACCTTCCAATGCAGGGGACGCCGGTTCGATCCCTGGTCGTGGAACTAAGATCCCACATGCCGCGGGGCAGCTAAACCTGCATGCTCTAGAGCCCGCGTGCTGCAACTACGGAGCCCGCACACTCGAGAGCCCACGCACCACAACTAGAGAGTGGCCTGCGCGCTGCAATGAAGGTCTCGCGTGCTGCAACTAAGACCTTATACAGACAAATAAATAAATAAATAAACATTTAAAAAAAAACTGTAATAAACTGAGGATTCTTCCTTTAAAACAACGCTTTGTTCTGACTCGGGGGGGGAGGAACAATTGTTTAACTTATTGCCTTTCATGGGATTTCATTTCTAACCTGCATTCTAGCAAATGACATCCTACTAATACCAAGATTATATCAAGACAAGAGGGACGATAAACTAACTTTAACTACCAGTGAAGATCATCAATAAGTAAAGCAGAACATGGAATGTAATGATATCCTGGGGAAGCCACCGCACCCAGAATTTCCTGAACGTGTGTCGAACTCACGAAATAAGAGGGAAACATTTTCATCTTCTTAATAAAAGAAGAACCTCCAAAATATCAAAGGAGAAAAACCCTGCAAACGAACCTTCCAGATTGATTCAGAACATTTTCCAAGATGAGGCACCTGAAGAAAAACATGTGATTCAGGATGATAGCATCCTGAAACTTCTCTGTCCCACTTACGGCACGTTGCTCGCTGACCCAAAGGTGAGGCTCTACCCACAAAGACAGGCTGAATGCCAACTTGTACAGCCTCATCTGCAAAGCTCGGCACTCTGGAGCTTAAACGTCCCCGCTTAACAAATGGTGAGCAATTTTGTCCACTGCATGTAGATGAGACAAAGGCCAAGGTCTAACAATAGCTAACCCTCTCTCTGAGTCCTTGAACTAGCGAATGTTATTACAAAAAGAAAATATACTGTTATCTAGGTTGTTCCTTTTTCCCTCTGCTGTCTTCTGTGGCTTTGCCTATAAGCTCACGGTGTGTAGTTAAATTGGACAATTACTGAGCGAGAAGTGAATAATTAATGAACAGTCGTCGTAGATGCTCGGGAAACTGTGACCCAATCATCGAACGGAGAAGTGTAGCACTGAAATAAATGGCTTGTTCCACTCATTACCTGATCAGCATTTGTTTAGAGGCTCCTAGGTGCCTATCAAAATTCTAATCAGTTCTATTTAAATTACATTTTTTGCACTGCATTGTTATAAATGCTAATTTATGCCTAGAATGGAACAGCTTTATTTCTTACCTCCTGAAGAAATGGATGAATAAAAACATACTTCTACGGGGCATAAAAGATGATCAAGGGCTCAGTGACGATTGGATTTGGCAGGTGCCAAATCACATCCTGAAACTCGGAGCTGAAGCTCTAGGGGACAACAAGGACATTCAGATCTTCCCGCAACAAAGCCGTCCCCGTCCCCGTGAGGAGGCAGAGGAATGTCATGGCAGTCCCTGCATCCACCACTGGGGACTTCCTGCTCTTGGGGATGGGAGCGGCTTTGGGGAGTGAGGAAGGAAAAGAAAGGGAAATGGTTACCGCCTGAGAAAAATGATCCCCAAAATCTTAAAAGCTGATGGTTATTGCAGAATCTCTGGGCCACTTCCCTGCGTTGAGAATTTCTCCGAACCTGGTACCCCATCTGTTTATGCCAAGATGTCCACTTCCACCAGCTTGCAGGAGGTGACCGAGGTACCATAGCAAATGGTTCCCCCATATCTCCTTCTACAATTAGTTCAGCCTCCGATGTTAGTGCCAAAGTGCCACTCTAAGCAGTGAGAGATGCTCCAGCCGAGAAGAGACAGAAGCATAGTTTTACTCCGACACTCGAAGCCAGGCCACCTTGTAGCCTATGGGGTGGCCAGACGGGCCCGAGGCATTTGGGATGCAGAAAACCTCCGAAGGGAAAGAAGATTCAGAACGGTGTTCTAGAAATTGCTAGGAACCTCCTAATGAGACCACAAAAGTCCTACTTGTAAAACTGCTTTGATAACACACCGCTTCTCACCCACCCCAGGCCTGGCGTCTGTGGAAGCCAGGGAGCCTGCCTTTGCCCTGCATCAAAGTCAGAATTCATTGCTGGAAGTTTCTCCTAAGCTGAGGAATTACCTTGAGAGGATTGAATTTCCAAGTGCAAGTCAGCAGCTGCTGGGGAGGCTGAGGTCACCTCAGTCGTCCCGCCACGCCACGAGTCTCTTGTGGGGAGAGGTCCAGGCGAGGTCGGATCAGCCCGGCTTAGGGCTGCCTGGCCGGGGGTGGAAAACACAGGTTCACACAAGCATTTAACCTCTTTTGAGCAGTGCAATGTGGCTGACGCTTAACACAAGGCTGGAACATTTTTGAGCGTATTAGCACCTCGATATTCTGTGCTTGTAGCTGAGGAAGGACTGTGATGGGGAAAGGGGGCCGCTGGGAGGGGAGAGGGCGGGTGAGAGCCCTGAACAAGAGAACAAGCGACTGTTTTCTCGTTTTCTGAGAGCAGCTGGGAAAAGGTGAAGCTTGCTCTCTAAATATTTCTCCTTTTAAACAGAAACGGTATTTTCCAGATCTCAAGGCTAATCACTTAATGGGAAAGAAGAGAATTGCTTTTGTTCATCTTCCGTGAAACCCATCCATTAGTTTGAAAGCAAAATTTCTCTAGGAAATACCTACGTGAGGGTGGCGTTTCTACAAGCTCTCGGGGTGGGGAAGAGGGAGCAGAGATGGGAGAAGGCAGTGCAGGAACAGCTGTGTTCCGGTCATTGTCTGGGAGAACATGGTCATCAGCTGGGACCCAGGGGCTGCAAAGATTTTGGCGGTGGAATCCGTCCTCGGGGAGAAAGTGACCAGGGCGAAAGTGACGAGGGCGCCTCCCCCGGACCTTCCGAGGGGACCTCAAGAAGCACACCTCCCGCTCTAGGGCTGAGCCCAGTCCTAAAACAGGTCCTTTTAGAGAAATTAAGCTACCCAGTGATGTTTCTCAAACCTGTTTAAATGATGATGATAATGGATAAAATTATTTCTAGTCTTCATAAAAATCTCTCATCCTCCTTCAAAGTGCTTCGAACTAACCCCCAGCCAAAGCTACAAGACGGGAGCACGTATGGGTAAAATCCTCACTGCCATCCCTGCCACCAGATGAGCCTTCAACCCACCTGCCACGTGCATGCCTGAGAAGCTGAGTCCTAGATAATATTTCTGGCCGAATTCTTGGCATCACTTCCACGTGAGTTCTAGAATTTCAATTTTCTAATCTGAAAGAAGAAAATTAGGTCACTAGGGGAACACGTACTGTCGGTTTCTTCCTAAATTTTCTCAGATGATGATGCTTGAGCACCACTGTGATTCCCTTCTTATTTTCATTTCTGTAATTGTAACGTTGACCGAATGGCCACAATTTTCCTGACTCTATCCAGGATAAATGATACGGGGGTTTCACGACAGCGTCGTTATCGCTGACTCCACGTCAATCATTCGGCTTTTCATTTCAAACGGTGATGTCCTCAATCGAAATGTTGCTCATATCAGAAATATGGGACGGGAGGTCAAATGAGGAGATATATTCCATCTGTGATGTGACTGACCTTTCTAACGTATCAGTTAAGCCTCCAGCCATATCAGTTATAAAAATGTTGAACAAATCCAAAGGTAGGGTCCTGTGACGCGTCACCTGGAGATTTCATTCCAGATTAAAGTCAGTCATTAGTCAACGTTACATATATTGTTCACTTCAGCAATTACTTAAAAGATGAAATAGAAGTGGCTATTTGTTAAACTTGAAGATGGTACAAAGCTGGAAGAGACAGTTAATGTTTTGGATTCCACATGACTCAAAAATCCTTGCCAGGCTGGCAATGGGGGACATTTAATATAAAATATCACAGGAGTAAAGGTAGCCCTGCACTTGGGTTCAAAAAGCCATTTGAGGTACATTTTACCAGCGATCATATGGAAAAACCAGTGAGATTCTTACTTTGCTATAGAATCAGTATAAGCCAGTGTGATATGGTAAATGCTAATTCTATTTTAGGTGATGTTAATAGGTATCTAGTCCAAAACAAGAGAGGTAACAGTTCTGTTGTCCAGTGGTCAAACATCACAGCATGAAGGAAAAAATGTAATACAACACCTATGTGACTCTGAACAAGTCATGTGATTTAAGCCCTAGTGTTCTCATCTGAAAATGGAAATAATAATACCTGACACACGTATTCCCATGAGACTGTTGTAAAATCAAATGAGACCGTTTCCACGAGAGTGTTTTGAAAATTATAATGTATCACTACACTGGACATCTGCTGGTAGTTACCCAAAATCATCCACCTCTGTCCAATAGATGTAATCCAACTCTCCTTTGGGGAACCTCCCCTTTACCATTCTTAGCTGTGTAGTGGGCCCTAACTGGCTAAGGCCACAGGAGTTGGTTTAGAAATGGGCACATGGCCCAATCAGGGCCAAGGAGACTGTGCCATCGCTTTCGACAAAAAAGAAGCCCTTGCTCCTTTGCTGTATTTCGTCATATAAGAAAGTGAGTCTTGGGATAGCATCCTATTACCCAGAAAGGAGCCCACCTGTACATGAGGCTGATACACAAGGAAAGAAGAAATGAAAGAGCCAGGAAACGAATGACCTCGTGTGACATTCTGGATCAGACACTTCCCCCAGAGGAAGCCAGCATCCCTCTGGACTGTGCTGTATTCTGAGCCCACACATCCCGTGTTTTAGGTCAAACTGAACAAGGTTTTCCGTCACTTGCAACGGGAAGAGTCCTATGACTATGCATCTGTTTAAATGTCTTGGAAACCCCGGTTATTCAAATATATGGCAAAACCACATGAGAGAGTTTTCAAATGGAGAGATATAGGTATTTGCAACAGAAATGAAATCTACGTTTAGACTGTGTTAGACTGTTAGGACTGTTAGAGTCCTTTGTTAAGACTGTTACGTTGCTATGCTAGGTTGTGTTTCCCAACACAAGCAAAATTTCATTATTGATGATGCCTTGGATTTTAAGCTTTATATAAGAAATTGCATGGAAATTTTGTTCTGAAAAGAATTCTTTAGCCTTCTCCCTCTGGAAAAGCCAAATTTCCAGCCTACCCCGTCTTGTCTTCCTTGGGTTCCTGCTGAGCTCATAGCCAGATCTCCAACTAAAACAGCAGTGCCCATCTCTGATTAATGGGGCCTTTCTCCCCACCCCCCCTTTTAATGGCTCCCTCCCATTGCGATTTCAATCAAAACATTGCTGGGAATCCCTCCTGGTGCCTCTCCAGGACCACTTCTGTTGCCATTTTTTATATACTCCTCCTCAAGAAGAGAAAAGCCAAAGAAATGTCTCCACACTCCAAGGCTGAAATCAACGTGGAAGGTGAAGAAACGATTGCATTTTCTAGCCAGAAAGGGCTGATAGCCATCAACTGGTCCAGGGGTCGGACAGGGGCTAAATTCAGCACACCTGATTTTTATTTACAGGTGTTCTTGTAAACAAAACTTGTCTGAATGCAGCCATGCCTATTTGTTACATACTGTCCTCAGCCACTTGCATGCTATGACAACAGCGTTGAGTAGTCAGACAAAGACTGTAGGGCCCCAAAACGCTAAAATATTTATATCTGGCCTTTTATAGAAAAAAAGTTTGCAAACTTCTTATCTAGTCCAATCATTTAGTTTTTAGAAGGAAGCATAGGTCAGGTTAGGACCTGGCTCTTCCTCTTGCCAGGGCCTGGGTTCCATCCTTGGTCAGGGAACTAAAATACCACAAGCCGCATGGCATTGACCAAAAAAAAAAAAAAAAAGGGAAGAAGGGGCAGCAGCTTAGGCCCAGAAAGGCTAATAGGAGATGAGAGGCCAAACCCAGATCTGTTCCACGTGGTGGTGTTTTCACAATCTCCTCTCATCCACCTGCTAGATTATAGGTGCCCTGTAGGCAGGGATTGTGCCTCGTATTTCTGTGGTATCGCAAACGACGGAGGCTGAAACTGGTCAACTAAGTGCAAAGGGATTGAGGAAACAAGGGATTCGTTCAGAGATTTCTCTTCTGTGTAACCCATCTCCCCTCCTGCTTCCACAGGAGGCCTCCACAGCCTCCAAGTATGTGTCGCCACAAACCAGTCCTTCTCCAGTTAGACATCAAACTATTATCCGTGAGATCATCTTGCAAATGACGTAATAGTATCCACCTCCCAGAAATGAGACCAAGTGTGTAAAGCAGGCAGCCCTGTGCTTGGCGTGTGTTAAACTCTCAAAGAACGGTCGTTTCTTTATCACCATCATCATCAAAATGGAGGCATCCCGAGATACGCCTGGGTACTGGAGGGGATACGTAATTACTGAAATGGGGATTTATTTCTCTTAGATCCTTCCACAAGGAACAGGAAAACTACGAGAAGTTGGGGTCCCAGTGCTCAATTTCTGCAAACAATGGAATTCACCCTCCATTGCCATCACCCAAGGAGATCAGAGCACAAGTGGGGGAACGTTCTCTCAGATCCCAACAGTAGCTGTGGCACTGGAAGGAGAGAAGGAAGATTCTTCCCCTGAGGCTAAGACATTACAAATGTCAACACACAATGAACTAAGGAAAAACTTAGAAGTGTATCAAACGGCATGTGTACAGTATGGATCCCATCGTGGCCAAGAACGTTTTTCCTGAACCTCTGCACAGTGAGAATGATCCCACCCGATGCCAGGGGCTCCCCTCCGGCCACACAGGCCCCTGTGTAATCCACCTAACACTCCCTTCTTTAGATGTTATGGCCATAACCCTCAGTCAACAGGAATTTGTTGTCACTGCTCTACAACATACCATGTGCATTGCACGAAAGACTTTTAACTATGGGCAAAATATCTTTGCCATTCATGCCATCCTTTTGCCAAGGACTTATGTTCATAGTATTATTCTGTATTTTTGATAGCTCCCAACATGGGTGTCAGAAAGAGAAAATCAGCCTTATAACCTCATGCCAGAGGAAAGAGCCTGGTACTTCTCCACCACCACCACCACTCTCTTTCTGGTCTAAGATGGCAGATGGCAATCCTCCTTTAGACGAATGCCCCTTTAGAAGCCAAGACGGACGTTGAGAGCAATGGGGTCTACCATCTCCCCCATCCAATGGCTTTTCCTGATGCTAATCACAGGGGGTAAAAATTGTCCAGCGTTGCTGAGCCCATATCGGGATCGGAACCCTACACGTGGCCCTCTGTGATGCGCTAAACTCATGGCGCTTACGCCTTGGCTGCCAGAAAACATGACTGGGGCTGCGCACTAATCAACTCCCACGTTAAGAGGGTCTCTCCCACCCCACGCCCCACTCCGACTGCCGCCATGTGTGTGTGTGCTTTGCTACCTAAGAACTCAAACTGAGTGGCGGGCCTGGGATTTGTAACCATCTCTGAGCAGCGTCCGTCCCTACCTCGTCACAATTATCCTCACCAAACGAGGCAGCTTCACACTGAGAATGGATGTGGTTTGCAGCCAGGACCAAATGTCTCTCCTTCTGCCCTTTTTTGGCTTCCCGACCAATCAGAACATGTGAAGCTCCCAAATGAGAAGTAAACACACGGCCCGGGTTCCTTTCGTCTCCTAACATATGTCACGAAGGGGAAAAGAAAAAAACCCTATTCCCACCTTCAATCAGCCATTCGTTCTCTGCAACTTGAACCTGAGGCTGAAAGGGACGCGTGGTGGCGGCGGCGTGGAGGAGGGCTGCCGTGGGCGGACACCTGCAAGGTAATAGGTATTCGCCGCATACCTGAGCCTGGGAGTCCTTATGTCCCCCCCCCCCCCCCCCCGCCGCGAGCACTTTTGTATTTATATATAATGAGATCATTACCAGGCAGCTATTCCAATTTTATTCAGGCTTTAATATTTCTCGAAGAAAAAAAAATAGCATACAAAAGGGTTTGTGATGCCAACTCAATCAGACGTGCTGCTGATGGAGAATTATTCAAGTACAAGCCAGAACAGGAAAAAAAAAATCATTTCAAAGAGGTTTCCGTCAAAGCCGAGTTCTCCTGTGATGGTATTGCCAGTGAATGCGCCGAAGTGTCCAGAGGTGAGGCAGGAAAATAACAACTAGCAGAAGACTGGGCCGTGTATAGGATTAAAAACCAGGCGTGTTCCAACCTAAGCACTCAAGCAGGTAGGGCAGGGCCTCCTGCCGAGCGGGCTCCCACCCCAGCGTTCAGTGGGTAATTAGACCAGGGAAGCGGCTAGACTCGCTGGCTAGACTCGCTGGCAGTGTCTCCTGGAGCAGTCAGGTGTTAGGAATTAACCCTTGTGTGGCGATGTCTCCTTTTGTGATTGAACGCAGGTGGCTAGCAAGGTAGGCGAGACAAGTCCTTTCTCTTTTCACAAGCAGCTTTACTTTAAAGAAGGGACTTTCTCACCATCCCTGTGGCCTCTTCGGGGGAAGAAAATAAAGCAGGATTTTCTTTCCCTTTGTTCCCATTCAGAAAAAAATGGCTAGACGTTCAGTGGCCCCTGCTAATCAAATATTCTGGCTGAGGTTTCATAAACCATCCTCTGTTTTCAGCAAATTAGAAAATCAAATGAAAGCAATCGAATACTAAAACTGAACAAAAAGGCACCTCTCTTTGATAATCCAGACGGCCTCTCAGGATTATTCTAAGCCTTGGGTGACAATTATGAAAATTGTTCATCACTGCCCAGCGCTTTTAGAAATACACGTTGCTAATAGGAGCTCTCTGGAGGTTCGAATTTTGGATAAACGTGAACTTACGCATTCATTTCTAGCGTCTGTGGCTTATCCTGAGATTATAAATACAGAAGGAGGATCGTCTTAGCTCTTAGCTCTCAGTCCTGAACCGCAGATGGGAATCAGCAGGTAGAGCAGGAATGAAGGCTTGTCATCACAAGAAATGTGCGATTAAAGGAATCTGGGTCTTTTTATGGTGATTGTAAAGCACCCATTATTTTTCCCCTAGCATTTCCTAACAAGCTGAACCCAAAGAGCATTGGAAGAAAATTTACAAAGTGTACATGCTGTGCACTGGGCCCCCAAGCTTGATTCTAACATAGAGCTGGTAGATTTTCTATTATTTGTATTATCCTACCTTCAAGAGGTATCTTGTAATGGTTACTACTCTGGTAAAATCGTTAAGGCTATTTTATAGATCCTAGTCCTGGGATGTGGCCAACACTTAGAAATCAGTTTGTAAGAGAAAGAAAGGAGGGGAAGGAGGATGGTGATCTCACCTCTCCATGAACTATAGCCAGCTCCACCACAATCACATTCTAGAGGCAAAGAATTGTATCAGAATAGTCCTAATTTAAAAGAGACTGAAACAGGAAAATGGGAACAATTTCCTCTCCCTACCTAAATCCACGATTGGTGAGTCATAGCAATCATTTGAAGATTTACTCCTTGAAAAGGGGAAGAATCAGCCCAAGTAAGAATCATTAAATTTCCATTGTTCACTATTTGTTAGCGTGTGTGTGTGTGCGTGTGCGTGTGTGTGTGTGTGTGAAGAGAGAGGTTTCATTTCCCATTAATATGAATTCTCCTGAGGAGCATGACAGCCTGGCACTGGTCGTCCATCCACCTCCCTTGTTTCTTTATCCACCTTTTGGGCTTCCCTCTCAGCCTTCAGAGAGAAGAAGTGTCTTTTGCTCAAAAACCACTGCCCCAGGGCTTCCCTGGTGGCGCAGTGGTTAAGAATCCACCTGCCAATGCAGGGGACACGGGTTCGAGCCCTGGTCCGGGAAGATCCCACATGCCGCGGAGCAACTAAGCCCGTGCGCCACAACTACTGAGACTGAGCTCTAGAGCCCGTGAGCCACAACTACTGAACCCACGTGCCACAACTACTGAGCCCACGTGCCACAACTACTGAAGCCCGCGCGCCTAGAGCCCGTGCTCCGCAACAAGAGAAGCCACGACAATGAGAAGCCCGTGCACCGCAACGAAGAGTAGCCCCCGCTCGCCGCAACTAGAGAAAGCCCGTGTGCGGCAACAAAGACCCAACGCAGCCATAAATAAATAAATAAATTTATTTAAAAAATAAAAAACAAACCACTGCCCCTCCAGCAACCTCAACAAGCCTCCACTGGTCCTTTCCTTCTGTCATCAAACATGCTCGTGTTCCTGTCGTGTGGAAAGTCGTCCCAAGGCTGGGTAACAGGTGCTGCGGGTTCCAGTGCCTGCTCCTCCATGAATCTGTGGTGCCACCAGCAAGGCTGCCAGGAGCATCATTTCTCCTCACGCTGTTTCCATGACTTGGCCTTGCTACTGCCTGTAAATACTGCCTTAGTTTCATCCAGTCTTTAACTGCCAAATCTCCCTTACCTTCATACATTGTCTCTTCAGACATCTAAAAGACAGCTTTCCCACCCAGCACACCACTGAAACGACTCTTCAGGATCATCAAATCCAACCTTTTTGCCAAGTCTAATAGTCTATAAGGGCTCCTAATCCTTTGGACTTTTTGGATATGTCTGACGTGATGGAGGAAGCCCTTTTTCTGAGCTCTCCAACATTGTCTGTTCCCCTCTGCCTCCACCCTGTCTGCATTGCAGCACTTGGCTTTATTCAAAGCTGAGCAGCAGCAATGTGTCTGAGGGCTTCAGAGAAGTTGAGGTAGAGCTCTCCACCCTCTCTGTCTTCACCACCTCCCTAAACAGAGAGCTCCTCCACACCAAATATGTGATTGAAGAGTCAGCTCTCTGGGTTAAAGTCCTGTATCTCACAGAATCCTCTGTTTGAAAAGTAAATGTCTTTTGAAAAGATTGCACTTTAATTCATCACCATTAATACGAAATTAATTTAATAGATAATTAGACGTTACCTCAGAAAGCACATTGAAGAATATAAAATGAGTCCATTTTGAAGGCATGACAACTCTGTTGTCTGGACAGACAAAAATAAAATCATGCTCAAGAAAATAAATATATTTTAATACCTGTAGAGAGACTTTCCCTGGTGGTGCAGTGGTTAAGACTCCACGCTCCCAATGCAGGTGGCCCAGGTTCAATCCCTGGTCAGGGAACTAGATCCCATGTGCATGCCGCAACTGAGTTCGCATGCCACAATGGAGGAGCCTGTGTGCCGCAACTAAGGAACCAGTGAGCCGCAACTAAGGAGACTGCCTGCTACAACTAAGACCTGGCACAATCAAATAAATAAAAAATTTAAAAATTTAAAAACTACCTATAGAAACACTGGCCACATAATGAAAACAATATAAAAATTTCCGTAATCGAGAACTGGCAAGGTAATATCCTACTAACTCCCCAGAACTCTGATTAGAGATGACAAATTTGATGCCCCGCCCCCAAGAGAGTCAAAGGTCTACAGTAAGGAGGATTCTGGGAAAATTAATTATCAATATCTGTCTATGAACGTCCTGAAATAATATGTTTTAATGTCAGAAATATGAGAGAGGGCTTCCCTGGTGGGCTTCCCTTAACAGTGGTTAAGAATCCTCCTGCCAATGCAGGGGACACGGGTTCGAGCCCTGGTCCGGGAAGATCCCACATGCCGCGGAGCAACTAAGCCCGTGTGCCACAACTACTGAGCCTGTGCTCTGGAGCCCATGAGCCACGACTACTGAGCCCACGTGCCACAACTACTGAAGCCCGCACGCCTAGGGCCCGTGCTCTGCAACAAGAGAAGTCACCACAATGAGAAGCCCGTGCACCGCAATGAAGAGTAGCCCCCGTTCACCACAACTAGAGAAAGCCTGTGCACGGCAACGAAGACCCAATGCAGCCAAAAATAAATAAATAAATTTATTTTTTTTTTAATTTTTTAAGAAATATGAGAGGGCTTCCCTGGTGGTGCAGTGGTTGAGAGTCCACCTGCCGATGCAAGGGACACGGGTTTGTGCCCCGGTCCGGGAAGATCCCACATGACGCAGAGCAGCTGCGCCCGTGAGCCATGGCCGCTGAGCCTGCGCGTCCATAGCCTGTGCTCTGCAATGGGAGAGGCCACAACAGTGAGAGGCCCGTGTACCGCAAAAAAAAAAAAAAAAAAATGAGAGAACACAGGGAATTACATTCAATATCCTGTAATAAACCATAATGGAAAAGAAAGAAAAGAAATATGAGAGAACTTTCCTTTTCTCCTAAACGTCGTGGTATTTTTTTTAACTGCCTTCCCCCAACACTAACCAGGAAATATTGGTCACTGGTTTCTGTTGAGACCACAAGGACCCGATCTTTTTTCCCATAAATAGCTTCCTCTGCACACATGCTCTGTGGGGAACACTTAACCCTGGATCATTGAGAAAGTCTTGGAGCCTCACCCTAATGATTAGCTCACGACTATTTAGACTGCTGTTGGCAATCACTGTGCTTTGTATTATATAAAGCCACTGAATGTTTATTTAGCAGAGTTCATTCCCTAATTTTTGCCGCTGCCCAAGATGCTTCTTTCCTACAGTCCCAGAACCTAGATCAGTAGATAGGAAATAAATTGTCTTGATACTGCATGTGAAAGTAGCCAAGATTAAATTTCTCTTTTTTTCTGCCTGAAAGATGTACTCTGGTACCAGATTAATAAGATTACACCTCCACTCTGGAGCAAAGTGCCACCTTTAATCATCTCCAGAAAGGGAGCAACTGACCTTCCGCTTGCTGGGTTCAGGAACAACCGGAGAAAGATCACAGCGTGGGGTCAAAGCCAAAAGTACCTTGTCTCTGAAGACCTTCTCATGAAGGGTCCTAGGACTCAAAGCAAAGCAGAGACCACCTGCTCTACCACAAATAGCAGGGGAAGAAAAATTGAAAACCCCTAGTGAACTGTGCAAATCATGCCAGTATCAGAACCACACAGCATTTGGAAGCAATATCCATCATCTTGTATGCTGACATCATGACATGAAATCTAAGGACCGCATAGAAACTGGGTGGATTGTGGCTCTGACTGTGAGGTGATTCTTAGGTTCTTTGTCTCTTTATGAGCCTGACTGGCCGTGTCTGCTGGGAGAAAGCAAGCTTCGGGCAGAGGGCAAAAAAGAGACTCTTGCCCTACTATGTGTAAATTCTGCCATGAACAGGGTCTGAAGATAGGAAGCGTGTCTAAAGGGGACTTATCTAGTTCTCCTTTCCATGAAAAACTATATCTGCTCCTTTACCTGTATCAACAGATGCCTTCCTCCGGAAGCCATAGAGCAGGAGTTCTTAATTGCCCTTTATCAGGAGTTAGCAAAGTATGGCCCACAAGCCAAGTCCAGCCCGCTGCCTGTTTTTGTAAATAAAGTTTTATCGGAACACAGCCGTGCATATTCATTTCCATGTTGTCTATGGCTCCTTTCTTGCTACAAAGGGCAGAGTTGAGTATTTGCAACAGAGCCCTTAAATGGCATGCAAAGCCCAAGATATTAATTATTTGATCCTTTATAAAGTCTACTGACTCTGGCCTACATCCTTTGTGGCAAAATTTAAGATAATTATCGTAATGGCCAATGTTTATCAAACTTTACAACATGCAATGCAGTTACACACATACCATGAAGTATATTATTAATTCTCCACAACAGTTCTATCAAGTAAGTATTTTGTTTTCTCCATGTTAAAAGTGAAGGACTTGGGACCTCCCTGATGGTGCAGGGGTTAAGTCTCCGTGCTCCCAACGCAGGGGGCCGGGGTTCAATCCCCGGTCAGGGAACTAGATCCCACGTGCCGCAACTAAGGAGCCCGCCTACCGCAACTAAGACCCACCTGCCGAAACTAAGACCCAGAGCAACCACATAAAAATAAAAAAGTGAAAGGACTCAAAGCTTAAAGAACTAAGGAGGTCCCAGAACTAGGAAGTGGAGGGAGAATCGAAGCCTGTCAGCCTGACTCCAGTGCCCACTCTCTCAACTGGAAAGTTCACCGCTTTCCAAAGATCAGGGAACAGGAACCCAGAGTGGTTAAATAATTTACCTAAGATCAGACAGCTAAGAGTAAGAGATCCTGCGTTCAAACGCAGACGTCATAGCTCCTTCAAACATATGGAGACACCGTATAATAACCGGCATTAGAAATAATGGGGCTTTTTTCTAATTTTCCATTCTGTCTAGAAAGACTACGGTTCACCACACTCAGGTACCAGCCCTCACTTCGTCATTATCTGTGTGGCACTTGGCACATCGTTTAACCCTTTGAGGTCTCAGTTCCCTTGTTGGCATAATAGGGAGTTCAGGCTGGACACTCTCTGAGATCTTCCAGCTCAGATACTCTCTAAACTTCCCGTTTTGTCCCCTCACAGAGTTCTGTGGTCATTTTTGCTCTGTGTGTGTGTGTGTGTGTGTGTGTGTGTGTGTGTGTGTGTGTGGTCCTGGTAATGGCAAACTGTCGGAAAGAACCCGTCAACTGTCTGATTTAAAACTCCTCCTTTGGGATAATCTCTCATTATGGATCTTAATTGCTTTCCATTCAAGAGAGAGGCTGAACTGACATCAACGCCTATGATCACTTATCATCACGGGGTAGCTCAGGAAAATAGCTGCTTCCCCTTAGAGCACCAAGGGGACCCCAGACACGAATGACCCTCCTGCTCCTTTTTCATTCATTTCATTGTCGCTGATTTGGGGTATTTTGGCTAATTTATTAAACAGCTAGTGGGACTTCCCTGGTGGTCCAGTGGCTAAGACTCCACACTCCCAATGCAGGGGGCCCGGGTTTGATCCCTGGTTGGGGAACTAGATCCCACAAGCCACAACTAAGAGTTCGCATGCCACAACTAAAGATCCCACGTGCTGCAACTAAAGATCCCACGTGCCACAACTAAAGATCCCACGTGCCGCAACTAAGACCCAGTGCAGCCAAATAAGTAAACAAATCTTAAAAAAAAAAAAACAGCTAGCAAGATCTAAATCCTGAGACCCAGATGTGTCAAAAGTAGTAAATGTACATTGAATACTATGTGATTTGGTGGAAGTGATTGTTTTCCTTCATTGTAATATGTGAAATCACTTCCACCCATCTGGTACATTAAAATAGTAAAGCTTATAGATGTTCATAAAAGGTAGGACTTTTCCAATGAGCTGTTTTATCTATATCTTATTTCCTAATCCTATTATCTTTCTCCATAGATTGTCAAACTTTAAGGACCACTGAAGTCACCATACAGATGCCTTCATTACATTAAAAATGGCTTCCCAAGCAAAGGCTGAGTTCTAAAACACTGCCCTTTAGAGTTTCTAAAATGGCTCTTCTCAGCCTGGATGCCTTCATTTTGACTGATAGTAAAACTGATGTAAGGAAAGACTTCTATTGAGTTCACTTCTTTAAGTGACGTGTTTTTTAAAAAAGAAAAGAAAAAGCCATCTTGCCAGTGAACCCTCTAAGCCTTTTTAATTGCAAAATTCTTTTTTATGGTGTCACTGACCTAGCCTTAGCAGAGTTCATTTCAGAAATGTTCTTCAGAACATCAGTACCAGCACTGGCAAGAGAGGCTGAGAAATGTTTCAAGTATCACAACTCCGCATTTTTCTCCTGTCTGTGAGGTTCGGGGATTCATCCTGTCTGAATCACGCCTGCCCTTTGTTTATGCATGAATAAGATATTTTAGGCACTTGAGGACACAGCATAGACACCAGCCCTTCCTGGAAAACTAAGACCTAGACCTCAACTCAGGGTGAGTACAAAACTGTCCCCAGGGCTGATTAATTCCAAATGTGAATAAAGATACATTGGTTAGCAAGCTTCTCCAATTCTCCTATTGGCCCCTAACCTTTAGCAAGACAAAAATGTCACGTATAATGGATCCTAAAATTAATGGCACATTTTGCTTTTCAGTTGATCAGATCAGCTGAGAATGAGGTCAGTCTCTTACCTCCTCAAGATAAGAGGTTGTCATTGTTTCAGTACATTTAACGTCATCACAGACATTGGGTCTCGGAGGATATCTGATAGCTTAGAAGCTCAGAATTTGGATCAAAAATAAACGTGCAAAAAGCCGGTCAGCCTCATCTCCTAACTCTTGACAGGACTACACCTAAAGCATCCTGTTCCTGTATCACTTAGGAAAATCTCTTCTTTGCCAGGCTTTGCTCATTCATTTACAAGCTAACCATTTACTGGGCACCTGCTATTTACAAAACTGAGTACAACAAAGTCAGTATCGTAACAGATCGTACATTCTAGTAAAGGAGACAGGTAATAAACGAATACACAAGGAAAAACATGTATGGCAGTGGTTAGTGCTATTTCAAAGACAAAACAGGAAAATGTAATACAAAAGGACTAGACTACTTTAGTTTGCATTAGTCACTGAAGCCAGAATAAATATGATGACATTCCGTGAAGATCTTGGCTAGGGGAAGAACGTTCCAGGCACAGGAAACACCTAGTGCAAAGGCCCTAAGATGGAAGGGAACTTGACGTTTTCAAGACACAGCAAGAGCAGGGCGAGGGAGAAGAGAGGGGTGTGAGATGAGGTCAGACAGGTGGGCAGAGGCCAGATCTCCTAAGGTCCTCAGGACTCTACTGGAGAGCTTCATTTTGACCTAAGTATGATGGGCAGCTATTAGAAGTCTTTAATCAAGGGGGATTCGTGACCTAATTGGTTTTTTTTTTTTTTTTTAAAGAGTACCCTAGCTGTTGTGAGGGGAATGGATTTTGGAAGGCAAAAATGGAAGGAGGAGGACCACTTAGGAGGTGATGGCAGTCGTCCAGGTGAGAGATGATGGAGGTGTTTACTGGGTGGTACTTTGTGAAGATGCAGAGAAGCAAGTTCGGAGAAATGTTATGGAGATAGAATGGCAGGCTTTGCTGATGGATTTGATGTGGGGAATGAGAGAGTCAAGAATGTCCCTCTGACTTGGGGCCAGCTCTTACACATGGAACTCGTTCGCTTCTTTGGCATCTGAGATTGCGATGTTTCGGCCAAATGACGCCAGACGCATGACCAATTGCCCTGTAAATTTGAAATGCACCAGAGGAAACTGGTAGATTTTATAAACTATCATCAGAGAAATCATCACTGTTCCTATTTTCTCCAACAGAGCAATTTTGCTACTTGGAGAGCCTCTCTGCGCATGCCTGCATAAGAGTTATTCTTAACGTGGTAAGAGTGCATTTCCTCGTCCTGTTCTGGTAGCCGGCAGCCACATGAAATAGACAGTGGCCGGGGATTCTGTAGGACAATAGACAGGAACATTAGCCATGGCAGTACACAGGATTGCTCAACGGTATATGCAAAGAAAAACCAGTCATCTGAATTGAATTTTCAGCTGGAGCCTAAGAGGCCAAATTGAATCATCCACCTAAAATTATCACAAGTCAATAATTCCTCCCGTCTCCTTGCAAGGGGAAAGAGACTGATGCTTTATTTTTCAGTAAGGCAGGTGGCCTTGAGGCAGCTTACCAGCTGGCTGAAATCTAAATACCTTGGCCAAGACAAAAGCCTGTAACATGATTGATTAGTTTCTCATTGTAGAAGAGAACCGCCCCCAGCCAATCAGCATGCAGAGCTGCTATCAGATTATCATTGAACAAAGCTAAACTCAGAGCTGATAAACAAAGGTGCCCAAACCCAGGCCCGGATTGGCTGGGGCTTCATCCACCAGTTCAATTCCATTTAATGCATTGATTTCTAACAAGGTTCAATTAGTGTCTTAGTTGTTAAGCCCTGTCTTTCTTTTTCAGACCCTGAATAGGTATCCACACTCCCGGTCAATCATTTCAATATATCTGCCTCAGACTTGGAATTGGTCTGCCCCCAAGACAGAAGGCGCTTCCTCCAAACCTCTCGGAAGTGTAGACTTCTGAGTAGCATATGGATTCCTCCCAAACTCCCTTCTGTGTCTTCTGGGAGTGAAGAAAACGCCTTGAGCACATCCCATTTAATCGGAAGCCCACAATTACGATTCTATCTGACCATGGTTTGCTGTCCTGCATCCCAACCACCTAGAAAGCAGGAAGTAGGAGGACTTCTCTTGTGGTCCAGTGGTTAAGACTCCGCCTTCCAATGCACGGGGCCGGGTTCGATCCCTGGTCGCGGAACTAAGATCCCACGTGCCGTGCAGCGTGGCCAAAAGAAAAAAAAAAAAAGAGCAAAAAGTAGGACAGCCCATCCAGGGCATCAAACCTGAGTTCTTTGTACCAGGAACTACCAGGTGAAGGTAGGGCCAGGCCCCACTGCCCCTGCGAGGTAGCACTCCCAAACCTCGGTGGGTTTCCTGCCTCTGTGCTGGAATTCTCCTGGGCATTTACATTATCTTCTGATCTCAAACCCAGCAGGAATAGGAAAATTGAGATTAACAGAGACTCTATCGTAATAATGCCACTTGCTTCTGGAGACTTACCAAGCCCAACGGTACCCCAAATTCCTCATGGGTAAGATGAGAAGAAAGCGTCACGAAGTAACACACTAGACAGAGGGAGGTAAGACAGGGAACTAACCTTCTCCCGAATGGAAATCCCATTCAAGCGTCAGAATAACTCCTTCTGAAACCTCACAATCCAACCGCGTCCCTAAGAAAATCAAAGGATGTCGTTTACCCTTCCAAGAAGCTTGTTTTTTCTTCTTTGTGCTTGCTGGTGTCATGGTTTGTAATGTTTGCTACCAGCTTTGATATTTGAGCTTAAGAAGGAAAATAAAAGGTCCTGATAGAAGTTGTCACAGAGGCAAAAGAAGCCAAGTGTGCATTACCCTAACATCTCCTTCCACAAGCTCAGGGTGAAAGCCAAGGTCTTCCTGCCCTGGCACACAAATCCTTCCTCTCCCAGCTCAAGGAGGTCATTTTCCTCCTCAAAAACTGAACATCAAACTTGTCAAAAATGTTTCCTTATTGATCAGACAGACGACTATTGAAGTTAGAGAGTCATTTGCTGAACTAGGTCCCTCGTTTCAGGGAAAAGCTGAAATTCTCATGGTGCCCCTGCCCGTGAGGTCTGTAACAGATGTCATGTGAGGATGAAGGTTGCAGAGTTAGAGGCACCACCCCCAGCCTCGAACTCTAAGGCCGGTGATTAAAGGTGAAAATACCAGCTATGAGGCAACAGGTCTTGGCAGAGGACGGGGAAGGCAGCTGCATTCGTGATGCGGCGAAACCGGAGCTGCTCCGGTTCTATGTGCCTGCTCTCCTTCTATGCTTTTAGACAAAAGCGCAGATGCATCTTGCAAGCAACCTAATGGCAGTGACAGAAGAGAAATGTTATTTTTCCAAGGAATCAGAGGAGCCTCGGCTCTGTCCCCAGCGTCCCTGCAGGGGCCCCTCCTCCCAGGCTTCTCCCCAGCCTGGCAGCACCACAGCATTCAGAGACGCTGGGCATTTTTACTATGTGTCCTCCTCCCTCAAGGTGATCAAAGCTCATTAGGGCTCCAGCTGCAGGAAAGGAAAACTAGAGAACAGCCCGTCTGTGGTTCTTTTCCACACTAATAAAGGGACAATAAGTGCGCTAGTAAGGCATCAAGCACAGCCTCTGTGGGCACCAAGCAAAGGAGTGAGAGGGTATTCATCACAGAGGGGTCTCAGGGCAGCAGCCTGGGGTGGGAAGGATTAGCTCCTGGATTGCCTGAGCGGTTTTCCCAAAATAACACCCTCGTGCGCCCCCTAGAGATGCTGAGGTTGATCTACGGCTCACAATTTGGAAAGACGTCCAAGATGTGTTAAGTGAAAAAAATACGACGCAGAAGAGTGCATGTAGTAAGATCCCGTTTTTGTAAATAACACAGACATGATTGCATGTCTTCTCTGCCCATGTCATTAGGTGCCTGGGAGAATACATGGCAGGTGGAAACAGGGGTTTTCTCTAAGGCATGGTATCGTGAAGGCTTTCACTCTTAAATTATCCACGTGAGGGTATTTCAAGTTATTAATCAGTGTGTTTCTCCCTCTAACTAGACTGACCAAAACGCTTTACTGGTACCCTGGCGTGAGTCGCACACAACGGAACAAGAAGAATGTCGCAAGTAATCGATGTAGGGCAGGAAGCTCTGGCACAGGCTAACAGAGCAAAGGTTTACGGCTGAGCGAGACTGGGAGGAAAAGCTCCAGGGGCCAGGGGGAAGATGCAGAGACACGACCAGGGACGCAGACAGTGACAAGGAGAAGCTGTAGCCCCATGGGAGGAGGTCTGGCAAGTTCCCCGGAGTTCAGGAGGCTGACAATAGCTGAGTTCTCTTCTCCTTGCCCCACTGTAAG
This sequence comes from Phocoena phocoena, assembly GCF_963924675.1. Taxonomy (NCBI): domain Eukaryota; kingdom Metazoa; phylum Chordata; class Mammalia; order Artiodactyla; family Phocoenidae; genus Phocoena; species Phocoena phocoena. Next base: position 134,502,426 of record NC_089223.1, read on the forward strand.
GTCTACTCATGGCCAAGGGTGGTTTGTCACCCAGTGGCGTCCACCTTGAGGTGACATGCCCCCCGAGTCTACCAAGCACTGCCCCACGCCCGCGTCCTGGGGAAAACCCCTGGCATCTATATTATGGCAGAATTCAACATGACTCAACATTCACTATTTATCAAACCTTAACTCAGAATCAGCTCTTAAGACCTTGCTTCCATCAACTTTCTAACGGGGCAATTAGGCGTCTAATTAATGCTCTGAAGGCACCTTTCCCCAGCTACAGGTACACAAGCATGTGTGCACATACACACACCATACACACACACATCACACAGCACACACTCATACACATATACACACGCAACCCACATGACACACACACACCACATACACAACACACACCACATACACACAAATCACACACAAACACATACACACACAACCCACACGCTACACACACAGATCACACACACAGACACACACACACGCCTCGTGGAGTCCCTCTCCTTTCCGTTTGCGTGTCCATCCCTGGAATACTCATCCCTCCCCCACTTTCATTCCCTTTGATATTAAATGCTGACTGAATTTCTCTTTGCCTCTTGAAAACAACAGCCTTGTTTTACAATCACTTGATGTGCCACTGTTTGCCCTCAGCCCACTTGAATCGGGGCAGTAGTTTTGAGGACGGTTAGTATTCAGCGCACAGTCTCAGCACATGGCCACTGCCCACTGCCTCGGATACAGGATTGGAAATTAACTGCTCCCTACCGAAGATTCTCACTCACTAATTACCCTGGAACTTGAATGTACACTGTCTCGCTGGAAAGGGTTTTTTCCTATTTCCTGGTAGTTGTAAGAAGGCTCCGTTATCAGATTAGCAGAGAACGGTGATGCTCGTAAGTGACGTTTGCACAGAATGTTACAGTTGACGGAGATCTCTTCCCATTTGGTTTTCACCAACAGGATCTCATTCAGTCCTGAAGGAATGAGATATTAGAAAGAGACTCTTTCTGCCTCCGTTTCAACTGAGGTGCAAAAAAAACAAAAAACAAAACTGGTATCTGATATCAAGATGATTGGGACAGACCTGTCTCGGCAGAATTCACGGAGACGATCCCAGAACCCCTTTCACGACTCCTGGCCCCTGGATCCTGATAAGGATGTGAAGGGAGGGCAAAGGAGCAAGAATTTTGCGAGGGGTTTGGATGACGATATCGAAGAAGCCGTATCTTTGGAGAGAGCCATGTTGTTGAGCCTCCAGCAAAACCCCTTGTGGGACAGGTGAGGTGCTGCCCCAGAGCAGAAGGGGACCTCAGGGACCACAAAGAAAAGCGTTCCCTGAAGCTACATCCTTACATTCTGACCAGAAAAAGGAACTCCCAGAAGAAAGAGCAGCTGAGATGTGATCTGCGCTGCATTCAGTTTGCTTCCTGGGTGTGACAGCCAACAGGCTGTCTAAGGGGAAAGCTGGAGGCCATTCTGCTCCCTCACTGCTGGGTCTGTGGCCTCAGCAGCAGAGGTAGCAGTTTCTGGTCCTGCTGTGGTCACAGCCCAGCTTCTGGGGCCCAGCTGTTGGGAGGTAGATGGTACGTCCCCCAGCCTTGACCTGTGATTCTCCATCACTGAATGGGGATGCAGCCCAAGGACACAGCTGTTCCTCCTTTGAAGATTGGAGACCATGATTTATCTCATCTTGAAGGGAAAGAAAGAGACCTATCTCTTTGTCTGGAGGAGAGCATAGAAGGGAGAGCAGGAGGGGAGGGGAGGGGAGGGGGAGGGGAGGGAGGGCAGGGGAGGGAGGAGAGGGAGGGGAGGGGAGGGAGGGGAGGGAGGGGAGGGGGAGGGGAGGGGGAGGGGAGGGGGAGGGGAGGGAGGGGAGAAGTCTTCTGAAGTAACGAAGAGGAACTCCAAACCTAGAACACATGCACCTGCTTCCTGTTTTGTCTCTCTCAGGGTCTAAATGAACATGTGTCTCATTGTCCGTGGACATCCCTTTTACAAATGGCCGCACAGGCCGGCACTAAGTGTGAGATGGCTATTTAGCATTGTGGAAGCCAGGAAGACATCATCCAACTCTGCAGAAGAAAAACATTGCCAGAGTAAACGCCGCTTATTTACGATGCATAGTAATAAAAACAAACAAAGCTGTTACAAATCATCGTGCCAGTGCGTACTTCGGCGGCACGTATACTAAAACTGGAACGATACAGACAAGATTCGCGTGGTCCCTGCACGAGGATGACATGCAAATTCGTGGAGCGTTCCACATTTTTAAACAAGGTCCTATTGTATAGCACAGGGAACTGTACTCAATATCCTATAATAAACCACAGTGGAAAAGAGTATGAAAAAGAATATATATATATATATATATATATATATAAAACGGAGTCACTTTGCTGTACACCTGAAACTAACACAACATTGTAAATCAACTATACTTCAATAAAAATAATGATAATAACTGTGCCACATTCAACTGTGAGAATCTTGGTTTGATTTCTCTGAAAGGAGCAGATTGTCCCCATTTTTGTCATGGAGGTGCAGTGGGGTTTATTTTTTTAATAATTTATCCATTTATTTATTTTTGGCTGCATTGGGTCTTTGTTGCTGCACGTGGGCTTTCTCCAGTTGCAGTGAACAGGGGCTACTCTTTATTGCAGTGCGTGGGCTTCTCATTGCGGTGGCTTCTCTTGTTGCAGAGCACGGGCTCTAGGCGCGCGGGCTTCAGTACTTGTGGCTTGTGGGCTCAGTAGTTGTGGCTCGTGGGCTCAGTAGCTGTGGCTCACGGGCCCTAGAGTGCAGGCTCAGTATTTGTGGCGCACGGGCTCAGTCGCTCTGCGGCATGTGGGATCTTCCGGGACCAGGGCTCGAACCCGTGTCCCCTGCATTGGCAGGCAGATTCTTAACCACTGCGCCACCAGGGAAGTCCCAGTGCGGTGGTTTTGATCCTACGTTTTCCAACCATAGGCTTGCAAGGTCTCTAGGTAAGTCTGTGCCTCTGGAGGGGTCAGTCTGAAATAGGCAGATTTCAGAATGGGACACGTACAAAATATAGAAATTAACATGTTCTTTCCACGCTGGGCCCCCAGCCAGTCCTTCATGCCCTTCCTTCCCGGAGCAAGTAGATTGAGACCCCACACATGTGCCAGACGTGAGGCCAGGTGCTGGGCACGCAAGAAGGAAAGAGAGATGCAAGGTGACTGCCCTTCTAGCGCAGACTCCAGAAAGCAATTTGGAGACTTAACTGAGACTCTATGACAGGTAGAGATTTCAAAGGAATTGCAATGCAATTTGGTTTTAAGTGTGTGGGTTCTTCAGTTTTGGTTTTGGTTTTGACCTAATCTCACATTGTGCACATGACAATCAACACGTAAAGACTTAACCAATAAGCTACCAAAAGGTGCGTCATAATCAGGGAATCCCAGCCCTTTTCGCTGCATGGCACTGCTAACAAAAGGACCCATATTAAGAATAAATTGAGATGTTGGTGAATGTATTGCGCTCTGTTTTCATATAGATTCTGCTGTTGATTCTCTCATTTGGCGCTTTTTTTTTTGCGGTACGCGGGCCTCTCACAGTTGTGGCCTCTCCCGTTGCGGAGCACAGGCTCCGGACGCGCAGGCTCAGCGGCCATGGCTCACGGGCCCAGCCGCTCCGCGGCACGTGGGATCTTCCCGGACCGGGGCACGAACCCGCGTCCCCTGCATCGGCAGGCGGACTCTCAACCACTGCGCCACCAGGGAAGCCCTCATTTGGCATTTTTTTAATGTTCTGTCATTCCTCTTACCCAGGTAACGGGGAAGGTCATGGGATGGAAGAGTCAGGGAAAAAACGAAATGTAATTCTGTCCCAGCACTATTATATTCTTAAACTCACTCTCAAATACGTAAATACTTTTTAAACGGAAGAAATTAGTCTCTTCTTTTCCCTTAACTTCCCTTCCAAGATGAAGGAGATTTTCCGTAAACTTGCCTCTCTAACCTGAAGATTCTGTCTCAGTGGATCAATGAGAAAACGTTTTTGACAAGTCAAATGTTCATTTTTTAGGGGCAAAATAACCCTCTCTATCCAGGCTGCCAAGACTGTGTCTTATGTGTTCCCAGTCCCTCAAGCTATCAATCGGCATCCCGCCGCAGACGTTGCCCAGATGTCTTGGTCAGTGCACATTAAAGGCTTAGTTTGCAGGCTTCCTAGGAAAGAGATTTAACATTAGCACATGTTAGATGTTAAGGAACATCCTTCTCCATTGAAAGAGAAATTTTATTTCTCAGGGAGAAAAAGAAATACAACGTGTAGTCACTAGGATGCATTATGAACCTGTTATTGCGTGTGGGATTTATGATCAAGGACTCTCTCTTCTACAAGGATTCTTCAGCTAAGGGCGGAATTACAGATTTAAGGGCCTGCCAAAAACAAGTTTCACGGGCCTTTAGCGCCATCTAGTGGCTATGTCCTGAATTTGAGAAGCGTGAGAGGCTCTGGCAGTGAAAGCTCTTACTGTCAATAGGCTTGGCAGAGGGCACAGTTGGCCGACACAGGAACTGTTGTACCTCAGAACACTGTGCTGGGTACACGGCATTTCCCCATAGATTCCAGACACAGAGTTGCACCCAGATCTCAGGGGCATTTTGAAAGGAGCCATTTTCAAAGCAACTGGTACAATGCTTTTGTTGTCTCTTCTTAGTCACCTGCTTGAAGCAGCCTGTCTGGAACGCACAGGGTGTGAGTGTGAGTGTGTGTGTGTGTGTGTGTGTGCACGCACAGCGAGGGAGGAGCACGAAAATGCTCGGGGCTTGTGCTGAGTTCTGCGGTGCCAACTGGCATCAGGAAGGGACATGTGCAAAATCACACCCTTCACGGCCTCCAAGCTTAGATAAGCTGTCAATACCCTGCACTGGAGGGACCTGCTTTCTCCACGCTCTGGTTTAAAGGCTTAAAAACAGAAGCCAAGTTTAGCCTTTTGGAAAACACAGGCAGTCATGGTCCTGTCCAGAAGGATGGCAACTAGCCGCCTACGGTGTTGATGGAATGTGACAGAGATCCCACCAGCCTTGCGGAAGGAGCGACTTGGGTTCGGTCCCCTCACCCTCCTCAACCCTGCACCTGCCAACAGACGCAGAGGTAAACAGATCAGAGGCGTGGGCAGCTGGGCCTTAGAGCTCCCTTTTCCTTCTGCCCTCTCCACCCCTCAGGAGCCAAGAAACTTGCGGAGTAAAGGGCAGCACAAACCAGGCATAGATGGGAACCCAGATTCTACTGCGTCCGGTGAGTCTGTCCCCCCAGCGGGAAGAGCGTGACTAGAGATGGAGAAAAGGCACCATCAGCCCCGTGGGGCCCAGAATGGCCGTGACACAGAGCTGAAGCGACCCCCCTGTCTTACAGATGTTCTCAACAGCCGACCAGGGGCCGAGGGTGATCTCGAGATGATGTCCTGTATCCCTACTCACGTCCACCCCAGCAGACCAGGAATCTAGCCACAGTTGCTCTATTTTTTCCCTGCCCTATTTATCCTTATTGCCCTATTTTTTAAATTATTTTAAAATTATTTTTGCCTGCCAGTAGGGAATTTTAAATGTGGGTAGGACAGAAATTCACTTTTTGGATTCCCTTGTCTCTTTAATCCCCGAACAGAATGTGTGCCTCACCCTCCAAAAGATATCGGTTACCTCATTAACCCCCTTCCTGTAAAATAAGGCTATTAATAGTATCTGCCCCATTGGGTTACTGTGGGAATTAAGTGTGTTCATGCCTGTACAACACTTGTAACAATGTCTACGCTCTCGATCGATGCCAGTTATGGTCACTACATTGCAGCAACTCAAATCAGCAGGGCCGGGGACCTGGAAGAGATGATCTGCTCGTTAAAAATTCTATTTGTAGTCTTCATGACTCTGTTTGTTCTCAGGAAATGCGTGTCTTCTTTCCAAGACCTCAAGCTCCATGAGGAAGAGACGGCATTAACACATCCTCCATGGGATTCTGCAGCCTCCAAATTCCATCCACACCTCAGGAGACAAAGAGAATTTGAATGGGAAGATGTCGACCCTTACTGCCAACAGGCACCTGGGGACACCTCCTTGATGATCACACTAAAAGGCCTCGGGGACCATTCAGAGTAGAGGCGCCCCACCATCAGCAGCTATGATGAGCTGTAGTGGAATTTCGGAAAACCCTTAGGAAGCATTAAAGATGTATGCTTCAACTTTCAGGGCAGACTTGGAATTTTAATTCAATGAAACCTATTTGAACAGTCCACTCAGGAGAAAGATTGACATACTGCGGGTGGGAAAACACTGCTTCATTATTCATCCTTACTGGGAAGGCAAGTAATTTCAGCCTGACGAGACAAAAATGAGAAGAGGCAGAGTCAGAGCAGGCAGGTGAGATCAAGGGAAAGAAAGGCAGATGGATGGATAGATGGACAGACCGATGGATGGATGGATATATACGTACATATATGGATTTGACAGAGAGAGATACATACATACGTACATACGTAGGTGCACAGGCTACTGAAGAGGGGAGTAGAACAGGAGATGCATTAAAACAGCCCTGTTTTTCCTCACCCGAGAAATATAATGACATCCTAGGTTCCAGCCAGTGCGTCATCCCTTAAAAAGCTCATTGAGAAGTTCAGTAATGATCCCATCCTTATCCCAGAGCTCTTGGGAGACCCTGCCATTAACCCTTACAATTGCTGCACCTACTCATCCACTCCTGGGAAAATGTCAAGCTCTTTTTCCTTTTGTGCTACAGAGGCTACCGTGAAGGCGCTTTTCTTTTTCTGAGACATTTTCAGATGGTTTTTTTTTTTTTTTCCTACTACAATTCCAAAGATTTTCTTTTAGACCGTGATGGAAAGCACAAAGACGCATTCGGTTCAGCCTGCAGATTGCTAGAAAACCCTTCACATCCCTCGGAAATTAGAGAGGCAGCCGCACTCATCAGTAAGAGTGTATAAATTTGGAAGGAGTGGTTTCATAGAATCAGACCATTGGAGAATAAGGAGAAACTTTAGTCCATCCTCTTCAACTTGAAGACGAGGGGACAGAGGTACTTAGGAGATAAACTTTGACTATTCCCTGCCTCGTTTTTCTCATCTGTGGAGCAGAATGATAGCAGAGTGGCTAAATTAAGAGCAAGTTGATATACAGGGCTGTGCTGCTATGAAAAAGCTAGTGTTGTCTCTTTCGAAGGCTTGAGGCCGGGCTGCCTCCCCAGCGCTTCTGAGCAAAAGCAAATCTATCCCCGTGCAGCCCCGGAGCCCAGGTCCCAGGGCCTCCTTCACCCTGGAGTCCCAAGAAGTAAACCCAGGTAGAGGGCCTGTCTAGTCCCAAGCCGCCTGGTGATTGCAATTCTGTGTTATTTACTCCAAGACTTCATTAAGCACACACACGTGTTGGGGAATATTTAGTGCAGATGTCTGGGAAGCAGCTTGGCCCAAATTGTCAGAAAACGCATGTGTGGAAATAACCTCCTCGTCCCTCGGCAGGTTTTTATGTCTTTTATTGTCTCCGTATTTTGAAGTATTTTCTTTTTTAAAGATGCGATTGGAAAAGACTGCTCCGTTGAGGGCAGGGGGAAGGGGTGGGGGAGCAGAGAGAGAAGAAAATGGAGGGGAAAGTAACACAAGAGGGGGCCCCGACCCACAATAACCTGAGCTGGGGCCATCTGGATCCTTCCACTGAGCTCCACGCAGAGCTGTGAACCAGAGGCCCGTCTGGGGAGCCCAGGAGCTTGGTGTGAAGAGAAAAGTCCCAGGAGCTGGAAGGAGGGAGAAGACCTAAAGGATGCAGGCTCCCGTCAAGCAAGACGGGCTCTCCCAGGGGGGCCGGGCTGTGTCAGAGGGTGGACCGTGGGCTTAAAGTAGCGGAAAAAGATGCTGGCATTCAACCAACATCAAATCAGCCTTAAGGACTGGCCCACGAGGAACAGCTGGCAAACACAAGAGAGCGGAGAAAGCAGGAGAGAGAGGCCTTCCAGGGGCCAGGGTCTTCCTGGAAGGCTAAACGAGAAAATCTTTTTTCTTTTTTTCTTTTTTAACTTTTTATTGGAGCATAACTGCTTTACAATGTTGTGTTAGTTTCTGCTGTACAGTAAAGTGAATCGGCCATATGTATACATATCTCCACTCTTCTTTGGATTTCCTTCCAATTTAGGTCAACACAGAGCACTGAGTTGGGTTCCCTGCGCTAAACAGTAGGTTCTCATTAGTTATCTCTTTTATACGTAGCAGCGTGTCTATGTCAACCTCAATCTCCCAATTCCTCCCACCCCCCCTTCCCCCTTGGTAACCATAAGATTATTCTCTATGTCTGTGTCTCCATTTCTGCTTTGCTGATAAGTTCATCTCTACCACCATTTTTCTAGACTCCCCATAAAATCTTAAAGGAGTTTTAAGAGCCAATTTAGCACATGTCACACTTCTCCGGAGGAGAAAGGAAAGCAAGAGTTATCTGGACTAGAGCCCGCAAGGTCACCACTGGAGGGAGGGAGGGAGGGAGGGAGGGAGGGGGAGAGGTACCTGGAAATCTATACAGAAAGATGGGCTGCAAGGTAGCACGTGCTCTATCCCATGCTCTCCAAAGAGGAGTGTCCAGATGGATGAATCAAAGTTTAAAATATTCATGGGGCCTCAGGGGCTACAGCTTGGAGCTTTCATGGGGGTCAGGGGCAGTAAATATGGGCAGTTTCTTTTTGGATGTGCGCACATCTTAGAGTGAAGAGAGCCTGGGGGTGTTCCCTGCTGAGATCTGTCCCCACCCTAGGAACGGCCCAGGATAGCGGTAGGGGAGCACACAGAAGGGCAAATGGGTCATGACGGCCACCTGGCCTCCTTCGGTGTCAAAGGCCGCAGGGGCCGTCTCTGGCCTAGGAAAAGTGAGTCAGCATTTTACCCCCGCTTGTCAGCGACTACTTTGGGGCTTGGGGTATAATCCAAAGGGCAAGGGACAGTGGCCTCTACGTGCCTCTGTGCATATGATTTCGGGGGCTCACGAGAGGAACACACAGCCTGTGCAAAGCAACTGTGCACAGAGGTTCCCCAGAGCCATCCCAGGAAGCCGAGGGCCAGCCTGAGTCCCACATCTAGAAAGATTAGGAAGGAAGGCTCGAAGGATCTGCCAGCCCCATCTGTCTGAGCGGTTTAGGCAGCCTCCAGCCTAATCAGACCCGGGTAGCTAAAACTGGCCAGGCACAGTGAGAAGGACATCCAAGAACATCCCAGAGGGACTTCCCACACGATTTAAGAGGAGGAACACGGAACTATGGATCATGACTCGTGGCCGTAAGAATGGTATAAGATGCCTGGAATCTTTGCTCCAACTCTGTGGCTTTCTTTTCTCCTGGTGAGCAGCCTGGAGGCCCTTGGACCAGCTGTTCCACCTGCCCCAGGAAACAGGAAAGTAGAGAAAGAACCTCCCACTCTGCAACCAGACTTAGCTTGGGAAGGAGAAAAGCCCTCAAGAAAGAGCAGAAGATGACAGCTCAGAAGAGGAGCATGAGGGTCAAGCTGGACCTCTGCAGCCTTCAGAGCTCAGTAAGTGGAAGCCAGTCATGGGGCTCGAGGAGGGACATAAGGGGCAAGGACTTGGCCCTGAGCTGTGAGCGAGGAGCCACGAGTGCTGGTCTCAGCTCTGTGGGCAGATCTTCTCACCCCCCTGAGCCTAGCGTGATCCATAAAGTAGGAGCTGGTTCCTTTACTGAGAAGCTGCCAGAGCAGGGATGTACCAAGGTGGCAGCGGTGGGGGGGAGGGGTCCGCCCAAAATAAAACTAACCCAGTTTTATTATTAGCATCCCACAAAGGCAATTGGAAGCAGTGTCTGTGGTAAAATGCCCCTCCTTGCCAGGGCATTTTATCACACAATCACACACACACACGCACGTGCCTGTGTGCTACGAGGCCAGAGAGTCCTTAGTGGGCAGGAAGAGCTTTCCAGTGCCACTCAATAATAACAGATGATCAGTGCTCTGCTAACACTGAAGCACAGAACTGCTGAAGAATTGAGAGGTGGTGTAGTAAGCTGAAGAATGGCCCCGAAGATGTCGGGACCTCATTCCTAGAACTTGTAAATGTCACCTTACTGGGCAAAAACTTTGCAGATGTGATGAAGTTAAGGGTCTTGAGGTGGGAGATTATCCTGGGTTATCTCAGTAGGCCCTCGATGCCATCACAGTATCCTAAGAGACAGGCAGGGAGAGATCTGACACAGGCAGAGAAAGCAGGCGGAGTGGCTGCTTTGAGCAGACGTCAGAAGCTAGAGGCAAGTTAACAGATGCCCACTCAGAGCCTCTGGAGGGAACGAGGCCCTGCAGGTACCTTGACCTCAATCCAGTGAAACTGAGTGCACACTTCTGGCCTCCAGAATGGTGAGAGAATACATTTCTGTGGTTTTAAGCTGCCTGGTTTGCAGTCATTTGTTAGAGCAGCGGTGGGAGACTAATACAGACTAATACAAGTGAGGGGAAGGTAACTGCAATGAACGGAGAACATCTTCAAGGGGAATCATGGTCTCTGTAGAAAGGACATACCCGGCTCCATCACTCACTTCAATGTGCATCTCCTCCCTGGAGCCCAGCATTCCAGATCATCAGAGGGTAGCGGGATGTACCAGAGATGAACGCAAAGTTGGAAAAACAGCTTCAACGGCTCCACTCGCCCCCAGCTAACCTCTGACAAACTCTGCGCCAAAGGGGGTGGTGCATCCACCAACATCACTATTACCTTTGGGGCGTTTTGCGTGAATTTGCCGCCAGGCCAGAGCTCCTGCAGCTCAGAGATCTGACGTCCACACTGCAGTGACATTCTGGACAGCTCCTGGAAAGCGTCCTAGTCTGGCTGTGCCTCTCGCTCTCCGTCTGGACTGTCTCTTTGGTAAACATCCATTTGGGTGCCGTTCGGATGGCAGAGCATTTATCCGTGGTATGAAGCATTTCATTAGAGACCTACTTTCTCACACATCACAGAAACCAAAATCCCTGCCTAAGGGAAGAGAGAACAGAGCCACGAGTCCAAATAAACGGGTAGTGTCTTAAGCCCCAATGGGCAGAAGTAACACAACAGGCTCACCTGGGCTTAAAAGAAGTAAGGATCAATGCTGGCTGGTAAACTTAGTGAAGCTGTGAGCTGGGCTGTCGCTTAAGCCATTTGTGCCTCACGTTTTCAGGGGGTCTCCTGCTAGAAAAAGCCCTGTCGGTGATGAATTTCTCTGAATCAAAACGCGCCTTAAATACAAGGGAGGAAGAGCCGCTCGCTAAGGAAATCTCCCTGCGAATTCTTTCGTAAGGTGAAGACTCCATTTTTAATTTACTTCTGATGAAAATCTGGATTCTTCCCATCATATTTGCTTAAGGAGAGGTGCAGATTTACAAGTACAAATTCAAGCGAGTTCTGCTCCACTGCCAAGGTTAATTGCCATCCTTCCTTCAAGGAAAACTAGGATTCTAAGCCTCGACTGTGCCCCTGCTACAAGCATCGGCCTGCCTGTCCCCAGAGGAGATCCCCTAGCAATTTCCACACCCCACTCCCAGGGTGAGGGGTGTCATCCTATTATATTCTTAGAGAAATGAGAGAGGGGGAAGAAGCTTGGAGAGAAAAACAGAGTGAGGAAGAAAGGAGGAGAGAAGGTCAAAATAAAGAAGAGAGTTAAAGCAGGAAAATTAAATATTACGGAAAGAGAAGGAAGGCTATGAGGAGAAAGAGGTAAGTGGGCTCCAAAAAAGAAAATCGCCTTTAGCACAGGGCCTGTGAATTTAAAAATTGCCCCTGGGCTACTCACACCTTCCGTTTGCACAGGTTTATAAGTTTTTTGCGGTACGCGAACCTCTCACTGTTGTGGCCTCTCCCGTTGCGGAGCACAGGCTCCGGACGCGCAGGCTCAGCGGCCATGGCTCACGGGCCCAGCCGCTCCGTGGCATGTGGGATCTTCCCGGACCGGGGCACGAACCCGTGTCCCCTGCATCGGCAGGAGGACTCTCAACCACTGCGCCACCAGGGAAGCCCGAGCATATGCCTTTTAATATAGGAATGAACAGAGGCTGTTTGCTTGCTGCCCGAAATTCATTCCGCAGCTAGAAGTGCAACGCCTGCCTTTAAAGCCCAGGCCTCCTGGTTCCCGGCACAGCGCCTTTCTCATTATCCTCCTGAAACTCGAGTGGGTGTGCAAAGCACCCCAGAATCCTCACACGCTCCCTTCATTGTGTGTGGACAAATGACCTCAAAATCACCACAACCTATTTGTACTAAATTAAGCTTATAATCTGTCTTAGCTCGGGCTACTATAACAAAAGACCACAGACTGGGTGGCTTAAATGACAGACATTTCTTTCTCCTCGTTCTGGAGTCTGGCAAATCCAAGATCAAGGTGCTGGCAGATTCAGTGTCAGGCGAGAGCTGGCTTCCCGGCTTGAGATGCCACCTCTTCCCTGTGAGCTCACGCACTCTTTCCTCGGTACAGCCTCACGGAAGGAGCTCTCCTGCCTCTTCCACTTCTTCTAAGGGCACTAATCCCGTCAGGGGGCTCCACACTCATGACCTCATTTAAACCTAATCTCCCAAAGGTCCCACCTCCCAATGCCAGCACATCGGGCTTTAGGGCTTCAACGTATGAATTTGGGGGTTGGGAAGGGCATAAACATTCAGTCTGTAACATAACCTGAACCACAGATCCAGGGTCCATCAGAAGTTTCCCCTAGTAGTGAAGTTGTGTATGGGCAAAGACCACTGGCCGATGCTGACCTGGGGAGGGGCAGAGGGCTTGGTGGGGGGCGGGCAGAAAGCAGAGGAGAGGTCTGGGAGGCCCCCTCCTACCCTACCTGCCCCAGACAGAACTGCAAAATCTGGGGGGTCATCCTGGATCCTCCCATTTCTCTCCAGGAAGCCTACTATTCCTGGATAGCTTTCCTTCTCCTTCCAGGAAGCCTATCTTAGCCTGCCTGCCTGTTGTTATGGGTTGAATGTTTGTGTCCTCCCAAAATTTATACATTGAAACCCAAGTCCCCAGTGTGATGGTATTTAGAGATGGGGTCATTGAATTAGGTCAGGAAAATGGAGCCCTTGTGATGGCATCAGTGCCCTTATAAGAAGAGACACTAAAAGGTGTGCTCTCCCTCCTTCCCTCTCCTTCTCTCTTTCCCTCTCCCTCCCTCCCTCTCCCTCTCTTTCTCCCTCCCTCTCCCTCTCCCTCCGTCTCCCTCTCTTTCCCTCTCCCTCTCTCTTTCTCTCTCTCTCTCTCTCTCTCTCTCTCTCATTCTCTCCCCTGCCACGTGAGGAAACCAGGAAGACAGTCCTCACCAGAACGCAACCATGCTGGTACTGTGATCTTGGACTTCCCAGAACTTCTCCAGAACTATGAGAAATAAGTTGGTTGTTTAAGCCACTCTGCCTATGGTATTCTTGTTACAGCAGCAAGAGCTGACTAACACACTCCCCCAACTTAAAAATGAACATTTTGCTTACCCAGCACACAAGTACTGATGCCACCACTGCCCCCAACTCCCTCTCTCACTCCCTCTCTCTCTCTCTCTCTCTCTCTCTCTCTCTCTCTCACACACACACACACACACACACACAGAGTGCTGTACCAGTAATTGTTCATCAATCCACTCTCTAAAACAGAAAAAACCCTGATTTGTCGGATTTGCCATTGTCAGTGGTGTAAATTCTGCCACCGTGGCTCATTTTGAGCAACCTACATGACGTCACTGAACGGGGGTGGGGGAGTGGGGGGGGTGGGGGGGGCGGGCTAGTTTGAAAGAGATGGACACCAGCACATGGTTACCCAGCATCTCCACCACACAGATACAACAGGTGCAAAGAGCCTCGAGGCACAGACCATCGTTAAATGTAGTAAAATAATTAGGAAAGGGTGAGTACTGAGTATTACCTTTGTTTCTAATAATAATTTATTGAAATATGTTTATATAATTTAATTCTTATAAATGACACCTGTGTTTAACAGCCAACTCACAAATTTCCAGAAAGCTGAACAGCTGGCGCTCTCTGGCTGTAGGCGCTGGCTGCGGCAAACTGCCCCCAACCCCCCAACACGCCCACGCCCTCCTTCTGGTTGGCTAAGGTGACTGCTGACTGAGGGCATTTATCATGTGACCCAAAAGAAGAGCTAGAAAGGATGAATTTCAGGTAACTTGCCAGGTCTATGAAGTAGCTGTTTCTTGGCCTCAAATTCTAAGTGTTTTTCAGTGGAGACCCTCCCACCACATGGACGACGGCCTCTTGCGCTGTGACACTTGGTGGCTGGTGACCCTGCACTTCGTGTCAGCTGGAACACATACTCACAATACCCACAAAGTCAGTGTGGCCCCCAAAGTGGGTGACTGAAAAGTCCAGTCACCCACTCGTTTGGGCTACACCATGCCAGAAGACTAGTATAGCTCAAATGTTTTTCTCCTCTGAGGGAACCCTCCTACACTGTTGGTGGGAGTATAAGTTGGTGCAGCCACTATAGAGAACAGTATGGAGGTTCTCAGAAAACTAAAAAGAGAGCTACCATATGATCCAGCAACCCCACTCCTAGGAATATACCCGGACAAAACTATAATTCAAAAAGATACATGCACCCCTATGTTCATAGCAGCACTGTTCACAATAGCCAAGATGTGGAAACAACCTAAATGTCCATCAACAGAGGAATGGATAAAGAAGACGTGGTACATATATATACAATGGAATACTACTCGGCCATGAAAAAGAATGAAACACCGCCATTTGCAGCAACATGGATGGACCTAGAGATTATCTTACTGAGTAAAGTATGTCAGAAAGAGGAAGAAAAATACCATATGATGTCACTTATATGTGGAATCTAAAATATGACACAAATGAACCTATCTATGAAACAGAAACAGACTCACAGACATAGAGAGCAGACACGTGGTTGCCAAGGGGGAGGAGGGGAAGTTTGGGGTTGGTCGATGCAAACTGTTACATTTAGAATAGGTAAACAACAAGGTCCTAATGTATAGCACGGGGAACTATATTCAATATAGTGTGATAAACCATAATGGAAAAGGATATTTTTAAGAAACGAATGTCTCTATGTGGATAACTGAGTCACTTCGCTGTACAGCAGACATTGGCACAGCATCGTAAATCAACTCTACTTCAATAAAAAAAAAATGTTTTTAATAAATAAAAATAAAACTCAATTTAAAAAGTGTTTTTCTCCCCTGAATTGACTGGGGATTCTGAAGTTGTCCAGACAAGGCCACATTCCTCAAAACATCCATGTACGTAGCACCGATCAAGTTCTTTCTGAAAAAGGCTCCCACAGCCCCGAGATGGGGGCAGGCAGCCAGCTGCCGGCTCTGCTCCAGCGCCCTGGACCAGAGGTTTCCATTCCTCGCTCTCTTTCCAAGCACACGATATTTGAAAAAAGGACAGCGGAGCCTGCAAATCCTCTCATCAAAGAGGCATTGACTTTTAATTTTACAAATGTGGCTCTTTTCCATAAGGAACAGAGAGAATTCATTAGTAATCTTACTCTGGAGACTTGTTTCATGTTTCTTTCTTCTGGCGATTATATAATTACACCCCAGATTTCTGATTACAGAAACTTTTCCCCCTAAACCTGTCTACCATTTTAGAACCTCTCGTTTTTCCAGTCTCTCCTTTTCCAGTCTGCCTTTAAAAAGAAAGGGAAGACAAATGGAACAGGACAGAAAGCCCAGAGATAAACCCTCACACATATGGTCACCTTATCTTTGATAAAGGAGGCAAGAGTATACAATGGAGAAAAGACAGCCTCTTCAATAAGTGGTGCTGGGAAAAGTGGATAGCTACATGTAAAAGAATGAAATTAGATCACTCCCTAACACCATACACAAAAATAAACTCCAAATGGATTAAAGACCTAAATGTAAGGCCAGATACTATCAAACTCTTAGAGGAAAACATAGACAGAACACTCTATGACATAAATCACAGCAAGATCCTTTTTGACCCACCTCCTAGAGAAATGGAAATAAAAACAAAAATAAACAAATGGCACCTAATGAAACTTAAAAGCTTTTGCACAGCAAAGGAAACCATAAACAAGACCAAAAGACAACCCTCAGAATGGGAGAAAATATTTGCAAATGAAGAAACTGACAAAGGATTAATCTCCAAAATATACAAGCAGCTCTTGCAGCTCAATAACAAAAAAACAAACAAACAAATACAAAAATGGGCAGAAGACCTAAACAGACATTCCTCCAAAGAAGATATACAGACTGCCAACAAACACGTGAAAGGATGCTCAACATCACTAATCAGAGAAATGCAAATCAAAACTACAAAGAGGTGTCACCTCACACCAGTCTGAATGGCCATTAGCAAAAAATCTAGAAACAATAAATGCTGGAGAGGGTGTGGACAAAAGGGAACACTCTTGCACTGCTGGTGGGAATGTGAATTGGTACAGCCACTATGGAGGTTCCTTAAAAAACTAAAAACAGAACTACCATACGGCCCAGCAATCCCACTACTGGGCATATACCCTGAGAAAACCGTAATTCAAAAAGAGTCATGTACCCCAATGTTCATTGCAGCACTATTTACAATAGCCAGGACATGGAAGCAACCTAAGTGTCCATTGACAGATGAATGGATAAAGAAGATGTGGCACATATATACAATGGAGTATTACTCAGCCATAAAAATAAACGAAACTGGGTCATTTGTAGAGACGTGGATGGACCTAGAGACTGTCACAGAGTGTGAAGTAAGTCAGAAAGAGAAAAACAAATACCGTATGCTAACACATATATATGGAGTCTAAAACAAACAAAACAGAAAAAGGTCTGATGAACCTAGGGGCAGGACAGGAATAAAGACGCAGGCATAGAGAATGGACTTGAGGACACGGAGAGGGAGAAGCATAAGCTGGGGCGAAGTGAGAGAGTGGCATGGACACATACACACTACCAAATGTAAATTAGATAGCTAGTGGGAAGCAGCCGCATAGCACAGGGAGATCAGCTCGATGCTTTGTGACCACCTAGAGGGGTGGGATAGGGAGGGTGGGAGGGAGACGCAAGAGGGAGGGGATATGGGGATATATGTACACATATAGCTGATTCACTTTGTTATAAAGCAGAAACTAACACAACACTGTAAAGCAAGTATACTCCAATAATGCTATTAAAAAAAAAAAAAGAAAAAGAAAGGGAAGAGGAAATTGGCAAAGATAAGGTTGTAAATAGGGACCTTCGTTCCTAGGCCGTTCGCCGTCTGTAGAGAAAAGCAGTGCGTTGGAACACTGCCAACGAGACCATCCCTAGAAAACAATTCCAATGTGGGTCTTTCCTACGAGGGGGCAGGGGCAATCTGAATACTTTCCTCACATACAAATAAAAGAGGGATTGGGAAGAAGCTCATTTAAAACAGGTGACACTACACAGACCTGTTCATTGCCACCGGTCACAGCCTGTCCACGGCATTGTTTGACCGTCGGCTGAAATGCACAAAGACGGAAATTACACAAATCAACAGCCTTTACTACTGGCCTCACCTAACTGCCTCCTCTGCTCTCCTAAGCAAGGCCATTTCCAAAGTCACGCTCCGGACAAAATTGTCCCCAGTATGTGTGCCCCGGCGAGCACCTGTACAGGGGGAGGCACTGGTGTGTGAAACTTGGAAAGAGTTGCCAATTCAAGAAGGAGGCGGCACCTGACGGGCTCCTAGCTGCCGCGGCAAATGCACAGCTCTGCTAGTTGGAAGAACCCACGAACAACGGAACATCTGAGCGGTTGCGACGTCTCCCCCCACTCACACATTTCCACTTCTTCTTTTCAGAAAGAAAATGTCTCTTTAGCTCGGTGCTATTAATCTCCGGTGATGAACAATAGGTCGGAAACTCTGAGAAAACAAACTGCTGAAAATGCTATCCACGCCTTTGCTCCACACGGCTCTACGAGCTACAGAATACATGCTCTGCATTCGGTGACTAAGGCCCCGTCCCATGTGTTTTCCCAGCTCAATCAACTGTGCTAAGAACTGTCACAATAGCCCTTGACGACAAGAAAATAAAATTTCGGGTAGAATGGAAAGCCTGACTTGCATCGTAATTCCGGCCCGCACCTGTTTTCCACACACCACCCCGCCCCGGCTTCATTTCCCCCCATCTTTGACAATGTTTGAGAACCTGTTCATCCACCTTAATGACAAAGGAAAAGAAATGGGTTATTTTTCCAGTTTGGAGAATTGCTTCTGAAATGTCACAATCTTCCAAATGACTATATTTCTTTCATGTCGGACCAAGGTGGGTTCCGCCACAGGGCAGGTTGCGATTTTGTGAAGGGTTCTGGTCTGCTGAGAGCCTTGGGGGTTTTGTTTTGTTTTTCTGGGTTTTTTTGTTTTTAAGAAAAAGACAAAGCCAAAACCAAATAAGTCACCTTGATAACTTATGACAGAGAAATCAACGTCTAAATCGAATGATAATAGCAGGAGCGGGGCAGCAGGGAGAAGAGGCGTCTTGCGAAGAAAAGAAAGGCACACGGAAAGTTATTTAAAACTGATCGAAACCCACTAGGAATCACAATCCCATCATGGTTTCCCTTTGGAAAAGCAGTTTTCAGAAGCTCCAATTAACCTTAATTGAATCCTGCCTTAGTCATATCTGGAATTTTAATTGACTGGGAAGTTGATCGTAAATCTCTGTTCCTAATGCAGCTTAGCCATTCGTAAATCCCCGGATGGCACACAGCCTTGGCACACAGCCTTGTCGTACCGGGGACTTACTGTTCTGCGGGTGAGGCTGGTTTTTAGATCGTAAAACAAACATTCAAAAGAGAAAGCCCCTCACGGTCAGAGCCAGCCTGAAAGCAGCTTCAGTCCAAGTTCAGGGCAGAAGTAGAGGATGCCGTTGAACCAAAGGTTCGCGTTTGTGCTGTCAGTGTCGATGCCTTCCTAAAACACGAGCTCAATCACGAGCACCCTAGGCCCCCCCAAAAGAAACTATCTTTCCAGCCATTTAGGATAAGTGCAATATTATTCATGTTTTCTCTTTTAGAAAATCAACCGTCGGTTCACTCTTTTTTTATTAAAACCCCTGGAGCAGGAAACTATCTTAAGCCTTTCAAATTGCCAAAACGGGGCTACTTAACTCAAAGGATCTCAACGAGGGTCGGGAGGCCTGTCAGATGACCTCGGTGACTTTTGAGGACCCCAAAGGCGTATCCAAAACTGAGGGAAGGAGCCTGAACATGTGTATTTTATTTGTTTTTTTTAATAAATTGATATATTTTATATATCATTTTATATATAATGTAAATGTATATAAAATATATTTTATATATTTCCAAAGTGTGATCATTTATTTATTTTTGGCTGTGTTGGGTCTTCGTTGCAGTGCGTGGGCTTCTCATTGCGGTGGCTTCTCTTGTTGCGGAGCACGGGCTGTAGGCGCGTGGGCTCAGTAGTTGTGGCTCGCGGGATCTAGAGCGCAGGCTCGGTAGTTGTGGCTCACGGGCTTAGTTGCTCCACGGCATGTGGGATCTTCCCGGACCGGGACTCGAACCCGTGTCCCCTGCATTGGCAGGTGGAGTCTTAACCACTGCGCCACCAGGGAATCCCTGAACATGTGTACTTTAAAGAACAAAAGCAATTTCCCTGGTAGATTCTGATTTGGAGCTCCCTACTAACCCCCAAACTCACCACTTCTCAGGTTGAAACACCATGGTTTCAGTCAAATGGACAGGTCAACCCAATCAAACAACCAGATGGATTGATTTTTCTTTCACTAAATTGAATGGATGTTTGGATTAAGGTCACCAGTTTCTCTGAAACCAGACTACCTTAGAAACAGTCCGAATGTGATTTGACGTTGCAGGAGAACCCAGGACTCAGATGAGTGGCTCTGTTGTTCCTCCCTGTTTTCACCCACACATTTTGATCCCTCTACCACAGAGAAAAATCAGGGTATTTCCCCCATGAGATGTACTACTTGTTTTTGTGTTTTTCATTCAAACAACAGAGACCATTAAACCTTAAAAAGTCATCAATGGAAGGAAAAGAAGTTCTAAATTCTAGTGAAGTGGGTAAATGAGTGAAAAGGTGAGTTTAAAATAGACCTGCTTGGGCATGAGGAAAATGAGACACTCTTCTAAAGATTCCCAACTCTCTTCTCCTTCTGCTATGGCTGTTTCTTTCAGGGACTATCGAGTCGTCCAGTGAAATTGGTCAGGCATGAAGTATAGAAAATGACACCAACTCAGACAAAGGACAGGGTCACTTCCTCAAGTTGTAATTCACTTTCAAACTCATGAGGAATCCTGCAAGTAAGAAACTAGACTGAAACAGCTCATTCCCTCTCCTTACCCTGCACGAATTTTCCTGAAACTTGAAAATTTGAAAGAAACTAATAGTGGTAAACATTACCTTTTCATAGTTTTACAAACCCTCTCCTATCTTTTTTTTTTTACCTAGCATAACCATCTCTCTCTCTCTCTCTCCCCCTCTCTCTCTCCCTCCACCTCATTTTCTCCCTTAACCCCTGTATTTCTCTCTCTTCTAAACACATTTTGAAGCTTCTCATCCAAACCACACTTTCAGGAAGCACCCTTAGAAAAAGGGAGACAGACTTAAAGAAATCTAGACACCAATTAATTTTGCCCCCTGCTTGCTATGTACGGAACTTTTCAAGCCTCCTTGGTAGGTAGGAATAAGAATGTCAATGATTAATGAAAGTTAAAGAAGATGCCTACAAAACAAAGCCCTCATTCTATGAATTCCCTCAATATACCTCACTTAGAAGAAAAATGTCATAGAAAACAGGGATCTGGCATCTACGTGGCATAAGTATGGGAGATGGGCATTCTCAGTACCCTGATACTTGTTTACCAGTTGGCCTGTTCCAGAAGCTGTTTCCAGTCACCTGTAGTTACGGGCAAATCACAGAGCAAGGCCAGAGAGGAGACATAGACTATTTCAGATTCAACCTTCAGTGTTTAGGCCAATATTTCCAAAGTGTGATCAGTGAAGTACCTGCCTCATAACCATCCTGGGTCCTTATTGTCAATATAGACTCTCTTTTTCTGTTTTGATTTTGTTTTTGTTTTTGTTTTTTTGCGGTACGTGGGCCTCTCACTGTTGTGGCCTCTCCCGTTGCGGAGCACAGGCTCCGGACGCGCAGGCTCAGCGGCCATGGCTCACGGGCCCAGCCGCTCCGCGGCACGTGGGATCTTCCCGAACCGGGGCGCAAACCCGTGTCCCCTGAATCGGCAGGCGGACTCTCAACCACTGTGCCGCCAGGGAAGCCCCAATATAGACTCTTGAGCCCCTCCCCAGACTTACTGAATCACATCGCTGAGAATGGAGCCCAAGAGTATTCAGGTTATACTTCTGCTCATTCAAGACTGGAAATCACTGATGTAGACAAAAACAACGATCATTTATGGGGAATTTTCTTATCAAGAGAAGTCAAAGTAGTGTTGCTGTTTAAAAATGGGACCCAGGAGAAATTTTTCCCAGATCTATCATTGAGTCGACAAACTAAGTTAGACTTCTTCTGCTCTGTTTTAAACATAAGAAGAAATGAATTTAAACCCTCCAGGACTGGAAAGTCAAGCGTTTACAGTGGGGTGATAGAATAACTCGTTGAGTCTTGAGTCCTTTGGGCCTGTATATGACTGGGAAATCCACCGTTGAGAATATTGTTGAATGGGTCCATCAAGTAACATGGTGAATCAGTTAGACTTTGCCTCATAATGAATGACCCCAAAATGCAGTGGATTGAAACAACAATCATTCATTCGCTCACGAGTCTGAAGGTTGGTTGGGGGGTATTTTTGTTGTGACCTGGCTCACATCAAGAGAACAGGTGGACGTTTTAAGGAAGAAGGTGCGAAGAATTCACAGGGTATACTGGCAGAGAAATGGGAAGATTCTGGAGCATTGCCGGCGCTGTAAATGGGATCAAAGCGCACGCTACATCTGTGTTCCTCACACACACAGCAGGGGCCCCCTTCACCTAATAACACTCATTCTCCTCACATCCTTTTCAACTAAGCGTCTCTCTTCTTTGTTGTTTCGCACTCTCCTTTTCAAAGACAGCGAAGCTTCATTCACAATGCTAATATTATCAGGACTGGAAACCACGGTGATGGGAACACTTTTTTCTCAAGCTATCCAGCCTCAACACTTGAATCACCTTTGACCTATCCTGCTCCCTCTCTCACCACGGTTATTGCCTAGCCCTGTGGATATTACGTCTGCCATACTGTTATGTCCCCAGAGCACATCCCCTGCTGAGGACTCCTGCCACCGTCACCCTTCCTCAGGCTCTCATTACTTCCCCACCATTTACTGGTTATGACACCTTGGGCAACTCCCTTTAGGTTGCTATGTCCCCATATCCTCATCTGTAAAATGGGAACAATAATGTATTTATCCATCAGCTGTTACGAGGAGTAAAGATATTCCCCTCGAAGTACTCAGCACAGAGCCTAGCACATTAGCAAACGTTCACTGAACGTAACTGTTACACACACCCAGCCACAATTCATTCTCCTTATTTCCCAGATTGTTTGCCTAGATCATAAAACAACACCCAGTCCCCCAAAGCCTTTGAAATAAATTCCTCAAGCTGGCATTTCACATCTGAAATTGTACCTTTCAGCTTTCTCACTTTTCCCCCACAAAATTTCCCATTCTTGGGACTTCCCTGGTGGCACAGTGGTTGGGACTCCAAACTCCCAATGCAGGGGGCCTGGGTTTGGTCCCTGGTCAGGGGACTGGATCCCACATGCATGCTGCAGCTGGGGGTTCGCAAGCCACGACTAAGAAGCTGGCAAGCCACAACTAAGGAGCCCTCGAACTGCAGCTAAGACCCGGCACAACCAAATAAATAAATATTAAAAAAAAAAAATTCCCATTCTTTTGATGAAGACTCTCACCGTTTTCCACCTACCTAAGTCACACTCATCCTTCAAGATGTCTACCCACAAACACGCAGTGACCACCTACCTGCCCATGTGCTATATTAGTGTCCTCAAATACACAGTCTCCAGTCGCTGACCTAAGATGTCCACTGTCTCCTCAAAAGACCCCCTCTTCTTTTACACTTTTTCTCATTCTCCCTTCCTCAACCCCAGCTTCACGTGATCCTTTCTCCCTCTGAACGTCCGAAATAATGTATTTGTACTTCTCTCGTGACACTTTCCATGCCTTGTACTATTGTTCTGACTAATCTTACCTACTGGATTGCAAGCTCTTAGAACCGTATCTTGTCATCTAACTTCTGCACCTATGTTTAATCCGGCTTCATGCACATAATAGAACCTCAATAACCATTTTCCGAATGAAGAGCTAGGACTCAACAGCATCTTGGCCCTATACCAGACTGTAAGGGTGATGTTCCAACCCATAACTTAGCTGAGCTGCTATAATAATGCACCATAACCTTATGTTCTGGTGTGCTTGTATCAACATGCAAAGGTGCACAGTTCACTGCCATCTCTTCCCACATATTTTTGAAGAATTTATGGAAGAAAGAGGTTCTCAAAACGCTCACTCACTCTTGATTTTTTTGCCACTTTTCTTAGGACCTGTGGGTGAACTATCATCTCTGACTAATAGTCTTTTTTTTTTAATATTTATTTATTTATTTGATTGCACCAGGTCTTAGTTGCAGCAGGTGGGCTCCTTAGTTGCAGCTCACCAGCTCCTTAGTTGCAGCACGCAGGCTCCTTAGTTGTGGCATCCATTTGGGATCTAGTTCCCTGATGAGGGATCGAACCTGGGCCGCCTGCATTGGGAGCGTGGAGTCTGAACCACTGCACCACCAGGGATGAGTGATGGTATTTTAAGTTGACCCAGTGGTATCTAAATTTATCTGCTGGCATTTGAAATTGATCTAATGTATTCATTTAATCCAATTTAATTAAACATCATCTCCACCTGATGCTCTTTAACTTAACCTGATGGTATTTTACATTTATCCCAGTCCAGTAGTTAATCAGAATCAGTAAAACTGGTTTAGGGCAGTGGTTCTCAAAGTGTGGTCCCTGTACCAGCAAGAGCATCAAGATCACTTGGGGACTTATTAGAAATGCAAAGGGCTTCCCTGGTGGCGCAGTGGTTGAGAGTCCGCCTGCCGATGCAGGGGACACGGGTTCGAGCCCCGGTCCGGGAAGATCCCACATGCCGCAGAGCGGCTGGGCCCGTGAGCCATGGCCGCTGAGCCTGCGCGTCTGGAGCCTGTGCTCCGCAACGGGAGAGGCCACAACGGTGAGAGGCCCACGTACCGCAAAAAAAAAAAAAAAAAAAAAAAAAGAAATGCAAATTCTCAGACCCCCAACCCAAACCTACTGAATCAGAAACTCACGGGGTGGAGCCCAGTCATCTGTGTTTCAGTGAATTTCAGGTGATTCTGATGTAGGCTAATGTCTGAGACCCACTAGTGAAGGGACAGAGTGAGATCGTTTCTGGCCAAATAAAGTGGCAATACAGAGGGAAGACGGAAAACAAATTTTGGGATGAAAATGAACTATTCCTGGGTTAGTGTTTGCACAGATTTGCAGAAGCCCAGCAGAGAGAGCAGACAGCAGAGTGGCTGAGACCCAACTTCTGTGATTGGCCAAGGTACAAGATACGCAACTGTTTACTCTGGAACTAAGGAGATAGGGATTGTGTCCTAACTCGACACTGTCAGCACCCAGGGTGCTGGGATTTTGTCTCACGGGTGAAAGAAGACAAGTCCCAAAGACTTAGAATGCCTCCGACGAATGCAGTATCTAAAACGTCTTAGAATTCCGGTTCTCTTTTCACAATGGGAGACTCCAAAATAAAAGGCAGGGACAGAGTGATTGAACGCACCGAGACTCACGCTACAGTGGAAGCAGCCAACCTCACCTGCACGTATCCACGCACGCAAAGCTGGGGGGCTCGGGAGCCTCACCTGATCCCCCTGAGATGGTCGCTGGGGGGGCCACGTGCCCTCACGCTCTCTCACAGGCAATAGGATTACCTTACCAACCTCCAGGACAGCCGAGGGCCAAGCGGCTCAGGTCACATTTTGCTACACAACCACTTCTTCGTTAAGCCTGCTGGCAGCTTTCCCACCAGTAGAAAAACATGCCTTAGCCTCTGTCTGAGGACTCCTGGCTAGGTCAAGTGAAGCACAATCTGTGACTTTCCGAAAAATATATAGTATGAGCACAAAAAAGTTGAAAATTCATTCTATATGGATGACTGGTGGCTAAGTTCCTTAACCAAAGGATTTTCAGTGATTTCTCCGAGAATCAAATCGGCTGCAGAGATGTAACTGTCTAGTTCAGAGATACGCAGGAGAGGTGCAGAGAGAAAAGTAAAGCATAACAAGACGGAAGGAACTTCAAGGGAGAAAAGAAGTTTGCACAGCATATACCTAAGTTTTTAAACATCAGGGTGTGAGTGATAAGAGCTAACGGAACGGAGCTGGAAGTCAAGGTGGTACTAAAATCAGAAGTAGCTATTAGGATTATAAAGCATTGTAGAGACAATAAATGACATTCTGCATCCAAGACAGGTTCTATCTGACGATTTAACGGCACTGGTCTGTATAGAAAGTGACATTCATTGACAAACAACTTGACATACCCTTGGGTCCTACAGTCCCAGTGATTCTTTTCAGTTTTAGTGAAGTATAATTGACAGATCAAATTGTAGCATATTCTAAGTGTACAACATGATAATGTGATATACATATACAGTCCCAGTAATTTTAGAAGGAATTGACTTTCTAATGTCCCCTCTTTCCCAGTCCCACCACCGTCAAAACCTAAAACCCAAGAACCTACTAACAAATACATTCTAAGAAGAATCTCTTAGCCTTGACAAAGCTGGACGATCAGTACAGTTTTATGAAATTCTTCCTCAGATCCCCTGTCATCCTTTCTCACCTTTCAGATTCAAAGTGTTTTACTCAGTGCACACATATTCATTGAGCGCCTAATAAGTTCCAGATGCTACGCTATCGACTGGGAATACATTCCAGGAATTTGCAACACACAACTTCCATCAGAATCACCTGAGGTGCTTGCTGAACTACCAGTTCTTAGACTCTGCCGCAAACCTTAATCGGAATCTCTAGAGACGGAACCTCAGATCTCTGAAGCCACATGAAAGCCCACTGGTCTGTGTTAACGGGGAAAGCTTTTTGCCCCTCCTGCCAGTTGAGGTGGCTTCATCCTTAGGCAAGTGACTGCTCCCATGAAAGGAAGGCTGCCTGCATGGTGGCTTCAAGCAAATGTTTCCTCCACTCTGGCCTTACACAAAGACACCCAGATTTTAGCCAAGGCAAATAAGCTACTAGGAAAAGTGTTACCAAACCAAACTTGGGTCCACTCGCGCGCGTGCAATAAAGCCAACCTACTGTGGCCAAGAAAAGTGCGGCATTTATCGTAAGGCACCAATACAAGGAGAAAGGGTGGCTTGTGGTTCGTTCTCAAAAACCCCAAACTCCCCAAAGGGTTTCAGCAGAGCACTTTTAAAGCCAAGGTGAGGGCGGGGCGTCCCAGGGTATGCGAGCAGCTCGTGCAAAATTCTCTGATTGGCTGATGGTGAGGTAACAGGGTGGTGTCATAGGGGTTAACGTTATCCATCCTTAGGCCCAGCAGGTCTGGGGGCTACCGGCTCGTGGTCATCAAGTAGTTGATTTCTTGCATTTGGTGAGGGTTTTAGCAACTGTAAAACAACTCGGGAAATGTGCGTCAGATACTGTTATCTAGGTACTTCAGAGAGGAGCTACAGCAGAGGATATGGGGGAAGGGTCTGCCCTGGGAAGGCCCCATGCAGTCCCGCTGGGTTACAGAAGGTCAAAGCTGACACTCTGGCCCATGAAGGAGGTCTCAGCAGAGGTGGTGCTACCTGAACTGCCTTGTACTCAACACGTGTGCTGGGTTGGGATGGAGGTTCCAGTGATTTAGAAGAATAGGAAATTGGAGGCTGTAACATCAGAATGCTTAACTCAAGGGTAAAATATATACATTTCTAATTTTACAGCTAAAAGACATTGAGAGAGGCTGGGACTAGAAAATCGGTAGTTCAGTGGTTCTGTGGAATCTAACAGATTTACACTTGAGTACGAAAAGGCAAGACCCAGAGCAACCATAAGCAGTGGTTGGAAAGCGAGGTTTCGAAGTCTCCCAGGCTGTCATCGGAGCACGACCCCAAAATGGGACCGGGACCCAGAGAGTCCGATCAGTGGTTTTAAACTAGTGGTTCGCAAGATGTGGAACTCGGAACACCGATACCAGTACCACTTGGGAAGTCGTTTGTCCTCTCCGTGTCTCGTCGTCAGTAGGATTCCAGAAAAGCTCCGTCTACACCAACGTGCCCAACCTCACGACACAAAGATACAGAGCTAGAGGTCACAGGACCGTGTGACCTTCTGGGTCAGAAGGCTAGGATGCCCTATAACCTCTTGTGAGCAACCCCAGTGAGCTAGCCTAAAGCATCAGGTTGTCAAATCACGCTCACACAAATCTGAGCTGTACTAGTGGTTTTCAGGATATAAGCCACCAGGAGGCATAGGCAAAGCAGGGCGATGTCTGAGGTGTCCTACCGACTGCCCCGGTCCTTCCTTCCCACATCAGACACATGCCCTCTGGACACAATAATAATATATGAGGGTCTCTAGGCAAGGTTGGTGTGTCACCTCACACATCAAGGAGATTTTAGGTTATGAAACATCCCCACTTTATACCCAGATAATTGTATAGGTAACACGATCTTCTCCAGGAATCATGCCTCATAAATCTATAACATCTAGGTTTGTTGGGCCTAAGTAATCCTAAATCAAGGCTATGCAACTAAGAACGCTCAGTATATAAGGACTGTGCTATCAAATATCATTGGTCTACCAGGGGGTCCAGTTAAGAGCATATTTACAGGGAGATGAAGCCAGGCCACTTCCTTTCTTTTGCAGAAGCTTTCCCCCAGGAATCAGAGGAGAAATGGATCACAAATGAACTGCTTTAACTCCTTCCTCCCCACCAGGACAGTTTTGTGAGCGAAAAGAAAGGCCCTATTATACCAGGATGACAGGTACACACTGGGACTGACCCAGATAAACCCAAATGTATTATCACCTGTTCTACAGCACCCAGCACTGAAAGTGTGTGGGTAGCAGAAGAGAAACAAGATTTGGAATATAGGGAACCAGAAGCTAGTTTGTGGAAAATAATTTGAGTCTTCAGACGTGTAAAACTGTAACTGGGAGATTCAATTCTCGTTGAAGCCTAGTCAAAACAAAAGTTTCTGTCAGGAATAGATGCAACAATGCATGGTATATAATTATAGATGCACTAGATATTTTTTTATGAGAATCGTACAAAATAGAATTTATCATAATTCCTTTATCATAGGCCAAAATCCTATAGCTGTATTAAACAAGTTTGTCTGTGTGTGACATCACATGATTTATGCATTCTCAACTCTAATTTTTTTTTTTTTGGTACGCGGGCCTCTCACTGTTGTGGCCTCTCCCGTTGCAGAGCACAGGCTCCGGACGCGCAGGCTCAGCGGCCATGGCTCACGGGTCCAGCCGCTCCGCGGCATGTGGGATCTTCCCAGACCGGGGCACGAACCCCCGTCCCCTGCATTGGCAGGCGGACTCTCAACCGCTGCGCCACCAGGGAAGCCCCTCAACTCTAATTTTTTAAAAAAAGTTTTGATCAATCAGGCTAAAGGAAGGACTGAATTATTTTCTATTGTCACTGTAGAAATTGATATTACAAAACTATCGTTATGTAAAGAGTCAAAACGTGCCACCCAAAAAAGTAGGGAAAAAGATAAAAGTATCCTAGAAAATAAATTAATAAAAACAGTATGTTATTTTTCTGGATTTTGTGATGTTTGTGATATTTCTCAGTTTTTTAAGCTGCCACGTGGTGAGGTAAGAAAAATAAAAGAGGTTGGGAAATCGGACAGACTTGGTTTGAATCCCAGCCCGCCCATTCACTAATCACATGACTTTGGATGAGCCCCTTGACCTCTGGTGCCTCAGTTTCCTCATCTGTGAAATGGGGAGAATAAGAGTGGCCTAATCATAGGGATAGAGTGAAGATTAAATAAGTTACTACATATAAAGTGCCTATAACTTGAACTGATGCATAAGGGCTTCATTGGCGTTAACAGTTATGTGGGCAGTTTTCTTCACCTCTCTGAGCCTCCATTTCTAGCCTTCTACGTGAGGAAAATAATACCCACAATGGAATATTACTCAGCCATTCAAAGAATGAAATAATGTCATTTGCAGCAACACGGATGGACCTAGAGATTATCATATTAAGTGAAGTAAGTCAGACAGGGAGAGACAAATATCATATGATATTGTTTATATGTGGAATCTAAAAAAAAGGGTACAAATGAACTTACCTACAAAACAGAAATAGAGTCACAGATGTAGAGAACAAACTTATGGTTACCAGTGGGTAAGGGGGTGGGGGGGGAGGGATAAATTGGAAGATTGAGATTGACATATAAACACTACTAAATATAAAATAGAGAACTAATAAGGACCTACTCTATAGAGTTCCCTACAGGGAACTCTACTCAATACTCTAGAATGATCTATATGGGGAAAGAAGCTAAAAAAAGAGCATGTATATATAGGTATAACTGATTCACTTTGCTGGTACACCCCATACTAACACAACATTGTAAATCACCTATACTCCAACAAAAATTTTAAAACAAAAAAACCTTTCTGATTCCACAAACCAGAAATTTTTTTCCCTGTAAGTATAAAGACTGAAGGCTGCTTACGTTTTAATTGTTGAAAAATGTCATGGGAGCCATTCACTGTCAGAAATAATTCATTTTTATACATGTAATAATTTTTTCTGGAACAGTATATATTTTATCAGCTGAGTGTAGGCCTTTATAATTATTATCACTATTCCCATATAATTAAAAAAAATTTTTTTTAAGGAAAATAATACCCACCTCCCAGAAATGCAAGGATCAGAGGTCATTAAAGTCAATGGCAGGGCTTCCCTGGTGGCACAGTGGTTGAGAGTCCGCCTGCCGATACAGGGGACGCGGGTTCATGCCCCGGTCCGGGAAGATCCCACATGCCACGGAGCGGCTGGGCCTGTGAGCCATGGCCGCTGAGCCTGCGCGTCTGGAGCCTGTGTTCTGCAACAGGAGAGGCCACAACGGTGAGAGGCTCGCATACCGCAAAAAAAAAAAAAAAAGTCAATGGCATTTAGTGGGTATCCCTAAATTAGGATTCTTGGTCTTTAAATAACAGGTACCACTGAGCCAATGTGTCCTCCCCTCCACTTCCTTGGAAGGATTCGAGCCACTGGGAGGAATTCTGGGACCTCAGGAGCCCACCCCTGATCCCAGCACCAAACTAGCCTTAGGGCAACAGGATTTCTGCCTTTTACATTTTGTTTTATTTCATGGTTTTTCTCTCTCTTTTCCAAGTTTGCAGTGTTTATTACACTCTGTATGAAAAAAAAATTGTTGTTAATTGGAATGCCTGGGATCTCCCATGCCTAGAAACTAAAGGATACACTTGAGTCCCAAGAAGAAATGGGTAATGATTCCACCTTAACCGTCAGGGATGTTCTCTGACTTCCAACACGCCCTCTGTTCCCTCCCTACCCCGACCCTCAGCTAGAAAACAGCATATTTTAGGTAATGCATCTTGACTTATCTAATGGAACATCTTGAAGTCTTCATTTAAAAAGCAAAAACACTAAACTCACAGCCTGAAATGAGGTCATTTTAACATTGCACTTGGAGGGAACTATGAAAAACTTGGTACTTTCACTGAACTTCAACCTCAGACGTCGGTTTCATGTACTCATTGAGTTTTATTCATTTATAAACCACCGAGGCCCTGAGTGTTCCTGTGGTACGCACTCCTCAGATACAAGGCCAAAGAAGCCAAGTTTTACTACGGAGCGTCTGACTTTACAAGCCTGGGTGCAGAAGAGACACAAGATCTAAAGCTAAAGAAGGAAGGATGGAAGGAGGGAGGGAGGGAGGGCATCAGCTCTTGTGTCTTTGACAGCATCCACCTATGTGCCTGAAAG
This sequence comes from Phocoena phocoena, assembly GCF_963924675.1. NCBI lineage: Eukaryota > Metazoa > Chordata > Mammalia > Artiodactyla > Phocoenidae > Phocoena > Phocoena phocoena. The sequence goes on from NC_089223.1 coordinate 134,533,441, forward strand.
AAAGGATACTGCCAGCTCTGGACCCATCTTCAGGACGCATGCCCAGGCAAAGTTTTGGTTTTTTAAAAACGAGACAGATCCTGAGAGCACAACAGCTCTCAAAGAAAGAAAATTACCAACATCATCCCAAGACATCCCAAGGCACCATCACATTAAACTATTAAATCTGTAAATCCATGTTTTACCACCTTTAAGAGCCAGGCCACTGTCATAGCGCAGGCAGACAGGCCTGCAGCGTCCTCTAGTGGTGCCTGGCCTCTGAGCCGGGCCCTCTCCATGCTTCTCTCCTCACTCCTCAGCCTGCACCGTGCCTTCCTGGTGGTCGGCCTTGATCACAACTTGCCCACGCCCAACGTCCCCACAAGCACCAACACACTCAAGGAAGAGCACTCCAAAGCTGCTGCAGAAATAGAATTCGAGGGGCTTCCCTGGCGGTCCCGTGGTTTAGAATCCACCTTCCAATGCAGGGGATGCAAGTTCGATCCCTGGCCGGGGAACTAAGATCCCACGTGCCGCAAGGCAACTAAGCCCAAGCACCACAACTAGAGAGAAGCCACACAACTAGAGAGAAGCCACAACTAGAGACAAGCCACTAGAGAGAAACCACAACTAGAGAGAAGCCACAACTAGAGACAAGCCACTAGAGAGAAACCACAACTAGAGAGAAGCCACAACTAGAGACAAGCCACTAGAGAGAAACCACAGCTAGAGAGAAGCCACACAACTACTAGAGAGAAACCACAGCTAGAGAGAAGCCACAACTAGAGAGAAGCCTGTGCACTGCATGACTGCAATGAAAGATCCTGCAACTAAGACACAGCAAAGCCAAAAATAAAAATATATAAATAAAAAATAAACTAAAAATAAAGCAATTCTAAAAAAAAATAGAATTAGAGTTGTATATTGTTTTTATAAAAAATATTATTTAAACATGGGTGAATGTGTGTGTGTATATATATATATATATATATACGTACTGATATAAATGTGTATATATATATATATATATATATATATATATATACACACACACACACACAGAGCCAGATATATAGGCATATAAGCTTAAATATTAACTGAATCATGTTTAGGTAATTTACGTATGCATGTATTATATATTCTTTCTTTCCTTCTTCCTTCCTTCCTTCCTTCCTTCCTTCCTTTCTTTCATCTGTTTCAGGCCAGAATCTCCAGGACCCCATCTTTACTATCATACAGATATATGAATATATATCTATACATATATATACATACAGTACACGGTATATCTGTATGTGTATATAAATGTATACATGTACACATATTTATATACAGAGCCATACAGATAGTCATTTAAGCTTAAATATTAACTGAATCATGTCGTTTTGGTAATTTATGGTGTATTGTATATCTTTCTGTCTCTCCCCAAACTCATCCCAAGCCTCCTGAGATCCTGCAGATTCAGTCATGGACAGAAGCCCATTTTCTGAGGATGCCCTGAGGGGTGTTAACTGTAATTCACCACTGCTAGTCAGGAAAGTATACGACTGGCTTTAGAATCAAGCAGACTTGGGTTATACTCTTGGCCCTGCCACTTGGGCTAAATAACCTCTCTTGGCCTCCGTTTCCTCACCTGTAAAATGGGGGATAATAGCCTCTACCTCGTCAGGTTGCTGCGGAGATTAATGAGATGAGGCCGCGGCGTGTTCAGCCACGTAGTGCCTGGCTGTGCGGGTGCTCAGTCGATAGTACTGAACCGTATGGAAGGCTACTGATAAGACCTGGGCTTTGAGCTGTTTTTATGGCAAAGCGCAACCCAAGCCATTAGCATCCCCCTTCCAAAGGTCTGCTCTCTCTGGTGGATATTAACAAAGAGGAGGCTTCCGTCACCTCCTTCCTGAGCTCTCTGCTGGGAGCGCTCCCTGCTGTGGGACCCTCAGGTCACCACTCCCTTTGTGGCTGGTCCCTGCCTGGACTCCAGGACACAGACTTCCGATGGCTGCCGCTGCTTCTCTAAGGGACCAGCAGAGAGGCGGCAGGCAGACAGCACTTCCTCTCATTGTGCTGTCTCTTTCTTCTCTGCATCCCTCGACCTGAGGCCACAGAGGGATGCGTATCAGCTTCCCATGAAAGGTTGGGAGAATTAAAGTGAATTACACATCGGAAGAGAGCACAAAGCTACGTGCTAAAGATGATGTTTCCCACAGTCCAGGGGAAAAGGACCCAGAGAGCTCACTTCTGCTCAGTGAGGGGCACATCCGCTTCCTAACCCTGCTCTCTTGTCCTCAGGTCTGCCCTTGTCTCCAAAGCAGGCCTTTCCTTAATCTCTGCAGCAGAGACAATGCTCGGTGCTCACGGATCTCGTTTCGTTTTCCTCTTCCCAGGCCCACAGGAAGACTCCATTCTCAGCCTACCTTGCAGTTAATGTTAGGGCTTCCGACTGGGCTCTGGACAGCGGGACAGGATTGGAAGCGATGTTTGCCATTTCCAGACCCGGTCATACACTCCCTCTCTTCTCCTGCTCTAGCGCTTTTGTAGGCCTCCCATTCTAGATGGCACGGCTACCAGATGGAAGAGGGCTGCCCACCCTGCCATGAGACAGAGTGTATGCCGTGAGCAACCAGTAAACCTTCACTGCGATAAGCCACTGAGAAGCCAGGGCTTATGTGTGAGCACAGCACAGCGTCAATCACACACACAAATATAATTCAGACTAAGACTCTTCATCTACCCAAGAAAACCTACCCTCAGGCATTAGCCTTACTCCACGGCTGCATTAGACAGCCGTGGCTCTGAAATCGTCAAAACTAAATTTGATGCCTATTTGGGTAGGTATTTTAAGGTTTCCAAACATTACCAGGAGTCTAAAATTGCCTCTCTGCAAAGTACAATAATTAAATTAACTGAAGCAATCAAAGGATTAAAGAAAGACGAAAGGGGGCTTCCCTGGTGGCGGAGTGGTTGAGAGTCCGCCTGCCGATGCCGGGGACACGGGTTCGTGCCCCGGTCCGGGAAGATCCCACGTGCCGCGGAGCGGCTGGGCCCGTGAGCCATGGCCGCTGAGCCTGCGCGTCCGGAGCCTGCGCTCCGCAGCTGGAGAGGCCCCCAACAGTGAGAGGCCCACGTACCGCAAAAAAAAAAAAAAAGAAACACGAAAGGGCTTCTGAAGTCTCATGTTCACCTCCGCAGCTTCCGTGTCTCGGGCTTTGCCTCCAGGGCCATCTTCCTTCTCTGACCCTATCAGAACCTTCCCCGTTAGTGTGAAATCTCCAGGTAAACCCAGGTAAACCCCAAATTTCTTATGTTCCCTGGACTAAGGCTGAATCTGAGCCACAGTTAGAGTTTCTAGAAGTAAGTGAGGAACCCCATGGGTTTGCTAAAGAATTTAACATAGTTACTCAAACCTACCAGCCTGGTTTCTCAGATTTATATCAGTTAGTCCACATGCTTGTTGGTGAGGGTCAAGCCAAACAATGGATGAAACTAGCCCTATGGGAACATCCTGGAGGGGATTAGAAAGCAAACCCCTAACTTGACAAGAGTGCAGAGCACTGGCTGAAAACCTCCATCAAGCAATCACTGTAGCCTTTCCTAAGCCTGCTGATGGGAACAAAACTCAGGCTTGCACACAAAAATCTGATGAACCTGTTCATAATTATTGTAGTTAACTTCAGATTATCTTTAAAGAAAATTCTGGTCTTCCTTCAGATGTTAGTTCCATTAGGGTGGCCTTTAATTCCACGTTTATGAATGGCTGAACAGGGATCTTCTCTTTCAGTTGAAAGGGCCAGGATGGAATGAGAAACTAGGTCCACTCCGATTGAGTTAATTTGGCAAATTCCACGTTTATGAATGGCTGAACAGGGATCTTCTCTTTCAGTTGAAAGGGCCAGGATGGAATGAGAAACTAGGTCCACTCCGATTGAGTTAATTTGGCAAATTCCACGTTTATGAATGGCTGAACAGGGATCTTCTCTTTCAGTTGAAAGGGCCAGGATGGAATGAGAAACTAGGTCCACTCCAGATTGAGTTAATTTGGCAAATCAGCTTGCTTGTACCCTAGATGAGTCACCAGAAAGAAAGACTGCTAAATTCTTAAACTCTGACAAATGAAGATCTCTAAATGAAACCAAAAACCTTCTAGTTTCTGCTATTATTGCAAAGAGTCACGACCTTGGGAAAAAAGATTTAAGCATTTCTTACAAATTTAAGCATTTTGGTCATTTTCAGCCCTCTAACCAGCCTTTCCAATGTCCTCCTAATTCCCAATGAGGGGGCTCCTAGGAACTACAGGGGTTCTTGCCAATTTTCCCCTTCATCAGCTCAGAAAAACAACTCTCCAGATCGGAGATTAATCTCTCTGTGTCTTTATTGATGCCAGAGCCATGCTCTCAGTGATCAACCCCCCTGCTCTAAAGCAGCCCGTGCCTCAGAGCACTAAAACAGTTCAAATAGTGGGGATCTCTAATGAACCTCGACAAGTTCCCGTCTCTGAACCTGTTCCCTATTGTTTAGGCCCTTTGAGAGATGCACACCCTTTTCTCCTTAGTTCCTCCACCCCTATTCACTTATTAGGGCCTGACATCTTGGAAATTTACCATACCAGACTCTCTTTCTCTCAAAAGGGGGAAACAATTCTAGAATTGACAGTAGCCATCAAAAGAGCCAACCAGATGAATTAAGACACTTTGGGGCTTCCCTGGTGGCGCAGTGGTGGAGAGTCCGCCTGCCGATGCAGGGGACATGGGTTCGTGCCCCGGTCCGGGAAGATCCCACGTGCCGCGGAGCGGCTGGGCCCGTGAGCCATGGCCGCTGCGCCTGCGCGTCCGGAGCCTGTGCTCCACAACGGGAGAGGCCACAACAGTGAGAGGCCTGCGTACCGCAAAAAAAATAAAAGTAAAAGACACTTTGACGTCTTTTATGTTCTCTGTGTCTGACGGTACTGAAGCTGAAAGACTGACCATTTCTCCCTGTTGAATCAGCTACCACCCTTCTTACGGGCAAAGTCTCCAACTAATATCGACAAAATCCACGGTGCACCTCCCACTGTGATACACACTCCTTACCACTGTACATGCATTAAACCATTGGTTCCACTGACCAAATGATAACATTCCTGAACGAATATTGGTGGGAAAATATTAGTGACGTCACAAGGAGGGCCTACCTTGCTCGTCCCACCTGCCCAAAATACAATCCAGGAGAACCTGTTCACGTCGCTCCTAGACAGTCTGAATTGCCTAATGGGCCATTCAAGGTTTGGCAAATGGATTTCATACAGCTGCCCCCATCTCAGGCTATAAATATGTTTTGATTATGGTCTGTATGTTTCCTCACTGGACTGAAGCTTGCCCTTACGGACAGGCCACTGTTTCTTTGGTGGCTAATATTTTGTTAGATTGTCCATACCTGGGGAACCCCTCTCAAACTTCATAGTGATTGAGGAACCCTTTATCGGTCAGGTACAAACGTGACTGTTTGGCTGTTTTTACACTTTCACTGTATGTACCATCCTCAATGCTCACTGCTAGCTGAGCGCACTAACAGCACTATTAAGACTCCACTGGCAAAATTCATACAGAGCCTTCAAGTACCCTGGCTAAAAGCACTGCCACTGGTCCTTCTAAATCTCAGGTCCACCACTTTGAGACCTCATAAACTCTCACCCTTTGAAACGGGCACAGGGTGCCCAATGCACCCAGCCCGGTTTCTCTGATCCACAGCTGATAAAAGGAGACATACTTCAGTATTGTAAAGGCCTAATTGCTTCCACTAAAAATAACCATGCCGGGGCCTCCCTGGTGGCGCAGTGGTTGAGAATCCGCCTGCCGATGCAGGGGACACGGGTTCGAGCCCTGGTCCGGGAAGATCCCACATGCCGCGGAGCCACTAAGCCCCTGCAATCTAGACCCCGCGCGCCACAACTACTGAGCCCGCGTGCCACAACTACTGAAGCCTGCAGGCCTAGAGCCCATGCTCTGCAACAAGAGGAGCCACCGCAATGAGAAGCCCGCGCACCACAATGAAGAGTAGCCCCCGCTCGCTGCAACTAGAGAAAGCCCGCACACAGCAACGAAGACCCAACGCAGCCATAAATAAATAAATAACCGTGCCCTGGTCGAGCAACCTTTTCACAGTGAGCTCTCAGGATACGAAGACCTTAAGCATCACACCTTTCAACTTGGAGGTGTTCTCTATTGGAAAAGGTGCCTCCAAAAAGACTCTCTTCAACCTCACTGGAAAGGCTCCTATCAGGTACTGCTAACAAACCGTTGGGCCGCCAAACTCCAGGGAACAGACTCCTGGATTCACATGACACATCTAAAGGAAGCACCAAACCCTGACTGGACCAGCACACGATCTGCTGACCTGAAGGTAAAGACTTCCCAGAATCGAAGCAGATGACATCTGATGAGACAGCTTTCCCAAGATCTCCAGACCAGGTCTTTTAGAAGGTTTATAATTCACAGAAGTCTCTCTTTCATCTAAACCAAAAACTGACTCCGGATTATTATCCAAATTCATAGTTTCTGAATTTGCAACCTACAGAAACTACAGAAAATGTTACTGATACAACATTTGGTTCCAAACGGTTTCTTCTGAGATAACAATACTGTTTAATTACTTCATGTTTATCCCTGGACCATCTTCATAAAGCACTTGTTTAATTCCTTCAGTTTTAAGTGTGCCCTTGCTGTATTCACAATTCTAAGATACAGACTTTAGATGGAAAATGCCTAAGAGATCTCCCTCCTGCCCCTCCTTGTTACTCAAATGCGACCACAATAGTTTTCCAATCTGTGTACTTTCCCTCCGACATGAGTCACAACACCCAGAAAAAGTCCTTCCGGCATCGAAGGACGAAAGGCCTTCAAATGCTTGTTTTAAAAAAAAAGTCAAAAACACAAAAACAAAACAAAACTTGACTCTTGGATCAGTGATGCTTTTTGAGAAAGATATTGATCTAAAGGGGGAAGTGTGAAAATTAATAAAGGGAAACCTCACTAAAATGGAGTCAGGAGTCCAGAAAGGGGAGCTCTCACAGATACACCACTCACACATGCACAAATCCTAACAGAAGGAGACGTACCTTGTATCTCTGGCAGAAAGCGATGCTACTTTCCTACTGCCAGCAGGAGAAAGAAAAATTTTCTCCTTTCCTGGCAATAGCTCAGCCAATGAGAGACTGTCACAGCTCAGCCAATTAAAAAGATCACTATACTTTGAACTCCCAGTTTCCTCCAATGGACTTTTTGTTTATAACATGCCCTCCCAACTTCCCCTTCTCCTCTATAAAAGAGTTTCCTCTACTGGAATGTGGTTCCCCATAGTTGCACGTCCCAAACTGCAATTCTTTGCCCTTCTCAAATCAATGTATTCTGCTGGTAAAATAACTTACCATTTTATTGTTTTAGGTTAACAGTTTGCAAGGCTGACTCTCTCACAGTGCAGTTAATATCCTATGTAATTATGAAGACCAATATCTTTCCTTCACCACCAATCCTCCCCCATGCACAAATTCAAATCAAATTGTACCTCAATGGTCAGCTGGAAATAAGAATCCAACCCACTGATAAGTCATACATATATGTATGTGTCAGTCAAGATATGTGTATATACTGACTGCAGCTTCCTTACATACACCAAGGCCTGCCTCAGCCTTTAAAATTACTAAAATTACCATATGCAAAGACTCCATTAAATTCTTAGCCAGGGACTGTCCCTGCTTTATCCTCTCTGGGGAAAGAGGGAGGAGGGCCATTAGTGATTGTAGTCTCACACTGAGCCACCTCTCTCATCCAGATATTCCTGTGATCAACAGCCTCCAAATGTGAAATAACGTCAGGAATTAGACCTGTTTTCTGTGTGTGCCTGTACTACGATTTTTCTGCTAGAACAAGGCTAGCTAGCTTTGAAAAGGATCAAATAGAATTCAAAAATCACCCTACTTCGTGTGGCAAGAGCTTTAAGAATATCAAATAATTCTTACCAAAGAAAAACATTTGCAAGCAAATGGGTCAGAAGATTTTTCAAGATTATCTCCTCCAGAATAGAGCAGTTTGAAACCAGAGAAAATGGGTGTTGCCAAGGGAGGGGGGAGAAAATACCGCTTTAATACAAGAAAGCCAGTCCCTGAGAATCACAGAAATAGAGATGGAATAGTTTCTGCTACCACACATGTGAGCTCCAAGCACACGAGAGGCTGCATTTCAAGCAGAAAACTCTTTTCAAAGCACAAATATTGGAAAAATAGACATCAGTGCGTTCTAAACACAGCTGTGTTTGTCTACACCTACTCCCTGCCCGGCTGTGTTTGATTTAGCCTGGCTACCCAGGGGTGAAAGGCTCCCACATCCCATTGTTCAGTCTCTGGGACTCCTTTTCTCCCAGCATTATAACAATTAATGTCAGATATAGTGAACCGACCTCTTATGAAATGTTGCAGCCAACAGAGAAGTTTTAATAATCTTTGGAGTTTCATATTAAACGTGTGTTTAGAGGGCTGGGCTTTGTATTTATTCTGGGAAGAAAAATGTCCAGTCACCTGTTTTGAGTGCCATGAGCTGTTCCTGCTGGGATGACACAATGCATCTGAGTCACAGCCATCTCCAGGAGTATGTATTCATTAGTACCGGAAAAAAAAAAAGAAAGAAAACTGGGATGGAAGATTTGCCAGTTGGTTGGGCTGGGCAAGTTACAGAGTTCGGTAGACTATTTTGAGAGTTCTGGGTCACCTGAGAGCGGGGAGACCACAGAAGTTGTCAAGGAAGCATAAAGCCCCAGGTTGTCATCAGGATAACGGCTGTACTGGTTATCTCAGGCCTGTGTTGCTGCATCTCGAGGCTGGGGAAGTTTACAAGAGAGCCTTGATGGTGCAGTGTCAGCGTGTCCCTAGCTAGGGCCTGAGGGTACAACCGACTGAGCATTGCCATCAGCATCCAGTAGATAACAACAAAAGCCATTATCTCTGGCTGGGCTGCCAAGTGCAGGGGCCAGGATTGCCTGGTGTTTGCAGTTTCCATAGCAGCGCTGTTTTGTTCTAGCTGGCAAAGTACACAGGGAGGACGGGATAAACATTGCAGGAAACTACACGAACAACCCAAGTACTGAGCCTGGGATCTCACGGCAGGCTTTTTGCCCTTCGTGAGGCAGCAGTGGAGGTGAAGAAGGATGCTTTTCAAGAGATGCCCGGAAACTAACAGCTCCTTCCAGCACAGTGCCCGGCTGAGCGTGGCCATTCCTCCGAGGCTAGAGCTCTGGGCCTCGCTACTCCGTTTCCCAGAGCATTGAAAGAGTGTTCAGTACACTCAAGATACTGTTAAAAGGTTTGAGAGAGCCCCTGTGCCGGCAGAGAGAGGGATGGGAGCAAGGCGCTGCTATTTTCTGATGCTCCAAATTCTTTCTCTTAATTTTTTGTTTCGTTTTTGGCCATGCCATGGGGCAGGTGGGATCCTAGTTTCCCCAACAGGGATGGAACCCGCGCTGCCCCTGTATTGGAAGTGTGGAGTCTTAACCACTGGACCACCAGGGAAGTCCCAGCCCCTAATTCTTTAAAGCCTTCTCTCCTCTCCCACCTGAGTGCCACTCGGCCACCCACACGGCCACAGAGGGAGGGTTGAGGAGGGGTCTCTGAAGTCCCAGTCACGGATTCGGAGCACCATGGCTGCCGGGGCGAGCTAACACCTCCACCCCTGGCCACGGAGAGCGCCGGGGAGGGGCTGGGGGCGGGGCGGGGGTGTGGTTAATACATGATTGGGATCCATTATAATAATATAATGGATTATGAATAGTATAATATATTAGTAGCATTATAATAATATAATAGTAGCTACTATTTACTACTAAGTGAGGAAGGAAGGAGGAAAGAAGAGCTGGTCCCAGCCTGATGTATGAACCAGGCCGTATGTAATAGGTCTAAGTCAGTTGCATTTGTCTTCATCTACTGGAGAGACGCGAACTAACTGTCTCGGAAAAGGAAGCAGGGTTATTTCCTGCGCTAAGGAAGTTCAGCAATTTCTTGATATTACACCATCAAAGTAGCTCAGCAGTATTTTTATTTTTGTTTTTTTGCGGTACGCGGGCCTCTCACTGTTGTGGCCTCTCCCGTTGCGGAGCACAGGCTCCGGACGCGCAGGCCCAGCGGCCATGGCTCACGGGCCCAGCCGCTCCGCGGCACGTGGGATCTTCCCGGACCGGGGCACGAACCCGTGTCCCCTTCATCGGCAGGCGGACTCTCAACCACTGCGCCACCAGGGAAGCCCACAACAGTATTTTTGTAGTGTTACATAAAGTCCTCTAATTTAAAGATCCTTAATTATGTGTATGCCATCCCCTCACTCTCACCAGCACCTCAGGCTGACAAATGGTAAAAATCACAGGTCCCGTTGAGTTTGCTGTTTGCAAACGTCGTACATGTCCGATTAAGGGTAAGGAGGTCACGAGCTCTGGCTCCTAGTCACAAAGTCATCCTGCCAGTCTTGTGACACCCCTGTTCCCTGCCCTACGTGCACACGGCGGGGTGGATTCAGATAGATCGTCCACCTCCAGCCTCCCTGTTCGAGGACGTGGCTGCTATAATGCTACTTCTCTCCTGTACAGATCCGGGTACCTGCATACTTCGGTGACCTAGAGTCCTTCCCTGTCCGGATGCCTGTGCGCTTCGACCTTCAGGTCAAATGTCTTAAATGTTTTTCATTTAGGTGAGTCAGAAAGAGTACAGCCTCGGGTAAATCTAAAACGTCAAAGGTAAAAGGGAGGCGAGGATAGACCCAAGATGGAAGGTTCTGGGGGAAATCCACATATTTAAACCTGCACAGGAAACAAAGGCCGACTGTCCTGAGAATTGGTTTTAGCAAGGACCAGAAATCAGATCTCATTTCTCTTTGTTTCTCCAGATTCATAACCAGTTGTCAGAGCCATGCTAGGGGCTCATAATTATTTGTTGAACTACTGATATTCCCCAGGCTCCGGCATCGACATGAAAAGAAGTGTCTGTAGAATCCTTAAACACACCTGAGGCTCACCTGCTCACCTCTGAGCCACTCCACCTGAGTCCGTGGAGAGCCCAGCCCATGGAGAGGAGCCCCTGAGTTTTCAGGTCACTGTCCTGTTGCTCCCAACAGACACAGGTCATGCCTTGAGGGGAAAAAGAAGCAGCAATTTCTGTCCTTGTGTTCCAGCCCCTTTTAATTGTGAGTTAAGTGTTTCCCTGATGGCGCAGTGGTTAAGAATCCACCTGCCAATTCAGGGGACACGGGTTCGAGCCCTGGTCCGGGAAGATCCCACAAGCCACGGAGCAACTAAGCCCGTGCCCCACAACTACGGAACCTGCGCTCTAGAACGCGCGAGCCACAACTACTGAGCCCAGGCGCCACAACTACTGAAGCCCACACGCCTAGAGCCCGTGCTCCGCAACAAGAGAAGCCACCACAATGAGAAGCCTGCGCACCCCAACGAAGAGTAGCCCCCACTCACCACGACTAGAGAAAGCCCGCGCGCAGCTACGAAAACCCAATGCGGCCAAAAGTAAATAAATAAATAAATAATTATGAGCTAAGAACAAGAATACCTGTCTCCCTGCCATCCCTCAGGAACCAAGAGTGTCACCATCCACATCATGTCATGTTCATAAACAGCCCTCTGTGTGAGTCTGCACAAAGCACTCTCAAGACTGATTTGGTGGAAGAAAATAACAAACAAAACACATAACAACAACCCCTGACATCTAGGAGCTTAGAGCCCAATACTAGCCATCATTTAAGGAGTACTTAGCCACAACCGCCATGCACGGTGCTAAGCGTGTCCCTAACATCTGATTTATTCTTCACACTTGTAAAATGAGATGCCTCCTCATTTCCCAAGTGAAAGAACAGAGCTCAGAGAGGTGACGTAGCTTGCCCTGGACCACACAGCCAGTAAGCAACGGAGCCCAAACTGGAATCCAGGTTTGGCTCACCCCAAATCCAGGCGTGCCCTTTACCAATTACATTAAGCTGTCCTCTCCAGACTGAGGCAAGAGGCAGTAGGCATGCTACGTAAATGATAAATGAGGCTACAGAGTGTTCCCACCACCGCTCCCCAGATAGGCAAAAGGGAAAAACATCAGAAATGCTCGGACGTTTATCCGATTTTTCTGAACAGCTGAAAGATTTACAGGTTTCAGAAGTCAATCTTCAGAGGTCCAGAGTGATTATCGCCCACCCCTCAACCCCCCACCAGCCCTGATCGGCTCTCAAAAAAGGTAACCATTTCATAGGATTTTTAGGAAATCCTTCAGAGTTCATTTATGCAAATACTAGCACAAACCAATAGATGTTTTTTCCTTTTTGTTTTTCACAAAAAGTAATGCATTCTACATCCTGTTCTGCACCTAGTTTTTTTTCCCTCTTAGCCATAGATTTGTCAGTATCTCCATACCAATCTGTAGAGACCTTTTTTCTTCTTTTCTTCTTTTTTACTGCAGTATAGAATCGCCTAACAGTCTGTTGTATTAACGTGTCATAACTGATTTAACCAGTTCCACATTGATGGACAATTGGATTGTTTTCCAATCTTTTGCCATTAAGAAAAACGCTACAACAAATAAGTTTGAACATATACCATTTCATAAGTGTGGCAGTATATCCGTGTGACAAATTCCCAAAAGTGGATGGCTGGACCCAAGGATACACACATTTGCAATGCAGACAGGTGTCGTCAACTTGCCCTTCATAGGGCCTCCAACAATGAGATCTAGCAATATATGAGGGGGTCTATTTCCCCATCAGGCTTGACAAGAGAAGGACTGTCAAAGCTTGAGTCCATCCAATCTGATAGGTGGAAAATATGCTATCTCCGTGTCGCTTTAATTTTCTCTTATTATGAGTAAGGCCCAAGTCCTTTCTTATACTTAACGGACTTTTATATCTCCTTTTGGGGAACTCACCCTTCATATGCTTTGTCCATTCTTTCCTATTGCTGTTATCCTCCCATTTTACAAATGAGAGCCCTGCGGCACAGAGGACATGAAAGCCTGTTGCAGGAAACAAAGTCATGAAGTGGTGAGGCCAAAATTTGAACCCAGGTCAGTCCAGAACCTGAGAGTTTAACCACCAACCCAGACTGTCTCTTATTATTTTAAAAAGAACTATTGATGGAGTTGTTTGTTCAGAGAGGGTGCAAAAATGAGATCTCAGTTGTCTCTTAACATGGTTTAATGAGTTCAACATAAAAGATCAAAGATGATTTTGAGTTCCATCAGATTCGTTTTCATAATAAAAATGTTAAAGCAATGGTAGGACTCACCGGCGGAAACTTGTGAAGCTAGTCTGCAAGGCCTCAGTTCAGTTAACCTGCACTTACCCATCAGCTATGGTGCTTTAGGGCGAATATCCCAAGAGTTCTGTGTAGTTCTTGCTTTCGATAAGCATATACTCTAATCAGGAAGGGCCTGCAATCCACACATGAAACGTGAAAGGATCAAAATTGGAAACAAACATCCTAACTTTACTAAGGAATTGGCTAAAAATAGGGACGATACTAACTTCCAAAACCACCCACCCACTGATGCAAAACTCTTGGTAAATTTTTATTTCAGAAGTAGATAAACAAGGGTGGTTTCTGTTTAGGAATTTATGAGGTTCCTGGGGAGCTGATTCTACCCCAGGGACAGAGCCTCAGGCATGGTCCACACCAATCAGCACCCTCCATCCCCCTGGTCAGAATGACAGACTCAGACATGAGCAGTGGAGGCCAGGCATGTCCACCCACCGGAGTGACTCTCAGGGCTTTGCTTGGATGTCTGGGATGAATTTCTTTTCTCTTCCTCTGAAAAGTGTGGACTAAAGTCATTTTTGTTATCATGAGGAAAGCCAGAGGGAAACAGAACTTGAAAATTCTTTTAAAAACAAAACAAAAAACATAGCTAGTGTCCCGTTGATTACGTGATGATGATGACATCTTTGGAGCAACCTCACGCGAAGCCCAGTTTACCCATAGACTAGTCAGTGGCATGGGCCAATAACACTTTTTATCATTTAAAAGAATTTGAGGAAATTTCTGTGGCCTGAAATCAAGACCTTCTCTGGAAATTTCATGAGAGTGTTAGTACTTGATTGGACCTGAAGGGCAAATGGGAATTTGATGATCTGTCGGGGATGAGGACACTCCAGAAAAGAAAAGTGATCTGAGCCAGGGCAGGAATGCCCCTGCAGTCCTTACCTCCTGGTCACCTAGTTGCCAATTAGTCATCTTTTTTTTTTTTTCCTGGCCGCGCTGCTCGGCTTGCAGGATCTTAGTTCCCCAACCAGGGATCGAACCAGAGGCCCCGACAGTGAAAGTGCTGAGTCCTAACCACTGCACCGCCAGGGAATTCCCTAGTCATCTCTTTTTCACATTGTCTCAAGTTATTGTAATCACCTAATATTTCTCTCTTTGCTCTCCTCCATTTTTGTGGATTCTCTTCATTGCTATTCTCTCTCCAACAAATGATGGCCTCCTGCATTTCCCTCAGGAATGAATCCAGACTCTCAGCTTCAAAATATGTCAATCACTTAACATGTAAACTCTCCAAAAGGGGCCAAGTGCACCGCGCTTGCATATTCCCCACCTTTGCCTGCTCTATGGGAACCTCTTCCTTTATCTAACCAAACAATCGTAATCTAATTTATAACTAGACCGAGTCTTTTTTTTGGGGGGGCTGCTTTTGGGTCTTCGTTGCTGCACGCGGGCTTTCTCTAGTTGCGGCGAGGAGGGGCTACTCTTTGTTGCAGTGTGTGGGCTTCTCATTGCGGTGGCTTCTCTTGTTGCAGAGCACGGGCTCTAGGCATGTGGGCTTCAGTAGTTGTGGCACGTGGGCTCAGTAGTTGTGGTGCACGGGCTTAGTTGCTCCGCGGCATGTGGGATCTTCCAGGACCAGGGATTGAACCCGTGTCCCCTGCACTGGCAGGCGGATTCTTAACCACTGCACCACCGGGGAAGTCCTAGACCCAGTCTTAAAACTGGTTACAATTAACTCCGTAAGTTCAATTTCATTGCAGTTTATTTTCACTGTGTACCTAACTTTCAGATTTATTCTAAACAGAAAGCAAGTCCTGGGACTTCCCTGATGGCACAGTGGTTAAGAATCTGCCTGCCAATTCAGGGGACAGGGGTTCGATCCCTGGTCTGGGAATATTCCCACGTGCCGTGGAGCAACTAAGCCCATGCGCCACAACTACTGAGCCTGCGCTCTAGAGCCTGAGAGCTACAACTACTGAGCCCACGTGGTACAACTACTGAAGCCCGTGCGCCTAGAGCCCGTGCTCTGCAACAAGAGAAGCCGCTGCAATGAGAAGCCCGTGGACCGCAACGAAGAGTAGCCCCCGCTCGCCGCAACTAGAGAAAGTCCGCGTGCAGCAACGAAGACCCAAAGCAGCCAAAAGGAAAGAAAGAAAAGAAAAGAAAGAAAGAAAGGTCCTATTCCAGACGGTCTGGCAAATTTGCCTTTAAGACCTTTAAGCTGGTGCTGATTAAGCAGGAAAACTCATTCAGCTCATTAAAGAAGAAGTTCAGGGTTTGAGAGGTTGATGGAACAGAGAAGGAAGAAAAGAGGGATATAGTTTTGAGCGTTATCTATTACTGTGTAACGAAACTACCACAAACTTAGTAGCTTAAAAAAAAAAAGAACATACATTTGTTATCTCACATTTTCTGTGGCTCAGGAGTATGAGAACAGCTGAGCTGGGTCTTCTGCTTAGGGTCTCAGAAGGCTACAATCACGGTGTTGATTGGGGCTACAGTCTCATCTGAGACTCAGCTGGGAAAGGATCTGCTTTCAATCTCACTTATGTTATTGGCAAAATGCAACTCCTTGTGGTTGTAGGACTGTGGACTTCTGTTTTTTGCTGGATGTCGGTTGAAGGTAGCCCTCAGATTCTACACGCTGTCTGCATCTCCTTACCACGTGGGGTTTCCCTACATGGATTCTTGCTTTTTCAAAGACAGCAAAGGAAAAAGAGAGACTCCAGCAAGATGGGAGTTACAATCCTATGTAACACAATCATGTAATCACATACACATAATCTCATACATCCTGTCACCTCTGCCATATTGTATTGGTTAGAAGAAAGTCACAGGTCCTGCCCACACTCAAGAGAAGAGAGTCATAGGGTCTGAACGCTAGGAGGTGGAGGTTATGGAGGGACCACCTTGAGAGTCTGTCTGCCACAAGGTGAGAGAAGACTTCATCTAAAATTAAAACCAAAAAAAAGTCTCCTTCTGGAGGGAAACCTGCAGTGACGGAGGTGGGGCAGAGCAAAGGAGAGGGGTAACTTGGCAGGTCACGCCCTTTGCCCCGAATTTTCTACATCTGTGAAGCGTGAGCTCCAGGAGTGTGGGTATCCCCAGGACCTAGAGCAGGGCTGGTGTTCGATAAATGTTGAGGGACGGAATGA
Organism: Phocoena phocoena; assembly: GCF_963924675.1. NCBI lineage: Eukaryota > Metazoa > Chordata > Mammalia > Artiodactyla > Phocoenidae > Phocoena > Phocoena phocoena. The sequence goes on from NC_089223.1 coordinate 134,549,832, forward strand.
AAAACAAATAAGTCTCCTTCTAAATATTCCAGCTTACTTAGTCTTGTGAATTGAGACATCTACTTTCCCATCAAGCTCCTAACTGAAATCAAATAATAACAGTATCAGTTCAATAACCCACCTTCACCAGATGCATCAATGTTTAACTCACCACAATCACCACTTTCAACATCTCAGCACTCATTGCAGTGGTAAGAAATGGGATTTGTTTGCAGGCATAGGGGAGAGAGTGGCTTTTTCTCCTGAGCACACTCACAGGGGATGCATTTCTGTGTGTCCCTGTGTGGTACACACTCCAAGGCCTGGTAGCAGAGATGATGGATCCCCACTGAAGAAAAATGACAGTCAGAATAAGCAGACGGGGCTTCCCTGGTGGCGCAGTGGTTAAGAATCCGCCTGCCAACGCAGGGGACACGGGTTCAAGCCCCGGTCTGGGAAGATCCCACATGCCTCAGAGCAACTAAGCCCGCGAGCCACAACTACTGAGCCTGCGCTCTAGAGCCCGCGAGCCACGACTACTGAAGCCCACAAGCCTAGAACCCATGCTCCACAACAAGAGAAGCCACCGCAATGAGAAGCCCACGCACCGCGCTGCAACGAAGAGTAGCCCCCGCTACTCTCGCCGCAACTAGAGAAAGCCCGCGCGCAGCAACAAAGACCCCAGGCAGCCAAAAAAATAAATAAATAAAATAATGTTTTTTTAAAAACACCAAAAAAAAAAAGAATAAGAAGACGAGGCCAATGTGTCACTTCATACAAAGTCTGTGTTGCAACAACAGTCTGGCACGGGGATTGATTACAAACAAGATGACACTTCCCTGTGGGCTGCCTCACGCGTTATTGTAAATAAATACCATGCGTTTTAGCATCTGCATGACTGCGAAGGGCAGATTAAAGCGCCTAGGTAGACAGTATATATCCCGGGGAGTACAACGGCCCTTCTCGCCCTGCGACAGGCGTTTTGCCTCCTGTGACACCGTTTCATAAATAAAACAGGGCTAGAGCACAGCCCGTGAGAACAGAGAAGGAGCGCAGAGCTTGGCTGATATCCGCCATTAAAGTATGCCCTGCATGGAAACGACCTAGGGCCCCTCGGCAGCTGGGCGGCGTTTTTGATTGTTTGCTGGTGGTGAGGCCCCAGCGAAGCACTTGATTCCCGGGAGCGTTTCCTGCAAATCAGAGCTGGGTTTTCAGGATGGAAATAGATCTGTTGGATTTTTCAAATCTCTCCTGACCCTTACCCTGTCGGTTCCAAATCTGCCGTCCTAGGGTTTTCAGATAAAGAAGGGACTTTAACCAAGGAATATAGAACAACTGTTTTCTCTTTATTTCCTTAGGCCTAGCTTCATACAGGGTTGAATTTGATCTCCCTGAGAAAATTCGTTTTTTTCATTTCCGTGCCCATCCTCTCGTTTTCTATCTTCCTCTGCGCCTCTTCTTAACATTTTCCTATCTCTTGCATCTTTCTCGCCTTCGTAAACACACGACAGGCACCGGGAGGAGGGGGCGGGGTGGGGGAGGGGTGGTACCGCCTCCCTTTTGATGTAACGCGAGCGCCCTCTGCTGTCCAGAGTGTGAACAACTCAGCATCCGGACGGGTTCAGACCTGATGAGCAGTTGGTTAGAAAACATACAGACGTTCTCCCCTCTCTGGGCAAACACTGGAAGTATTGTTGAAATGAATAATTTAGTAAACCACGATTGTTTATTGACTGCCCTTTCATTATTTGCTTTTCGGTTATTAAACACACGCGGCGGAGTGCCTGGTGTCAGCCCTTAGCCGACTGGCGGCTTCCTTCTGAGCCAGTGATGTTCCCAGCCCCCTCGCTCCTCTCCACACCAGACATTTTCGATCTCTTTTGTCAGGCCAGGGTCAAACTACAGTTGTTCTGTGATGACTTTATCAATTCTCGGTTGATGGACTCTAAATGAAAAAATGCCTACTGCTGCCTCGTCGCTGCTTAAGAAGGAGAGTTATTTGTGTAACGTTCTGTCAGTCCGTCAGGGTCTGTGACAGACACAAGGAGTCGAGTGAAATAAGGAAAAAGATGTATTGAATGCCTTTCATTAGTCTCCCTTCCTTCTATCAGGGAGCAGATGACATCCATCCTAGGCTGTCCTTCTAAACCCAAACAGGCAAGGGAGCAAACGTCTCCCATCCCATTCTGAATTGAGATAATAAGCCAGAGCTGCTTTAAGAAGGCATGCTAATGACTGCCCCTCACCTTGAGGCGATTCAAAGTCAAAAGCACCGGCTGCAGGTGGGAGGGAACCCTTTCCCCAAAAAGAAAATTCTCTGACTCTATTTGAAGGGACGCCTCGGTGTGTGCCTAGAGGAGCCCCTGCTTTGGAAGGGCAAACAGTTCCACCATCCAGAATTTCAGGAATATATGCCGTAACCCCTAAATAAACAAATCACTAAATAAGGCCCAAGGCAAAGAAGGAAGCAGAAACTCCCCAAAATGAATGGGAGATTTTATTCTAAAACACAAATTTTAAACATTTGATTGATATCGCTCCAGCACACAAGCACAAGAAACCCTCACACCTCCTCCCCACTTCACCTTCTTCTCTGTCCTCCTGAAATAAGGCAATGGTTTCCTTTCCAAATAACTCAGTAGAGATGTATGTTTGAATGCAGAGAGGCCTATTACCAGATGTGGGGGAGGGGCGGAAACCCTACCTGTAAATAATTAGAAATTTCATCAAATTATTCCTTTCCTCAAACTAAATACGACTTGCAAGGAAGACTCACATCTTGATACTTTGCCTCCCAACACTAGTATTTGCAGGCTTAAAATCTGAAGGTTATGAGGGGGGCCCGGCAGTAGAGGGGGGAGGGGTCAGGGAGGGACCCTACCAGCAGGTTTGCATAAACCAAAGCACTGGGACACTTAGTCTGTAAGGTACAGTACGTTTACTAGTTAGTCGCGTGAAATGTGAAGCGGCTCTGCCCTTCTGACCTGGGTCACAGTGGCGGCTCTGCCGGCTAACTGGCTGTGCGACTTGAACATGTCTCATAAGCTGCCTCAGTTTCAGTTTCCCTGTTTGTAAAATAAAGCGACGCTGCCTCCTTCATTAAATACGAGCATTCATATGTGCCATGTACGTAAGTACTTAGCCCAGTTAGGGTGCAAGAAACATGCGATGTGTATAGGGGACCCTTAGCCTCCTATTTGCATTCCCTTATTTCCATTCCGAACACCAGTCAGGAGAAGGGTTGTCCCATTTTTAAGCTTCCTAAATCCTGCCTGCCTTCATTTATCCAGCAAACGTTTATTGAGCCCTTACTGTGTTCCCAGTACTATGCTAGGCTCTAGCTACTCAAATGTGAAAAGCAGAGTCTTCACCCTCTAGGAAGAGAACACATAAGTTAATTACCTATATAATAAAATTTGGTCTCTATTTGTAATGTCGAATAATCATCAGTATCAAGGCTGCAAAGATCAAAGAGCTTTATGTGCGGTCTTAAGAACTGCAATTTGGGCTTCCCTGGTGGCGCAGTGGTTGGGAGTCCGCCTGCCGATGCAGGGGACACAGGTTCGTGACCCGGTCCGGGAAGATCCCACATGCCGCGGAGCGGCTGGGCCCGTGAGCCATAGCCGCTGGGCCTGCGCGTCCTGAGCCTGTGCTCCGCAACGGGAGAGGCCACAACAGTGAGAGGCCCGCGTATCGCAAAAAAAAAAGAATTGCAATTTGGCAAACACAGATTTCGGTAAAACCGAAAGAGGTTCCAGGGAAGAGAGAGTCAGGAGCTTACAAAGGCAAAAGTCATGAGGTTGTACGCTGACACAAGAAAAGAAATATTTGTCCTTAAGGGGTGGTTGTCATGAGTTATTTTAGCAGAAGGGTCGGATAAGTATCTTGAGTTTCTGGCATTAAAAGGTCAGATTCCATCCAGGCTGAGACGTGCATGAGTCACGCATTCTCAGTGGCCTCTCAGCTTCATTTTCAAGAGTTCTCTTAGCAACACCAACTCCATTTTCATTTTCCTTTCACAATTACTGGCACCAAGATAGTTGGTGTCATATACGGCAATGTGACATAGATAAAATCCACTTTGGGGGATTTAGGACTAGGAAGGAACAACATTTTTTTTTAATATATGCAAAGTAATATATCACATAATTCACTCAGAGTAACACAGAATGCTAAAAGTTTAAATTTATAAATCTATGTATTTTGAATGTTGCCACAATTTTACAAAAGGTATAGAAGCCCCAAAATGTTCATACATTTTTTTTGCAATCGTCCATTTTAATCTTCCTGTTTTCCCCCCTGTGCATTCATGTAAGAAAACATGCTAGGGAGGAAAAAAAAATGTCATCTTGAATATAAATAAACTTAGATCCTCACCAGCAAGAGCTTTTATGAAAATTTGAGAATTTTGAGAGTCCAAAAGTCCGAGTCTATCTTTTTCTCCGTTGTGTCCCCAATTCCTAGTTCAAAATCTGGCATGGAGTAGGTGCTCAATAGATCTTTTCTGACAGAAAGAGGTAACAACATGAGGAATGATCAAGGCTCTTTTGGGAAGTATCCACAAGGATGCGCGTTTAGCCTAGGCAAGAGAACCAGGGGCTCTTCTGAGCGCCCAAAGATGGGCAGCATCCCTGCCCAGTAGCTGAAACCCAGTGCAAGCAAACACCCAGGGGGGAACCCAAGGGATATACCTGGAGGCACCTGAAGAGACATGCCATGCATGCCACAGGGAGAAAACACAAATAGAATTTCAAATGAGCCCCAAATTGATTATTGTAAATTTAAGATTTGTCCAAGGTCTGAAATTCATCTCAATGGTCAAGCCCTAAAATACAAAAGCTATAGTGTGTTCCAGTGATAAAGTCAGAACCAACTCTGACCTTACTGTCCAGAACCCAGGCATTTAAAAAAATAGCAACAGAGCCTAACGGTACATTTTTAAAAGGTGCAGACGAGAGAAAGCAGTAATTAGCCCTGGGATCCAGAGAGTCCCTCAAATTACCTCCATTTGTTTCCAAATGTCTGCAACGACCAAGTGTATTCTCTCTATACCAGCAAAGCAGGCACTCAGATTTGCACTCACTGATTTTTTGATCAAATCGCTTCCTACAGGGGTCTCCCCTTCCAATACAGATTTCTATGTGTTCTGGCCAACCTGAATGAAAAATGTAGCATGCAAGGAAGCTTTATTACTAAGTTGGAAATTATTATAGCTCTGAATTAATTACTATAATTTTAGAAAATGACTGCAACTGAAATATTTATTTCTAATCGTTCCATTAAACTTTAACAAAGATTAATAATTGCACTGGTAATGCCAGGTAATACAGTTACCAAAAAAAAAAGACAAATGCAGTGGTTGAGCTACATAAAGGTTATTATGGAAGAAGCAAAGAGAATCCCTAGGGCAGTTTGAGTTGGGGGGGGTGGGGAGAAGGAAGAGAGGTAGGTTTCTCGGAAGACTTAGCTGAGCCTGTAAAGTTTCCCTTCCCTCCACTGCAGCTCCACTCTCCTTTCCATTTGTATCTGGACACACACATATATGACCATTTTGAAAGGAATGAATAAATCTGGACCCTGAATACGCCCAAAGCCAAGGAAAGGACTTGGTAATTGAGACCTTCCAAACACTTCGAAAGACTGCTCTGTTGTCACATGGAAGCAAACTGAATGATTAAATCATCAATTTTCAAAAGATTTTTCTATTGTGAAATATTTCAAAATATTTTCAAAGCAAAACGAGAAAAAAGTTACTCAGCCATAAAAATAGAATGAAATAATGCCACTTGCAGCAATATGGATGGACCTAGAGATTGTCATACTGAGTAAAGTTAAGTCAGACAGAGAAAGACAAATATCATATGATATCACTTATATGTGGAATCTAAAAAAAAAAGGTACAAATTAACTTATTTACCAAACAGAAATAGGGTCACAGATGTAGAAAACAAATTTTTGGTTACCGGGGGGCAAAGCTGGGGTCAGGGGAAGGGATAAATTGGAAGACTGGGATCGACATATACATACTATTATATATAAAACAGGTAACTAATAAGGACCTACTGTATAGCACAGGGAACTCTTCTCAATTCTCTGAAATGACCTGTATAGGAAAAGAATCTTAAAAAAGAGTGGATAGGGGACTTCCCTGGTGGCACAGTGGTTAAGAATCCGCCTGCCAATGCAGGGGACACAGGTTCAAGCCCTGGTCTGGGAAGATCCCACATGCCACAGAGCAACTAAGCCAGTGCGCCACAACTACTGAGCCTGCACTCTAGAGCCCACGAGCCACAACTACTGAGCCCACGCACCACAACTACTGAAGCCCGCGCACCTAGAGCCCGTGCTCTGCAACAAGAGAAGCCACCGCAATGAGAACCCCGCGCACCACAACGAAGAGTAGCCCCCGCTCGCCGCAACTAGAGAAAGCCCGAGTGCAGCAACGAAGACCCAACGCAGCCAAAAATTAATTTATTTATTTATTAATTTCTTTTTTTAAAAAAAGAGTGGATATATGTATATTTATAACTGATTCAACTTGCTCTACAGCAGAAACTAACACAACTATACTTCAATTTAAAAAATATTTTTAAAGCATAGGAACAGAAAATTTTTAAAAAGGGGGGGAAGGGAGGGAGAGGGAGAAGAAGGAGACAATGAAGTCCTGCAGCAGAAAGGAGCTGGAAATATTTCTTTATTTTGATACAAAGAAACTTTCTTCCGATAAATGGATCTGTCCACCCTGATCAGAATTTACAGAGAGCCTATCACCCTAAACCCAAGCACTTTTCATTATTTTTATCAGAGAAATGGAGGATGTTTACACTGGTAAGTGCTTCAGAATTTCCTGAGCAGTGATGCTAAGTGCAAGAAGGTGTTATTACGTCTCCGGCCTCCCTCCCTGATCCATAAGGGCTCTCAGGAGAATCGTGAACGTTGAGCACGGATCAGAATGATGTGAGGTCAAGGAAAATGGTGGCTGAATGTTGGTAAGAGATCTACAAACAAGACCCATGTCATACTTTCAAAAATACGGTTCACTCTAGCAAGCAGAATGCTTGATGAGCTGGGAGAGAGTGAAGGAATACGATTGTCTGACAATAGCCTGAGCTTTCTTCGGCACCTTCTATAGGGATCTATTAAAGAAACAGGAAATGGAATGAGATGTGTGATGAATGTCAGTTACTATTACTTTTCGTGAAGTTCTGACGAAAGGCCTTGGGTATAGACTGGTATGTAACAAGGTAAATCCATAAATAAACAAGGTAAATCCATAAATAAACAATCACCTGCATTCCGGGGTTATTTGCTTCAGCTCTTGTTGTGAACTTGAGACTTGGTGAGGTTACAAGAGAGGTTCTCGACAGACAGTAATATCAACTTGTCGCTGTGCCAATATGCTGAACAGAACAAAAAAGATTTTTGGTTTCTGCCTGGGAGATCTGATGGATGAGGCTATTAGAGTCTTGACTTGTTGGTAGGGGAAAAACAGAATACTCAAATCCCCCTTGCCTCAGTGTTTGCGTCTCAGCACTTTTATGGATGGTTTCGTTCTGATGTGGAAAGTCAGTGAGACTAGGAACCTCTGTAGGCAAGTGATGGGGTATGAGAGGCCACACATGGCCTTGCTTATAATAAGCCATGCTGATCTATATGTCACCAGGGGAGAATGTTTGGTAACAAAACACAGACTTTGAAACAAGTGATAATAGTACCTGATGCTTGCATGGTGTCTTTTTTCTCTGGATGCTTCTTCAAGCATTTTACAAAACTTGTATAAAGGGTCCCTCACCAGTCATTGGAATGCAGTTGTATCTAGGGTAGAATAAAGACAGCCGCCCTGCCAGAAAGTGAGTATGTTTTCGGGAAGAAAGTTTATTTTGTCGGTGTGCTGATGAAATTCTCTACTTTTTCTTTTTCTCAGGGCATTTCTGTGGGCTTGCGGGTATGGGACTCAGCCCTATTCCTGTGGGAACAAGCCTGGGCACATGACCTGCTGCCCACATCCCTCACCGCCCCCTACAGACACTGCTCAAATGAGTGACAATGCATTAAGTTAGATATCCTAGGCAGTTGGAAATGTGTGTGCATGTTGTGGTGGGGGGGTGGGGGGGAGCTGGGCTGCAGAGGGGGGCTAGGTTCTTTGGAGATATGAGACCATGTCATGGGTTAATTAGAAGGGTCTCGGGTCTTTCTTACCAGCAGCTGGTAGAGTCAGAGTTCCTTTCTTCTCCCCGGCAGCCTTGACCCCTAAACCATGGCCCAGGCCCAGCCTCCAGCAGAAATTAGTATGGGGTCCCCAAAGTCACACAGAAACCCCCAACTCAAAAGTGCCTCGCACTTGATTTTATGCTCCATCGTTGCCATCTTAAAATCCCTAACAATTTTATCTTTGAACTTGTGTTTTGTAAGTGAAATACAATGGACCGCGGAGCCTGAGGAGAGGAGAGATGTGTGCATGTGGGTTTACACCACTCCTTACCGCCCACTGGCATACACTGTTGGCAACCCTCCCTGCATAGAGTCCCTGTGTTCCCAGGATGCACAGGAATGCAACAGGACTCAGTGTTACATCACCACTGAGTTAGTGGTGCCTCGATTGCCCCCCTCACCCCACAAAAAGGAGGCCGCGTTTTCCATTCAAACCAGCTTGGCCTGAAAGAAGTCAATAGTGTTGTAAGCAACGAGAACACTCAAGAAATCCTATCATATCCTTTCCTACTTGTGTTACATCCGTGTATTAGTCAACCACACTGAAAACGATGACGGAGAGAAAGGGCGGTGCTTCTTCCCTTTCCTTCTTCATTAAGCAGAAGGAAGAGAGTGTCAGTAGAATGTGTCACAACAAGTCAGACTTTTCCATGGACTAGAAAAAGCTGATCTGAGTTCCTAATTGTGTCAGACTTTTAGAACTTCTGCATGTTTTGTTCAAAGCACCCAACATGTAAACACAGTTGACAAACTGAAAAATATTTACAGCATTTATGACAGAAAAATAACAATTTCCTTGACTTTTTTTATTTTTTTTTTGCAGTACGCGGGCCTCTCACTGTTGTGGCCTCTCCCGTTGCGGAGCACAGCCTCCGGACGCGCAGGCTCAGCGGCCATGGCTCACGGGCCCAGCCGCTCCGCGGCATGTGGGATCCTCCCGGACCGGGGCACGAACCCGCGTCCCCAGCATCGGCAAGCAGACTCTCAACCACTGCGCCACCAGGGAAGCCCTCCTTGACATTTTAGAAGCTCTTATGAAACAATAAGAGAAAGATAAACAACCCAATAAACCATGAGATTAGGATACAAATAAGCACATCATGAAAGAACTTCACATGACCAACAGTAAGTATTGTAAAATGTTCTAAAATTCATTAACAAAAGAAATGCAAATAAAAATAACAATGATATGGAAGTTTCCACCCAGAAGTTTGGAAAAGATAAAAATGAAAATATCAGCAGCTACTACAGGCTTGAGGTGGAACGTAAGTGGAGGACGGTTAACTACACAAATCAATATTAAATAAGAATGGGGACTTTCCTGGTGGCACAGTGGTTAAGAGTCCGCCTGCCCATGCAGGGGACACGGGTTCAAGCCCTGGTCCGGGAAGATCCCACATGCTGCAGAGCAACTAAGCCCATGTGTCACGACTACTGAGCCCGCGCTCTAGAGCCCGCGAGCCACAACTACTGAAGGCTGCATGCCTAGACCCTGTGCTCTGCGACAAGAGAAGCCACTGCAATGAGAAGCCCACGCACTGAAACAAAGAGTAGCCCCTGCTCACCACAACTAGAGAAAGCCCACACGCAGCAATGAAGACCCAACACAGACAAAAATTAATTAATTAATTTTTTAAAAAAGAATGCCTTTGATTCAGCAATAGCATTGTTAGGGATCTACAAAAGAGATAATAGGACATTTATAAATATGAATATGCAAGATTGTTCACTACAGCATTGTTTAGACTACCTAAAAATTAAAATAATCTAAATATCCATCTATAGGGTATAAGTTTAATCAATTATGGTAAATCCATACTGCATATACAGATGTTAAAAAAGAGTTAGATAACTTTATCTGTATAGATGTAACATATATATATATGGAAAATATACAGTGTATTGTGAAATTTTTTAAAAAAGCAAATTATAGAACATAAAATGATTCCATTTGGGGGGGAAATGTGCGTATTAAAGTTATATATATTCTTATAAATATTTCTGGAGGAGATCATATTTTGGGATCACCCTTGGGAGGTGGAATTAATTGGAGAAGAGAGAAAATAAATGAGACTTTTACTTTACGTACTTCTGCAATTTCAGGAAAAAAACATTTCAGAAGCATATACCCTTCTTGTAATCTTTAAAAATTCAAATGTTAAGATAATAAACTAAAATCATTTACTGCACATCTCTACAACAGAATATTAAGTAGTCATTAAAAATGATGCTGTGGATCTATACATATTGACCTCAAAATATGGTCACGATGTATATTTCTATAAAAAGCAAAGAAGGTTACTGAATACTGTATGTAGCACAATCACATTTGTATAAAATTTTGTGTCTTTTGAGAGAAGAGAGTCAGCCGTCTGGAAAGATGGTCACCAAATATTAGCAGCCGTTATCTTTGGGTAGTGGTACTTTTAATGATTTTTTTCCTTTCTTCTTTACGCTTTTCTGTGTTGTATAATTATCTTGACAATGAGTGTGTATTCTTTTTGTAAATCAGGGGATAAAAAAGCGATTTCCATTTTAATTTCTTTTAATATGAGCTAGGAAAAAGAGAATAAGAAAATTTCAAAAAGTGAAAAAAAGGGAATTTCTTCCTGATTCCCAAGAATACCCCTAAAATCAGCACAAATGAAGATTAGAACCTAAATGTTTTCTGACTTGAATATTTTGGCCCAATTTTGCCAACTTTACTGAGAACAGTAGGTCAAAGCCTCCCAGATGTAAGTTCATGACTAATCTATTCAGCAATACATTTTCTTTTTTTTTTTTAATAATTTTTTTTTTTTTTTTTTTGGCTGCATTGAGTCTTTGTTGCTGTGCGCGGCTTTCTCTAGTTGTGGCGAGCAGGGGCTACTCTTCATTGCAGTGCATGTGCTTCTCATTGCAGTGGCTTCTCTTGTTGCAGTACACAGGCTCTAGGCACGCGGGCTTCAGTAGTTGTGGCGCACAGGCTCTAGAACGCAGGCTCAGTAGTTGTGGCTCACGGGCTTAGTTGCTCCGTGGCATGTGGGATTTTCCCGAACCAGGGCTCGAACCGGTGTCCCCTGCATTGACAGGCAGATTCTTAACCACTGCGCCACCAGGGAAGCCCCAGCAATACATTTTCAAATGTAGCCATGTACTGACATGGTTTTATTTCTAAACTAACTTTTTCTTAACTTTTTCATTTATTTCATTTATTTCTTAAGGATGGTGTTTAATGCTTAATTTTGTTTTAAGCACTGATCTGACCTAATATTAGTGCTACATTAACGTGCAGATGTGTTTTCCCAATTTTGCCCTGATGGCTGTAATTATTTCAAAACCTTGCCAAGTCTCACTTCCTTATCCATCTTGCCAATAATTATCACCAGAAAAAAATGGCAGTTTTACCCTTCTTTTCAACAAAGATTTAGAGACCAAGAATTCTCACCCAACAAAGAGTTTCGTGCATTTTTCAAGATATACTGCACAACATTTATTAGTAGACCATGAAGTACGTATCGCCAGTAATTAAAACTAAACTGTTCTGCTATAATAAATACAGAGTCAGAGATACAGTACTATTACTTTTATTGTTTATTCGCTCTTGCTTTAATCTAGTATAAAATTTCCTTTACTAATGTGCTAAGACATTTATCTTAAAGCTGATGTTAAGCACACCTGCCTGCTTTTTTACTAACAAACGAGAGGAAAGCATTGGAAATCACTATAAAAACATTTCTAAGGCAACAGTGAAAAGACCCAGGAATGTTTGTGTACCACTGGTAGAAATAAATGTAAATTGGTATTTTTAAAGATAAGGTAACTTGTAACATGGAAGAACCTTAAAAATATTCATGCCTTGGACCCTAAAACTTCCACTAACAGTTTCTGTCCTAAAGAACTAATCATGAATATACATGATGTGATAGCTATAAGACTGTCCAACCATTGAGAACTGGGTTTTAAAACTGTGCAAATAACAAAACACTTTCAGGCCATTAAAAATCATGTTGTAGGCTTCCCTGGTGGCGCGGTGGTTGAGAGTCTGCCTGCCGATGCAGGGGACACGGGTTCGTGCCCCGGTCCGGGAAGATCCCGCATGCCGCGGAGCAGCTGGGCCCCTGAGCCATGGCCGCTGAGCCTGCGCGTCCGGAGCCTGTGCTCCGCAACGGGAGAGACCACAACAGTGAGAGGTCCGCGTACCGCAAAAAAAAAAAAAAAAAAAAATCATGTTGTACAACAACAACCAAGACATGGAAGTAACCTAAATGTCCATCAACAGATGAATGGATAAGGAAAATGTGGTACATATATACAGTGGGATACTATTCAGTCATAAAAAAGAATAGAATAATGCCATTTGCAGCAACATGGATGGACCTAGAGATTATCATACTAACTAAAGTAAGTCAGAAGGAGAAAGACAAATATTATGTGATATCACTTATATGTGGAATCTAAAAAGATAGGACAAATGAACTTACTTACAAAACAGAAACAGACTCACAGACATAGAAATCAAACTTGCGGTTACCAAAGGGGAGGGGGTGGAGGTAGAGATAAACTGGGAATATAGGATTAACAGATACACAGTACCATATATAAAATAGATAAACAACAAGGATTTACTCTATAGCAAGGGAACGACATTCAATATCTTACAATAACCTATAATGGAAAAGAATCGAAAAAAAGCATATATATATATAACCAAATTAGTAGGCTGTACACCTGAAACTAACACAGTATTGTAAATCAACTATACTTCAATTAAAAAAAAAATTGTTGTAGAAGAATATTTAATTACAAGGAAAATGAGACAGAAGTAGTTAACAAAATGGTATGCATGGCATGATCACGGTTTATAGATAGATAGATGACAAATCCAGAAATACATCAACCAAATATCAATAAATCACTAAAATATGAATGTTGAAATCTCTGGATGGTAGAACTATGGGTAGGGTGTATATACTTCTGTGTGCCTATCTCTACTTTCCAAATTCCTACAGTGTATACGTACTACTTTTATAATGAGAAAAAGCTCTTTATTAAGAGACAGTAATCAGTTTCTAAATTCTCATGGAATGAATGAATCCAACTTATTTTTGTATATATTTCTCCCGCTTTGAGGAATCTCCAAATATGGAAAGCTGGAATTTGGGAAGAAAAAGTTACAGGTATAATTCAAACCCGGTCTCACCGAGGTCCGAACAAGAACACCGAGGGTTGCCTCAAAACGTCATCACACAAAGACATGTACACGTGAAAATTAAGCATGTCACATTCTAACATATCAGCTAAACAAGGTCAAATTATGGTTTAGGAATAATGGTTTGGGGACAGCCACAAGTCGCCCAGTCACACCCAAGACTGAGACCTATTTGAGTATTCCATTAAATTCAAAGCACACAGACATAAAAATTTTTGGTAAAACGTCACAATTTTTTTTGTTTGTGTATGCAAATCACACCTCAATGTTCTGTCAGAATGATGGCACATCACTCAAACATGCCACAAATCTTTGCTGGATGCGTTCCAGTTCCAACTGTAGTTGACCCACAGATTTCTAGGAAGTAGAGAGCGAGTCAGTTCACACTTGAAATTTCAGGCCTATACTTTAAACTGTCACCTTTATTTTTGTCATTTGGGGAATATTGTTGTTTCGGGAATGCTGGGGGTGTGAGCTACTTTACGTTAATATCTAAAACGTGTAAATTTCTTAAAATGAAAATCAGTTCTGGAATCCCTGACCAGTTCATATGCCCAGGGTTTGCCAAAGCCAATATCGCCAGCAAACCACCAAGATGCCTCCTATTTCCCTTGGAAGTTTTGAAATTGTAAAGAAGTTTTGTAATTTATGAACATCTGTGGTGTAAAGATCATGAGAGAATTTAAACAAAGCAATACCACACTAACGGGCCTTGTTCGAGAGAATTCCTCTTCAGTCCACCTTCCGGAATAAAACCCATGAAGCACTGCCCACTGTTCCAGCCTAAACAACCCAAAAGTAAAGAACTTCCTATGGTGAGTCAATTATATTTCTTCTTCCCCCCCCCACCCCCACACCACACTGGCTTGTGGGATCTTAGCTCCCCGACCAGGGATTGAACCGGGGCCCAGGGCAGTGAAAGTGTGAAGTCCTAACCACTGGACCACCAGGGAATTCCGTCACTTTTTTTTTTTAAATAGGAAGGGGAAAAAAAGGAGAACTTCCTTTACGCATTGTTAATTCTTTAGGTTTCCTTCGCCTCGGCCATCCAGTTAAAAGGTCCACACATGCATTTCATGATTGAAAATGCCAGTTGAATCCAGAAAATGAAATTAAGTCAATGATGCTTCCTTCTTTCGAGAGGGTGTGGAGAGGGCTGGGTGCGGGAATTCCCTGCATCTCTAGGAACAGATTCAAATGCCAACATCCGTCTACAGGGCTGTCCTTTTCTGGGGAAATCATTTCAGAGGCAAGTCCGATTTCAACCCAGCTATGGTTGGAAAAAGAAGACTCCCACCGATTTTACTCTTTCCTCCAATGAGTTTTGAAGGGTTTCTTTTTACCAAAGAAATAATGAACGCCTCTTGCAGACAGTGAGGGGGAAATGCCCTATTTGAAAGTATGAATTGAAATTGAAAATATGTTTTGCAGCCACTTACAAACTCTTTTCCAAAGAGCTTTCTTTTCCAATTAACTCACCACGAGGCTTAGCTCTGAAATTCACCAGGTAGAGAGTGACATCTAGTGGGTAATAAAAGAATTTGAAATACATACGTTGCCTAAGACCTAGGTTTGTAACCATAACTTTTTTTTTTTTTTTTTTTTTGGCCTCGCCCTGTGGCATGTGGGATCTTAGTTCCCCGACCAGGGATGGGACCCGTGCCCCCTGCAGTGGAAGCGTGGAGTCCTAACCACTGGACCACCAGGGAAGTCCCAGACCATAACTTTTAAACGCTTCCATTCTAATATAATAATAACTGCAAGAGGGAAATAAAAGGCTGGTATCGTGGAAGTTTCAAGAAGATTTGAAATTAAGAGAGAGATTCTTTTCTCTTTGGATATTTAGAAAAGCTGGGATGTTTTAAGGCACATTTTGTCTAAAGAAACATGCTGGTCCTAAAAGCAATTTGTATGGGACAAGGTAGGGTCATAACACCTTAGAGATGAAATAGGGCTTTTCCCTGAGGTCAGAGAAGTAATTTTCACTTTAAAGCTAAAGCGAAAGAGATCAGTGATAACCAGCCGCCCCTGAGTACTAGTAGCTTGTCGTCATGGGAATTTTTCCAGGCTGGGCAGGTAGACAGTTCAAACCTAGTGCAGAAGGAAGCAGTCACTGCCAATGTCACTGACCTATGCAGATGCCTCACGTGGGCCATGTCTGTGTTGCAGTGACACGGGTGGACAGGCAAGGCCTTACTTGAGATGTAATCAGGTGCTAATGTAGCGATTCAACAAAGCAGGCAATCCTATAGAAGGAATAGAAGGAACAGAAACGATTTGGTTGAGCTGATCAAGTTATGAAGAAAATGTTTGACACATGCAAACAGGAAGAAAGGGCATGCCAGGCCAAGGTAATTCCATGAACAAAATCATAGATCATGAGCCGTCCTGAGCATAGCTGTTTGGTTTTTTTTTTTTTAATATTTATTATTTATTTGGCCGTGCCGGGTCTTAGTTGTTGCATGCATGATCTTCGTTGCGGCGTGTGGGATCTTTTAGTTGCGGCATGCAGGATCTAGTTCCCTGACCGGGCATTGAACACGGGCCTCTTGCATTGGGAGTGCAGAGTCTCAGCCACTGGACCCCAGGGAAGTCCTGCACACCTCTGCTTGTACTGAACAGCAAGCAGTACATTCTGACCCCAATGCAAGGTAAATACAGAGGAGAAACAGAAGATGATGTTAATTGGTGTCATCTTGGACAGACCCCCACATGCCAATGGACGAATGTCTACAGTATCCCTGGTGTCTCGTATCACTGCTATCTACCAGGGATGCGTGCCTGTGTTCTCGGATCCACAAAGCCCACAGAGGGAGCATGAAGCAAAGCAGAAAAGCGGATAGACAGTCACCTGTGACAATTAAAAGAGGTAAGGCCAGCTACATTACTGTCAAGGTCATTGCAGAGCCCAGGCATCCCCTATTAATATCCATCAGATGCGAGTGGGCAACATGCAGGGGAGTTTCTCCCCATGCCCACTCCCCACCTCTAGATTTAAAGAAAAAGATATTCGTTTCGATATTCCACAGCAGGAACCTGACTATTTCGTCACAGAGGAGATTATCATCTTTGACCTTATCTGTTCCACCAATGAGGCAAAAATCTTTCTAAAGAGATACACATCGATAGCCAGACCATATCCGCTTGCTCAAGTGGGGATTACACCATTAAAAATAGTTCCCCAGGGCTGCCCTGGTGGCGCAGCAGGGGACGCGGGTTCGTGCCCCGGTCCGGGAAGATCCCACATGCCGCAGAGCGGCTGGGCCCCTGAGCCATGGCCGCTGAGCCTGCGCGTCCAGAGCCTGCGCTCCGCAACGGGAGAGGCCACGGCAGTGAGAGGCCCGCGTACCGCAAAAAAAAAAAAAAAAAAAGAGATAAACCTTGTAAAGTTCTTAGAACAGTGCCAGGCATACTTCAAGTGCTTAATTATTAGCTATCATCATTCTTATTAGTTGCTATGAGACTTGAAGGACGAGTAAGATTAGTCCAGGACACGAAGGACATTCTACACATCTGAAACAATAAGAGCAAAGGCACAGAGGCATGAAAACACCTGTCACATCGGGAGGAGAGTAATTAATACAGCGCAGCCAGGGCGTGGAGGGTGGTGAGCCAAGGTTAGCTGTGAAGGGTTGGTTACAGTCAGCCTTGAGAAGGTGAGAAGCCTTGAATATTATGGTAAAGAGTTTGCACTTTATCCTGGCAGCAAGAGGAGACAGAAAGGTTTTTCTTATGCACGATAATGATAAAATAAGTCTGTGAATGGAACGCCCAGGCTTCATTTGCCTAAGAGTATAAGTGAGGCCATATTTGAATAATTATCCCAGGTCTTAATACTCTGAGGATTCACTGCTTGAGTAACAGGAAGTCCAGTCTTTTCCTAGGGTTCCTCTTCCTGTATATTTCCAAAAACCCTCCAGGGTTGCTTACATGAGTTTTTCAATCAATCCTGGTGGCAACTTACTACCACCATGGCTGGTGGTGAAGGAGCCCACACATATCCTTCAAGGGAGGACTCCATGCCCATTGAAACTACCACCACCTCAGTCCGGGATGCTAGAACTAGGAAGTCCCCTTCGAAGAGACAGACGGAGCACATTGCAAGGTTGTCCAATGGCAAAATCATCCATAACCCAAGGCATTATAACTCTAAATATTCACATATACTCCGTGTATCAGAGTTGTCCCCCGAAGTCCATTCTCTCCATCTGCCATAATTATGGAGTTATAGATGGGTGTGTAGCCACCTAGCTAGGGATTAGATTTCCCAGCCTCCCTTGTAGGTAGATGAGGCCATATGACTTCTCACCAACGGAACACGGGCATAAATGATACATGCCACTTCTAGGCCCAGGCCTTAGAATATTATACACGTGCTCCCTCCACTCACACTAGAATATTGACCAATTGTGACAGAGTTCCAACCATGTAATCGGAACCCAGGATTTAGGAGATAGAAAACTGGGTACCTGAGTCCCTGAATGACTTCATGGAACAGAGCTCACCTTGGACTGTGGCTAACAAAGAAAGAAACTTCTGTCTTCTTTAAGCTCTGTGATTATTGTGAGTCTCTTTATTACAATGGTCTAGTTTTACCCTAAATAATACAGTCGGCTCTCTCTCCCAGGACTCATACATGTAGTCAGGTAAAGCTTGCAGGTGGAACCATTATCCCCAACAAATGCTTAGTCCTTGATCTCAGGTTGGCTCACTGTACCAGATTTCCTATCATGAATTCCAAATCAGTGTGTGTGTGTGTGTGTGCGCGTGTGTGTGTGTGTGCGCGCGCGTGTGTTTATATGCACTAGTACATTTCCTACAATCTGGTTCATGTCAGAATCTCCTGACAAGGATGGACAAGGTTCAGTTTTTTGTTTTGGGGGGTTTTTTTCTTGTGGGAATTTTTCCAGCCCTGGAGCAAATAAATGAATGCCTGGTTAGGGAAAATGTCTAATACGCACCTCTTCCCAGAAGCACCTCAGTCCTGCTCTGCTCAGCCACAACTCCCGAGACGCAAGGCTCCTAAGATGCCTGAGAAACCGGCCAATCACTGTAAGGAGAGCAGGCTGGGATGACAAGGACAAGGCTAGATGCCGGGAGAATGCTGCGATTATCCAGACAAGGGACGGCGAGACCCCAGCCAGGACAGTGTCAGTGTGGATGGAAAGAATCCAATTCAAGAGACATGGCAGGGCTTCCCTGGTGGCGCAGTGGTTGAGACTCCGCCTGCCGATGCAGGGGACGGGGGTTCGTGCCCCGGTCCGGGAAGATCCCACATGCCGCGGAGCGGCTAGGCCCGTGAGCCATGGCCGCTGAGCCTGGGCGTCCGGAGCCTGTGCTCCGCAACAGGAGAGGCCACAACAATGAGAGGCCCGCGTACCACAAAAAAAAAAAAAAAGGAGACATGGCAGAAAAAAGAACAGTAGGACCTGATGACACCACAGGCACACTTACGTACTTTTGGTGATAATGTTGACGATGATAATGGTGGCGATGATAGCGATATTGCAGAACGACTGGATTTACATACATCTGCTTGGTCCTCAACGATGTTGTGGGAAAACAATTTTTTTTAAAAAACCCACAATGCGGGACTTCCCTGGTGGCACAGTGGTTAAGAATCCTCCTGCCAGTGCAGGGGACTTGGGTTTGATCCCTGGTCCAGGAAGATCGTACATGCCGCGGACAAACTAAGCCCGTACGCCACAACTAGTGAGACTGCGCTCTAGAGCCCACGTGCCACAACTACTGAAGCCCGCATGCTTAGAGCCCATGCTCCGCAACAAGAGAAGCCACCTCATTGAGAAGCCCACGCACCACGACGAAGAGTAGCACCCGCTCGCCACAACTAGAGAAAGCCTGTGCGTAGCAACAGGCCCAACACAGCCAAAAATTAATTAATTGTTTATTTTAAAAAACCCACAATGCTACATAACAATTAGGTCTTGTAAGAGTTTCTTTTATGATTGAATAAGCAAGGAGTGGTGAGAAATTCAAATGTAATAAAGTGATAGAAGGTAAGTGACAGAGAAAAGCTTAGGGCATTCCGGAAGGAGATAAGAAATACAGGTTTTTAAGAAACTGTCAGGGGACTTCCCGGGCGGTCCAGTGGTTAAGACTCCACCCTTCCACTGCAGGGGGCAAGGGTTCGATCTCTCCTTAGGGAACTAAGATCCCACTTGCCACCACACGGCCAAGAAAAAGAAAAAGAGAAACTGTCGGGCATTGCAAAATACCCCTTATTCTCTGCTACAAAGCCCTGATTCACAAAACTTTTTTTTTTTTTTAAGAAAACCAGGTAGGATTTTAAAAAGGAAAAAGGTGACCTAGGACTCAATTACATTAATTCCAGCTCTCTTATCTTAGGTTCGTTTTTTGTTTGCATTCTATATGGTTCAGGGTGCTCAGTTACAAACAACATAATCTACTTTACCTGATTTAAGCAGTGTTATGGACTGAATGTTTGTGTCCCCTCAAAATCCATGTGTTGAAGCCCTAACCCACCAGCATGGCTGTATTAGGAGAAAGGGCTTCTAAGGAAGTAATTAAGGGTAAGTGAGGACCTAAGGGTGGGGTCCTGATCCCATAGGATTAGTGTCCTTTGTAAAAAGAGACTGGATTTCCAGAATCCAGAACTGTGAGAAATAAACTACTGTTATTTAGGCCACCCAGCCTATGGTATCTCGTTATGGCAGCCCAAGCAGACCAAAACCCATGATATGGTGTTTGTTTTCATTAAAGCTACGATGCCACCATTTGTAAGGCTCACTATTATTATATAAACCGCTAAGAAAGATATAACACTAGGAATTAAACTATGTCATTGATTGTAAGAAGCATCCCAATTTCGAAGACAAAAAAAGTGGGAATATGTGCACCTTGGAATTGACGAAATAGATAAAATATAGTAGGAACCTGACAGACTTCCCAGAAAGACCAGGGAAATGGGTTTAGGTGCTACTCAAGCAGAAACAAAGCATCCTGGGAAAATGTCCAACCACTCAACAGGGCTGACACAGCAGAAATAGCACTGCCACCACTGCCTGTCACTCAACACCTATAACACATCCAAAACTGCCACATCTGACCTGGAAATTTAATGCTTCTGCCCAGGGACTTGCCAATCAAAGCCACCCACCTCAAGTCCTCAAGTCCCAGTGAGGACCATGAGAGTGAAGGCGGCACTCTGTTGATTTATTTTTAATTTTTTGGTCATGCTGCGTGGAATGTGGGATCTTAGTTCCCTGACCAGGGATCGAACCTGCGCCCCTTGCAGTGGAAGCGCGGGGTCTTAACCACTGGACCACCAGGGGAGTCCCAGGGGGCACTTTTAATAATTATGCCCTGACAATAGACATAACCCAGCTGCCCCAGGAAAACCAGCCATGTGGTTGTGCTTGGTGGAACCTAAAACCCCAGTTACAAGCGAGTCTGGGAAATATTTTTAGCTTTCCTGCCTCTGTAGGAAAGGAAGACAGGATAGATGGGGGTTGCAGCGGGTGTTGAGTAAATATTAGAGAGTTCGTGGATAAATATATTCCAAAAAGGTTATCAAGTAAGTATTATAGTAATTATGTTACCAGCCAAGAAGAGCCTCTGTGTAAACTGGAAATTGTTCCGAGCCGGCTTTGTTGCCGAGGCTCTTCTGTTTCTATACTACAGAGCGCACCCCCAGCAGGGAAAAATAAAAGCCTCAGGAAGACAGCATTCCATCAGGGGTGATTCTCATCCATTTTTGCCACTCTGAACGCAAGAATCCTTTTTAAAATTATGTTAAATTAGTTTTTTACATTGAGGTACAGCTGATGTACAATATCATGTAAGTTTCAGGTGCACGATATGGCAATTCACAATTTTTAAAGTTTATACTCCATATACAGTTATTATACAATATCAGCTAGATTCCCTGTGCTGGACCACATAGCCTTGTAGCTTATTTATTTTATACGTAATAGTCTGTACTCTTAACCCCCTGCCCCTATCTTGCCGCTCCCCTCTTCCCTCTCCCCACTGGTAGCCATCAAAATCTTGATGCTAGGGCTTCCCTGGTGGCGCAGTGGTTGAGAGTCCGCCTGCCGATGCAGGGGACGCGGATTCATGCCCCGGTCCGGGAAGATCCCACATGCCGCAGAGCAGTTGGGCCCGTGAGCCATGGCCGCTGAGCCTGCGCATCCGGAGCCTGTGCTCCGCAACGGGAGAGGCCACAGCAGTGAGAGGCCCGCGTATCACAAAAAAAAAAAAAAAAAAAAAAATCTTGATGCTAACTCACCCTGTCCAAGCAGGTTTATGTTACAATACCCGAATGTTTTCTTTAAGTTGGAATTTTATGAGGATGACAAATGGATTTGCACTATAATGAAAACTGGGTACATAGTTACGCAACGATCTGTAAGGGTTACAGGGAAGTTTCTAGACTCAATCCCCAGTTCCTTCTCATGGAGGAGTTGGTTATGACCCTTGACCTCACTGGCTGAGAGACTCATTCTGCTTCATCCTATATCTTACTTTTTAGTATTTTCCACTGTTCCTGCCCCATACTCGTATCTTCTGGGAGATATCTTGTTCGTGCTCCAGAGCCACTGATCACGGAGACTTTGAGTCCTTTGTTTTGTAAGGAGGTAATATTTTGCAAATAGTATACCTCTACATGTAACTTCCTTCTTTAGCTTTTTTTTTTTTTTGGACGATACGCAGGCCTCTCACTGTTCTTCTTTAAATTATATGCTCTAGAAGCTTTAGAAGCTTCCCAACCCCACGAAACTTCACTGAGACTTAAGGCCCCAGAGCAAGAGAAAAGAGGGATTTGGCCTCTTTAGCAAGACTCTGAGCTTGAAAAACAAGTCTAGGCAATCCTGTTCGAGCTATCAATGGGTCACCACTTGCATTTTAAGTGGGACAATGATTCATTGTGGGGACTGTCACGGGCATTTCCCCACCTCGCTAAATGCCAGTGGCACACTTCGGGTAAGGTTGCAATTAAAAAATGCTCCTGGGACTTCCCTGGTGGCTCAGTGGTTAAGAATCTGCCTGTCAATGAAGGGGACACGGATTTGAGTCCCGGTCCAGGAAGATCCCACATGCCACGGAGCAACTAAGCCTGTGCGCCACAACTATTGAGACTGCATGCCACAACTACTGAAGCCCGCGCCTACAGCCCATGCTCCACAACAAGAGAAGCCACCACAATGAGAAGCCCACGCACTAAAACGAAGAGTAGCCCCGGCTCGCCACAACTAGGGATAGCCCACACGCAGCAACGAAGACCCAATGCAGCCATAAATAAATAAATAAATAAATAAAATGCTCCCAATCTTTTCCAAATGCCCCTTAGGGAGATGGGAATTCCCCTCCCTGAGACCTACTAAGCCAAAGAGATTTCTTCATTGTCTTTAGAAAACACAAACCCAAGTTCAGTTCAACACATCACCGGGTTCCTCTCAATGTGTGTGGAATGAAAGCCCGGGGGCTTGAGAGAGCTAGGCCTAGGCTGCCCACCTCGTCCCAGGACTGTTAAGGTTTTAGCAGCGAACCCCTGAATCCCAGGCAAGGGAGGAGTGTTCATCACCCTGATTCAGCCCTGGGGCCCACTGTCTTTCTGGAAACGGTGAGACATAAGAGAAATGTTTGCTTCTTCCACTCTGGAGGAACTGTGCGGAGAGAGGGGATGGAAAGAAAAAAGTACATCCAGGATTCTTGCTCTGCTCCTACCCCAGACACACTCCAAACCCCTCCTTGGGGCCCTGAAGGACTTAGAAACATCCAGATTGATGTGAGGCACTCAAGAGCAGGGCTTCTATTCTGCTTCCTCATTAGGAAGCAATGCTCTAGTCAGTTACCCCTGCCCAGCCCGGGGGGCGGGGGGGGGGCAGCTACATCTGGTACCATTACCTCATCTGTAAAATAAGGGAGGTGGAGAGTTCCTCTTAGGGCCCTATTAACTCTCACATAAAATAACTCCTTTAAGTTCTGTCCATTTAACTTTTCAGAACTTCTTTCAAACTCCGGGGAATTGACAACTTAAATTTTTCAAATCAGGAGTTACACCTTAAAGTAAAGGAGCCATCGACAGTGGACAGAGCTTCTGTGATGAGCAGACCTGTTTCATTCCTCTTCTCGGCAGCCCTCTGCAGGGTGTTAGAAAAACCCACGGAATTGGTTTGCTAGGGCTGCCATAAAAGTACCACAGACGGGAGGCCAGAAGTCCAAGATCAAGGTGTCTTCTCAGGGCCTCTCTCCTTGGCTTGTCAACGGCCACCTTCTTCCTGTGTCTGCACATTGTCTTTCCTCCATACATGTCTGGGTCCAAATGTCTTCTTTTTACAAGGACACCAGTCACATTGGGTTTGGGCCCACCCTAATGACCTCCTCTTAATCATCTCTGTCATCTCCTAAGTCCCCTATTTCCCAGGTGAGTGACATGGGTGAAGGGGGTCAAAAGGTACAAAATATATACCTTCCAGTTATCAAATGTCATGGGGGTGTAAGGTACAGCATGGTGACTACAGTTAACGGTACCTACTGAAACTTGCTAAGAGAGTCAATCTTAAGAGTTCTGATCACAACAACCTAAATGGGAAAAGATTTTGAAAAAGAAGAAATACATGTGTATGTATAATGGGATCCCTCTGCTGTACCCGTGAAACTAACACAACATTGTTAATGAACTCTACTCCAATATAAAATAAAAATGTTTTTAGGGCTTCCCTGGTGGCGCAGTGGTTGAGAGTCCGCCTGCCGATGCAGGGGACGCGGGTTCGTGCCCCGGTCCACGATGATCCCACATGCCGCGGAGCGGCTGGGCCCGTGAGCCATGGCCGCTGAGCCTGCGCATCTGGAGCCTGTGCTCCACAACGGGAGGGGCCACAACAGTGAGAGGCCCACATACCGCAAAAAAAAAAAATGTTTTTAAAAAAGAGTTCCGAGGGACTTCCCTGGTGGCACAGTGGTTAAGACTCCGCGCTCCCAATGCAGGGGGCCCAGGCTCGATTCCTGGTCAGGAAACTAGATCCCACATGCATGCCTCAACTAAGAGTTCACATGCCACAGCTAAAGAGCACACAAGCCGCAACTAAGAAGCCTGCCTGCCACAACTAAGACCCGGCACAACCAAAAAAAAAAAATTACTTTTTTTTAAAAAAAGGGTTCTGGGGCTTCCCTGGTGGCTCAGTGGTTGAGAATCCGCCTGCCGATGCAGGGGACGCGGGTTCGTGCCCCGGTCCGGGAAGATCCCACGTGCTGCGGAGCGGCTGGGCCCGTGAGCCATGGCCGCTGAGCCTGCACGTCAGGAGCCTGTGCTCCGCAACGGGAGAGGCCACAGCAGTGAGAGGCCCGCGTACCGCAAAAAAAAAAAAAAAAGGTTCTGATTACAAGAAAAAAAATTTTCTAACTATGTGTGGTGACATGTTATTAGACTTACTGTGGTGATCACATCACAATACATACAAATATCAAATCATTAGGTTGCATACCTGAAACTAATATAATGTTATATGTCGATTATACCTCAACGTATTAAAAAAATATATTGCCAAACCAAAACCTAAACAATTTCACTGATCTCCCAAAGGTCACACTTTGAGGGTCAGAACACAACATATGAAGTTGGTAGGGACATAACCCTCCTCTCTGGACTTGGCATTCTTTCCTGTGCCCTCAGGTCCTTGGGTCCATCTTCCCTGAAGACTACAGAGCCCAAAAGAATCTTTAAGGTAGCACCATCGTAACTCATTGATTCAGTGCCTATCTCCAGGGGCTACTCTTAGGTGCTGATGGGAGGTCGAGACAAGCTCTCTTTAAGGGAAATCTAGAACAGCAGTTCTCAAAGTTTTTAGAAAAGGTATGAGCATATTAGTAGTACTATGAAAATAATTTTGCCCTCATGACTCCCTGAAAGGGTCTCGGGGAATCCTGGGTGTCCCTGGACATTCTTAAACAACAATTGCCTAAAACCCCCTCTGTGGAAGATGGCTTCACCTTTGGTTGTTCTTACCTGCTACTCCTCCCTGGCCAGTCCTGGCCTTCCCCATGAGGCCGGAGGGACTCCTTAGCCCACCCCAACCCCAACCCAGCACAGAAACACAGAGCAAGGCCCACTTTTTATAAGCTCTGCTCACAGGCCCTGGGTCTCAGGAGACAGTACAAGGCAGGAATAGACATGAATAGACATTAAACCAAGACCAGAATGCCTCCCGGCTCCATCCTCCATAGTGAGATCACTTCATCCTAGTATTTCCACAGGTGAGTCAACAACTCTGCACATTAGGTAAATGATAGTATACAGGCCTCTATCCATTAGGATTAAGTTTAGCTGAATACAAAACAAAAAAAACAAGTTTTTACATTGGCTTAAGACAGAAACGTATTGCTCTTTCATAGAAAAGAAATTTGGGGGTAGGCAGCCCAAGACCAGTATGGTGGCCCCACAAAATTGGCAGGGACCAGCATACTTTCTAGCTCACCGTCAGCTTTCTCTAAATTGAGGTGCTCATCCTCGAGGTACAAGGTGGCTGCTGAGTGCCAGCCCTAGCGATCATATTCCACCCAGGAGAAATGGAAAAGCAATGCTTCTCAGGAGTTGTGTACACTTCTGTTCACATCTCACGGGCCAAAGCTGAGTCACATATTCACACAGGAAATTAGGACTGTCTTCTTTTAGTTGGATGACAATACATCTAACCGATGAAGAAGGGGAGAATGTGTATTGGGAGGCACTAAACAGTGCTGACCACAGATCAACAGGCAGACGGTTGCTCTTCGCATGCAGAGAACAACAGAGCCAAACTGAGATGCAGGCACCCAGTAGCCGCTATGTGAGTCACAAGCCAGTTGACTCATTCCTACCCACCAACCTGTCAGCAAAATTGTGTTTCTACAAGTCACGGATCGCTAAAATGTTCACAGCTCTGAATGTTAAATTCTTAAATGCAGAGTCGATATTAAACACTGAAGGAAAATAAACATTAACCTAAAAGTCTATAGAGATTATTTCTGAGACATAAAATTACAGGACGTTTTTCTTTGGATTTTTTTTCCCATTCTTTTCTGTAGATATAAATGTTCTTCTAATGTATATACATTGCTTCTATCATTAGATAAAACAGTAATTTCTTTTCAAGAGCCCAGACCTCTAGCCCTGTCATTCATTAGTTGAGGGATTTATTCATCTACAACCCAGAGTAGCAGAACCAAGGATAATTTAGGAAATCGATTTTTGAGGTAGTGCTTTACCCCTGATGACTTAATAATCATTGGCTGGATATTTTCGGCCAAGCCCAGAACCTCGATATTCCACATTCCAGGGTCTACTAAGTCTTCTATTTTATTTAACTTCATTTCTTGCCACGGTCCTTGAGTTAAATATAAAACTTACATCATGACCTTTCTTATTATTTCAAACTAATTATTTCTCATTACTTACGGCTTGTGGTTTAAATAGAACCTAAAAATAAGTGTAACCCACGAACAACATTTCTGAAGAACAGCCATCGAGTTCTGCTCTGCTATTACAATTAAACATGAGTCAGACGATGGGGAGGGTTCCACAGTTCAGACTTTGTAAGGACAAAGGGATGCGTTTTCTTCCGCAGAAACTCCCCCAGAGGAATTCCCCTTCTGCATTTTTGACTTTGTCATTTTCCAGGGAACTCTTTGCAACAGAAAGTGAATCCAGAAGATTTGGAAGCAGTTGACTCCCAGGTTGCTGATCTCTGCAGACCGTCACGGGGCCACCGGGGGACTCCAGGAGAGGAGGGTGGGCAGCGCTGGGCGGGGTAGCTGAGGCCCCCAAAGATGCGCAGGACAGGTCCCTGGCTTCCAGAGGGAGCCCGTTAATTACTCCACACCCCACCCGGCACTGCTTTTTCTCCAAAAAAGGCACTAACTGAAAAACTAAAAGACCAAAGAAAAATTCTTGGTTTTTACATTTGTGTTGATTGTCCCTACCCTAGAGCCAAAAGGATGACAATCAACCAATTTAAACACACCAACCATGGGGATTCCGTGGCGGTCCAGCGGACTCTGCGCTTTCACTGCCAGGGCCCGGGTTCAATCCCCAGTTGGGGAACTAAGATCCCTACAAGCTGCGTGGCAAGGCCACAGACAAACAAACAAAAAAAACACCAACCTTGCTAGGAAAACAAAACACTCAAAGGCACATGTATAAAAGCATTAACTTTACACACTCAGAGTAGCCCAGCTATATTTACTGAAGTCTTAGACAGTGCACTGGGATACAGAGATAAAATGGGTCTACACTGGACAGAAAGCTCAATGTCTGTTTTCACAGCATTATATTTTTATGTGTCAGAGACACTAATCCTCTTGTATACTATTAGAATTAAAATTAATAAACCTATATTGTAGACAAGATAAAAAAGAGGAAGCTGATTATTATATTGACTTGAATCTAATCCATATCTAGCCATTAATAAGCACCAGGGAAGGAGGGCTTCCCTGGTGGTGCAGTGGTTGAGAGTCCACCTGCCGATGCAGGGGACGCGGGTTCGTGCCCCGGTCCGGGAGGATCCCACATGCCGCAGAGCGGCTGGGCCCGTGAGCCATGGCTGCTGAGCCTGCGCGTCCGTAGCCTGTGCTCCGCAACGCGAGAGGCCACAACAGTTAGAGGCCCGCATACCACAAAAAAAAAAAAAAAGAGAGAAAACAAACAAACTGAAAATATGGAATACGTGGGTCACAAAAAATGTAAATAAATAAGCACAGGAAAGACGGTGGATCCTACAATCCACATTGTACTACGACATACAGTAAAACCTTCCCCAGCACAGCCCCAGCTGTCATTATGTGCAAAGCACACAGGAACGTCAGAAAAAATATAGAATAAGCAGAAGCAGATTCTCACAGAAGCTAAGGAAGTTTAAGCTTCAGGAACCCTCACTTTCACAGTCCCTTCCCGTTCTCATTCTAAATAAATAGTTGCTTTTCCACCTTATTTTCTATTTGTAATTTTTTTTCTATAAAGGGGTTCCTAAATTCTGTCAGCTTCAGGCTCCACAAAATCTAGATTCTCCCCTACAGCAGATAAAACAATGGATCATATGCTCTTACATTTTTTAATCTTTTGTTGTTGTTGTTAGAGCCACATGGCTTGCAGGATCTCAGTTCTCTGACCAGGGATTGAACCCAGGCCCCAGCAGTAAAAGCACCAAGTCCTAACCACTGGACTGCCAGGGAATTCCCTTTTTAATCTTTTTAAATTTTTAATTATGGTAAAAAATACATAACATAAAATGTACCATTTAAACCAATTTTTAGTGTACAGTTCAGGGGTATTAGGTACATTCACATTGTTATGCAATCATCTCCAACATCTCCAGAACTTTTTCACCCTGCAAAGCTGAGACTCTGTAAACTGTTCAACGAAGGCTCCCATTTTCCTCTGTTCCGCCTCCAGCCCCTGGCAACCACGATTCTGCTTTCTGTCTCTATGAGTTTGACTTCTCTAGGTAACTCATCTAAGTGGAATCAGTGTTTGTCTTCTTTTGTAAAAGCCTCATTTCACTTAGCACAGTGTCCTCAAGGTTCATCCATATTGTAGCACGTGACAGGAATTTCCAAATTAAGGCTGAGTAATATTTCACTGAATGTATATACCACGTTTTGTTTATTCATCTGTCAATGGACACTGGTAAATTTTTTATTTTAAGATAGATGCATGTAACCATTTGGAATGCCATGCTCTTACTTTAGAATTAGTTTATTCTCTAGAGTGTGCAGTAGTGGTCCCTTGTCAAGATTTGGTGACTTTTCGCTGTCCGAGATCAATGAGAAATCTTAAAAGGACAGTTATCTTTTCATTGCCAGCTTGTGAATAGCCCCCTAACAAGCAACATAGCCTGCATTTCTGCCCGGACATCCCATACTATTTCCTGTATCTCTTACCTATTCTGATACTCTTTAATCAACTAATAAAAATGTATTGAGATAAATTATTTCATTTTATTTTCAAATATTATTTAGCACCTTCGATGTTCTGGGGTAACACTCCACTTTGGAAGGCAAAAAGAAAAAAAATGAATAAAAGTAAGACTGAAGGGACTTCCCTGGTGGCGCAGTGTTTAAGAATCCACCTGCCAATGCAGGGGACACGAGTTTGAGCCCTGGTCCGGGAAGATCGCACACGCTGCAAAGCAACGAAGCCCCTGCGCCACAACTACTGAGCCTGCGCTCTAGAGCCCGTGAGCCACAACTACTGAAGCCCACACGCCTAGAGCCCGTGCTCCGCAACAAGAGAAGCCACCGCAATGAGACGTCCATGCACTGCAACAAAGAGTAGCCCCCGCTCGCCACAACTAGAGAAAGCCCACACGCAGCAACGAAGACCCGAGGCAGCCAAAAATAAAATAAAAATAAATAAATTTATTAAAAAAAAATAAAGACTGAAGAAGTTCCCCTTCCAGAGGAGGGAACAGACTGACAAATTCTGATACAGTGTAATAAATGCAGTAATAGAGGTATATGTACAAGGTGCTAAGAGAGTACATTAAGGGAGGATTAGTTCAGCATGAATGAATCAAGCAAAATTAAGCAGCGAGGGCTTCCCTGGTGGTGCAGTGGTTGAGAGTCCGCCTGCCGATGCAGGGGACACGGGTTCGTGCCCCAGTCCGGGAAGATCCCACATGCCGCGGAGCGGCTGGGCCCGTGAGCCATGGCCGCTGAGCCTGCGCGTCCAGAGCCTGTGCTCCGCAACGGGAGAGGCCACAGCAGTGAGAGGCCCGCGTACCGCAAAAAAATGAAAAAAAAAAAAAAAAAAGCAGAGAAGGCAACATTTAAACTGGGTATTGCAAAGGATATTCGCTTGGTGATGAAAGTTGCAAAGGGTGCTCCATGTAGAGGAAGTAGACTGAACCAAAGGCTTGAAAGCATTCGTTATACTCAAGAAAAAGTAAATACTCTGGTGTCTAGAGGGCAGAATGCATTAGTAAAAGCAGTTAAGAGGTGAGATTCAAGGGAGATTGGGACCAGACTATGAAGGTCTTAAGAGGATTTCTAAGGAATTCAGGACTTTGGTGGGCAATGGGAGCCACTGAAGGTCTTACACCGAGAGAGGTGGGGAGGGAGCATGTGATGGAGTCTGTTTTTGTTTTGTTTGGCCACTCAGCGTGCATGCGGGATCTTAGTTCACCAACCAGGGATCAACCCACGCCCCCTGCATTGGAAGCACAGAGTCTTAACCACTGGACCAGGGAAGTCCCTGGAGTCTGTGTTTTGCAGAGACCATCCCTTCACCAATCCAGCCGTGGGCGGAATCTGGAAGGATGGGCCAAGGGCAAGAGAAAAGCACGAGGAGATCCCTAAATTTGAGTGAATGTTTAACCAAAAGACAATATTTTTCCTCCATCAGAAGTGAGAGCTGACGGAGCAGGTCGGATTCAATCGTTAAAAAATTACATTTCTACTCGCCTGAGTTTTAAAATTGCTACACATGTGTATGTATGTGTATACAATGTTATATAAGAAAATGCTCATTTCCCTGCTACCTTTGGACAGGCGAATTAAGGGCAATTTTTATTTTCTTTATTTTCAAATGCTCTATTCTTAAATGTATTTCTTTTAACAATAGGAAAACAATAGTTTTTTAATTGAAGTATGGTTAATTTACAATGTTGTGTTAGTTTCAAGTGTACAGCAAAGTGATAGGAAAACAATATTTTTAAAAGGCTGTTTCATTTCTTGTCATCCTTAGCTCTTCAATGTATTGGAAGTTATCATTTGATTGTGTGGGGAGTAGGGAAGCAGATCAGGGATCCTTCAAAACCCAGTTCCATTCATCCCCCACCCCCAAAATAAATGCACCTGAGTAGCAGGAAAGGTGAGAGGAATATACATACAAGAAAACGTGACACTTTCATCTTTGCGCACGCACTGCATATTCTGTGAAAAGTAAGTGAGGCAGACAATGAAGAAATGGGAGTCAGAGAAAGGAATCTTGAGGTGATCTGGGTGCTCAGTGAAGATGGTGGGATTTGTACTAGTTTATCTTCGAAGGAGAGGAAACGTGAAGGCTAGGAAAATCATATTCCAAGCTGGCAGAATTATGTGAGCAAACAGCAGTGCGGGGGAGGGTTTGGCAGAAGACAAGGAAACCTGGCAACTGGGAACAAAGGATTCATGCAGGACTCGGGGTTGGAAAGGTGGGTTTGAGACCGAGAATCCTTCTGGCAGCGGGGAATCACTGAGAGTTCTGAGTAACTGTTCTGACGCAAGAAACACGGGACTTGAGGAAGATCAGTTTGGGGGCGGTAGGCAGGAGACATTGCCAGGAAGGAAATGCGGTTCACATGTGGCTTCCCGATTGCCACACATAGCTAAATGCCAAAGCTGTGTTTCACTGATTCCTTCCAAACGGGCTGTTTCTTCCTTCAAAACAGAAACGACTTTGTCGAGATACAATTCACAGACCATACAATTTACCCATTTGAAGCATGGAATTAAGTGTTTTTGAGTACAGTCACATGGTTGTAGAAACATCACCATAATTTAATTTGAGAACATTTTTGTAAAAGAAACCTCAAACCCATGAGCAGTCATTCCCCATTCGCCCCTAACCCTCTGGCCCTGAACAATCACTGGTCGGATTTCTCTCTCTATGGATTTGCCTCTTCTGAACATTTCATATAAATGGAATCAGACAACAGTGACATTTTGTCTGGCTTCTTCCACTTACCGAAACGTGTTCAAGGTTCATCCACACAGTAGCATGCGTCAGTACTTCATTCCTTTTTACTGCTGAATAATATTCATTGCGTGGATGACCGCAATTTGCTTATCCAGTCCTCAGCTGACAGATATCTGGGTCATTTCCTCTTTGGGGCTCTATTATCGATAACGCTGCCACGAACATCCACGTACAAGTTTTGGTGCGGTTATAGGTTTTCACCTCTCATGGGCATCTTCCTAGGAGTGGAATTGCTGCACCGTACAGTAACTAGACTCTCTGTTTCTGACCTATGTGTGCTCTCTGATGAATCTTACTGTTTGTTTGTTTGTTTTTGAAGCTGGCTTCTGTCTCACCCAGTATAACTGAATTCTCACCAAGTAGAGTCGTTCTAACTTAACTCAGCCCTACTTGTGATTTTTTCGAAGCCAAGAAGGAAGTAGGTGATGTGTCAGAGCCTTCTGCTCTGATCCAGAAAGCAGACCTGATCACAGAGCACGTCACAGCAGCCCACATCTGGGCAGCCCTTGTGCCTCTTACACTTTCATGGGAAACGAAACCAAATGTCAATCTCTCTCTCTCTCTCTCTCTCTCTCTCTCTCTCCAAAGTTTGGGTACATCAGAAGCATCTTCTATGGAAACAGGAGATTTCAGCCCAATCAAGGCTCATCTTCTAGAACTCTCTTCCTTGTTTACTGAGACATGGATTCCTTAAGGAGGAATCTCAGGATCTCAAAATTGATAACAGTTGGAGCAAAGGTGGGAGCCCAATGCTTTAGAAATGTGTGTACAATTAGAAATAACAAGAGGGGACTTTCCTGGTGGCACAGTGGTTAAGAATCCACCTGCCAATGCAGGGGACATGGGTTCAAGCCCTGGTCCAGGAAGATCCCACATGCCGCGGAGCAACTAAGCCCATGTAACTACTGAGTCTATGCTCTAGAGCCCACGAGCCACAACTACTGAGCCCGCGTGCCACAACTACTGAAGCCCGCCTGCCTAGAGCCCGTGCTCCGCAACAAGAGAAGCCACCACAACGAGAAGCCCGCGCACCGCAACGAAGAGTAGCCCCTGCTCGCCGCAACTAGAGAAAGCCCGCGCGCAGCAACGAAGACCCAACGCAGCCAAAAATTAATTAAATAATTAATTAATTTTTAAAAAAGAAATATCAAGAGGTTTGAGGGTTTCTTAGTAGTTTAAACAAGAACACCTGAGAGAGTCAAAATGAAAGAAAAAAAATACATTGGACCCCCTAGGTCACAGTGACATCATTTGAAATAAAAAAAACAATTTTTTTTTATGCAGTCACAGGTGAGATAAGAGAGAGTTTTGAAACACCTTGTAGTTTCAGATTCCAGAACACCTCCTCCCCTAGGAGCTGATGTAATAGTAACCAACATCACGTACAGTACTAAAAATGCTGGGGTGGCCAAAACCAGCTAATTGACCTACGATCGATACCAAAGGCCATCAATGTACAGTTGAGTGGTAGCAAATGATTGACCTGTACTGAAGACTTGACAATGGAGGGAGGAAGATTTATACCTCAATAATGTTCTAACAATATTTCAACATCTCTGCCAGCCCTGTGGGATTATAAATAGATTCTGCTAAGAATAATAAACTGAATCCTGGAATCCTATATGGATGGGAAATAGGGTGCCCGGGGAGCAGACACACTGCGACAGCAGTGTTATAAAGCTCGAGTTAGGAAAGAGATGAATGTTCTAGTGTTATAGAACAAAACTGTCCAAGGAACACAAGACGATGGCCTGTCTCCCCGTTATTGGGAGCTTGTAACCTACAAAGAAACATAAGAAAGAACAAGAAACTCGACATTGGAAACTGTGAACCACCTGCCTTAAGAAAGTAAGGATTTCACTCTTGTACAAAAGTATTGTACAAACTGGCTTGCTAATGATCAGGAAAGTGTTCTGTCCTTCGGGAAGAGACAGATGTCCTCCTTTCGTGTTTCAGAACTCTCTAATTCTGACAAGCCAAAAGGCCTTCTGGAGAAATAATTCAAAATGTCTCTTGTGAAATGTTCTCAGGAAAGAATCCTTCTGGGGGATCTGTAAGCATGGGGTTTCTGCCACTCCCCTGATTCGAGGTGTCATTTTGAGCCTGTTGCCATATGCCAGCTCTGCTTC
Organism: Phocoena phocoena; assembly: GCF_963924675.1. Taxonomy (NCBI): domain Eukaryota; kingdom Metazoa; phylum Chordata; class Mammalia; order Artiodactyla; family Phocoenidae; genus Phocoena; species Phocoena phocoena. Next base: position 134,584,036 of record NC_089223.1, read on the forward strand.
ACAGCCCACTCTCTGAAGCTTAGCCTTTGACCAGCTGGACACCCCCAGTGGGCTCTCAGCCAGGTCCTTAGCCGGGTGCTTTCTCTGTGACCTAGTCCCAGATTCTTCTGTTTACCTCCTGGCTGGCTGACTTGATTGAAGTTGGTACAGCATGCGCCTAAGGGTACTTAGAAATCCAAGGATAGCCAGTACATTGTGAGACCAGCCTCTGACGGGTCCATATCCATGTCATTGCATTACTTCAATTTCCCTGCCCTTCTTTCCTGGCCTGCCCAAGGCCAGAAATATTGAAAAGGGGAAGAAAGGGAGGGAGGGAGGGAGGGAGGGAGGAGAAAAAATGGAAGGCAAGAGAGATTCAACCTCTGGTGTTGGAAAGTTCACAATAGCCCATCATACTCAACAACAGACTTCGACCCCTAGCAAGGCCTTAAAAAGTTTTATTTTTCATACTTACTTTCCAATAAGAAAAACGTTGCATTTAATTGAGTTCTGCTTATACTCAAATTTCCTTTCCAGGAGCCAGGGTTGAAGGCAGCTTTTGCAAGTCAGTAGCCAATTTTGTTAATTGACATTTAAGGAAAATAAATATGTTATCAGTGAGAAAACAACTCCCCTGTCTATGATGGAAACAATATTTTTTTCAGCCTGAGGGATTAAAAAGTCCTAAATAATTTCATGTACCTTGGTTGCATCCTAATGTCTGCTTAAGAAAACAACAGCAACGATCTCTACACTCTAGAAACAACATTTCCCTCTTCTAGCAATTAATTTTTTACACTACAGATATGCATTTGCTGTTAAAAAAATTCTAACATTGCAAAGGTATAGAGAGTAAAAAGTCAAAATCTCTATTCATCTCTCCTTAAACCCCACAGGGGTGGGACTCACATCATACTTCCTCAGGTGGGGACGGGAAACTGTTTGCAGTATGTTCTTCCAGACTTTCTTCTATGTATATGTGTCTATTTACACACACAGGTGTTGTGAGTTTTATTTGCTTACACGTATTGGGTTGTAGTAAACATATCGTTCTGGAACTTGCTTAACGTTGAGTCAGAAACTCCTTCCATGTCAGAACAGCTAGAGCTACCTCACTCTCTTTCACAGATGTAGAGTTATCAGTGTACCATAAAGTATTCGACTATTCCCCAATTTGACCGTGTAGGTTTTCATTAATGCAAACAAGGCTGCAATAAATATTTACGTGCACTGTGCATATACTGCTGAATCAGAGTGTATGAGCATTACTGGGTGTTTTTTAATTTTAAAAAATATGTATTTACTTTGGTTGTGCCAGGTCTTAGTTGCAGCACGCGGGATCTTTAGTTGAGGCATGCAAACTCTTAGTTGCGGCATGTGGGATCTATTTCCCTGACCAGGGATCGAACCCGGGCCCCCTGTATTGGGAACGCAGAGTATTAACCACTGGACTGCCAGGGAAGTCCCAGAGAATTACTGTTTTGATAGATGTTGCCAAATTGCTCTCCATAGAAGCTTATAACGTGAACACTCCCACCAATTGAACGTGAGAGTATGTATTTTCATTTATTTGGGGGGGCACTGGGGAAATGAAAATAACATATTACTGTTGTTTTTATTTGTATTTCCCAGACTCTTTTTTGGGAGGTTAAATAACTTTTCATATGTTTCTTGCCCATTTATATTTCTTTACCTATACATTTCCTTACGTTTGCCCATTTTTCTTTTCATTTACTTTTTCTTGTGATTCGAAGGCGCTCTTTATATATTATGGCTCTCCCGTAGTTCTGTGAAAACACTTCCTCCCCCTCTGCTGCTTGACATTTAGCTTCATTGACGCATCATCATTTACTAAATAGATGTTTAAAAAGATATTTCTGAGGACAGATCTGTCAATCTTTTACTTCTGTCTTTTGAGGTTTGAGACTGATTTGGAAGGCCATGTTCAGCCCCAAGATTATTAAAAATAAAACAAATCAAAACAAAACCTCCTATACTCTGCTCGTATTTTTATGGAAATTTTTTTTTTTTATCGTTGGATTTTCAATTCATTTGGAATATGCTTCTGAGTGCAGTTGGAGAGCAAAATCCAAAAGAATATGATGGTGGAATTCCTATCCTGTTCCTATCTTTAATAAGCATCTCCTAATATCTCATTATTATGATATTTGCAGTGATTTCTGCCTCTATCAAAGCTTATTAGTAATAGTTTCTTTTAAAATAAGGAATGCATATTGAATTCTATCAAGTGTCTTTTCAGCAGCTAACGATGGCATCATTCAATGATTCTCCTTCGATTGATTAATATGTGAACTGTATGACTGGATTTGCTAATGCTGAAATTTCATTATCTTCCTGGGAATTCTATTTTTCAATATGTCTCACTTCATGATACAAAAAGAAATGGTACTTCTATCCCACAGTATTTTTAAAGATTTTCAAATGAAAATCTAATTATTCTGCTTTTTCAAAATCCAGAGCCGTGTTAGTTACACGGAAGAATATGCTTTTATTTTGTTTCTTGCTAAAAAACAAGTACTCAACTGGCTGTCGTAGCAGGTGGCCCCAACGTTAAGTTTATCCCTTTGACACTTTTGTCTCCCTGCTGCTTTCATCTGCATTTACCGGAAGGTCACCTTGTAACGCAGCATTTCTTGAGCGGCTCCCCTGGGCCAGGTTCTGGGCTTTTGCTCTCGCAAGGGATCCAGAGGGTCTAAGAACCAGTCAGTCAGCCTTCAATCCACTGAAGTAACACAGAATCAATAGGATCTCACCTTTTATCTGTAAACTCAAAGAGTAGCCATGTTTATGCTACTTAATGCATGGAAGGCACAATGTCAAATGCTTTACCAAAAGCCACGATTTGCGTTGCTGTATATGCACTTCTCTGGGTACCAACTGTGCGTATTATCATGCATACTTAGGTAACTAATAAATTCTTTTTAAATCAAGTTGATGATGATGATAGGGTTAAAGAATAATGAGAACTGGCAGAAGGTTACACAAGAAGCATTACACAAGTCAAGGTACTACCACGTATGTACATAAGGTCATTAAAACCATCTTTGTACTCTTTACTAGTGACGTGTGAATGGTTTCGAAATACCCTCAATGACCTCTCAACATGATCTTAGCTCTTGTTTTACTCATCGGAATAGCACCAGGTTTTCTTTTCTGTCAAGTATTCAAATAACATCAACTGATCTGTCTTGACCTGTCAGTAACCGATGATGAAACTTCCTATATTTGCTGAAAACATATCTTAATAATTCATATTAATACATACGTTATGACTCAAATATAATTTTCTCAGACTCAATCATTTGTGAAAACTTTTTTAGCCTTTCAATAAATATAAATCAAAAAGGAATGATCTTTTGCAAAGACTTTTCCATAAGCCTGCTGGAAATTAATTGAATAATAACATTAGAATGATATTGAAGAAAATGAAATAAAGAAATTACATTTTTTTAAATGATTTCATTTCTTAGCTGCATCACCTAGTTTTTTAATAAGTATTTGTTAGAATGGCAAGAAAAGTGGAAGAATCCTCATCTTTTAAAACCGGTATATACTGCTTTTTCAAAAGCAAATATTAACAGTAACAAAGATGTGACGCTGAGCTATGCATTATTTGAGAAAACAGAATTTGCTGAAGAGAATTGTAGAAAAAAATAACTGAGGGGTCATTACCACTATTATATCAAGGAGACTTGCAATCATTTTGAAATTTTTAATGAATATATTTCTTCCAGAACTTTTTAGATGGGGGATAATTTTGTCTAGAAAAGTAAGGATATTTGCTTACAATGCAAAATCAGGTTTCAGCAGAAAAATAAAGCCTATTTTAAAGCAACATCAGCAACAACGAAAGCAAAAATTCCAAATACTTCTTCGGCAATTCTAATAAAAGGATGTATTTATTTCTTACATTTTTTTCTGTTATTTTCTTTCTCTAAAAAGGAAGACAATTAAAGAGACTCAGATACCTGAAGGAACTATTAGTGGGTTACAAAGAAATTACAATTAGAAGCAACAGTAAGAAGAAGAAAAAAGATTTCTGTTTTCTTTTTTTTTTTGGCTGTGCCGCATGGCTTGTGGGATCTTATTTCCCCAACCAGGGATCGAACCCGTGCCCCCTGCAGTGGAAGTGCAGGGTCCTAACCACTGGACCACCAGGGAATTCCTATTACCTGCTTTTAACACAGGTGCTTTTGGGTTTTGAATTGGTTCTTTTTCCTGTTTATTCATTTATTTATTTGGCTGTGCCAGGTCTTAGTTGTGGCACACGAGATCTTCGTTGCCGCATGTGGGATCTTTGTTGCGGCACGTGGGATCTAGTTCCCTGACCAGGGATTGAACTGGGGTCCCCTGCATTGGGGGCACGGAGTCTTAGCCTAACCACTGGACCTAACCACTGGACCTAACCACTGGACCACCAGAAAAGTCCCTGAACTGGTTCTTTAAAAACTAGGAAAAGGACATGCTTGTCGAAAAAATAATTTTTTCATACAAATGTACACGTAGTAAAATATGAACCTCTCGTCACCCCCTCATTCATTTTCATTCCCACTCCTCAGGACTTACCCTGCTCAACAATATTTGTATGAGTCCTTCTAGATCTTTTTCTGAGCAGTTACACAGTTTTTCATGTGAATATAAATCTATGCTTATTTTATACATTGTTCTACCGCTTTTTTTTTTTTAATATGCCAAGTTCAGACAGCCGGCAAGACCTAGAACTGAGACGTGACTTCCGGTCTGTCTGAGCCTAGAACATACTTTGTTTCCAACACACAATCACCAAGAACACAGCACTAGTTTAGGAAGACTGGTCTGGTAGTATTGTATAGCTATACGTATAGCTAAAAGATATCAGCCGAATTCTAGATTGAGCCAAGATATTCTTGGCTAGTCTTACAGATATCCAACAACCAGGAAATAAATGGCGGTACATCAACTAAACCAATTGTGAAAAATGACAAAAACTGTGCTGCAACGTGGAAACGTGATTGTGGTGAAATCTTAAACAGAAAAAAAAAATGGTATCTTCTGGTGATTTTTAGCAAAACCAGAGAATTTTGCATCGAACCTAAATTGACATCTTTCCTTCCTGTAACAGAACCACCACCTAGTTTTAATGGGAGTTTCTCCCTTTACAAAAAATCTTAAGTCCTATCTCCCTGGGCAGAGATAATAAAAGCCTTCTAGAAACTCTAAAGTCACTAGACAACTATTGATCATTATTTTCCTACAGACCATGGGAAATCGTTATGGGTTGAATTGTGTTCTTCAAAAAGATACGGACACCTAACCTGGGAATGTGACCTTATTTGGAAACAGGGCCTTTGCTGATGCTAACGTTACATTTCAATTTAACTTGCCGATGCAGTCAAGTTACAATGAGGTCATTAGGATAGGCCCTAATCCAACATGACTGGTATCCTCATAGAAGAGGGAAATTTGGACACAGAGAGAATGTTGCGTCAAGACAGACACAGAGGGAAAACTGTGATGGAATGGCATTATTCCGCCACAAGCCAAGGAACATCTGAGGTTCCCAGAAGCTACAAGAGGCAGGAAGGATTCTCCTCTAGAGGCTTCAGAGGGAGCATGGCCCTGCCAACACCTTGATCTTAGACTTCTGCCCCCTAGAACAGTGAGGATAAATTTCTGCCATCTACCTGATCTGTGGTACTTTGTTACGGCAGTCCTAGGAAACTAATACAGAAATCATTAAAGATTGTTTAAAGGGGGGAGGGGAAGACTAACATTTACTGACAACCTATGACATTGCTCCAGGTTCCGTGCTGGATGCTTTACATATTGTATTTAATTCCAACAACTGTGGGAAGAAGGCATTTGACAAACAAGTTGAGGCTCAGAAGCTAAGTCAGTCATATGCTGAAGTTCCCTCAGCAGGAAAGGGCTGAGGCTAAGGTTCTGCTTCTAAAGCCCGCAATGCTTCCAATGCACCGTTGCCAAGGACACAGCATTGGCCCGAGAAGACCGATTCAGCAGAATTGCATACACGGGCGTTAAACCATCAGTTACCATGCAACCTTTATCCAGGTGAACCAAACCTTCATGGGCTCCCTGGAAGATATGTCAACATCTCTTTTTTTTTTTTTTTAATTTATTTATTTTGGTTGCTCTGGGTCTTAGTTGCAGCTCGCGGGCTCCTTAGTTGCAGCATGCATGTGGGATCTAGTCCCCTGACCCAGGGATCAAACCCCATGTCCCCTTCATTGGAAGGCAGATTCTTTTTTTTTTTTAAACGTGAATTTTTTTTTTTAAGATTTAATTTTATTTATTTTTGGCTGCGTTGGTTCTTCGTTGCTGGGCAGGGGCTTTCTCTAGTTGTGTCGAGAGGGGACTACTCTTCATTGCGGTGAGCAGCTTCTTACCGTGGTGGCTTCTCTTGTTGCGGAGCATGGGCTCTAGGTGCACAGGCTTCAGTAGTTGTGGCACACAGGCTCAGTAGTTGTGGCTCACGGGCTTAGTTCTCCGTGGCCTGTTAGATCTTCCTGGACCAGGGATCGAACCCGTGTCCCCTGCATTGGCAGGCAGATTCTTAACCACTGGGCCACCAGGGAAGTCCCCAATATCTCTTGACTGACAAATATTGTTGCTAATTGCACTGAAGCTTCATACTTTGCCAACTAGTAGTCAAATCCTTTTTTTAACAAAAAGTTAATTATAATGCTGAGATTGTGAATAAACAATCCTATCCGTTTACCATTAGACCTTCATATTGAATGGGAGAAGTAAAACATGGTATGGTGTACCAGGGCAAATGATTCTTTCTCCAGCAAATACTGATCACAGACAATATCCTAGTATCAAACTTGATTTTTGGTTTGAAACTTTTTGCTTCAACCATCATATTCTCCCAGGTCTTCAATGACTGCTAGCTGCTAAACGATAAAGCTGGTTGCCAGGACACGAAAGCCCAGTACACTGCTAGTTTATAAAGTCAGTATGGTGTGTAGTTAAGAATTCAGACTCTGAGGACTTCCCTGGTGGTCCATTGGTAAAGACTCTGCGCTCCCAATGCAGGGGACCCGGGTTTGATCCCTGGTCGGGGAACTAGATCCCACATGCCACAACTAAAGATCCCGCACACCACAACTAAGAGCCGGCACAGGCAAATAAATAAATACATTTTTTAAAAAAAAAAAAAAAGAAGAAGAATTCAGGCTCTGGAACCACTGGATTTCAGGCGCCCACTCACCCCTTCAGCTGGCATCCTTGTGCAGGGCACAACACGTACAACCGTGCACAGCAGCCCTGCAGGTAGGTTTTCACCTACCCTGACGACGGGTGGTAGTGTTCTCACATCATACTAACCACCCCAGACATACGAAGAAAAAGGAAGCAAAACAATCTGTGAGTTCCAAACCATTCCGTATATTTGATACTTATGATATTGCTAATGAAATCATGAATCTCCCCCCAAAAAGGAAAGTAGAAACTGTAAGTATCGCTTAATCACCATAGCTTTCCTCAAGTGGAACCACTTTGGGAGAAAAAAAAGGACCACAGGAGGGGAATATTGGGATTTACTCAACTTAGCCCCTCATACACTCATCAGATTCCGCTCAGGGGGCAGTAGTTGGAACATGACACCCTGGATGTGGTTCCTGATGTGTGTCTCTGGGAGGAATAATTAGCAGCTCGTAGAGAAGAAGGCAATCTCTGGTGCCCCGTTAATTACAGAGCTCCTGGCAATGGTCACATCCTGGTGTCACTAGTCAGATCTGTGCAAAGATCTTTTTGCTGTTCACGGTTACTTCCCTGATAATCACTCCCTGGGGGTCGCTCTGGCTACAACCTAGAATATTTGAGCTCAGTAATTTGCAAGATTTATGGAAAACAATTTTTCAGAAACGAGCTCTCCATTTTCATTGGGCAAATTCCTCTTTCTCTGATAAGTACCGGGGCATATGGAGCAGGTAAATGTTTTAATGGACAGCATAAAAGTAACATTTTTTTCTTCTGAAGTTGATGCTTTGCACTTAGGTCTCCCGTTCCCATTTTTTAGCAGAGCAAGTGTTCAGCGCAAATTAAAGGGAGAGGGGAAAACTCCACTCTTTCAACCCTGCTCTCTCCACAGCTTAGCAATGAGTGCGCCATTTCACAGGCTCATAACACCCCCTGCTCCCATCCTCAGGGAGAAAACTGTTATTGAATTTCTCTACCCCAGCTGTTAGCCTCCTAACCTGTCTCTTGTGCTATATACACTGAACTCATTTTTTTCCTAAGATTTAACACAATACGATGAAAATGGCCAAAGGCGGTCTTTCTCGTCTCTGGGAAGAAAGATTAATGGTAGAAACAATCACCTAATGAAAAGTTGAGGGAAAAAATAAAGTGCAGGTAAATACCCTATGTGAATGTGCAAAGCATCTGGTGCTTCTTTATTATCATAACAATTGCAACCGTTATTAACTGTTTTTTCTTTTATGACATGAAAGCAATAAAGGGGTCTTGGAATCAGCCATCGAACCATTTGAAGTTAGAATCACAGCAACACAATTCATTTGTTCGTTCAGCCACATCCATTTATTAAACACCCACCATGTTGCACACACCTAGTTTTTATCTCCAGGTACGATCAACTACATTACTCTTCCACGTGCATTAGGTGGCCTTCCTCTAATCTCCTTTAATACCTTCTCTGTATCTCTAGCAATGGACTTAGCATGCTTTGCTGCAATTACCTGATAATATTTGTCCTCTGAGCTGACAGTGGACTGGGGTTAGCTGGTGGGGCTGCTGACACATCCTGTTCTTCCTTTGAAACTCAGCCCCTAGACCAGGCGGTAAGTAATGAATGACAACATGTGTTCAGTGAAATAATGAAATCTTACATGATGGCAAAATAAACTCTATTCTCCTAAGGCCTATTCTGAGAGTCAAAGGGAAAGGTTGCACATTTATGAGGAATTATGAAGTGAATGGAACAAGCCCTTTCTCTAAAAGTGCAATATCAGAGGGCTCTTGAAAAGCTACTATTAGATTTTTTTTTTAAGCACCAGAAGGAATGGTAGAGATCACCAGGCAGATTCCACTCCTCTCTCTGCCCTCCTCCACATGTAGAGAAATGGAGGTTATGAAACCTGCTTGAACTCATGCAATTTGTTGGTGACTGAGGCATAAATAGAGTCCAGGGTATTGGATGCCCCCAGTCCATATGCCCTGAAAGTCAAAGCCGACCAACTGTGCAAGACAGACCCTTCCAGCACTAACTCCTGCTTTCACAAATGCCTTTTTTTTTTTTTTTTTTTTGCGGTACGCGGGCCTCTCACTGTTGTGGCCACTCCAGACACGCAGGCTCAGTAGCTGTGGCTCACGGGCCATGGCTCACGGGTCCAGCCGCTCCACGGCACGTGGGTTCTTCCTGGACCAGGGCACGAACCCGCGTCCCCTGCATCGGCAGGCGGACTCTCAACCGCTGCGCCACCAGGGAAGCCCGCAACTCTGCATTTTAAAATGCAAATCAGAGAAGAAACATCCTGTGAGTCTTCTCCTCCCCCTCCCACAGTTTGTAATTTATTTGACTTGTTCTCAGGATCTTTGCACTGCCCATCCCACCACTGCCAAGGCAAACGTGGCATCCCCAGGGAAGCCTTTTCTTAAGATTCTCTCACCCCCAGGCCAGATCAGATTCCCCTTTATATACCAGCGGGGGTGCCCTGTATTCCCCCTTCGTGGGACTCGTCACAGTCTGAAGTTACAGATCTGTGTGATTGCTTAATTAATATCTGTGAGACTGGTTCCTCCATTAAATGCAGAGGTCATAAATTACATCTCTAGAGGGAAGAGGCATTCTAAAACACACCCTAACCCATCTTTTCTCCATCATACCAATGCAGAAAGAGCATCAGCGTGACAGTCTCAAAACTATTTCTTTGGATGTACCCCACTTCCTGGTGTGGGTTCTTCAAACTCAATTCGAGGCCACTCCCCACCCCCTCACCCTCCGGGGTGTGAGCCCCGTGTGGTCACACTTGAGACCTCTCAGCTCTCCTTGGACACCTCAGCTGCCCTTAGACTTTCAGCAATGTGCTACCAGGGCCTCTACGGATGGGCCTCAAAATGGCCTTTGTGTTACTCTGCATGATACATGGGTCCCCATCACAGAGATTTTAGTCAAACCATTCTCTCCAGTTTTCCTCCCAGGCCCTGCTCCCTTAGGACTCAAGACTGGAGTCCTTCGGGGTTGGCGAAAGAAAAGATAATCATCCCTCCCCTCTGAAACGGAAGAAAAAGCTCCGTGTGCTTTGACTCCTGTCTTGCAAAGCATTTGTCAGAGCCTCCTTGATGGCTCATATAAATAAACCCCAATATGGCCTACCACGTGGGCCCTCCAGTGACCACAGGCCTGTGTGCATTTAAGTTGAACAGAACTAAGTCGAAAGCTTGGATCCCTGCTAAATTCAGAGAAAGCAGCAGGACATCAGTGCTGTGGGTGGACAGGAGCAGCCAGAGGAGGCTTTATCCTGGCTCAGAGCCGCCAAGGTGAAGCTCCGTTCAACACACATTCGCGCTCGTTCAACCGCCGTACCGAGGACAAGGGTTTCCGCGAAGAAACCCCGCACAGGCACGGACACTTCCAGCCAAAGACACTTCATGACTTGTGAATCTTGGCAGTGATGTGTCATGAGGAATCATGAGGAGTCATGAGGAATATGGCCACGTGACTTTGGGAGCAGAGGCTGGGGTAGGGGGAAGCCGTCAGCTGAGGACTCTGGTGGGAGTTTTTTGAATCTTGGCTCCGACACTTGCCACATCTGTGATCTTGGGCAAGCTTCTGAGCCTCTGTGAACCACGGCTCCCTCATCAGACACTGGGATAATCTCTATCTCTCAGGAATGTTATGAAAATTAAACAAAACCAGGTTGGTAAATCCCCCAATGCCGTGCTTGGGACATAGCAGATGCTCAAAACATATTCGTTCCCTTGCCTGTGACTTTTTTTTTATTATTTATTTATGTATTTATTTTTGGCCACGCGGGGTCTTAGTTGTGGCACACGGGATCTTTAGTTGCGGCATGTGGGATCTAGCTCCCCAACCAGGGATCGAACCCGGGCCCCCTGCATTGGGAACGTGGAGTCTTAACCACCAGACCACCAGGGAAGTCCCTCCTGTGACTTTTTATCTGTTCTGATCTTTACAATCATTCCTTCTCCAGTGGCTTTGGTTTTAAATTTTTCCATAAAAATACATATTTCATTAAGTACCAGTTAAAAATCCAGCTGTGCTCCTAGAGTTAATATTGCATCATTAAATCCAAGAAATTACACTCATTATTAATCAGCTATTTCCTGGATTTATTCCTTCTGAAGTGGAGGTGTTAGGGGAACCACTGACCGAAACCGCCCGCCCTGGTCAAGCACCACAGTAACCACTTGCATGAGTTATCGTACAACAGGAGGTCCTGGTAAAGAATGTGGAACTGATAAGCTATCACCAACCGGAAGAATTCGGGAAAGGTCAAAAGGAGAGAGGAGATACCGGTCCATATGTCCTACCAACCTCCCAGAATCCCCCTCGCTGGAATCCCTCTTGGCTGAGTGATGCGCGCACCACCAGGAAGGACCCTGAGTCAGAGTGATTGGAACTAATCACTGGACAACCCGGAACTAATCATTGGACAACCCGGAAACTAATCCCATCACCATGAAGCCCGAGACTGCGAAACACATGGCAGAGCAGTCCTCCTGGGTTCCCTCACCCTCCGGCTCTCCACCCGGTCTCCCTTTCCCAATAAAGTCTCTTGCTTTGTCAGCACGTGTGTCTCCGTGGACAGTTCATTTCCGAGTTTTAGACAAGAGCCCACTCTCGGGCCCTGGAAGGGGTCCCCCTTCCTGCAACAAGGGGACACTATTTTCCTCTACTTAGTTTTTTCCTTTTTTTTTTTCCTTTTTTGGCCACACCACATGGCATGTGGGATCTTAGTTCCCCGATCAGGGATGGAACCTGCGTCCCCTGCAGTGGAAGCGCGGAGTCTCAACCACTGGACCGCCAGGGAAGTCCTATTTCCCCCTACTTTGAAAATGGCTTCCAATTCAACAAGCCTATCCTAGGTGAAAAGATGGGAAACTAGTATTTATTTACTATCTATTATGTGCCAAGGTGACAATAAAGCTTCGCAGCTAATTGCTTGGGCTTCGGAACCACATGCCTAGGTTTAAATCCAGACTCCACGCCACAAGTAGTGGTGTAATCTTTGGGTGGGTAACATAAATTCTTGGTGCCTGAGTTTTTTATTTTATTTATTTATTTTTGGCTGTGTTGGGTCTTCGTTGCTGCACGCGGGCTTTCTCTAGTTGCAGCGAGCAGGGGCTACTCTTCGTTGCGGTGCAAGGCTTCTCGTTGTGGTGGCCACCAGGGAAGCCCGGTGTCTGAGTTTTTAATCCACAAAAGGGTGGCGACTGCACCCACCTCACAGGGTGGTTGTAACAATTAAATGAGTTAATTGCAACAAAGTGTAGCACATAATAAATGCTCAATAAATATTAGCCATTATTACTTCCCCATATCATATACAGCATTGTGTATAAAGCATATACTTCATTGTCACAGCAGCCCTTCAAGGTCTATGTTTGACTAGCACACAGCACCCTAGCCCTCCTGCCGAAGGTTTTCTTAGCCCAAAGCTCTGACCTTTTCTCTACAGCCTGACACTTTCCAGGAGGCTGCAACTGGTTCTCTCGAAGGCTTAAAACAATAAACAAGACATTAATTATGAGATGGATATCACCTATGTCCTAAAAGCACAGTTGATATAAAACCTGTTCCCCTACATTTGTCTAACTCTAGGTTAAAAAAGTGAGTTTCAGGGCTACTTTTGTTCCAGATTAAATTATGGCCACATTCCTGGTGACTGAACCGTGCAACCACTTGGCAGCCAGAAGACAGAATTTCGGACCAAAAGCTACATAGCTGTTTCAATAAACAAAAGGGGAGGGCTACCCTGATGGCGCAGTGGTTAAGAATCTGCCTGCCAATGCAGGGGACATGGGTTCAAGCCCTGGTCCGGGAAGATCCCACAGGCCACGGAGCAACTAAGCCCGTGCACCACGACTACTGAGCCTGCGCTCTACAGCCCGCGAGCCACAACTACTGAGCCCACACACCACAACTGCTAAAGCCCACGCGCCTTGAGCCCATGCGCTGCAACGAGAAGCCACCACAATGAGAAGCCCGTGCACCGCAAGGAAGAGTAAGCAGCCCTGCTCGCCGCAACTAGAGAAAGCCAGCACGCAGCAACGGAGACCCAACACAGCCAAAAAATTAATTACTTACTTTTTTTTAATGGGGGGAAAGGAACTTCTGTTTATTGAGTGCCAGTACATCATGCCAAGCATTTTACATTTGCTATTTAATTCTCTCGGCAAAGCAGGTACTATTTCCCCCATTTTCTAGATGAGGAAATTAAAGCTTGGTCAGGTTAGGTAACTTCTCCAAACGTCAGACAGCCAGCACGTGACAGAGGCAGCATGACACAGATAGACACCTGGCTCCAACACCTTAGAAAGTCATCATCTCAATAAACACCTGGCATCTCTTCATGGCATCCTCTCAAACCCCTTGTTTAAACACTAGTTAAAGCTTATCAGGTGTTTACTGTGTACCAGGCTCTCTTCTAAGCACTTACGGGCAGTAATTTCTTCTCACACTCCAAGGAGGTTGGTACCCTTAGGGTTTTTTTTGTTTTTATTTTTGTTTTGGTTTTTTTAGCCGCGCCACCGCGCAGCAGGCGGGATTTTAGTTCCCCGACCAGGGATTGAACCCGCGCTCCCCGCAGTGGAATCGTGGAGTCTTAACCACTGGACTGCCAGGGAAGTCCCGATACTATTTTTATTCCAGTTTACAGAGGAGGAAATGGGTCTTGAGGAGTTAATAGTCTGTTTCATGTCACACATCCTGGAGGTGGAGTCCAGCATGGAAAGTAAACCCAGTATTCTTTCCGTGGCAACGCGCCAACCTAGGAAGAGCACCAGATTGGAGACACTTGATCTGGGTTCTAATCCTGACTCTTGGGCTGTGCAATGTTAAGAAATTAACCACTCTAGGACTTAGTTTCCTTCTCTGTAAACAAGAAAGGTTGAACTTGAGCTTATTCCGGTGCTAGAACGCCATGCTCGACAGCCTATCAGTGTAAGTGACATGAGCAGATCCGCAGAGGAATTTCATTCGGCCGTAGAAACTCTATCTCATCAGAGACCACTTCAGACTCCAAGGCCCTTTATTAACATTTACCTGAGCTAGAAACCTGCTTTTTTGCCACCCTAGAGAATACAGTTAATCTATCGATTTAGGATTAACATGCCATTCATGTGAAAGTGACAGTTCAGCATATATAACATGTAGATTTTTACTGTCTGGGATAGATGGATGGTTGGATGGATAGATAGATAGGGCACTGGAGCCAGGTAGACCCTGTGTTGTTATGCTGCCTCTGACATTTACCGGTTGTCTGACCTTTGAAGGAGTCATGTAACCTGTCCAAGCTTTAATTTCCTCAACCAGAAAATGGGGGAAATGTTACCTACCTCGCCGAGAGAATTAGATAACAAATGTAAAACGCTTAGCACAACATACTGGCACTCAATAAACGTCAGTTCCTTTTCCCCTTTTGCTTATGAAAACTGATGAGATAATTTTTAAAAAAACAAACAACCCAATCAAAAAATGGGCAGAAGACCTAAACAGACATTCCACCAAAGAAGACATACAGATGGCCAAGAAGCACATGAAAAGCACTCAACATCACTAATCATTAGAGAAATGCAAATCAAAACTACAATGAGGTATCGCTTCACACCAGTCAGAACGGGCATCATCAGAAAATCTACAAACAACAAATGCTGGAGAGGGTGTGGAGAAAAGGGAACCCTCTTGCACTGTTGGTGGGAGTGTAAATTGATACAACCACTATGGAGAACAGTATGGAGGTTCCTTAAAAAATAGAATTACCATATGACCCAGCAATCCCACTACTGGTCATGTAATCAGAGAAAACTATAATTCAAAAAGAGTCATGTACCACAATGTTGTTTGCAGCACTATTTACAATAGCCAGGTCATGGAAACAACCTAAATACCCATCGACAGATGAATGGATAAAGAAGATGTGGGGGCTTCCCTGGTGGCGCAGTGGTTGAGAGTCCGTCGGCCGATGCAGGGGACACGGGTTCGTGCTCCAGTCCGGGAAGATCCCACATGCCGCGGAGCGGCTGGGCCCATAAGCCATGGCCGCTGAGCCTGTGCGTCCGGAGCCTGTGCTCCGCAACGGGAGAGGCCACAGCAGTGAGAGGCCCGTGTACCACAAAAAAAAAAAGAAAAAAAAAAAAAGAAGATGTGGTACATATATACAATGGAATACTACTCGGCCATAAAAAGGAACAAAATTGGGTCATTTGTAGAGATGTGGATGGATCTAGAGACTGTCATAAAGAGTGAAGTAAGTCAGAAAGAGAAAAACAAATATCGTATATTAACACATATATATGGAATCTAGGAAAATGGTACAGATGAACCGATTTGCAGGGCAGAAATAGAGACACAGATGTAGAGAACAAACGTATGGACACCAAGGGGGGCAAGTCGGGGGGGATGAATTGGGAGATTGGGATTGAAATGTACACACTAATATGTATAAAATGGATAACTAATAAGAAAAAAATTATGTGTTTAATTAAACTGATAAAAAACCTGATGAGATAGAGATAGATATACATATACACACAATCCTTAACTTTAAAAATTCAAAGACTGATAGGAAAAGAAAAACAAAAGACAGGGTCTACAAAGAAACAATCCAAGAGCAAACTGAAAAGATGAATTTTGTGGGGCAACCATCTAAACTCAGATGTAGCCTCCAGTGGAGGCAGGGAACGGGAGAAGATGGGAAAGCCACAGCATGGCTGTAAAATGCTGCTGGTCCCCGTAGAGTTGTTTTATAAACTCTTCCCCCACTCACTTCCTCCCAAGCTTTAGGGATCATAACAGTGAGTTCCAAACCCTGATATTTCTCCTCTAGGCTCCTCCCATGAGGATTCATGTTGCAATTCACTAATGTCCCTGTTGCCAATTTTAACCACTGAAAATCACGGAAATCTGCTAAGGAAATGTTTGTGCTGCTGCCCATAGGGACTGACAAACAGCAGGCCCCTTTGACATATCTGGAGGTGTCATTGGAGACGTTTTCTAGTGAACTGACACAGTTCCTGGGGCACAGGAAAAGAACAAGAACAAGGCTTCCCAACAGCTCAAGGCAAAGGCCAGGAAACGGAGCCAGGGAACTGTGCAAGCAGATTGCGTCTTTTTAATTGAACTGTTTTTGTGAGAGCACTGTAAATTTACAGGCAGTGCTAAGAAATAATAGAGAGGGACCTCCCCGGTGGTCCAGTGGTGAAGACTCCGCGCTCCCAATGCAGGGCGCCTGGGTTCGATCCCTAGTCAAGGAACTAGATCCCGCAGGCCGCAACTAAGAGCCTGCATGCCACAACTAAAAGATCTCACATGCCTCAAGTAAAGATTTCACGTGCAGCAACTAAGACCTGGCACAGCCAAATAAATAAATTAATACATAAATACCAAAAAATAAAGGAGGGAGGGAGGGAGGGAGGGAAGAAATAATACAGAGAGATCCTGTGCAGCCTTTACCCAGCTTCCCCCAGTGATAACAACTTGGAAAACTATACTACAGCATCACAACCAGGATATTGACAACGATACAGTCAGTCATCAACACCAGAACAGCTCCATCGCCACAAGGATCCCTCCTGGTGGCATTTTATAGCCACATCTACTTCTCTCCCTCCTGGTAACCATTCATCTATAAGACTGTCATGACAGAATGTTATATGAATGGAATTATACAGTATGTAACCTTTTTGGATCTAATTATCTAGCGATTCATCCAGTTGTTGTATCAATAGCTCTCTCTTTTTATTGCTAAGAAGTACTGCATGGTATGGAGTACATAATCATTTACCTGTCAAAGGACATCTAGGTTGTTTCCAGATTTTGACTATTACTAAAGCAGCTGCTATAAACATTCATGTACAGGTTTTTGTACATGTCTTCACTTCTCTGGGATAAATGCCCAGAAGTGCAAATGCTGGGTTGTATGGTAGTTGCATGTTTAGTTTGGTAAGAAACTGTTTTCCAGAGCAGCTGTAACATTTTAAATTCCCACCAACAATGTATAAGAGATCCAGTTTCTCCCCATCCTTGCCAACATTTAGTGTTGCCACTATTTTTTTTTTTTTTAGCAACTCTGACAGGCATGTAATGATATCTCCTTGTGATTTTTTTTTAAAGCTACTATTTCTTTTTATTTTAAGGAACATTTATTTATTTATTTATTGGCTGTGTTGGGTCTTCGTTGCTGAAAAGAACAAAATATGCCTTTCCATTCGTTTAGGTCTGCTTTGATTTCTTTCATCAGTTTTGTGTAGTTTTCAGCATACAAGTCCTATACGTGTTTTGTTAGATGTACAATTAGGTATTTCTCTTTTTTTGAGCAACTGTAAAGGGTACTGTATTTTTAATTTCAGTGTCTACATGTTCCTCGCTGGTATACAGAAATACAATTGAGTTTTGTATTTTTATCTTGTATCCTGTGACCTTGCTAAACTCACTTATTAGTTCTAGGAGTTTTTTTGTAGACTTCTTGGGATTTCCTAACTAGAAAATCACATTATCTGCCAATAGGGACACTCTTATTTCTTCCTTTGAATCTGTATTCCATTTATTTCCCTTTCTTGCCCTACCGCCCTGGCTGTAACTTCTAGAATTATAATTGAATTAGAGTGATGAAAGTGGCTATCTTTGCCTTGTTCCTAATCTTAGGGGGTGTTATGGGCTGAAAATTCATATCTTGACATCCTACCCCCAGTACCTTAGAATATGACTATATTTGGAGATAAAGTCTTTAAAGAGGTTAATAAATTAAAGTGAGGTCATTAGGGTGGGCCCTAATCCAATATGGCTGGTGTCTTTATAAAAAGAGATTAGGACACAGATTTATAGAAAAAAGACCATGTGCAGACACCCGTGCAACTAGAGCCCGTGCCCCGCAACAAGAGAAGCCACCGCAATGAGAAGCCCGTGCACCGCAACGAAGAGTAGCCCCTGCTCACTGCAACTAGAGAAAGCCCGCACGCAGCAACGAAGACCCAACGCAGCCAAAAATAAATAAAATTTAAGAATAAATAAATAAATAGGATGAAAAGAGAAAAAAATAGGTATAGTTCTACCCAAATAAAATTGATAACTTAGATGAAATGGACCATTCCTCAAAAAACACAATCATAACTTACCCAATACGAAATAGATAATATCCTTAAAAGGAAAAAAAAAGAGAGAGAATAAAGATTACATGGCTAAAAAAAAATAAAGAAAACATGGCTAACATCCCACTTCTGTTTTCTATGCTCTAAAAAACATGGGTTCCTTAAAAGATTAAATCCATCCTTGTTTATTTTGAGATTTATAAAATAGAAAGTCATATCATGAATAAATTGGATAGAGCGTCAAGGGCACATTAGAGAAACATGAATAAATCATATCCTCATCCTAAGACTTTGCTTACAGCACTGCAAATTTACTTCAGAAAAGAAAGTTACTTTAAGTTCATTTATGTATCAAACTATGTTTGAGAAAATAAAATAATCTATCAAGTTTTCTGGAATGACTGCGTTTTTTAATTCCCTTTATACTTTTCTAGTTCAAAAGCCTTAGAGAGCATCTTCCTACTACTTGCTGATTTTTTTTCTTTTTTCTTTTTTCTTTTTTTTTTGGTAATTTCATCCAGTATTTTGCTATTTCATTATTCACTGTCACTTTCATTATCATGAAGTAACATTTCTTCAGTTCCTACTGGAGACTATATGACTTGGTGACACAAGTCCTGTGGCTGGATGATTGAGTCATCACCCAAGAAGCTAGGGCTTTCCTTTAGCCCAGGGAACCTCAAAGTCTGGGAAAGGAGCTCAGAGAAAAACTCATCCCACCTTTGAGGCCCCAAAACCTACATTCTCCTGGGGTGCCTCAACTCTCTTCACACATACACAGGGCTTTTCCACAGTGCTGGGACGCAGAAAGAAAAGACGCCCATGGTTATGAGGAGTGGAATTGAAAGGGCACAGTTTCCCACTCCTGCTGTTTTGATGGGACCCATCTGTCTACAGCGAGGAGGTCATGGGGAGATAGTAGAACCTCCTTCTCCACCCAGCAGCTATTTTATGGTTTATATTTTATGTTTTTAAATGTATTTTATATTTAAGAACATAAGTCAGATGTTGTTTTTGCTTGCCCCATTAGCTCCCTCCAATAGCTTCCCATTGTTCTTAGAATAAAATTGTAAACAAAGAAGAACACAGAGCTACAGTAGAAACACAACATTGTAAAGCAACTATACTCCAATAAAAATTAATTTAAAACAAAAACAAAAACAGAGCATTGCTCACCACCCAGTTCTACAAGGATTAAGTCCTAACGCACTGCAGTCACTGACCGACAGTGCACAAAGAGGAAATTCATGATAACATGATGATAACATGATGAGTTACCCTGTACTTTGGACAAGCAGGCCCTTTAGATAGTTAGAGATATACCTTAGGAACAATTTTTTTAAATTAATTAATTAATTTTTTTTTTTTTTTTTGGCTGCGTTGGGTCTTCCTTGCCGCACGCAGGCTTTCTCTAGTTGGGGCAAGTGGGGCTACTCTTCGTGTGGTGTGCAGGCTTCTCACTGTGGTGGCTACTCTGTTGCAGAGC
Organism: Phocoena phocoena; assembly: GCF_963924675.1. Lineage (NCBI taxonomy): Eukaryota > Metazoa > Chordata > Mammalia > Artiodactyla > Phocoenidae > Phocoena > Phocoena phocoena. Next base: position 134,603,816 of record NC_089223.1, read on the forward strand.
ACGGGCTCTAGGCATGCGGGCTTCAGTAGTTGTGGCACGTGGGCTCAGTAGTTGTGGCACACGGGCTTAGTTGCTCCGTGGCACGTCGGATCTTCCCGGACCAGGGCTTGAACCCGTGTCCCCTGCATTGGCAGGTGGATTCTTAACCTCTGCGCTACCAGGGAAGTCCCAGGAACATTTAATGAACCCAGACCCCTGCACCTTCTCATACATAGAAAAGTGCTAAAATCATTAACTGGAGAGAGCTTATTTTTCTAAACAGTAATAATCCTTTACCAAGAGGTATGCTTGACTGCATATATTTCCCAGCCAAAAATCATGTATAAACTGACTCCCGCTCTATCTTTTCTGAGCAGCTTCCTCAGAGCTACTGAGTGGCTGTCTCCCAGGCTAGAGTCCTCAGTAAGACCTGGAATAAGACTTAAACTTACAACTTTTTTTTTTTTTTAAAGGATTGAATTTTTTTTTAATTACTCAATTTAATTTATTTTTTTATACAGCAGGTTCTTATTAGCTATCTATTTTATACATATTAGTGTATACATGTTAATCCCAATCTCCCAATTCATCCCACCACCACCACCCCCTGCCACTTCCCCCCTTGGTGTTCATACCTTTGTTCTCTACATTTGTGTCTCTACTTCTTCCCTGCAAACCAGTTCATCTGTACCATTTTTCTAGGTTCCATATATATGCGTTAATATACGATATTTGTTTTTCTCTTTCTGACTTACTTCACTCTGTATGACAGTCTCTAGATCCATCCATGTCTCTACAAATGACCCAATTTTGTTCCTTTTTATGGGTGAGTAATATTCCATTGTATATATGTACCATATCTTCTTTATCCATTCATTTGTTGATGGACATTTAGGTTGATTCCACGACCTGGTTATTGTAAATAGTGCTGCAATGAACATTGTGGTACATGGCTCTTTTTGAATTATGGTTTCCTCTGGGTATATGCCCAGTAGTGGGATTGCTGGGTCATATGGTAATTCTATTTTTTAAGGAACCTCCATACTGTTCTCCATAGTGACTGTGTCAATTTACACTCCCACCAACAGTGCAAGAGGGTTCCCTTTTCTCCACACCCTGTCCAGCATTTATTGTTCGTAGATTTTCTGATGATGCCCATTCTAAACGGTGTGAGGTGATAGCTTATTGTAGTTTTCATTTGCATTTCTATAATGATTAGTGACATTGAGCATCTTTTCATGTGCTTCTTGGCCATCTGTATGTCTTCTTTGGAGAAATGTCTATTTAGGTCTTCTGCCCATTTTTTGATTGGGTTGTTTGTTTCTTTAATATTGAGCTGCATGAGCTGTTTATATATTTTGGAGATTAATCCTTTGTCCGTTGATCCATTTGAAAATATTTTCTCCCATTCTGAGGGTTATCTTTTCGTCTTGACTGTAGTTTCCTTTGCTTTGAAGTTCCATTAGGGCCCATTTGTTTATTTTTGTTTTTTGTTTATTTTTACTTCCATTACTCTAGGAAATGGATCAAAAAAGATCTTGCTGTGATTTATGTCAAAGAGCGTTCTTCCTATATTTTCCTCTAAGAGTTTTATAGTGTCTGGCCTTACATTTAGGTCTTTAATCCATTTTGAGTTTATTTTTGTGTATGATGTTAGGGAGTGTTCTAATTTCATTCTTTTACATGTAGTTGTCCAGTTTTCCCAGCACCACTTATTGAAGAGGCTGTCTTTTCTCCATTGTATATCCTTGCCTCCTTTGTCATAGATTAGTTGGCCATAGGTGCATAGGTTTATCTCTTGGCTTTCTATCCTGTTCCACTGATCTATATTTCTGTTTTTGTGCCAGTACCATATTGTCTTGATTACTGTAGCTTTGTAGCATAGTCTGAAGTCAGGGAATCTGATTCCTCCAGCTCCATTTTTTTCCCCTCAAGGTTGCTTTGGCTATTCGGGGTCTTTTCTGTCTCCATACAAATTTTAAGATTTTTTTGTTCTAGTTCTGTAAAAAAATGCCACTGGTAATTTGATAGGGATTGCACTGAATCTGTAAATTGCTTTCAGTAGTACAGTCATTTCCACAAATTGATTCTTCCAATTCAAGAACATGGTGTATCTCTTCATCTGTTTGTGTCATCTTTGATTTCTTTCATCAGTGTCTTATAGTTTTCTGAGTACAGGTCTTTTACCTCCTTAGGTAGGTTTATTCCTAGGTATTTTATTCTTTTTGTTGCAATGGTAAATGGGATTGTTTCCTTAATTTCTCTTTCTGATCTTTTGTCATTAGTGTATAGGAATGCAAGAGATTTCTGTGCATTAATTTTGTATCCTGCAACTTTACCAAATTCATTGATTAGCTCTAATAGTTTTGGTGGCATCTTTAGGATTCTCTATGTATAGTATCGTGTCATCTGCAAACAATGACAGTTTTGCTTCTTTTCCAATTTGTATTCCTTTTATTTCTTTTTCTTCTCTGATTGCCATGGCTAGGACTTCCAAAACTATGCTGAATAATAGTGGTGAGAGTGGACATCCTTGTCTGTTCCTGATCTTAGAGGAAATGCTTTCAGTTTTTCACCATTGAGAATGATGTTTGCTGTGGGTTTGTCGTATATGGCTTTTATTATGTTGAGGTAGGTTCCCTCTATGCCCACTTTCTGGAGAGTTTTTATCATAAATGCGTGTTGAATTTTGTCAAAAGCTTTTTCTGCATCTACTGAGATGATCATATGGTTTTTCTTCTTCAATTTGTTAATATGGTGTATCACATTGATTGATTTGCATATATTGAAGAATCCTTGCATCCCTGGGATAAACCCCACTTGATCATGGTGTATGATACCTTTAATGTGTTGTTGGATTCTGTTTGCCTGTATTTTGTTGAGGATTTTTGCATCTGTATTCATCAGTGACATTGGTCTGTAATTTTCTTTCTTTATAGTATCTTTGTCTGGCTTTGGTATCAGGGTGATGGTGGTCTCATACAATGAGTTTGGGAGTGTTCCTTCCTCTGCACTTTTTTGGAAGAGTTTGAGAGGGATGGGTTAGCTCTTCTCTAAATGTTTGATAGAATTCACCTGTGAAGACATCTGGTCCTGGACTTTTGTTTGTTGGAAGATTTTTAATCACACTTTCAATTTCATTACTTGTGATTGGTCTGTTCATATTTTCTATTTCTTCCTGGTTCAGTCTTGGAAGGTTATACCTCTCTAAGAATTTGTCCATTTCTTCCAGGTTGTCCATTTTATTAGCATAGAGTTGCTTGTAATAGTCTCTTAGGATGCTTTGTATTTCTGTGGTGTCTGTTGTAACTTCTCCTTTTTCATTTCTGATTTTATTGATTTGAGTCCTCTCCCTCTTTTTCTTGATGAGTCTGGCTAAAAGTTTATCAGTTTTGTTTATCTTCTCAAAAAACCAGCTTTTAGTTTTATTGATCTTTGCTATTGTTTTCTTTGTTTCTATTTCATTTATTTCTGCTCTGATCTTTATGATTTCTTTCCTTCTACTAACTTTGGGTTTTGTTTGTTCTTCTTTCTCTAGTTCCTTTAGGTGTAAGGTTAGATTGTTTATTTGAAACTCACAACTTTTTAAAATTTATTTTTGGCCGTGCCACATGGTTTGTGGGATCTCAGTTCCCCAACCAGAGAGTGGAGCCGGGCCCTCAGTAGTCAAAGTGCAGAGTCCTAAACACTGGACCACCAAGGAATTCCCAAAACTCACAACTCTTATATTGTGCATTTTTCTTTAAGTAAACAACAACAACAGCAACAAAAAAAACAAATCTCTTGGGCGTCCCTGGTGGCGCAGTGGTTGAGGATCCGCCTGCCAGTGCGGGGGACACGGGTTCGTGCCCTGGTCCGGGAAGATCCCCCATGCCGTCCAGGAAGATCCCACATGCCGCGGAGCGGCTGGGCCCGTGAGCCATGGCCGCTGAGCCTGCGCGTCCGGAGCCTGTGCTCCGTAACGGGAGAGGCCGCAGCAGTGAGAGGCCCGCGTACCGCAAAAAAAACAAAAACAAAAAACCCAAATCTCTTTATACGACAGCTGTGATCTGACTCCTGTCACATTGGCTCCTTTTGTACCTGAATGTCATCAAATGATTTTCCCACCTCAAGGCAATTACCCTGGCAGTTCCCTGCCCCCGCCCTTCCCACGGTGGGGTGCCCATCCTCATCCTTCAGTCTCAATTCAGATATTACTACTCTCTATCACATCGTTTTATTTACTTCCTTCATAGCATTGATCACACTGTGTAATTACCCTATTTATGTTGCTGGCCTATTATCTGTCTTCTCTCTCAGCTAGAATGTTAAGTTCCATAACGGTACCCTTGTCTGTCTCATTCGCTGTTGTATGCCTGTAAGTAGATAGGGTAGGGGGGTCCTGGGAGAAAGAGCACAAGGTATGGTTTTCTTGACATAAGAGAAGCCATTTGTGGCCTAAGTCATTTTGCGATCTAAGCCTGGCGCAATGCTTGCCCTGGAACAGGTCTCAGTAACCAAAGATCTTTTAATAATGATCTTAAGGGAACAAAAGAACAAACTGTTAACAGGCAAGAGAAGTAAGGATAGCAAAGATACCAAATCAGTTGTAAAGGCTCCCAGCTGTGTTTCCGTTGTAAAGATTAGCCTGAAGGGCTTTCTTGAGCTGTTGTGCAGAATTCAAACCCCCCTCAAGCACTCAACCACCCGACCAACTAGAAATTAAGGGATGGTGATGGTGACCTTTTCTGACCCTTCTGACTTCAATCCACTAAAGCTTGTACTCTATTGACCTTTGCCCCAATTCTATGCTGAATTCTCTGTTCAAGCCCCTTCATGAATATGCATGTATCCTTAGCTTAAAAATTCTTCAGTTTTGCAGTTCGGGGCAACTGCTTTGGGAAAGATCCACGGTGTTCTCCTTATTTGCTACAAATAATCAATCTTTCCTTCTCCTAATCTTTGGCTTGGTTGTATCTTTTGGCTCCACACCCACCAAGAGGCAAACCCAGTTTTTTGGGTAACACGCCCAGCACCTACATCTATGCCTGGATTATGGAGGTGCTCGATATAAACGTTCATGGAATGGACAAGATTCCTCTAAAGAGGTAGTGGCCATGAAACTGAGCTCCCCAATATATACCATCTTGTGGGAAAAACAGCATCTTGCAATCCAAGAATTTATGGTTTAATGTTCACTCCTAAAGAGAAAGGCAAATACTCAATGTGCTAAGAATTACACAGTTAAGGTATCTCTGTCCTACCCCCAGAATCAAAAAAAACTAGGATGAATTTACCATTTGGAAACAGAACACATAACTTGTACCCACATCTTTCAGGTGCTACGGAAAAGACCAGGTGTTTGCTAAGTCTCCACCTAGAGTGTATCCTCAGGAATCCAGGATATAACTGGAATGCAGAGATGCTAAAATATGTAAACTTCTTTGGAGCTGTACCCAGGGAGCTGTGGTTAAACCCCGTCTAGAAATAATGAGTATTAGGAGGAATTCACCTATGTTTCTCAAACACTGTATACTCTAGGGGAAAGAATGTTTATAACTAACCATCATAATAAACATGACTGTTCCCCCCAAGCAGGAAAGCAATCCTTTCATAGCTAGAAGCCTAGGGCTCGTCCCCTCTCAGGCACCTCCTCTCCCTTCTGTTGGGCCAGCCCAGGCGATGCAGCTCAAGTTCCTCCCAGGGCCCTTAGGTAGGCTCCTTTCAAGGAAACTATTAGGAAGAGTTAGCTGGAAGGAATGTTACCAGAAAACTGGTTGTGCCTCTTGGTGGGTGTCAAGCCAATATATAAAACCAAGCCACACATCGGGAGAAGGAAGCATTTATTATTATTTACAGAAAATAAGGAGAACACCGGGGGATCTTCCCCAAAGCAGCGTCACCCTGGACAGCAAAATTGAGGATTTTTTTTTTGTTTTGTTTTGTTTTTTGCGGTATGCGGGCCTCTCACTGTTGTGGCCTCTCCCGTTGAAGCCCAAAACCGAGTGAGTTTTAAGCTAAGGGTACACGCATATTCATGAGCTTGAGCAGAGGAGAATTCAGCATAGAATTGGGGCAAAGGTCAACAGAGTCCAAGGTTGAGTTGATTGAGGTCAGGAGGGTCAACATCCTCCTTCCACCCTCCACCTGGGTGGGGACCTTAGTTCCTGCTGAACTCAGAGATCTATTATTATGTATAATCCCTCCAGGAGGAACTAGGACTCTGCTTTATCACCGCTCTAGTGTTTGGCTGCCTTTTCTCTGTTCCTTCATTCCTTTGTTCCCTTGAGATCACTGATTACTGAGACCTTTTCAAGGGCAAGCATCGTGGCCGGGCTTAGATCACAAAATGGCTTAGGGCAAAAATGGATTCTCTTCTGTCAAGAAAGTCATGCCTGGTTCTCCTTCTCTGGGGACCCACCCCCCAAACCTATGTGCTTACAGGAGGGGCTGAAAGTGAGGCTGGTCTTCCGTTGTTTGAATGATTTAATGTCTTAAAGTGAGACTGTATTCATGTATTACTTATGATAAAAAGAGAAAACAATATTACTTTTAAAACAACACTTATCTTCTGTCAGGGAGGAGGAAATTTTCCTTTACGCTTTTAGGTTCTTCTGGCTGATCTAAAAATTAAATTGGAATGACACACATTAACAGTAGAAAACTCAAACAAAAATTTTAATAACATGGGAGAGACCCAGGAAAACTGAGTCACTCGCCAAGATGGCTGAAGCCCTCACCTTAAATACCATTCTCAGTAAAGACCACAGAGGAGGGCTTCCCTGGTGGCGCAGTCGTTGAGAGTCCGCCTGCCGATGCAGGGGACACGGGTTCGTGCCCCGGTCCGGGAAGATCCCACATGCCGCGGAGCGGGGACATGGGTTCGTGCCCCGGTCCAGGAAGATCCCACATGCCGCGGAGCGGCTGGGCCCGTGAGCCATGGTCGCTGAGCCTGCGCGTCGGAGCCTGTGCTCCGCAACGGGAGAGGCCCGCGTACCGCAAAAAAAAAAGACCACAGAGGACATTGAGGATGGGGAGAGTCGGGTTACAGGCAAAGGCACAGTAAACAAGGGTGAGGTTGTTATGCAGATTTAAGTCATTGCCTTCTCCATTCATGAGAGTTTCTAGAGATTTGGTCAACCTCCTCTCCCAGGTATAGTGAGGGAACCGCCCTTACAATTGGAGATTTCCCTTACAAATGTAAATATTTCTTACAAAAGGGTAACTCCTACTTGATTTTCAGAGTTTTTCCCGGATCTGCTATTTCTTAGAAATCAACCAGCTTAAAATATTCCAAAGAGGCACATTTTGGGGCAGCAAATTCTGTTCCGCTACAGTCCCCCCTTTGAAACTTCCCAGGGAAGTTTCACCATCCAGAAGCTAGGTTGATACATGACTCCATGTCCTGTTCGGAAGTTAGTCCTGAGAATAGGTCAGTTCAGAGAAATGGCTGTGTCTCATTTCAGGAGGTGGTGATAGGGCTGGGCTCTCAAAGTTAGTATGGTACTCTACGTGAAATCAGGTATTTAATAAGAGGCATTTCTACTGCGACAGAAGAAAAACAAAGCTTAGTAGTTGGAACAAATTATAAACCCACTGTCTGAGTCCTGGGAGTTGCCAGTTGAAGAGACATTCATTCATTGATTCATTGATTGATTTTTGGCTGCGTTGGGTCTTCGTTCCTGTGCGCGGGCTTTCTCCAGTTGCGGCGAGCGGGGGCTACTCTTCATTGCGGTGCGCGGGCTTCTCACTGCGGTGGCTTCTCTTGTTGCAGAGCACGTGCTCTAGGCACGCAGGCTTCAGTAGTTGTGGCATGCGGACTCACTAGTTGTGGCACGTGGGCTCTAGAGCGCAGGCTCCGTAGTTGTGGCGCACAGGCTTAGTTGCTTCGCAGCATGCGGAGGGATATACGTAACAATATCTTTGAGCTCCTTACAGAACTAAAATCCCCAACAAGTGGAAGATGTTAGCATTCTTCATTCCAGATTAAAGGAACCGGAGAAGCTCTTCAAGAAACCACCTCAGGCCAGATTAAAGGAGTGCAGGCCCTGCACATACCCTAATCCTTATCGGCAACCCTGCCCTTGAACCATTGCTATAAAACTGCTCAACAAATCCTTGCAGGTTGGAACAAACAGTTATTGAGGGGCATGAGCTTCTTGTGTTCCCCCTTTGCCTGGCAAAGCAATAAAGCTGTTCTTTTCTACTTCACCCCAAACTGTGTCTCTGAGATTCAATTCGGCACCTGTGCACAGAGGCCGAGCTTTCAGCACCAACTGCAAGTTGGCAAGGGCTCTGATTCACAGTCATTCAGGGATCCAGGCTAACTGAGTCTCCGCCATCATTAGTACATTGCTTTCCAAGTCACTCTGGCCATCACTGTAAAGGCCAATTCAGCTCCTGAGAGGAGGGAAAACGGAACATGAAGGAAAGCACATGGGATACTTTTTGGACAAGGCTTGGAAGTAGCACACATCCTTCTGGCTCATACTCCATTGGAAAACTTAGTCACTTGGCTCTATCTACCTCCTGGGGAGACTGAGAAATGCTATGCAGCTGGGAACTCAAATGGTAGTGAAACAGGAGGGAAGGGGGCAGGGCACAACCTTTAAAAGAATGACATAGCCTTAGAACACGACACAAATGGTTAGAACCAATTAGGCCCAAGATGGCGGATAGGACTTCCACTAGACCTTGAGCCTCAGTATACGCTCATGGTAGCACATCAACACGCTAAATGACATACCCACAGGCGCCATGACAGTTCCAAGGCCGACCATAAAAGGTCAACAAGTGGGCAGTAGCCCAATTCCTGGAACTCCCCACCCTGTCCCCCAAATAGCTGGAATATTCCTCCCACCCATTAGCCTATGCAATTACCCACCCCTATAAAAACTGACAACCCCATATCCTGGTGCCTCTCTTGCCTTCTGAGATGGCCCACACTCTGTGAAGTGTGTTTCTCTCTAAATAAATCCACTTCTTACCTATCACTTTGTCTCTCACTGAATTCTTTCTGCAATGAGACATCAAGAAAGTGAGTTTCATTAAGTCCTGAGACCAGGTGTGTGATCTCAGTTAAAAGAACCTGGGTTCCACATCTTCTTTATTTGTTCATCTGTCGATGGACACTTAGGTTGCTTCCATGTCCTGGCTATTGTAAATAGAGCTGCAATGAACATTGTGGTACATGACTCTTTTTGAATTTTGGTTTTCTCAGGGTATATGCCCAGTAGTGGGATTGCTGGGTCATATGGAAGTTTTATTTTTAGTTTCCTAAGGAATCTCCATACTGTTCTCCATAGTGGCTGTATCAATTTACATTCCCACCAACAGTGCAGGAGGGTTCCCTTTTCACCACACCCTTTCCAGCATTTATTGTTTCTAGAGTTTTTGATGATGGCCATTCTGACTGGCTTGAGGTGATACCTCATTGTGGTTTTGACTTGCATTTCTCTAATAATTAGTGATGTTGAGCACCTTTTCATGTGCTTCTTGGCCATCTGTATGTCTTCCTTGGTGAAATGTCTGTTTAGGTTTTCCACCCATTTTTTAATTGGATTGTTTGCTTTTTTGATGTAGACATAGGGAACGGACTGGAGGACATGGGGTGGGAGGGGGAAGCTGGGGTGAAGTGAGAGTAGCATCAACATATATACACTACTGAATGTAACATAGATAGCTAGTGGGAAGCAGCCGCATAGCACAGGGAGATCAGCTCGGTGCTTTGTGACCACCTAGAGGGGTGGGATAGGGAGGGCAGGAAGGAGGCTCAAGAGGGAGGGTATATGGGGACACGTGTACACATATGGCTGATTCCCTTTGTTGCACAACAGAAATTAACACAGTATTGTGAAGCAATTACACTCCAATAAAGATCTATTAAAAAAAAAAAAAAGAACCTGGGTTCAAGTCCCAATGTGAGTTGCCGGGTTTCGGCACCACGCCTTGCCAAAACTCAGGGTTCTGTTGCTTAAGAAGGAGGGGAGAATGCATAGCCATTCTGAGACAGGCATTGTTAAAACCATTCCATAGTTGAGGAAACTGAAGCTCAGGCTGGTTAAATAACTGCCCAATTTCATGCAGCTTCTACATGTTAGAGCTGGAACTCCACCTCTGCTGTCTCATTCCAGAGCCCGTGTACTCTCCAGCGCCCACACTAACCTGGCTCACTCAGCACGCGAGTCTGATCCTCAGCAACGTGCCAGGAGATTCTTTGAAGCCACACAATAAATTCAGCACATCTTTTATGGGTACACATTTCACTCCATGATTTAGGAATAAAACAAGTTTCCTTAAGACAAACATTATGGTGTAGAGGGCCAAACTGCACTGATTTCTATGATAAAACAGGAGACTTGAAAGAAATTTTACATGTTAGTCCCTGTAGATGAAGCAAAGCTTGGGAAGCCCCTCATGGCCCTGCACTATCCCCGTCACTCCTCTGCTCCTTGTTATGTGGTGACTGTACTCACTGCTGTTTTCTGGTCTTATCACCAATCGCAGGCTTTAACTCTACTTGGAACCTATAGCCTTCTAGACCCCAGCAGTACTCACTTTTTTTTTTCATGAATTTTTATTGGAGGATAGTTACTTTACAATGTTCTGTTAGCTTCTACTGCATAGCAAAACGAATCAGCCATACGTAAGGACTCATTTCTTTAAATTTATTTATTTATTTATTTATGGCCGCACTGGGTCTTCGTTGTTGGGTCTTCGTTGCTGTGCACGGGCTTTCTCTAGTTGCAGCGAGCGGGGGCTACTCTTCGTTGCGGCGCGCGGGCTTCTCATTGCGGTGGCTTCTCTTGTTGTGGAGCACGGGCTCTAGGCACGCGGGCTTCAGTAGCTGCAGCATGCGGGCTCAGTAGTTGCGACACGTGGACTCAGCAGTTGTGGCACACGGGCTTAGTTGCTCCGCGGCATGTGGGATCTTCCCAGCCCGGGTATCGAACGCGCGTCCCCTGCATTGGCAGGCAGATTCTCAACCACTGCGCCACCGGGGAAGCCCCAGTACTCACTTCTTATAGTATCAATATCACAGGCTGCCAATTGATTTAAAAACAACAACAGCAACAAAAAAAACCTTTGATTTTTAATAGAAATGTTCTGATACTTTTAAAAGTTTGAAAATGGCTGGTGATCCCATTTTGGATAGAGTCCCTATGTAATAATATTGTATTTGCTCCTACAAACTATAATCTCCCAGTCAGTTCACACAGGTTTAAGGATATCTGCTGATTTGCGAGAAAGGGTCTCAATTCTGATATAAATAATTCTATGTGGCCCTGAGGGCACACAGTCTTAACTCATAATGATGTTTATAGCCTAGCAGTTCCTTTGATGCTAAACTTCCAGACAGTTTCCTGAAGAGAGATCTTTCTTTTCATTGTGGAGCTCCATGTGGCTGGTAAGATCCTATTATGGTATCTGCCGGAAGGCTGTGGTTCCATCTTAAATAAAGCTTTGGTAGAATTACCAGTTTTGGTGTGTTCTCCCTACAGCTATTATACCAGTTAATGAAAAGTTTAAGGATACAATTTGCTTATATGGACACCAAAGGGGGAGAGCAGGGGGCGGGGAGGATGAATTGGGAAAATGGGATTGACAGGTATACACTAATATGTATAAAATAGATAACTAACAAGAACCTGCTATATAAAAAATCGAATCAAATCAAATTCCAAAAAAAATAAAACAACTTAAAAAAAAAGGAATACAATTTGGAGGACTATCAAATTGTTTCCAGACATCTGAGGGGTGGGTATGCAAATGAGTAGAAGATTTAGATACACACAAAAAAGATGGTTCCTTTTTTTTAAGGTATAGATGCAGAAGGCCTTATCAAACTATACCACAGTTTGATCATGAGATAAATTGGTTATTATTTACATGGACAAGTAGCTCAGAGATTGACTCTCTAATGTGAACAAAAAATCAAGTTGTTTAGTTTGCCCAAGTGCTAACACACAGCTTTGTTAGGTGACTAAATGGGGAAAAAGGAGAGGGAGAATCTGAAATATTAGACGGGGAATTTAATTTTCTAATAGTTTGGTCTCTAATAAACAGATGATATTTAAGCCAAACAAAAAAGTAAGATTGGGGCCATCACATTTTCTAAGGACAGAATATTTAGACATTGGGGAAAAAATGTCTACGAACATCCTAAAAGTCAAAGAACTTGTATCCTTGGGCACCTGGGACTCAGATTCCATGAGGACCCTGTTACTAACACAGCACAGGCTAACTCAGCCGACCAGGATTTAGCAGAGGACAGGAAAATCATGAATTGCTTAGGTGAAGAAAAGCAGATCTCAAAAAGGGGTTAAGAAAGGACCGGTTATCATTTACACGTCTGATGACTGTAAGTAGTGAATTTCATTGAATTTAAGAGACCATCTCCATTTCCAAGGTGTTAACATGCATGTAGGTGAGGGCTGGACTGAGGAAACACATTTCCTTAACTGGGAAAGAAGCCAGAAAGAATTGTATGCAAAAACATGATGACAATTGTTTCAGGTTGGCAAAAATGTTGCTGGGCCAAGTTTCAGAATTGAACAGGCTTAGTTCAGCACAAACTGGAGGCCAGGTTCCTTAGGAGCTCTGAGTGGGAGAATTGCTATTAGACAAGAGTCCATTAAGAAGAGGCTCTGTATCGTATCTCTGTTCTAATTAAACTCCAGATTTCATTTAAAAAAAGAAAAAAAGAGGAGGACCTGTATCAGTACCTGGGCCCTGTGAAGTCTATAATATAATTGGAATAGGTTGTACTGAAACATTCACACCTACCTCTAAGCCCAGGGCATTAGTGCTACAGAGATATCCAAGGGAAAACTTTTTAACTGGTTTCTTATTCCAAAAAAATATCTTCAGGGAAGTGTGGAATCCACATGGTCATTAAACCAATTGGTATGTTGTAGGGTTTTTTGTTTGTTTGTTTTGTTTTGTTTTTGGCTGTGTTGGGTCTTCGCTGCCGCACACGGGTTTTCTCTAGTTGTGGTGAGCGGGGCTACTTTTCTTTGCAGTGCGCGGGCTTCTCATCGTTGTGGCTTCTCTTGCTGTGGAGCACGGGCTCTAGGCACGTGGGTTTCAGCAGTTGTGGCTCGCAGGCTTCAGTAGTTGTGGCACACGGGCTTAGTTGCTCCAGGCATGTGGGCATCTTCCTGGATCAGGGATCGAACCCATGTCCCCTGCAATGGCAGGTGGATTCTTAACCACTGCACCACCAGGGAAGTCCCTGTTGTAGGTTTTTAAATTTTTATCTTATTTTATTTTTTATTGTTAAGGGTTTCACAGATGGACATTGGAGATTTAAATCAATTTTGGTTGCCATGGTAGGCTTTGGATCCTGTCAGCTGGAGACCGATAACTCTAGTCAAAAGGATTCTATTCTATCATGTTTCTATTCATAATTACAGCATAATATTTTCTCTGCTTATTTATTTACATTCTGAATGACTGGCTTTGGACTAGTGGCTTTTCTTTTTAATTGAATGAAATATTCTTTAAATTCTATAGTGCTTTAAAATGTGCAAAAGTTTCACACACATGATTTCATATAATCCCATAATAATGAATGGACTATTTGTTTCAACATTTTACATTTTCAATCCTGTCAGTTACCTGTATGACCAAGACAGACTATATTTTGCTACTTCACTATCAATAAAGAGGACCTCTGCTTAACAACAGAGCCATGCAACCTGAAGCCTGGAGGATAGAATGGTCTTGATTATACAGCCTGCTTTGTTGTGAGGGTAAAGGAATAGATACCTGTGACAGCAAGACCAGGATGGCATCCCAGCTCTCTCTCCCTGCTATACAACATAGAATCTCTGGTCCAGGGCTTCCCTGGTGGTGCAGTGGTTAAGAATCCAGCCGTCAATTCAGGGGACACGGGTTCGAGCCTTGGTCCGGGAAGATCCTACATGCCACGGAGCAACTAAGCCCGTGCGCCACAACTACTGAGCCTGCGCTCTAGAGCCTGCGACCCACAAATACTGAGCCCACGTGCTGCAACTACTGAAGCCTGCGTACCTAGCCCGAGCTTTGCAACAAGAGAAGCCACCGCAATGAGAAGCCCGCGCACCGCAATGAAGAGTAGCCCCCGCTCGCCTCAACTAGAGAAAGCCCGCGTGCAGCAACGAAGACCCAACGCAGCCAAAAATAAATAAATAAAATACATTTATAAAAAAAAAAGAAAAAGAATCTCTCGTCCAATTTCTATAGAGAGAAGAAGACCCTGAAGAGAATGTTGACTGGGTAGGATAAGACCTGGAAATTTAAGGAAGTTTGGCCTCTATAGACAAAGTAACAGGGTGAAACTGTGGGTTATTCAACAGAGTATAATATAATTAAAAAATAAATAAATAAAACAAAATAAAAGGGGACTTCCCTGGTGGTCCAGTGGTTAAGACTCTGCGCTTCCACTTCAGGGGGTATGGGTTCGATTCCTGGTCGGGGAACTAAGATCCCGCATGCTGCGCATGGCACGGCCAAAAAAAGAAAAAGTATAATATAATTGGAAATAGGATTTCGGGAAATTGGTCTGGCTGTCACGGTATAGAAAATGGACAGGAGTGAATAGGGAGCTTACTGTTTAAAAACAGGTCCACACAAAAACAAAACAGCAACATAGATCAATCAGAAAGTATGCTATGAGAGGATGTAATGCTAAAAGGAATTTCCCAAAAGGAGTAACATTGTTGAACACCTACCATGTGGTAGTCTCTATCACTGAGTGTATTTCCAGTATCTCATCTAACCCTAACAATTGTTAACAAGTGTAATTAGGTATGGCAGCTCCCATTATACAGATGAAAAAAGTAGTTTGGTGAGATGATGTACCTTTCTCATTGTCATTCAGTTTCTGAGTAGTAAAATTGGGATTCAAATCCAGACCTGACTAATTCCAAGGCCATTGTTCTTTCCAAAATACCAAACTGTCATACTCTAAAAACTACAAAATACTGTTGAAAGAAATTAAAGAATACCTAAACAAGTGGAAAGATATCCCATGTTCATTGATCAGAAAACTTAATATTGTTAAAAGGTCAATCCTACCCAAAGTGATCTATAGATTCAACATGTTTCCTATCAAAATCCCAGCTGGCTTTTTGGCAGAAATTGATAAGTTGATCTTAAAATTCATATAGAAATTCAAGGGACCTAGAATACACTCTTTTTTAAGTTCAACACTCACACTCCTCCCCTCCCCACTGGGGTCAAGGGAGTGACCCCCCCCACCCACTATATAGGCACATATCCAGGTCCAGACTGGATAACTGATTTTATAGTAATGCCCTTGGGCACAAGGGAATTTCAGATATTTGCTGGTTTTGACTGACACCTTCTCTGGTTGGATGGAGACATTCCCCACCCAAATCAAGACTGCCCTGGAGTTCTCTAAGGCCCTGCTCAAAGAAATAATCCTTCCGTTTGGGCTCCCTAAATCCATCCAGAGTCACAATGGGTCCACCTTTGTTTCCCAAATGACTAAAGGACTCTCTAGAGCCCTAGGGATTAAATGGGGTTTACGCTCTACTTGGAGACCACAGTCCTCAGGAAAAGTAAAACAAATCAAACTCTCAGAAGAAATTTAGCCAAACTATGTCAAGACACTCATCAACCCTGGATCGCCCTTCTCCCCATAGCACTTCTGAGAATGCGAATAGCCCTTAAAGGAAAGCTCAGGTTGAGTCCATGTGAGCTCGTGTATGGGAGGCCCATTCCTGAAGGACCCAGCTCGAAGACCAACCTTAGGAATGTGGACCAACAGAAATATATCTTACAGAGAGGGGAAATAATCAAAGCTTTACACACCTACAGGGATCCGGAACTGCCTTCCCCTTCTGACATCACTTTACATCCTTCCTCCCCTGGGGATTGGGTTTATTTGAAAATCTGGAAGACTGGAAATCCACACGTCCAGTTAGACCCCAAGTGGACAGGCCACAACCTAGTAATCTTGACCACTCATTCTGCCTGAAAATTACAGGACTTAACTCCGTGGGCCACCATACCAGGGTGAAGGCATGCCTGAGGAAGAAGTTACTGAGCCAGCCACTCCTTATACCTGTGAAGCTGTCATAGACCTTAAGTTACTTTTCAAAAGGACAAACTTACCAATAGATACGTGATGTGGTGGACAGGCTTAGTAGTTGGCTTTGTCACTACTCTGGCCTCACCTGGCTTCTGCTGTTCTGCGAAAGCCCCTCCTTCTGGCAAGCATCTCTGTCCATGCTGGGTATGGGGGATATTAATACTGGAAGCACCATGAGTGGCCACTATTGTCTATTCTTTCTTGTCTTTTCTGCTCTCTTACAACCGTCCACGTGGAATGGAAATTCAATGCAATAGTAAATTTCTCAAGCATTAGAGCCCGTGGACAAAATCTATCCCGGTGCTACATCTGTCACCCCCGCCCACAAAGTGGTACCTATGGATTAAACATATTACATTTTACCCCTAAGAGTGACAACCTCACTCTCACTTTGGCTAACAGGTCTGCTAAAGCTACCCCTCTTGAAGTTCACATCCCGTCCCTAACACAGCTCCCCTGCTTGGACCTCGCCCCTTGCATTAACATCTCTAATGAATACAAAGCACTCACTCTGAAGTGCTGTCTTGCTGCCACTGCCCCTGTCAACGACCCCTACAAAAGGGAGGAGGTTGTGATGCCGAAAGCTCAACCTCTCTGCCCCAGTGCCGAATCGAGAATCTCGGAGACAAGAGTTTTGGGTGAAGTAGAAAACGAGAGCTTTATTGCTTTGCCAGGCAAAGGGGGACACTGCAGCCTCCTGCCTTGAAAAACTATGTGTCCCTGGAATACAATATTGAAAAGGAAGGACATATTTAAAGGACTCACACTTTCCAATATCAAAACTTACCACAAAGCTACTGCAATCAAGACAGTCTGGCACTAGCAAAATGATAGACATATAAATCAAGGGAATACAACTGAGAGTCCAGAAATACACCTTTACATTCATGGTCAAATGATTTTCACCAAGAGTGCCAAGACAATTTAAAGTTGGACCCTTACCTAACACCATGTACAAAAATTAACTCAAAATGTATTATAGATCTAAATATAAGAGCTAAAACTACAAAGCTCTTAGAAGAAAATATAGGAGTAAATCTTTATGGCCTTGAGTTTAGGCAATGGTTTCTTAGGTATGACACCAACAGCACAAGTGACAAAAAAATAAATACATCTGACTTCATGAAAATTTAAAACTTCTGTGTTTTAAATAACACCATCTAGAAACTGAAAAGACAACCCACATAATAGGAGAAAACATGTGCAAATCATATATTTCAAAACGGCTTTCTATTCAGAACATATGCAATACAACTCAATAATAAAAGATAAATAACCCAATGTTTTGTGGTTTTTTTGGCTGCGCTACACACACTTGTGGGATCTCAGTTCCCAGGGATTGAACCCCGGGCCACAGGCACTGAAAGCCCGGAATCCTAATCAATAGGCCACCAGGAAACTTCCCAATCCAATCTTTTCAAATGGGCAAAAAATCGGAATAGACATTTTCCCAAACATTATTAATCATTAGGCAAATGTAAATCAAAAGCACAGTGAGGGCTTCCCTGGTGGCGCAGTGGTTAAAAATCCGCTTGCCAATGCAGGGGACACGGGTTCGAGCCCTGGTCCGGGAAGATCCCACATGCCGCGGAGCGACTAAGCCCGTGCACCGCAACTACTGAGCCTGCGCTCTAGAGCCTGCGAGCCACAACTACTGAAGCCCACGTGCCTAGAGCCCGTGCTCTGCGACAAGAGAAGCCACCGCAATGAGAAGCCCGCACACCACGAGAAAGCCCGCGCGCAGCAACGAAGACCAAATGCAGCTAAAAATAAATAAATAAAATAAAAAATTTTTAAAAAGCACAATGAGATACTGCTTTGCGCCTACCAGCTAGGATGGCTATAAACAAATAGATACTAACAACTGCTGGTGAGTATGGGCAGAACTGGGAACACTCCTACATTGCAGGTGGGAATATAAAATAGTGCAGTTGCTTTGGAAAACAGTCAGACAGTCCCTCAAAAGGTTAAACATAAAAGTTACCATAGGACCCAGCAATTCCAGCCTTAAGTTTATACCCAAGAGAAATCAAATCATATGTCCGTACAAAAGCTTATACACAAATGTTCACAGCAGCATCATTCATAATAGCCAAAATGTGAAAACAACTCAAGTATACCAACCGATTAATGGATAAGTAACTTGTGGTGATCCCTAAAACAGAATATTATTTGGTCATGAAAAGGAGTGAAGTACTGATTCTTGCTATAACATCAATGAGTTTTGGAAACACTATACTATGTGAAAGAAAGCAGCCACAAAAGACCACATATTGGGCTCCCCGGTGGGACAGTGGTTAAGAATCCACCTGCCAATGCAGGGGACACAGGTTCAAACCCTGGTCTGGGAAGATCCCACATGCCACGGAGCAACTAAGCCCGTGCACCGCAACTACTGAGCCTGCGCTCTAGGGCCTGCGAGCCACAACTACTGAGCCCGTGCGCCACAGCTACTGAAGCCTGTGCGCCTAGAGCCCATGCTCCGCAACAAGAGAAGCCACCGCAATGAGAAGCCCGCGCACCGCAACGAAGAGTAGTCCCCGCTCGCTGCAACTAGAGAAAGCCCATGGGCAGCAACCAAGACCCAACGCAGCCAAAGATAAATAAATAAATATATATATTTAAAATACTCACATTAGAATCGAGTAAATCAAGTGGTTGTGCTAACTTCTAATTTTTAACCAGTTTATAGATGACCAGTCAAGAAAATTAGAAAAATGTATCCAAATAGTTGGGGGGGCGGTGAAGGAGCCAACCTTCAAAGACAATCACTATTAATATTTTGGAGTGTTTTCTTCCAATAATCGTGCATCACAGTTGTTTCTTCACATAACACTGTATTATAAGCCTATCTCCACATCATCAGGCGGTTTGTTTGTTTGTTTTTGGACTCACCACGCAGCGGGTGGGATCTTAGTTCCCCGACCAGGGATTGAACCTGGCCCTCGGCAGTGACAGCGTGGAGTCCTAACCACTGGACCGCCAGGGAGTTCCCCAGAGAGTTTTTTGTAAACGTCATTTAATGCCCATGGAGGTGTCGTGATGTATTTAACCATTACCATATCACTGACTGGCTCCTGTTTTCCCCTATCTTAATGGGGGGAAAGGATTAATATCTTTATACAGAAAGCATTTTGGTATTTAGGATTATTTCCTTGGATAGATTCTGATTCCTAAGAAGTAGAGTTAATGAAACAAAGGACAGGACCATTTCATAGCATTTCCCCCCAAAGTTGTACCAGTTTATTTATACTGAGAAGTGATAAAGTTAATTTGTATATTGGGACCCACAGAATGGAGGCAGCCCCAGTGACCCTACACGTGTCACAAATCTAAACCGAAGTCAGCCTGCGCTTACCCCAAGTGCCTCACTGCCAAGGAAACCGAACAAACACCAATCACTGTGCTCCAAATCAGCTTCAGCCAGCTAACCTTACCCGAGAAAACAGGGCTTGTCAGCCTTACAAGGAAATTCCCAACCTCCAGGTCAGTCGTGCCCTGTTTCCGCTTGCCGTTTCTAAAGCTCTGTACAAATCTTGCCCAAAGTCCCTCCAGAAGAAGGCCCCACTGCTTGTGAAGCAGTGTCCTCCCCCAAGCAACGGGTTATTTTCCCTTGAATAAAGGATCTCAAACGTATAAGCAAATGGTCTTAGTTTGGTCATTTGACAGTGTGCTACAAGGTGTGATTTAAGACCTGGAATTTACGTTACCTCTTCACCTCTGAAGTATTTACTTATTGCTCATTGTCCCTATACTCCTGTTAGAATATAAGCTCCACAAGGGCAGGAATCTTGGTTTACTGGTATACCTCAAGCATCTAAACAATGCCTGGCATACAGGAGACATTCAAATATTTGTTTCAAGAGCAAATGAGATAGGAAGAAGTTTGTTTTTTAATCATGATTATATAGTCCCAATGGCAAGATTTAATCGCAGGTTACAACAGAACTGTCAAGTGAATATGTCCCTACGCCCATCGCATTCTCTGGTATTATTTATCATGACAGAATTTAAGCTTGAATCACTTATTGCATGTCTACTTCAGATATAAAAGTTGCATTCCTTAGTTCTTATGTGTAAGAGAAAGTGCTAATTACCAATCTGGTTTCAGGTTCTCTTGCTATCATGAAGAGCATATACTCGACTAGAAGACCACGTTTCTAATCTCCCTTGCAGACGGGTTGTGGTCAGATAATTATTAAGATATATACAGAAACTGTTGGAATTTCTTCTAGAAAAGATCTTTGAAATGGGAACAAATCACTGATGCGGTCCCTTGTTTTCCTTCTTCTGCTTCCTGCCTAGAATGCAGACATGATAGTTCCAACAGCCCTGCCGTATACAATGAGGTAAATTTAAGGATGGAATCGCAGGATGGAATCTCTGGGCTTCCCTGATGGCACAGTGGTTAAGAATCCGCGTGCCAAGGCAGGGGACACGGGTTCAAGCCCTGGTCGGGGAAGATCCCACATGCTGCGGACCAACTAAGCCCGTGCGCCACAACTACTGAGCCTGTGCTCTAGAGCCTGCGTGCCACAACTACTGAAGCCCGCGCGCCTAGAACCCGTGCTCCACAACAAGAGAAGCCACCACGATGAGAAACCCATGCTCTGCAACGAAGAGTAGCCCCCACTCTCCGCAACTAGAGAAAGCCCGCGCGCAACAAGGCAGACCCAATGCAGCCCAAAATAAATAATAAATAAATTTATTTAAAAAAAACAAAACACTTCCTCAGTTTTGCTGTTCAAGGTGATGCTGCTTTGGGAAAGATCCCCGGTGTTCTCCTTACTTGCTGTAAGTGATGATAAATGCTTCCTTCTCCCAACGTGCAGCTTGGTTGTGTCCACTGTCGCGACACCCACCGAGAGGAGAAACCAGTTTTGGGGTAACAGGACCATAGGTGGCAGTGCAATTATAAGAGTTTGGTAAGGCCGTGGGGAGTTCCCCAGCCAAATTCCCCCCTCACTCCCTGTCTTGCAGGAACGCGCCTGTCTCAGTGTTCCCAGCGTGCTCAGCTGTGGGCTGGGCCCACTTTATAAGAAGCAAGGCCCCGGCTCCACAGCGGTGATGGGTGTCGGAGCAAAGTCACTGAGGGCATGGACCAATCATACCTTTGCAGTCCCAGTGAGAGGTCTGAGAGTCACATTCTCCTGTTCAGGATACCTGACGATCCTCTGAAAAGATGCCTGGAACAGTGTTACCTTCTGAGAAAAGGGATATAATAAGTGAAAAAACTCCAACAGAGTTTAACATACATTTTTGAATGAATGTCTTTAATAAATATAAAAATACGCTCAAAGCAATTGGGATTTTTCTGCCTTTTTAAATATGTTAAAGATGATATCACTTCAGTTAGAAGTGAAGAATCATTTATAGTGATAGGATTAGAGACCTCATTACTTTGTTTTGACTATTCATTGACTGATGTACTTCTGGTCTTTGACAGCGCTATGGACTGCAATGTGTCGCCTCACCCAATTCCTATTTTGAATCCTAACCCCCCATGTGACTATATTTGGAGATAAGCTTTTCAAGAAGGTAACTAAGGTTAAATGAGGTCATAAGGGTAGGGCCCTAATCCAATAGGATAGGTGGCCTTATAAGAAGAGGAAGAGAGAGAGATTTCCCTTCCCCTCATGCTCATATATGTGTATATCTGTGTGTATACATATATGTGTACACATGTGTATATAGCTTCACTTCAGACAGCTGAAGTTAGATGTTAACAAAGGAACTAGTGATGGGCTTCCCTGGTGGCGCAGTGGTTGAGAGTCCGCCTGCCGATGCAGGGGACACGGGTTCGTGCCCCGGTCCGGGAAGATCCCACATGTCACCGAGCGGCTGGGCCCGTGAGCCATGGCCGCTGAGCCTGCGCGCCCGGAGCCTGTGCTCCGCAACGGGAGAGGCCACGGCAGTGAGAGGCCCACGTACCGCAAAAAAAACCAAAAAAACAAACAAAATAACCAAAGGAACTAGTGAAACGGCTGGGCAAACAGCAGTGCTAAGTAGAAAGTCTCAACAGGAGAAAAACTACAACTTCTATGTTTCTTAGCTCCTTCTCCTCTATTTCTATTTTGAGGTTGCTCCAATCTTCAGAGAAAAAAGACTCACCTGGTTCTTTACGCCATTGTTCTTTCATCGGGCTCCCGCCTTCCAGCCTCGCTGACCACTGCCACTTGCTTTCCACCACCACGACCGACCCACGACCGTTCACATAAAGAGTGGCCTTCCCGTTGTCAGATCCAAAGGATCCACTCGCTGCCTTGACCTCCTGGGAGCATTCGTCACTGTTCTACCCTTGTAGAAACTTTCGGCTCCCTTACTTCGAAGATACCAGCCTCCCCCTGTTCTCCTTCTTTGATGAGGTTTCATGTCTTTTCCCCTTCCAGCCATCCTTAAAGCTATGTGTTTCACAGGAATTTCATCCTTTAACACTTCGCTTCTCTCACTCAGAGACTTTTTGTGAGTGATCTCATTATCCATGGCTTCAACTAATGGACCCTCAAACATGTCTGGGCCTGACTCTGTTATGAGCGCCCAGTCCTTAGTTTTCTTTGCCCACAAAGTGACTCCACCTGGGTGTTCCACGGGCGCGTCTCAATGATATGTTCCCATCTTAACTCTCAGGGAGTGTCCTCCCTAAGAGAGGCATCTCCACCTGTTTTCCTTATTTGGTACCATCATCTACTAGTCACCCAGGTCGTCCCTAGACGCTGTCCTCTCCTCCCTCACCCCCTGGATTTAATTTGTCCCTCAGCCCCGTAGTTTCTGTCTCCTTCACAGTTCTTAAACCCATCTCTTCTGCATCACTGCCCCCAATTTATTTGTTTGGGAGGTAGTATTGAGGGAGCAACAGGAATGTGCATCAGGATCACCTGTGTGGCCTCTCCCGTTGCGGAGCACAGGCTCCGGACGCGCAGGCTCAGCGGCCATGGCTCACTGGCCCCGCCGCTCCGCAGTGTGTGGGATCTTCCCGGACCGGGGCACGAACCCGCGTCCCCTGCACCGGCAGGCGGATGGACCCTCAACCACTGCGCCACCAGGGAAGCCCTGGTTTTCTTTTTAAATAAGTGTGCCTGTCCTGCCCCTCCCCCAGAGATTCTGAACCAGCACGTCCTCTTCCTCACCACGCTATTCTTATTCTCCCCTGGTCTCCCATCCATCCTCCACACCGCTGACAGATGATCTCTCCAAAAGGCAACCGTCAAAGTGCAACCTATCTGTCTTTTCAGAGGTTCCACAGAACCTTCAGGATAAAGTCCAAACTCCTCGGAAAACCTTTGACACTTTGGTTCTTGCCCACAGCTTCCACCTCATCTCCTGCCACTCCCTTACAGACACCCTGCACTCAAGCCTCATCGAAGTGTGCTACTTGCCGTTCCTGGAACATTCCTCCTTTCCTTCCCTTGCTGTCCTCAGTGGATCTCCTCCGTCAGCCCTTTCCACCTGGAAGTCATCTCGTTCAAAAACAAGACCTCTCCTGACTTCTCCAGGCAGTTAGATACTTCCTCTTCCGTGTTTCCACAGGACCTTGTTCATATAATGATTCTATATTTATTATTGGATGATTGTATTTGTGTTTATACAATGTCTCGCCCACTAAACTATGAGCACACTTTGTTCACTTCATTATTGTATGCCCTAATGTAGAGACCCACACATAATGTGTACTCAACAAATGCTCACTGAATGAACTTTTGAAGTGAATAAAATTTTAATTTACACTTTTCTGATTGATTAAGGTATACAGTATTTATTTTTCTTTTTCTTCTTTTTCGTTTTTTCTTTGGCCTCGCCAAGCGGCATGCTGGATCTTAGTTCCCTGACCAGGGACTGAACCCATGCCCCCTGCAATGGAAGCACAGAGTCTTAACCACTGGACTGCCAGGGAAGTCCCTGAGTCCCTTTTAATAATGACAGTTTATACTTGAAAGTACCTTTGATTTTTCAAAACACTTTTTTTTTTTTAATAATCTCACCACATTTTTTTTTTTTGTGGCTGCGTTGGGTCTTTGTTCTGGTGTGCAGGCTTCTCACTGCGGTGGCTTCTCTTGTTGTGGAGCACAGGCTCTAGGCGCGCGGGCTTCATTAGTTGTGGCACATGGGCTCAGTAGTTGCGGCGCGCAGGCTCTAGGGCACAGGCTCACTAGTTGTGGCACACGGGCTTAGTTGCTCTGCAGCATGTGGGATCTTCCCCAACCAGGGATCGAACCTGTGTGCCCTACATTGTCGGGCCGATTCTTAACCACTGTGCCACCAGGCAAGTCCCTCAAAGCACTTTTCTTCCAACCCTTTATTATGAATATTTCCAAACACATGGGAAAGAAAAAGAATTGTAAGTGAACTCCCATAGACCCTAGACTCTAATTCAACATTTTGCTATATCTGCAAAACGCTTTTTTTTTTTTTTTTTTTTTTTTTGCGGTACGTGGGCTTCTCACTGTTGGGGGCCTCTCCAGCTGCGGAGGCTCCGGACGCGCAGGCTCAGCGGCCATGGCTCATGGGCCTAGCCGCTCCGCGGCATGTGGGATCTTCCCGGACCGGGGCACAAACCCGTGTCCCCTGCATCGGCAGGCGGACTCTCAACCACTGCACCACCAGGGAAGCCCCTGCAAAACGCTTTTTATAGGCTAGTTTTATCAGCACTTTTTATTTCACCTAGTGACTAAGGTATGATTCTGTCTGTCTTATAGACAAGGAAAGTGAGACTAAGAGATTTAGTGATTTGCCACGAAGCATATCTCCCAGGAGTTATGATCAACCTGTACCAGCTGATGGCAACCACACCTTCTGGGTGTCAGATATATAGCCCAGGCCTGAACATACATTGAATATCCTCGGTAATGAAAAGCTTCCAATTCCTCAAGACAGGAGAATCACCAGCACCATGGGAAATCCAGCAAGAAAACATTTCTAGGTCATAAATCATTCAGAGAGGAATCCAGTCTTGGGCCTCCCTCCACCTCACCCCACTTCCCTTCCTGGTTAGTCATCATTTCCTGCCCAAATCTAGCTGAGATATTTCTTCCATTCATTCTTTTCCAGTACTAGATGCAAGTCTAGAATAACTTTTTTATCAGCTGGCCTACTTCTCTCTCTTGCCTTTTCACATGCCCGAGATACATGACCTCAAGGAAACCACAGCCCTAAATCATATCCTTGCGTAGCTCACAAAACAGCTCACCGTTTCCTACCAAATTACGTCTAATATAACGTCTGCCTCCCGCAGTATAACCTATCCAAGCATCTGTCTTCTTACTCCTTAGCTTCCATCCTACAGAACTAAGAGTTGTTCTTGTAAATACACCCAGGGCTTTCTTTATTCCCCTTTTTCATGTGTAAATCACCATCACTCTCCCCCTGCTCCAAATTCTACAAGCGTAAAACCGAGACTTCCCAGTCTTTGCCCAACACAAATGCCAAGTCTTCTAATAAACCTTCTAGAAACCGCAGGCCTGTTATGACCTCTATCGCCAAACTTGCGAAAACTTGTGGCACTGATCTTAATCTACCTTGTAAAGCTTTAGGTCTGATTTCTCTTGCCACCTTCGGCCCCCTTTGCCTGAGGATAACATTCTTGAGGAAAGGGACGTTGTCTTCCTCAGCATCGCCCTCGCACACTGTGGGGGCTTTATCGCGCTTAATTTCGTTGAACGCAACATGTCCCGCCGACGGCGTCGGGGGCGGACACCCTTTGCCGGATTCACACGTCCACTCACACGCACACACGGATGCTGTCTTCCACTCGGACACCCACGTGTCTCCAGGGCCACAGCCCTGGAGCAGTCTTGGGTCTCCCAGCCTGTGGGCGTTTCCACTGCAGCCAGCGGAAGGGGAGGCTCATTCCTTTAAAACCGCCTCAAGGGATCCTTGTTACTTTGGACCTCCCACAACCTCCCACCCTATAAATAACTTAAGATCCGCTTCCTCCCAAATCAGTATCACTCCGGTTCGAGGAGTCCCTACCTGGTATCGCCGGGCTCCGGTCCTATGGATCCCCCCTCCCTGTCGCGCTTGGTAGCGCCCGCTTTGTCAGCGCTCTGCGCTCGCCGGTTACCCCCCAGCTCTCAGCGGCTGGCTGCAGCCAGCGCCTTGGCGTCGCAGCAGCAGCCGCAGCACCAGGCACTCAGTCTCGGGCTCGCCTGCCCAGCACCTTCCCCCGGGCCGCGGCGGGAAGAGAAGGAGCCCGGGAGCCTCCCCTCGGACGCCCCCGAGAGTCTGCTCGGCTCGCCCGCGTCGGCGAGGCCCGCGGGTGGGTCGGGCGCGCGAGGGGCCGCGGCGGCGGCGGCGGCGGCGTCGGCGCCGGCGCCCGGCATGTATCAGAGCCCGCGGCGGCTCTGCTCCGCCCTGCTGCAGAGGGACGCGCCCGGCCTGCGCCGCCCGCCCGGCCCGCCGCCGCGCCGCCGCTCGCCGGCGCCCGCCGCCGCCCCCCGCCTCGCTTCCCCCCGGCTCCTGGCGGTGGCCTCGGCGGCCCGCGGCGTCGCGAGGTCTTGCTCCCGAACAGGTGAGTGCGCGGCGGTTCCGGGCGGAGAACGCGGCGGCGGCCAACGCGCGGCCGCCACCTGGAGACGGCGCGGAATGAATGGGAAGCCGGGGGCCGCCGGGCGGTGGGGTCGGACCGGGAAGCGGGTTCCCCTCTCCCTGAGCCGCTGTCTCCGCTCCCCTTTGCGGCTCTGTCCTCGCCTTCCCTTGCCTGGGGCTTGCACCGCGTCCGGTAAGAACCGGAACCCCGCGGGAGCTTCTAGTTTGATCCTTACCGTTCGATGCCGTGGTTTTTGTATTTCTCGCTCTTGACCTGTAAGTTTTCCCCTTCCGAGGCCGCAGATTATTTGTGTTTTGTTTCTAATCGCACTAATGATGGAACATTTTATGCAAACAAACAAACAAAAAATCTAAAGTTACACTTATCTGATCACGTGACCTGCATGTCTTTTAGGTTTCTGAATTTTGAAAAATGTCATGTGAACAGTGTGTTATAACACGCACTGACTCTTTGGACATACATTTGAAATCTTTCGGGAGCCTTCCCGTCTTAATATTTGCGTCATTCTGCGTCCTGTATACCTGGCTTAAGATCTTGCAAAGGTGATGCCGTCTTGGCCAAGAGCCAA
The DNA here is from genome assembly GCF_963924675.1 of Phocoena phocoena. NCBI lineage: Eukaryota > Metazoa > Chordata > Mammalia > Artiodactyla > Phocoenidae > Phocoena > Phocoena phocoena. The sequence goes on from NC_089223.1 coordinate 134,630,984, forward strand.
TTTTATACGTCACGTGCCCTGGATTTCCCCTTTTTGGCCACAGAGGTTTCTGCCTGAGGACCCATTACCGCGGCTACAATCTACATACAAAGTAGTCATACTTTTCAAAATGAGGAATAAAGCTTCTCTTTCGAAACTGGCAATCTTATCACACTAAAAAAGTGTATTTTGGTTGTGCTCAAGTTTATTGCTGTTTAAGACGTATGAGCATCTTAGATTGTAAATAACTACATTTTGCTCCAAAGGTCTGGATTAACGGTTTGGGGGTTTTTTGGGGGGTTTTTTTTGGCCCCGCTGCGTGGCTTGTGGGATTCCCAGACCAGGGATTGAACCCAGGGCCAGGGCATTAAAAGCCCTGAGCCCTAACCACTGGACCGCCAGGGAATTCCCAAGTTTGGGATTTACTTAAGGGCAGATTGAGCAGTAAAAAGAATATGTTCAGTGTGGCTTTCTTAAAGTGATCACCCAAAATGTGACTAGGGACTTACCTGGCGGTCAAGTGGTTTAAGACTCGGCGCTTCCACCGCAGGGGACGCAGGTTCGATCTCTGGCGGGGGAACTAAGATCCCACATACCCTGCGGTGCGGCCAAAAATAAATGAATAAATAAAATAAAGTAAAATAAATTTAGGATGTTAAAGTGGTTACCGGAGACTCTAAATTCTTCAGTGTTCTTAAAAAGGGTGAATTTGGCAGTCACCGAGATCTTTCCAGTTCTATAGGAGTTTGGCACAATGAAATAACTGTTAGAATGGTTACCACCTAATATCTGATAGTGTTTTTTTTATAAAGTATTTTTTAAATAAATAAATTTGTTTATTTATTTTTGGCTGCTTTGGGTCTTCGTTGCGGTGCGCGGGCTTCTCGTTGCGGTGGCGGAGCACGGGCTCTAGGCGCGTGGGCTCAGTAGTTGTGGCGCACGGGCTTAGTTGCTCTGCGGCATGTGGGATCTTCCCGGACCAGGGCTCGAACCCGTGTCCCCTGCATTGGCGGGTGGATGCTTAACCACTGCTCCACCAGGGAAGGTCAGTGGTTTTTCTTGCTGGAAGTTTTCAGGAGGAACATTGTTAGGTTTGAGGTAGGAGAAGGGGTGAAAGAAAACCAATTGGGGTCTTCCTAGCCGTCTCTCCTATCTTAACCTTTCACCTTAAGTTTCCTCCAGGCCCCTCGGGGCAGTTAGTCAGTAGGCTCATCTTGGGAGTACAGATAGCTTGCGTAACACACATACAGAGAGCTGTGCTGTTGGCTGAGGAAGAAAGGCCAGAACATTTGCAATCTTCGGCTTTGGACCCAGAAAGGTGTTTAATGAACTTTCTGGAAGTCCCCCGAAGTTTTAGAAGGAAATTGAAGGATTTTATGGTAGTTAAACTATTGTAAACTATTATAGACAGTTACTACTACAAGATCTAGACAATTTTCCGGCTTCTGTGCAGTTTTCGCTTCAGCTGCTTGTTGGAAGACACTCATGGATGCATTCATCAGCTCATCGCTTGATCACTCATTCATTCAAACACTTACAGTCTGTCTCACTCTGTAGGTGCTTTATTATAGGAGGTAAAGGAACGTGAGACTTAGCCTGCCTCTAAGGAGTTTAATGCCCAGTAAGAGAGGTGAGTTTTGCACAAAGACATGACTGTTTAACGAAATCAAACACCTTTTATTCTTAGCCTGTTACAGTTAAAGGTTTGCAAATGGCACAAGGATGCCAGAGAGTGCAAAGCCTCTTTTAGCCGTGGTGATCTTTTTCGGCTTCAAAACGTGGTTGGCATTTGAGCTGGGCCTTGAAGTGCAGTGTAGGATGGAAAGAGATTAGAACACTTCGCTTGGGAAAAGCCAGGAGCAAAGTGGAAGGCATGAGGCATGGATGTGTCAGGGTGAGAGAACAGATACCTTGCAGAATGTTTCCCAGAGAGCCTCAGAACCAGCATTAGGTGCTTTTTAAATAAATGCAGATTCCTAGATCCTACTGTAGACTTACTAAACAGAATTGTTACCGGTGGGCCCCAGATTCCACATTACTTAACAAAATAGCAACAGTAATAACCAGATTATGCTTATAGGCCCCAAGGTTTAGACATCTGGCTAGAGAAACCTTCAGGGAACTGAAGCACCTTTTTGCGGCGGGGAATGGGTAATAAAGCCCCACACTTGACCCCGTTTGATAATCAGTTCCTTCCTAACTTAACGCCCCTTGGCAATCAGAGGTCACTGGAAAGATGAGTGCAGCCTCTTGGCAGTCATCAAATGCTGGGTTATTAGAATTTAAAGGGGGACCTAGCAGTGTTTTGCTACCTTTTCTCATGGAAGGACAGCAGCCCCCATAAAGAAGTAGCAGTTGCCACGTTTACTGTGCTGGATGACTGTACTGGTCCGGTGTCATCTGTGGGTTTATAAATGCCTTCCTCCTCAGCTAATGAAGGGTTGGCTGAATTACTGTTCTCCATCCCTGGAACATGTTGCTTTTTTTCTTGGTACAATTTTAAAAGCAAATACCGGCTCCTTGGAGGAGGCGGCTTTATTTAGTATGTCCCTTAATGGTGTGCGTAAGCTGCTTATGAGAGAGAAGAAGTGCAAAAGCTTGTAATTATCAAGCTTCTACAAAAATAAATTGCTTTCTTGGTAGGAGAACCAAGGTATTGTTTTCCTGTAGCATTTAATGGTAAGAGCTTAAATACAGTGAGTTATTGGGGGCTTTTGAATTAGTAACCGTGGCTCCAGACTCACACTCAACACACTTGTATGAACATTTGCAAATCATTTAACTTCGCTTGCTGGACTTTACCTAGGGGGAAAAAATTAGTAAGATAAATTGGTATCAATTGATCCGCAGGTATTACTGAACATGGTACACTTAAAAGGCCAAATATTGTATTGCTTCTCATGACTAATTGCAGCAGAGATTGAGAAGAAAGACGTGAGTGTGGCTAGGTTTGTTGGATAAAAACTTTGCTTTGAATGCAAGAAAGGAGGGTGAGAGAAGACCATGTGCCAGAAGAAGGTGGCAGGTATGGGAACAGCGATGAACACCCTGGGAAAAGGGGTACTTGAGAATCATCTGGGCCTTTCACCTGTCTACTTGAATCAGTTTTTCCTGAGAATCCTGGCTGTGTTGTGTTTAACAAATGCCCCGGGTGATTCTCTGGAAAGCCTAGGGAGTCTTTTATAAGCTCCACTCCTAGAGGTACTTGTTCCTCCTGGAAAGTTTGGGAAACCCGGAGAGAATTCTGGACGAGTGTTAAAGAGTTGTGAGCTTGGGGCCTAAGACAATTCAGGAGACGCCTGAGCAAGAATGTTTACCTGAGCAAAAGCGAGCTTCAAGGAAAGGAAAGAACTGGTGTATTTGTGAAAGTTCAGTGAGACAGAACTTGACACTGACATTGTAACGGGAGTGTACAACTTATAGGGTAGGTAGGTGGATAACTATATACTCTGTAGGTTCCTGTGATGGGATGTTTGCTAAAAGAGGTGAGGCAGGTATATTCAGGTCCTTGGAAGGAGGAGGGAGACTCAGCATATATGTTTATTGTTAGGAGTCACTCTAATTGGGATTCATAGGACCTTGATAACCACATGAATGGTCATCACACCTGATGGATACTTAGCAATTCAAGGTTGATGTGCATTTCTCTTTTGGGTGGTTCGTGCTGAATTTTATTTGGAAAATTTTCATGATCGTTTTTTTCTTTTTTTGAATTTTATTTTTCTATACAGCAGGTTCTTCTTGGTTATACATATTAGTGTATACATGTCAATCCCAATCTCCCAGTTCATCCCACCACCACCAGCATCACCCCGCCACTTTCCCCCTTGATGTCCGTATGTTTGTGCTCTACATCCGTGTCTCTATTTCTGCCCCGCACACCGGTTCATCTGGACCATTTTTCTAGGTTCCACATATATGCGTTAATATACGATATTTGTTTTCCTCTTTCTGACTTACTTCACTCTGTATGACAGTCTCTGGATCCATCCATTTCTCTACAAATGACCCAATTTCGTTTCTTTTTATGGCTGAGTAATGTTCCATTGTATATATGTACCACATCTTCTTTATCCATTTGTCTGTGGATAGGCATTTAGGTTGCTTCCATGACCTGGCTATTGTAAATAGCGCAGCAATGAACATTGGGGTGCATGTGTCGTGTTGAATTATGGTTTTCTGCGGGTATATGCCCAGTAGTGGGATTGCTGGCTCATATGGTAGCTCTATTTTTAGTTTTTTAAGGAACTTCCATACTGTTCTCCATAGTGGCTGTATCAATTTGCATTCCCACCAACAGTGCAAGAGGGTTCCCTTTTCTACACCCTCTCCAGCATTTGTTGTTTGTAGATTTTCTGATGATGCCCAGTCTAACTGATGTGAGGTGATACCTCGTTGTAGTTTTGATTTGCATTTCTCTAATGATAAGTGATGTTGAGCAGCTTTTCATCATGATAGTTTTTTTAAATAATATTTTAAATTACACAAGTAACACATGCCCATTAATAAAAATATTTTCCCTCAGAGCTTAAATGTCTTTGTCAGTACTGGTTATCCCCAGAAGTTTAGGCTTGCTTGTCCTTGGTGTTCAAAAGTTCTGTCAGGATAAATGTCTCAGGTCAGGTGAGCCCATTCAGTCTAAGGACATCCCATGCTTTAGCACAGGAAGATTTTCTATTATTTCTTGGGTTATTTTATCATATTCATCACTGTATCATCCCCCCTTCTCATGTTATTGAAAAGTTCAACAATGTTGTCCATATGGATCCACCCTCTATGGCTCCTCTCATTTTTTCAAGTCTTTTATCTCTATTTCATGAGATTTTCTGAGCGTGTCTATTTTGCAGTCGTTTACAATTTCTGGGCATTTTCTAGTTCTCCACTCCTTCTTCTCACAGAAGCCTCGTCTTACATTGTGTCCTGTGTAGTTGTAAATATATGTAGCTATGTGTATTTTAGGATTTATAGACCAAATATCTGTTACAACTGTTCATCTCTGCTGCTGTAGTGTGGAAGCAGCCACAGACAATACATAACCCTTATTTATGGACATTGAAGTGTGAATTTCATATGATTTTCACATCATGAAATATTATTAGTTTTTTTTTTTTAACCATTTAAAAATGTCAAAGATCACAGGTAGCACAAATACAGGGCACTGGCCAGATGTGGCTCACGGCCTGTGGTGTGTGGACCTCTGATCTAGAGGGGAAAATACCAGCAGAATAGTCCTCTTGGCTCCATACTCCACGTTTCCATTCGTAGCTGTAAACCTGGCCCGCTTCTCGAGTATCCCGGGAACGTCAGTGGTGGGCATCAGGTAGTAACACAGACCTGATGTCTTAGTGGAGAGCTGCTGTCCCACCAGGTTCTTTTCATTTCTGCCTTTTCAGTTTCACTTCAGAGCATTCTGCTAGAAAAGCCGGGCTTGTGGAAGTGCTTGGCCAGGCCACTAACAGTCGAGCACCAGTTTTAACAGGTTCACCTCAGCGTTCATCGTGGAGGGGTTTCTCTTTCCCTCAGCCGTATTTTCTAGATGAATCGGGCGTGACTGAAGGTACAGCTTAGCCTTGTCTGGAAGACACTTGGGCGTTCCTGTCTGTGACTGCTGCCCAGCAGAGGTCGTTGGGATTGTCACACTGTGTCTAGGATCTTGTATTTTTAGACACGCTAGGTTGAGAGCCGTGACCTTCACTTGATATCTCTAGTAACGCCGTGTGGGTCATTACACCGCTTTGTACGCTTTGTGCTGTGCCAGCGTGCGCACCGTGACAGCGGTGACGTCCTCGTGACGTTCTCGCAGAGGAGGTGGAATTCGACCTCTCGACCCCGTGCGCACCCCTGGCGTGGCTCCATCCAGTTGTCCTGACTCTGGACCAGCGCTATCAGGGATGCTGCTGAGCAGCGGTCCAGGGTGCAGGCAGCCTTCCCCAGGCCCTGACCCTTTGCCAGTTGTGCAATCCTGAGAAAACCAGGTAATCGCTTAACCTCAGTCTCCGTGTTTATAAAAGTGGGCAGACACAATACCTACTTTGCTGGATTGTTGGAAAGAGTAATGAAAGTACATGCAAGGAGTATGGCACATGCTGGACTCTCAAATGTTAAAAGTAGCTTCTCTTTAAACCCAGAAAGTGCGCTTCACTAACAGTAACAAAATAGCTAACATTTAGCTCCCATTTCGAATGTGCTGGGTATGGCTAGTTTAATTCAGCGGCCAGTAACTCAGTGAAGAAAGTGAGCCACAGAGGTAAATACCTTGGTCAGGATCTGATTAGTAAAGGAGGAACCGGGATTTGAAATGCCGCACAGCCTAACCCGAGTCCACGTGTTTAAGACCATCTTGCCTCACTGAGAAAAGTGAAAGCTTTCGCCGTAAGGCTTTCCCATGCTTAGAACCCGGTCTCTAGGACCCAGGGGGTGTAATGTACTACAAGTCCACACTGCGTCACAGAACTTGAAGGCGGTTGTGTGCATTTACCAGGTGGACCTGCCGGGGACGTGTTGCACTGTTTTGAGTTTCGGGTGTTCTGGCTGATACGGCGACATAAACACAAAGAGAGGGCCCTGACTACAGTCTCACAAAATTCCAAAAATGTAGAGTGGCTCCGGACAAGTCACTTCTGAGCCTCATCTATAAAATAGCCAAGGGGTTCTTGAGAGGGTAACAGGTGTCTCAGCAAGTAAAAGTGCCTAGTGCACCATAAAGTGCTCTACCAACGTAAGGCGGTTCTTCTGCCCGTGTTTGACAGGGGTCCTTAATTAACACTTGGCTGTCACTTGCCATCCTTTCTTTTATCAACGTTCTTAAAGCGCTAGGCCGGGTACCGGGTACCAGGGGAAGTGGTAATCAAGGCAGATGTAGTCCCTATTCCTCATAGAACTAATGAGGGAAGGACAGGGATTGTAGTTCAAATGTCAAGGGTCATTTAAGTAAGAGAAGAAGGCCACGTGTAAGAAAAAGGGAGCCACTGAGGCTCGCTCCATGAAGCTCTGAGGTGGGGGGCTGTGAATCTTTGACTTCTTCAGTAAATACGAGCTATACCACATATCCAACACCCAGGCTGTTTTAGGTCGATGGTTATCTTGTGACTGTCTTGAAGGTGACCGCGTGTGTTCAGGAAGCTGCTCTAAGGAGGCCAGTGAAAGAAAGCTAGCTGCTGGGTTAGCCCGTCTAAACTTTCCGAGGTGGTTCAGCACGCGGCCAGTAGGTGGCAGCACAGGCTCGCTGTTCAGTGATGCCTTCCCGTGACGTCTGTGCTTTACACTTCTGGGTACTTTAGGCTTGGAGGTTTCCGCGGGCCCAAGGCTGGTCAGCTCCAGCAGCTTCTCAGGCGTTGGACCCAGAGAATCCTGGCCTTGCTTCAGTTTTTGCTTTTTAGCCAGTATTTTTGCCAAGCCATCGTTTCAGGAGACTGAGCTCAGGCTGGTTGTGAGAAATTATTAACAGACTGAATGGTTTGGGCAGACTCTAGAAGAAGCAGTTGCTGGGTAAGTAGAGAAATGTTACGTGGAGAGAGGTCTTTCTGCTGAGATTTCTGAGTGCTGTTAGGACTGCTTGGGGTGGTCAGCCCAGTCAGTTCAGGTCTCAACTGTTTGGGTTCTCATCCAGCCTTCTAGTTATTGATTGAAGGTGTTTTCATTAAACCCCTGATCATTTGCCTCTGATGGCTGGCACTCTTAGGAACTTACGTGGTGGTCTGCCTGTTGCTTTAGAGTTGCTTTAGTAATCAGTAGCTTAAAGAGTAAATGTATTCTGTATTTTAGTAATTAGCCCACTTTTGCTTTATTAGGAAAATAAAGGGATGACAAAGTGGGGGAAGTTGACATACCACTGCTGTATTTCTGGAACCTAAATAATCTGAATTCTCTGGCAGACCTTTAAAGGCTGTTACAAAGGTAAGAAGAGTTATTCCTATAGAGTGAAATAGCGACGTTATTTCTCCATCGCCATCACATCATCACGGAATGCAGGCATCCAGTTCTCGGTGTATATGAAAATATGCTTATAGGATTGGGAAATGGCAAGAGATGGGAGTGGTACAGCTAAGTGAGAAATAGAGGCATGAGAGAGAAAGCTGTTATCACCTGCCTTTTGCCTGTATAAATTACATCATGTGCATTGCATTGAAGTGAGGGCTCATAACTTTCTCTAAGTAAAGTGGCTGGAAAAAAATGAATTTGGGGCAAAAACCGAATATAATCTGGGGTCAGATAAATAACACTCCAAACACATGTATGTAAAATTCGACCCAGAAGCTAGTATGAGTGCCAAATAAAAGTTCAGTAGAGGTTTTGTCAAGATTTCATGCCTTCCAGTATCTCAGCAACCACCTGGATGAATTGTATGGCTGCCTTGCCTCAGGAAAGTGGCTTTCCATGTTGCTGTTCTGAACCTGTGACAATCGTTTTCAAGCCCTGAATGGGAACCCCTATTAAGGTATAAAACCTCAGCAGAAAGGCAAGCAATTTTGGAATTGGACTTGTATTTATGTGTGAAAAGATTTTTTAAACGGTCGATACTCTAAAAGAAAAAATGACTTTTTAAAAAACAGGTGAGAGAGTTGTTACTAAGTGATCCCTCCTCGTAAAAGGGGCATGATCAGAGTGGCTACCTCCAAGGAATGTGGTGAGAATTACCTAATTTGCGAGTGGTGCATAGTTAAGCATCCAGCAGTCATTAGCCGTCAGGGGCGTCATCCTCAGGGTGGGGGAGGGGCAGAGGGTGGCGCGTGCTCTTCAGCGTTCCTTTGTTCTCAAATTTAAATAACTTGCCTTACCACCTAGCAGTTCCTGGGTGGCTCTGAGCCTTGCTACGACGGTGACGGTGTTATAAGTACAGAAATAGCATGTGAAGTCTCCATGGTGTCCCCTTTGAGTTATTAATTCCCTAGCACTTCCTTTGAATTGATGTCTCTATGTTACCAGAAAGTTTTAGGAAATAAAGCCTTGAAAAATAACTGAGTAAGCTCGTATGTTCTTAGGGTGAAAGCCGAAAAGAATAACTGAAGACGGGAAGAAATGAATTGGGACTTCCCCAGATCCCTTCTCATTTGATTCGGTAACCTGACTTTATGAGAAGAATATTTTTGAGTTATGGAAAATCTAGCTTAGAAATATAAGGACAGAGGTCAGGGAAGCTTGTCCGTGGTTTGGAGATAGTACTGGTCTCTGGAGTGCCGCGGAGACGGCCTAGCAGCAGTGACCTCTCCCACCTTTTGTGATCAGATGCTCTGTCAGTTTGAAAAAAATTCAGATACGTGCTCTGTGTGAATTACAGACATGTCTACTTTCTGTTATTTCATTTCACCTTTTTTAGTTCTCATTTTCTCCCCGGGGATTGCTTTGCTCGTATCCCCTGGAACGGGATGTCTACACTGAGGTGACGGTTGGTCTAGAAGAGACAGTCTCACCTTTTGTTCTCTGGACCCCTTCGCAATCTTAAAAAACACGGAGGGTCCCACAGAATTTTGTCTATGTGGGTTAATATATAACATAATTAATATGACCTAGGTTTATATATCATGTTAGAAAGTAAGACGAGAATTTTTAAATGTTTATCAAGTCATTTAATAGTAAAATCAGTGTTAACATAAGTAACACTTTTGAACTGTTTTCCAAGACAAAAAGAAAGTTAGTGAAAGAGTGGCACTGTTTGACATTTTTGGAAATCTCTTTAAAGTCTGGCTTAATAGGAGACAGCCGTATTCTCGTGTCTGCTTCTCCATTCAATATGTTGTGGTATGGTTTGGTTAAAATATATGAAGAAAATTGAGTCTCTCGCAGATAATATAATTGGAAAAAAGTATTTTAATAGCCTTATAAGATAATCGTGGATAGTCTTTTTTTGTGGTAGTCTCTATGTTAATACGTAGTTATTTGTGACTTGGAATCTGATACCATATATATCAGTGAACTTTTGGTATTGGTTATTTGGAAAGTGTCGTTTCACGGGGTTATACAGATCTTCCAAGCGTTACACAGTATAGAAATAACTGTGGCTACTCTCGCCACCCATCTTGTCAGAAACTTTTTTTAAGTACTGGGGACTTGTCAGGCTCCTGATGGCAGATACGTTTTCCAGAAGTTTTCCTCGTGGGCAAAAACTCTGTCCGTTGTTTTCCTTCAAGTGACAGGCTGACTTCTCCTTACGTTTTTGTGGGTAAGTGTCTGCCTCGTGCCCATATGTGATGAACTATAGTTTGTCGGCTCTTCGAGGTGAAATGGTATCCCATGAAGACAGGGCCGAGTTCATTTTGCAGCTCAGACGCTCACCCGAGCGCTTCTCCTTAAGGCAGCGTATTTTGCATGCAGCGTGTTTCCGTGGACGCTCCATTTTGTCACAGATTAAAGATAGGTCATCGAGGCTGCGCATTTAACAGAGATACTTACTACTGCCTCACTAAGGGACATTTTAAAGTAAAACAGGCACTCTTAAACTAAAACCCTGAGTGATGGGGATGCGTACAGTGGCCACCAGTGGAGCCCGGGGCCGCTCAGTGCCGGGACGTGCCGACGGGGCGGCGGTTTCACCACGGCTGTGCGGAGAACAAGCACCAAGACAGAGAAAACGGCACGTGGGGGCTCGGCGTCGTGAACACCTTGGCCGTGCGTGGCTCCAAGCGTCTCAGACATCCCCAGTGGCCCATGAACCACGCCCGCAGCTGCTGCTGGAGCAGCGCCCCATCGGTGGGTCGGAAACCAAACGTAGTCGGGTCACGACCAGCATTTTTTAAAAAAAGAAATGGAATGCACCAGAAAATGGCCCAGATGTCATGCAGAAAAAAGCTGTTCTGTGAACCTCCTCTTAGATATCTATGTATGCTGTGTGTGCGCGCTGAGATGTGAGTGTAGAATGTGTCCGTTTCAATTTTTATACTTATTGGCTAGGTATAGCTTATGTTATACATGTAAATGTATAAATATTCATGTGTATTTATTATGTGTGTTTACGTAGCATCATGTAAAAATGACAGTTTTAACTGAAAGCGTTCATTGCTACAGAAGTACCTTATCTGCTGGGGCGTGACGAGGCATCAGGACCTCCTAGGGTCCCACAAAAAAATCAAACAAAATTCCTTAAGAAGTAATGTTATATCTTACCAAAATGTTTTAGATTTATGTTTCTATCCTCACAATAACCCCGGACATATAAAGATATAAAATAGACCTTTGTAGCATGGGAAAAAAGCAGGTGGATGGTTAGCATTAATTAAATAAATGATTAGCTCATGGCAGACAGCAAGTGGAAAAACACAGCCGTCCACATCGCTAATTATCTCTGTATCTACACATCTACATATGTATAGTAAGTGAAACATGAATTCAGGCTGATATCTCTGACTCCAGCTCAGTACCATGGGGTTCCTTTTCTCTTTTTTTTTTTTAAATTTATTTATTTTTGGCTGCGTTCATAGCTGCACATGGGTTTTTCTCTAGTTGTGGCGAGCGGGGGTTACTCTTCGTTTCTTCGTTTTAGTGCGCGGGCCTCTCATTGCGGTGGCTTCCCTTGTTGCGGAGCATGGGCTCTAGGCGCGCGGGCTTCAGTAGTTGTGGCACGTGGGCTCAGTAGTTGTGGCACGTGAGCTCAGTAGTTGTGGCACACAGCCTTCGTTGCTCTGCATCGTGTGGGGTCTTCCACACGCTAAGGACCAGGGCTCGAACCTGTGTCCCCTGCATTGGCAGGCGGATTCTTAATCACTGTGCCACCAGGGAAGTCCCTGCATACATATTCCTGAATGAACTTAAGTTCACTTAGGTAAATACCTAGGGGCATGAATTCTACGTGTATTTTTAAAACTGCCAAACTGTCTTCCAGAGTGGCTATACGTGGGAAGCAGTACGTGGGAGTTTGTGAAGGCTTGCTACTTCTTATTTAAATGTTTGATAGACTCACCAGCGAAGCCATCAGGGCCTGGGCCTTGCTTTGGGGCAGGTTTTAACTTAATTTAGTACCTTGCCGCCCTAGTTGAATACTTCCATGGAGCTGAGGGGGAGGGGTGGCACCAGCCCCGGCAGGACCGGGCACAGGCTAGCACTGTCCTTAACTGAAGTTCAATAGCTTTCGTGAATAAAAGCTTCTCAGTTCGTTGTATGCCTTTGGTCTCCATCCAGAGCACTGAAATGGCTGGTTTTGAGACTCTCGTCCGGGTTGATAATCGTTTTGGGGGAGGACTTGTCGGCTTCCTCGTGTCGTCATGCCTGAACTCCCCTGCCTCGTGGGTTTCTCCCTCTGCTATGTCACCCCCTTAGCAAACAAACATGATACAGCAGCTTCCCCAAATTCTCAAGCCTCCACCTCCAGCCACCATTCCACTTCTCTCCTTTTTGGGGGGGAGGGGGGCAAGATTTTCTCAAAATACATCTCTACTCTCTGTCCTGTTGTGCCAACACCTCCACCCAAAATCAAAAATCGCTGTCGTTAAATTCACCGACATTTCCCATGTCGCTGAATCCAGATCTGAGCTGTGCTCAGTCTTCATTTTCCTTGAACTATCAGTAGCCCTTGACACAGGACACAGCTCCCTCGTGGACGAAACTTTCTCTACTTTGCTCTCCCGATTGTCCTGCCCCTGGCCTGTGCCTTCTTGGCAGATTTTCACCACACCCTCCCCAGTCTGATCCAGAGCTGAGTCCTCGTCTGTGCCCGACGTCTCGCACGTGTTCATTTCCAGTTTGCACGTCTCTCCTGAGCATTAGTCATGTCTTACGGCAGATCCCACCCCATCTTCCTAACTTGTATTGGCAGCTTCACCCTTCTGGTTGCTCCGCCAGCCGCCTTGGAAACTTTTTTTTTTTTTTTTTTTTTGCGACACCCGGGCCTCTCACTGCTGTGGCCTCTCCCGTTGCGGAGCACAGGCTCCGGACGCGCAGGCTCAGCGGCCATGGCTCACGGGCCCAGCCGCTCCGCGGCATGTGGGATCTTCCCGGAACCGGGGCACGAACCCGCGTCCCCTGCATCGGCAGGCGGACTCTCAACCACTGCGCCACCAGGGAAGCCCCCTTCCTCGGGGCTTTTGCATTCACCATTCCCTCTGCCCAGAATGTTCTTGGATTTCTCTAAGACTGGTTTCCTTATGACAGATCTCTGTAACCTTTAGTGAGACTTCCTTGAGCGTCCTGCATAAATTAGCAACTTCCAGTCCCTAGCATTCCTTGTCTCCCTTTTCACCTTTTTATTTTGCTCCAAAGCACTTTTCAGCATATGACAAAATGTCTATCGCCTTGTTTGTCTCTCCCCCGTACAAAATAAGCCCCATAGCCAATAAGGAGAGAGATTTTAGTCTGTTCAGTGATGTATCCTGTGGACCAGAGTGGTGTCTGAGAGAGCAAGGCAGGGGCTTATGGTGGCCACCTACCAAGGAAGTGGTGGAGTCCGGAATGAGAGCTGAATATCTTGAGTCCTTTTTTGAAGTCCTTTTCTCATTACTCTTATCCATCCTGATGGGTTTAGCCCTTACTATACCCCAGCCCATTCCACACAGCATGCATTCACTTTTTCTCTTGTTAATTTACGTATATATTAATCTTTAACCAGACACTTCTTGAGAGAAAAGATCAGCTCATGTTTTTTAGGTATGGAGCGTTCATCCCAAAGTTCAGAGAACAAGAAATAAGAATGTAAAATCAGCATACTGCAGGCACATGGTTCCTGAGGACTGCAGGGTTAGATTAGGTTGTGGAGATTAGTTTTGCCAGTGCCCACTGGCCGAGAGAGTAACCTGCAGGGCTGGGCAGAATGCGGAGTGCCCAGCAGGAGCGCAGAGCCTTGCTGTCTAGGAGGAGGGTGGAGCCATCTTCCAGGACCATGTATCTCTGTCCTGACACCTTGCTCTCTATGCGAGAAGCCGATTGGTTGATCAGCTTCCCAGGTACTTTGGTATCAGAAGGCATGTCCTAGGCTGGCTTCGTTATTAAACAGGGTATTCAGGCTTGCATCTGTCCATCAAGGGGACCCGTCTTAGGGTAAGATCTAAGGAGGAGAGACAGGACTATAGTAAATATGCCCTGAAATTCCCCTCTGCCCAGTCTCTTAGTTGAAATTTTGCCCGATTCTCTTTCTTGGGTAAATGAATCTAGTGAAACGAGCAAAGGGTCTATGTCAGTAAAATTTTTGAAAAGACAACCTTTAGTGCATTCCAGAGTACTTTTATTACACCCAACAGAAATTGTCCATTTGGGGACTCAAATTTGAGGGGAATAAAAGTCATTTTGAATAACATACGCAAGTTTTCTTAATAGAGGTGTGTGTGCCCTCTAGTAGAAATACTATTTTGAAATTGCTGCCTGTTCTAACCTAGATGCATTTTCCAAATAATCTTAAAGAAATTATGGTCACTTAACAAGCCTTGTCAGCAGCTCTGGAGAGTGGCACAGCTGAATGGTGGTAGAGCTGGGACTGGAACTGATGCTTTGATACCCACGATGCAGTACATCCTTCCTCTTTTTTGCTGCAAAGCTTTGTCCTTTGATGGTAAATTTAATTTTTGAAAACCACCAAAAGTCACAAATAAGGTGAATGACAAGATTTAATAATCCACTCTTGGTCCAAAATGAGCCAGCCGGCTTTAACAAGAGTGTTTTCCTTGAATGTTGTAGCTAATAGCCTATAAATACATTTCTAAGACCAAACCAAAAAAGGACAACAGGGAATGATGAAATTAGAATGTCCAATCTGCTTCATCTCACATCTACACAACAGTCTCAGAATAAGAATTCTAATGCTACCATTACTAATTATGATCACTGAAGACAATTTTTTTAAAGTTTTTTATTTTGATAAAGTCCAAATTATCAGTGTTTTGTGTTGTGGATTGTGTTTTTTGGAGTTTTTCTGTTTTGTTTTGTTTTGCCGCACCATGCACGGCTTACGGGAATCTTTAGTTCCCCGACCAGGGATCGAACCCATGCTCCCTGCAGTGGAAGGGCAGAGTCCTAACCACTGGACCGCCAGGGAATTCCCTAAAAACAGTTAAACAAATTTTAATTGAATATGCTTGCTTCTTTCTGGTCCCTGCTCCCCCCCCCCACCCGCATGCTTTTTTTGGGTGTACTAAACCTTCATTGGTTCATTATCAGATCACATAGCCATTGTATATTGTACTCTGTCTTTTAACCTCATTTAGACTTGATTTTCTAAGTAGCTATATGTTTAATATAGTACCACCAGTTCTTAAATCAGTGTCTCTGGTCATTTTGGTCTAAATCTTGTTCTCTAGTTCCAGGGGTGGCAAAGACCTTTCTGAAAAGGGCAGGATAGTAAACATTTAAGCTTTGAGGACCAAAAACAATCCTGTCACATATTTTGTGTGTGTGTGTGTGTAAGTAACATGTCTTTAAAACCATTCTTTGCTTAAGGACTGTACTAAAATACATCTGGCTGCAGTTTGCCATCCCCTACTCTAGTAGTTTCCGGAAGAAGTGCTCCTGGCATCAGTGTTCCAGTTTTGCTGGATATAAAATCCTTGGCTCGTGTACTGATGAGCCATATATATAAAGTTTGACGTATATTTGAAATACGTAACTTCATTTTCTTCTGGTATAAAACACTGCAGTTGAAGTGCGGTGATGCTCTAATTGTCCTTGTAAGTTACTTGCTGCTTTTGCCTAGAGCCCAAGGGATTTTTTCTTTTTCTTTTTCTTTTTCTTTGCAGCCCAGTTGGTGTTGGTCATTCTGGGTTGATATTCTCAGGTATGTGTGCCCATGATACATGTTTTTTTAACCTCATAATTTTTTCCTCTTAAACCATTCACTTTATTTTTTTTCCAGCTTTATTGAGGTATAATTAACAAATCAAAACTGTACGTATTTAAGGTAAACCACACGATGTTTTGATGTTTGTAAACGTTGTGAAATAATTACCTCAGTCGAGCTAATTAACATATCTCACTCACATAGTTACCCTGTGTGTTTGAGGGCGTGGGGACGTGAGATCCCTTTAGATCTCCTCTCTTAGAGGATTTCAAGCATGGAATACACTATTGTTAACTGTAGTCACCATGCTGTACATTAAACCTCCAGAACTTAATTCATCCCGCATGATTGAAACTTTGTGCTCCTAAAAGTTTTCTCGATTTTTAGTTTTTAGTATCTGTTTCATTTCCTGATATGTTGCATCTTCGCTTAAAATTAGTACATAATGTTTGCCACTGCCTCTTAAACGATTTCTCTGCTCATTTCTTTCTGGTATGTTTTTTGTTACGAATTCCTTGTGTTGCCTCACTTGTGAGTTTTCTAATTTAGGCTCTTCTGTCATTGTCTTACCTTTTAGCTCATTTTGCAGCAGGACATAATTTTGATTGGCTTCCTCGCCGTCTGTTTCCAGCACACGTTTATTGTCTGAACAGACGCCAACCTGTTCCTTATTCACTTCACGTGAAGGTTTTTCTAAGTTTTTAGAAGGAAGTGTGGCTCGGGAGAGTCTTTCTGGCTTCACGTAACTCCTCAAACCTTCGACTCCTGTTGGACACTGCTACCCTCTTTTTCACATGCCTTTTCACGTGGTACTTGCTTTTTATCACAGCAACTACCCCAGAACTCAGCTTGGCAAGGATATGACGGCATTAGAAGGATGTAGAGCAGTCCTGTTGAAAGTGAGCTGCGTCAAGCTGGTCCTTTGCCTAGAGCCTGACAAATGTCACATACTGGAGCCCCTGTGCATTCGCTGTGACGCCCTGTGACAGTTTGGTCGACCGTTAGGGTGATGCTGATGATCTGGAAACCACACTTGAGAAAACAGTAGGACTTTTTTTTTTTTTTTTTAATTTATTTTAATTTTTGGCTGTGTTGGGTCTTCCGTGATGCGCGCGGGCTGTCTCTAGTTGCAGCGAACGGGGGCTGCTCTTCATCGCGGTGCATGGGCTTCTCGTTGCGGTGGCTTCTCTTGCTGCAGAGCACGGACTCTAGGCGTGCGGGCTTCAGTAGTTGCAGCACGCGGGCTCAGTAGTTGTGGCTCACATGTTCAGCAGTTGTGGCACACGGGCTCTAGAGCACAGGCTCAGTAGTTGTGGTGCACAGGCTTAGTTGCTCCGCAGCATGTGGGATCTTCCCGGACCAGGGCTCGAACCCATGTCCACTCCATTGGCAGGCGGATTGTTAACCACTGTGCCACCAGGGAAGCCCCCAGTAGGACTTTTTACTGCCTTTTACTTATTTGTTTATTTATTTATTTTTTATTCGTGTGTGTGTGTTAGTTTCTGCTGTATAACAAAGTGAATCAGCTATACATATACATATATCCCCATATCTCCTTCCTCTTGTGTCTCCCTCCCATCCTCCCTACCCCACCCCTCTAGGTGGTCACAGAGCACCGAGCTGATCTCCCTGTGCTATGCGGCTGCTCCCCACTGGCTATCTATTTTACATTTGGTAGTGTATATATGTCCATGCCACTCTCTCACTTTGTCCCAGCTTACCCTTCCCACTCCCCGTGTCCTCAAGTCCATTCCCTGCGTCTGCATCTTTATTCCTGTCCTGCCCCTAGATTCATCAGAATCTTTTTTTTTTAATTCCATATATATGTGTTAGCATACGGTATTTATTTTTCTCTTTATGACTTACTTCACTCTCTATGACAGACTCTAGGTCCATCCACCTCACTACAAATCACTCAATTTCGTTTCCTTTTATGGCTGAGTAATATTTTTACTGCCTTAAAAAAAAAAAAACCCAAAAAACTAGAAGTACAGAAGAAAGATTTTCAGAGTTGTACTGCCAGCCAAGAAGAAAATTCCTCTGGACCCATGTACTCAGATAGTCAAACAGATTTATTAAAAGGAATTTAATATATTCAGATCAAACAGTTTCGGGACAGGTGCGTGCGTGTGTTCACGCGTGTGCGTTTGAGAGAACAGGCTGGCTCGCAGTTGCACGTGCACAGAAATGTATGTTGGGAAAACTGGTGTGTTTCTTTGCCTCCGTCTAGCTTTCTTGTTGGGGAACTACTTTTGAGTTGATGAAAAGGAACAATAGAAAGCATGCTTGCATGCTTGTTAACCCTTGGTGGTGAACACTTGAGTCTGCTTTTGTGACCTGCTACAGCACGTTCCATCAACCGCTAGTTTCAGGTGCAATCAGCTTGCCAAATAACACGTTTTGTGAAGGAAACTTTGTGTCCTGCAAGAGGAGGCCAGGACTTGGACGGGGTAGGGAAATCCAGGTTCCTCCATACCAGGAACCGCGCACGGAATCGAGGAGGTGGTTCCAGGTAGAACGTGCCCCTAATTCACACTATAATGAAGAGGCAACAAGGCTGACCGTGAAAGGAGCAGGCAGCTACTTACAAGTGAGGTGCGGGCACAGCTCTCCGCACGCGGACTTGTTGAAGGTTGTGCTCTAGTCTCCTTAGTGAGTTAGTGTCCAGTTGGATAACAGTAGGAAGCCTCGGAAGTGCACTGACAGTGCCTCCTGCACCTCTCCTCACCCTTTCTCCTCCCAGGATCCCAGAAAATGTGGGCAACTCCCTCTGCTCCCAGCCCCGTTTCTGACTTGTTAAAAGTCTGGCAATCGATAGTAGATTACAGACCATACTGCTCCGTGATGTTCGGAGTCCCACAGAGAGCCAGATCCCTGGTGTACAGTTAGCATGGACGAGAAGTGGGATATGGACTTAATCCGGCCGTTTCTCGCCACGGCAGCGGCATCTGTATAGGTGACATGGCTAGGGCAACAGCCTGCTCTAACCGAATCTGTTCTCCAGGATTAACTGGGCTTTCTGATATCTGGCTCTGTACACACTGGTCTTCACGTTCTCACTTAAAATGCACAGAAAAAGGAATATGGATTTTGTTTAGCCATGCTTTCATGAGACTGTGTCTGTAAATTATAAAGACAGATCCTAGGTTAGAATAAGCCATAAAGATCGAGGTATCTCAACAGCGGTATTTCAGGTACCCGCCCTAAGAGAAAGCTAGAACCCGGAAACTCCTTTAACCCACCCTGTAGAACGCGAACGTGGCAACATCGCCCTGAAGTGAGCTCGCGAGCCTGCGTCTTCCGTGCACAGTTAAGTGCCTTGTCTTCCGGCGAGGAGCCGGGCGAGTGACTGTGCTTTCCTTCCCCGCAGCGTGTCCCATGGGAAGCGGCACGAGCCGGCTCTACAGCGCTCTCACCAAGACCCTGGACGGCAGCTCCGCCTCCCAGCACCCAGAGTATCTGGTGGCCCCCGACCCGGAACACCTGGAGCCCATCGATCCTAAAGAGCTCCTTGAGGAGTGCAGGGCCGTCCTGCACACGCGGCCTCCCCGCTTCCAGCGGGGTTTCGTGGATCTGAGGGCCGATGGCCCCAGTAGTAGCCATACACCCATCCGGGTCATGCAGTGGAACATCCTTGCCCAAGGTACGTCTGCGCGCAGGGAGAGGGGCGGGGCGCAGGGAGAGGGGCGGGGCGCAGGGAGAGGGGCGGGGCGCTGGGGCCGCCTGGGGAGCTCCCACACGGGGAGGCTAGGAAGGGGTGTCGCCTGGCTTTCACTGCCCAGTCCGTCAGCTGAAGACGTACTCCTTCCGCTCCACGTGTGCAGACTTTCCGTGCTCGGGGAAAGTGTCTGCTTCGCGGCACGTGCTTCCTGTCTCCTGTTAGCCCGTAAGCTTTCATCAGTTGTCTCCCGCTTTGAGTCCACAGCACTAAGATAGCACCTGGAAGGGGGAAACTGAGTCTACCGAACGGGTGACCCTGAACCTTCTGCAGGGAATGGGGGCTGTGTAGGGGTGGTGCTGAGTCGGGTTACTCCTGAGGCCAGGTTCTTATCCAGACGCCTCTTCATATAATTTGAGGCCAGAGATGTTGCTTCAGTTCTCTGTGCTTTAAGATACTACTTTGTACGGTAGAAAGAACTCCTTTCCTGGGTCTGCTCAGTTAAAAAACAGATGTGTCAGTCAACCTTATTGCCGATCATGTGGCAGTTGAAATTTTAAGAAGAAACCAGGGTCACCATTTTTTCTGGAAAAGAAGGGCATACTCCCTGACTTCCCACTCTTTGATTCATTTGTTTTTTCCAGGTGTAGGAAAAAGCTGCCCATTTTAAATGGGTGTCATTTATTCTTAAGTGGTGTCTATAAAGGCCTAGTATGGCTTATTATAAGTCAGTGTTGAAAGCACTCTAATAGAGTTAAATGTATTTACTTCATCTGGCATAGTTTAGATCTCTTGGACGCCAGAGAACACTGTCTAAAGCTAAAACTTAAGAAGATCTCATGTCCTAGAACATAGTGACAAGAAATCATTTTTCTTTTTTTTTTTCTTTTTTTTTTTTTTTGCGGTACACGGGCCTCTCACTGCTGTGGCCTCTCCCGTTGCGGAGCACAGGCTCTGGACGTGCAGGCTCAGCGGCCACGGCTCACGGGCCCAGCCGCTCCGCGGCACGTGGGATCTTCCCGGACCGGGGCACGAACCCGTGTCCCCTGCATCGGCAGGCGGACTCCCAACCACTGCGCCACCAGGGAAGCCCAAGAAATAGTTTTAATACGAAAGGATCGGTTAGTTGCTTGCTTCATCTGCATGGCAAGAGGTCGGTGCAGTAAGAGAAGAGCCACCCAGGGCATCTGAAGCAGGGGAAGCGCTCTGAAGGTCTTGGGTAGCATCAAGCCTGAGGAGGCTCGCAGGTTCTTAGTAGCGGTTCTTAGTCGCTGACCACTGACCGGCTTTTTTCTTTCAGCTCTTGGAGAAGGCAAAGACAACTTTGTACAGTGCCCTCTTGAAGCACTGAAGTGGGAAGAGAGGAAATGTCTCATCCTGGAAGAAATCCTAGCCTACCAGCCCGATATACTGTGCCTCCAAGAGGTGGACCACTACTTTGACACCTTCCACCCCCTCCTCAGTAGACTGGGCTATCAGGGCACGTTTTTCCCCAAGCCCTGGTCACCTTGTCTGGATGTGGAACACAACAACGGACCAGATGGCTGTGCCTTGTTTTTCCTCCAGAACCGATTCAAGCTAGTCAACAGTGCCAACATCAGGCTGACGGCCATGACGTTGAAAACTAACCAGGTGGCCATTGCCCAGACCCTAGAGTGCAAGGAGTCCAGCCGACAGTTCTGCATCGCCGTCACCCACCTGAAGGCTCGCACTGGCTGGGAGCGATTTCGATCGGCTCAAGGCTGTGACCTTCTCCAGAACCTGCAGAGCATCACCCAGGGAGCCAAGATTCCCCTCATCGTTTGTGGGGACTTCAACGCAGAGCCGACAGAGGAGGTCTACAGACACTTCGCCTCCTCCAGCCTCAACCTGAACAGCGCCTACAAGCTGCTGAGTGCGGACGGGCAGTCGGAACCTCCGTACACGACCTGGAAGATCCGGACCTCGGGCGAGTGCCGCCACACTCTGGATTACATCTGGTATTCCAAGCACGCGCTCAGCGTGAGGTCGGCCCTGGATCTGCTCACCGAGGAGCAGATTGGACCCAACCGCCTACCGTCCTTCAATTACCCCTCAGACCACCTGTCCCTAGTGTGCGACTTCAGCTTTAACGAGGAACGTTGATGGACATTTATACATGCTTGTCTGTGTCTCCCAAGTCTTAACCAGGGACGTTTCAGGAAGCTGAAATAAGATGAGAGGTTGACTGAGGAAGGCTCCCCAGTTCCTCTCACTTCACTTTCCATGTCTCCAGCATGCCCTTGGGAAGGAACCCCATTTGCTCACAAACCTTTTCCATTAAAACCTACAGCGAAAAAGGTGTTTGCACTCCAGGTTTGGTTTGTATTGTTTTCTTTCCCTTAGCGTTAATTACATTTTGATCACTTAAGGGCATTATATTTGGCTTTGTTCCTAAGCTCTTTCAGTTTCAGGATCCTATGTTGAAATAGACTTGCTCGAGTCCCCTGTAATTAACAACGTTTCCGGTTATTTATTTGTGGTTTTTAAAAAATATCAACAAGTCATGCATGGCAATATTTATTTTTTTTATATCTTCGTGTAAAATTAAGTAAATAAATTATAGCATTATGAACATTTAAAAACCATGCAAAACATAAGTTATAGAGTAATTTATAGTAATCTTCTTAAAACGTTAAAGATGTTCTTACTTGGGGTCTAATAAAATCGTAGTGTACAAAGGAACCGTTTAGGCTGGAGGGGTTTTTGCTTGCTATTTAAGTGGAAATATCTGTTCTCCTTGATACATTCTTCACAAATCCTTGCTGTGCCTCCTTGTCCCCCATTATTATGTTTCTTGAAGAAATTCCATTTCTGGTTTTCCATCGGAATGCTATCCGTGTACATTTGCGGTCACTCAGAAGTGTCATTATATGTATTGAATATGCTTTGCACAGTAGGTTGTTTCGGAGCTGATATGTGGCAGTGGCTAAGTCAGTGGGACCTTCTTTTCAGAGATGGGAAACTATTTCTAGCCTGTTAATGAGGCTGTCGTTGAGATTTACTAAGATAGCCAGGTGACTGGTTTAAAACAACTAGAAAGCAGAAGGTAGAGTTAGAAAGACAACCTGGAATTCTCTTCCCTCAGAAATAAAAGTGGTAAAGATAACAGGTGAAACCCCTTCCTAACAAAAATCCCCCCAAAATAGCCCATTGGTAATAAATGGATAGGTATTTTAACCCATGAGTTGTAAATATTTAAGATCAATAAATAAATGGTCTTTTAAAGCCAGTGTTTTCATATCTTGTCTTTTCAATGCAAAGAGAATCTGAGAATAGACTGGATCTTTTAATCCTCTTAATGCGGTGCCCACACCGTCCTTTCCACCCACACCTTCATTTTTAAACTGGACAAAGGTGGCTCTGTAGTTGCACGTTGAAGGCATCCGTGCTACGCTTATGAGGTATCGCTCGGTGACAGGATTGGAGTCCCCAGAGTAGTTCCTCCAGACATTTCTGCATTGGAACCACTATGGAGACAAATGAGGTTTTCAGTATATTGTATACACGAAATCTTGGGGCTACCTGGAAGGAATGGCAGTTGGGAAGAACATCTGTACCAGTTGTCGTCTGGTTCAGGTCTTAGCATGACTAATTCCTGTGTTGTTGAGAAGCAGAATACTGATCCGTACAGCAGGCATTGAATATTGTTTACCTACCGCAAAACACACCAACCTGAAGAGAAATTGTCATACCCATATCATAAGCAAATCTGGGTGAGAATGAAAGCCAAAAGAGTGTTTGAATTTCCAATGTTGTCCACCGGTACACAAGCCAGTAGGCTGTGGTTTGCGGGTGGAACTGGGGGTGGGTGGGAATGCCACCAGAAGGGCTTCTGGAGTACCAGCAAGTCATCGTTCAGTGTTAGCAGGGCCGCAGGCCCAAGCACTTGCCAGTGTGCTTTTGTTGCTCGTATCTGTCTTCATTTAAAATGTAATCGCGTGGGGGCTTCCCTGGTGGCGCAGTGGTTGAGAGTCCGCCTGCCGATGCAGGGGACATGGGTTCGTGCCCCGGTCCGGGAATATCCCACATGCCGCCAAGCGGCTGGGCCTGTGAGCCATGGCCACTGAGCCTGCGCATCCGGAGCCTGTGCTCTGCAACGGGAGAGGCCACAACAGTGAGAGGCCCGCGTACCGCAAAAAAAAAAAAAAATGTAATCGCGTGAGCATTTTATGTAAACAGGTTTTTAGTAGTATATAAATCTTGACAGGTGGCACTTTATTTTTACTTCCCCTCTAGTCTTTCTTTGCAGGCAGCTCTGCCTTGTGGACCATCAGGGTAACCTGAAGGCATAACAGTAAATAATAAATCTCTGTTCTAGCTTTTTTAAAGTATGTTCCATTACTGAGTTTCTCTTATTCCATCCCTATGTACCTTTTGGTCCAGCTTTTCCTTTTATATCACATAATATTTTGATGGTGGTTGTAATTAGGGTCTTAGAAATTGTGCAGACTCTTGATGACAGGGTGAGAGTGGATTTTTGTTTTCTCTTCATGCCATATTTCAGTAGAGACTCCATTCTACGAGGTAGTAGGAATGGCCGCCTCATTTACTTAAGTAAAGCATAATGGTGTATATCTGTATAACATTTGAGTTCCTTAGTTCTGAGGGCTTTACATATGATCTTAAAACTACTCTTAATTTAAAATGGGGCTTAAAAGGTCCAAATAATTTGACCAAATTCTCAGCTAATAGGTAGAGACAGGATTCACCCTCAGGTCTGTCATGACCCCAAAGGGCTCACTTCCTTCCCCCCACCATGTGCCCTTGGCCTTGAGTGAGTACACATGGGGAGAAAAGTAATATTCTGGGGGTGGAAGAGATTTGTTGAATGCAAAATGGTCAAACACGTAAGTCATACTTTTATAGTACACACACAGTATAGAGTTAGAAGCAAGATACAGAGGCTGAATAGTGGCTGTAGAGCGGACTTCATTTACTCTGATATAATAGTAAAGCAGTACTGCCAAAATTAGAACATCTGATACCGTTTGCATAGTTTGATGGTGGGTTTTCTTTAAAGGAAGCAGTGAGAGCTGTAGTAGTGTTTCAAACTAAAGGAGGAAATTGATGCAAATATTCTGTATTTCAATCATTCTTTTCTTTTTTTTTTTTTTTTTTTTTTGGCGGTACGCGGGCCTCTCACTGTTGTGGCCTCTCCCGTTGCGGAGCACAGGCTCCGGACGCGCAGGCTCGGCGGCCATGGCTCACGGGCCCAGCCGCTCCGCGGCATGTGGGATCTTCCCGGACCGGGGCACGAACCCGTGTCCCCTGCATCGGCAGGCGGACTCTCGACCACTGCGCCACCAGGGAAGCCCGAATCATTCTTTTAAAACATGCAAAATTTTATAATGATGGGAATGTTGCATCTAATTACACGATGTGTCTTAGGCTTGAGAGATTTCCAAGATTTAAATTCTAAAAAGGAAAACACATAATCATAATTGATTTCAATTTTAAAAAAGGAAAGGCATCCAAAAAAATGAACGTGCTTGCATAAGGAGCTCTGATGAACTTTCTAAAATGACAGGTAGAAAAATACGGCACAGGCAGGCCTTTATCTAGAGTGGATGGATACCGGAATGGCAGCGGTCTGGAGCTGGGCTTATAAAAGCAAATCGTGTACAAGGGCATGGGCTGTTAAGTAAAAAGACTTAGCTGTGACCACTGTGGTTCTATCTCTAGGGCCTCAGTTTTCTCATCCAGGGAGTATAGCATCATACCTGCCCTGTCAACCTCATAGATTTTGTGAGGTGTTTGTAAAACGATATTGTAAATTGTAATATAATAAGTATGTAAGTCGTTGAGTAAACAATGCTTAAGATTCAGAGCAAGAAGAGGAAGGGGCACTGTTCTGGATGTCCTAACAAGCCACTCTTCAGATCATTTCCAAGGGGAATAATCCTTCAATTTTAAAGGGCAGAACTAATAATGTTAATAGAAAATTAAGGGACTTCCCTGGTGGCACAGTGGTTAAGAGGCCGCCTGCCAACGCAGGTGACACGGGTTCGATCCCTGGTCCATGAAGATCCCACATGCGGCGGAGCGACGAAGCCCATGCGCCACAACTACTGAGCCTGTGCTCTAGAGCCCGCGAGCCACAACTACTGAGCCCGCACGCCTAGAGCCCGAGCTCCGCAACAAGAGAAGCCACCGCAATGAGAAGCCCGCGCACCACAACGAAGAGTAGCCCCCGCTCGCCGCGACTAGAGAAAGCCCGCGCGCAACAACAAAGACCGAATGCAGCCAAAAATAAATAAGAATTAAAAAAAAAAAATTAGTCCCCAAATAGGTGAGGGGCTGATAGAATGGCAGGATTTTTTCCCCCTAACTCTTGCTCCAGGAAGTTGTGAGGCTGTGGGTTGGTGATTCGGTTCTTTAATTTCAGGAGAGGATTTCAGCCCTACTTTGATTTGTGAAATAGAAATATCTGCCTGCCTTTGGGGCCCTAGCTCCCCAGATTTCCGTGGAAAGCTCACTTCTAAGAAAATATTTATTAGGCATGTAGACAGACCCATTCCTCTTGACAGAATGTTAGGGAAAG
Organism: Phocoena phocoena; assembly: GCF_963924675.1. Classification (NCBI taxonomy): domain Eukaryota; kingdom Metazoa; phylum Chordata; class Mammalia; order Artiodactyla; family Phocoenidae; genus Phocoena; species Phocoena phocoena. The sequence continues at coordinate 134,656,874 of NC_089223.1, forward strand.
CTTTGCTTCTAAGCAGCTGGTAAACTGAGACATGAATCTCGGTATGTTGAATTCTTTTTTGCTTTGGCTGCCGGGACATTCAAAACCAAACTTTATAGCTGCATTTTAATTGCTGTGTAACATTCTGTAGCATGTATTCTATTTTCTTTTGCCATCCTGCCTTTTTTTCCCTTGCATCATTGTCTCGTACCTGCTTGTTTTTGTTAACTTTCATTTATTCTTACAATATGTAAACTATCTGAAATTCTTTTGAGTATAAGTTAAATTGCCACACTGAACAGATTCAGGCTTCTAGACGTAGACCACTTGCATATGTATTGAAATGTGATTACAGAGTTCTGAATCATAGGGAGGAAACACCAGTCAGGAGATATGATGGGAAGCTGGACATAGGATACCGTGACATCTGCCTTACATTGGTAAACCTGAAGGGAACACCCAGCAAAATTCTGCAACATTTCACAATTTACTTTGTGAGAAAGTAAGATCATTGCACGGTGGGATAGACTTATTCAGACACTAACCTTGTGCTACCCCAAGCCCTGCCTTTTTTTGTTGTTTATTTTTGGCTGCGTTGGGTCTTCATTGCTCTGCGCGGGCTTTCTCTAGTTGCAGCAAGCAGGGGCTACTCTTCGTTGCAGTGCGCGGGCTTCTCATTGCGGTGGCTTCTCTTGTTGTGGAGCACGGGCTCTAGGTACACGGGCTTCAGAAGTTGTGGCACGTGGGCTCAGTAGTTGTGGCACACGGGCTTCGTTGCTTCGCGGCATGTGGGATCTTCCCGGACCAGTGCTCGAACCCGTGGTACCCTGCGTTGGCAGGCGGATTCTTAACCACTGTGCCACCAGGGAAGCCCCCCTGCCTTTTTTTGGATGGGAGGGAAAGGAGGTTGAGGCCAGAGAAGAAGTTCTGAATCTAGGTCTGCCACTGACAAGCTGAACTGAAACTGACGAGTTAAGTTTTTCTGAACCCTAGTTTATTTATAATACAGGGAATAGACCAGGAAATCTCTTAAAACTGGTTTGCACTTCAAAACAATTTGAGTTACTGCTGCCACTGGTCAAAAATGTTTTTGAAACTTTGGGGAACAGCTTCCCTGTCCAATTTTATGAAGGTTTCAAGAAAAAAAAAAAAAAGTGTGAACTTCAGAGCCACATTTCGTTTTGAAACAGATATGGCAGTACCTAGCTTAGTTCGTGTCAGTTTCTTAACCTCAAGTGACTTGGCTATTTCTAAAACTAAAATCTTCCTCGGCAGGAAACCTGTCTCTATTAAACATGTTTTAAATTTTTAGGTTCTGCTCCAAGAAGCAATTCAAAAATAGTTTTTGAACGATGGTAGCATTGGTGGCATTAATATATAGCTTCCCGAAATTTTAAGGGATAAGGCACATTATTAACACGGTGTACTGTTTCATAAGACTTTAAAAGATTCATCCTAATTAAAGAGATATTAAATATGAGAAAAAGACTTTAGAATAAATGGAATATACAGTATGTAGGTTTTTCTTTTTCTTTTTTTTTTTTTTTTGCGGTACGCGGGCCTCTCACTGTTGTGGCCTCTCCCGTTGCGGAGCACAGGCTCCGGACGCGCAGGCTCAGCGGCCATGGCTCACGGGCCCAGCCGCTCCGCGGCATGTGGGATCTTCCCGGACCGGGGCACGAACCCGCGTCCCCTGCATCGGCAGGTGGACTCTCAACCACTGCACCACCAGGGAAGCCCAGTATGTAGGTTTTTTAAAAGCCATGTGTAATAGTTAATAGGTATATCTCAAACTACCTTTTTTCTATTGAACATTTTAGAAAAGCTTTGATTAAGATAGATCTCTTAAGTGTAAAACTTTCCTTACTGCATCTGGATGGCAGTGGTTCCCAAACCTGGCTGCGTGGTGAAATCACACTGAGATATTTTTTAAAATACTGATGCCCAACTCCCATTCCCACAGATTGTAATTTTCTTTTTAACTAATTATTTTTGGCTGCGTTGGGTCTTAGTTGCTGTGCGCGGGCTTTTCTCTAGTTACAGCGAGCGGGGGCTACTCTTCGTTGCGGTGCGCGGGCTTCTCATTGCGGTGGCTTCTCTTGTTGCGGAGCACGGGCTCTAGGCGCACAGGCTTCAGTAGTTATAGCACGCAGCCTCCGTAGTTGTGGCGCACGGGCTGTAGAGCGCAGGCTCAGTAGTCGTGGCGCACAGGCTTAGTTGCTCCGTGGCATGTGGGATCTTCCCGGACCAGGGCTCGAACCCGTGTCCGCGGCATTGGCAGGCGGATTCTTAACCACTGTGCCACCAGGGAAGCCCCCCACGTTGTAATTTAACTGGTATGGGATGTGACCTGCGCAACAGGATTTTAAAATCTTCCCAGGTGATCTGATGGGCAGCGAAGTTACCACAGTATTCCAGTGATTTCATGTCCTACAATCCAAATAATTTGCAGATTCTGTGAAACAGTTTAGTAGCCACCTTTTACGACAGTATCACGTCATTAAAATCTTTTAGACAAAATTTTCTGAGAGTTAAACATACAATGGGATGGGAGGAGACGATATTCTGGGAGAAGACAACTCTGCCCTTAGTTTACAGTCTATTTATAGTTTGGTTTTGACATGGAGTATTTTGCATTAAATACTCGTTTTGTTTGTACGTTCTCACTTGGGAAGTTGTAATGTATCATTTATAAGTCCTGAACCCACAGCATAACTGCTGAGGTGCAGAGTTAAAAAAGATAGTTATGGATGCGTAAAAAGTGAAGTAGATTCGTGTCCAGTCAGATACAGCATACCTCAGAGACACTGGGGGTTCCGCTCCAGACCACCAGAATGAGTATCGCAATAAAGCAAGACATGAGTTTTTGGTGTCCCGGTGCATATAAAAGTGACGATACTATAGTCTGCTAAGTGTGCGATAACGTCATGTCCCCCAAAAAAGCAGTGTATATACCTTAATTGAAAAATACTTTATTGCTAAAAAAAAATCTAGCCATCATCTGACCCTTCAGTAAGCCATAATCTTTTTTGGAGGGTTTGAAATACCGTGAGCGTTGCCAAAGACACAGGCACGAAGTGAGGAAATGCTGTTGGAATAAGGGCGCCGATAGACTCGCTCGACGGCAGTGTTGCCGCCCATGAGTCTCCCTGCTGCACTTGTTTTTCAGAGGTTTCTGGTGTGATGCAGGAGGCCAGTCAGTGCACTTGCAAGCGGGGAAGCATATCTCATCCTCATAAGGACTGGCGGCACTGTGCACCGAGTCCGCACAGAATAGGTTACAACTGTGGAGGACAACGATGTAACCGAGGGACTAAAGAACAGATGAACCACAACCACAAAGGACCTGCACTGTGAACTTGCTGTGTTGGCTGTGGAACTAAAAGTAGGGTTCCTGTTGCCTCCCAAAAATGTGCTCTGTAATGCCCTCCCATAAGATAGACCAGGGGGCTGAAAGGATCACGGGATGCTTTGTAGGTAAAAGCCCGAATTTTGTTTTTGTTATCGTTAAACACGACTTGTTCGTGTACAGTGATCAGAGACACACTCCCTGAAGCATGCCAGGTGTCAGAGGCGAGTGGCTGGTAACGAACCAGGCGCCGTTGTCCCTTACATCCTGGTTTCACGGCCAACCCCTTACTGGAACTGCCCCTCTCTTGTCGCTGTATCGATGTTGGTGGCTTCTGATCTGCTTGGCCCTTCCTGGTACGCCTGATACTGTTGCCCACCGTGATCTTGACCTCAGCTGTCCCGTTAACCATCAATAGTCCCTGGTCTCCGTTGCTGGGTTACTCTTTCTCTCCCCTAGCCCGTGTTGTCTTTATATACTTGATGCTTTTCAATCTTTTACTCAGAATTCATTCAGAGTTAAGACCACTCCCCACCCTGAATGGTTTCCAAGACTATTTATTTCAGAAATATTTTGATGTCTGTCACCTCCATCTCAAATCTAGGTGAAGGGAGGAAAAGCGGTCCAGAGAGAAGCCATCAGTGGCATGGCCCAACGAGGTATGGGTGCCTAAAATATTTGGGAAAAAATACGTGTCAATAGGTCCGTGGCCCGGAGATGCCCCAAACGGGGGTGGCCAGAGAGTAAGGCTTGGGAACGTAGGCAGGTGCTAGGTCAAAGGACTTTATTAATAAAGAGTTTTATGCCGTTGAAGAATTTAAAGCAGTCGCAAGGAAGTGACGGAAGCACACATTTTAGAAAGCTCTCATCTGGTAGCACGGGAGACAGACTACAGAGAGGCTTGAGAAGACAAAGCAGTAAGGTAGGGAAGATGGGAAAGGAGGCTGTTTAGAAGGTACCATCAACAGGACTTGGTAAAAGACTGGATATAGGAAGCAAAGGGTCTAGAACGGCCTTCACGCGGTGTCATTTGTTAAGCTAAGAGGAATAGATTTTCAAGAGAGGAGAGTTCCATTGGACGCTCAGGAGGAAACAGCCGGCAGGTAATTAAACCCCTTTCAGTCTAGCCTAGAACAATAGATTTGGTAGTAAAAACCACGTGCGTGGATGAGGTTATCTAACAGTTATGTTGAAGCAAAGTCGTAATAGTAAATGTAACTACTCTACGAGGAAAAGAGCCCCATGGTAAGTACTGCCTTTAAATGGGAAAGCTGAAGGAAAAC